>NC_134038.1:98927901-100135401 GCF_965140245.1 Athene noctua
GGGGTAAAACAGAGCTAGAACAAGGGAGAACGCATGCAGCACTCGATGTTATTTGTTTTACTTTTATGTAAATACTTTAACAGCAGTGATGGTTTTATTTGAAAAGTCAGGACTTTGTAAGGTACAAAGATACTTATAAGCATGTGTGTTATGACTCAGTGTGGCTGGCGTGTTTCCAGCTCTCTCTTTGGGTCTTTCCCAAGCACGCATCTCCTGACCCCATTCTTCATGCCAGGTTGCAGAAAGCAAAACAACAAAACACAAACCCCCTCTTTTTTCTTTTTCCAGCGCTGCAGCCAACACTCGGTTAAAATCACTGTGGCACCCAATGCCCTAAATGAATATGCTTTCATGGTTCAACAGCCCCCAGAGAGTCTTTCCCGCAGATGTAAGAAGGTCATTTTGAAGCAATGGGAAAAATAAACCACAAGATTCTACCCTTTCCTCAAGGATATTTTTGAAGGAGAACTATTTCAAAGGGTTGGTTTTTTCCTGTGTTTAGTTAGCAACAAAACAAAAATCTGTCTTTTGCATGAAAAACAGACAACACATTTTCAGAGATCATATAAATTACTTTTCAGCTGAAGGACCTAAATGGAAATGTTTGTTTACTAGATGCAAGACCTGCAACAGATTTTTTTCCTTTTGGCTGTATATTATCAATGGAAAACAGTTATACCCGTTTTTCTCTAAAAGCCAGATGTAAGAGTAATTGGTGGAAAACCTAGATACTCCTTCCGAGGCTGAAAGATATCCTCTGTGCAAGTCTTGGGCGAGTTACTACTCCTAAGTGCAATTAGCACACTTATTCATTTACAGAGCCCACCTCCTCGGTATACGTTATGGCATGGCATCAACCTAATGAGAAAGCACAAGGTCTTACTAGTATATCAACACACTCATTTTCCCCGTTGCGTTAGCAGAGGTCCCTGTGGTATTGCAAAGTCTCATTGACTTTCTCACCACCCCAAATACACACCACACATGCAGAGGAAAACCCTGACATCGGCCCATCGGTGCAAGCTCCCTCTCTACATAACTTGCAGGAGCAAGTGGGCTGTTCCATGACCAGACGGCAGAATCCTTTCTCACCAGAAACTCCTAACAAAAATTTGAACTTCCAGGGTAACGGTTTGAAACCAGACTCTAATATATTCAACTGAAGCTATATAAATAAAGATTTTTTGGCTCCTTCTGGCAGCTATCGTGCCGCTTGGGCTTCTTGCAGCCAAGCACAGCATCATGCAAACTGGATAAACCCATATATACCCACAGTAATATCCTTGCAGTCTTTTGCTTACTATCAAGGTCCCTCCACTCCCTTCTCCTCTCAGAATACAGTTCACACTTATTTAATATTAAACCTTTTAATCAAGTTTAACTATCCAGAGAGGATGTAGCAGTTTCTCATTTAAAACAAACTGCTTATATTCAGTGAGAAAAAATAAAACCTCATGAATGGCTTAAGTTGATGAAGATTGATACGGCTTGGAGACTTTATAGTACAATGACTCATGCCTTCTGGAAAATGTAATCTGTTCTGTCTAGTTTAGGAAAATAGGTCATGTTTTAAAAATGTGCTAACTAACATGAAGAAAGGGGAAATTTTCTTTATTAATGGTTCTGTTATAGCATTTAAGTGTATGTGGTAATTATAGCAAATTTTTCCTTCATACTTCCAGAAAACTTCCCCAAAGGACTCATGTTATGTTACAGCTCCTGACTAGCAGAACCGATGTTAGCATGGCAAAGAAATGACGGAGGAAAATAAAAATCTCTCTTCTTCCTGCTTTAGCACTTCTCTTACAGCTTTCATCCTCTTCAGTCTCCTGTTGGTTTGAGCTTGTTCACTGCCTCCTGCTGCACCAGGGATTGCATTTCCTCCTTTCAGACTGAATTCTTCTAAGAGCAGCATGAGAGAGAAACACTCTGGTTTTTGGGTCACTGAAGGCCTCAGGCACTTTTGAGCCCAGTAAGCTTCAACCTACTCTTGCAAAAATACATTAGGGTAGAAGAGTTACTGTCGAAATTTCTAAACAGAAGTCACTAGTGTGTTCATACAGGCTGCCAGAATTGAGGCATAAAAAATTATCTCCTCACTTCACCTTAAGCCTAATAATGGAATATTTAAAAATAGTGTGGTCGTATATTAATTGTTTCTTTTACATAAACTCAGAGGTCTTGGCAATGTTTCTGCATCTCTAGAAAACTACTATTCAATACGAAACTAGTGAAAACTTACAAGACATCAACTGTTTCCCCTGCTGGTCTGCCAAGATAAACACTTTTTTTTTTTTAACAAAAAAAAAAAAAAAAAAGGCTAAACTCAAACAAATTCAGAGTGAAGTCAGGTCTAAAGTTTCCTAATTTATCAACTTACGGCAGGACTTCAACTCGAACCATCTCTCACGGATAAGAGTGACTCTACAGCTATGACTTTTTTAGGCCAGGCCAGAAATCTAATCAAACATTTTGCAACCAAAGCACAAGAGTTTTGAGCTCTGATGAGAGCTGGCAACACACAAAAGAAAGCCAGAAAAGACTGAGGGTAGCAGAGTGCTAGAAGAAAGAGGTATGAAGATACAACATAATTATTCGTATTGGGGAAGCAGTTTTTATAACCAGTTTAAGCGACTTCACCTGTCACTATGTGAGATATACCTGCCAAATCCAGCACTAGCCTTGCTGTAGCCATTTGACCAGCTTGATTGGGGAAGAGACCAAATCTCACCCCAAGACAGAAAAAAGTATTCTTTTCAGCCAGATCATCTCCCTTATTACTAACCACGTGGCCATACTGCTAGGGCAGAGAGAAAGGCAGGATTGCCCCTTTTAGCAGCCACCCACACTTGGAGGGATGCAAGCCAATCATGACACCAAAGCATGGCAGTCAACATAAGGGAGGGAGGGCATTGCAGATGGTATTCAGGAAATTAAAATCACTTTGCTGTTGTGTAGCCTCAAATACCTTGTGGCATTTAGATGAACCATACCCCCTTTTTACACGATAAATTATTTACTTCAGGGGAGCGAAAAGGAAATATGTGGGGAGCTGGGGTGGGGGTTTATCTGTTAGAGGGGCAGGGCCTGCAACATTTCATGTGGGTCACCGCCTGACAACGTACAATCCTGTGTTTGACCATCACTTGTAGCCAATTTATGCCCAAGCAAAAGCTCTGACTTGATAAATTGGTTCCTTATTTGGTGCTCTCTTCAAAAAAAGGGGAACGTATCCTAAAACGCATGTTGAATTCTCTTTGAAAGGGTATGCTGTATACAGACACATGCCTCCCAGCCAGAAATCAAAATACTTTAAGCATCCCTTCCCATGGAGGTGAATAGGTCTAAATCCTTCTTAAAAGAAAAACAAACCAACCAACCTGATGGGGGACACTCACACTGCATGTCTTCACTTCTCTGAAACACCATGAAATAATGTATACTTATCTTTGATTACAGACGACTAAAAAATTACAGCTGAAATTGGATTAGAAACTTCTGCTAAAAAACAATTTATTGCATAACACAACTCTGACAGCCTGGGTTTCTGGCCACCAACTGAGCCTTTATAAAAATCTGCTGGGCAGCTGCCAAATCAGCTCTCTGAGTCTTGGCATGTCCGACATCTGAGACAGTAGTCAAGGCAGCCACATGTCCTGTGCCATCTACAGCCCTGCACTTTTACAGTTAAATGGTACCATCAAAGAACAGAGTAGTACGAGCCATTAAACACACAAAGGTAAAAAAATCTCCTACGGCTGTGGATCTGACAACTCTGATCACACTGCAGAAGACTGAGAGCCACAGCAGGATTTTTTCTTTTTCAGGATCTGATATTAATTTGAACATAAAAGTAGCTTATTAAGAAAAGGGAAAAAGAGAAGCAAAAAATGGTAGCAAGCTCCAAAAAACCTCTGTACTCCTAGCTGAAAATCACTGCCATTTATAAATTTCACATTCCAAATATTCTTACTGTCTCCAGTTCTAATTAAAACTCTCCACTAAGTACACTTCAGATAGACACATAAAACCCAGTATGCACAAAGAGTATCCAGCACCTCAAGATAATTAAATTCAAATATATACTTTCTAATTAATTTCATTTTGATTCAGTTCCTATTTTTATAAGGTGTTCAAGCTCCAGTATGCAACCATACGAATACGGTCCAATAAAAAGTGTTTTCTGCAGTTTAAATGTCGGCTAATAAGATCTACAGATGTGAAGTTTAATATAGCTAATCTAAACCCGCTGCATACTACTAATTATTTTAAAATCTTTTCCTACCCTCAGACAGAAAGTCTGATCCTTTACTTGAAAAATACTAACCACTTTTGCATGCCAAAATAGTGTCAAGGTAGTAGGGGAGAGAAAAAGACACAGCTGGGGTGTTATAAATCTGCCTTCAATATTTCTATGGGAATTTAAAGAGATCTAATTTTTTGGCACCTCACAGTGTCTGAAAGGTCAGTGGTATCAATATTTTAGAGAAGCTGGAGTACTGTTGATGCATTTAGCATCTATCCTCACAAATACAACAGGAGGCCAGCGCTTATGTCATTTCTTTGATAGGAGTTTGGTACCTGGATGATGAAGCCTTGTCTATTAATAGGAAAAGATCTGCTGATCCATCTGCTTTCTAGGAGTATAGTAGTATATACCAGCAAAACCCTGCATCTACCAATATAAAACACTGCTCCCTTGGTGAAATAAATACACTAGCCCAAAGCCTACATAGTTCAGCTACATTATTTAATATACCTGTGTCCATCAGGAATGTGATGCCTTCACAGGCTTGAGGATGGGGACGGAGGTTCCCTTGCAGACTTGGGAAGGTCACCGTATCCCTGCCGGATGATCCTGTGCCCAGTAGGGCCACTCACTTGCTCCCATTTAAACCTTTACAGTACAAAAGGGTTGGGCTGGCTTAAAGAGATGAGATGGGAGATCTTGGCTCATCTGACTTAATTTGATGGCAACGCAGTGGAGCGTGCTTACATGAGCAGCTTCACTGTCAAACCCCTGCAAAAGGACCATGGCCAGCAGCGGGGTGAGTGGCATTGCCGGAGCCAGAGCACGGCAAACTACCCACAGGGTAACTTGCACAGGGTGGACCTGCAAGTTCACGTAAATCTGACCCAAAGCAGGTCCAAGTGACCCAAGAAGTCCCTTGCCTTAGCTTGGAAACGTTTAACTTTGTTTCCTCCTCTTTCACATCTGTGGGATGCCCCTCACTCAGGCAACCACCAGGTTTAAAAGAAGATTAAAAACACCAATCCATCTTGTCATTCTTTAAACCCCGGAGGGGTAATGACAGAATCAAATGTGCTGAACCTACTGCTGAGACATCTCAGATATTGGGGCCTAAATTAATTTTACTGAACTGTCTGGGGAACTAAATCAGTTGTATTGACACAGGCTCCTGAGATGGCCACATTGATATTGCACTAAGAGCACGACGTTGATTTTGCTTGGTGTACTACCCAAAAAGTGGTATTTTTATCAGACACTTTTTGTCCTTGTTTACATTCCAGACTGGCAGAATATCCTTCAAAGCAAGGGGGTGTGTGTTTGTGTGTGTAAGTATCCATTGAAGCTGGGAGAATTAAACTAAACCTGTACTCTTCACTCGTATGCCAATTAAAGATAACATATGAGGAGACTGTAAAGCTACTGCAAATGTATTTTCAGGCCAGTTTAGTTATATCAGCAAATTTTCTGCACGAAGATAAGCTACATAATCAGTGGAAACCTACACTCTAAAGCTTTACCAAGCTTGCCCTAAAGTATTAAATGTATTTGAATTCCAAAAATACTACCCAGCAAACAAATGATGGTATTTTAGTAGCACAGGGAAGCAAATCATTTGAAGTTGCAGAAGACTGCTCAGGGTACCAAAGTCATGAATTTCAGACAGAGCTAGGCTCAAGCACTGCTCTGCCACACACAAGCTTCAGTTCTTGCTACAATTTAAAACACAAGGGAGGAGGAAGAGCGAATGGCTACTAGCAACTGTCACATCTGGCCTGATTTGTGAAGCCACACTATTATCTCCCCAGAACAATTAAATTAAGATTGTAAAGGGCAGCTGGCAGGTTTTGTGGGCATAAGACAAAAAAAAACCCAAAGTTCTTTCTTAGGGAGATAGCAGGCTTTCCTAATTGCACAGAATGATTTTTTTTTAACACACAGGTGTTTCACAACAACCGGATCTGTGTTAAACTGATAAGGAAAAAACATAATCAAGTTTCAACCTTTCCATGATCTTTTCCTCTTTTTTAAAAAAAAACAAACAAAAAAACCCAAAACAACAAGTGTGCATGAGAACTTTCAAAACAACGGCACAATTGCCTTTCCTTCACTTTTGCCGGTTTCTCAGCAGGCAGTGCTGGGTGGGTGCCAGGTGGCACAGCACCTGGGGCAGGGGCGATGCGCAGGCAGGGTGCCAGGTGCCCATGATGGCTCAGCTCCTGCGGCCGGGGTCTGCAGAGAACAAGCCCTTCGGCTCCATGAGCACTGTTTGGGTTAGCGTTCAATTTCCTCATCCCTTCTCCACTCCCTGATCAATGGCAACATTCAAACTTTACTGAAGATATTAGAAGCACATCAAAGACAACCATTAAGCTTTTAAGTGCACTAATTGACATTTTAGCACTTACAAATCCATCTATGTGTTCTATCACTCAATTTAAGATACTTGCTTCCCCGCCTGGTAAGAGTTCCCCATGTTTTTAGTGGGCAGAGGGGGATTTTCAAAGCTATTTTTTTTCACAGACAGGATTTCAGAGAATTCAAATTACAAATATAATGCACTTCAAAAAGTAACACGTTTCACAAATTTAAGAGCTCTTCCATAAAAGCTGTAAATGGCATCACAGCTATAACTCACAGGCTTCTAAGCTCCAATGAATTCTGCAGCTGTTACGGCACGTTGAAGCCAAATCATTGTTACCTTCACACCACAACAACTGAAAACCCCAGCTATGATATTACAAACTGCATGGTGCTACATGGCAAGGGGGCGGGCGGAGACAGAAAGAAAAGAACCCCTGGGTAATTTTGCAGCTCCTTCTTTCTTCCTTCCCAAAGCTCGCATAAAAAAGACACTAAACCCGTAAGCAACTACTTTAGGTTTTGCTACAGTGAGAATCCCACAACAGGATCCAGGGAAGCATTTCAGAAGAGCACCCCCACCACACCCCACCCCCACCCCCCCAATGTTGAAAAAATCAGAGGATACAAGCACTCCCCACCGCAGGTATGGTGACTTAGAGCAGACAAGCTGCTACCCAGCGGCCAAGCCCAGCCTCTGATTGCAGAAGAGCAGCTCAATGACAGCAGGTCTGGACCCTTCTTCTATTACTGTCACATACCAACATGTTCACCTTCTGTTCTGTTAGAGAAATCCTCATTCAGTCCCAATATTTAAAGCAACAAGAAAGATCAAATTAAATTCTCAGGGTTTAAAGCCGTTCAGTTCATTGCTAGATCTATTTTAGGGTCTGAGGCTGCCAGCCACCCCCACAGAATCTGCACGCTAAACAAGGCTTTTGACAGGCTTGTTTATGCCTTCTGCTGCAATCAAAGGCAAAACATTACAAATCAAAGAACCAGGAGACAAACACAGTACTCTGCATAACAGAAACCTCAAAAAGCTAGCCAGCAGCAAACCTGCCGCTCACTGAGCCTGCAGAGCAGTAGAGATAATGCAGAAAAACAGAAATGGATAGTTCAAGTAAGAACAGGCTTGTGCTGTACATATGCAAACACCTGCAAGCAGGACCTCTGAAGCACACATCCATCAAAAGAAGCGGATACAGAATCACAAGACAAGATTATTCATCTTCTCAAAAGTACCATGGAGGAAAAGTCCTAATTTAAGAGTTCCAGTTTAAAGATTGCAGGGGACTTTAAATTTCTACTGATATCAGAAAAGCACCCAGGAAAACAAGCAGGCATGGGCAGTGTACCATATTTCTGTGGCTGGGATTTAAATGGAAACGCAAAGACTGCATTTTGGAACCTAGGCACTTAGGTCCATTTCATGCCTTTCCTAAGAGAAGGCAAAATTGTATTTTCTGTTCAATTCTCTATGTTGAACACGTGATAAGAACGGAATCAGTTTTACTTAGAGACACACACTGTGAACTGCATCACCCATACTTTAGCAAACCCACCATGTCAGGGGAGCATCTAAGATACATGTTGAAATTACACCCAGAAGAAATTTCATGGTATGCCTTTGCTACTGTGTTCCTTTAAACCTTTCACCTCTTAAACTGTGAGTTCAATGTCAGATTATAAACATCATAAAAGCTCATAAAACCCAATCATAAAACTGCCAGCTCATTTCAAGATTATTTGCTCTTAGCCTTGCAAAAACATCATGAGCAGTATAAGAATTGCACCATCTCTCTGCAAATCCCAACCCCTCCTCGTTTGCATCAAGCTAAGGTCACTGCAATCATCCTGTTCGTGTTCATATCACTGGGACAGGCAGGCAGTGTAGCCTTACCTTGGAGGTGGACCTTCACAGCACATCACCCATCTTCTAAACCATCCTGAGCAACATTCCTGACATCAACTTCTGATGAAATCACCTGTTACTTCACCTTCCTCTTGCAAAACCTAGCCTTGCACGTCACCAGCACAACTGACAGAGACACAGAAATCTCCTGCAACTGCAGCAGGAGCAAATGCCAAGTTCAGATTTTGGGACACCTCTACAGACCCCTCCATCACACCCAACAATGTCTACCTCGAGCCTAGCCAGAGGCTGAGCAGCACAGCAGCTGCCCAAAGAGCAGGAGAAGTACAAGGCTGATAGATACCTCCTCACACATCATTAGCATCAGGTGCTGTTTGTTTCCATTAGCCTGCAGTAGGAAAAGAGGCAGCATTTCGTTATTTGGGCTGGGTTTCCTGCATGACCAACCACATCATTTCACCCCTCTCTAGGGAAAAGACTGTGGGCTGGATGGAAGCTGTTCGTTAGCTTCTCTGTGGAAAAGGACAGTGAAATGAAATTGTCACGTGGGTCTAGGCAGAGCAGAGCTTATCAACAACAGGTTTATGCCAAAACAGTGGAGGAACTGGCTAAATCATATCTAGTATAATGTCAAGCAATGTCACAGTGAAGTAATGATTCTGAAGGCAGACTGTGATCAAGTCTGGGAGTTGCAGGACAGATCATACTTGCCCCACCTACAATAAACTCAACCCAATGCTCACACTTCAAGCACACACCAAACCACTCTGGTTTTTGTCTCTGCTGTGTACATGCAGAAGGTGAAACAGGGTAGCGAGAAAAGGGGAAGAAAAAAAAACATAATAAACCAAAGACTGGATTAAAGAGCAGCAGTACATTTTTAGGCATGGATCAGCTCTTGCAGTCTCTTGTAAAATGAGGTGGCAGCAGAGAATCATCCAGGCAAGTTTAGGAGCTGTGTTTCTGTTTATTTTAATTTGCAGTCTATTGATTTTACTGTTTTGTGAGCTCACTCATGAGTAATATTGGAACTCGAGGCTGAATGCAGTGATGGACTGGGCAAGGCAGATACACCCACCCGAAGAGAGCATGTCCTCTGCTGCCAGCCTCTGCTTCCAGAAAAACAAGCTGACTGGCTACAGCCCAGCACCACTCCTGTGACACTGCATGCAGGCAAAAGATTAACCATCCATCATTACAGTCCACTGCAATTACTTATCAAATCTCCCTGACAGATACAAGGAGGAGGGACAGACTGGCGATGATTACACTCCCTGTTGTGGGCAGGCACAAACTTGGTAACTTGATTTTGCTACTGGAGCGGTCTTAGATACACTGGGCACGTGATTACATCCAGTCATGTTACACAAATGCAACAGCCTCGGAGAGCGGCAGCTCCAACAGGACGCAGGGATGGAGCTACATATGCCTTGGGAGAACAGATCATGCTGAATCCTAATTAATTTTTTTTTAAATTGGCGTGACTTGTTTAAATGCCTTTGCACTGCTAGGTGACCTACTCCTCCCCGCGACTCCTGCATCCTAGCCATTGCAAGCTGCTGCATACAGATGTAGCAGCAATGGTATGGCTTAATCAGTCAATGTTTTCACAACACATATTTCAAATATTAAGCACTTATTGAAGACTTAGAAGTTACTGTGTAAATATTTGTATTATATTATACTGCTAACACTTCCTCGCCAACTGTGGAATTTTAAATCTATCTCCTCTGATAAAGCTTTATTTACATATCACACTGCTCTCGATACTCAACAAAGTGAACTGACTAAATTTACACCAACTCCATTCAAGGAGTACATGTCAGGAAAGAGCAACTCAATGATTTTTCGTCTCTGGTATGTGACTAAACTAAACCACAGGCAGTCACAAGGCTTGTTTTAGGTTGATGTTAACTGTTTTCACTAGGCAACAACGTTCATGGGGAAAGCATTGGAGAAATGCACCTCGCTCTTAAAATATCCCCACAACCAGCATGGCCTACACCGAGAGCTATATACTCCCAACATGGAGTCTTATACTAAGTCTCTGCTTAAAATCTGACAAGCTGGTGATGCCCACAGACCTGACACCACAACGCTGCTGCAGTCTGCTTTAGCCCTCTGATGCGCTCCTAGGATGCTGGGATGCACCCAGACAGCACAATAGCCCCAAGGTTACCAGAGCTATCTCCAGAGGGGAAAGGCAGGATTTCATCTCCCCGTTTGAAGTGGAGGCAAGTGGAGTTGGTCACTCGTTTATTTGGGTCAGATTATCACCTCTCACTATTTTACAAGAGGAAGGCCGTGAGAAGCTGCTAACGCTCAGACAAGCAGCTAATGCTCAGGAAAACATGATCAAGACACAACCAGCAGCAAATGCAAACACCATTATTAGTCCCAGACAAAGTATAATACCTTATGTCGAAAAAAGTAACAGCCACCAAAATTTTTTCACACATGCATTAGGAAATACTCACGGTGCAAAGCCCATTTTCCTGCTCCTCCCCTCTTCCCCCCAAAAAACATAAAAAGCAAAAAGACTTGAGGGACTCCGTATCGACTCCAACAGTTGATACCAAGTTGATCATCACATCAGCTTTGAAAAAATCTGTGCATCTAAAGCACTCGCTGTATTGAAGAAAACCCTGTAGTGCAATAATCTGTTTACTCACTGAATCCAACTCGCAGATTTATTTTTTACTTTACATATTGAATGAATATTTACTCTCTGATGGATTTAGTTAGACTTGCACAATCATATGTTGAAAAGTGGAAAAAAAATGGAGTTGAAGTCGCATGCTACCTTTCGACAGCTCTGCCAGCTGGAAATATGCCATCAATTGTCTGTTCGGTACGTGACACGAAAGCAGAGGAGCCTGCTTAATAGAAATTCACTCAATTTCACCATGTTTACTTCGGGTTTAAGAAAATGGCCATGAAGAAGATAGATTAAATATTTTTCCTTTTACGAATATCCTCCTGTCTTATTTTGTTACAAGCTTTTAGCCTCATACCAAATGTATGACACTTCTAATTTAAAATGTTATGGAAACTGGAGGAACAAAGTAGAAATTGAAATATTAGCAGAATTTTCTTTCATTTCAAAATCTCAACAGTATCATACTAAGAAAAAAAAGTACATTCAAGCATTCTGTATGTGTTACCACCAAGCTATGCATTTGTTAAATACATGTGCATTTATTTCTGTTTTGGAGAAATATGTCCCACTTCCACAAAAAGTCAAAAACATACATAAACAAATAGCAGAAAGTCATAATTTTTGTCAGCTGGCTTATTCAAGAAAATCAAAATTCAGTACATGGCACTTTTGCACAAGTCCTTCCCCTACCTTTTGCTATGCACAGGAAAGGACAGACAAGACATACACACAAAGAAATACATGACACATACTGCCCATGAGTTGCAGCGTCTCAAGCTTCAGGCTGCTGAGCTCAAGCTCGCTATCGCTCACAGCCCTGTGACAGTGGGCCAATTTACTAGCCCCAGCCTACTACAGATAAATAAACAAGCAGCACATTGTTCACGGACATCTGTCTTATTTTTTTTCCTCTGTACCACTCAAGAAATGCTACTAATACAACAATTACTTAACCATATAAATCTGAGGTTAATAAAAAGACCATGCTTTGAGTGACAAGATCTACTTTGCTATCAGAGAACTAACTCTTTATTCTCTATAAATAAATGTTATTATCTGGGAATTGAACTCTGAGTGGTGAACTAGTAGCTTGCTTTCTTAGATGCTTCAATACATTAAGTGCTTTGCATTATGGGCAGATCAACTGCCCATTCACTAAGAAAGGTTACCAAAGTGATGCTGTAATCTCATTTAGCTCCCCCAGTGTTTACCTTCTATGGCCAGACTTGGATATCAGGGGAAAAAAACCCTTGCAAGAATAAAGCTGGGACACACAAATGTGGAAAAGGAAGAAACAATATTTACCTCCTAGGTTAGAGATCCTTTCGCTCCAGCTGCCTCACCAAAAAGATATGGTGCCAAAAGCATGAAGAGGTAGAAAGTGATTTACAGATTGGAAACATTTGGAAATGGAGATAAAAAAGGAAAATCAAAACACTGTGAAGTAACTTAACTGTTAAACAATCTAGTGCATTTTACAGCAAATCTCACTGGGCAAAAAATTGGATTCATGACCAAAAATACACATACATAAGATCAAGGCAATGAAAAGGAGGACAGAAAGGCATAAACTGTGAAGTTTGAAACCAGTCATTCCCTTCGCTCTTTTCTTTCTCAGCTTTTGCCCTATAACTCTTGTCAGGGATGACAATCGAGGAAGATCCCCAGAAAAAACCCTGCTTCCTGTAATAATAATGCTCATTCCTGTTGCAGAATGGATTTCTGGCCTGAAAACTGCTGGCACTTGGAAAACTGAGAGGGAAAAAAAAAAAGCTCAATATTAATCTCCAGAAGGACTAAGAAGGGAAGGGTAGTAAGAGAAAAACAAACAAGTTTACTGGTGAAAAAGAACATATTTTGCCTCACCCAGGTAACAAACATGAAATACTAATGAAAAAGGAAAGTTAAGACAAATAGGACAAAAAAATTTGGCAGTGAGAGAAGACTGACCAGAGCCTTTGTCTTAGGCAAAACACCAACACAGAGAACAATTTTTACCTCTGGACAATAACCAGCCTTTCGTGCATCGTTCGTTCTAAGTGGAGACCCACTGAGTGGGGAAGGGCAGGAGAGCAAGGCTGGGTGAAAAGCCAGCACAGCACTGGAAAACCCAATGCATGAATCTGAGCCTGCAGAACTAAGTATAACAAATGAAGCATTCACTGACTTAAAAGTAATATTATGACGTTGCACACAATAAGCCACTGCTGAATGCCATGTTGAATTTCATCCACAATTCAACCATTTTTACATGGACTTTCTGGAAGCTAATACATGCTTGCCTACCTCTGCTGAAATCATCCCTTTGCTTTGCTTTGCAGACATACATAACTAGAAACATGGTTGGTCCAGGATAAGCAGTCAAGGACACAGTACCATCTATGATGCAGATGGCACAACAATCAGGTTCTATAATAAATCTTGTTTTAATTTAGAAAACAGTTTTAAGATCCTGAACACATTAATTAACTGGGTCTAGACGGTGTGCTCAGGGAGAAGGACCCATCCACTGCAGCTGCAAGCGTTAGCTTCTGAAGAAGAGAATCCTGCGTACTGGGTGAGGGCACTGTAAATGGGCCAAAGCTCAAGAGAGGATCACCAGCCACTCAGGCAGTGGGAAGAATTTATAACAGCAACTGGCAGGAGGTAGTTGGTGAGGGTGCTCATGCTCACATTGTAGAGCTGCCACAGTCAGGGAAAGAGGGAAGGACAGACATCAAAATGGGAATCCAGAAAAGGGGACTCCCAAATTGTCCCCAGGAATGGGAATAGAAGGTGGTGGGGCTGCAGACAGAGCAGTGGTCCTGGCCAGGGATGGGGAAACATCAAACACAGAAGGTTATCAGGGGGAAGGAGATCCATGTGGCTATAGAAAAGGTTCCCACCATTTTCCCACACAGTGCATCTCAAACACTTCAAACAGGTTCATTCCCTCAGCTTTATGCTACTATTTCTCTATTTGAAAGAGAGAAAAAGACTAAGGATATTTCTGCTTGAGTTGAAACTCAAGTTGCTAAACCACCTCGGGAGGAGGTTGGTGAGATTTCACTTCTCAGGAACAGAGACCTGCTCGTCCCCTCATGTCTTCACTCAAATTCACCAGCAAGTCATGAGCTCCAAGGGTCACTGTGTCCAAAAGGCCACTGTGCCTGAGTAGCAGAAACCCATCCCACTACCCAATCCCAGTGCTGCTCTACTCTTGAGCCTGGTTGTGTGGGGTGAGGAAGAGGCAGGGCACCCATCCCGCCAGAGCACCTGCTATTGGGGAGGATGGTGCACACAAACCCATCCTACACACAAACAAGCCCACCTTCAGGGATGTCCAAGACGGCACGGGGGGGAACCAGCCTGGAAAGGAGGAGACAAAATGGCTTCACTTGCTTTTTTGCTTTGTTTTCCCCCCTCTCCCTGTTATCGTTATTGCTACATGTAGCTGAAAATAAAACCATTACAGAAGTTTGAAAGCAAAATCAATTAGTAAATGGAACCAGCATCTCTCCATTTTAGCCAAGCATCTTACAGGGCCCAGCTGCTGCATTTGAGCAATAAAAGCAGGGCTGTTTGTTTAATTACTCATTTATCAGAATCAGGCTTGGGTGCTGCTCTGGAAACACGGGCATTCTCCTGTCTGCTGGCAGGGCACAGGGCAGGGCGATGCTCTCGGAGCAGCTTTCCCGGCTGCTGCACCAAGCGAGACACAAGTAAAAGATTTATCTTGCACACACTGTTCATAGACATAAATTTGACTTAATTAAAACAAGTTGCTTCACGAGCAGCTGAATTAATGAGACCTGACTGCGTGTGGACGCAGGCACTCAGCTCTCCCAGCACCGTGCTCCCCACTGGCCGACACGCGGCATCCAGTGGCCAGCTGCTGGCCACTGCTTCTCTGGGAAGGGCCACCAGCTTCCCTCCTGCTCCTCATTTCAGTCATGCTACTTGCAGAAGTTATCTTTGACAGTCCCACACCTCTTTCCAAGCTCCTTGAGATCTGCCAATGGACTCTGAACCCGTAGGTGAAGGGCAGAAGGATGATGGGCGCACACCAGTTTACACCCTGTGCTCAGTGCCCTCTTCCCTCCACAGCATCCTTGACTTGTTCATCCTCACATTAGCTAGCACAAGGATGGCCCAAACCCTCATGCTGGTCATCAGTCAGCTCCCCGGGCCTTCCACCAGCTTTCCTCCTCTCTAACAGAGCACACTGGATGTCTGCACTTGTACTTCCAGTCTCCATTGAGAGTAGCATTCAAGACAGCTGTGAAGCAACTTACACTTTGCCATAATTTTCCCAGATTTTTTTCTTGCAACAACTTGGCAGGCACCTACCACTATTACACTTTCAGGAAGGAGGAAGAAAGAGAGGGAGAGGGGCAAAACATGTAATTGCTAGAAAACTCACAAAACCAGTGAAAGGACGTCAGATCATCTACTCCATTCTCAGCATTATCTCGCTCTACAGCACAGATGCTTGGTCCAGCCCAAAATACTCCAATAGCGCAACTGCAGATAATACTTGCAATTGTCTACTCTTGCAAATATCTGCAAACTAAGTCAGAGATGTTATAATTTTATGAATGCAGCCCACAATTTTCCAATAGACTTACCTCCTTTTTGGTGTATATTTTTCTAAATGTAACTTATGGCTGTCGCTTTTTCATTTTTGGCTCATGTAAGGTCCAGCTTTCTTCTCGGTCTCAACAGAAGGGGAGAATACAACTTTTAAAATATTACACCAAGTTTATGAGCAAGGTGGCCAAATCTTACAAATGAAATATTCCAAAAACAGGTGTTCCTTTTTAAAATGTTTCCTGTATATTCTGACATTGTGTCCTTTGCCTTTATGCACAAAGAGAGTAAGTGTTAGGGGCATCTTAGACCACCTAAGGGGGCACATGCTTATGTCTGGGTTAGCAAATCTTTCACATGTACTTCTCATGAACTGGAAACTGGGGAAGATGCTGCCATTCCCATGAGCAACCCAAGACGTTTTTTTTTTTCTTCATGGCAGTGAATCCTAAGATTTTATATCAATCAAGACTGCATAACTCAGTTTCTAACATAACACAGTAACTATGAATTAGGATGCACAGAGAGTCTAACACTGGCTTGTTTCTTCTCCATCTCTCTGTCAGAAGAAAGTTTTTTTTGCTTTCCTTAATAAAGTGAACAAACAAAAAATCCATCATAACAATGATGCCCACTTCAAAAGGCGTCTCAGTTCTGAGGTCAAAGAAACAAGTTGATTAGAGGGAGGGGCCCTGCAGTTTATTCTAGAATCTGGATGGAACTGAAAATTAAATCAAAACACCAGAACATCTGTAAGGCGGATTTCATAAATACTATACGTAAGGGGACTGGTGTACATTCTGTCTTGTGACACTTCACAGTCAAGTTTCTTCTCACCTACTTCTCTTTAAGGTTTCAGAACTGTTGTGGTGAGACAGTTTCTGGACAGGATTACCTAAAGAAGACAACCAACACAGAATTGAACAATGTGCATGTGGCACACACAAAAAAACCTTCTGGAAGAAAATATAAAAGAAATGGGCTTCATCAAATTGTCCCCAAAAAGGAGGCTGCATAAAGTAACTTTCAGTGCACTGATCAGAAGAGTGACAAGTGACATCAGACTTGGTGTGCAGAGCTCAATACCTGCTTTACCACAAGTCAGTTGCATTTATGGGAAGTTTCACTGCACTATGGAAATGCTGAGGGCCTTTGTAATAAAACTAGGATTCATCTTTCAGTTACAACGGGTCCAAACAGATGACATTTCAGCAATGTTGGAAATGTAAGGGAGGCATATTTCAAGGAGTCATACTAACAATTTGATGTTCAGCAACAAACACTGCAAATTCACCAGGAATGATTTACTATAAACTCAGGCAAGCAAAGAGCTAGCTACCTAAAAATAAGTCTTTTCCACTCTGTACAAATTTTGCTGTTTTCAAATGAACACCTTAAGTATATGAAAAGGATTTTAAAATTTATTGCATGAGAATTTAAATCAAGAACCACCATGTCTAGTGGCATCCACTGAAATGTAAGGTTTAAAGTCTTTTCCCGATCATTTTACCATGACTAAATGACTCAAAACATCTAAAAAATGCTTTTCTTGCAATTCAGCATTACGGGTAAATGGCACAGCTTAGGCATTAGCAGTCTTAGAATAAGAAAGCCACGTTAATAGCTGGATAGCAATATCAGGAATCAACTGGGTAGTGTGACTGGAGAAGTAAAAAATCTGGGTAAATGAGGGCATCTGTCAAGGCCAGAGAGAAGACATTAACTATTACCTATTTCAAGGTCTCATTCTTTCCTTCTGTCCCCTACTCCCAACCCTTTGCTTCAGCTGCTCCCAAACAGCAGCAGGGTTTTTTTTAAGAAAAGAAGAAAGTACTACTTCTACTCCTGATGTAACTCAGAGAAATTCACAACAAACTCTTTTATCCTTCCATGTTGGAAATGTACTTGACTTGTAAGAAAATGCAGAACATCAATCACATCTAACCTGAGGACTGAGTCCTGCATCCATGCAGAAGCCAAGGCCCTCGGTGGCTGAGAGCTGAGCTGATTTCTCCCTCAGATGTAGACCTAGCTCCCCCCAGACCCAGCTGTATGGAAAATATCTCCTCTTACTCACTGTGAGCAACCAGTAACTTGTTTCTCAAAGTCTTAGCTGAAAGAACATTTGAGACAGATCTTCACATATGTCTGTCTGGTTCTGTAAAGGTTTCTAACTGATTTAAGTAAAAGTGGCAACACGGATGTGACAGCACAGGCTTCAGCCTCTGCTATCAAACCACCAACCACCGCAACTTCGCCCATTCCCAGAAGGTTCATATTCCAGTTGCTCACCCAGGCTGAAACCCACAATGCTGCAACCTCACGCGTTTTATTTTCTTTCACATATTTACACCTCTGCTGCTAGGTTAAAGCCAGAGTAGGCAATGCCTATTCGTGTTGAAATCACACCTTTGTGTTACTACACAGACACACATCATTACAAATGAAATCAAGTCAGGAAATGCACATACAACAGCCCAACTTCTCCTGTACACACAACTGTAAATCAGCCTGTGTAATCAACCTTGCACTCAGGAAAAATACTTTTTAAGATCCCACCTAGGTTTGCCTGGAACTGTGGTTCCATGCAGAGTGGGGACTCTCCAGCCCCAGCATGAAGGCTGGAGCACTGGAGGTTGCCTCTTGCAGGCGGATGAAAACCAGACAGGCTACAGAGCCACTGAGGATGGGCCAAGGTATGCAGAAGAGGAGCTGGAGCTGAGGTAGTGGCTAGAAAAATGATGGAGGGTAGGCACACGTCTGCAAATCTGATTAACGTTCCTGCCCCTGTTACTAGTAATGCAAAGAGATTTCTTACTGTGGAAAGAACATGGTTAGAAACAAAGGAGGAGCCTGAGAAGTTAAGAACCAATTCAGGGATTCTGCAGTGCAGTTTCGATAGTCCTCTACTACCTTACTGCTGAATGACAGCCAGCACTGCTAGACTAACAGACAGGCAGACAAAACCAGGTCCCAAAGTAGGGTGCAACAAATTCTGTGTTGTTACACTTTAATTCACCTACAAATACTTATACATGTTCTAAAACTAAAAAACTCACAGACACACCAACTACCACACACACACTAATCACCTTAACAGCTGAGGGAGGGGGAAATGTTTTTCAGTCTCTTAAAATTAGAAGACATATACATCCCAAAAGATGCACAGTATAAAATTATAGGTTCTTTGGAAGTCAAAGGCAGAAGTCAGGGAGATTTTCATCAGTTGAGGATTTCACTGAGAAGCATATATAATACTCCCACGATGTCAGGAGAACTGGATACGGTGGGTGTACTTAAGTACTTCAGCAGAAAGTCAGGCTGAATGGAAGCAAGCAAATTTAAAAAATTATACTCCTCTGAATATACACTTACTACTCAGCAGTAACAGAGCTGAGTTTAAAAAGAAGAAAAAAAAAAAGTAGTAATGAATTAAGAGGATATCACATGCATTTTATCTGCTCGGTAACCAAACGGGGCAGGAAACAGCCTGTTACGAACGGTGCATTCAAAAACACGGCATTCAAGGAGCCAGCCAGCCCAGCCAGCCCTGTCCTCAGGCAGCACCAGGGGATCCGCTCAGCCACGTCAGAGCGTGCGCACCCAGGAAGACCCACCGATGGCAACACACTGTGTCTTAATTCCTCCTGACGATGGCTGTCATGCAGCTGTGCGCGTTCACATCCCAGAGCAGCATTTCCTTTAGGTCTGCATGGGAAGCGAAGGGGGCAGAGAGGAGTTCACCTCAGGCAAAGCTGTTAAAGCTTTTTTGTCTTGGCGACTATGACTTTATCAAGTGAACTTTGTTACATACGATTACCGCCACTGGAAATCCCACGAGTTCTGGCACTTGTAAGACCTCTAGGTGTTGGCAAGGAAACACAGAAGGATGCACAAGATTAAAACCAGAGCTGGAAGTTGAAAATTGCTTTTTGAGTCCCTTGCATATTTTTTTTTTCCTTTGTTTAGCTGATCCAGAGCTGCAGTCCGCGAGGGGGGGGAGAAGTGTTGGCATTTTCTTTGCAGGCTTAATTTCCCTTTATGGTATCCCTTCCTTTCATTCAGCTGTTCCACAGGAGTTACTCTTACGTCTAGCAAGCCAAGACCTATAATCTTTCTCCAAAACTACATTCTAAAGCTGACCGGTGCCAGAATCCAGCTTTATGATAACTTTACTCTTCTTACTTTTTAAAATTTAAAGCCAGCCTTTACATCAAACTACTTGGTGGAAATAGAAGAGTATTTCCAAAGAGGATACATTTCATCTCGAGGCCTTTCTTCACCAATCCACCAAATTAGGTAACTAATATTAAAATTAATATTAAATATTAAAAGGAACCAACCAGAAAGGCATGGTCAGCTAGAAGTCTGGGTTAAAAGGAAAGACATCTGGAATCAGTCTGGTTCTTCTAGAACTACTCTGAATTTCCCCCCAGGGTTCAGTACCTCCTGAAACTGCTTTATTAAAAATAGTACAAATCAATCCTTACATTTCTTTACCTTCTATCAAACGTTTTCTGCAATGGCATAATGCCACAAGGTCCCCAGGAAGCCCCACTTGAAATGTTTCTGTCAGCAAGTCAGGGGGGCCAGTAACAATATAGGACATGGACATCAGGTATCCCAACAGGTAGGCTGGGAGGTGGTGGCACTGCTACATGTTATAGCAAGGAGGCTGAAACTCATAAACTGATGTGTAACTGTCCCCCAAGCCAGACCAAAACATGTAATGGGGAAAATCCCATTAAATATCATATTTCCTCAGGAAAGACTGGTTTGTCGTGTTTTTTAAAAAAACTTTCATAACTGATCCATGAAACAGAAAATACAGAAGATTTTTTTGTAAAAGAAATCTAACTGGATGATGAGAGTATTTAAAAAAATGTGTAGTATTTGCAACTGACACACTGTATTTTTGACACTAGAAAGAACAAAATAATCTAGGTAATGCCATGCCTAAATTAGTTGGAAAGAGAAAAGGTGATAAATAGATTTCAATTTTGATCTAATGATTCACAGCTTATGGCCCCCGTCCAGATCCAGCCAACCAGGAAGGTTACTCATTTTGGGCACCATAGTACATACCCCTCTTTGACGGAGTTAGATTTACCTAGCAGCCCATGAAACAAGCAGGACAAATACATTTGGCTTATTACTAGAAAAACCTTGGGGATGCATTGTTTAAGATCACAAATACTTCCAAATTTTCAATTTTTTTTTAATTTTCTACAAAACTTTGGTTCAAACATTCACATCGTTGTATCTATCCATAAGACACATACTTGAGATTATTTTTCCATTCCCACAGAGATAAAGTCTGTAGACGACTACTTTTCACTCAACCCAAAAGTGGTGGTCTGTGCCTTTAAGTTAAAAAAAACCCTTCTACCCCAAATAATGAAGCTAAACTTTTCCATTCAATTCTCTTTTCACCACAGCTGCTTCTCTTATCACTCCAGCTGTACTTTCCTCAGAGCTGCAACATGACGCTCAGGTCTGGAAGAACTTAGAAATATTTATTTTTTAACACAGGGGTTTGGTGGGGTTTTTTTCCTGTAGACATAAAAATACCAGGCTGGAATGATCCTTTACATCTTTCTTCCAGAACACTAGTTCTAGATGAAACAGTGATTGCTGAATAGCTCTTTGTATTTTATAAATGTTCAAGACCAAAATCTCTGCCCGAGGAGGCAAAAGGACTGCAGAACTTTTATCAGGCAATTTCTACAGTCACCAAAACCAGTGACCTACAGATTTTTATTTTTTTTTTAAATTATCCATTCTCAGTAAGTTTCTGTGATGGAAAATTCACCACAGGTCTAAGGTTGCTAAAATGTACTTAAGAGTAAATAAAGGCAAAAAACCACTGCAGCTGAAAGAAATGCCTGAAAAAGTTGAGAAACCAGTCACAATTTCTACTAGGCTTCAGAGGCTATGGGGCACTTAGCATTTAAGTTGAGACAAATGTTTCAAGAATCCTAAGGAATACAGAACATAATGGCAGTAATTTACATCTTGGAGTTAAAAGAAAGAAGGCATGCATGTTACACAGAGGGAAAACACAAAGAAAGAATTACTTCAACAGCTATGAAAATCCCTTGGGGAAATGGTATTTCAGTTTGAATGTGTTTCTTCCTATTTCTTTCCCCTTCTGGAAAGAATTACTACTTTTTTTTTTTTCTTTTTAACAAGTATACACATATAATATACACGTATGAACTGCATTTAAAATTGTTCAATAAAATTACTACATTAAAGAAACCACACACACTTCCAAGAGAATCAAGACAGACAGACAGCCCCTGTTCTCACAAACCAGAAATACTGCCAGATACACAGGATTGCCCAAAATCACAGAACAAAGAAAACTCACGCAGATGAGCAACATGTGGCAAACCTTTAATCAGCCATTTTTTCTATGTGTGCTAACACCAGCAAAAGCCAGCACCAGGAATGTCAATATTTCACGGAGCAGAACAAAACCAGCCCTGACAGCACCGAGGGCATCTCAGAGTGCCAGCAAACTGCAGCACTGCACAAGCCAACGAAGAAATACCTTCAAAAATCAAAATCATAAAGCATCTCAGGTGACTTCAGATTATTTGGGATCTTAAAAGAAAAAAAAAAATCAGTTCTATTGTAATTCAAACAAACTAATGGCAAGCAGTCATCCCATACATAGCAGAGTGCCTGCAAAAGACATTCATTGTGATACAGAGAGAGAGCTGGGTTGCCAGAAGAATTTGTCTCTTTCTCCCGAAGGAGGAGGACACCAGGAGTCCTTCCCTCAAGCACAAAGAAGTGACAAGCTGAAGGTAACTCAATTCTCTTTCCCAAGGATCTTACTATCCCTCACTCACGCCACGATGGGACACACACCCACTGTACGTGGGCACATACACGAGAAGGCTCCATTTCCACCATAAGATCTGGAGAGATGCTGGGGACCATGTTTTGTCTTTGTCTGTGTGATGGTTTATCTGTCCTGCCATCTGGCTGGATCCACTTACACAAATGCAAAAACGCAGCCCCTCGCCTTCCTTTCTTCCCACCAGAAAGGCACCCATTAGATGATGGAGCACCTACATTTGGACAGGAGAGAGGCGACCCCTACTACAAACTGAAAGGCAGGCTGGGGAGGGATGATGGCCACACATGCTCTCCTCAACCACACAGTGGCCAGAAGCTCAAGAATCACCGATTCAAGTCCCCTGGTCTAGGCTTGGCACGTACACAGAGCCTGAGGAGCCACCTCAGAAAAAACAGGTTTGTTTCACTGGGCTCAACAGAGAACAAATCTGCAAGTAGGTTTGCCACCCCTTCGCATCCCGGACCCTCCCCAGTAAGGAGCAGGCAGCACAGTCTCCCTGTCAGCTTCAGGAGAGCAAGACCATCTCAGAGCCCACCGACGTACTGGTCTTCCTCACTGGGGGCACTGTCTGTACCTCCTCGGCACCTCAGACAGCTACACGAGCGCTTCTAATTCAGGTTACGCAGAGAGGTAGCTTTAGAAAGGACAAGTTTTCCTGCCTCTCCAAAGCCCACAGAAAAATGGGGGGGTGGGGAAAGTACTTCATAGATTTAAAAAAAAAAAAAAAAAAATTACAGTGCAAGGGAGGGAGGTATCTGTAGCCAAACATGAGTCAAACTGGCCATGATGATAAGAGAGAAATATTTCATAAAGATGCTGCTGGAACTTTTATTGTACTTTTTAAAATTCTCCTAAGGGCACGGCTTTGTTCAGTTTTTGCTCATTAGATTTCTGTAGTTTCTACCCTATATCAGGCTATTTGACATTATAGGTTGTTCTAACTCACACAGAAGCATCAGCTCTGCATCAGAAACCTGAAAGAGAGCTGCAAGATCAACAGTCTAAATCGTTTCTTGTGCTGCGGCTTTGTTCTCTCCTTTTACCTCTGATCTGGCAAATTAAATTCTGTTTAACCTTAGAGTCGATATTGTTACTGATTTGCATATACTTATTACAGACGCATATGTGGATTGTCTGAGAGTGAACATTTTTCAGAGTGATTGGATGAAGATTAAGGTAATTTACTTGATAGATGCATAAACATAAACTTTAAAAAATATTTAAAAGCACATTTCACTGTCAAAACCTTCGTATTCTTTAGATTCTAATCTACGTATTTAAGCATTAAGTAGACCTGCATTTTCAGAGTCATAATATTTTCATCCTCCTTTCCTCTGCACACTCTCAGCCATACTAAATTTCTCTGTGAGAGCTTCTGCTGCCCATTAACAGCTCAGAGCACAAGATCACGGAGTTACCACAGCCATTTTATATGGCCCAAAATCTGAAACAGCGCTTAAAAAAAACCCGGGGAACCTGATAAAGAAAAAATGGCTTAGCATGCGTTTTCAGCTTTTGTTTGTCTATTTTAATGAACAGTGCGCGTTGCAGGGGATGAAGACTGATTTATAAAGAGCCTCGGATGTTCCTGCACAGAAGGCAATCAGTTCCCAGTTTAATTATTCACCGTGAAAATAAAATTCCCTTTAACCATTTCGAACACTGCCTTTTAGTTTGACTTAAATGCCTTCTTGAGTTGCATTTGCCCCTGCCTTGGTTAGAGGATCATGTCAGCAGTCTCGCTGGAGCCACAAGAAAGCAGGAAGACCTATTGTACAGCAAGGTTAAATACAGCAGTGCTCCATTTACTCCTTCTGTACAGCTTATTATGTTGCACACTTCTGCCATTTAATTTATACCCATACATAAGTGGCTTACGCATTCCTGCATTAAACCCACCTGCCTACACCTCGAAAGCATTTTACCTTTTCGTCTCAATCTCTTCAATTCCATCCCCCCAATGACTTTTAAAAAACAAAACAAAACAAACATTCTCTAGCCCTCTTCATTGCTTGATTCATTTCTGGCCAGCTTTTTATTCCATCAGTATTCCAAGATGAGAAAAATTAAACAGTTTTAGAGCTGACATCATACCCCCAAATTTTGTAAGAATAACTGAGAAGTTTTATAATTATATTTTGTTCTGTTCTGCACCATTTTGTTTTATTTCTGTTTGACTATCGATGCGCAGTGCAACAGAACAAGAAAATGTTTGTGAGCTGGGCTGGGTGATGTTCGTATCTTTTTTCCTCAGTAGTTACAGTTAATTTATAACCCAGTAACGTGCATGTCTCATTCAGATTATTCCTTCCAACGTGCATTACTCAAAAATTAATTTTATCTTCCAGCAAGCTGCCCACAGAGCCTACTGGGGCTGTATATCACATAAGAGAGGAAAGAAGACACTTATTTGGTCTCTGGGCTACAGCCTGTAACTCCATGACTGAGGAATACAGCAGCGTCACAGGCTGCCTGCAGATAAGAAGAGCGGGGTGAGCTACGAAGGCACTCTGAAACTACCGTGCTTGATGGCAGACGGTCTCTCCACTCCTTTTCGGCACAATCAAGGATGGAGGAAGGCAGACGGAGTGGATGGGGCTGCAGCCTGACAGGGAATGCAGGGCCACAGAGCCCCAGGCCAAAGGGGCCACGAGCTGTCAGGGCCTTGTCAATTTGATGGGGTGCAAGCCCCATTTATAACCTTAATCCCACACAACTCGAAAGCAGGCAGTTTTGGTGTGTTGCGTTTTTTTAAGTAAATCTCTGTGTACACTTGCAGAGCTCTATAAATAAAAAACATGTGCATTTATCTCCAATTAAACTCCTATGTAAATTTATATGCAAATTAAGTGCAACCCTCGGGCTCCTGGAAAGATGCCAGTTCAGACCCTGGTACTGCAGAAGTTATGCACCACGGATGTGAGACCTGCCATGTTCGAGTTTAGCCAGGAAAAAGCACGGATGGTCCCATTCAGGGGAGAATGAAATCGAGAGGGTGTTGTAGGTTTCAAAATTTCCAAGCATGTCACATCTACACCATCAGAAAATGCATGCACGTCACTCAAACGCAAAGGAAAACACGAATAAATGTGTCATATTGTGAAGAGCAGATTTCTTTCAAGCTCTTCTCCTCCCCTCCCCCTGGCTCTTCAACGCTTTACCCAAGCCTGCACAGTAGGAGCTAAAACCTTTCCATAGGCTATGGATACAGGTGCAGCAACAACACACCCCTGAAGAAAGAAAAAGAAAAAAAAAAAAAAGGAAAAAAAAGCCCAACGGGAAGACAAGCAGGCAGCTACAGGGAAAGGGGAGGGTGGGGGGGTAGGGAGGAAAAAAAAAAACCCAACCAGATTTCAAAAGCACATTAATCTGCTTGACAAGCCATGAACCACATCACCACTCTAATTAGAAGCAGAATCTGGGGAAGCAGAGGGAACACAGAGGTGCAAGCATTTATAACAAAAAAGGGACTTGTGATTTAATGACCTCCTCTGCTGGTTTAAAAATTAATGGGGCCAAATCAGATTAAAGCATTTTTAATACAAACCAGCCCGACATTTATCACTGGTGTTAACTGTAAGGTGGCTCCCCCATCATTTCAGCAGAATAAGAAATTCTGCTCCTTTTTCAACCAGTTATTTAGGACTCTTCCCTGTCTGGCTGCTCCAGGCACAACCTGCGAAGGGAGAAGGGGAAACTCTAGCCCACCTTTAGACAGTGACAGCAGTGCAGCTACCACTTTACACACCTGCAGGTCAGAGGGGTTTTTTCCTCCTCCTCATACCCCAACAACCATCACAACTGCTTCTTGCTCTGGGGGGCTTTTATTTGCATGATTATTTTTAATCCAGGCCAATGCAATGCTGTTTCACAGAGCAGCCCAAGAAGGAACTGTGCTGGCACAAGCCAGGAAAGCCGCAGACCCTGGGCTGGATGGATACGGTCAGCTGGAGAGAGGATGGCTGGCTGGATGCTGTCCACTCAGCCTCAGGGTGACACCAAACCCCCTTGCACGCTGCTGGGCACTTCCTTGCATCAAAACCTGCCTTTGATTTATAGCTTGCGATTTACCACCACCACCATGGAGAAAGGGAGGAAACATAGCAAGCAATATCCTCCTGACAGAAAAAAAAATCTTTTTGAATGTGGCATTTCTGCAACGCTTTGAAGGCAGAGTCAGCCTAGAGAGATGCATGTGCCAAGAGCGTGGGCTTCCACATTAAGCCTTCCGGGGCGGGGGGGGGGGAGACACGGACGGACGACAAACCACAAAACTCCCCCCCCCAAACCATCTTGCAAACACCAGTCGATGGCGAGGGGATGGCAGAGCTGCAGTTGCAGTGTGCTTGTAATCTCACTCCTCCCCTCCTGCCCTGTTGCTTTGGTTCTGTTTCAATAAGAAAAGTGATGAAAGCAATCACTTGAACCTCACTCTTTCTCACGAAAAATTATACCTGAGTTATTCCTTAGAAAAATAATTTACTAAATTGGGAGTACGAAATACTAGGATAGTCAGTTAAAATAGTGAAAAAGCCAGCCAACTGCAAACAAAAGTTAATTTCCTTTGGACAGGTATATAAAACCCCCTACGGTTTAAAGGCTAATGTCACAACTTTAAATAACTCTTTCAAACCAAGTTACCAAGACTGTAGAAAGGAGCCTAGTTTATAAACTCAGGTGATTTATTTCTCAAGCGCATGGGATTTATATTAGCTTGCTTACTACTGAAGGTCAAATTTTCTTGAGGGATCCGAGCCACTTACAGAGAAATGTTCTAAATTCAAAGTGTATCACAACTGGAGTTTTACAGATGCACAGTGTCCATCAAAAAAAGAGTTATATAGAGGAGCTTTGAGCCACTGAATGAAAAACAGATCAGATCAATCCAACGTATTCCTGGGGTGCACAAAGACGCTGATGGGAAACAAAAATGAATGTGACCCCAAATCTGGTATTTTGCTCTCCCCCGTCCCAAGTATCAGTGTGTCTCAAGCCAGAAGAGAATCCTCTCTCCCTGTCTCAGCTGTGGTACGGGAGAGGGAGGGATTTTGCTTCCCAAAGGGCGACCAACCTCAACCCACTCACTGCTCTTGGCACACCTGGACCTCTGTGCAACTGCCTGTGCTGCATCTGTAAAGCACCAAAATTAAACCTACAAAAGCCTATTAAACAGCAGCAAGTAGTTAAACTGCAGAGAAACAGCCCATTACACCACTCCACTTAGCAGGTAAATGGTCTTATCTCTTCCACTGCTTCCCTGGAAAAATATGCAAAGCTGAGAGAGAGGAAAGCATAGGGAGAGCAATTTTTGGCAGTGACAACTGTCAGAAGGAGCTTGGTCTGAAAAGAAAGGTGAAAATCTTTTCCTCACATGGACCTTAACTGCACGAAGGACACTTCGTGTTATATATTAAAGCACCATCTATTTTTAAAAACCTAAGAATATAGTATCAGTACATACTGCCTCGGGGGTTACATCAATTTCCTGCTTATTAATTAATTGGCTTGTTAATACAACAATTTGCAGGCCTGTACTGCCTAGTGAGCTCAAGGAGCCTGTGTTCTCCCTGCCAAGATCAATGTGCATTAGTCTAAACCCTCTGATGTTGAGCAGACTCTGCTTCTGTCAAAGATAACTGAGAAGCAACATTAACTCTTAGAAACATCTGCTCAATATTGGAGGGAGGAACGAACGACACGGCACAGAAGTTTAACTCCAGAATGCCATCATTTAAAGGGTCAGATGAAACATCACTCGCAAGACCAGTACAAAAAATAAACCAAAAAAACTTTGTCTGCCAGCAGTGCTATCAATGAAATATAAAAACAAGAGATCTGTAATCATCTCACAGGTCAGACATAAAAAAACCCTATAGCTCCTGCACTCTCTACGGTCTGGACCTCTAGATAACACAAACCTCACGTTACTGAAGTGTATCAGTAGAAAACACTCACCTTGGCTGCAATCTGAACATAAATAAAGCATCTTTGAGGCACTTCTCCAACATACCAGCATTGTTCTCTGGGTCACATTGATATTAACCCAATTAGGTCCTTTCACTGAGCACATATCAATTCCCAAATACTCATGGATAAATTTAAGAGGTGTCAGGATGCAGCATATTTATGCATCGTTTGCCTCTGTTTTGCAAGAACTCACATAATTGAGACTAAAGGGAAAAAATTAGCTCTGAAACCTCATCTAGTATAGAATGGGACTGCCTGCTAACAGCAGTTACATGCTTCGGGAGCATGTGGACCACATGCTCCTTGCACTGTGCCAGCCTCCACTTTATCCCTCTGTTCAAGTCTCAGTGCTGGACCAACACTAAGGCTTCATGCTTCAAGCCCTAAACACAGGCTGGAGATTTCCCACCTCCTTGCTTAACTTGCCTGTGGGGCTTGACCCTGTGAAAACCCCCAGCTCTGCACTTGCACACATGGTGCCTAGCATCCTCTGCACAGCAGCCTTGTTGCTGCCACACAACCAAGGCATGGCATTTCCAGAGGAAGGCTTGGGTTTTCCAAGCAATTTTCCAAACTCAATGGGTGGGCTGAGGAGACACAAATCTGAATATGATCTTCCTACATATACAGAAGTATGCTCACTCTTAACAGAAGTAATTGGCAGAGTATCAACACTGCCCTTTTTCTACTTGCATAATTTTTCCAGCTCATTCCAGTAATATACATTAGCATAACTTTCACAACATTGTAATTTTTTTAATATATTGCCTCAAAGTGAAACTATTATCACTTCTCTATATCTTTCAAAAATACAAACGTTTAAATCAGTGCTTATGCCACTTAAAGAAGATAAATATTTTGCTAGAGTGAAGGAAGATGCTAACAAAAAGGCCTGTATTTAATACAAGAAGCACTCAGTCCATGCCATGCTAAAACCACTTTTTTTTGTTTGTTTGGTGTTTGTTTTTTTCCTGGAATTTGACCTCCAGAGATGGCTCCCACATGGCATGGTTAGAGTAAAGCATCCTCAGCTTTTACCAGCTCCTTTCTATAGATTCAAACCAGTCTCCCCCCACCGACAAACAAAATACCTAATAGCCTTCCAGAAATAAACATGTTTAAACTCCACTTGTTTTCAGTTGTTGCTTTTAGCTCCTTTTCTTTTCCCATTAATTCATCAATTTACATAAACACCTTTGGAAGGAAAGCTTCCAGTTATGATAAAACTTACGGGTATAGTTTCATGTTAGGCTTAAGCTGATCTAAACCTAGGCTGTTGCTGACAGGGGCATTCCTGCTCTCCACTGAATTATTCCTACATTTATTTGTAGCCACATGCTGACTGTAAAACAGGAAGGAGGGACAAGCTGCCAGTGAGGAGGGGAGAAGCGGATCTCAGGCTGGCTTACATCAGTCGGGAAATCACATCCCAAATCCTACATCTCAATTCTCGCATCTTTTCTCTTCGGTCCCCCCCGACTCAGGCACTAACCAGCTTGAATCTCCAAACAACTCCTACAGCACCTCCACACTGCCTCTACTCACTTCTATCTCCAGCAGCAGCAAGATGTTTTCTAGGTCAAATCCCCAATACCAAATTGCCAGAAAGGCAACAGTGTTTTTCTCAAGGCCTTGGCTTTTGTAACCTTCAATTGTGCAGGGAAAGCAGCACATGGGAAAATCCAGAGATAGAGCACACAGGGCAGGCAGCCTTCTTCTGTCTGACCCATTCTGAAAGGACACCCTGCCGAAAGGAGGAAATCTGGGAGGCTGGATACAGGTTACACAACCATGTAATAAATGTTGAGAGAAACCTGACAAAGAGGCAGCGTGTGCACGTTATATGTTAAAACATCTCTTTATGCATGCCTGTATATACATAGTTATCTGCTTAATAGGCCCATTTTAACATTATGGGAAAAAATACAACGGCAGCCTGCTGTCAACGTTTTCACCAACAGTAAAAAAGGAATTACAGTATCAATTATCTACCAGTCATCCAGATTTTAACCCCAAACTTCCCCAACTCTGGACACAAAAGAAAAAGCAGAGAGTTCTTTGCCATGAGAATCAAAAATTTAACTATTTTAAAATGACTCAGAGGTGAATAAATTCCTCCTAACTGTGTCAAACTTTAGTCTCCAAAGGTAATTATATGGATAAGGCCAAAAATAACTTCTAATAAGAATTTCAAAGGGTATCACTGCAAAAATTAATTATGAAGTCAATGCACAGAAACAGATTTGTTTATAAAGTATTTCTATTATCTATATATTAAAACACATAACATTTTAAAAAATTGTGTAGATTGCCCTGACTTTCATTCTCTCTGTGCACTACCAGGCAGCGTGGAGACCAAATGCAGTAATAGTTTTGCTTTCGCAGCACCAGAAGAGGAGATGCAGGAGCTCTTTCACTACCTAACTGCCAAGGAGGTACTTCATTACGGCTGGGTCTGGCCAGGCAACACGTTGATGGTTAAGTGAACCAAACAGAAAGCATGAAAAAGATGTTATTTTCAGATCCCTAATCTCTATCAACATTACACATTTCCTTAAAACTGCCCCCAAGATGCAAATAATGACTTGAACCCCACTGCACAAGGCTGCTGCGCAACACAGGAGTGTTCACAGTAGGACAGGACAGAATAAAACTAGGTATATAGAGCTGTAAGGTGGTGCAATAACAACAACCGCCACTACCAGACGGGAAGGAAGGAGAGTTAGTGCAACAGCATCACATAATAAGGCTAGCTATATAAGCATTTTCCAGGGTTTAGTTTGATAAAAATGCCATTCATCTCTCTATATTTTTTTTTATATTTTTTTTTATATTTATATAGGAGATGTATGTAAAATTATAAACACGGTATATTACCACTAAGTCCCTGTGATACAACGCTGCAATGATGCTAGCAAACAAGTGTAAGATGGTCAACTGGAGAAAGGCCCTAAGGACATCCGGAGGAGAAGGCTGTGATCTTAGACATTCACCCAAGAACGATGGTTCACATGCACAGAAACAGGCAGATACAGGGTGCACACACTCATGTGAGGTGCAAGCCAAGAAGACAATGGCCAGCACTATTACCAGGACAAGGGAAAGTAATACTCTGCTGCCTTCCTATAGAAATTCGGGGGGGAAGAAGGGGTGGCACAAACCACCTGCCCTGCAACACAGACTTCATGTCACGATTCCTTGGGGGACAACAACAAAGTGGAGCTGCACTGCAGTCCATCTAAAATACAACACACTTGAGTGAGACTGAGCTGTGTAACTTGGGTTACTGACCCCAAGGCCATGGACTGCCTGCACTCAGAGGAATGATGCTCCAGAGTTTCAGCCTCAGGGGTTTAACCCAGTTGGTGAGGAAAGCACCATCCCCTGGCGGCCTCCCCCTCCCCAGCCATCACCACCTCTGATCTGAGCAGTTAAGGCAACCACTAACTAGCCCACAAAAGCCCAGACCTCTAACACAAACCCCAGTATCCTGAAGAAGACACAGTCATGTAACTGGAGACAAAGTGCTAAATGGCCAAGTCACAAGAAAGATGGGAAGAGAAACCACACCGGCAGACGCAGCCCTTGCAGCAGTAGGGGAGAGCGAGACAGAAGAAATAAGCCAAATCATTTCTCAGTCAGAGGGAGTATACCTACAGGTATATACCAACATGTGAACTGATGCCGGGATTGCTTCAAGGATGTAAAATGCTACCAAAAGTCACCTGGATCTCTACAGTAAAGATTACTAGGCATGAACTTCATGGCTAAGTCAGAAGGCAAAAATAAAGAAAAGCAAAAGATAGGAAACAGTGACATGTCTAACGGCGGATATTATCAAATGCTCTACCAAAATTATTTTTTGCAATCGGCTGGAGACAGTTCTTGCATGACTTGCCCTCTTCTGTATACACACTGCAATTCCCTCTCCCCCACACCATAAACTAGGAAGGGGGGGAAAAAAAAAATCACTCTAGTTCACTGTTGTATCTCAAACAGGGGATCCCAGTGGATTTGTGAAGTGAGCCAAGCTATCCTTCAAGCATGAAGCAAGGGTTTAATCAAATACAAGGTGTGCCAGCTTAGCAGAAGCCTCTCTCACAGAGATTACGTAAACTTTTTAAAAACACTCATAGGAAAACACCTCAGAAGATTTAGAGGATTTGTAAGTTGAATGCCTGATGATACCCTGAAGGGAAGGAAGACTTAAAGATAAGATGTGGGCTTGACCTTACACCGAAGGCATCCTCCAGCAGAAGAGAAAGCACCCTATTCAAGGGAGAGCAAAGGCAACAGGATCCCCAACATTTTGTCATCGACTACAATGAGTATCACCGAGAATTCAACTTCCTTGTGTCCTTGTAACACAGAGAAATAGAGGTGTTTTAATTTAACTCATGTCCAATAAAGAGCGAAAGACATCACATCAGCTACCCTGGGAACGAGCCCCTGTTAAACTCTACCTCTCAAGGAAATTGCCCAACCGACGTGATGCTGGAGCTGCCAGGGGAAGTACAGGCTGCCTTTCAGTGAAGTCCGCCACAGCCAAACCATCTCCCAATCTGCCTTCCAGACAGTATTTATAACAAGAACATAGAATCTTAATGAAACATTTTACCTTTCAAAATATGTAATGTTTTCTCAACAGAGATGAACTGAAGTGTCAGGTGTTTCAGTGTCTAGCCTCCTGCCAAGACTGATTTACAAACACTCTACTTATTGAAGAGGCTCCAAAAAAATCCTCTTTTAGGACCGTCTTACTATATATCCAAATTCTCTTTAGACAATCAAAACGATGAAAGCAAAACCAGTATTCCTCATCTCAAATTTTAGACAATGCCCCCATGTTTTCCTTAAAAGAAAAAAGCCTGAGTAAAAGTGGAAGAGTGCACAAATCCAAAAGTCACAAAGGGTCAATCTCCAAGCAAACGAAGCAAAGCTGTATTTATAAAGTTACATGGAAACTAGGGATTTTAAACATTACAGCAGATTGACCGCAAGTATTAATAAAGTTTGTGTTGTGCCAACATTCCCCTTATAAAATTCGTATTTTCAGGGCTATGTTCCACGCCGAGCACACTGTTCAAGATTTCAGTCTGCAGTGCATCTAGCAACAATATATTCAACACCTGGGTATCAAAGAATAAAGAATTAAACTTTCCCAGTTTAAATAATAATTAACAATCCTTAATTACTCTGTCTAAATGCCCAAATTCTCACAATTTAGCTTAAGCTACAGTTGTTAAGGGATTTTTAGAGCTGGTTCCGGGCACATTTGACCTCAAAATTAAGGTTTAAGAAAAGCAAAATGTTTACTTTGTAAATGTAAGGATTTGCATTGGAGGCTGTACTATCAGACCAGCTGTTGCAAGACTACACTACTGGACCAGCAGTGTACTGTTGAAAAGTTTAAAAAATATTTGGAGTCCATCTGGAAAGATACATGAGAAGAAACCAGCAACATTACAAGAAATAAACGTCTTCCAGTATAATAAGATGAGATAATTCTTGCTGTTTCTTTTAAAATACCTTAAAAGTGAAAACATCTGCCACACTCTGACAAAATTACATGGAGGATTTATATTGCTAGTTATATCAAATATACTCATTTTTTAAAGATGTACTTACTGTGGACACAAAACTTTCCCATTTAACATTTAATATTTTATCTAGCACCATAATGAGGACATTTCTGAAATACTCAAATGTATTATTTCCAAGTAGTTTTTCAGCCAGCATGCATTTGCACCAGCTATTGAAGTCAGAGAGCTGGAGCCTACACACAAAGACCTTAACAAGTTGTAACAGTCATTTGAAAAGTGCCGTATCAAGCTGAGACACCCTGCTACTTTTAAACCTGGCCTACACTTGTTCTAAATAACTTACGTATTTTGTAGCCTCTCACAAAGACAAAAAGGAAAAGTTTAAAACTAAGTTGGCAGGAGAAAACTGGAGAAAGAATGGTTGATTAAAACACAGCTTTGAAGGGAAATGGCTGGAGGTAGCTTCTGCTGAATTTAGTGAAAAATTTTAGAACTGGAAGCACTCATTCAAGATGCAGTATTAAAAAAAAAAACCCAAACCAACCAAAAAACCAAAACACACAAACAACCTCAAAAAACAGATGAAGACCCTTAACATGAGCATACATACATGACCTACACCAACGCAAGAAATGTCACGATAACCCCTTTTTATTCAAAACCACACCTGAATTATTCCGTGGGAATAATGGTTATGCATAAACCCACAAGGTCCAACCTCTGTATGCGTACTTCCCCCATGCACACCCCCTCTCCCCAGCCATGCCCTGTTTATGAGCGAGGTGTCCATGCACACATGGACAGAAAGAAGATTATTCAATGAAACCTGGTTCACATCACGCGGATCTGAAGAGGCGATGTGAGGGAACCCAGAAACCACAAACACTTTTTGTTGGGCGGGTTTTTTTTATAAAATGCATGCTGAAACCTACACTAAACCTCCCCGTTAATGTACCGAGAACATGTTTTGGAGTTTCCTTGTAAGACAGACTTGTGTGTTACACCATTCACACAGCTCTCACAGAAGTAGCTGTGTATTAGCACACTGCACAGCCCAGCCTGCCTAACTCAAATGCAGAAGTCTGAATTTCCTTCATGTCCCACCACCAACCACAAAATGTCCAAGGGCTCTCCAATATGTCGAAGACATGGAGATCATTCTTTTTTTCAGGCAAAGTTTCTGCATTCTTTTCACTTTTCTTTTTCCCCTTCCCCTTCCACATTTCTGAATAATTTGGGGCATATGAACAGCAGACTTGAGAAGAACTCAGCTATTAAATAAAAAAATGGAAATAAATATAAAAATTTTAAGTCTCTTCATTAAAGAAGCCCTAGGAATTTGAGCTATTTAGCTTCCTGAGAGATAAAAGAAATCTCCAACGTTTCAAATTGCAATTTGACAATACTGAACTGTCGCAGACATATCTGGAGGATTTATTCCTTTTGAAAAGACCATTGCTGAACATATCATCTAAACCTGACGCTCAGAAGCCCCGTGGTGACTTGGAGGCATGTCAGCTTAATCCTGCGCCAATGCGAGTGGCTATTCTCACTCTCAAGGTGTCACAAGTCCTTTCTTGATCCCCAGCACAAATGCTCCGCATGAATGCCCTTGCAAGCACCTGAGAAGGTCCCTGGGTAGGGTTTTTTACTTCTGCTGCAGCTCCAAAGCTACAAACAAGGAGCTGCCACGGCTGCAGCGGCAGCTGGAGGCAGAGACAGCTTCAAAAGTCCTGGCCAAATTCAGCACACAGTGCCCCTAATTACCACTCTGTTTTCTTCCAGCTATATCCCCTTAGAGTTTGTTTTTCTGAAATGGAGAAGGCGGATGGAAACCAGTCTGAAACAAACCCCTGTCCTGCCTGCGTTTCTGCACCGTACCAAGCTGCTGCAGTAAAGCACGTATTGATAATTAAGACGATGATGGTATTTTTAAAGCTGCCACTTAGCTGTTTAGATTTGGAGAGGCAAGAGTTTGCCTGCCTGCAAGAGTCTGATGTGTTGCCTTTATCACCGGTCTCCAGAAAGGATGCATAAAAAACTTCAAAAGTCATGCACAATGTCTTGCAGAGGCATTTCCAGCTTCAATGTTTCAGCTACAAGCATTTGCTTTGTCTGTTCGAGTGAAAAATGATCCCTCATCCCACAAGCTGGCAAAACTATTTTTCTTATTTGTAGCTCTTGCTGCCTTCTCTTGTCAAGTCTTGCACCTTTTCTAAAGTCCATGGGGTTTTGCAGCCAAGGACTTCTGCAGGATTCCTTCAAACCAGAAAAGAGACTCTTTCATAAATACCATTTATAAACATAAATGACCCAAATTTACTTCTGGATAATGGAATTTTTATGTGTATATTTTTAGCAAGACTTCAGTCCTAGGATTACGTTGAAATTTATGTAGGTAATTACCATCACTGGAGAAAAATACAGGATAATCCACATATAACAGCTTCCTCTTGTAATTGTAAATACTGGCCACTGTGTCCTATCAAGAGCCGGCCACACAAGTGGATAACTTAACCATTCCTGTACTTGCGCAGGATGTGCGCAAGGTGGTATTAATGAGAGAAAAAGGGCCTGAAGTAGAGCTCACCAGAGCAAATAAGCTCCTGACCACACAAGTAGAAAATAATTAAAACAACACACCGCTCTAATTTGGGTTTTGGGACCAGATGGCGGATGCTCCAGCAGCCAGTGGGTGAGACAGCAGCAATGCTGTGACAGGGGAGGGAAGAGGTAGCCTGGTCCAGGCTCGGCATATTTAAATACCTGAAAGGTTGAAGGTAGCAGCGTCCTCCTGAGCGCAAGACCTCAGAGCAGGAGGCTATTTCAGGGAAACCCGTTTCACTTGGGCATGTCAGGCAGGAGTTGGCTGCCTGTTAAAGTCAAGCCACAACGTCTTAAGTGGAGAGAGAAATGTATGTCCTATTTCCGAACTGCTGCCTTTAGAGTTGAGTAATTAGTAACATGCACATAAGCACCACAAAGGGGCTGGAGGGTGGTTTTGAGGGAAAGAAAAAATCCTCCTTCTAAAAGGCCACTTAGAGTAGAAGAGCATCCCTCAAGCAGAGAAAGGGGAGCAGGGTTAGGCTCAGCCTCTGCGCCGGGGCTGCATTGCCTTCCTGTACCTGCTCCTGCCAGTGCTCCTAACGCAGGGAGAGGAAATCAAAATGGTAGGGTGACCTTCACAGGCTATGGACAGCATGAATGCAGTTTAACCCCAGCATTAAGGATGAAAGCCTCTGCTCATGAAAGGCAGGCATTAACTAATCTGCTTATCCATATGAAAAAAAAAAAAAAAAAAAAAAAAAGAAAAAGCCACGTACACACCAAAAAACACACTGTGGTTTACCGTAAGCCTGCCAAGAATGTAGCAGCATAATCATAACAGAGTTTATTTCAACACATCATCGCAATCATGCTTAAACATTGTTCTTTGTACCGGAGCAGGCATGCTGTCAGTTATCCCTCTAACGCCTATCTGCAGAGGCATGGAGGCTCCGACAGCTCCCACGCTCCATCCTTCGCTGCATTGTGCCTGGCCAGGGCCAGCCGAGCAGCCTCTGGGAGCCTGTCCCGGCCCCCCTGCAGCAGTAATTGCAAGCAGCCATGCAGTATAAATCAGAGGTTGGAGCCACATATGACAGAAAGCCAGGGGTGTGGAGGAGGAATTACCAAAACAAAAATTAAAGTGCATTTGCTTGCACACGTCTGCCAGCCCAGTCAACTGAAGGAACAGGAGGAAAATAAGGCATGACAGGAGGGGAGACCATCATTCTTCTCCCCTTCATGAGTATTTTCCCTCTCGTATCGAGCCTGTTCCTTCCTTGTCTTCTGACTCCTTCGTATCCTACATCTTTAACAAATACATCCCAACTGAAGCACAAGTTATTACTGAAAGATTTTGGCATATAAATATTTCAACTACGGACATGGCATAAACATATTAAATAATGTTCCGTTATCTTCCTCACATAGAAATCCCTTGCCCTTGGTCTCTTCAGTCTCTAAATGAATTTGCTTTCGTCTAGTCAGCAATGCTTTTTGGCTCGAGTTTAATTAAAATTTCAACCAGACTATGAGAGAGATGGTATCTTTCCTTTCAGAGACAGAAGACAATATCCTCTAAGTATTTCATATCCTCATTTCTTAAAATCAGCTCATCAGAAAACCACACTCCTCAGCAACAAGTGTTAGATTATCTTTAGCCACCAGCATCAGCGTACTGAAAGACTGAAGCCATTTTATTGCCTCACTGAGATTTTATTGTACATTTCTCTTTTCTCATGGATTTCTCTGCCTTTGTTTTTTCAATGTTATTTTATTACACCAGTTCTGTCTGTTCAAAGGGTCTCTTAATTGCATGCAAGGTTCTCAAACTAATACTCTACCTTCAGGTGTCATAAAGACGGAAAGTATTCTGGGCTCTGCACCTGGCGGGGGGGGGGTGTGTGGGGGGGGTGTGTGTGTTTTTTATAACCTTTTGGTTCAGCCACACAGTTGACATTTTTCAAACTTTCCTCTATAGCCACAAGAGCTAGAAACACTGATTTCAATAGCATTGGGATCCAAAAGGCTTCTAAAAGCCTCCACAGATACCATGCAAATAGCTGAAACTGGATTTCCACAGACTGATTTTGCTTCTTTCCTCAACTCTGCTCAGAAATACCTTGTTAGGGTGTACCAAGGCACGTGGTTGGGTGCCAGGTCTGAGGAACTCTCTTAGCTGGGCACAAGCCACATTTCTACTTTATTGGTCCCCTTTCCTGCATCCCATGGCACATCTCACATGAGAAAGAAACCCCAGGATCCTCACCTGAACCACTGCAGTAGGACACATCTCTCTTTTGGAAGGGAAGGAATAAAGGCAAATAAAACCATCAGCACAATCTAGCTGGACCTCCAGTGGGAATGTACCCACAGGACATTACAGGACATTGTGCAGCCCAAATCCAAATGCCTGTATCCAGCTTTGTTTAGAGGAGCCTCCCCACCAGAGTCTCAGGTGAGCACAGAGCTCTGATTAAGAGGTCCCAGCTCCAAAAAGAACCACCCAGCTGAAAAAAAAACCCTCTGACTTTTAAAGTTAAAAAACCTCAATTCACTTTTGTCATTAAATGCACTCAAACATCTGTGAGGGGTGGGGGGGTGGGAAGAAGGGCACAATGGACGGACTCAAGTTCAATCAGGATTTTCTAGAAAATAATAATAATCCTCAGCAAATCAAATTCTTTGTAGCAATATTAATGAAATTCACTGTTTACTATCACACAAAGTATCTGCATATTTGAATATTATTTTTAAAGCTATTTATTGATAGGACTATTTCCTCACTTGATGAGGCAACTTAATTATACTGCATGGCAGAAACTGCATGATAGGTGGCAGGGTTAAAGCTGCCACATCAATAGATCATTATCAAATATACAATTTTCTCATTTCTACTGTTGATTCTAGAGAGCTGAAAGTCAATGGATAACACCACTATTAAAACTGAACACATACATTTGCCAAAGACAACGCTGGCCCATTCATCTGCTCAGGATCCCTCATCAGGAAACAGGCTGCTGCTAAGGCAGATCCCAAGGACACTTCAAGGGAATATTCTACACACAAATTCATGATTAAGATTACAGCCCTAAATAATTTTCTTTTGATTCATAGATTTAATGCAGTGGAAATTCACTGTAAGATAGGGGGGAAAAAACCTTATATTTGTATATTTGCACACAGATATATGTGCAGGCATTGCTTTTAATGCCTTCATTTTTTTAATCCATACTGAAGCAATTTTCTTTTGCTTAAAATCATTCTGTAAAAATTAAGTTGAATTTCAGCTGGTTGGTACTTTCATCATTTTCAAGTGGACAGGCCTCCCACTTATGCAAATCTTGTTCTTTTACCACCATCACCACAACCTTCTGAAAGTTATTAATATTTATCTTAATGCAAAGCAATATGGTCAAACTACTGTTTCCCTCAGAGGCACCGAAGTCATTCATCTGCTTTTTCTACCCCTCCCTCCGAGGTTCTAGACTGCATCCTGTGCCCCTTGTCAGGACGGGGACCTGCAGGATGGAGATGTTCGCAATTACCATCTGCTGCCACTTCTGAGAAAGACCTCATGCAGGAAACTCATGCCATTGACCTCATTTGATCCAGGCGAAAAGTAATAATGGAGCTCCTGTGGCTAATTGCCAAGAGAGAAACACTTAAAGGACTTGTTTCCGACATCCTCCTCTCCTCTGATGAAGATCTAAACCAGCAGCTCAAGACAGGCTTCTGATTAGATCAAAGGAGAAAACATTTCATGTTATTAGCCACATAGTTTCATCTTGTTTATGAACCGCACCATAATGGACCCCAGACGAGTTAAAATACAGTAGCTCACAAAAAAACATGATTAACAGAATGTGATTATTTGCTTCCAATATGTATCTTTCTAGTAAGTGCTTTAAAACATTTTCCATTCCCAACTTCGCTGGCATTAGCACAGATTAGCATCAGATTTTCTAGTTTACAACCTCACCAATATTTGAAAAGATTGCTTCTGTAAATAACCAGGAATGTTTAAGAAACCAGTTTACTACATTTGCTATACAGACATGATATTATCTCAACAGGAAGCAATTATTTCTTATAATCTAATTCCCCCACATCCAGTTATCTAAATAATGCAGAAAATCTTTTGTATATAAAAAAAATCCAAACACTGTTGCAAAACTACTTCTCCAACTACCAGTGTTCAGACCGTGCTGTATAAGGTGAGGTACACCAGCATTTAAGCCATGAAAGGCATCTTCGACCGATGGCAGTGGTGCATTTTCAGAAGCCACTTGCCCCCAGCTGAAGCTGGTTTAAGAAAAGCTGGTTGGTTGCCTTTGCACCACAGAGGAGATACAGTTGGTCAGCTGTGGTTTTAAACTGCTGTAATGTAAAGGCAAGGTAACCATGAGGCAGCAAAGGCTGCAAGTCCTTATATTTCTTAACAGTGTAAACCAAAGCTCTCCTCCCCAGAGGGAAAGGAGGCTGGAGAAGCAAGTACTTGCCTATGAGAGTGGGGAAACTGCAGTTTCTATGCAGGGTATGACCATGAATGTGGGTGGCATCAAAAAGCCACTTCTGCCTCCCGGATGCACGGCAGGCAGTGGTATGCTGAGACAGGGTACTCTTTGTTCACATCTATTAAATTTCTTCACCAAAAGCCAGAGATGACTCCCTCTCAGGCTTCAGCCTAATTTACATCCCTGAAATATTGCCTCCATCCAAATCTTTGCAAAAAAATAAAAAAGGGGGTGGTGGGGTGAATTGAAAGTATTTATTAAAAAAAAAAAAGCCAAACCTATGCATATATTACATTTTGTTATCACTTATAAATGTGTACATGTATACAGACAGAGTCCCTGCTTCAGCTGCACGAGGTCTTCACTCAACTTATTTTCTTCTCTGCATGACGTATGGGCAATTTCCCAGTATTAACTTTTCATTCAGGCTCTCCAGTTATGCACAGGCTTTCATCTCTTCTTTCCTTCCTGAGCAAGAGCCTGATGTTACACCTAATGAGAGCCAGTAGCCAGCCTAAGCAGGCAGTAAGCAACAAGGAGCTGCCATAAAACATCTGAACAGACCAGAAACAAACACGCTTTCTAATTCTCTAGCGGCAACAAGACCCTAAAGGGAAGCCTTGTCTGAGCTGCTTCCTTACACCTCCTTAATGACACCAGCCCTAAGCCAAGTAGTGGCAGTGGAAAACAGGATGGAAGGTGGGTGATTTCTTGCCACTTGCCTCCAACATCCTTTGGTCAAAACAACGGCATCTCCACGACCCCTTCACAAGATCAAAAGGCAGCAGCCCTATTTACAACATCCTGGGCAATTTAGGCATCCCACTCAGCATTGTTTCCTACCTCCCGCCCAGTTCCCTTTTAAATTGGATGATTTCTAATGAAACTTCTACCATTTATGAGTATATAGCCACAGCAAGTCAAGGAGTGCTGCACAGACAATTTTAAAATAAATAAAGGAAAAAATCTCCATCTTAACCTTGTTGCACACAAAATGGTAGTGCATGAAAAGGAAAAAAAAAAACCTCTTTGGTATTTTTAGTTACTAACTTGAAGGATTTATGCTGCTGTGTGTTTTATGGTCTGCCTTCACTTCCCAGTAACGTGTATGGTACTTGGGAGTGTGCAGCTTCTAAAGCAGTTGCTCTTGCTCTAAGGCAGCTTGGCATTTTAAGGGTAAGGAAAAACCATTAAATTAAAGCATTTGCTAAAGGCACAGGATGTTCCAACAGGGCTCTCTTTGCACCTTCCCCCCCTTTTTTGTTTGTTTGTGGTTTTTTTCGATTTACACAACCTGTATTTACAAATTTTGGGCCACTGTCATACCCATCAGCAAGTGACAGGGCCTGTAAGGGAAGGAAGACACACGCACCCTAAGGAGTTCCCTAGAAGAAACCCCAGACGAAATTCTCCAAAATATGGTGTGCTATGCACACACCACCCTCCTATCCCAGCAAAAGCAGGGGCTCCCAAACCTGAGGGCACAAACTTGCCCAAAGCCCAAGCCAGCCCAGCACCAGCTCCTGGCCAAGGGCTGAGACAAGGGCACTGAGGGCCAAAGCCACCGCTCCTCCTCCTCACCTATGCCCCCTGCACTGCAGCTACTGAACATATTTAAGAGGCTGATGCTCATCTGTCCCCTTTTAACCAGAATGCATCAGGCAGAGGGGATAAGCAACTTCCCCATGGTCCTTCAGGAACACATTTTCCTCATCTTAAGTCACATCTGCCCTGAGCACTGAACACTTTTTAAAGACATTCCTCCTTTTCAGGCATATAATTTCTTTTCCTCATCTCCCTTTCTATCTAAACCAGTAGTTTAATGTGCTTCGTATATTGTCAAATGTGTCTGTGCATGTAAAAGCAAAGGAAATTAAAAAATCACAAAATATTTTAATTTACATAAGAAAGTTATGATTACAGTGGTTTATAAAACTTCTAATTTCATCAACTTATTATATGTCATTCTTCAATGGAGAGAGCACTCACAGTATGAAGAGTTCTTAAATCAAAAACACACTGCTGGGGAACAATCTTCATTTTAATGATGCTCAATAACAGGGATAAAAATATTTTATGAGTCACGGTTTCCATTTAAAAAAAGCAAAATAAAAAAAAGAGAACGGCGATGATTTTTTTCAAAGTGTGGGACTTGTTCATTAATACCAATACACACACACACCCCCCAAAAGGTGTGTGGAGGAAGGGAATAGGCCCCTGAAAACTTATATACTACACTGTACTTTAAAGCACTAACTACTTTTCCCTTAATTGGCTTCCACAGTTCCCAAGGAATCTGCAAGCCCACCAGCTCCACAGCACAAGCAGCCGCTGTCCCAGCCGCTCTAGACAGGGGATGAAAGAGCCCTTCAATCTACAGATCTATTTATATTCCCTCACGTGGCGACTATAAAAAGGTTTCCTTTCAGGCTGAGGTTTCTCAGCATTAAAGTTAGCAACTGTTCGAATGTGAAAAACCCTATGTACGCTGATTTTGAAAACGGAGGAGACGTCTTTGTGTTTGGGTAAATTCGGTTTAAAGAAGCAATGAGGGAATCTTACACATCTTTAAACTTCCCACATAGTGCCTTGGCAAAAAGAAAATGGGACTCAAACCCACCTGAAATAACGCATTAAATAAATGATGCCACTGATTCTGAACAATAAAATTTTTTGACCAAATAGTCTCTATCCCAGTCACCTTTGCACTCCTCCTGTCTGCCTGCCAAGGCAGCCAGCCCGGCACACCACGCCATTCCCAAGGGCCAGAGAGGCGCACCGGGTGCTGGTGTTTCTCATCCAAGCCTGCCTGGCTTTCCTGGCCGGCCTCACACAGAACAGCTCTGTGCTTCCACTTCCTCTTATGTAAACACCAATAATTATATTTCCATACCTCACAGCATGTAGAAAGGAATGACAGCTCATACCTTTCCACAAAAAAAATCTCCCACTCTGCCATGCAAGCTGCTCCAGAAAGAGAATTGTGGTGAAAACAAACTGCTTAAAAATTAAAAGGCATACAATAGAAACTTGGTGCCAATTCCTACAAATCCAGCTCTACCATGGGAAAGGAAAGCGCTGCTTTTAAAGTCAGCAGAGAAAGAAGTACTGTGTCTGGGTAATGTGCATGGTCCTGGTCATCTTTTCAATTTGCTTTAACAATTTATTCTTTCCACTAGCTCAAGATCAACAAGCCTAGAAGGCTAATGATTAAGGATTGGTATTCTAAATTTAAAGTAAAGTTTTCAGACTGAGACTGTAAGCCAACTCCAGCTCTCAAACCCACACACTCCTTCCTCAACTCCAGCCTCACCAGCAAGAGCCCAGGGTTCCTAAAAGCAAGTGAAATCACAGGTTTGCCTTGGGAAGACCAAGACATCATCTTGAGATGACAATTACTTTCTTTTTTCTTTTTTTTTTTTTTTAATTCACAAAGCAGTGAAAAGACACCAGTGTGAGTAAGTCCACGGCTTCTGCACACAAAGCTCTGACATTTCTGTGTGAGAGCACTCCTTCTCTGCCCACCACCACCTCCACAGCCGCGCCACACTGTGTCCTGCATCCACCCTGCGTGTATTACCTACTGCTTTTAATTAACAGCAGTATTGCAGAGCAGCCTTGCCCAGGGCAGTTACTGCCACCCCAGGCACAAAACCTGCACTTGTGGCTGCCCAAGCAAATGTCAAAGCTGGGGGTTAGGATGTTATTATGACCACAGACATAGCCTTCCCAAAAGATAAGTACTTTCCAGTTTGGTTATTCGAGGTAAGAGTGGGCGGGCTGGTAAGCCAAGCAATGGCCAACACGTGTCCTCCAGAGCTCTGGAGTTCAGTACCAGGCTTAGTAATACCATTGCTGCCCCTGGTTAAAGCAGTGGAAATGCAAACTATTAGCCTCTAAGGCTTATTCCCGAGTCACAGAAGTGTAAGAGCAGCAGCATTTGTCTTTGAATTCTGCAACACACAAGTGTTTCTATTGCAAAGGGATTTTTAAAGGAGTATGTATCCAGTTTGGCTTGGCACAACTAGAAGAAGAGAAAACAAGAGAGTGGGGGGGAAACGTTGCCCTAAACCCATTATTTGTACCAGTGGAAAGGCAAGCAATTCCTTAATGGTCCATGCAGTTTCTTCTAACGGCAAAAGACGGTTTCTCTCTTAGTAGCACATTAATTAACAGAAATTTAGATTCATAAACTGGTAAAAATATTTGTACACAGTCAAGTCTTCTGTAAACACACTGCAGTATGAGAGCAGCTGTCCTTTGCAATTAGCTTTATCATAAGAAATTGGGACTCAGAGAACAGGATTTAAAACCTTTTCCACCTCTCCCACAGTTGTTCTCCCTGCTCTTGCACACCCTACCCACTGTACAGGGACATCGCTAACAGGAGCAGCCAGTAACAAGAAATCATGATAAACAGGCCAGGTGCCTTACAAACCAACCAGAAACAGAAATTATTACGGGGTTTTAAATACATACCCTGTTCCAAGAGCTCTTTTATTAGTTATGCACATTTTAAATCAAATTCTATAGAAAGTAGCTTAAAGAACATTGTAACCAAGAGTTGTGCTGGCCCAATAAAGCACACCCATCTCACGTATTCAGCGAATGAATGGCAGGTAACAGCTGTTACGTTGTTCAAAACTCTTCTCTGACCTAGACCAAACTATGCATGTGATCAAATTGCCTCCAATAATGCCAGGAGCACTGCTAACCAAAAGATTAAATATTCTGGTTTAATTATAAAAAAAAAAAAAAAAAAAGGAAACCTCAAGATGCAATAAGTATTTTTAGCTCTGAAACAGAGGAAAGAACATTCCATTTTTCCCATTCTTTGAAGTTACATTTGAAAAAATTTACATCCATCCTAAAATCCCGATTATGTAAATCCTGCTCTGCAAAGACACAACGCTTGCCCAGAACTGAAGAAATAAAAATGGAAGAAATGTTCTGGGTCAGGATAAACCATCATGTTATCTATAGGGACAAATTAAAGAAGCCAGTTTTGCATTTTTTCCTGAAGCAACAGAAAACAAAACTCTTCCTCCCGATGGGTTCTTCTAATGACAGAGATGGCCAAGCAGAAAGAAATCCATTTTATCAGAGCCCTGATGTGCATCAAAAGCAGCGTCTGAAAAGCAGGTTTTGTCAGAACTTGTAAACCAACAGAAAGGTTCACTGACTCACACTGACTTATGCCAAAAATGTCTTCTCTGTAAATCTGCCTTAAAGGTAGCATGTATAGAAAAAGAAAACTGGCAGCATATATAGAAAAATGAAATTATGTCCTTTGGTTTTTTACAATACCCAAAGAACCCTTGTCAAGAAAATTCAGAGGGTGGATTGGTTGGTTTTTGCTTTGTGTTTAAGTACACACAAAATGTGAGGTCTCATTCTCCCTGAAAGGCTCCTGGTGATTAGAGTGTCAAACAGCAGTCTATCCGGTGGGACGAAAGCTGTAGGATCTAGGAGAGGGGAGTTTATTCACACTCTACAGCGGTGTGCTTCTTTTCCCTGTTCCACCAGTGACTGATGAAGACGTAGGAGTACAAATGCCTTCACTGTCATAGAAGGTTTGAGAGGTTTCAATACACATCAAATTCCTCCTACGATTTTCTGAAGCTAAACTAATGAAGAATCTGTTTGACTTGATGTTTTGGGGACTATTTTTTGTTGTTGTTCATTTGCTTTTTTCCCTAGGAAAAACAGAAGGGAAAAGTCAAATATTACTCCCCTAACACCAGACATTAGGGAGAACAGTGTGCAGAAGATCAAAACATAATCTTCCTATGCACCACAGCATAAAGAACAAATTTTAATAGCCTATGCATGTGGACCACAAGCTCCAGCCTTTCCGGGCTCTTCAGAACATTCTTAAAATAAAAGCTTTCCTGGACTTCAAAGGGGAGTCTTTGAAAATTCACAAGCAACAGGGGACAACCAAAGAGGAGAACTACGAATATGGGAAGAACTGGTGTTTCAGATAAATTCTCTTATCAAGCAATGGGACAGGTGTCTTAAAAGCAAGCAAGAAAGAATGGCAAATTACTAACGCTCGGTACACTCTAAATCTCCCAGCTAGCACTGATAAGTAAGATGAGGAGGAATCATATACATGTCTCCAGCTTTCCTGCAGGAAAGAAGAATCAATCATTCAGGCTGAAGGATGCCTGAAAACTTGCAGCAGAAAATTTCGGCTCCTAAGGTATTAATGATGTGATTCACCTGCTGTTGAAAGAGACAAAAAGTTTAGTACCTCCTGTATGGGAGCCTGGAAAAGGTAGGACCGTGCACCATGCTCCCTTCCCACCCTCCGCTCCCAAGCTCCAACCTGAGGTGCTCTACAGAGAGGATGAAACACATCGAGCCCTTCCAGGAACAGCACCTCCAACATCATATTTGCCCAATACTCATTAAACAGGCACTGGGAAGATGTGGCTGGGGATTAGGGGGAATGGCCTTAGACAGGGGTTAATGGCCAGAGCAGCAGCTTAGTTGCAACCTCCTGGGAGGCAGAAAGAAACTGGAAGCCAAACGCAGCCCAATACCCAGCGACCTTTGAGGATCCAGAATATTTTTCCCTATTTCCATGCCAACACACACTTCTTTCGTGCATACCCTCCCTCTTTCTAAATCAGGCTGAGGTGACACCTCTAGTCAGTAAAAGGACTGGACAGGCCACTGTGGGGTCCTTCAGGGGCCAGAACTGTCTGGCCAGGAGGGCAGCAAGCAGTCTTCCCAGCTCCTCACAGGGCACCTCACCAGCCTGCCACATCACATACCCTTGGAAAAACCCCATGCTTGGCTGCACGGCCAGCTGCCAGTTACTTCTGCATACATAAAATGATGGGAACCAATCCCAAACCTAAGAACTGTAAGCAATGGAGCATCAGAGCAACCCAAAAGTGGCAAGTCATTTGCTCTCATTATGCACCACACCCTTCCAACAGCACCCCAACAGTCTTCTCTACACACACTTTTGTTAAAACTAATGACACCATGCTATGAGATGGCTGGTGTTTGTGGAAAAGGATCGCAGGGGCAGGATGAATTTGAATTAAAAGAAGCATCTTTAAACAGATTCAGCAGGATCGGCCAAGCTGTACATAGACAATATAAACTCTTAATATACCTAACATACTGCAGTGATGGTCCTAACTAAGAAAAAGGTACATGCTGTGCTGAACAAGAGTTACCTTGTTTGTTCTCTTCCACATTAAACCTCCCAGTTTTGCACATTCTTAACATGATTATCTAATAACAGTCCCTGCCTATATGTTTGGCTACACATTTTACATATAGCACTGCAGAACAGAGAGGTACTGAGAGAAAAAAAAAAAAAAAAAAAAGGTATAAATGTGTGAAGCTAAATTATACATATTTAAGCAATCACATGCCTACCTGAAAATCTTGCACTGCATTCAAATTCACGTTTTGTAGGAAAGGCCTGGCGATATTTGGTCTGCTTAAATAAATATTTATTAATCTCAATATAAAAGATCAGACACCAAATTTATATGAGCTGAGCACAGTTCGGGCAGAAGCCAATAATAGCTGCTTTCAGACTTTGCAGCGTTGGAGTTTGCCAAATGGAAGTGACAAGTCTGGACCACTAAGAAAAATGAAGCCATTTGGTAAGTTATACGCTGCGTAATAAACAGTCTGTCAGTTTGCTTCTAATCCCCCTCTTCCACAAGAGGGTTTTTTGCTTTCTTTTTTTTTCCTTCTTCTTTTTCCTGATGCACTCCACAGAGCATGTGTGTATCATAAATTAAACAGAAGCTACTTCAGCTCTGTGGACCACACACTGTGGACAACTTAGACAGGTCATTGTTACCTAAACAGAATTTGGTTTTTTGTTTGCATTGTACATTTCCTTTCTGTTTTGACAGCAGGTTTTAAAAAGAGGATGTTACCCTCCTTAGAGCTTTGAATCATTTACGAAGAAAAGAGAAAAAGAAGAAGTTCTGGGACAATAGCACAAAAGTATAGCCTTGCAATTTTTCGTTTCTTCCCATGACATCTGTGGGTAGTCCTGTTCATAACGCCTTTGTTCAGGGCTGATTTACCACAGTTTGAGACAAGACACATTCAGAGTCTATTCCAGGAACTATGGAGGAAGTAGAAGGAGGATGCATCTAATTTGTTAGCTATCGTGACACTGCCGCTTATGATTAATACAAGGCGTTGAGAGAGCAGAATGTATTTCCTCCAAGCATTCTCCATATCAAACCCTTTTTGTATATGCTGAAGAGGGTGGGGATAGCAAGGCTGCCACAACAGATTTGCTACTTGCAACACGGCTTGCCAACTGAGCAAGGAAGGAAAACACCTTGTATTTTAAAAACTATGCACCCTAGCTTTGCAGAGCCAGCCAGCTGGCTCTGCCTGACTCCAACTCCACAGAAGAGGACTCCACTGGTGTAAGTGGGACAGCCAGGAGGCACCGCTGGAGGAGAAGGTCCTGTGGTAAAAACGTAACAGCAAGGAGCAGGCCTGGCGAAAGTTCTTGCCTTGTTTGCATGTGACTCCCAGCAAGTCGCTGTGTACACTGGACTCATTATTTACAGAAGCACAGTCATATTACCTCCTGTGTGACAAGATTTGTAGGAGGAATTAATGCCTGCAAAACCCTTGAAGATCTTTTCTACAAAAGTACAAAATATTTAACACTTTGAAAGAAGAGTGGGCAGAAACCATTCAGTCCAAAATGCTAAACCAAAAAGAAGTCGCCAGCTAATCCTTACCTTCACCCAATCATCCCGCTGGCAGGCTGTAAGACTTTACTCTGATGATGGGAAGGCCACACACAGCTCACCCTGCCCACCCACACCACCAAACCTATACACGTGGATATGCTAGAAGCGTCACACTTAGGTGGCACATAAACCAGAGGAGCTTTGCTTGCAGCACACAACACAGGTACCAAAGTTCCCAACTACTCACAGATCCTTTGGGGTACCAGCCAGTCAAGGGAGGGTCACACTGCCAGAATAACACATCTCCCACTTTTTGTCTGCTCGCTTGCCCCAGGGTATTTCCTGCAAAGGGCTGGGAGCAGAGTGCAGGCCAAGTAATTTGCTATGGTGGTGGGAGGCTGTTCCTGGCACCCACCTTTCCCACACACCTCCCAGCCTGGCCTGTTACATGACCACATTCACAACATGGCACAGCATTAGCCATAAAGCCCTTCAAGACAGCTGGTAGCTGGAGTGAACTCCTGTCTCCACACATCTCATCTGGCAAAGTCCACTCCTGCTTGGCCCTCAGCACCGAAGTGCAGACACCTCCACCCACACGCTCAGTCTCACCTGAATTATTCTGCAATATCCACCTACTTGCTGACCCTCCCCAATGAGCAATGTCCCTACTGCAAATACTGACCTCGGGCTGCTCAGCCAGTGGTTCTGCCTCCTGTAAAATGGACACCAAAGCACTTAAAGTGGGTTTATATTGGATCCCAAAATCAATGCAACCTTTACAAATTAACAAAAAAACGAAATTGTGGAATAGTTTCTAGAAGTTACTCAGTATCATGTGAACAGACTAAAACTTCCTTCTTTTCTATTAATTTTTCCTTTTTTTCCTTTTTCATGCAGTTACTGCTTCCAGGAGCTTATCAACAGAAAGAGCCTGCTCACATTGGCAAAATCCCAGGTCACTCATTTTCTTAAGTAGCATGTTATCAAAACATACCGACACAAGCTGTACTTGCTGAATACAAAGGAAGCCCTTACAACAACAACAGTAATACCACATTTGCGACCGGTTAGGTCAGTCCAGTAGCCTTCTCTCAGCCTCTTCCCTAGTCTGTACTTAGGTCAACCAATTCTTGACACGGAGAGGCTGTCAAAGACTCAACAGCACTTTCTCAGGCTCACAACAGATCAGCTCAGTGGACGACCCTGTCTACTCCTATTTGCTGTCACTGAACAAAGCCCTTGTCAAAAAATCCTCTAGGAAGCAACTGGAAATGTTGGTGTTTTTTATAGGGTGAACCTACATTATCCTTCAGACTTTGGTCAGGCATTCCTTCTGTAATATAAACCACTCCCGGCTTGATGGGAAATACTTCACTACTTTACCAATTCTATAATAAATTACATTCTCTACTACATCATGTTGTTACATTCTCTACTACATACTTCTCACCTTTGTAACATCTACAGAGCAGTTACCAATAGGACGGAAGCCCCAGACTTTGCCTTCACCTCTCCGGCTCATCCAGGATGCTGGGTATGATGCCCTGTCCCTGAAGCTGCAATGCAGCCATGGCTCATGGAAAGGGGCGGGAAAGGAAAAGCAGGTAAAATCACATACATCTGTGCACACAGCCACGCATCGGCACCACGGGAAGGCAAAGGTTTCACTTTGGCATTCCCCGCAGTGAGTCAGCCGGCGTGCCCACTGCTTCTCAGGAGGGCTCTGCCGCCTTTCAAACAAAATGCCGAGGGATGATTTATGACAGTCAGGGAGCCCTTGTTTGTCCAAGGGTGTGGTTAGACAATGTCACTGAGCATTGTTTGGGAGTACTTCAATCCTTTATGAAGGTCGCTGTGCTCGCAGGCCTGTCCCATTCCCTCCTGTCCATCCCCACTCCTCTCTCTTCGCTATTTTTTGGATTGGGTTTCTAACAAATCAGCAAATTGATCATGTTTACTGTTCAAAGAGATGAAGGGCTGAGCTGATACAAGGGGCAGAGCAGAAACCTGCAACTGGAAGCTGATGAGGAAGGAGGAGGGAGCAGGACTCACACCTTTAGGCAGAAGCAAGCCACCAGCCTGGCTCAGACCATACCATTTAACTTCAAAAAGTGTATTCCATATTCTAGTTAACATCTTAATATATGCATTTCATTTATCTCATTTCCATCTGCAGTTCAAATTACTAACCCTCTGGAGTTAATAATACAGTATTTACCCCAGAAGACTTAACTGCTTTAGGCACATATTTCATTTCCTGATCTAAGCTACAAGGTGGCAGCCACAGGTTTTGAGCTCCTATTCCAGAAGTGGCTGCCATGCAGGGTAATCACTGCAGGACACTTTTACACCAAAGCAGGAAAACCAGTGCCCCGCAGAAATCCCCAGAGGTTCTCCTGGTGCTCCCCTGGCAGACAGGGAAGGACTGTGCTTGAGATTACTTTCTTCCTGCACGCTGCAATGCCAAAGCACTTCCTGGCACAACCAGGCTGACAGGTCAGGTTATGTTACTTGAAGGCTGAGAAGTGGCTGAAGGCATGGGAGATCAGCGTACCCTACCAGGGCACAGACCGACACGCAGAGGGCATGAACTGCCCCCCATGAAAGGTTTATAAATTGTGCCTGTTGTAGCCACCTTCTTAATATACACACAACTGCTCACAGCAAAACAACATTTGGCTGAAGCTCTTCACCAGCGATGCAGACCAGAGCCCTTCCTCCTGACACCCTCCTCCCCCTGGGGCTGCACTGCAGCCCGGTCTCTCTGACTCAACTAGCTCTCTTTCACACAGCTGGCACCTTTGACAGTTTCCGAGACATTAGCATTTTCCTGCAATAGTCTTAATCCTACATAAAATGACCAGCATTGCTGTACATTTTAAACCCCACCAACTACCACAACTGAATAAAGTCCGGTTGCAGTTTAATAGGGGGGTACAGAAAGGGCGCTATGAGCTAGGTCTGCTGGTCAAGAGGAGTGGGGTCCTCCCCTGGCTGCATGGCCTTTGCACCCAGAGCTCTTCTGTTCCTCTGGATGCGCTTCCCTCCATCCCTGCCAGGTCTCCCGGCCCAGGCAGCAGGGACAGATGCATCTGAACATGGAGACAGCTGCTGAGCTTTACCAGCATTTCTGCTCAGGGGGGCCACCACTTTGGGATCTCTCCAGCTCACACCAGAGAAAACAGAGAAACTGTTAATTATTTGAACAATTTCTAATTCTCTTCTGGTTAGGAACTGGAAAACAAGTTCAAAAGCTATTCGGGACAGGATGACACAGACAAAGCCACCATACATGCCTCATTTCCCTAAGAAATTAGGGTCCTTTATCCTCAGCGCATCAGCCTGGACTGTCATACACCTATAGCTTCAGGGAGGGGGCGAGACTTTACTGTACTAGAGATGTCTACTATACCAACAGCATGCAGAAAAAAGGTCCAAAGGGAGCCCTTGTCAAATCCAAAAGTAAACAAGCTTTAATGTTTAAAACTCATTCCAGATCACCAGCACAGGCCCAAGTAGCAACTCTGCGGCACTACTCATCCCTGCCAAGAAAGTTCATCTATTTACATCGAGTAAGCACTCAAATCCAACAGGGGGGAGGAAAAAAAAAAAAAAACAACACAGCCACATTTGGGAGCACAAGAAGTGGAAATTAATGCGAAACAAAAGAGCCCAAACCAGGCAGCAAGTTATAAACACCAAATATTGAAATTCCAAAGCTGACCTGCAAATTTCACGGTTAATACGATGCAGATCCCTTTTCTGCAGTTGGGTTAAAAGTGCACAGCCCTCTCCTAGGCAAATCTCCAAGGAATTTTAAAGCTTGAATGAAAATACTAATTACAACATACTAAAAACAGAGCGAGGAAGTGTGCGAGATGACTTTTGAGCACTGTAAGGAAGAGAGGAGGAGACAGTCCGGCCACTGTCTGCCCCTGTCAAAGCACTCAGCAAGAGCAGCTTGCAACAACATTAACTCCTTCATAAGGAGACCTGGCAACTCATAAAGGATCGAAGTACTCCCAAAGCCTTGCATCATACCTGTTACAGCAATGCCCCCTTGGTTTAAGCAGTTAAGAATGGCATCCTTAGGAAAAGTGGCTATGCATCCCCAATATTTGGCATGACGAGCGCAGCCATCCTTTTTCATAATTACAGGAAGACTGTATCTTAGCAGCTGCTTTTGCAGAAAAAAACCCCAGCTATTTAGTTTTTAACCAACAAAATCCCTCACGAGGTTAACTAAAAGTGTAAACCGAATTCCATGTTAAATTATCCTCTGTATGCCAAAGCCACAACATCTAGTACTCGTTATTACCCTTTCAAAAGAAACAGTCCAGAGTTTACACACACATGTATGTTCTGAGGAGAATATTTTATAAACCCCACAAAAACATTTACACAAAATAACTCAATTTAGGCCAGCAGAGTAAATCTCTCACATACAAAATGTCAGCCAATTAAGCTTTTAGCAGAGCACCAGGGAGACCGATTTTAGAAAGCTAAGCAGGTTTCTCAGTCTAGGAATGCCTGAAATCTGTTTATTCTCAGTCAACAATGACTTTCTGCCTTCTGCCAATTACTAAAGTAGTGGGGGGAAAATGGATTTACTCTCTGCTTTTACAGATCAGTTGGCTTAGCAAAATCTAAACTCATACACAGGCGCCTTGCAACTCCTCTCATTAATGCGAGCAGGCAACAACAAAAAATTTGCTCTACTTTCCCGCCCTGTCCTCAATCTGCTTATCCTTTCTTGCTGACAACTGGAAATGGCTAGTCCTCCCATGGCATCCTTCCCCCTCCTGCCCCCCAGGCTGCAAGGAAGAGCTGGAGTGCGAGGACACAGCCACAAGCTGGCCATCAGGTCTAGTGAACACCCTCAAACGAATGGAACTGACGAGCCATACCATGGACTACAGGCCTGGCAAAAGCCGTAAGATAAAGTTCTTCAACACCATAACACCCTGCTGCCAAATAGGGAGGTTCACTCCTCTGCTCACCCTTACCCTTCTTCCCCTTGCTTCCCCTTTCCTCCCAGCCTGAGTCACCCTGCACACTCCACCTCCTCTTCTCCATCCCACCTCCTCTTCTCCACTGGCTCTGGTCTCACCAGACATCTCCATGAGCCAAACCAATTGATTAATCTGATCCACACCACCCAATTTCTGCAGCAGCAAAAATGCCAGATTGTCACATTTTTCCAGGCAGCAGTCAAACCCTCCCTCTCACCCATGCACCCTCCCTGGCTCCTGCTCACAGCTGCTTCAGCACATTCATCCAGCAGAAAACCATCACTCCACTGGTGGGGTTTGTCTCCTGCTGGCCCCATGCCAGGCCCTTCGACAGAACCAAAACCGGCAAATACTGCTGTCAGGCTTGGGACAGTTCATTTACTGATGAACTCGGAGCAGCACTTCACAGGCATCTTGTACTCATTAAAATTATATTCTTCTTGTCTGTGTTTCTTTCCAGACTGAAGAAAAGGTTTGAACATAACCGTATCTTGGAATAAGTCCCAAATAAATTTCCATTTCCCAAAGGACAGGTTTTCTCCAAGGCAAGCAGTGGAAATTTGCAACAGTTTATTAAAAAGAGGCAGCTTTACCTCTGGCCAGTATCATGTATTATCTGGATGTCATCAGAGGTCCTGGAAAGTAGCTTATTCCTAAAATGCCTGGAGGCTCTACAGCACATATGATGCTTAACAAATATTCCAAAACACACTAAGTTATTTAACTTTCACTCAAAAGCATCAGCTTTCTGAATTTAAAAAAAGAAAAAAAAAAAGCCACTAAAACAAGATACTTTACCTTCTCATAATGACACATTTAGAAAACCCAAACAAATAGATGTGCCCATACAGCCCTTCCCTTACCTTTGTGAAATACTGCAAGATGATGCTCAAAAAGCTACAACTGCGTCTCATGTTTGTTTTCCACCTTCAGTTACTATAGGTATTCTTCCCTAGGAGGATTTTTCTACTGACAACATCCCCTAAGACCTACCTAGATCCACAGGAGAAAAACACTGACTACAAAAATTTATCTAGCAACTACCAGCAAAATGCAGTAAGCAAACTCTGGCTGTTATTCCCCCAGCCAAGCACTGGCAGAGGAGAAAACAAAAGTTTCTCTGCACATTCTCCACATGTAACACAGAGTACCATGCCACTGCAACACTGAGGCTGAAACAACAAAAATGCCCCAGCTGGTGAGGATCACAAATACTTGTGATGCATCTATTACTGGGATCTACATCGCTAATGATGAAAAACTAATTCTCTCTCATTGTGAGCACAATTTAGTTGGCTTATGAAATGCAAATCAAGACACTTCTGCACAGGTGATATATCATGAATGAACAAAACAATGAATTATTTTGTTGAACATGACAACAAAGAACTTGAGCAAAACTGAAAAATAATCTAAAATTCATATAAACTTATATGCAAAAATTCAAATTTTTTTTTTTTTTTCCCCCCCACAAGAAGGAAGAGGTGATTATTTCATAGTAAGAAGCTAGGGAGTTAAAGCCATCATCCCAGCTCAAGAGGAAGTACATGGTCACTCTGGGTTTGAAGGGGACAATTCACTCCCGGAACACCTTAGAGTAACTTCAGGATAAACAGGGTGCTTTGTGCCTCCAGCTCTGCGCCCAGGACATGTGAAGTTGTGGGAATTAAGACACTGCTTGCAGGTATTTGCATTGCAGAAGGAACTGCCCAATGGACAGCCAGGACCGACAAGAGGATGACTGGCCTACAGTATATTAAATTTAACTGAAGAGATAATGAGGCACTGTGCGTACTAGGTATGGTTATCGATACCAGGCATTTTTCCATCTGAACTACTTAGCAGCGTGAAAACAATTCATCCTATGGAAATTATTCAGCATTTATGAAATGATGTAAAAAGCAAAGGGGAAATCCAGTTACTCATCTATCAATCTGCCTGTTGTGAAAATATCATAGATTTACAGACTCCAAGGTTGCTTTAAAGAAAAATCATACCATAAATTTCTTCTCTTTATAAATTAAGACAGTTCTCAGTAAACCCCATATTGGGTAGGATACTAGATTTTCTTATAAATGCCTCAGGATGAAGGAAACTACCTCATGAACAAATGGCTGTGTATTTCTATACAAAGGTTTGCTATGCAGATATAATTTTTTGAAACCTCAAACAAAATACCACAGCATGCTAATCTGCTCTTTCACAGCAGGTAACCTCAGACATCCTATAACCCTACGGCGTGTTCATTCCTGCCTTGTTCAAAAGCCTGACGAGCACAGGGATCAGCCCAAGCCCTTCCTCCTGCTTACCAACTCCATGTCTTAGCATCAACTTTATTTTGTGCTCTGGGTTTCAAAAGTTACTCCATTTCTTCCAGGAGTGTGCACAGCATTCCTTAATCTGCCTGAGGTTTTACTTACTTTCTAAATAAAAAACACTATTTTAAAAAAAAAAAAGAAAAAAAAAAAAAGATTGTTTTGAGAGGGATTTTAAATATCACTGTAGTCAGGAAATTAACAATAAGTGTTCCCCAAGCAACTCAGCTCTGCCCAGCTGCCATCACAGCGGGCAGTACAGTTGCCCCTTTCACCGCCAGCTTGAATGATCTTGTGCTGCTCGGCTTCATGCTGCAGCTCATCCCTTGCCCTGCCAAACCCATGGTTGCCTCAGGAGCAACCCAGTCAGGGACTGTTGGATTTTCCTCATCCTTCTGCAAATTAAGATTTGGCTCTTACCTCTGTGCTAGTCAGTGCTTACCATTTCCCCTCTCCTTTCCATGGATGAACTTTTGTCTTCCAAAACAAAAGGAAGAAGGACATGATGGCCATGTGGTCACTGGTGTACATCATGGAAACATGTTACAGAAGCAAAGGAGATTGGACCGACGCTCATCCTTTCCGAGCAGGATTCTCAGTATTTCAAAACACTCCATAATCACTCGGTTAAATCTTTCGTTACAATTGAGTCAGAAGCCCCAGATTTCAGCAAAGGAAACTGAAAAAATATGCCTCTTTAAAGGACTGATAGGACGTTCCCAGAATGATACTATTCTGGCTCTTGCTGCTCAAAAAAAGCGCCCATGCTTTCTGTAGAAGAGAAGCCTGATTGTTGCTTTGGACAGGGGCAGGGAAGCGAAAGTTTGTGTTTATAGACTCTAATCTAATTTCACGCCTTCCTCTTACTCTCACTACCCTGTCTTAAAAATTCATGTTTTGTTAGATTCATGAAACAGCTATAGCTCATAATGAGGTAAGTCAGCTGATACTGTCGATGGGGTGTTTTGTACCGAACATTAACGCTAATTATACAAACCTTTCACCACACTTTGCTGAACCCACGCACTTAAGCTGCTTGCTGTATTACTGCAAACAGTTCATTAGCAATAAGTTTACGGGCCTGGGCGGCATTAACCTTTCCTCAAAATCGTCCCAAGCTGAGAACGTGGACCTTGTGCTGTTAATTACAGGAGGCACTGCCAGACCTCCACCAACAAGAGGTAGGAGAGCCCTGCATCTCCAACGACACCCCTCTGAGCTCCAGCAGGGACAGGGACAGGAAGGCTCCTATGACCTGTAAATGGCTCATAAATTTTGTTTGTAACTTGAAATGGGAAGGGGTCAAACCGAGCAATCTGTGTTTTTAAATGCTGTCATTACTCTCCGGCTTGCATCCAGTTAAGGAGTGCTTCATCTTCGGTCTCAGCAATTGGCAGAGTTTATGGCTCCAGGCAGGGCAAGTGCAACCAGCACCTCTTCAAATTAAGTTATTCAAATACAGGATTACTGGATCACTCACAAATTAATCAACGATACAAAAGTGTGCACAGTCTTTGGTTTCAATATGTTACGCCCCAACGTCTCTTCACACACTCTCTGTTCAGCAGGTTGGGAATAAACTTAACATCACAGGCAGTGAGTATGCTGAAATAATTTTAAAAGTAACATCAGGTCCATATTTTGTCTTCAAATTTTCTGCACATGCAAAAAAGGGATGGTAGATAGGAAATAAGCATGTAGTGAGGCATTGATAAAACATACCCACTTATTGTTCCACAAAAAAAAACCCAACCCAACAACAACAAAAAAAACCAACATAAACCCACCACGCAACTTTGTTTAAACAATCAAAAAACAGACCCAAATACGAAACAATAAGCATTCCTGACCACAGAGCTGCTTTCATAGAGTAGATAGGAGAAACATGTTAACAACAAAAACAAACAAACACCACCACCCCCCCAACCAAAAAAAAACCACCCAACAAAACATAAACTGCATTTCAGAGCAAGGTTTCACTGATACACTCTGTGGTTTTACTAACGTGAAGAATGCTCCAAAAATTATTCATAAGAACAGAAGCAATTTTTCTTAAGCTCTCTAGAGAAGAGAAGTGAGAAATCTGCAAATTTTAACCCACCACAAAGATACTGAATTTGAACAGATTTGGCCACATACACACCAGCCCAAACAGGAATAAGCACGTGGGGAACAGAAAGTGAAGGACAAGGCACAGCAGAACCACGCCAGGCACGCAGCGGGCAGCAGGGGAATTCACTTTGCTGATAATAAAAGAGAAGTATTTTAATCTCTTTCACAAGCATAATCACGGAAACAACTGAAAACCATGACGGACCAATTGACGGTTCGTTACTGGGAACAATGCTTTTTGTTTTCTAAAGCTTGCTTTCTCAGATCTTCTAAGTAAACGGAGACACATCACAGATTTGAAAGGCAAGGGAGCTGTTTAAAATTAATTTCAGTTCCAGTTCCTGCAGCAAAGGGAGAAAACCCATCTTCTCCTATTCGGCCATTTGCTTCAAGTGCCTCGCAGAAACATGTTCTTCCCTCAGCCACCTCGGGTCCACACGAGTTTGTGCACAGATTCTGCCCTGCCCATGTTGAGAGTAGTTTGTTATTAGTATGCTTTAAACCCAGGAAAGACTTCAGGAAGACAGATACACTACGCTTGAAGCATACGTTTCAAGAAACTATATCCAGCTATTTTGTTGTGCACAAACAGCTATTTTGTCTTACAAGATCAAAACACAAGCAAACAAATAAACAGAAGGCGATCCAACTGGAAAGATATTTTTGATGGGAGGAAAAGACTTTGCTAACCAACTATTAGAGAATGCCAAACTGTCTAACACTCAGTTCTAGTATAATACAATAAAATGGTAACTTAAAATGAATATACATGCACTTTACTCACTGATTTTAACTAGTTCAGCACATCTATTCTGCAAAGGTTCACCCAATACTATCCCAACAACATTCATTCTCCTGGTAGGGCTATCAAAAACATCCTAAATATTCTCAAGAGGTGTATCCATAATCAAAAATGTGTGTGAGAGAGACGTGCTCATTCAGCAAAAGCCAGCCCTGCTGGGCACTAGCGCATGACCAGTCACAGGTCAATTCCTGTAGTCCTGTCCCACAAGACATGGGGCATCTCCCCAGCCCCACTGAGTCCAGGAGCAACCTTGAAGACCACAGACTACCTATTAAGAAAGCAGCACACCGCAACCGCTTGTAGCTGCACTAAGGCAACGCTAACCAAGCCCGCACCTCCGCAGAATAAGTCAGCAGAGTGCAAATGCTCTCAGTCACGCTTCAAACACACCGCAGATCACCTATTTCAACTTCTGGTGCAAGGTGATCAATACAAGCCTCCTACAAAAATCCCCCTAAAATGCACCAGTATTTTTGCATTTCCCTATTTAGCATTTCAGCTTCCTTTACAAAAGATTTGCTTGTGGTTTTCTTGACAAATAACAACATAATCATAAATTACAAGATTATAACAGAGTTTATGGACTGAGACCTGCCAGGATATTTATTGTGCTGCTGCATGGGAGAGGCAGTTTCCTTTTTTACATGCCCTTGTGGAAATGAAGTCAAAAGTACACCCCAATGCTAAACTGAGGCCCATGCTGTAAAAGAAATTTGCTAGCCCGTGACACAAACCTGATATTTTTCTTTTTTTAATTCCCTTATTTTTTTTTTTTTAATTCCCTTAAATCTCATCCAAACGTTAAAATTTTGCATGACCTTGTTTATTTGGGGTTTTGTTCCCCCCCCCCCCTTTAGAAATAAATAGGTTTGCAAAGTATATTTCAAAAAACTTGAGAAAGTAGGAGCATTATCAACAGCCTTTTGATCCCAGGTACCCGTCACTCCAGACAGAGTTGGGATAGCCAGGCTGGAAGGCTCGCTTACAGGGTATTCAGTTCACACAAGCGTTTGTAGACTGCTCCTGATGGCTCACTGTTTCCAAAATAATCCCACCAAAAAGTCAAGAATCAGAATGATGTGGCTCTATCAAGAGAGGCGTTCATTGCAAAGTACAAATTAAAACCTCCAAAGATCACAAGGACCAAATACATTTTAGCATAGGAAAAGACACAATAATGGTTAGCTGGCTACCTTCTGTTTCTCTGCCATCCCCATTATTAAACCATGGAACAAAACCTTTTATAGAGGAGAACCTAATGATCACTAAATATACCTTTAGTCTTTAATTTAAGTGAAAACTCTGACTAAGTGCATAGAATTAGCTGAAAATAGCAATACAGCTGGCCACCTTTGGCAGATTCACAACCAATATGCTTCATCTTTTTGTAGCCACTTCCTTTTGACTGCAGCACCTTCATTTAGCTGCCAAGTTGGAAAGAAGAGCAAATGTTGTGCTTCTCTTTAGAGACCGAGAGGAATTAATTCTTTGTATTGTAAGATGAAAAGGCCTCCGTGTATAGGGTTTTAGTCCCTTAAACCTACCCATTATTTGCTCAAGGAACTCTCCAGACTGAATTTGCAGGGTATGCCACCAAACAAAATTTCCTCAAAGACGGGCTTGCACTTAGACTTAGTCTAAGTTTCATCGTATGGGGAGAAACAAAAAGTGAATGAACAATGGGCAATTTCTTTTTTTTCAATCCAGCTGTTACAAAGAAGCATATTTTCTTTTTAAACATTCTTTCTTTAAATCAAAGTAAGGGTGTTAGTGAAGCCACTGTAACACAATTTTTTTTACACAAATCTGATTTTACTAATGCAATATCTATGAACTGCCAGGCTCCAAGATCTTCTAAGTCCAAGACCTGCAGAGACAGTATCCACTGTCCTGTCAGTAAGGTAGCAGATACTCAGCAGCAGTAGGTACTGAGTAGGTGACAATAGGAAGTTTTGTTAAGATATGGGTCTCAGAAAGAAACGTCCCAACTAGCTATCAATTTTACCAGCAGAAAGTCAACCCAAACAGTAACGCACACACCAAACATCAATATAAGTTTTCCTACAACTCCAGTTGACTAGTTTGGACAATTTTTTGTGCTCTCTTTTTTGTCTCTGCTCTCCCTCTCAGCACCTCCACAAATGAAACTTATTCAGCAAAAGTTAAGGAATGAGCTGTCTTCACCCTCTACCAGCTCATGATGCACATGGTTCAAAGTAAAATATGCAAATATTCCAAAGGAATATGCAACCGATTTTAAGACATTCATCGGGTCTGTCAAGTGAAGCATGTAAGCAGTCACTTCCTTTCACAAATACAAGGAGGGACAGAACAACATAATAAATATTTTGCAAAACATCAGTAAAAGAAAAACACCACGGCTGACAGTCCAGCTCAGTCCAGTCCAGTCCATCAACCAAAGAGTCCTGTAGTCATCAAGATGAGGGGTAAAGTTAGCATGGTTCAGGTATCACTCCTGCTGCATCTCCTTTGGAAAGCTGAGACACAGACACCCCTCGCTATAGCCTAGCAGAGCAGGGGAGTGGGTTAGAGGGGCAGCAGTGGGGCTGGAGTGCCACACAAGTTATTTCTGGCAGTTGTGCCCAGGAGAAATGAAAGACGCAGTCACACTTTCCTGCAAGACTTGGAAGGGACAAGCAGATTGAATGCTGCTCCAAATTCACAGTAAAAAACCCTCCTGCCTTTAAATGATGTAAAACCAAGTAAACAAGTTTTGCCAACCCATGACATGCAGCGTGTCTAGCTGCACAGCACATGGTAGCATCTTTCTTAAAGCCTCTATCCTCCCTGTTACAGAGCCAGGCAACAGTCTCCAGCCCCAGCTGTTTGGAAATATTCATGGTTGTTATTTTTCCAAGACAGAGGCTTGCACGTTTGACACAGGACCAACCTCAAGACCATCTGCCTGTTGTAAGCAACATGAAGTTTGCCACCCCGACCACAGGAAATCACAGATCATGTAACATACACTCTCCGATCTTCTACTTAATTATACATTAATTAATAACATGCTAACAACTACATATATGTAATTTCTTACTGGTCATAGAAACACCACTGATTTGATTCTGCCTCAACAATCCACCATTTTACCCAAAGAACAGGCCAGTCCTCAGCCCCACTATACCCTTCAGCCTCAAGATGCAGAATCTCAAATTTACAAAATTTTAAAGCAACATTTCCTGATGAATTGGACCCACATGAAGTCACGGCTTTGGCAAACCAATTCTTCCATAATTATCAGAAGATAGAGGACAGGGAAATGAATGCTACAAATTTTTACTGCAGTCATTGAAAAAAAAGGAGTGCTGTTCACAGTTAAGAGTATTGCAGAATCATTTTAACATGCAAAACATATAGAAAGGTGATAAAAGATATTAGAACAATTTGTCTCTTCCTCTGGCCTGAGAAAACAAATCTGAGAAAAGAAATAGCATAAAAGGAAGGAAAAAAAATCCATTTAAAATATTTAAAAAACCCAAAAAACCCACCAACAATTCATTCAGTGTCTTCCTTACAACACAGCAATGTATTTTCTGGCCATAATCACATCCAGCTTCACTCCATGCACGATCCAACATTCCCCGAAACTGCTTGTGGTGCAGGAATGCACTGATTATAAAGCTGCGTATGACTTGCACCACATAATACACAGACATCTCTTTTAGGCTACACAGCTCCTCTTGCACACTGGCCAACAGGAGAACCACTGCAGACCAAGAACCAGAGTATGCGTGCTGGTCCTTGGGTCACTACCATTTTGGTTTCTCAGCTATAAGAAGCAAGGTGGAGAAAAACAGAAAATCAGACTTTAAACTGAAAAGCTGGACAACAGGGTAGGATTTAACATATTATACTGCTGAGGAAAGCGTTTCACTCAACTCTTTTGATACCTACCTACCTATCTATCCATCAAGGGAGAAACATAGCCAAGCAACAAGGCTATGCAAACATTTCCAGGTTCTAAAAAGATCGAGCCAGTCAAGCTTCCCCCTTGTGGTTTGCATGTCGTCATCAGCACTGTTTCATGTTTGTATAGCCTTATAGCTCAAATATGTTTTATATGTCTTTGGAGGACAAGTGCACATATTTATGAGTTACAGTGATTGCTGCTTCGTGAGCAGTGCACAGACATGTGCAAAACAGAGGTTCCCAAGACTGTAATCCTGTCTCCAACTAGAACACTGTAAGCGAAAGAGAGAGGCAGGAAACCAAACTAACAGACAATGGTACTGACACGTTTTATTAGGAAGGGGCGTATATAAATTAAACAATACCACAATAGCACAGCCCCAACAAATCCTCCCTGCTACAACCAATTCTTAAACAGCAACACTTTACAATGCTAAGGTAAATTATCTAACTGTGTATATTTATTATCCTTCACCTTAAAAGATCCCACAATATGATTTTTTTTCATATGCATATGTATCAGCTGCCCTCCCCATTCTCATTCTTCCCTTCCTTACTCCCCTGTCAAATTATGTTGCAGCACTGGGTATACTAGCTGCTACAGGGGACTGAAAGTAAAGAATCCCATGGGGAAGAATTTACTCAGCAGAGATCCATTAAAATTCAATTGCCAGTTTCCACCAGATAAAGATCTCACCTCACAATTAACCAAAATTTGAGTGGGATTAAGATAGAAAGGTGCACCAGAACTACAACAGAGTGGCAATATACTGCAGTACCTGTGATTCCTGCTGCTTTCCTCTGCTTGGATACCAGGAAACCACAGCCATCATTTCCAAACACAGAGACAAAGATCCAAGATCAAGGGCATCTTTGCAATGTGTGTTGACATTTTGTTTCTAGCCAAGACCAGGTCACACCCATGCAATGTCTGTGGGTCTATCCTTATAAAGTCTACTAAAATTTTTGTTTGTTTCTAATCAAAAGCTTGGTTTTATAACTGATTGGTTTCCAGCTGTCTTTTGGTTTTTCAGTACAAATGAACAGAGGCAACAAGAGCATTTGCTATAACAATCACAATATTTAACCCAATATCAAGTTGTCTCCTGTTTACCTTCATGTCTGATAGCATACTGAGGAAAGTTTCTCCATTCAGCTACACCCTCCTCTCCTACTTGATACCTGTGACTTAGAAAAAGTAGCATGAATAATTTTTAAGACTAGTCCAGCATCCCTCCTTCCACCACCAGTTTAAAGGAACTGGAAAGCAGCAGCAAACCTCCCACTCGGTGAAGGTAAAGCAATCGCCATCGCCACAGCCATCAACAGCGAGAACATCTTTCCACAGGCTCTGGAACCCTTTGTCTGCATTGCAGACATTTTTCTCCCTCTGATCCCAAAAGAGACTAAATAAGTAAGATTTTAACTCGCATCTACACGTGTTTCAAATTAAAATTCTAAAAATGGTTGTTTCCCCATGTATTTCAGAAGCCACCTATAAACAGCTCCTCTGTTTATATAGTCCTTAAAGCAGGAGAGTGTCTTAGCTCTAAGACCAGACGAAAGCTAAATTCATGCCCACAAACTCAGAAGCAAAGCCAGATGTCAGATACCAAAGAATCAGGCATCCATGCCAGCCCGCACTCTTCACACCATGTATTTTTTTAATTAAATGTATTATTTTACCATGCTATTAGTAAGCTGTACACTTAAGTGCTAAATCTAGCCTGCTCTGATACCCCCCCCTTCCCTCCTGCATCATGCACGATATAAACCCTGTCACTGCTGTTGAGTTTGATAGAGCCTCCAACCTGACCCACTCAGCTCTGTTAAGACCCAAGGAGGGATGGACAGGATGAGGGAACTGCAGAACACAGAGCACCCTGGAAGCAGCAGGGGCTGCACTACACAGAAACTAATTTCTCAGCTTGGCCCCGCTCTCGTTTAACTCAAACAGATTTAGAGAAAAAGCTACATTACCACAGTTGCTTCTGAGCCAACATTTACTCTGGCAGGCTATCATCAGAGCTATTGAAGTTTTTCCTCTCTCTTTTTATCCTACTGAAGTGTTATAATAGGAGCAATAATACATTTACGTTCGCTTTATTCTTCCTTAGCACACAGTTCAAAATTCTATAAATGACACTGAAGTAGGAAGCAGAGGCATTTTGGCTGTACTGCTTACGTTTCCCAGGCACTCAACCTCTCCTCTGTAGACTACAGCAAGGACTAATCCTGCCACTTGATACCATCCACTGACATCTTCTTTAAACAGTGCTGCCCACAGAATGGAAGGGATTCTCCCCAAAATATTTACATGAATCTGAGACACATAGATGGCTTCAGGATCAGTAAGAGATGGTGAGTTAATGCTGTGAAATGAACACATTCTCACACTGAATCAGTATGTTGTGCGTAGCAACCAGCCTGGAATCAACACACAATCCAGGAGGGCTTTGGGAGCCCTGGCAGCTGGTCTAAAATAAATAGTGGTAATGCACCAAAATGCACCAACTACGGGACTAAGAATTCACCAAGTCTTTTCCAAAAGCATGGAGACTCACTGTCACACTGAAACTGTGGAAGACATTTCTGTGGAAGGGTGAGGGCAGAAAATGGAAGGGAAGAGAAAGAGCAGAGAGGCAGAAGGAAAAATATAGCTTATTATTTTGAAGAATACAACGTTTAATGTGTTTGTTTATACAGTCCTGAACTAAGATTTACAGCAAGGCATGCAGCACTGGTTACAACCTCTTTTTGTCCTGTGTATGAGATGACTAGTGTAAAGCCCAGCAATCTAATCCATCTGGGATCCCATAATCCTACGTTGCCACACAATTTGAAGCACACATGTATGGCCGAAAGGTAACAAAAATATGAGGGACAGAGAAAGATGGGTAAAAGCCATCTAAAGTAACACGGATGAACAAAAATGACAGGAAAAACCTTCAGAATGAGCCTCTCCCACATCAACCTGCAGGAGCCTTCCCACTGGACTCTCAAACTGCTGGAAACCTCACGCTGCCTTATCCGAGTCACACATATAAATACACACACACATATATATATACACGTACACCTATACATATACTCCATTAATAAGAGAATAAGGAAAAGGAGAGGCTGACCAGACAAGATGCATCCTTTCCAGCACAGCTAACTCCAAATTCATGCTGCTCAACTGAAAGATGCCAAGCAATCACCTTGACCAATACATGGCAATTACACAAGTGGCTGATGAGTGGTGTTAACCAAGAGCACTTGACCATGGAGCACTTGACCATGGAGCACATGCACCACATGTAAGCCACCAGCTCACATATAAATGAATCTCAGATTAAAACCAACATGGAAATGATGGCTGAGATGTGGAATAAGTTGAATGTCTGTTTACAACAACAGACATGCTATATTCTAGTGTCCCTGAAGACACTGCCTTTATCAGACATTCTTTTTTTGTAGTCAAAATGAAGACAGATGATTTAAGAGTTGACAATCTCTTCCCCTTACTGTTGGGAGAATCATAACATAACCAGCCTCCACCCTTTTGCACACAACTGCAAGAACAGTTTTATAAAAACCTGCAACTTGCCAACTGACTACGTATGTCAGCATACAATATGGCTATCAAGTGTTTCAAACCCCTCTACAGGTACTAATATTCAGATCAGGGACAAATCTTGCCAATTTTTCCTGCAAAATGTCACAGAGACACAAATCTTCCTCAGAACTAAAATGCTTTGTGAAAGACTCACTCTTTTCTTTCCCCATTACTGCAATATTCTTTCACTTCACATTGATGAATCTCATTAGAATATTTCGTAGAAATAATTTTTGTAACTACTGTGTTGGCTTGGTCACTTCCATCTTTGCATTTCTTGACCGATTCCCTTTTCTCTGCTGTTTCACATTTTAAAGCCCTCTACAACCTATCTCAACCTTCCTTGTCACTGCTTGAACAATCCAGATGTTGAATCACACCTCCAATTACCGCCTATTTTTCAAACCATAAAACAAGCAAATAGGCCCAATTAGCTTTATTCCTTTTTTAAGCTACATCAACTCTGCTCCTAAATTTTCATTTCTACTAAAAAGAGAAGAGAGTTAAGGCAGCAGATCTTCTTAAGATACGTTTATACTGCAGCTTAGGCAGCAGTGTGGAGTCCAGGTTTACCAGCTCTCCATGGCCCTTCACACCAAAACATACTAGTATAAAAAGAGTAAAATAATTTTTCTCTAGCTCTGAGATTGCAAATCAAGCTGCTTTTCCTGCAACAATTCTTAGATTTAGGCTTATTCAACATTTCTATGAGCATGAGTCTAATGTGAAACCTGCTCCTTTGCCTCTCATCCATATGGGAAAATTATATATATTAGCACTTTTTTTTAAATGGAGAAGGAACTGTATCCAAGACTAGGTACAGAATTATATTTAAGCTTTCTAACACTGCACGTTCTTGATACAGATGTCCTCATACCTGTATCAAAGCAGTAGCTACATGTAATTTCTGCAGAATTTGCACAATTCTGCAGGAATTTGCACAATGTTAAGAATAAAAAGGCTAATAAAAATTAGTTTTGTCAATGCATTAAGAGACTTCATACGCATAGATTTAGTGAACTGACATATTTCACACAGGTTTAACTGTTGAGAACGTACAGTGCTATTTTTACATATGCACTCTTTTGACTATGACTACTTCTCTGCCGAAATTGAGAGTCACAGCTGTACCAGCTAATGAGACATACATGTGCAAACCACCATTTTCAGTGCGATTAAACCACTACAGGACCACCATAGTAAAAATTTTCAAATCCAGAAATAAACTAGGGATATTTCAGAAATCACACAGATGAAGCATTTTCCTGTCACTTACTAAATCCACAAAGGGAAAAGGCTGTATTTAAGACCCATTTTGAGAGGAATACTGCTGAATTCTGGAATAGCCACACTGCGTTTCCCCACACCCATCGTGGCAACAAAGCCCAGCTCCAGAGCAGCTGCCCTGAAAAAGTCTTTTTGGAGAACAGCATTTAAAATGTGCTATTGGGGCTAGGCCACCACACAAGAATGGCAATCCAGAAGTAAAGCAATTTTCTATTAAGTTTATGGATAAAGCATTCAGAAGAGAAAGTTTTAATCTGGCCACAAGTGGTAGCATATCTGTTTTTTTAATTGCTGAAAACATTTTTTGCCTATCAGAAGACAGAAAGATTATAGGGGAAAAAAAAAGAAGGAAAAAAAAGGGGAAATCTTAAAACTGTGACAAAGGTACCAACCTCACAAAAGGGTAACTGTAAGCACCAAGAAGTGAATAAAGCTGGTAATCTATACCACTCATTTCCCCCTATGGTTAACTAGACTCAGTCCCAGTTCCTACAGGGAAGAAAAAAAAAAAAAAAAGAAAAAAAAAAAGAGAGAGAGAGAAAAAAGAGGGGAAAAAGCTTCTGTCCCCATAGCTCTTTATTTTGTAGCCCCTGTTTCACAATACTACACTTTGTTTTAAAACAACTTCCCTGGATTTTCAGAAGGGTACTTCCCTTCCGCAGAATCTTCTTATTCACAAAAGGGAAAATATTTCTCACGATAAATCAGACTTCATCAGAAAGACCGTTCCTTCTGTAAAACTTAAAACCTCATAGCATAATGCACAGAAGTGCATTGCTCGCATCCACGACAAGAGAGAAAACTGGATAGATAAAAGGGAAAAGCTGGGAATTTCTATTCCCCTGAAACATATTTGCCAAAAACTCCAAACTATGCTCAGTTCCTGATGCATTTTTTCTGTGTGATCTCATCCTTATTGCATCTGGGTTTGGAACAGGCTCATTCAAAAAAAATCAGATTTGTCAGTCAACAGACAAACTCTGGTTACTAAACCTTTCTTTTTTTTTTTTTTTTTTTAAAAAATACTGACCTGGGACAGTTTTTCCTTGCCTACATGTGCAACATAGAATGAGGGCTGATGAGACAAGCTCCCACACCTATAGGAAATGGAGAACTTACACTAAAAATTCTGACTGACATTTAACTTAACACAGCAATACTTCTCTGGGGGAGGGGAGTTTCCTATAGCTGCATTAATTCAGGCTAAAAATACCCATGCTGACATGCTGTCATGTGAGAATCTCTTTGATTCCAAGAGTTTATTCAGAGCCTTCGTGTTACTTTGAACTTTTTTGTTGTTTAATATGATCATCGCTCCATTTGTCATCATATGACAAGAGCAGACAATTACACAAGCTGAAGATATGTCTGCCAGTCATAGCATGCCATCTTGCTGCTGTCAAGCAAAGAGATGTGCCTCTACACACCTCTAGATTGAGTTCATTAAACCAGCCTGCAGGATATCCCTCGGTAATGACACAGATGAAAGACCAAATTAAAATTGCTTAATTCAGATACACAGTCTCTAGCATTTTCCACCTTGCAGTCTAACTGGTTAAGCTGCATGTTTGAATAAGCTGTCCTAGCACAGAAGCAGCTCTAATTCTCCACTTCCATCACTTTTAATTAAAACATCTGAAAGATTTTCAGAGTTTGTTTTGTACTTCCCTCAGCCTTGAACGTCAGCTAAGCTATTTAAAAGAAAAGCAGACGGGGCAGCCACATATTAACGTGCCTTCTGTCAACCAAAGCACGGGAAGCAGCTCTCTCCTATGTTCAAACTGCCACAGGAAGAGGTAAACACACGGGCAACAGTGGGTATTAAGCAAAAAGCTACGTATCACCTCAAAGAGCATGCATCAGTGTTTTCAGTGCTCACTACTGCTTTACCAAGGCCAATTTGTTGCCTCCAAAGCCTTGGTGCTTTGTTAGTGACACCACATTACCTCTATGTTCCTCATCCAAATTCCAACTTCCCAGTAGTGTGTTCTGAAATACTATTTTTAACAATGTGCTTCTTGAAGTTTTTTTCATTTCCTAACATAAAAAATGAAGTTCTAGCCAGACAATTGTCTTTTTCTCATACAAAATAGGGCAGAAGAAGAAGTATGCTTAAAAAACAAATATCCAGCAATTTTGCATTAACACTGTGAGAAGTCCACAGGGAAGTAGCACCTACCTCAATTAGTAGATTGAGCCATGTTTTCAAACAAAGCCTAATTAAAATAAGCTCTTCTGAATCTCCATCAAGAGCCAATTCACCAGCAAGGGGACAATTGCTTAACACAGCCTCCTATGATGAAATAGGTTCCTGACTGGCAGAGCAAACATCCGCGTTAACACTGACAAGACTATTTCCAAAACCAATGCATTTACAACCCTAAATATAAAGCTGGAATCCCAACTTCCATTACTGCCTCACTGTGTGGCTTAACGTATTGGAGTGGGGGGAGAAATCTTAATAAATAAGAATAAAAATGCTTATTACACTTAAAACATTACTACTGCATTTATTCAGGACAGCTAAAATGTATCCAAGGCCGCATGTAACTACTAAAGTGTCTTCTTTACCAAACATGATTTGGCATGGTACCAGCAACCCAAAGGGCAACAGGAAACCGCAAAGTTGATTTGGCTCAAAATGTGATTTTTTTAAAGCTCAGTTATACAACAGTGTATGGGTTGGTATTTTTTTTAAAAAAAAAAAAAAAGAACTTGTATTATAATTTGGTCATTTTTAAAACATTCCCATGAAGCAGCTCTAAGTTCAAACTCAAGTGTCAGCCACGACACAACAGAAGCAAGGATGCTGCGATGGCTAGGGCAGGGTAGGGATACAGCAGCAGCGGCTGCCCCCGGGACAGGCAATGCAAGCAGCGCAGGCAGCTAACCAGCCCGCCTTGGGAGAAAGGGAAAAAGACTCATTCTCCTTCTGCTCTTTCCACCTTTTGGATTTAACAGCCGTTTCTTTGTTTCTGCTACCCAACCTACAGAAGAACAGCATGCCAGAGGAAAATATAAAGCTGTGGGAGACTTCAAGAGGCAGCTCACCTGCCCCCATCCCCTCAGGGAGCACTCGTGGCATTCAGGACAGAAATTGGCCTCTTATTAGGGTCCCCCACAGCACAGAAGCCTCACCCCTGCTGGACTTTGGGGTGCTCTGTACAGGGATGCAGCATGAGGGCAGCCTGTGTGCTGGGAACAGCCACATCATGGGCACAAACCTGACCGCCGGCAGCTCCAGCACCCGTTTGCTGCCTGAGGGGACTCCTCGAGTCTCACACAAGCATGTTTCCACCGCGGGGGGGGGGTAGCATAGGGGCCCATCCACCACACCTTACACCTTGCACACACTGAAAACAGCAGCTTCCCAGCTCAGCCTCGCCTGTGCAGGCATCACCAAAGGCTGCTCTTAACTGCACCACACCCCCAAAATACAAATGCCCCATGATGTGCTCAGATACTTTTATTTCCATCCACGCAAAGCCAAGCTACTGCATCATGAGGCCAAACAGGGCCTTCACATTAAAGAATGGACAAGACCTTTTGCTGAGGACGTTTCGGTTTCTCTTAAAACCACCTCCCTCAAAAGCATTCAACCTATTTTCATCTCTGTCAAAAGAAAGTGCCATGGTGCAGTTTCATCAGCTGCAGTTTAAAGCCTGCTGCCTTCCTCCAATTTATAGACCAGAGGGACAGACCCAGCACTGATGGAACAGCTCCTCCAAGTCCTGCCTTAGCGACTGCTGCTGCTATTCCCTGATCAGCAACCCCAAAGCAGCCCTCCCACACCACTGCCTGCCCCGCAGCAAACAACAAATAATAAAACACTAACAGAGACTCCAAGGGAAATAAATGGTAGTGCTTACAGCGACTGTAAATGAGGTGTGGGAAAAGGAACGATGCTGCCAGGTTGGGATTTCTTTCGGCTGCTGCTGCTTTTCCAGCTACAAAGCGCTGGCAGAGAAAGTGCTGCAAGCAACTTGCTCCCTGGAACAGCACGAGAAGAGGAGGCTGGTTGTATTTTGAGCCTGAGCCTGTAGATAATAGAGGCCACGAGAGCAGCAACAACCACAGGGAGGAGGCAACTCCTCCTCTCATGTCTGCTGGGTTACAGCAGCTCATGTGCCTCAGTGAAGCAGCAAATCTGGAAATGAAGCCGAACTCCCTGCCTTCTCACTTCACCTGGCAAGACTCGAGAGTATCCTTGTCACACATCTCACCTAGAGAAGTGCTGCTTTAGCCGCAGGCCAACGGCTTAGCCAACAAACATGGATACTACCAGTCGTGCACTGAGCTAAACATCGTTTGCTCCAGCACAGGAATCTGCCTGCATTATGGCAGAAGAGCTTAAGCGAGAACACAGCTTGCCTGGCCATGACGACCAGCCAGAATAAATCTCATAATTTAATTTGTATATGACTGTGCCTAAGCTATCCTACACTCATGTTGTTTAACTCATACCCCCATACATGCCCGGCCTGGACCAGAGGCAAGCATGCTTCCAGACAGGCATGCCTCCCTATAAACCAAACTCAGCCCTTCCAGTGATGATATCGCACCCCCAACCAGAAAAGCAAAGGCTGCCTGAACATTTCAGACTGTGCCAGCACCACTTAGCTCACTTCATTTCCAAATGCAAAAGACAGGTCTCCAATAGACAGAAAACAAATCCCACTAGCCCATTCTTACATTTAATTTGCATAACAGATCACTCTACAGCATTAGCAAAATTCCACGCTGCAAGCATATTTAATAAAATCATAGCGACGATGGCTTAAACAGCGCATTAGTTAAAATTCCTGCAATGCCTATTATCAGTGGAGTTACATGATACGGGGAAGGGTGGCATGCCCTAATGAAACCTCACGCACACAGCCAACTGACTGCAACAAAAAGACTGGAAGATCACATGAACACTCCCACAGAAAAACAATTTAAGATCTGAACTCCCCCTCCTCCTTCTACCCGCCCCCCAAAGCCAGTGTGGCATCATGTAAGCAAAAGCCCTGCTCCATGTTACATTCCTGGAGCCTCAAGCAAAGGAAAGGAGAATTGGTGGAGGAGCCGTGTGCTCGGCTCCACCACAGAGGCATGCTTTGCATTCTTAAGCAGTACCCTCTGAAACCAATCATCGTTACTCTCTAATTGGCTGGAAGGAACCTCGTTCAAGCCTTGACAGCCAAAAGAAGTACCCTGACTTCTGGTGACCATAGAAGAACTGTTAGCACAACTCCTCCCATTGACAGTTAAGGGGGGGGGGGGAAATCTGCATTAAAGCTGTACAATTATTTAATTGTGACTGCTTACAATAATCAAAGTACTAGCAAAAAGGATGTACAAGACAGGAAGAGAACTGAATTACCCACGACCAAGGCAGGTACAGCGCAGTAATACCGACCCACATTTACATGAGACAGGACAAACGCTGTTAGAAGAGGGGACTAAACTGAAGAGGATCCTTAAACCATCTTACTCCTAAAATATTTTGCTCTAAGGCAAAACATGCACCATGTATTTTAAAGCATTAAGACACTAATTCTGTAAACAATAATGCCTCCAGCATGCACACCGAGCACTGGAATGGATTCCTCAACTTGGCCTCATCACTTATGCATCTGATGAAACAAACACTGACAGCTTTTTTGCATTTGTAAAGGCCCCACAGCAGCTGTGGTGATCCCACCATAGAGCAATGAATTAAGCCTGAAACCCAGCTGGGTCTGCACAGAAGCCTTTTTTGCACAATACAGCAAGACTATCATTGTTAACCTAGGCATTATTTTAAAATATTCTGCATTACATTAAGAACGGAGATAGAGATGCCCTGGAAAATTAGCTCTAATAGGCAATTTATAACATTTAAAAATATGGATACCACATTGATTGCTAATTGACAACATATTTCATAGTTTCATTTACACAAAACCACAGTGAATCAGGTAATTACAGAATATCGCTTAAGTAGGAAACAAGGCAAAATTAAGAAATAATCCACATTAAAGTTATAAAACATGACAAAGTTATATAAAATGAACATATAAACAGCTGAAATTTAAAATAACTATCAAAATTATCAATCTGGAGGTCTGAAGGAGTTTGAGACAGACTCTTAGAGAAAATGGATGTATGCATGCTTTCATCTAATACCACTGTTACAGACTAAAGCAAGCTGCTTAACATATTAAATTGTAATATTTAGCCAGGTATTGATTATATTATTTTTCCACTTTACAAGTACATAAATATGTACTGAAAGAAGATTCAGGAGTGACTTGGGAAAAGTAATTAATTGAAAAAGAGTTTTCATAGAGAGAATACATTGGTTCAGAACTGAAAATCTATTCTTCCACTGCATTTAACATCATATTTAAAAGAGAGGCCAGAGAAATCCAAAGTTGTCTCTTTTATTATAATATAGACTACTTGGCTCATTTTGCTTAGTTATTATGAACACTTCTTTAAGACTGAACCACAAAAACTTTTCCAGGAATGCTGAGAGATGTGCAAAGAAAGCAGCTAAGACTTAGAAGAATTTAAGGTGCTATCCCACTGAGAAGAAAAGATTTTAAGCCTGTCCTCAACTTCTCAATGTGAGGAAACTGTTTCTCTGGGTACCACAACAGAAATATACTTTCTGATTTCAAGTAGTACATAGGCAGATGCTCTGCATGGTTTGTCTTCCCCCCACCCATTCTCCTTCTTTTAAAGGATTCTCAGCTAAGTACTTAGACTTCCCAATGATGACATGACACAGGCTTCCAAACGGTGACTTCCCAAGTATAGGTACCAAAAGAGCAGTGGAGAGCAATGATGAAGCAGGAGGAGGAAAACAAAGCCACAATGAGCTATTTGGAAATAAGCAGCTAACTTGGAGGTAGGAGTATGGTTAGCAGAAATCGTAAGATGAAAAATATCTTCCATTTACCATTTTTGAAACCCATGCATTTCTCCACAATGCAGAACTTATCTAGCCAGAGAAACTAAAGTCTTGTTAAGAGAAACCAAAATTACAGGCAGCAACAACAAAAAAACTAATTTCTTTCATCTGTGGCATTTGCCTCTGTTCCCAGGCCTTTTTTATTTTCAGCAGGAGGAACTATAGGGAAGGGAAGGAGAAGGAAAGGAGAGAGAGAGCAGAAGGTAAAAAAGTTACAGGGAAGAAAAGAGGGGGGAGGGCCTTATAGAGAAAATGCACTTCAGACTCTGTGCCACATTTGGCTAAAATGAAGTAAGATCCAATTGGCAGCTTTTGAATATATGATCCTCCAAAGGCAAGCTGTCAGGTCAATAACAGTTGAAGGAAATAAATGGACAGCTCTGTACTGTTCTGAAACTCTTGTGTAATGAAGTTACAGTTTCATCCTGGAGGATGGCCAAAAAGAACAAATCAATAAGCAACCAACGTTGTATCATTTTTATCACAACAGTAATAGTCATCCAAAGGTAGGTTGTTTATTAAGCCCTAGTAATATCTGCAATGGTCCTCCACACCAGAAAGTTAAACTGACAATAACAAGAAAACTGGCTGTGCTGAGAAAATGTGGGCGGAGGTACTTTTCCAAAGTGACAATAAAGCAGCTCTTCAATCTAGTCCAGAAGAGCCAGACACGGGAGTCTTCTACAGAAAAAACATGGAGATTATGACCTCGTCAACACAGAAGAGCTGAGAAAATTTACTTAGACATTAGACAAGCCAGTCACTGGAAAATAGCATGAAATTAGGCTGTATAGCAAAGAGTTCTCCTTGCTCCAGAGAACTTTCTCATGCCATGGCACGAACAAAGTATGAAACACATGAATGTAAGAAGACAACTAACATTTTACTATTGGTAACCCTGAGAGCAGACACTTGCACCTTCCAAGAACCTGAAGGTTATGTCATTGTGGAAATAGTCTTGGTTTCTCTCTACGGACTGCCTGCACAACTAACAATCAACTAAACAAATTAAAAAAAAACCCAAAAAAACCCAAAAAAACCCCAACAAACACAAAACCAACCATGCAAATGACAGCAACCCGGGAGATGCAGATTTAAAACCCTGGTTTTGACAGTTTTATATTCTCTTATCTATGGCAGGATTAGGAGCCCTGATAACCAGAGATTTCCCTTACTAGATGTTGTCCTAGTTTCTAAGTTGAACAGTAGGTCAGTTAGACAGTCTTAGAATTGTTCTTACAGTCTTTTGTCTCAAATAATGCCAACTATTCAATCTTCTTTCTTACGTGCTTAAAAATTTATAAGACATTACTTCTTGTTTCAAAGGGTTGCCTCAAGAGAACACCTATTACTTTGTTCTTCTCCTTAACTAGACTAGTTTATGCATGGGCTTAACATTATGCATGTGTGTTGAAATTAAACTATGTATTAACTCCCTCAGATCAGCTGCAGATTCTTGCTTTTATTGAAGAAGGTGATCTAATCACTGAGAAAGTCAGTGGATTGGAAATTTGGAAATCAGCTGGAAATATCTCAATGTCATTCTTCCACAGAGGAATGAGTTTTCAAAGCTGAAGTGCTACACTATGTTGCTTCAGCTTTGTAACATGTGGGTTCCTGATTAAAATACTGGATCTTTGCTGGTGGGAAAAAATAATACCTGGATATTTGGAGAGTGTAGAATAAAGGAAGAAGTGGTAAAAAAGTATGAAGCCTTTTATGGAAAAAGGATAACCTTTCAGCCCAGGTGTGATTTACTGCTCCACGGGAACAGAAGAACAGTGATAAATCACCTGTACAGAGGATAGTCAAGAGCAAATTTCAGAACACCTTCAAAAGCATGCCTGAACAGATGTCTTCAAAATCTTCTTCCAAAGACAACAGTAGTGTGCTCATGTACATTCTTCCATTGTACAATACAAAAAAGCACTTCCCTCCTAAGATATCCTGCCCGTCACCCAAGCTGTAGCTGATCTTCTGAAGGCATGACCACGACACAATGCTGAGGGAGAACACGAAAGTAAAAGCAGCAGAAATATTGCCAAGGCAGCTAACAGGAATAGTGGTAGGACCTAACCGGGAATTCTGGGCAAGCCATACTCCACATGAGCAGGACTCCAACCACGGATACAGATCCTGGCCATTTTTCTCACATTATACTAAACTTGGTTTCACAAACTGTGCCGGAGGGCAGGTTAGCTCTCCAGAGCTGAGCACACTCCTGCTTCCCTGACAAAGCCGCAGATGCAGCTGCAGTCATGCTTGTAGCGTGTAGGCAATAAATTGACAACACTTTGAAACACCTCTGAAAAGAGCTCATGTGATGGAGACAAATTCTGTAGAACTGATAACCAGGCAGTCCCTCAGTCAGTATCACATACCTACTCATGGTTATGCAAGGTGAACAGGGACACGGGAAGGACAGAAAGGAAAGAAAGAAGCAAAGGCATATCCAGGAAAAAATCTTCCAAAAAGCTAAAAAGCTTCTGACCACTTTGCCAGGGAATCCCTGTGGTCAACTCAACGCTACTCCAGAGGGGTAAGCAGGACATGTGCAGAGAGGCGTGCATGCGGGAACACCATTCCTGATCCCATCTGGGCCAGTAGGCAGAGCCTAGCAGGAATGGACTGACCAGTCATCAGGCATGAGTAGACCAGGGGTTAATGCATTAAGAGAGAGACTGTCTGTAAGGGGAAAAAATGACAGATTTGCTCCTGATAGGATCTGAGAGAAGTTAGCAAAAAAAAGGAAATAGTTTATTCCTTCAGTCTCCTCCATCCAAATTAGTGAACCAGTAATTTCCAAAATGCCCACAGGGAATTCATTTCACTGCATCCCTAACTGCAAGAGTCATAAAATGACACCACAAAAAGAAGAGGAATCAACAATAATATAAGAAAAGACGCTTGTGAAGGGAAAAAACATTATCACCTACATCATAAACACATTTCCTTCTTCTGCATGATAGACCACCAGCTTTCATAGGAGATAGCTGAAGTAGTAGCATAATGAAATACTAAGTATGATATAAAGAAATTATATTACTCAGAAGCCTTTAAGAGACCATACTTTTCTTAACATATTTATGCTGAAAATTATGTTCCTGCTCTCCAAAGCAACAGGGCCCAGAAATCATTATACCTGGTCTGCCGCCCAGCCTGAAAGAAATCTGACCACCTTAGTTATTCTGGAAGGTCATACTCAAATGGAGACTGCAGAGATCCTTTCAATAATGGAATCTAAGCACTGGTTTTTATGACTGGTCAGTCATGTCACATAATGCTGCTCTTGACTGAAAGAGCATGAATATTAATGTTGTACAAAAAAAAAAGCCTTTAATGTATGTGAATTATGAAACTAGCTTTTCCTGAATGCTCGCATCAGCAGGATTTGATTTCCCAAAAGTTCATAAAAGGACTGTAAAAAGGGATGAGCAGGGCCATGTTCTACTTTTCCTCCACAGTATTTGAGCATTAACAATTTGCTGAGCATTGCATAACGTAAGTACACAGCCAGTACTTTCTACAACCAACACTCAAATTCTGCATGCAGGCTTAAGAGACAAGTAGCAACGGTGCAATCCCTCTCCTTCCAAAGTATTTCCTATGGAGCTGCCCCCAAAATGACCTGCAGGAACCTTTCCTCATCTTCCCCTCTGGCCTTCAGAAAAAGAAAATAATACTACGACATTAGTCCGTTTCACTTTCTTGCGAAAGAGATGCCAGCAGCTTCGCAAGAGCTAACTTCTTCAGACAGGGACAACATGGATAGAGGAGCCCAACCAGGGAAACACAGAAATGAGAGAAAAAGCATGGGACTGGAAAGCAAGTCGGGGAAGGGGGGGGGGGGGGGGATGTGAACTGTAAAAAATGCCAGTACTGTGCACACATACACACTACAATGAAGAGAAGACTAAGGAAAGAAAAAGAACAGTTACTGCATTTAAATAAAATATTAAGAGAAAGCTCTGGAAAAGCAAAAAGAAAAATAAATACAGAAAAAAAAAACCAGGCAGGACTACGTCTAGTAAAGCTATTAAAACCATTAAATGGCTATCACCCTCTTAGAAAACTAACATTCCTGCTTACGAATACTTGCACACACTCTTACACAGGAACGGCAAAATCTCGAGCCCTGAAAAGCACTTCGGCATGTGCTTAACTCACAAGGCTCCAAGTACTTCAATTGACGTCAGTAAGAGTATTCATACATTTGAGACAGGCACGTGCTACAGCGCCTTGCAGGGTTGAAACTGAGGATGCAGTTCCATATGTCTTTCTAATCCGCAGCAAAGCCAAAGAGTCCTTGTACCCCACTGTTTCCTTAACTGTGTCACTAAAATGTCTTTGCAGGCTTACACTGAAACCAAACCATTTAAAGATGAGGTGAGAGAAGAAAGGAGAGAATTGGCATAACTACTTTGAAGCCTGATAATATCAGTGATCCAATTTCACATGCAGCATTTTAATTGTATTGATACGGCCAAAGCACTATACCATGAAGGAAAGATCAGTAGGGTCACCGCTGCTGGCTTCAATGCTGAGAAAAAGGCATGTGATGCCACATCCTGATGTTCCTATAATTAAAGGAAACCTTGTTTTTTGTAGCTTCTTGATTTGACATGGTTTGGCCTTCTCACACTACTTGGGAACTTGGGGCAAAAATGCATCAGCACTTCAGTTTGCTTACATATTCAATAGACATGAGTGGTTTTAACAAGAGAAGCTATCTGAACTTACTCTTCAGTAGTACAAGATAAGACAAAGTAATAGGAAATTTCTGGAGGAACTCCCTTCTGTAACCAGGTCCTTGTAGAAAGTAGAATGGTACACTGGCTTCACTTCCATGGTGGACCTCTTGTATTGTGGGGTGGGTGCATGTGGCTGTTGAATTAAAAAGAGTACTTCTACCACATTTAGCAGTGGAACTCGGCTTCCAGTAGCACAGCTATCTTAATTCCCCCCCCCTTTTTTTTTTCTCTTGTTTAAGATTAAAATTGTTCAAATCCTATCTAAGCAAGCACAACATGTAACAAACAGTTGCACATTTTTAATCCTCTTCTAACATATTTGAACACATTGGAAATTATTATGGCACTACCATGACTACAGGCACAAACACCTCCAGCTTCATTTTCACCTGCGTGGCCTAACTTCATTTCAGCCTTATTTAATATTCACCATGCTTCCAGCAGTAGGACAGTACAGCAAAATCCATGCATGAGCAACCCTTAGAAGAGACAAGGACAGCTAATTTTGTTTGCTAGGAAATAAAACATATATCTTGACTCCTATTTAGTCATGATTTCACAGCCCATTTAAGCTCACACTATTGCTAACAGAAGCAATCCAACCCCTCCCTTGCTGCTTCATTTTGTGCCCCTGCAACACTTTCCCAAAACCAAGTATTTTTATAGCTACATCACAAACTGCAATATTAAATAAATTCACATTAAACATCAACTATATTTTGTCATTCAGTTTTAACCTGGAAAGTCCCCAATCTGCAGTGAGAGTTATCACCTGGTACACATGCTGGCCTAGAGAGGGGAAACAGGCAGCCAGAGGAAAGTTAAACCACTCCTTTCAGTGCAGTGCAGGCTTAAAATGATCATAGAAACACGGCATTAGGCAGCTTACTGGTCTCCACATTCACAACGTTGTTACTGAAGGCAAAACACAAAAGCTACACACTGGACATTCCCATCAGAAATAGGAAGAAGGGGACAGTAGAACAGGACAGGACAGCTTCTCTCGATGGCTACTTCTTATTTTTGTAGTTTTTATTGGTTCAAGGCATCACAGACAGATTTGAAAAAAAGAAAAAGCCAGCTTCAAAATTATTTGCCATTAGAACAACTATTATTTATTCCAAGTTATAAATAATTCACAAGTTACAGTTACTGTAACATGCTGTAGCTCCAGCTTTTAAGTAACACGAAGCCTCTTGTCTTACAAAGTGGTATTACTGTGTCCCCATTATATATTGAATAACTACAAAAAAAGTAACATTGGTAAAAGCTTTTCAAACTTAAGATAAAGGCCTCAGCAGCTAAAAGACTACCATCTTACAATCTTACTTGAGTGTAGTACAGCTTTTAATAAATGATTAGAGGAAATACTATTCTAACACATTAACTTCTGCTTTATATCCCAAAACTGAAAGGGATGTTCCCTGGTCTCAGAAAGCCAGTCTGCATGATGGCAATAGGCCATGAGAATTTTCATCACTATCACTACTCTCTGAGAGGGGGGAAAAAAGAGACTGTCAATCAGAAAACCACAACTCAGGCATCCATCTATGTCATCCTTCCGTGAAAAACACTCACATTAAGGCTGGTGGTTTGGAACATCACCCAAAAAGGAACCACGTACAACACCAACTTAGTTTTCAGTCAATTTTACAAACAATTACAGAAAACCTTCTTTTTGTTTGGCTTTGAGTTTTGTAAATTCAAAAGTCTAGACCAAGTTTTGTAGGGCTGAAACCAAAACAGAAGCAGTTCTATTTTTTTTCAGCTCGAGTTGAGTTAAGAAGTTAATTGATCTGGCATACGTGCAGGGTTGGAAATTTGTGTTACGGGGTTTTTAGCATGCACACTGCAGCTGAGAGATTTGGCTTACAACTTTGATGTACCAAAAAGAACTCTGTGGGACAAACTGGCTGAAAGTAATATCCATGAAATAAAAAAGGCGAGAAAGAAGGAAACATATCCCTTCTCTAAATCACTCTTAATCTGCCTAACAGGCACCTTATAAAAAGAAAAAAACTATAAACATATGGTGGTAGCCTGCAGCAACTTAGAAGTCTAAATGCAATTTCTAGGCTATGTACTTTTGGGGCACAAAGACTCACAGTTTTAAAACAGCACAGCAAATTATATGCTAAATATGACAACTAATAAAAATATTGATAAGCATCTCAAAGAGTGAGACCCTGGACAGACTCTTGTCCAAGACTCATGGTTTCTGTCCACTTTATTAGTAGCAACCTCAAAAAAAAATTGTACATTGCAATTCACTTGTCTTACATCTGCAAGTTCCTCTCTGTATTTCTTAAAAATGCAGGCCATTCCCAAATGCAGCTAGAAAATTGTTATTCGTTGTTTAAATGGAGTTGTCATGGCCTACAGGAAACTGAATTCCTGTCACTGAGGAGCCTCTAAAGCTTACTGTCTTGGTTGGACTCCTCAAAACGCATCTAGCCAGATGCCTAGAACGAGACTAAAGTTTACCCGAAGCAATAGCAAATTTTTTTTATCTTTTCTTTTTTATTTCTTCTATCCAGAAGAAAATAAAACGCAATCCTCAAAGAGAAAAGAAAGTCCTTCCCATAGGAAGAGCAGAGAAGACCATCCTGTTCTTGCGGGCAGTGAAGGAAAAAACCATCAAGTCAAAATGCCAGTACACAGCATTGTCCAGAAATATTGGGGAACATGTATCTCTACCCACTCAAATAAACCTGTTTTTAAAATAGACACAGAGCTGATTTCCATATGCATACTGTTGAAAGAGCCAATAATTTCTCCAAATTCACTCCCATCATTCTTAATTTAAAAGCACGCATTGCTTCAACATTAATCTGCAAGCAAAGCTAAAAATGAATTGCTTGCAATATATAGTTATCCTAACTTGGCTCAGACAACACAGTATCAAAGTGCAAAACTAAGATTAGTAGATTATGTCAGAATGAGCTCCCATGGTTTATTTTTGAACTTTATAAATATCGTTAGCCAGTCATCATAGCGTGTGTGTGCCAAAACATGCTCATCTCCTGCAACCATCACGTCATCCAAAAGATGTCAGACCAGCAAGGCAAGCTCAAAGAAGTGAAAGCAGAGCACAGGGACGTGAATACCACAGCAGGCCACAGTTTCTCGACTTGATTCTTATTATTTGCATTTTTTCTAGCCTTTAGGAAGTAAAAGCAATATAGTAACAGCCACAGATCCAAAGCTGCCTTTTTGTAGAGCAAATCAAGGGAAGAACCTGGCAGAAAAGACTGCAAAAACTCAAGTAGGACAGACCAAGCAGATTCTATGTTAGAGAAGAGACATTTTGAAAGGATTAAGCCATGCCCCTCAAGTGATGCAATTATAAACTCTTCTGGGGGCATCGTCACATTTTTGCTAAACCGGTTTTAGCAGTGTCAAAATGTCTGACTGCACTGTAACAATCCTACAGGCACTAAACCCAACCTGACCACAAACTACTCTCGCTCCACAGGCCTGACCTAGATGCAGAAAGTGTACGGAGACCTTAGTATTGGCTTCACATTTTGTTTGTGGTGCATTGTTTTAATCTCACAATCCCATTTCTATGCCCAATTCTTTAACTGGGCGTAAAAGGATTTTGCTCCCGCAGATAAAAATACAGGATACAGTTTATGACGTGACAGTCCAGGATGAGACGTTTGCCGCAGAAATACTGAAGCAGTTTCAGATGCCGCTCTTCCCTATGTGAACTGGTGGAATGATGATTTCCACCTGAGCATTTTTCCCTTGCTTCGTGCTCAGCCAAGCTGGTCACTCCAAACAGCCTTCTGCAGCCACATAAATTTAAACCGATAAACTTCGCACAGGAGCAGATGGGGCACACTCACATCATCCGTCTGCTTGCAGACCAGGGAGCTGTGATCTCTAGCTGAGAGCCTAGAGACACGGCATCCAGCACGGCAATGTTCTCAGCCACCGCTCAGCTTTGCCACTGATCGTGGCCACGCTTGCAGGGCAAGTTGAACAGCAGCACTTTACAGCTTTGGTCCCTTCATCCGCATAAGGAAGCGACGGACAAAAAGAAAACACACGTGGAGGGGAAGAGAGCTAAGCATATTTTCAAGCAAGCCCTCACTGCTATAATTAAAGGGTTTATTCCTTTCCCACAGCCCACCACTGGAAATACCAGGCCTCTGCCAGACTACTGAAGGAACAACATCAGAACAGGATGTCATTACACGAGGGAAAGTGTGAAACCCGAGCAAGTGAAATGGCAAATGGTTTTAAACCTTCTACCTACTGATTCATTGAGAAAACGTTTTTGTGACTGACTGAAATAAACCCACCCCTACAAATGAAAACCAAGAGTTCCCAAATAAAACCTGCCCGTTAAAAACCAAGAAGGATCACATCCAATATTCCCAGTAGTAATGAGCCAGCAAAACAACCAACCCATCAAAGATCTAAGAGAACACCAAATACATTTTGGCAAGCGTATTATTTCCTGTATCTGAATTTCAGCGCCAAGTACTCCTCACATACTAGACCTGAATTTTACAAGCGATTTGCAGCTTTTAAGTTTCCTGGTGGCTTCCTACCACTTAAAAATGCTTTAAATAAAAAATGGTACTAAATATAAAATTTAGTATGCACACTATACCCCATCATTCATTTGGACGTTAAACTCCAGGTATATTTTACCCTTTCCGTTAAAGTCACAACAAGAGGTTAAGGGGCTTTGTGCTGCCGGTGAAGAGCTAGATTGTAAAAACTGTCAACTGAAGTTTTGGCCCATAGCATAGGGACATTTAGGGCCATGGGCATCAGGAAACATTTAAGGGAAGCTCAGGTTTGGCAACGCTGAAATTTGCATCATTAGACTTGAAAGTTAATGTCCCATTAATCTTACACAGAGGCAGTCAAATCCATCAGCACTATTGTTTTCAGACTGTCTGCCCACTAAGGCAAACAATGCATCATTTACACTTGGTTTACATTTATAGTTGGGAAGAAAGCCATGCAAAGGACTAGAGGGGGGAAAAAAACAGAATGTTTTAAATGCAAATTTGGATTTCGCAGCAATGCATGTATTCCTCTGCAAATTCCACATCTGCTAAATCACAAAAAAAGCTGGGTGCTTGTAATAAAAAGTAGTAAGTTGTCTCTGCTTTTCCTTTTCGTACTTTAAAATTACCTTTAAGCCTCCCTTTCACTGGAGTGCTGCAAACTGGAAACTTTAGAAACGAAAGCAGCTGGTGTTTCCTCTCCCTCCCCAAGTTCAAGTTCATTGAATTCAGTCACTGTATGATATAAATGGCCAAAAACAATCCCTCAGATCAACCCCAAAAAACATTTCCCTCCCCCTCAAGAACTTTCAGTTATGTTCAAACCAGGAAATATCAACAATGTGTATAAACAAAATATAAATTTTAAATCTGGAGTCTCTTTAGCTTCACACTATGAGATTTTAAAATTGACCTACTTTATGTAATACACCCACAGCTGAGTCATCACAGTATCAACTGGTCTCTATCAGCTGCAGGGTATGATCATCACTCAAAAGAAATCAAGTGCCCATACTGAAATACCTCTTTTATTTTATTATGTTAAAAATGCACTGTTAATCTAACAGTCCAGACCATAACAGGGAGGGGGAAAATCTTGAAGAAAGTAACTGAACTGCATAAAGTAGTCCCTGTATAGCAGATGCTATGCCTCATAGCAAAAGCCTGTAAGCTACAGGATAGAATATTGGACAAGGCTGCAGAAATATAGATTAGTTCCATCTCTGCCACTGTTACAGTATGTAGCTTCAGGCAAGTAATTTAAACTTCTTTCTGTTTCATCAAACAATAAAATGGAGGGAATGCTACTGCCTTACAGAATCAGCTGACGTTTATACCACACTTTAGCATATGCATAACATTGGCTATTATTTTACATCTACAGAAAAAGAAGGGGTAATATATTTTTAATACTGGCTTAGTAGGCCTCATAAGAGAAGGTGAAAGTGCTTAATGAACATTAGAAACTCTTCACAGGGGCCTTGATTCATTATTATTCACTCTGGACAGCATCTTACAGAGACTGCTGGCTCTTGGACTCCCGGCTCACGGTGCACCTGAGTGAGCAGGAGTCCATTATTATCTCAGGGCAAAGCATTTGTTGATAGCAAAAAGCAAGTATTCCTTAGGAAAAAAAAAAAAAAAGGGGGATTTTAATTACTAGTTTCTAGTTACATGCTATCATATAGCCACTTACAACTTAATGTTGTAGTCTCAAGAGACCAGGAGGAGGTTAAGAGGAACTCAAACTCAGATCTCAAGCACAGCTAGCATCCTTACACCGTTAGCTAAAGTTATACATACAGAAAAAGAGTCATAGTTGAGCACACTATGCTGCTGGAATTGTTACTGCAAGCCTAAGAAAGACCCAGAGCAAGAAAGCTCCGAAAGGTTATGTGAAATAAGATGCAATGTACACTGAATACCTCTGCTGCCACTGGTGTATTCACATTATTTCTTGTAGGAAGTGGTCAAACTAAAGCATGCTGTCAGTTGTGGGGCTGTGGGAGAGAAATGAGAAAACTCCCACAGAGAAAAAAAGGAAGGCAGGAGGGTTGGGCAGAAGCCCTGGGGTGCCAAGGGCCACACAAACGTCCTTTACTCAAGAGGAGGTGGTGCTGCGTGGTTACCATGCCCCCCCAAAAGTCCCTGAGCCTGCTTCAAGCATGCCCAAGTAGAGAGCATTTTTTCAAAGGCTGCATTACTCACAGGAGCTCTCCTCGGATGTCTGTAGCAGGCTAATCCTGGACAGGCCTTGCAGGCCCTCTGTCTGAGGGGCTTACCAGGCCGTCTGTAGGTGAAGCGTGTCACCTCATGGCAGACTACAGCACTTTTACTTCTGCAACCACGAGGAAACAAATCACACGAGGTGACAGCAGTGACATTACTCCTTAATTATCATTTGCCATCTGCTACCGTGGCAGAACTACTGTGCAGGTATTTTAAGAGAGTAATCCAGGTCTGATACTCTGAGACCTAAACCAGCGAGAACAGAAGATTTGCTATTCAGCATCACAAAAACAGGCAGAAAAATGCACCTGTGAAATTACGCTTAAGACTTCAAAGCTTTTCATTTAAGAACTATTAATTCCAAGCGCATACTGAATGCAGTCTGGCTTCTCGGCTGATGCTTTACAAAGCTGTCAGTTTTCTGAGGCTTGAGCCAAAAGGCAATATTTGATATGTAAAGATGTTTGAGAAGGAGGAGGGTAAAGTGAGAAGAAAGATTTGTATGAGTCAGCCATAGTTCTTTTAAAAATTAAGTGATAGCGTTTTTAAAGCACAGGGGAAAAAAAAAAAAAAAGATGCATACCCGGATTTCCCCGTTCCTGGGTTATCAGTCGCAAAAGATAACACTCTCAAAGTTTAAGAGAACTTTTAATTGCGACCACTTACACGGGAGCAGAGAGCCAAGCCCTGCCATGACAGCCCACAAGGCACAGGCTTTACTCCATTGTTCTCACCACCTTTTTGTTTTCAGAATTCATTTCGCAAACGCCGAAAAGCAGCAGCCTCAACAGGCTCCACTCCCGATACGACAACCCGCAGCGATGCGAGGAGCGGGGCCACCGCAGCCACGCTCGGGGCCTGTGCACCTGGGGTCACTCGGCTGGGCCCTCGCTCTCCACGACAGAGCATCACCCCCGGCGCGGCCCTCGCCCCGGGGCCGGGAACACCGGCGGCCCCGCGGCAGGGCCCGACACCCCGGCAGGCCATTGTTCCACTGCGGCCCGGCAGCGGGGCAGGGAGGCCGGGGAGGCGAGGCCTGCCTCAGCCGCTGCCGGCTTTCCCCGCTGCCTCTCCCGGGTCACCTGCGGCGGTGCCGGGGCGCCCGGGCCGGAGAGGCCTGCCTCAGGGCCACGGGGTGCCACCGGCGGGGCGCAGCCTGACAGGGCGGGGAGGGGGGGGGTGGGGTGTTTGTGCTCAAGGCCCCCGACCCGGGGACGAGCGGCCCCCGCGGATGCCGGGACGCGGTGGCGGCCCCGACCCGGGGCGGGCGCTCACACCTGCAGCCGCGCAGGCGGACAACAAAAGGCCCGGCCGGCACCGGCGAGGCGGAGGAGGCGGCGGCCAAGGCCTGGCGTGCTCCGCCGGGCTGCCGCAGCGCCCGAAGGTCACGGGCAGGAGGAAACGTGCCACGCGTGTCACCACGCCGCGTCCCCACGCCTCCGCCACCGCCAGGGCGACGTGACCGGCCCTCCCCTCCGCTCGGGGCGGCGCGTTGACCGACCGACCGACCAACCTCCCACCCCGAAACCGGCAGGGCAGGGCCGGGCAGGACCGGGCCGGGCGGCCCCGCACCTGCTCACCTGGCCCGGGGCCGGGCCGCTCCCTCCCTCCCCCGCCCCCTCCCGCGGCGCCGCCGCCGCCGCGCGCTGCCCCGGGGCCTCCCCCCGCCCCCGCCCCGCCTCGGCTCTGACGTCACGGCGGGGGCGGGGGGGGCGCGCGAAGCGGGGCGGGGGGGGCCGAGGAGACGAAGATTCCACGGCGCGCAGGCCCTTCCCTTTGTGACGTCACGGGAGCAGGGCGAACCTGGCCGGGCGGCGGCGTGGCCGGCGGCCCGCGGGCTCCCGTCACAGCCCCGGCAACCTGTTGCTGCCGCCGCTGCCAGCGCGCCCCGCCGGCACCGCCGCCCGCGCCCCCGCCCCCTGCCGAAAATTAAAAAAAAAGGGGGGGTGGGGGGGGACGAGGAGGGGGGAGGGGGCGTTAAAAAAAAAAAAAAAGCGCCACCGCGAAGTTGGAACCGGGGAGTGCTCGGCACACATCGCCCGCCCCGCCGCGCTCGCTCCCGTCCCTCCTACCTTCCCCCGGGGCGCGGGGCCGGCGGGAGCCCCTCTCACCCCCTGCCCGGCGGTGCGGGAGCGGCGCCGCATTGTTCGCCCCCGCGAGAGCAGCGGTTTGGGGCGATCTCACACACACCCCCTTCACCACCACCACCCCCCTTAATTAATAACACCGCGGTTTCCTACACACACACCCGCCCCGCTTTTGTCTGCCTGCCTGGGAAACGTGGACGCCTCGCGTGTTCCGCCAGACTTTCCACCCGCCGTTCCCGTTTCGATGCAACACTTTAAACTCGCCGGCCCCGGGCTCCCCGCTCCTCTGCAATGCGGATGTATTTTAATTCGGAAATTTCGGGGGGGGGGCAGCTCCGAAATAGCGCGCAGCCCACCACCCCCCCGGCCTGCGTTTCAGCGGGGCGGGCAATCGATAGCGGCAGTCAGCTGGAGTCAACTGCAGTTTTTACCAAATCTATATAATAGCGAGAGAAAGTGTCCCGAAGGTCACCCTCCCTGCCAAGAAACACCCCTCGCTGAAAAAAATCGGCACAAACGACAGGCGCGACATAAACTACAACTTTTAAAGCCTCGTATCAAACACAGCCGAAAGCATGGATTTATATCTTCCACCACCACCACCCCAACAAAACGAAGAATTTTTTTTTAAAACGTGCAGATAAAAATCATTATTCGCTCTACTGCGTATTTGGTAAATTCCCCTCAGTTTTTCCAAACGTAATGAAAAACTCCCCTATGCCAATCAAAACGTAACTGGAGCACGAACAAAAATCCAACTATCCATCCACATTTATATGTTTAAAGGATTAGACAATTACAAGGGATTGGTTAAGCGGTTGAATAAAGGGAGGCAGAAATACAGCCCGAGCTGCACTGGATTAGCCCAAATTTTCGAGCCATCATAATGAATTATTTTAAAACTGTAGCGAGCCATTTTCCCCATTATTCAAGTCAATCCCGAGGAAAGCGTTCCCGGTAACGCGATCCCCGGCTGGTTCGGTTTCTATCGCAAGGCAGAGGAGAAGACGATCGCGCACAGGAGATGGGATGTGGTGGTGCGAGAAACGAGCTCGCCATAACCAGACACACTCGGCTTCAACTTAAAGGGCTTCAGCAACCGCCGCCGCCGCCGCTTCACCAGACGGGGACATACACACGCAGATCGTCAAAAAATACCTCCTTTCGCATGCAAAAGCGCAATATTAATACAAGCGCTTGAAAAGGCAGCTTCGTGACATTACCGCGGCAGCCCCCCAAGCTCCTCGCCTTTCATCTAAAACTAGATTATGATTGTGTCATTTGAGGTCAATACATTTATTCACTGGAGGAATCGCTACACAAATCTGGTTTTATAACCAAACTGGGTAGAAGGTTTCCCCGTTAAAAAGGGCCTCTGAAACTCCCCCACCACAACGCAAAAAAATAAAATCCAGTATCACATTTGTTTCGAAAGCCTTGTAGCTGCAGGATTAGCTATAAACTTGACATTCGCTGCCATTTCCTAAAATTGGGAGTCAAACGATATATGTTATGACCACTTACGTATTTCTTTTGAATTATATTCCTCTTGGGTCTTTCTTTGCTCATTCTGGTATCCAAATTCTGATTGCAAAAGGGGACAATTGCTTCATGAATTAAAGCCGCGACAATTTTAAAAAAAAAAAAAATACCGAAAAAATCCTGGGGGGAGGGGGTTGTTTGTAGTGGTATCTTGTAATCCGACTTTCTTTCCTCACAATGTGATTCTCCTAGCAATAAATCCGAGGAATGGGGGACGAAAAAAAAAAAAAAAAAAAAAAAGACGAATGCGAAGGAAACAAACAAAAAAAATCACTTTAGTGAAACATTATAATGGAAAATTATCCCCTAAACACAAAAAAACGACGCCCTTGATATCCCCTTTTCTCTTTCTCAAGCCACCTAAGCGATCTGCAGGTCCTTAGTGTCAGAGCTGTAGTTACATCTTGGAGAAGGAAAGGGGCCGAAAGGAGAAGATAAATAATCAAAACGTTGGAAGTCACGTTTGTGCCGCTGCAGCAGGGAAAGCGGCAGAGACAACTCCAGCAGCGGCGGCGGCTCCGGCGGCGGCGGCTCCGGCGGCGGCAGCGGCAGCAGCAGCGGCGGCGGCGGCGGCAGCGAGGGCTGCACGCACCGTGTGTGTCTCCGCTCCTCCAGCTCCCCCCTAACCAATGAGAACAGCTCTCCGGCAGCAACTTTAAATGGACCTGGCTCTTTTTTTTTTTTTTTTTTTTTTAAATATATATGTCTGCGTGTGTGTGTGCGCGCGTGTGTGTATATATATATACACACACGGGCACACGCGCACGCACGCACACACACACACACACATACATACATACACCGCTTAGGGCCTGGCCTGAACTCCCAACCGGGACAGGAGCCGCAACGCCCGGCCCGCGCTGCGTTCAACGCATGCAACAGGCCTCGCTGCGCACTTCATGCGGGTCAAGCGTCACACGCTTCCCTTCTCCCTCCCGCACCCCTCCTCCCACCTCTTTTTTTTTTGGCATTTAAGCGCGCCCACCCGGCAGCCAAGGTCGCCACTCGCCCTGCGCCGCAACCCGAGCGGGGAGTTTGGCGACGGTCCCTCACCGCGCAGCACGCTCGGTCGCCCTGCCCTGCCCCCCTCCCCGCCCCGCAGCCGCCTCTCTCCTCCCGTCTGCCGGGGGCTTCTCCTTCCGCTCCGTCCCTGCGCCCCGCCGCGCCTCGCCTCCCCCGGCTCGGGCACGCACCGGAGCCCGCCGCGCTGGCAGCACCTGGCCTCGCCGGCGGGGCTCCGCGCAGGGCCCGAGAATTGTCCTCGCTCACGGGAAAGTTGTAGTTCCCTCGCCACAAAATGGCGACGGCGGGGAACTACACCTCCCGGCGGGCCGCGCGCGCCCGCCTGCCCGCCGCCCATTGGCCGCTGCGCGAGGAACCCCCTTCGCCACCATCGTCCTTTCCTCCCCCCCGCCTCTCTCCCTTGGTTTCCCCCTCCTGCTTGTGTGTCCCCCTCCCCAGCGCACCCCCCCGCGGCGCTCGGGCCTGTGTGAGGGGCGATCGGGCCTTGTGGGGTGTCGGTGCCGCCGCCCGGGGGAGGGGACGGTTGGCGCGGCGCGGCGCGGCGGGCGGAGGGGGAGGAGGAGAGAGAGGGGGAAGTTTACTGGGAACCTCGCTGACAGGGAGCGGGGAGGCTGGCAGGCGCCGCGGGAGCCTGCCGGCAGAGCGCGGGGATTAATGTGTCTGGGTTGGGCTGGGAAGCGGCGGCACGAAACTTCGTGTCTGTGGGCTGCGCCGCCGAGGAGGCGGCCGGCGGCGGGCTCGGCCGCGGAGCTGCCTGCTCTGCCCGCCCGCCTGCCTGCCTGCCTGCTGGGCGGGCGGTGTCAGCTCAGGACAGGCTGCCGGGCCGGGCTGGGCTGTGCGAGCCTCGCTCGGTGTGTCTCAAAGGTATCCTGAGGTCGCGCCTCCTCCCTCCCTCACGCCGCCGCGCTGCGCTGCCCCGCAGGCCCCGGGCGGCCGGGCCGGGCCAGTGGTCCGGCGCTCCGCAGAATGTAACCTTTTTGTGTGGATGTAGGCTTTTAAATCGCCGGCTCCGCGGCAGGTAGGGCACGCCGCGGGGAGCCCGGGAGTTCCCCAGGAGTTTCCCCGAGAGGCTGAAGGACCGAGGGGGCCTGGGTGGCGGGGCTGGGGTCGGCTGAACCGCCAGCTGGGCGCTCGTGGGGCTTGGAAGCCTGGTGGCAATGCAAACCCCTCAAGTTCAAGTACTCGATTTATTTTTTCCAGTTACAAAAAAGCAGGAAACTGGGCGCGAAAGTGGAAGGTGCGTCTCCAGCGACAACACAACTGTTCTTTAATGGTGGATTACATCTCTTTCAGGAGTAGGGGGAAAGGAGCGATTTCCCTGGTGAGGTATCGCCGTACTCGGTGGCCGTCTGTGCTTTTCTATACAACTCACCACAAACTATGAGGTGACATACCCCCATGCTAATGCCTACATTGATGTAACACTTTACCCTGTCTTCCAGATGCAGTTTATATGTTCACATCCCTTCAGGAGAGTATTACCTCTGCTCCATAGGAGTGAAAACTTTTGTGTAAGGCTGTTGAGTGGCTGGAGAGCAGGAGACCCAGGACTCCCCAGAAACTCTCTCACTGGTTCCTAGCCTTCTGTCTTAACCATGAGGCCATCCTTCCTGACTTACATAAATAAGTGAGCATAGAGCATACCCTAGAAATAGGATGCAAATCATGTCCAAGACACTAAATGGAAAAAATCAAGATATCTCATAATTTTTTAGTTTTCCCTTCATGCTTACTACTAATCATTTTAGGGCTTTTTTTCCTAGCCCCATTTAATAAAAAAGTGGAAAAAAATTATCCGTGCTTGTCTTCATCCAACATCAAGCTTTTATAGTAATACTACTTGTGATTAACTTAATCTTTAAAAGCCTTTCCTTTAGATCTCTTGTAGGAAAATATACATTATTTCTAAGTATAATTCCAAAGAGAGACTTTTTTTGTTCCTTCAGATTGGAAATACGTACGTTTCTTGTAGAACTGTTGAACTTTCTGCCCTCGCTTATTTTTATTATGGTGTTTATGTAGCTTGAAGGTCTAAGAACATAGTTGGAAGAAAACACTTTTGTCTTGAGCTTTCTTCAGTTAATGATGAGTCTGTGACTCTCTCTCTCTCCAGAAGACATTTTGGAAAGCCAGAAGAGACAAAGATAGTCATTCATGTATTTCTAAGTCAACAATTGAGCAAAAGATTCTTGTAGCAAACCTACCTGCTCTTCTCAAATAACATAAGGTAGCAAAACCAACTGTTTCTCCCCCTCGCTTTGGAGATTACTTCCTGAGTGTTCTTAAGACTCGGTGTTGCTATGTTTGCTACGGGCTTTTGTGCCATATGTTGAACAAGAGCTTACTGTCAGTGCAAAGTAATGAATTTTCTCTTTGAGACTAGGTGGGAGAAACCTTTTCCATAGATCCGTGACTCTATTTACATTTGTGTCCTGTTATACAGAGCATCGTATTATGTACATGCAGCTTATCATGTATCTGCGGTAGATCTTGCCTTTCAGTTCTAGCTTGTGTGCATTTTGGAGGCTGACCTTTTAAATACTGAAACTCAACTGGTTTACAAAATTAATTACATGCTAATACAATAGCAGTTAGTATCACATGTTAACTGCTACTGATGTCAGTGTTTGCCATTACATTCAATCACTTTTTTTTTAATTTGATAGTGAGTTTCATCCTGGCCGCTTCCAACTGTATTGTGCCTTTAAAATGTTTGAGAAGTGACTAAAGTTAGCATGGTGAAGTTTCCCTGTTTCCACCTGATTCATTTTTTCATTGTATGTAATCCTTTTACAAGGGATTACACAGATTTATAAAGGAGCCCCCAGACTGGATTTAGGTGTTCTACAGTTAGTTTTTATCACTGTCCAGTGTCAACCTTTCCAACAATTCACAAAGGTCAGAACAGGCTCAGTGGTCTGACATATGATACTATTGTTCAAAAAGCTTTGATGTTTTTTTTGGGTGGGAGGGTGATTATATTTTAGATTATTTCTTTGCATGAGAATAACACATAATGCATTTATGCAATATGCATTAAACATCCTAGATGCAGCTATCTCTGAGCAAGAGGTGAAATACAGTCACTTCCTAGCACATAAAATAATCTATTACATGTTTCCAATGAAAAGTGAGAGGAAGCTTCATTAAGAAGGAAACTTGGTGATACCTCTCCAGCTACTGGAGCTTTCATAATACTTGCCTACTTCACATCTCAATGCAGATAAAATCCCTTTGAGGTTATAGGAAAGGAACATTCATCATAGCTGACTTTCATATCACTGCACTTCTTTTTTTTTTTAATCAGGGACTACTGCTTTTGACACTTCTAAACTTGGAAGGCAGATGCATATGCAAAATGGTTTGTGGTGTCCTCAGAGTTCTGGGGCAAGGTTTTCAGTAAGCTAATGGGGAAGGTCCTGGTATGGTTGGTGGTGAAAACAAATAAATGAAAAAGAATATTTAGTTCATAAGGAAAATGAGGATCTACTATAAAGCAAAGCATAACCATTTCAGGTTTTTTATTGTTGTTTCTTCTTTTTGGTCAAACAGATAAGACAATAGGCACAAGCAGTATGGGGAAGGCAGAAAGAACATGGGGTGAATTCGTGAGCCATAATTCACCAGTCAGCAAACAAAGGGCATGATGCCAGACGAGTTGCGCCATAAAAGAGCCTTGTCTTGGGGGCAGGCTGTGATTGTGGACAGATGGCTGCTTACCAGTTCATAAAAATAATTTCTGGATACCTTTTCCTCAACCTGAATTATGCCTGCCTAAGAAAAGGCAAGATTAAGTTCTCGAGCACTGAACAGGTCTTCTGTATCTGAAAGGGATGCAACTTTGAATTCTGAGATCTAATCTCTTGTGTAGATAAAGGCAAAAGTTTTTTGTACACTGAGAAGTATGAGGGTGGGAGTGGGTTGGTAGCTTTGTGCCATGGGATGCAGAACTTGTTCTAGCCCTAGAACCAGGCTGGCTAACTGTGGAGATAGAGTAATGGATGGGAATTCTCATTTTTAGAGGTTTGAATGGCTACCTAGAAACTTGGTGAAGTGCATAAAGAAACTATAAAAGTAGATGCCCAGGTTTGTAAAATCCAGACCTGTTCCTACAGATCAGCTTTTTGTGCTACGAATGATGACACCATTTATGTATAGCACATTTTGTTTGAGAAGACAGAACTTTACCACAGGCATCTGACTCTTTCTTGTAGCATGTAAGAAGGAGATTTGGAGACCATCAGAGAGGGGCCTCTGCCTATAGATACCTTGCGCCTGCCTTGAATTGATGTCTAGACCCGACATTCTGGTTTCCACATCCCCTAATTTGAGTTTTCCCTGCCTCTTTCTGTCACATTTTACATGCTATCTTCCCTGTATTCATATTCTACCTAATTGTTTTGCACTGGTCTTAAAAGTCCCATAGCACGTTACTGTAATATTGGAGTAGAATATTAAAGATAGAGTTACAATACATATCTAAGAGGCTGCTGCTGTGAATGAATCCCTTGCAGAAGAGGGAAGTAGAACTTCCTTTTATGTGTTCCCTCAGGGACATAGAGATATAAGTAGCCAGTTGCTGGCAGTCAGTTTGGCCACTTCCCCACAACCTTTTTTTACTTGCATACATTTATGCATATATTTAACATGTTTGTTAAATAGATACATAGAATGCAAACATAATGACCATGCAACATAGTAAACTGGTGTACACGCAAGGTGGTGTCTCTGCATCTGGGCCTGAGGGTTTCCCAACAGGCAGCTGCCATCATGCAGTTAAGCTTTACACGTGTAGCAGATTCTGTATCCCATGCACAGTAAGTGTAATCCATGCACATGGATTCGTGCAGCGTAGATTTACGCATGTGATTTAAAGTCCTCTGGGCAATTGAGACACTATGTCTAGCATCTCCAGGATCCTTGAGGCAGCCTTACATACACGTGCAGACAGACACTACACAGATGGTCAGAGTGAAAGGATATTAAACTGGCTAAATTAAGCACTCAAAAGTTACAAAATGCCAGAATTAGGAAATGCTTATGCAATCTTAATTCCATCCATACATCTATATATTGCTTTGTAATAATCTTAAAATAGATTGCATACCTTCCTTTCTGCCCTCCATGAGATGATTGGTTTTTATTCAGTTTATTAAACGAGTCTGCTCTGGGGATGAATTAGAGTGCATGCTGAAGGAGAGTGTTGTTTGTTGAACTCTTACCCTCCTGTGTTCCTCTGAATGCAAGAAGGGAAGACATAATCTCATTGTTAAGGCAGCTGAATGTTGCTTTGGAGAAGTTGATTCTCTGCCAAGGAGTGTGATGCCATTTTCATCAATCTTTTAATAGTGGCCAGGTCAGCACTACTAATTTGTACCTAAATAGCTACAGTTGTCAGGTGGGTGATGAGTTGTGACTTGTGACCATCATAGCTCTTTGATCCGAATCTCCTAGTGTGCAGGATACTTTGTTCCCCCACTTGAAAATGTAGAAGAGGAGATGGGGAAATAAATATGTCTGTGGTTGCTAAAGTGTTCCTGTTGTAGCTCTTGCATTGTGTTCCTCATTTTATGGGTTCTCTTAGGACTACACGTGTGCATCTACACCAAAGGTTGCTGGAAGCTCTAACCTTTGAACACTCAAACTAGCAAGAAATGGGGTTTAAGTACTTTGAGACTCTTCAGATCTTAATTTCTGACTACCTCATAATCTGTAAAATGGGGCTAATATTCCTTCAGCTCATAGAACTGATGAAAACATAGCGCTTGTGGACAGTCATGATCATCTTGGTGCAAGAACTGCAAAAAAAGTGGTATCTCTTCATTTGGCTCTTTGTCTGTCTTTGCTGAATTTAGTACTATGTCAGCTTTTCTTTTCTTTGCATTTTATTTCACTGAGTTTTACAGCTGGTAATGTAAGGGTGCTTGTCCTTGCCACATTGTTCAGCATTTACTGCAGTTTGCTTAGTTGCCCTGCATCTGTTGAGAAATAGGACTGTGGGACAGTAACCCTTGGGGCACACAAGCTTGAATGAAACCCTTGAAAGCACACACGCTTGAACGAAAATGATCAAATTGGTATGAACTTCTGTTTTTTCTTTCAGTGCAAGTTGCTGTGCAAACTGTTATTTTGCATATATGTGAACTATTTTAGTTGAGTTGGTAATTTTAACCAGTTCATTAAATTGAAGTAAGATGCTTTTACACTTAAATAAAAGCTCTACATGGAAGAAGGGGAACAGGGGTGTGCCTTAGTGGGTAGAAGAGGGGACTGAGATAAATGCTCCATTCTACCTTTCTTCCTCCTCCTTCCTTCTCTTTGCACATTCAAAAGTTTATGTTTTTTCCTCCCTCTTCTCTTCCCACTCCAGCCTTACAAAGAGAGTCGTGCTTACACTGAGCTACACAGAAGATCAGGCTCATGGGACCAGCGCAGTCTAGGTTGTGATCGGAGGACAATGTTGGATAGATGGACAAAGGGAGGATCTCTTCATGGCCACCTCTGCCCTTCCCTTTATAAAATGGCAGGCCTGCCCAAACTGGCATGATATGCTGCAGAGTGTGCGTAAGTGGCCAGGACATGGCACCACAGGGAGCCCAGCATGGTCAGAAGAAGCATGGAGCAGGGCTGCAGCAGGGGAGGAAAAGATGATTGCCTTGCCAGTATTTCACTGTTGGCAAGAGGCATGGGAAAGGGGGGGGGGAGAGTTGAGAGGGAAAGGTGGAGAGTGGGGCTGGAGTGCGTTCAGAGAGCCAAAGAGGTTGTGAGAAGAAAAAAGGACTGGGGAAGCGCAGGGGATAGGTAGCCAGAAAGCGGCAAGGGCTATCTTCACTGTAGAACTTGTCTGGTGATTTGGGGGGAGGAAGGGAAGAGGTAGCACAGTTTTTTATGCTCCAGGGTGGACTGGAGGCTCTAGAGACTTTCTACAGCCTGTGCCACCCCACAAACCTACCATTTGCATGTCTGTCTTTCCTGTCTGCACATCAGCTCAGCGTTGGCAGGACCATTTGCCTTAGCAACAGGTGGCATCGAGGCCTTTCTAGGACTTATTGCAACTGTTTGAGGTGGCTTAATTTGCAAAGAGAGAGTACATATAGCTCTGAGAAGAGATGTAGTATGCTGGAGCCCATCTTGAGAGGTAGTAATGATGCTCTTCTCAAGCATAGGACACACTCAGTTTTCCTGTTGGAAGAAAACTCCAGTTTAGTTGTCCAGAGATGGTTCCAGCTGATGAGTAGTGTGGAAAAGTGGTGAATCAGGCCTTGAGCTCAGCTCCAGTGCTGGCAGGGGCAGCGCTGCTGGTGTCCAATTTACTAGCCAAAGTTTAGCCATCGCTTTGCATTGTAACTGACCATAAATTTCACACATTTGAAACATCATTTGTGTTACAGCCAAGTACAATTAATTTTGAGCACAGTGGAGGCTGTGTTTTGTAATAAAAGGTCATGTTTATAAATAATCAAGTAACACACATAGTGACGGCTCCTACTGAAAGGGCAAAACCAGCAAATTATTGTTGTAGCCATAAGGAAGCTCATCGGACAATTCAGTGTTTAATAACAGCATAGATAAAGCCTGATCCTGTAGGGTGCTGGATGCTTCCAGCTCCTTTTGATTTTTGATCAGTTTTTGAGGTACCCCAGCATTGCACAGAGACGAGGCCCTGAAATGATTAAGCAAAGAGCAGAGTGTAGGAAATAAACTATGAGAACAATTTGCTTGTTCTTAGTAATAGCTTTTGTTGCCCAAAAACTTGGGTATGTTTCTTTCTTGTTTGTGATAGCCAGTCATAATAACTCCAGTGGTGGTCTCTGTTGTTTTTATTGAATTTGTAATATGTGCTGGCTTTGAATGCACATTTTTAAAGTTTTCTGCTGATGGGAACTGGAATTTGTGCTCTGCTTGGTTCATGCTATGTCTTCTGTCACTGCAGTGCCTATATAAACACGGTTGATTGTATGTAGTAGCTTGGTGTGAGAGACTAAGATAAAACCCCAGCTGTTTCTGAAGATATTGCCTGCTGCTATCAAGAGGTTTGGGTTAGCAATTTTAAGTGTTACAAGGACCTGTAGGACCTATGGTTTTGAACTGCTTTCCTGAAGAGAGGGTGGAAATGTACATGCCTGGCTATTTTAGGAATCATTCTTTCATGAGTGTGCTTATAGTTTATGAAATGCGAGCCCAGGGAATATGGATAATAAAGCTGAATTATCGTCCTGGAGTGTTTGTAGATTAAGGATATTGGGCATGAGTGAGCTGTGGCAAAAGCTGAATAAGGTTTAAAATATCAGCAACAACAGAGAAAGGATGGCCCAATGAAGTGTTGGTAATTTCATTATAATTCTTAAGGGATTTGGGTACAGCTTAAGATTTGCCCCCTCCACTAATGTGGACACAACACACCAGGAAGGCAGCAGGCTTGCTAAAGTCACCAGCCAGCTTCCATGATGCCTCCTGCTGACCAGTCCATGAAGAAATAGATATCTGCCAAACAAGCTGTTTGTTTTATTTCAAAGCCCCGGTGGGCCCAGCCCTTCCTGCCCAGCAGCTGTGGCGAGCTCCATTCCTGCTCCGTGCCTGACCTGGGAAGAGATTGCTTGCTGGCCCACGAGAATGGTTCTCCGTAATTGCCTTGTGGGGAATGCTATTTGAGAGGAACTGGCTTTTTAGTTTTTTAATTGTTTGTTTTATTAAAGTTTGTTTATTAAAGCGAATATCTGGTCACAATGGAAACATGTTTTTGAAGCCTGTGTATTGCCAAGAGAGCAGGGTAGAGTACTGATCAGGTTGTTGCTTCCCAGGATCAGAAGTACACACGCAGCTCTGCAGGCCCCGTGGGTCGCATCCTGGCATCTCCTCTCTTCCCTCTTCCAGCTGAGCTCTGCATCTCTACAGGCAGGACAGTGAGGTGGGAGTTGCTCTGCCTGTTGTGTTTCAACAAAGCAAAGGTTAGATCTATATTGCAGGAGCACCAGAGCTAGCTTTGAACAAGCCAATTTGAGTACCTCTGACAATCTGGCTGATGAAGAAGAGGGGTCTGGATGTGCTCATTTATCCCACTGAAAAGTATGATTTTTTGCCCATAGATGGCTTCTCTTCAATGGTAAATTAGTGGCAGAAAGTCTGCCTCTAGTACCCAAGGCGATTTAGCCAGCTTTGCAGCATACATGTACCCAGTCAGTTGTGTTCATTAGTTAAAAGTTTTCAAACTGCCAATGTTGCCTGTAAATGAAAAATATGCTTGTCATATTGAGTTCCTATACCATTCTTCCATCAGTTGACAGGAGAACATGACACCTGCAGCTGTCATGAAAAGTGTGGGCAACAGGTCTACTAGCCCTTTTAGTAAGTACGTGCCTGGTAATTTATGTAATCATAACCTAAACCATAATATGTCATCTTGCCTATCTGGGCCATGAGATGGCTCATCTTGTGAACCAGGGAAGATGAATTTTAAAACCAAGATAATCTTGTTTAGAATTTATGGCTTTTGCAACTGGAGCATCTCATCACTATATAATTATATGTTTGTATGTTGTAGTTTCTCTGCATGGAGCATAACACAAATAATCCCAGGCTTTCTTAGCAAACAGTTCAGGATGAGGGAATTGTGTGGATGAGGAAACGGCGTGGGAACACTTACTTACCAGTGAGTCAAAGACCGGAATTCCCTCTCTAACCAGTAAAACTGTCTGGCAAGTTACATGCTCAGAGCTGCAGTGGTTTGGGTTTGTTGAAACACTTCTCAGTGAGACTGGTGTTATTCAGTCTCATGGCTAGGACTGGCTTTGGACAGCTGAGTGAAACAAATGTTCCTAGGGAGAAGCATGAACTGAAGGCGTGAGGTTAAAACAAAATATCCTTTGCTGGCCTGGGGAGAGAGTAGCAGAGCGGTGATTTTTAAATCCTGCCTGTGAGATCAGCATTATAAGCCTTGAGCAATGTGTAGTTAGGTCTGTGTCTACAGGGATGAGTGTGTGTAGGTGCCAGTGTCCTCGTAGCCATTGCAGGGATTTCTGGTTGGTTCGTGACTTGGCTCAGGCTTGAAATGGACACCCTTTGAACTGTTCTTTCTTCTGTAGCTATCTGTATTCCACCCTTGCTGGAGACCCAGGCTTGGTACCTTGCTGTGATCTAGTAACCCAGCTTGATGAACTGAGATTTCTGAGAGGAGGATTTAGGATGGACTTCTGTACTTAAGAAAATTCATCAGTGTCCCATTGCTCGTTGTCCTGCGTGCTATGCTGCAGAAATGTTCTTGCGGGGCTCCTCCACTAGCAATCCTCAGACCACAAGTGGGGGCCCCCACCAACTATGAGGCCCACCAGCAGCCAGGGACTTCCCAGTGCTCAGGACTCAGGTGTTTCCCCCTCAGCCATTTATGTTGCCAGTGGGGAGAGAATTCCTCACCCCTTCTGTGGCAGATGTGTTTTGGGACAGTAAGAATGTGTGAGATAAACAGGATGGGTTGCTAAGCAGTCCCATGTTGGGTGATTGTCACTACATCAACTGAGGAAGAGTGGCCAGTGGCTGGAGACTGGTGTCTGTCACCACCTGTCCTTTGTCACCCATTTCTGGCTTGCCTTCTCCTTGCTTCTGGCTTCCAGCCTGTCTGCTTGAAAAAAAAAAAAAAAGCTAGCTGCAGAGACCTGCACTACTGGTTATTTGATGCAGATTTTGCTAAAACACACTGACACATACATATAATTCTGGCTGGTGGTAGCTGTGCATGAATAAACATAACTACCCGTGGCTGTGATGTGGTATCAAACTACTATAGATGCAAAGCATGCTTTTTAATAACTGTGTATGGTGAAATGGTTATAAATGCATGACTATGCAGTGTAGACAGGGTCTGATATATCACTCATTTGTACATTTGTAATTAATTGTAAGAACAAGATTGTTCTTTGCATGTGTTCTTTCTTTGCTGCCAAGCACGACAAGAGAGCTATAATGATCTTATACCTTAAGCTTGTAATAAAATATTGTTGGTAACCTAGCAAAGAAATTTCTTAATTAAGTTCGCTACACAAAATCCCATAATGCTTTCTAAGATTTTGTTGTTGTTGTTAGGAGTCTTTAATGACTTTTACCTCTGAATATAATCAAAACCAAAATTTCTGATGTTTAAGAAACATTTCTGCATATTTTTTCCATCTGGATATAATGGAGCATAATTTAAGACTATGGGCAGAGGAGGGGGTAAATGATGCATGTAATGATTGTTTTAACATTTACAAGAAAATAATTTATTTAAATTGGATTAAGCCTTAATATTATCACACTTTTCTACCTGATTTAACATGGAGGGGAGTGTGGGGGAAGGGGGAGAAGGCGATTTCATGGTAAAGTGTTTTAAGTATTTAATATTTTCTTTTCTTTTTGATCATCCAGGCATCCTGCCCCACAGCCATGTAAATTTTCCTACATACAAATGTTCATTGCCATCTTTTATATTCCTCTGCTGACAGTGAAGAGGTCATGCTAAATCAAACTGATGGAGAAACTGGACATCATTTTTACTCAGGATGCCCAAATTAATTCTACCAAAACAAGAGGTGGGGGAACAGCAAAGAATCATTTGCTTTTGTATATTAGTCCTTTTAAGTAATACATTAATCGTGTTGGTATCTCTGGTATACATATTCAGAGTGAGCCAAAGAAATAAGTACCTGTTTAGGACATGAAACCTCAGGGGCTTGTGACTTTTTTCTATCCCCAGCAGTTTTCCTACCAGCCTAATTATTTCTGCTGAGAATGGGTCTCCGAGTCCAAGTCCAAACTTTATCATCTTCATCTAATTCTTTTCCCTGCTCCAGGAGAGGAATCAAGTGGGATAAATTCTGTATCCATATGTTCCTCCAGCTTTGAGTCTACTAATTGAAGTGTTTTGTTTATAATAAATGCTGTTCTGATGAGGGGAAAAAAAACCAAAAAACCTCCTACAGCCAAAGGAGCTCTGTTAGTGGCAGAACCAGCAAAGCCTGGTTTTCCATAAGTCAGTGTCTCACGGTTTCATAGTGAATTACAATTGTCTCTTTTTTCCTACAGTGGGGTCATTTGTTAGGTCTCTCTCCCATGCAGATTCTTTAATGTTTCATAAGGTTTAAATTCATGTTACAGCTTTTTTATCAGTTAGGACACTTTCAGAATCTCTTTCTTCTCCTAGCTATTTATTTTTTACAAAGAATGCAGGAATCTGAGACCTCTGTATCTCTATTGCATTTTGTTGAAACAGGAAAAAAAAACCCCTGGAAACTCAGTGTGTGACTACACAAACTTCAGTGTCCTAGCAAAACGAAGCTAAAGTGGTAGTATCTTGCTAAGTACATTGCCTGGTTTGGGTCTGTATTTAAGTTCATACCTTCTGGGAGAAGTAAGTTTGCATTACTAGTTAGTCCCATTCATCCAGTAGAGCTACTGTCATCAATAGAAGATGTTCTGGCTTTATGAAGCATCAAAGAACAATTATGTAAAATCCTATTAAAATGACAGATTTCCTTCCAGTCCCATTTCCATTAGAGTCAATTGTAAGTCGCTCATCACCTTCAAGAGGAGATAGATTTGCTTTTACAACTTTAATCAGTACTCAAGAGGTTAGGGCAGGCTTATTGTCACCAACATACTGTTCATCATTGCTATGTAAACCAGAAAAGATTTCTTCACAATTCCAGTTTCAGTTCACAAAGCTGGGGGTTTGGGGTGTGTGAAATCTCATATTTGTGTATAGAGCAATTTTGCTCTGTGTATTATGGTGATACAATACAATTGGAATGCCATGATACCTTTTTTCTGTAATAGTTCACTTTTAAAACTTAAAAGTACACTTCAGATAAATGGAAGGTTAAATTCTAAACACATTCTTGTTGTGTGTATAAGCTTCTGTTTACTTGAGAAGTATAATATCAGTAGAGTACTTCTCACTTTAAAGTTTATGAATTTCTTTCTTCTCCTCCTTAATTCTTTGAGGTGTCAGTACTGAGAAAGATGAATCATTTATTAGTGGGAGGCCTGACACATGATGAAATCACTATCTGACACTTCAATGACTTCCAGTGTTGTTCTCTGAACATTCAGCAAAGCGCAGATGATGCGATGTTGCAGTTCTGTGGGTAGTGTTTTCTTCTTTTTTTTTTTTTTTTTTGCAAAGGGATGAAGTGCTTTATCATCATAGTGTGTGAGAACTTCCCCATTTGGTATGAATAGCCTTTGCCTAATATTAAGAATGATTCAGAAGCTCTGATGTAGGGAAAAAATAGAACACATCTGCAACTGGCAGAGAAGATCTTTATATTTCTTCTGAGAATCAGTTGAAAAGCAGAATTTAATCCACTTTTTTTTTCGGGGGGGGGAATGGGGGGACGGGGACGGACACGGACTAGATAACATTCTTGCCTTAAGTGTTAATACAGTTTGGAGCATTCCCCTTGTCACATAGAATGTAAATCTCCATTATGTTACAAATGAAGTGCACCTAAGGGACAGTTCCGTGATGGCCACTGGATTACCCCCTGAACAGGGCAGTGGTCTCAACCCAAAGACATTTAGGGTTTGAGCATCTGACAATTGGCATCTGACAATAAAGCAATTGCCAGTAAACAACGGTCTGTTTGTCAATAAGCTGAACAGGTGTGTGTGGGGAGGTGTTTAAGTAATTTTTAGTTCTAGTGTCTTCACTTCAGTAAGCAGTTCTGCAAGCATATAGCTTAGACTTTTTGCCTTACTGAACTTACCCCTGACTACATCTTTCTCTCTTCCTCCTCCTAACCTTCCTTTCCCAGTATAAATGCTTTCGATTTGCTCCCCTCCCCCACAGCTAATGTTGCAGTAGTTTCAGGCTATTAAGATATTTTCTTGCCTCACACAATTTGAAATCTGAGCAATGTTACTCCAGCTCCTTTCCCAAGCCACATCACTCAACCATTAAGATGTGCTGCTGCAAGTGAAATGTCACAGGCTGGGAACTTGAAGCTATAGATGTGCCTCCCAGTACCAAGTCTGGCATTTAAAACGTGTCTTTAGGGTTTTCTTCTAATTTAACTGGTTTCTCGCTTTGTTTCCTCAGAAACTCAAGCGCTTTTCCCAGTGAATCCAGTCTTTCCTCTCGCATTCCTTGAACTTGTGATTTTTTTTCTCTCTTGCTTGCTTCATATATTCCTCATCACTCTGCTGTCTGAGCATCTCCAGTTCCTAATGTGTCTATCATCACGATACTTTGCAGATTTGCAGAACGTACTCTTCACAGGTTCATGTGGGTCCAGCAGAACTAAATACTTGTGAAACTGAAGTGATGAAGGTAGATTGTGGAAGACCAGGCCATTAAATCCACCTTTCAAGTAAAGACACAAGGTATATCTTGTGGGATATTCTCCCTCTCTAGTTGCTAATTTGGGTATCTTTGATTTTGCCTTCCAGAGCTTTGCCTCTATTCTACAGCTACTACTGGAAAGAAGCAAGTACCTTGTAAAAGTTAAAGTGTCTAATGTCTTTGCTGTTTGTTATTTTGTGTTCCTCCTCATCTCTGCGCCAGCATGCACACATCAGATGTGATGATGTGTGCAAACAGGCTAGGAAGAAACAAACCGCTTTGCTTACTGCCTTACTACTCAGGATCTGATGAAAAACCTGGTAAACTTCAGAAAGGGGGAGAAATATTTCAATTACCAGTCCAGATATACTTTGATGTGTCCCTTCCTTCAGCGTCTTTCCTTGGCATCTCTTTACATTGAAATCATCTGTCACATTGGAGTTGGATCCTGGTAGTTCATCACAGCTTCTCAGAGTGCCCTGGCTGTTGTGGGATGCTTGGGATCTTGGCTTTGCTCCTGAGAGGGAGCTTCCCTGAGCTCAACACAGAGGACCACTCATCAATGCCTGTTCTGCCACAAGAATGCAGAAACTCCCTGTAAGGCTTAGCAGATCACAGGGGGCCATTTCCACAAAACCCTGCATGCAGGTGTGCCTGAGGAAAGGGCTACTGATAGTGAAGGGAGGCTGCCCACACCTTCTGATCTCATGAAGAAGCTTTTTTTAGGACCACTCCCAAACTTGAGCCAGGCAGAAAGAGCTAGATCAGCACAAGCAGTTTAAATAGCAGGCGTTGGCTAGCCCAGCCTGGATGTGGTTCCAAGATGGTTTAAGCCGATCCAAACCAGAGCTGTTGCAGCCTGGCTTTGCATCATGCATATCCCCACCCCATCTCTTGCACCAGCGCTGGTACTTGCTTGACTCCACAGGGAGCTGAACTGTCAGGGAAGCGTTAGGATTTTTTGAGTTAGTTCTGTCTTTTCTGAAGCAGTTCAGCGTAGGACCAGACAAGGATCCTTGCTGGCATGGGAAAGGGCAGCAGCTGGGGATGGAGGGACTGTGGCAGCCCCAGTTTAGATCGGATTAGACTGTCATGGAACCACGGTCTCATCTGGAGAACACACTTGAGCATCTCTGGGAGATTTGAGGGGACAATACCCTCAGGCAGGAGGAGGGGCATTACGATAGTAATCTCTCCCAGTAGTGCAGCTAATCCCCAGAGGATATTTGTCTACAGTCTAAAATAAATTACAAAAGAACTTTCTGAACACATTTAAAAGACCTGTCAGTGTTTCGTAAAACAAGGTAATTCAACATAGGCTTAAAAGATGTTTCTTTTGATTCCGTCCCTCCCCCTGGCAGCCTGTCCCATCCTCTTTTCAAGCCATAAACTACCCTCCTGCCTTGGCACTCTTAGGTCACGATATGATGGGCACCCTGCCAAATGAAGCTGATCTTATAAGCTGCTACTGCCCTGGTTGTTGCTGGGACTGTTTCCATGATTTTTAATTCGCTTCTGTGGTGCCCTCATTTTTTTTTCCTGCCGGAGCTTAAAGTGGGAGTGTGTTTAGCTGTGAACTACACTGCTGCAAATTCATGGTCTATTAGCACCTTTTCAAAGCTCCCCTTTCTGTTCTCTGAAGAAATAGAACACAGCTATAAAAAAAAAAAATCACTCAAGGCTATTGCACGGTGTCATTGTTTTGGGCTTTGTTTTTAAAATTATTGCTAAGATAGTTTTGTTTATGTGCTTGCTTGCTTTTCCCATACTGTATTTAGATTTGAAAACAACAGCATTAGTAATAAGATACTGATGAACCTAAGGTAGATGTGACAGTGTAATGTGGATAGTGCATATACAATTTGTCAAAGCAGAAAAAATAACCCCACCTTGGGCAATTTTCAAAAGAAATGCACTACAGTACTCGTCAGGTCTGGGTGACTACTCTATAAACATATTACCTGCTGGCATACAAATATCACTTTGTATAAGGTAGCAAAAGAAAAGGGAGAGGCAGGGCAAACCCACTGATCTTAGAGTCCTACAAAAAGCCAAGATCCCAGATAGAAAAATACTAAAATAAAAATCACCCCACTATGTTACACTACGTTTATGTGTAAACTATCCACGTGTTTTATTTGTATTTCTATAATGATAAAATAAGTGATGTTGTAATTTTGTAGGATTTTTTGTGAATATATCTACTGTCATTGGTAGGGATACAAAATTAGGCTAGAAATAAACTCTTTCATTACATGAAATTTTATTTCATGAAATAAACTTTTTCATTAATGCATTACTAAAAAGTTCAGAATTACTGTCACAGTTGGGATATGTGCTTTTGCAGGAATATCCTGCAGTACGAAATGACCGAGAACTTCAGAATCAAAAGCTTGAGTTACCACACAATATCACTGTGGGTGTAATTTTTATCTTAAATATTTGGTTTAGTTTGTTTTTTTGTTTTTTTTTTTTTTTCATGAGATCCATGGATCTATTAATTTATCTTTCATTGAAACAATGAAGGAATGATAGAGAGCAGGTGAATTGTGTTAAGATTCCCCATGCTTATCCACATATGTATGGTGTTTTTTTTTTTCGCTAGGATGTGAAAAAGAAAACGATGGTTTTCATAATATATTCTTACAAAAACACTATGACAGCTTTTCAACTTCTGTGTGTTTGTAATACCAATTTGCAGATATTTGCACACACATCTTTATACAGAGCTATGAAAATCACATCTAGGAAATCAAAGGAGGCAGATGGAATCAAAATTATTAAAATCATAGCCAAAGCATGCACTAAACTGTAAACCACAGTTTGTTTACCTGTGTGATCTTAAGTGGTTTTCTTCCTTTGCTATTTCACTGGTAGTTCCCAGGTGCATGGGTGTGCTTAGATCATGAGTCCACCACCTCCATCATTTATACTGTAGGAGTCTGTTTTTTGACTACAGAAAGTAGAATCATCTACTGAAGTGTGGGAATAATGTAAGAACACCTTATGTTGCCCTAGATTTTGTATGTTAATTCTAGGAATATGTTGATTTAACTTGAGGCCTCCTGGAAGAGGAACCATGCATATGGCCAACCCCTCCCAAAAATTTTTAAAAAAAAAAAGCCTAAGAAAGGATGACTTAAGATAAGGCATTCATTTGTCACCTGAGAATCGTTAACATAATGACAGTATGCTTGGCCATGAGCACCTTGTCTTTGTCTCCTGCTGAGCCTTTGGGACTCCCTTAGCCAGAGGGATAAAAGCCAGGAACTCACAAAAACAATTGAATTTGACAGAATTGGAAATGTTCGAGTTCACAACATGAAGGAACAAGGTTCAGAAGTATGTTCTGGGTATATGACGAAGTTCAGCTATATGGGGTAGCCATCAAAGGATTTTACAGAGAGGGGTTTATGTAGGCTGTAATTTAAAATGTTATTTGTGTAGCTTCCGATTGTTGCAGTCAATGAAATTTTTCTTTTAAGAAGGCTATGCATCCATGTATCTATAACTGAGTAAGAAAAAGGAAAAGCTTGACTTTGGGAAAAGTTTTCATTCTGAGTTGGGGAAGACACACTCTGGAATATCTTTGTCTGTTGTATATTCCGTAACACTGCATCTGCTAAATACAGAACCATTTCCACACCTGGCATACCTCATAGTTTTAGTAAATGAAATACAGCCTCCAGTTGCTCACCTGGCAAGATGATGTAGAACCAGAAGAACCAGGAAGCCTGATATCCTTAGTCTCCGGATAGAGTGTTTTGATGGGAAATCATTCTGTTAGGAAATTTCTATCAGTGCTTTTGCTTACAGAATCCAGCTGGCCAGTCAAGTTTGCCTTGCAGCACAACGCACTGGACCTCTCTGTATGTTACTTCTTCATGAGTAAAAGTTGAGAATGGATAGAAAGCAGACGTGTCATCCATCATTCAAACCAAAGTATTTTTCTTGTAATAAATAAAATAACATCCAAGTATATTCAGAAGACTTTCCTTCTTTTCATGGATATACCCACTTCTGAAAAGATGTGCTTCTTTTTCCCTGCTTCTAATCAATTTCTGGGGTGTAATTCCATATTATGGTATGCACAAGCATATAGGAAATGTCAGAAATTAGTAAGAGAAGTTCCCATCACTTTTGATCAGACTTACACTTACTTTTTCCTTACTATCTTCTCATGTTTGTAATCTGAAAGTCACGGTTCAGGGAAAGGTGCAGAGGCTCATGTTACAAAGCATCTCCTTTTTGCTGAGCAGTGTTAGCAGACCTTTTTGCTACCCAGAGCAAACTGACAATAGGAATTCTCCAGTGTGTTCCCATCTTCCCACATTATGGTCTCTGCCTTCTTTACTGTCAATGCATCTAGAAATTTCTAACAGATCAATAATCCCTGAAAGAGAACATTCATTAGGTTAAAATGAGGACTCACTGCCACGTAACACTGGCTTTCCTGTGTAATACGAAAGCAAATATGATTCTTTCAAAGCAAAGTAACTTCCAGTTACTGGAGTAGTTCTTCCATCTCCACGACAATGTTGAAATATGCCATTAAAACAGAGATGTGGTTGATACTTCCAAGAAATTATTTATACTGACAGAGATGGGTAAGACCGAAAAGTCTTTCAGTTTAGGTTCTGCAAGTTGTTGTTGGCCGTAAATATGCTGTTTATTTCAGAAATCTGCCCTGTGACGCTTCCTCCATAGTGAGCAAAAGGGCATTTCTGAGAACCCTTTAGAAATCTTAGGATCAATAGTACATAACATAAGCATAATGTGCTACAGAAAGGCAACAAAGAAGACCAGGGCAAGACTAAGTTTCTTCAGTACCCAAAGTACAATAAAATTCTTCAGATGGTCTTAGACAGCAGACTGTTCTGTGCCACAGAGGAAGGAAAAATAGGGTTGTGGGTTGTGGCAGTCTGAAGTGAGGGATAGTTTGTTGGTGATCCGAAGAGTATGCAAAGCTCTCTTAAGCCAAGTTCTTTTTTTTTTGTGCCTGTACCTTCATTAGCCTGGACAATGTTGCACGCCTTTTTTTCATGGGGGTAGGACGGACATATTTCTGGAAGAAGCTTACCTGTGATTAGGTTTGCTGATGCCAGTGCCTATGTGAGGATGGCAGTACATGCAATAAAATCCATTTTGGAAAATAAGGAGGAGATACCAGAGAGATATACAGACAAGAAGAGATTGTTGTTCTAAAAGACAAAGTTTTATACACAAGGAGTAAATAAATGACTGGATGCAAAGCCTAAGCACAAAGCCACTCTTGTCATGTTCAATTAAGCTGATTTTCATTTAATGTCTTCAGTCTAGCTATTGCAGGGCTTCATACAGAATGCAGGCAGGATCTGGAATGTTGATCAGGTCCAAGGATAAAGCAACAAAGGAGATGGCCACCAGTTTAAATGGCATAGTTAAAATAATTGTTTATGAAATGCCCTGTCTAAGGCCTTCTGCCATGGTGATTGGAAGTTGCCTGTTCTTTGCTATTTGAAATGTTTCTGTCCAACTTAATGACAAATAATTTTTTGTGGTCACATGATTGTAGTCACAATTTACGAGCATTGTGTTGGTATCAAGAAAAAAGTGCAAGGTGAGTTGACTAGTCTTGAATTGAAAGCACTCTGGAAAATCGGGATGCTTTTTAAGTTTCTAAGATACTATTTCTTTTTAATGAATGACAACAGCATTTCTAACAGAAGTTTACTTCCAGAAGGCATCAACACTTGCACGACCTTATTGACAAATACAAGGATTCTGTTAATTCTCAGTGCCAGTGTCTTCAATACATTTTCCTTGGAAAAAAATTCAACCTCAGGATGAAATTAATTTGCCTCCCAAACACTAAAAAAGCTCAATCCAGGGCCTGGCTAACATATTTCTATATAGCAATTTACAATCTGTTGAATTTTGGGCTGTAAATTTACTAAGAACCAGGAAGTGATTGGCTTGTAATCCTTAATAAAATAATAAAGCCTGGCATTCTGCTAATGAGAGTTTAAAATTCTGCCCAGCTAAGCTTAGGACATACCTAAATGGGGAAACTAACTGACACAGCTATTACAGTACAAACTAGTTTACAAAACAGTCTCCTGTACAGATGCTTTATTTGAGAATAAAGATTATGTTTAAATCCTGTAACAGTTACTCTGTTTTATGAAGTGAGTAGTGATTCCAGAATAAATATATTTTCAAAGAAACTGTAGAAGCCTGTATAGTGAAGATATACACTTGGTAATGCCAGTCAGAGAACAGATACCCTGTGAGAAAGCTTAACCAGAGTTCAGGCTAACTTTCAGTAACAAATAATATAAGTAATTTTTAAAACAAAACCCAAAACCAACACCAAAACAGGTGTAGTAAAAATTTGTCTTTATTTTGCATTATTTCTTGTATACTTCCCATTATTGTTTAATGGGAGTTTCCTATGTGCATCAAAGGAAGAATATGCCTTTAAATGCTTGCTATTGATTTGCACTCAGAAGTCCAATTGACCTCTTTGGTGGGAGTTCCCTATGCTGATCAATGAGAATATCAAGTTAATAAATAATTCACTTAACAAAACTGCATTAAAATAATGCTAAAGGTTTGCAAAATACAGGATTTCTCGCATTCCTGACTAACTACTTGGAGTCAGGTTTAACTTGGTGAAAGTGAATGGAGCTCCAGAAACACTGCTGCCTCATCTTCAACAAAAGTTACAAAAGCTTATTTCCTGTTTTAACTTCCCATTGAGGTGTGTGAGTAGGTGTTAATAGTTGGAATATCACCTTGCGGATTTTTTTTAAATTATTTTTTCTTTTCATGGTTGGAAGATTGAGGTTGGAAGTGGTCTCTAATAGTCATCTTGTGTAAACCACCTGTTCAAACAGGGTGACCCAGAACAGGTTGCCTAGGACTATGTGCAGATGGCTTTTAATCTTCTTTACCCTGGAGATAGAGATACATATCAGGCACCTGCCTTCTGGCAAGAAAACTTTAACATATCAATCTTTGAAGCTTATATCCACTGCTGCCATTTTACCAGAAGAGTGTTTGAGCATTGCACAGATTTCTGGAGCATGCTTCTTCATAACACTCTTTTGTCCTCCCAGATCTGGCTCTTACAGATCTTGGCAGAAAGGTCTGTGCTATCACATCTGAGTACAGCTTTGGGGCCTACATTCACATTGTTAATTACTTCACATTTTGCTAGCTGATTGTCAGACTCCAGAAGGAAATGAAGTGGGGAGTTAACCTGGATGCATTTTACCTCTTAACGAAAATGTCCTTGGGGATTAATTTGAGTACTGAAGTGCTTAAACTGTGTCTTTTTCCTGTATTCCTTTTAGTATATTAGGATCTTTGGAGAGCCAAACACTTTACTGAAAACCAAACACTTCCTAAGAATAAGCCATCATTTGTGAGTATGATCTTAACTAAGATTTTCCAGCTGAACCAGTTGGTTTATGCCTGAAATCTGTATGCAGGGGATTAGGAATTTATCCCTTTATAGCCCAATATATGTATATATAAAATTTATTTAAACGTTCTAGAGATAGAAAGAGAAAAAAATCTTGCTAACCTGTCTAGGACACTTAACTGTGCTGCTTCACTTGAACCACTCTTGTCTTCGGCAGTCATCTAAATGACGTGTAAATAACTGTCACCTCAGGACCTTTAGCAAGGCTCAGTGCTTTGTATTTGACTTATTAGAAGCTTTTAAGGACTAGTATGAAGTCACAGGACAGAACCACAGATATATAGTTACACATTCAGAAGACTCTATTAAGGGCTTTTTTAGCTTTCCTGTAAATTTACAATTTGAGAATTTCCAAGAGAGTAGATTTTCTGAGACAAATTTCATTGCCTTAGGATAATTTTTTTTTTTTTCTTTAATGTGATTTGTCATGGTAGAACTTAGACATTTTCCATGTGGGTTTACTCTGTGCTTTCTGTGGCCTGCAAGGCATTAGTTTTAATTAATATGACTGGCAAATGCATTGTTGAAATAGTCGTTGTGGCAGGCATCCTCTGTGTTAACAGTTGGGTTAAACAGCCCCTTTATCAGAGCTATTAGCACCTAATATTACTGTCTGATTAAAGATCATTCAGTGGATTATTTAGACCAAATGCTTCCACAGACCCCCAGACAGGTGCTCAAATAAGAAATTATGTTAATTAGCACTAGTATCGCATTGTTCATGGCTTTGTCTTGGCTGCAGAAAAGGAAAAAGTTATTAGTCTGTTTTGTCCCTCTTAAAGAGCAGGTTAACTTGTACAATCCCTGTAGATTTACATTGCAAAAAAAGAGGCAAGATCAGCACTAAGGCCTTTGTACTATAGTTGACCTGACCTTCTTCCTATCTCATCAAAGAGTACTCTGCCTTTCCTCCACCCAGGTTGGTTAGGAGGATAGGTGTGCTTTTACACTAAAAACATTATCTTTCTCGTTTGTTTGTTTGTTTGTTTACAGTGGAAGCAGCATGTATTGTAGACAGTCTATACTGTGTCTGTAGAAGTACATTTTATTTTAAATTCATGCATTTAGACTGGGCTCGTAGGTAAACTGGAAATGTGTAACTTAAGAAGGCAGGAAATCCCACAAGAGTTCACAGAGCATAGCTTAGCTGACAGTTCACTTTTTAATGGGTGAAATGAAGCCTTGACATTAATGAGCACAGGCCCCCTGACTTCAGTGGAATTTTGCATCCTTATACCAGTCAGATTTCTGGCTCAATTGTGTTGGATGGCAATTTATAGTACCTTTCATGTCCCCCTGAAAAGCTATGTGTCCTGTGTAGCCTGGGGACTGTTTCTGACAACAAGGCTGCAGAGAAGAAAATAGCAGGCTGATGACAGACAAGACCCCAAAGTTTTTGTGTGTCTTGAAACAGGATCAGTATGTCTTGTCCTTGTTGATTTCTGTTAACTTTGAAAGGGCCAAGGGTTTAATATAAGTAGCTGGAATGAGAACTAGCCTATAGGTAGGGCTAGCATTACAGTAAGAACTCTCTGAGCAGTGCTCATTGTAGGATAAGGAATTTTCTTGGACGTCTATGAAAGAAACATAATAAAATAAGCACTATTTATTGTTGAAGTGTTATTCTTTGTTTGCTGCTCTCTTTGGAGAGGGTGTCAAAAGGACATGCAGGTGTCAAGTGGATTTGGACGCATGCTACCTCACGTTGCTTAAAAGCGTGCGCTAAAAAAAAATCTCAGACTGTCTGGTTAGATGGAGGCGGGTGTCTAAGATGCTTAGGGACTCTGACAAAAAATAGGAGCTAGCTTGGAGCCTCTAGTTCAGTCTTGCTCTAAATAGACCGCCTCTTAGGTTAGAAAGCGGTGACATGTAAAGGGAGCTTTAAAGATGCAGCACAACATTATGAGACAAACCCTTTCTCCCCTCACCGCCAAACCCCTGAAGCATCACACTCTGCAAAAGATGCATTAGATTTATCAATAGACCTTTCTTTACTGAACTGTGCTGCAATTCCTTTTGGGAAAAATTGGATTTTCATCAAAGACACAGAAGACTATAAAATTGGAAGCAGATGTGAGGTTGGATTGGATAGCTCTATGGCTGTTTCTTTTGTGGAAGCACTTTTGAACAAACCCAGCCTTATGTGCTTCTTGCTGTCTTGCCCCATGTAACTCTCTTGCCTGCTTTTTACATTTTCCAGAGAACCAGGAGGTGCAGTGTGACTAACTGATCTAAATGTAAACTTCTTCCCTATCACGTCATCTATCTCTTGATTTTCCAACTGTTCCTGTATTCTTTGGAAGATGTGTTTAAACAATAACCTCAATATTTTGCATTGTTCACAGAATACAAAAAAATAAGGCAGTGCTCTGCATGTAGAGGCTGATTTTAGTCATGGTTACTAGCACCTTTGCTGGCCTGGATGAAGCTTATACCTGGCCCGTATATGATACCTTAATTTATTGGCATGTTTTAATTTGTTGAAAACAAGCTTAAATCTCATTTACTTAGAGAATGGTCTGTCTTCTGGCATATTGATGGTATTATTAATATAATTGATGAACTGGGAGGAGGAGTACAATTTTAAAGATTATTAAATTTTTTTGGTGCCTTTTTATTCAGTGTCTTTAGTGCCACATGCAATGTACTGCAATGAAAAGAGGAGCTGAGCAACAGGATTTATGATGTTGTTTATCTGTTGGTGATGTTTCCTCAGTTCTGATTTACAGCAGTATTGAGCCTGGGCCCAGTGACGTACAGTTTCAAGTACAGTTTGCCCAGAATTCATGAAGGTTTAGCCAGCTTGATCCAAGAGCTTAGCTCTGCATTTTGTACCTGCTATATGTGGACATCCAGTCTCTTAGGAATTAATTTTTCCCCAACGGAGGGTTAGTACCTGATGGAGAGAGTCCCTGGTACTGTTGCATTTGCTCCTGAGGGCAGCGTGGCAGCTGTTCTGTTGCGAGCCTTTGATGCACTAATAACATGGCACAGAAATGCTATGCTCTTGCAGGACAGAGGGAATAACCACAAGCCTGGAGGACAGTCTATGTCATTCAAGGTTTAGCACAGGCCAGGTTCTCTGCTACAGTGATTTAAGAATTGACTTTTTGGCTCATCCTTTCACTTTGTCCTCCCATTACACAGCTATGCATGCTTTCACTTCCTAGGTCTTCTCCCCACACTGGCCTTTACATACTCCTTCCAACTGTCCCCCAAGTCATCAAAGACCTGCTCAACGCCTTCCTCAATCTGCCTATCCTCTGTATGCTGTGCTTATGCCTTCTGTGAATTTTATGAGTTCCACTTCTTCCATAGGGTCAGCCTCACTTTGGCTTGCTTGTCTTCTTGATTTCCTCACTCCTGGTGCTAAGCAGAGCTGATGAGACAGGAAGAAAGAAAGTGGCAGGGACTGCTAAATCTGAATCTCTTCTGCTAAGCTTGGAGCAGCATTGAAGTTATTTTAAACAAGAGAAGTAATTAACATGCCTTTTTTAAATGGTAAAATGGCCTGTTGGAGATATCAATGTCGGAATTCAGACCCTGAGATTTAACTATGGAAAATCACAGGTGGGAGAATTAAATGGCAAGTTTTCAATAAAAAAAGTTATTTAAAATGTTCCTTATGCAAATGCAAATCAATACTTTTCTGGAATAGGCACACATGAGATCTGTTTCTTTTGTAAAAAGTAATTGTATCAAACCAGGAGATCAGAATTCAGCCATTACAATGAAAAAGGGAAGAGATCCAATTCAGCCCATGGATGAAGCTACTTGTGTAAGGCTGTGTCCACCATTGAAAAGCGCACTGTTCATGCCAGATCTTTCTGATTGTGGGGTTGCTTCCTCATTCCCACAGCTCACCATACATAATACTGCACAGATTAACTGTGGATTGAAGTGACACTCCCCAAAATTTTGTAGAACAGATCAGGATCCAGATTCTGTTCTCTACCTCACCTGCAGTTTCTGTCTCATAAAACAGATAAAAATTGGGGTGCAGATGTACTTTTCCAGAAATACAGGGTTACCATGAATCTCTGACTCTTTTCTGAATGATTAACAATGAATCACTGGTTTTTTTACAAGTCCCAATGCATTCACCATATGCCAGGTGTCGCAAGAGCATGAGAACATGTAGTGATTTGAAACTGGCTAAACAGCTTCACACTGGCATCTCTACTTGGTAGTAGGAGTCTTGAGAAGGAACTACTTGAGTTTAACCTTCCTAGTATGGATAAGATACTGTCATCTTCTTGAGCATAATTATCTTTCCACCCCCGCCATCACATCCTTTCTATATTTCCCAGTAGGAGGATCAAAAGAAAGTTAGTTAACTGCATCATTCATCAGATAATCCAAAGGACACATTAATCTGAAAGACAGTATTACCAAATAATTAATTCATGGGTTAATTCCATCCTTATTTATCTGATTTTCTTATGATTGTAAGTGTGAGTTTCTCAGCCTAAATGCTAGTACAAAGGACTCCCTGCTTGAGGAGAGTGATCCTGGCATGGAACAAAGAGAGAGGAAGGAAATGTGTGCCTTCTTCAGGACACTTGCTAGCTACTGGTAAGTTTTAAGGGAAATTTTTATTCTTTGCGTTACAGTAATACTTGGTGAGTTGCTAAAAAGCTGAAAAACCAGTAAGCAGAAAACTGTCCTAATTTTGTATGTGCATGCATAGTTATTTAGGATAGATTTGCACTGAGTCTTACTTCCTTATTCTGGAATGATTAAATTTATTTTTTACTTCTCATGTCATCTCCATCTTTTGATTTTTCCAGGTGACCACTGATACATCACTAGGAAAGCAAATCTGGTTTTTTATCAGTTCATTTTCTCCTGTGCTGCTCTTGACAGTACCAGTGTTATTGGTAGGTATGTACCGAATGCAGACAGACCATGTAGGGGAAAATCACCATGGCAAAATAGTCAGTCTGTGAGCAGTGGAACTAATAAAACATGGTTTCCGTTGGCTTGGTGTCCTTTGTCCCTTCCCCTTCATGTTGCACTATATTGACCTTTCTCCATTCCTTTTATGGCACACTGCGCTGTAAAGAGTAATGTGCACGTTGTCTACCTCAGCACTGTGCATGCCCAGTATTGGCTGGGCAATTGGTTGCTGCCAACTGTAGCAGCTGAGCTCTGCCTGCTTTTCCCTCAGAGCAATCACTAATTTGGGTTGGCCAACAGCTCAGAAAGTTTTCAGAGAGGGAGTTTGGGGAAGAGGGAGGGAGTGGGAAGAGGTAAACAGATGGAAAGAAGCAGATAGCACAATCATTTAAGCCTCATTATGTACAAAACTAAGCTGGAAATGGCTGCTGGTGATTACCATTAATGAAAGTTTATTCAGAACGCAGCAATGAGATGTCAAAGGTATGACTGCACCAACGATGCATTCAGTCTGTGTGGCAGTGGCCTCTCCCTCCCGCCCCCACGCTTTAATCACAATTCCAGTTACTTTCAGGATCCTTTTGTCAACAATCATAATCGCCGGTCAAGCTCGGCTCACCATCCAAAGTCCATTTAATTCTTTGCAAGAGGTTGAGACTGATATGTGTTGAATACTAGCTCTCTTTCTGCACCTTTGCAAATGTGGGCATAATATGCTTTCCTTGGAAATGCTTTCACACAGATTTCCACAGGCTGTTCACCATATCTGGGAGATTACATGAGGTTATCATAAGAGACGACATAATAGTTGTACTCTGTTAACTAGTTTCTGAGCATTTTGCAACTGACAGTTTTATCTTTAAAAATATACTGACTTTTTTATTAAAAATGATAAGCATATGTCTTATTTTATATACATGATATCTAGGTGCTCTAGGCAGGTCAGAGACATGTAAGTTTATGGCCATTCAAGTAGATGTATGCTGTAAGTTGTGGTATGGATTAGGTGTCTAGAAAGGAAATGATGCCTATTTACCCCTGAGGACCTTAGCCCAGAATTACATTTTATTTACATTTTGTTGTGATCTGTGTTGAAAACTAAGTTGTGATATACTGTGCAGGACAATGGAAGTTACTGAGTAAATAAGGAGAAATTTCATTCTGAAAGAGGGTAACATTTTAAAATTTGTGCCTAAAATTAGGCTGATAAATAATACTCTTCTGGGCAGCTGAGCACTTTCCAGTCACTTCAAGTCAATTGGACTCACAGGTGCTGCTCCCAGAGGAAAGTTGGTGCATGGTAGTTACTGGTGTGAAAATAGCCTTAAGCACCCAAGTTTGAAAATGTTTATTAACCTTTTTATCCTTTAGCTGGATATTGGTTTAATCCAGTATATTGATCACAGATTTGGGAGTTTTGCAAAGATTCTTCAAGAAGCTTATTTAAACATTTTTTTAGGTTCAAAGAAGTGCCTTCCAAATGGCATGGTGGTTTCTGTGTAGAGACATGTCAGATGAAATACCGTATGGTTTGCAAGTGTTAGCCAAATCCCTAGTGACCTTTAGCTCACATAATAAGGTTGCTATCTAAGTGTCTGCTTAAGAGAACTCAACATTTAAATGTCCATTTAAAAATTGATTTGGTTGAATGATACTGTTCATCTTGTCTGAGGGTCAGCATGTCCTAGAGGAGAGTAAAAGGAGTGTTTTCCGTCTACGTGTTGTCAAATAAGGAAGAATGATTGTTCCTCGGTTTTGCATATGTCAGCATAATAGAAGCTTAGTCATGCAAATCCTTATTACTTGGCAGTTCTACAGCAGGGAAATACAGAGTGTTACTATGTTTTATCGGTGTTTGTAGTAAAAAGTATGTCTTTCTTTGTGCTTTTTAAGAACAGATGTTAAGACAATCTTGAAAACATAAATAAGTGCTAAAAATATTTTTCTGATTTAAAAAAGGGGGAAACCACCCCCTAGCTAATTGAATGTGTTGGTCTTCATTTCCATAAAAAGACATGCACTGTTTATATGCTTCCTTCCACTTCCATGGGGGGAAATAAAACAATTATTCAGTTAATGACATATTTTATTTTACTATTATCTAGTGATTCTGCTAAGTGCAGTAGTATACGATGGAGTTTCAAATCATCAAGGATTTCTTAGCCCTTTATGGTAGTACAGTATGTTGTAGTATGTTGAGTAAATGAGCTGTGATAGAGCAATGATTTACTCCTGTAGTCCATAGACACACATAAGAACCAAGCTGGAGAAAAGCTGGCTTTAGAAACATTAGCAGAGTAAGACAAAGGGGAATGCAGATGGCAGTCACATTTTAAGGTGCTCTTTACAATGACACGGAGCCAAGTTTATTAGGAACAAGACCTTTTCATTTCTTGTCTTTTCCTTTATGGAATAGTGTCAACCATGAGAAGACGTGTCTGGTAATTACTGTTGGCTGTATCAGGACAGATCTAGCCATGACTCACTAGGGTAAAAACTAACGGGGTCAAAGTCATGTATTTCTTCTGAGCTAGCTAGAGGTGGTTTGTTTGCAAGTGAAGTTTTCATTTCTGCCTTCCTTATGCTGTAATAATTCACCGATTTACTGGTTCGTATGTAGGAATGTCAAGAAGGGGGTTTAGATGCTCATTTTTGCCTCTGTGCTGTATTCAGGTACTCTTCTGAGGTTGTGAACACTGATTACATGGAATAAATCATTTCATGCCTGTTTGTTTCAGATCATCAGAGGAATGAATGAGACCTCTTAACACAGCCTTGCTCTTTTGTGTAGGTATGCAGAGTTCTTGCCTGCCTGCCTCATCTGGATTAGCAAAAGACTCCTCATAGGAGATATTAATTATAGGCAAAGCTGTGAATGCCACCTATGGTTAAGCTTGCTTGACACTTTTCATCACAAGACTGTTTTCAGTTGCTTATAAATTTGTCAAATGTTTATTATTTGGAGTGAAAATGTACAGACTGGGAGACTGCATCTGGCTGAATATCTAAAGCTTCAGAAAAAATAACTGGTGTTTTGTTTTGCTTTGTTTTCCTGAGAACAAGTTTAAGAGAAATGTCTTGCTTTTTCACTTGTCTTAAAAATAAATGTGTCTATCCATTTTATTGAGAAGCTCCAACGATTTGGTGAAAGAATTCAATAATTAGGGGTTAGAAACAAAGTGTATCAATGTTGCCAGAGACCAGGCTTTACAAATGCCCTAGTGCAGATGCAAGAAGAACTCAAGAACTGTTGAAACATAATAAACATGGAAAGTAAATTAATTGTGGAGACTTAAGTGAAGCTGCTGTTTTCCAGGTTATCATTATATTACAATCTTTTCACCTGTGGAAATGAGAGGAAGCTCATCCTGTTCACAAAAACCGCATGGATGATTTCTTGCTTGCAAAGCACTCTAGTACAAGGATGGCATGACAGAAAAGTCAACAGACATTCATAATCCTGTCTTCATAGCAAGTCTTGACTAGGGGTCAGTAAATAAGATCTAGAGTCTCATGGAGAGCAGTAAGAATAAAAAAAAAAAAAAAAAAAAAAAGAATATTCATGTCTGTAATAATTAGCATCTAGTCTGTCCACTGAATGAGGAAATGGCTTTAGGAAAAAATAGTCATGTCATCTATCCATATTCCTGCATGCAACGTGTATGCCAAGGGGCCTGAAATGCAATTGCCTGGGAAAACTTGAAAGGTTGTAAGTTTTGAGTGATTGACTTATATCTGTAATGTTCTTTTAATATGATTTTTGGAATATAATTTGATACTTGGTATTATCTGTAGCTCAAACAGTAGGGGAGGTAGACAAGTGCATGAAAATAAAGTAATTCTACACTGAAGGAAAGAAACAGCAAATTCTTTTCTTAAATCCTTGGATAAGTTCCTGTTTTGTCTGCAAAATAATATTTTTCCTTGGAGAGGAAAAAGGTGTTAGACATAGCAATTTCACTTGGATAGAAACGTCATCACATAAATAGCCTGCTGTGAATGACATTTTAGGCAGCTCAATCAATATCCTGCCGGGAGAAAAAACAGCAAAAAATCCCTCAAAAAACAGTTGTAAATTCAATGTATCCCTTAATTGGAGATAGATTGGAATTTTCTCATAGATACATATTACTTACAATACATGGAGAAAATAAACCTTACATTATTCTAAAGTCATAGCCATTCACATACCCATACTAATCATCTGTAGATTAAATATCTGTATGATGCTTTTTTAAAAATTATTTTTATTTGCCAAAGAATAGTGGATCTGTATCCTTAATAACAATAATCATACACAAACACATAGCACTTTTCACTCAGATTTCAAAGAACTCTGCAAAAGTGTCACTATTTTGTAGGTGGGAAAATAGCAGAGAAAGGTGAGGAGTTTGTCTAGAGCATCACAGCATGTCTAAAGTACTGTATTGTGCCCATAGCCTGGTGCTTCCCAACATTCCGGCATCAGAGCTGCATTTTGCCATGTTGTATCCTTAGATGTGTCACACAGGCCTGCAGAATGCCCTTGCACAGTGAAATAACACGAATTTTGATTGTTGTTTCTAAGACATCGAGGTTTTTGGAACAGTGATTTGAAAGCTAATCAAAGCAGAAAGTTAGAGTTGAAACAGGACTGTAGTTTGCTAGCACATTTAACACAATCGTCAGTGTTTAATTAGGAGGCATTTATGGCTAAATATTCAAGTGTGGCATTTGGGATTTGATCTCTGGCCTGTACAAAAAAGGTGAGAAAAGCTTCTGCCCTGACAAGAAGCTGTGAATATTTGCATTCTTGTGAACAGTGGAAGTTTAAAGGTACAGCCAGGCACGAACTCTTTCAACAGCTGTGCTAGTTAGCTTAAACTGTCTAAATAGTAACGCCACTCACTTTAACTTCAAGTGGCTTCAGGAGTGTTTCTCTAAGCAAGCTCTGCCAACAAATGTGAGGGAGCAGTAACCTCTGCAAAGAAGTGATGATCAACAGCTGGGGCTATAACCTTCCCCTGGCATGTCTGCATCCAGCAGGGAACATCTGTTCGAAGCTTAACTTCCAAAATTTACAGAACAAAGGTGTAATTTGTTTAACAAAATTGCTCGTATTAGCTAAATAATGGAACATGTTTTGATTCTGCTGATGCTAGAACCACCCAACTCTTACTTTCCTTACTTAATTAGGATTAATTTATTCAGAAAGCTGAAGATTTGGGTTTTCAGTTTGGTTGGATGGTTAGTTTATTTTGTTTAAGTAAAGAAAATAGAGCTTAGGTCAGGTAAGGCTTTCTTAGTTTAGGAAAAAAATTTCATGTTACTCAGGTTTGGCTTTTTTTTTTTTTTTTTAATCAGGCTGTGTATGGGTCAAGATGATGCATACAAAATATTTGATGATAAAATTCTTCCAAAGCATGTCATGATTTATTTGGTATCAGATATGCCAATGAGATGGGAGTATACACAGTTCCCATTAAGTGTTAGAGGTTTAAACACATGCTCCTGAAAAATGAACAGTGGTAGAGAAAGTTGCTTCCTACAATTCAAGTTTTACTGGGTACTGGTGTCCATTAATTTCTTTGCTGACAAAACTGCATCATGAAATGATGAACTTCAGATAGACAGATTGCTCCTTTGATTTAAGAATGACCAAAACAGCACCCAGAACACGCACGGTATCATATGAAACTTCAGTTATGTCAGTAATTTGAATTCAAATGATGTTTTGTGCTTATTTTCATAAATAAATAGGAACCAAGTTTGGAAAGTTAGGGTAAATGTTCCATGAAAATATTTTTTTTTTTTTTTCTTTCCCTAGGAGTTGTTCGTTTTTCTAGCCATATTCATGTCTCTGAAAGTACAGCACCTGCTGAAGGAGGGTAAGGTCAAGTTGAGTGTTGAGATTCCCACACTTACTTCTTCTGGTCATTCCTCAGTTAAATCATGCATTTGTTAGCCATAGAATAAACCAGTGTTGAACAATCCTTGAAATAGCCTGAACTTTGATTAAGAGCATTTTGTTATAGAAAAGGAGACTGGCAGAAGATATATTGTAAATATATCATCTACCACCGGAACACAAATATGTAATTTGACAGTATTTTTTTGTGGACAAGAGGAATGAAAGTTATTTTAAACTTCTCTCTCTTCTCCTCCTACCTTTGAGGTTATAGCTGTAGTGAAATACCCCGAATGTCATTTATTCCCCTCTGTGCTTCTTTCAGTATGAGTCTCCAAAGCAGCAAGCAACATCTCATGTGGGGAAAAGGGTATCTGAAAACTGTTCTGAGTACTGCAGATGGTGAAATAAGAACGAAAGTAAAATAAATACCTTAAACGGTGTCTACCAAGAAAGCTCCCATGGAACCACTGAGTGAGGAAGGCTTGGAGTCACGTAATTATGAAACTTAGTGAAGATGAGCTGTCGGGAGATCTCTAATTAGATAGTGCAGCCAAACGGGACAGATAATATTTCCTACGTGCACCACTTAAGGGGTGTTATGTCAGAGAAATTGGTGTGTTGTTCTCCCAGTGAAATGGCTGAGAAAAGATACAGCCTGGTAAAAATACATGGAAAGTTTTTTGGGGTGGGCCTTTTTGTGTGTGATCTATCCAATTCTAGGTTATTTAGCACAGTCGTGAAGGAGAATAAAGGTTTTGTACTATCTGGAAAGGTGAGAAATGGGCAGATACCCAGTAGATTGGGGTTTCATGGCAGTTTCCATTTACCTTGATTCTGCCATTTGGAAGATGATAAAATTAACACCTTGTTCTAACTGCTCTGCTTTGCACACTTCACAGAAATGAGAGTGAAAAAATATAATTCATTATTTGTAACCTACCTTTTTTTAAAATTTCCCTTTGCACTTGGGGTGGCAAGTTGTGTTGTTTCATGGAAAAATTCTCTACTTACTTTGCATGTAGCTGTTCTTCTAGAAATACATTTTTTATACAGAAAGGTGTTAGTGGCTGCCATCAGATGGTTCTTACATCTGTAGAAAGTCTCAGATCTGGGTAAAGATGTTAAATGTGCTAAACAGCTTTCCTTTGGGCTAAACGATAGGAATATTTAAACATGAGTTTAGCTGCTTGTAGGAAGGCAGTAATGAAGCAAAGGAAAGGCTGAGCAGAATTAGGCCATGCAGTCTGGGAGACTGGTTCCAAATGCAGCAGAAGAATTAAGTCAGGTAAGAAGCTGTGAGCATGGCTTAGGAGTAAGCAGAGAGTCAAGGCCCTTTTGGGGCTTATGACTCACCGACCAGGGAGGCTTGGGCATGCTGAGCAATGAAAGTGGCTCTTGTTTGCTTTTTTTACTCTGTGTGATTATATACTCTGCAAACATCATTGCGCAAAATACAGCCGCGATGAACACCTGTTCTTATTATCATCTTTTTTCTCAGGGATGTAGCCCATGGCTAGTGCTGCACATACAGCTGTGCAAGATGCATATCTGGACATCAGGTCATGGCAAGAAACAGTAATGAAATATTCTGCTTCTGAAAGAATTTGTGATACAACCTCCAGAGAAGCAACACTAGTAACTTTCTTATCCTTGTCACAGAAATGAAAGTATATAGGCCACTCTTCACTCTTTAAAGAGACAGTTGAGCACTGCTTTAAAGAAAGCATATATGTTACATAGCAAACAGACCAGCCAACTTGAAGATGGTATGTGGAGAATGGAGCAACATTTACACTTCTAAAGACTGTCCAACTAGGCAAGAAATACCTTCACATTGGCGCAATTCTTTCCAGGTATTTACCTGAGAAGTAGTTTGTTCAGTAATAAAGTTCAGTAAGTCAGCTGCAAACAGGATCTGTTGCAAATGTGTGATCTAGCAAAACTGTGGGTGGGTACACTCAAAAGTTGATAGCTGCTTGTAAGTTTGGACCAGTAATTAATTAATAATGAGGAAGTTAATAAGGAAAAAAAACTGAGCAGAACATGAGTGCCAAGAATTTTATCAAAACACACCCAGAGAAAACAGTGCTCGTTTGTATTTATTTTATTATTAATAATATTGATTTTTTTATTACAGCTGGGGTAATAGCTGGGGTTTCCAGAGGAGTCAGTGGGAACTGTGCATGATTCTGAGGTCTGATGGTAGTATCTTAAATGAAAAATGCACTCTGTTGTAACAACAGTGAACATCATGAATACAGGAATGAAAAACAATCGCAAGCTGTAACCCGCCTGCATCAAAGTCAGCAAGGAAAAGGCATGTTGCACCCTGTATTATTTGTAAAGTAGAACACAATTGTACAATTAAAGGCTTGTGTCATAGTGGATACACGTAGGGAAAGTACTGCAACTTTGATATTCTCTTCACGTACTAGGCACAATGAACTACTTTTTTGTGTGTGTCTTGCTGTGCTAGCAGCCCCATTGAAATTATGGAATAAAATGGGTAGGCATGGTATGATCTGTTCTTTAATAATTGCAAAACACTCTAGGATCTTCAGAAGAAGGATGCTCAAGAACTGTGAAATAGCTTTTATTAGACGGGGGCAGAGGGGGGGTGTGAGCGGATGGAGAATGATATCATGGGCCCTGGTTCAGATGGTGCTTGTTTAAATCTATCACATCTGAGTGGGGCACTTAAAGGCGTGTTTAATGCCAAGTGTATGAAACCTTGTTGAATAAGTTAAGCATCAGCTGAGTCAGGTGTATGCTTGTATTCAGCTTGCCCTCTTTCGGCTCTATTAGTCTACAGCCTGGGAGACTTAACTGTGAACAGAGCAAACTTGGCAATGGAACTGGTTTTCTTACCCTGATAAGTTGTAACAGACACATGGGTGATGCTGCCTGTTAATTTAGAAGGCATTTAACACTTAATCATGCTTGTCTAGTACAAGCCAGGAAGGACACTGCTTTCTGCAACCTCTAATTGGGTGCCATCAGTAATATAAGCCTAAGATTGTCCCAGTCAGCAACTGTACTGCTTAATCAGCATGAGCGTGTGCCCATTGGGGATCAGACAGATAAGCAGGAGAAAGGGAGAGAGAGATCTGAACATATCTACGAGATGAGCAGCATGTCAGGAGCATAGAGGATGTCTAGATTTATGTGCTTTTTGGCAGCACTAGTGAGCTATTAATCATTTCTCATGAATAGGGCTCTTGTAAATCAGAGGTAAGAAACATTTCGTGGATAATCATGGCAAAAATGTCAGCTTTGCTATTTGGTCATATGCTGATAGAATGCTTAGCACTGGAGCAGACGCAATCACACACATAAAATCAAAATAGTACTCCCCTTACATGCTGAGTGGAAATCAGGGAGGCAGTAGAGAGGTGAACTTTTCATCAGTATTTGAAAAGTAGGGAGATAACATGTGATAACAGAAAGGGAGACCTATAGGTTTTTTTTAAGGTGAAGCTTTACTGAGGGAGCCAGGGCTGAGTTCTAGTCAGCATCTGGATATAACACAACATATTTAATAAGACACACTTTGCATCATTTTAACAGCTGGCTGATCAGTTCATGGTTTTCCTTTACTTTTATTGCCCTGCAATTTACTGTATATGGCCCTTATGTGCAAATACCTCATTAGTCACAGGGTTGCATATTTCATGAAGTATACTGAATGCGCTGTCAGAATTAAATATTGTCAGGATAATGAGCAAGGGTGGGGTTTTTAGCTTTATCACTGAAGGCAATGTTCATGTTGAATAGAAGAGTAAAAGTAGCTGGAAAGCCAGACACGGAAGGTGTCCCTTCAAATTGTGCAAGGCAACCTGCGCTGGTGTATGAAACCCATCACTCAAGGACTGGCTCATGGAAGTAAGTCCTGTGTGAGGGAGGAAAGTCTCGCCCAGGGCTTTCCAGTGCCTTACTTGCTGTAACCAGTCAGAGCTGAAAATCTCAGTGGCTCATTAGGGATTAATGCAAAATTGTTCTTAGGTTACATATAATGGTGTCCTCAGTGTGCTTTTGGCTTATTAAATTTCCTAATGTTCACCTCCTTCAGGGAGTATCGCCTTCTCTCCCCCAGTTTGTTCCATTGGCCTCCAGTCATATGCCGTTTCTTTATAAATTATCAACATACAGAAATGGAAATGACATGTAACTTGTCCAAGTTAATGCTGGTCACCTCTGGGGTGGTTCCCCACTGGGGAGTGGTTTTCACACAAGTGCCCTGGTTTTGGGTGCAGCCTTGGGTTGCATCTGTAAGGGTCCTGCCCCTTGCAGGCGCTGGGGTGGAGGCTGCCAGGTGACTGTCCCGCACTGCTGGTCCAAACATGCTGAAGTAACGACCTGTGGGAGACATTTAACTGCATTTCCTGGGAGCTGTGGGAAGAAAGTCCAGGCTTTTGAAACTCTCTGGGAAATATCCATAAATCCCCATGAATCACAACCATTTTTACATCCCCTTTCACATTAGAAGTCATGGCTTTTGTTTGGGAAAGAAATTAAATAAATAGTCTTTTGAAAAGCACTCGTGAGGTAACTTGTAAACAGAAGTATCCTGACAGTGAGCAGTGCCAGTGTTTTTCTGTATTTGAGTTGATCCAAGACAAACTGGGTCAGAGCTGGGCTTGAGATGGGGATGCGCTAGCTCTACAGGCATCACTGTCTTTGGTGCCATTGGTGTGTTCAATGCTGCAGACTCACCCCAAGATTTCTCATCTTTCCCTTTAAACAGCATCAGCTGAATTATACTGGAGTATTTCCTTCCACACAGCTAGAGTAGTGGCTTGTGTTTTTAGGCGGATTTTATTATTACTTTAATTCTTGCCATTTTCAGGGTTATGACGCTTAGGGTAACTGTATTATAGCTGTGGGGATTAATTTGTCCTGAGGTAATTTTTATTCACTAGAAGGGGTGATTTCAGCATGCTTGGTTTCTCAGGCAGTCTTAATTCACTATTGCCTGGCAGTGAGGAATCGGTGATTCCCCTCTCCTCCCTCTTACTTGAAATTCAACATCCCATCTACACTTCTTCAGATTTACAGTGTTCCTGTGGTGGTTGCAAATCAGGACAATTAGAAAACCAAACAAACCAGAAAGCATACTTCTTCCAAACATGCATTTCAGCATCTTTTTTTCTTTCTAGGTTTCTGGTTGTCTGGGTTGGTTTTTGTTTTGGTTTTTTTTCCACCCCTAAAACTTCCCCAACAGGTGTTACTTCATTCATTGTTGTGAAATTAGTTCTCTGTTTAATATTGCCAGACCTCAGTTACAGTCTTAGAAGTTCTGTAGTTTCTGTTATTGCTGTTCCAGGTGTGAGGTCTAAATACCAATGAATTTCTGGAGATATGGAGAAGGGAGTCAAGCTGTTAATATACTAAGCTGACCTATCTTTTCTTTCTCTTTTTATTTTTTCTCTTTTTATTTTTTTTTTTTTCTCTCTCTCTCTCTCTTTGTTTCTTAGATGCAGGCTAACACATTTCAGCTGTCCTTTCTTTTTGCTAATGTAACAAACTTGGTGCCTTTCAGGGTGTGGGTGCTCCCTGTTGCCACAATTCAGTCCTGCTTCTCTTCTTTCTGCTCCTGACTTCACAGTCCTACCTCGTTTGCACTGTCGTCCTTCTTCCTTGCTGCATGAGGCTCTGTTGAAGTGTTTGCTTTTGCTGAGCTGCTCTTCTGCCTATTTGATGAGTTGAAGTGGCTCTGGACTGGTACAGAGGTAAGAGCAAGGGCACACGGTTAGGAGGAGGGGCTGGGGGAGGGAGAGGAGGAGGAGTAGAGGTAGGAGAAACAGAGCTGCTTGTTTCATTGGAATAATCTAAACTGTGCCCTCGCAAATGGGTTTGTACAAAGCCAGCTGAAAGGACTTGCTGCATTTGCCCCAGGGGCATGAGAAGGAGGCAAAGTCCGTGCCTCAGTCACTATGGTTTGATAGCCCCGTGTCTCAGCGCCCTGACGGACCTCCAGCAGTTGTGCAAAGTCTGTCAGCAGGTGGGGGTACCCTGCTCCCTCTGCATCAGAGGGGGTGGTGCTCCACTATGGCAAAGGCGTTGGATCTGCACAGGAATCAACCACCAAGCCCATACGTCTTGGAGAGGTGCTTGGCATGGTCCTGATTAGCCAGGAAGAATGCCTGCGACTTTTTGTTTCAATTTCATGTGCCTCGGGAAGGCATGCATGTCTGCCTCTCGGACCCATTATCTTTAGAAAATACTGCTCCACACTACTTTTAAAAACGATTCAAATACTTCTAATGACTTGTTACTCGGGTGCCAAATAGAATAGGTAGAAGCAGGATATTTTTCATCAAGTTCATATTAAAAATAATGTAAAAAAGCATTAATTGATACAAAGTCATAAAGATCTAGGCCTCAGTTATTCTCAGAGCCCTTAGGGTGAAATTAACCCTCAAGTAGAGGCTTTTTTAAGGCTTTTACAGCAGGCCAGTCCCATGGGGGGATCTGAATAAAGATGTATTATGAAACAATTTTACTGTGTAGTTTTCCAGTTCAGTATCTGCCTGGATCTTTTCAGTGTTTAGCTGACTTATATCTTACAGTACATATATTGATCCCTCATCTTAGACAGATGGAGAGTTCCAATATAAAGCCACATCATAAATTTGTCAACTTGATAAAAACCCGACCCACAATAAGGCAGTACTTAATGTTAAGTGTATATAAATGTTTATTATCTACTTATTCTATATGAACCTTAGTCTGGTAGCTATATGTGATATAATTATGCATTATATATATACATCATATTATGTGTATATATGTAAATACATATTCTTTTTAGCTGTTATGGGGAGAAGTCAGAGGAGAGAATGGGATGCTGAATGCCACCAGTTTTAATTTGTGATACACTGAATAAAGCATGCTTCCAGTCCAGACTAAAGAAAATATTGCCATAACTTAATATGACATGTCTAACTGAAGAATGTGACTTCAGAACAAGAGTAGCTGGTTGTACTTTCTTATAATGCTCCCTGTGATTTGATGCAACTTTTCCTCTATATGTTTTCTTTAATTTTTATGTTTTATGTGAAAGCTGAACAGACTGAATTTGTTTGTAATTTGGAATTTAAAGCAAGGCTCTTTGTTAAAAGCCCAGAGGAAGTTTCCATATGACTTATGGGCCATTTGGGCTCAATTGAATTTAATGGGTTTCAGCTGCACCTCCACAATGGCTTTGAAGGAAGTGAAGGGAGATCTATTGGTCTTAATTGCTCAAGACTGGCTTGTTTCTCTTGAAAAGGCTGTTTGCAAGAAGCAGGTTGGGAGTATTAAAGTATATATCCTGAAAGGGATGAAGAAACTGTCGTTTGAGGAAGGGACTAGGATGAAAATAGCTTTAAGACCATACTCAGCAGCTGAACTAGTCAATCTGAACTGGTCCATGTTCTTGTTTGTTTGCTTAAAAATAATCGAATAACGAGAGGGCATGGCTAAACCAAACTTCCTTTATCATCCTTTCAAGAAAGGAATGGAAATCTTGGAACTGACAAGACAAATTAGGCTGAGACTAAAAGAGAAACCCAAACAGAGAGTCCCCTTGGCCTCTCTCATGCTGGTTGACAGACATGAGTTTTTCAGTCAGTAGGTGAACCATGACTTCTAAGAGCAGTGGTTTGTTTATGCTTCCACTGTACAAAGCATTTTAGTGGAACAGAACAAATTAACTGGGCAAATTTCCATTTCTATTTCATATTTCCTTCTATATGTGCATCACCAACTGGCCTCATAGATTGTTGTTACTAAATTTTCTAGCATTATCCCAGGCTTTGCATTAGGGGGTGACTGACCTATAAGAATCTCTTATGGTCCTGTTTTTCAGGCCGGTGGGAGAACATGTTGAAATGTGAAGTTAAGAATATAAAAGAACTATTGTCTTACTCGAGATAAGTCAAGAGACCATATTACAGGAAGTTAACCTTTGGTGTACTCTATCATTTTGGCCAGCATCATACAGGCAAGTAGGAAGGGGACATTCTCCTGAGGTACCCAGCAGATGAATGCCAGATGGTACTGTCATAATACACAAAAAATAGCTAAATACCTACTGGTTGTGTTCAGTACAAAAGGAACATTTTTCTTTTTCCAGATCCTGCAGGGCAGAACTCAGACAAGCATCTTAATGCAAACATTGCAGCAACTGAAATGTGAAGCTGGAAATCCAAAGAATTCTCCAAAAGCTTTAAGTAGCTTTTTAGGCTCAATTCATGTTGGGCCTAATGGATCCTCAAAGGGGAGAATGATTTATCAAAGACAAGCATTTTAAGTACAGCATGTTTTAGTGGTAGGTAAATGGGAGTTTGTTACATCAAATAGGGAGGCTTGATGAAGAACAAAATGACAGAGCTTTGCTGATGAGGCCAGCGCTGCCTACATTGTCTGGCTAAGTAGATCCAATCCCCAGCCTAGCACCTAGGTTAAATTGAGGGGTTTAATTTTCTGTGGGGACCTTTCTTCCTTAGTGTTTCTGAATGTCGGTCAGGAAAGTGTAGAGAAAAATGTCAGGCCACCATCATCACCACCAGCACAGTGACGCAGCAGCACCTAGCTGAGGGGAAATGTATTTACTTTTCCCATGTTAAAATATGTCCATTTCAATTTCCATGCAAGATTATAAGAACAAATATATGCTGCCCTTTAGGGGAATGGCATTTGTCTAAATACCATGCATTGCTACAACCCTTAGAAGGGCTGCATGCAAACATTTACATAGAATAACATTATAGATGTAGAGCTGGGTCTTAGTCCTACAGGCAAAATATTTCTGACTGCCTGGCTCTTTCAGGCTATGAAATTTGCTGCCTGCAGATAGAAGCCGAGTAGGTAGGTGTGGTGCTGTGACAGAAACTGAATGGTTAGCTCTGCCCTTCATCTCTTGTCCTTAAATCCTCTCCACCAGGCTTTAGACAGCCTGTTTTCCTAATAGCTGAGTTTACCTAGTTGGCTAAAGCAATACTGTATTCTGGCCTATTCAAGATTAGAGGAGTCTTCCTCAGAGCTTCCCAGAAATGCTGCTAACATTTGTCTGTTCATTGTCTTTGGTGGTTGCATCTTCTTTCATTAACTAGGGAGGCTGGTGTTGAAAACCAAACAGAAGGTAATGACAGACCACAGCGAGCTGTCTGTTGCTGCAGATGGAGGATACCTCTAGGATTTGGGTCAGAAAACACTTGGCAAGCATCCCTCTGAATTCTTCTTGTCACATGTTGAGGAAGCCTGCTTAGTGGCAGGGGTGAAGATGGAAGCTGAAATCTTAAAATGGCTGCAATACGATGATTTTTTTTTGTTTGTTTTATTTTTGTTTAGTGTCAAAGCTATTTACAGCGTATCTTGCCAATTTATTCATACTGTTGCTGTCATGGGTTTTTCCTGATTCTTCGTTTCCAGAACAGCAAAAAACCCCCACAAGATCCCATTTAAGTTTGCAACGGCAGGAAAAATGAGGCTTACTTATGCCCCCTTTAGAACCGGACCTCGTGGAGGTGCTATAAGAAGCTATTTGGTTTTTTTTTTTTATACACAGTTCAACTTCACACAGGCGCACACACACACTCAGATGGTTTCCACTTGAAATTCCTCATCTAATCCAAATAGCTCTCAGCCTTGACTGCTGAGCTGTGAAGGGGCTCCCCCACTCTGCCTCTCACCTCCCCAAGCGTGCAGTACTCTGGGCCAGGGAAGGCAGCACACTCACAAGGTTTGCACGCTTTCGCTTGCTTGCAGATACACCTTTAAAAGCTTTGATCCCCCCTTTCCCTGCTGCTCATGAAAAGAAGCAGAGTGATATTTGAGGGAGTCCTTCAATTCTTTGGAGACCCTCTTTATCATGCACTCTGCTGTCTTGGGCAGAGTAGATTGGAGGTTTGCAAGCCTGCAGAAAGAGTTGCTGTATTTAAAGCTGATGGGCAGGCAGATCTGCATGGCCTGGAGTGGAAACAGAAGTGAATTACACCAGTATGCTCTCTGTATCCTCCCTACTCTGTGTAAGCTAACATCCTGTATTGTTTATAGTTCTTCAGTACAGTCTTTTAAACAAATACTTCTTTTTTTTCCTCTTTTAGAGCACGAATGGGTTATGTAAGATTCAAGATGGATGGGTGGTGGCAGAGCTATTGGATCCTACAGCACTACTTTAACTATAGGCTTACAGACTCTTCTGTCCAGGTAGTCCTTTTTCCCTAGGAAAGGTAGGAAACTGCCAATGCTCCAACACCCTCTTTTGCCAAGAAATGGTCCCTTCATGCAACTGAATTTGCTGTGACTACAGGCAGGGGAAGAAGATGCTGCAGACATGAAGCTGGCCTGGCAGGGATGACTGTAGAGATGGGAGAATGCCCATGTTTTGTTCCAGGGCTTGGAGATGCTGAGACTCTTGCCCTGACTTTGTCACATTCCTTTATCTTTATGGGGACCTGCAAATCCAATTTATCAATCATGGAGCAGTTATACCAGCAGCTTTTTTTTTGCATTTAACTAGTAGGAATTATTTTGCAGATATATCTCCTTTGTCTGCATATCATCTGGAGAAGTACTTGGTGCATATATACAAGTTGACCAGATTTCTTTATTTATATTGCCATACCAGTTGTGTTGCTCATTGATCTACAGGATTACATTAGACTCTGTAGAGGTACAAAATCATAACACTTCAAGATGCACATTCAAATATATCATATCCTTTTTTTCTTAGAGAGGGAAGTTATTTTGTTTCACGTTTTCAATAGCTTACATTATTCTTTGTGACTCAAATCCATGCAAAACGAAAAAACGGGCTAATGAAAAGACATAAAGACTTTTGTCCAAGAAGCTCACAAACTATATTTAGACTGAGGTGGTGAGTTAGGTTAACAAACAGAAGTGGGACAGTAGGTTACGGAAGGACAAGGGTTACAGAAATAAGATTAAATGCAGTCCATGCAGTATACTCTAATACACTTCCTTATGCCGTACTCTAGACAGATGTTGCAGAGAACTGGCCAAAGATTAGCTCTCAGGTGCAGGGAACTGTCTTTGTGTTGTTTGGTTTTATGGTGCCTAGTTCAATGGGACACTAATCCCCATTTGAGGTTCCTGAGTCCTATAGCAATACAAATAATACAGACAAAACAGTAGTAATAATGCCCAGCTCCTTTCTGAGTACTGTGCCCTTTCTTTTGGTGGAGCCTAACCTAAGAAAAAGGAAGGACTGTGTAGCTCATAGGGATGTAGCCATTATTTTGTGTGTTCATTCTTACCTTTTGAAGTTTTCTCATCCTTTTCAGAAAGGATGTTTCAACCTCCAACTAAATTTGATATTAACCCTGCCCTTCTCCTTGTTCAATACTTATTGATATCTGAAATGTTTGGATCTGACTATGTAGAGGTAGAAATACCAGAGAAGAGTATCATATAATGTCTGGGCATAGTTTGGAATCTAGCTTCTGATAAGGAAGTGAGAACAGGACAGGTTAATTTTTTATGAGAAGACCGTAGTTCTCAAGAGTAAATTCCCAGAAACTCAGATCCCCGACCAAAGTTTTTTGCTTCTGATGCCTGAAGTGAAGCTCAGGTTTGGAACTCTTGTTTCCCGGCCTTCTGAGCTCCAGTAGGTCTAGGTCTATCACCGCCCAGCAAAGCTTGCCAGAGTCAAGAAGGTCAGTAGCTTTGTGGGCTATGAAATGTAGGTCTGCTCCATCAGGTTTAGTGTGTGCAGTTGGCTCCAGTACGCTGGTCTTTGGAATTTAAGAATAACCTGGAAAAGTCAAACTGTATTAAGAGCTTAGTTTTACATGTGGTCTGAGTCCAGCATTCATGCCTCAGACATGCTTCTAACATATTTTGGCCTCATTGTGAGGTGTTAAAGTTTAGCTGGAAAAGAGTTTAAACACTGCTGCTTTGCTAGTTTGGGCCCCACAGTGGCCTTCATTCTCTGCTCTTTTACCTGTTATTTCATCCTTTAAGTCCAACTCCCTCCAGAAGCATGAGCTCTCATGCAGCTGTTAATTCTTATGCGTCCAAGTAATGTGGATTTGGGTCCAGAAGACATGGTCAGTTTGTCTAATTAGCTTCCTGTCACTATAGCCAAGGCAGAAACTTAAGGTACAGTAACTCATTTTATAGTCACTCTATCTGGCACTGAATATAGACTGGAAAAATTCTTTGCTTGAGCAAGATGTGTGGTAATATTGTTATGCCATATTAAAGCGCTCTTTAAAAATAAATTAGATTCTCATGAGTGCAAGAGACTAGTATCCCCTACCACAGCCAGACCCAACACAGGCAAGTCTTCTCATTACCCAGGACCGCTAAATTCTTCCATGAAGAGGAAAGCCAGCCAAAAAAGTTGTACCCTACTCTTTTTTTTTTTTTTTTTTTTGGTGACCCCTAAAGGATTTGATGTTTGGTCTTCAGAAAAGCTATGTAAAGCATTAGCTGTGGGCAGAAGAACAGATTAGGAACAGCACCTGTTCATCAGGGCACATGTCCCCATGGCAAATCAAGCTAGTGTATCAAAAAAGAGTCCCAAATATTTAGGGTATAAATACTCACTCTGCTTGTAAGTGCTGTTTTTCTTCTAGGTCTTCCTCTCAGCTTCCAAAAGCTGCCCCTTAAATGATGCTGTGAATGGAAAAAATTATGCACTTTCAAATTCTCTCCTGGGGAATGAGGGCTCATATCTCTCCTTCTCATACTGATACTGTAATTTCACACTTTTTTTTTGCTAGCAGTTGAGTCTCTGCTTGTTATATATGACATGTATGTTTCATTTTCATTAGAGTTTTTATAGTGTGAGAGGCCTGATGAGCAAGGGAAAGGCAAGTGGCTGGGTGCCTCCTAAGGGGAAGCAGTTGCAAGAGGTGTCAGGCTCTCAGGTGTCCCAGGCAGTGCTGCTTTTGTCCTCCGTGCTGCTGCCCTCCCCTAGATGATGCAGGGTTTTGCTGACACTGAAGGCTACAATGAGACCACAGCTATTGCAAAGCAATATTTACTTATGGGGGGAAGAAACAGGGCTGGAAAGTGGAAGGCATCAATCAGAAATACTCTCCTTTGTCTTGCTGTCAGGATGAGACCAGGGCATAGAGAACCTATGGATGATTATCTGAGCTTTTGCTTAAACAAAAAAAAGTCTAATGTGGTGCCTATTGAACGGAAACTTAAACTAAACTAGATAGGGATCAGGCTCTCCAATGACTTATGATTCACAGCAGCTAGGAGCTAGTCCATTGTATCTGAATAATGTCATGTCCTCACTGTGATTAATTGCCACCCAAATATCAAAACTTTCTGGACTGATCATCATCTCAGGAGAGTTCATACATTATTAGTCTTGTCTTTCACCAGGAGAAGGGCAAGAATTGGAACCCTTTGTGGGGGAGAAGATGGGAATGCTACTCACTGCAGTTCTCAGATTTAACATTGCCAAATGTTTAACTTGTCAAAGAATTGACAGTTACATGAAGGCTATTTCCTTCCATGCCCACTGATGGGATGAGCTCTCAGGCACTTGTATAATGGCTGCTGGTGCTAAACGGTTTACTTGGAGAGGGTTGTGCAATCTGAATCTGATATCTGAGCGCTGCCATGGTCTTCAGTGTCTGTGTTTTAATTGCTTATGGAACTGGTCATATATATGAAGAAAACTGAATTAAAATAATTTAGCTGTAAAGAAAAAAAAATTGTATTAGAAGCCACATCGGGCCTATAAGGTTGTTATGTAGCAAAATTAAGCTAGGTATATCTGTGGATAAGCATATGCAGCTTAGGTTTCTACCAAAGGATACTTTCCTCTGGATATCTATTACTGATAACTGTGCAGCATCAGAAGTGTTAAGCGGGTTCTCTGAGCATGACAAAAAACTGATAGCTGTAAGTAATGGCCTATAAACTCTGTTTCTTGAAATGCAGCCCACGCTCTGTGATGCCATCAAACTTCCTTTATGTATTCTCCCAATTCTTTTCCTTCTGCATTCCCACCTTCCTGCCTCTTGGCATTCATTCACACTGACATGTTATTAAAGTTGTCTCTGAAGCTGGCCCAAGGAGCTGTACATATTATTTACATCACAACAGAGTCTGGGGGCATCAGACAGGACTTCGGATCTGTTGTACCAGTTGCTATTCAGTCCTTAAGTACAAAGATAGTCCAGCCCAAAGAGATTTCTATCTTGAATTTTAACTGGTAGACAGAGGGAGATGATTGTTTTGCTGATGTGTCAGACTTTCCATTCAAGTTACTGTGAGTAGTAATCTTTAAGAAAACCTCCTTCTCTGTTGCAGGGGTATCATACAAGACCTCTAAATTGAGATAATCTGAGTTCATCACTAACTGGTAGTGCAGAAGTCACAGCACCCAACCAGTGGCATGTAACACATACAGGGTAGAATTAAAGTGAACACAAAGATTTCACAGATTCATTGGGAATCCAATCTAATGCTTGTATTCAGAGCATGTGTGTATTTCCACCTCAAAAGAAAAGAAAACAATCCCTCCAAGTCCCTCAGAATCAACCAGATTTTTTATGGCTTTTCCCTGGAAAAAAACCCTTTAAACCATTTAAAACCGTGTTAGAAAGTCAGCCTGTAAGTACACAAAACACTGGAGACCATCCTATGCTAATCTGAGTTTAGCAAAACACATAGCATTACCAAGTGTAATTATACAGTCCAGCTATTAGTAGCTTTACCTCTGGCTGTTCTCCATCCTGCTTTCAAGCTACATCCTTTCCTTTCATCTTATTCTACACCACATGAAACAGGTGAGCTGTTCCCTTTATATAGCTCAGGGCTCCAGTCACATGGCTCTCAAAGCTTGGTATCTTCATTTAATCGGTTAAAAGAATCGAAATAATCAGAGATCTTTCATGAACTCCGTGCCAAAATTTAATTCTGTTAAGCATTCAAAGCTTACCAAGTTCAAAAAAAATCAAGAAAAAATTTAATTAATTTTTCCTAGGAATATCTACTTTGAAAAGCTGCCCTGGGGGGTACATTTGTAGTTTAGAAGAATATCTCTCACAAATCACCCATACATCACTGCTAGCAAGTTCCACAAAAAGAGAACTCCAATGCTTTTTATTGTCAAGGCAACACTGTGGTTTCTGCATCCCTTTTTTTCATGCATAGATAGTAACAGCATCCACTTTTTATCTGACTGAATTTGAATTTTTATCTTGACGTAACTGCTACTGATTTCTTACAGAAAAGTACAGGTTGTTTAGTGTTATCTTCACCAGTAACAACTTTTGACAGCAAAGAGATGGTGATACTTCCCCTGAAGTCTGTATTTGGTACCTCACTGCTGGATTAGATGACAGCGCCAACAAGTTAAACTGGATAGAGCAGTGATTTTTCAGTTTTTGAAATCCTTAAATGCACGGGTGGGACTACTGAATTATTTTTAAGGGGTCTGTGAAAGGTAACTCAGATAAGGCAGACTCATGTCGATAGGCTTAAATTGTCTTGAAAGGAGTCTGAAGTGCCCCTGAAAAGTGCTGTGGGGTCTGCAGACTGGAAAACATTAGAGCCCTGGGGCCACACTATCTATTCTGATTTAGAAGCTTGGGTCCCTGTTATCTGTTGTGCCATTTTTTCTCCAGCATAAGATTAACTTCACATTCTCACATACGGGTATCTCGGGACCTCCTCCCACCAAGACCATCTGACCCCGGAGAGGGCAGATATTGCCCTGAAGGGCATACAGCAGTTCTGTTTCTCTCCATAGTATGTTTTTCTTTATAGCATCAGCTGGCTGGATAGTTGTTGGTAGGCAAGTGAATGTCATGACACATCACAGGTTCCAGGATTAAGTCTCTGAGAAGCTGCAACAGTACCTTGTGGGTAAATCAAATTTTTCCTGACCTTCCTATATTCCCATGAACAGAACTAGGGAGACATTGAGATTCTATCAAGATCTGTACTGCATTTAGCAGTAGAGGAGGCTTAAGATGTCTGTTGGTATGAAAATAAATAAAATTGGGGTGGAGGAGTTTGATTGTGAGACAAAGAGCTGTATTTTTCAGACAAGTATGTAGTGATAGTTTTGCTGTGAGTTCATCTGCTCTGTGAAGTCAGCTTCCTGACGTGGGGGTCACTTTTGTGTATGTTTGCCAAAGACCTCTGGAGATCATGTGGTCTAATTTCTTGCTCTAGACAGGGTAGATTTTAAAGTTAGGTCAGGTTGCTCAAGCTCTGAGTATCTCCGTGGATGGAGATTCCATCCTCCAAACAGCCTTTGCAATGGTGAAGATTTTTACTTTCATGGTATTTTTCTTCCCTTATATCTCATTGGAATTTCTCTTGTGGCAGCTTGTGTCTGTCACCTCCCTTCCTCTCACTGTGCACTTCCAAGGAGAGCCTGGCCCTGCCTTCCCCATACTGTCCCATTTGGTAGTTGCAGACTGCAGTATGAACCCCCTTTGTCCGTCTCTTCCTCAGGCTGAACAAGCCCAGCTCGATCTGCCTCCCCTCCTACATTGTGTGCTCCAGCCCTCCAGTGGACTCACTCTAGAATGTTCTCATCTGTCTTGTACCAGGGAGCCAAGGCAGGACACAGCATTCCCAGTGCAATCTCCTAAGTGCTGAATATGGAGGAATAATCACTTCCCTCAACCTGGTGGCTACATGCTTGCTAAAACAGCCCAGTGTTTGGGGTTGAATCACAAGGAGGAGGTGGAGGTAAGCATGGGTTAAGGGTAGATATGCTGTAGGGCACTGAGGTAACACTGCTACGCACACTCCCGTTGCAAGTAGGATGGCATGGTTTCGGCAAACAGGGTGTCTGCTCACAGTTTTCCACCCCACCCTGCTGCTCAGACAGCCGAGGTGCTCGTGAATCACTGTAGTTCAAAAAGAACGTAGTTTGCTTTCAGTTGCCACAGCGGTGAGCTGCAGCAGTCACAGAGATGATTCACTAAGGGCTTCGCCTCCTAGGCCCAGGAGTTGGGGAGGCCACCAGCTGCAGTGCCATACATTGCAACCTCATGTGTGTATGAGGGGTCTCACATGCACTGTGGGAGCTGGTGGGATTCAAATTAAAGTCTCAGTGATTATTCCTTCACATCCTTTTCTGCTGTTTATCTGTGTTCACTGGGGAAACTGTCAGGGAACATGCTAACTGATTTGTTTGCTGCTTTGTTATTGGATTTGGCTGGAGAACTGTTGTGGGGAATTGTGTGGAGAGGAGTTGTTCCTCTTCTTCTAGCTCAGCTTAGGAAATATGGCAAGGTCACAGAAGAGCGGACAAATTTCTTTGTCAAGCAGTACACAGATTTCATATGGGTCATCACAGGAACTCCAACCTTAACGCTACCACCACCAACAGTCTTACAAGAGCTGTGAACTATTTGGCAGAAAACTGGCAGTTTTGTAACCAAAATCCAATTTTGCAGGAAAGTTAGCTTTGTGCCTTTTTTTTTGGATACTGTTTTGCTGTTGTGAAAAGCAATACATATGGAAACCCATTAGAGCCTAAGGCTATTGTTGATATAGTCTTGACTCATTCTTGGCATTCTGTCGATATCTTCCTTCGATAGCTCAGCTGGTAGAGCGGAGGACTGTAGGCTGCCTGTTGAAAGTAATCCTTAGGTCGCTGGTTCAATTCCGGCTCGAAGGAAAGGTTTTGGGGTTTTGTTGTGGTTTCTGTCTTTCACTTATTTCTGGAATTTACAACTTTGCAGAGGTGCCCTTTCCAACCACTTGCCGCTTGAGACACTGAAAAATCTAGTCTACTTAAAACACACCACTTTCAAGGATTTCATTTTGACTACTCACCTTGTGTGCTTCAGCTGATTCTTACAGCACCGTGGTGCTTTGACCTTTGCCACCTCTCTATCTAATTAGTAGATGCCCTTCGTATGAGCTTCTCTTCTCCAGGGGCTCAACACCTTCTACAGACCCTTGATAGCTAAAGCAAAACCACACTGCAGAGCTTGCAGAGCCTCTTTTAGCTGAGGTGGGTGTGGAAAATGGGAGGAGGTCTGGTTATTGGGTTCTCCTTGTTGCTGGCTTCACCCATTTTCCTATCCTGTTCTTGCATTTTGGAGTTTTGAGGGCAAGCGGGGGCTAAGAGACGTGGGAGAAAAACTTTGCATGAGGACAGGAACACCATGATCATTCAGGTCCAGATATTTGTCTGAAACAGCCACTACATGAAAATATAATCATTGGCCTCATGCGAGGGTTGTGAATACCACTGTGCACACTGCTCTGAGGTGTATCATTTCCACGCAATGTCCATTTCAGTGAAGAATTGTATAGGTTGAGGCTGGTTACAAAGGGAATGGGTAAGAAAGAGGGAGTAGAACTGTATGAAAGGAGATCACAGGTTAGCGAGGTATTCTAAGAACTCATTCATATAGAAATCTTTCAGATTCATCAGAATCTTTCAGAGAGTAGAAAACGGGGCACTGTGATATGTCAAACAAAATTTTGTTTCACACAGGAAACTGACTCATGGAACTCACTTTCAGAAGACACAATCAGCTCTGTAAGAAGCTTTATTAAGGAAAAGATTAGAGGTTTTTAGATGTTTACATTAAATGAGATGACATTAGGGATCCAAATCCCAAAGCTCATGCAAACCTTCTCATGCAAAGCATCTCCTCATGCAAAACACAGTGCTAAGCCAAACAAAGATAGGAGAAGGAGGTGGCAGCTTTCTTCAGTTGCTTACCTTTCACTGTGTCATGGTTCTATTAGTACTGCTTAATGAGAAGTATTTGCTAAAAGTTGGAGTCAAATGCATCAAGGAACCAAGACTAAGCTAGAATGAATAATCAAGTGATTATATGTAATTCCAGTATTTTAAAAGATTTTTTTTTTTTTACTAATTAGCATCAGATCAATGACCATCGATCATAGTAGAACACCAGTTTTCTTTGTCCTTCCTAATCCAGCTGCATTAATTCCTCTTCAGCCTGCATAGCAGTACACACTTACAACCTCATAACCATAATGAGTTTTCAGCACGGGGAGGCACAGGACAGGAGGGAGGCAGTTCTGCCTCTCCTCTCAGCAACACAACCAGTTCTCCAGGCCCTGAAGGGTGGGCAGGCCATGCATTTTTTGCTCTGTAGGTCCTCCCACGGCGGAATGGGGTTGTAAAAGCAAGGGTAGGAAAGGCAAGCAGCCTTCTTTGCAGTCCTGCTAGGACTCCCAGGGAGAAGGATGCACAGCAGCAGCATCTCCTGTGGGAATCTAGCAGTCGCTTTAGACAAGGAGGATGAGAGGGGTATAAGCCTGGGTGATGCCACAGGAGGAACTCAGGTGTATTTGTCACCAGCCTGGGTAACAAATCTGTCCTATGGTGTCCAATACAGATTTCCTCCTTGCAGTGTGCCTTTTATGGTCTTGGTGAGCAATAAGACAAAGTAGGAACCTTTCTAAATGAGTAAATACATGACTCATGCATTTAATTGCTTCAATAAGCCTGAAGCTTTTGATTCAAAATCTGCCAATAATCATGAATAGTAAATGCTTGCGCTCATATCAGAGAAGGGACTGATGCTTTCCCTGAGACTGGGGAATGGTGGTGACTGATGAACAGACTGACTGCCTCACAGGTATTTGGCTGATGTGCAGATCTTTGCTGACTTAATATTTCAGTGTGGGTTGCACAAGGTGATTGAAACAAGGATGGAGGAGGAAAGGATTAATTAAAAATAAGTCCTCATCACAAATGGTGTTTGTTCTTTAGTTGGAAAGACTGAGTTGTTGCAACATGGGTTCACCCTCATATTACTGCACTCCGGTGGGTAGCTGGGTTTTGGTGGACCACCTGATGTGGTTAGCTTCTGTTATCCTGTGGCTGTTTCATATCATGCTATTTCAGCTACCAGAACTGCCCCATACTGACACACTGGCAACACTGACACTGTCTTTCTCTGCAATGACATCTGCATGAGGTAATTTCATAAAAGTTCCAGCAAATGTAGCCACTAAGCCAGAAATATGAATTTAAATAAAGTTCTGGTATTTTTCTTGCACATGAGTTGAACTTCAGACAGCAAAGGTAGGAAGTACTTAAAAATTTTTATAGTCTTCTGTGTTTGGGAGCGTCAGCCTTCTCTTTAATTTTGAATGTTTTCTCTTGCAGCCAAACTCTGGCTCATCAGACATTATGAAGGTTGCCATGCCCTTGTCTGAGGAGTGGCACCCCATGGACCAAACCTCTGAAACAAAGACATAACTAGCTGGGGACATAATAGACCAGCAGTAGTAAGTTCCTATTAGACAAGACAATGTTTGTTATCTGGGATCTCCCTTTCCAAAAAACTTTTTTCCTCTTCTTGTCTCATCTCTTGTCCCAAAACAAACTTTTAACCTATACCCTATCTTAGAAGCAGCATACTGCCTGGTGAAGAAATTGAAGCTCATACAGTTGGTGTAAACATATTGCAAAATATTTGTACTTTCTCCTTAAAGGAAGAGCAGTGCTCACATTCCCATAGGACAGCTTGCTGAGTTGTATCCAGTTGCCTGTGCCCACCTTCCACCTTCACTAAGCAGCAAGTGCTATGTGGTTAGGGATCGGTCTTGTCTGTGGTCATTCTGAAGGCAACTCTTTTTTAAGAAATAAAAGAGCAATTTTGGCACTGGCATAACTCCAGATTCTCAGTTGTAGGTGCGTTGAATGACTTAGTATATCTTGGGTTTTGTTTTGATTTTCCAATATAAATGAATCCCAGCCTCACTCTAGAAACCTGATTTTACCTGGTTGCATCAAAGCCATATTGTAGGGAATGCTTCTTTTGATGCATGAAACATGAAACAACTGAGCAATGCAGGGCCTGCCTAAGGAAATTTGGTTAACCTTACAGAAACTTCAGAAAAGCTGGCTAATCTCCAATTTTTTAATAATTTGTGTGGCATGCTCCAGTATTGCATTTCAGCCCAGAAATGTAGTGTTGCAGCAATGATAGGACTGAAGACTTAACTTTGTACTGAGCCCACTGCTTTCCTCTGAGCTCTGTAATTTTTTTCTGCAGCCATTGCTCTCTTGTAGCCACCTGTTGTGTCTGCTCATGCAGATTTAGATAAAGCTCTTTGAGCAGGGTTCTATCTTTGTAAAGTTTTTCATGATGGCAAGGAAAACATGGTCTTAATTCCTGTCTGGAGTAATAATACAAATCAATAGTAACAACTGCACAGTTCCCTTACAGCTCTAGAGGTAGAATCATGGCAATTAAAATAATGTGCAATTAAGGAGAGCTTGAAAAGGCTTTTAAAAGCAGGAAGCAAGTCAAGATGCTTTGCTGATGATTTGCTAGTTTGTAGAAATTGCACGTGGTTGCAAACTGGTTTGCTTTTACCATAAAGTAATACTATTCTCCAGTGTGTGTTTGGCTGAATTTATGAAAAACATCTTGGCATGGCTGGAAATGACCAACAGCAGTTGCTGTCTTTACTTGCCACCACTAGATCAGGTAGATTCACACCAAACTGAACAACTGTTTGCACATTTCCTCAGGCCTTCTTAACCACCCTCTACCTACCAATTTTTCTTCTTCCTATTGTAGTTGTTATAATCAGGCCTTGATAAGAATTGCTGCCAGAGACATCCAATCAGTCCCATGTTATCATCTGGAAATGATTAGAGTCCTCAGGACAGATTGAAGCCATTTTGATAGCATTGATTAGTTCCTTATTTCAAGTTGTGCCATTTCAACATTCAGTGTTTTAAAATTCTTGCCTCATTCACAAGGATACTTTTTTTAACATGGTAAATAACAAAATGTATTTTGTTGTGTGAATCCAAATAAGCTTTGAAGATTGTGGCTTTGTAATTTGAAAGTCATCTGGAGAGTGTATGCTCTCTTGCCAGCTTTAATCAATGCACGATAATCAATTATCATATCAAAGTGTTCAATTACTCCTTAGTAATGTGGCGCTGTAGCTGTTTGGCTTAATTTCTTAGAAGATTCTCAGTGCTCTCACTGCAGCATTGGGGTTACTTAGCTGACTGATTAAAGATGTCTGCTGTGAAAATGAAGCTGGTACTATTTGAACACCAGACTCCTCACAGAAAGCAATGTCAGATGCTTCTTCAACACCACAAACCACTTCTTTATATCTAATTTGTGAGTTGGTCGTACTGTGTTGTTGCCAGTTCCTAAGAAGGGAGTCTTTGTCTGTCTGTGTGCTTTTACATTTAGGAGGGATGCTAAGAGTCCTGGCTTCTTCTTTGTTGAGTCTGGAGAGGTTTCAGCATTCCTTTTTCCTGCAGCACAGTACTCTTCCATTTCCCAGGGATTATGGGAGGAAAGTTACTGCTGACTCTTGGGTCAGTACATTTCATGTTTCTTTGAAGCCTGAGGAAAAGAAATGTGAACAGGTAAAGCATGATTGCCACTTAAGTCTCTCAAACCTTATAGTGGCCTGAGAAGATCTGTTTTGTGAATGAAGGGTCTTTTCAAATTGAGGTGTTGGTACTCCATGTTGCCCTTTTTAGAGTATGTGGGGCTAAAAAAACCCCAACAACCTAATAATTTTAATGTCAATATAAGGCTTTTCTGGGATCACTCTGTTTCGAATGCCACACAATCTTCAGTGTAGCCATCCTCTTCTCCCTGCGACATGGAGAGGTACTAATGTCTCTATTTCATGTAACATTGTTAGTCCCTAAGACTGCTGCTGTCAAGTGATGGGTCCTAAAAGGCCGCAGCAGAGCAGGAAAAATCATCTGAGCCTTCAGAGGCTCTGACTGCCCTGTGTTCTGACCACTCCTCCTCACTTTTGGTAAACTGTTGACTTAACCCTCCAAGAAACCAATAACAATTTCCTTTGATTTCAGTTTGCAGTAGCTTTGCAGTCTGAATGATTGCCTTGGTTCCTTCTCCCAGAAAGACATCAAACTATCAGTGGATAAAACTCTGGGAGAATATTGCTGTATTAAATCTTGGAGCGTTGCCACAATGTTTTCCAGCACTGACTCCATGCCAGGAGAGCCAAGTGGTATGCACTGGAAGGGAAAGCTCCTTCTGCTGTGGTTAAATGGGGAAGGAGAGTGGTGGCAATCAAGAAGGTCTGCTGCAGGAGCCCTGCTGAAAGGTGCTTCCACCCACCCACCAGCTGTGGTGTGCTATTGCTTTCCTGCAGGAAGCCATGTGCATGTGAACAGGCCAGTGCTCAGTCCTGTGTGAGAAATGAAACAGCACATGTACTGAGGAAGAAAGGCAGTGAAAAAAGCAGAGAGGACACGAAGCTGTATTTGAGCTATGTTTCATCATGCTGAAGGAAGGAGAGCATGAGAGGCTCTGTGGTGAGAAGGTCTGTAAAAACATAGCAATTACCTTCATCTCAGCTTGCCTATTGAGAAATAATCAAACTTGTGATGAGTCTTGTGACCTGTCAGACCTTTTAACTGAACTGCAGCTGAAGAGATTCACTATAAAAGGGTATAGGCTGCTTCTTATTGTTGATTTTTAACCATGAGAGTTCCTAAGGGAAATAGCATATAGTAATAACATTTAATGGTCTGCTGATGAGCATCTGGTGCGGGGTGTTTTTTTCTTTAAAATTGCATTAAAATTAAAACTGCAGTATTGCACTGAGTCCTCATTTCCTGTCAGGAGAGGAATTATGATGCTCTATTGATTGTCAAAGCTGTTTCCCATCCTGAATATGTGGTTAGTGGACAGAACTTCTCTTGCAGACACAGACATGCCCTACCACCCCCCTCAGTTCTGAAAGTTTTTTCCTTCTAAATTATTCATAGTGAAACCACTGATCCTCAAAATTTAAAACAGAGAAGGTATAAAATACGCTCATGTATGCCTTTGCATTAATTTATGTGCTATCACATTGAATAAAAGGAAATAGCAAGTTAAGCATGTTCAAGAAGCCACATGATGAGTATAATTGATGCATTCAGCCTATAGAACATACATATAATAGTCCATTGTAGTTATGGGATTGACCAGCCAATATTTTTGCCTTGGAGATCATTACTTAAGCAGATGACTCTTGACCCTCTTCTTTTAGTGCTTCGAGAAGTTTGCCAGAAAGTACCCTTTTGAGCCAGTCAGCCTTTAACATCTCTCTCTGAGCAGCCTCATTTTTTCATTTAACTTACTTCTGAAAGTTAATCTGCTTTTCATCCCAAGGATCTTTATGAGAAATAAATTGGAGCCTTTTCAGAAATGCAATTGTAAAAGCTTCTTCCGTAGTAGTTAAAAGCTTGTCACAATGTAGCAACAATGTATGCATTGTAAAATAGTGTATTTAACAAAAAATCAAAAATAAAAGGGCAACAGCAATGTTGAAGCGACATGCTGAGTGTTTCTGTACAGAAGCTCGCTTACCTGTGTAGTCCTTGGAAGTATAGGAAATGTGATTCATAGCAGTGGATTGGAGAGCAAAGAAACTTACTCTTGGAAAGACAAAGATCTAATTTGACAGAGCTCTGCAGTTACCACTGGTTCTCATCCCCCCAAGGTGGACAATGGGCAGAACAAAAAGAAAGGCTGAAAGCCTAAATGAGAAAGAAAAGGCAAGGCAAGGCAGAGTGCTGGCTGAGACCTTGAAGATTGAACTAGTACATAAAACTGGGTCGTTCCTTTCCAATGGTGTTGGGAAAAAAGCAAAAGGGATACTAGTGAAGAGAGCAGGCTCCACTGGGGAGAGCCTGCACTGACTGATGCACGCTTCTCCTGGGAAAGAGGAATTTTTCTCATCAACTACCCCCTTACAGGGGGACTGCAGGTAGAATTCTGGAATGAATTATAAAGAAATCCCATATCCTCCTATAAAACAGAATAAAAAGCCTAATGTCAAGGTGAGTGATAAGGTATCAATGGTGATTTGAGAATGAAAGTGACTTGGAGCCCTGCTACCCCCACCCCAGTAATGACTGGTGAAAGGCCCTCTGAAATATGGCTTCACTGAAGCCAAGGTGCCAATAGGTTCCTTCCCATTTGTTTTCTTTCTGATGAGGCTTTCTCTGCTCAGTGCACATGACGATACCTACTTTAGTAAAAAAACCTACACAGGTGATGGCTGCTGCTCCTTTCCTAGGAAAGACAGACCTTGGCAAATAACTACTTCTTACTCCTAACATCTGTATGACTTATTATTTATAGAGACTTACAATAAGAATGGGAATGATTTTCTTGACCTGGTAAGTTACAGCTTAAACCAATAAAAGAACAAAGTAAGTTGTAAGGGGGATGTAAGAAGAGGACATAGGAAAGGGTTTTGTTTAAAGTCACATGCACAACTAAGATGTATCCAGAGGAAAGAGATAAAATACCCCAGATTAATAACTGTGATGTTTTGCTGGCTTATTGCTTTCTAAAGGCTTTACCCTCTGTGGACACAGAGCTGTATAAAAGATGAAGTAGTTGTACTCCACATTTTAGTCATGCCAGTAATGATGGCAACATCTCTGTTACAGACTCATGTTCTCCAAGGAAAGCTATCCTCCTGCTAGCATTTCCAAGGGAAAAATTAATAGGGTTCGCTTCTCTGTGTTGCCTCCATACTTGCTCCTCCATTCTTTGCTTCTTGCTGTTTGACCTTTGTTGAATTAGTCATGTAAAGGAACAAAATGCTGCTTTAAGTTTATAAATCTTGGTCCTCCTATTTCATGTGAACAGGTCCAGCTGAGAAAGTGAAGAGGAAACCTGTCAGGGTGCCATAACAAGCACTGTATATCAGAAATCCACTGGACAGAAAACCCAGCTCAAACACTAACTTTGTTTTTGCAAAGCAGGAATCATTGCTTAAATTCATATAGTAAATATTTCTCGTGTATCATGGGGAGCTTTCATGTAAGCTTAGAGTAGCTGGAAATCAGGACAAGGCCTGAACTTTGCTTCCTCATCGTTATAAAAGCAATTATCTGGGGTATTTTTCAAGGAAGCCCCTCAGCTTTTGAGCTAGTCAGAAATGCATTTCAGTTGATCTCAATACTGTGCTCTTCAGCAACTAGAGAGAAAGACTTTTAGACTGATAGTTAAAAATAAGAAAATGTCTCGGAGAGACAGAAATGGGCAAAGATCCATAAGTCGAGAGAATCAGCAAGGGAAAAAGGTCCACTACACATATGGGAAAGGAGAAGGGGAACAAGGATAAGAGTGGTGTTTATTTCATAGGAATAAAATCAGAATGCAATTACAGGTTGAAAGAAACACACTAAAGGGTTTTTTTAACTGTAGAGGAATTGGTGTAAAATGAGTTGATTCTCCTTCTTTTTCATGCTAGCCCAGAAAATATCATTGCATGCAACATCAACAGAAAGACAAGAATCCAGGGAGTCGCAGAGACATCCATAGCACTGAAATCTCTGAGGGATGAGGGCTGGGGACCTTGAGAATGGTAGAGGTGGTTTGGGCATTAATCACTTGGGTAGATGCAGGAGAATGTGCTATCATTCACCTGTGGCTTCTTCCAGGGCCCTGCGCCACAACACTCCTCCCAAATATTTTGCAAGCATACAGAACATGTTTTCCCAGCAATAACCTGATGTGGGGTTGCGTTGTACCCCCTCTTCCCACTTCAGCATACCTGGCAGCTCTGCCTCATATGTGGAGGACCTAGAGCCCAGGAGGGGAAATGTTTTACCCGTGGTGGTGGATTGCTTCAGCCAACAAGCCTGGCAATCTTGTGCTTTTATGAACACTGAGCTCACCTTGCATTTTAAAAGAAAGAAATGCATTAGCTGGTAAGCATTTTGGGTCTCTTCCAAGGCACACTAGCTTGTTGCTCTGCACACCAACATGGAAACAATTTGCAGGCTGGAGGGATGGTAAGCTCTCTCTCAAAGGAACTGTACCACATACTCTTCTCTCCCTTCACCTTCAGAGTCATTCTTTATTCAACATCTTTTGCTCCAGTTTCACCACGTGAGCTTAAACATGGTCTTCTCACATGGAGAATCTGGGTGAGTAGAGCCACATTAGTTGTAAAATCCCTAGCTAATCTTATTTTTTGGCATGAAGATGACTGTTATGGCATTGTTTTTATTATTCATCAAAAGAAAAGTTTTCAAAGTAAATACATCAAATACCACATAACATAATCTCTTCCCAACCGCTGCTTCCTCTCCCTTTTTCTTTTCCCTTACCTCCTATTTTTGTAAGTAAATCAGGTTGTTACTCCAGAGTCAATTTCAGGTCATCTTTCATTTGCTCAAAATATATCCTTACTGGCAAGCTATTTTCCCATTATTCAGGAACACACATATTGTTTTACTTACAGCTGTGTGCTGTATTTTGTGTTCTCATATAAATGTTATGCCTTGATTATCATAACTAGAGCAAACTGGTTTTAGGGTTTGCTGTTGTTATTATTTTTAGGTGTGTCATTCCTCCCCCCAATAGGAGAGAAATATTATTATATCTATTTTTTGGTATATATTCTAGTTCTTAAAACAACTAAACTTTTCACATTTCTCTCTAGTAATGTAGATTTCCTCTCTGCTGTGCAAGTTTCCCTAGTTTGGGGAATGATGAGGTTTGGGAAAGATTAAGAGGTAAGCAGCATTGCTTCCATCCCAGGAGGAGCAGGAGAGAAGACAAGGCAGGGACAGATTCCAGAAATCATTACGTGCTGTGTAAAAGAAGTACTTTTTCTTACCTGTTTTAAACTGGTACTAGTTTCAAGGAGTGGCCTTGTTTCTAGTGTTGCAGGATCTGGCAAATTCTGCTGAGTTCTGCATTCATTTAGCCACTCTTTTTGTCATTTTGGGAGTGATCAAATAGAAGCTCATATTCACATGTTGAAGGCCTAGTGAGGGAAAGCGCCTAAGTCCTATTGGCTTCAGCATGTTCTTAAATATTTACTGAAGTGATTAACTTACTTGAGGTCTTGATGCAAAAGAATGCATTTGTAGCAACAAATATATATTATTAATCTTATCACTGTATTTCATGCCTGTGCATGCTAATGCTTGATACACTACAGAAAGATGCAGCATGCAGAAGAGATGGGGTTTTTTCTGTACAGATGACAGAAGACAAACCAGAATTTTCTCCTTATTTTTAGGGTGCCTGTGACAGTGGAAGACCACTGGAGGAGAGTGAGCTGCTGAATTCCCTGCAGCCTTATGGTTTTGGGGTTCCTTTTGGTATGGTCTTCTAATGCAGAAAGGCACAGTTCTGCCACTCCACACCCCCCACCCCCATGAGAGTAAGACCACATGCACATCTTAAGCTACTCAGTTTATTAATACTCCGTGCTTGTTAATCTTTGAATGACTTGAAGGCACACACAACATTAAAGGAAGTCTCCTCCTGGAGGTTTTTAAAAGAGACTCTCCTGGATTTTTTGAAGTTGAGATATTCATAGTTTGCATGGACTTTTTTCTTCTGAGTAAATGTGTGCTAAATGCTAATGCTTGCATTGTAACTGGGTGTCTTATAGCAAGTATGATGTTTAACTGGCGCCTGAGAATCAGGAACAGAGATGATACATGAACATTTGGGCCACATTATGTGAATTGTTAAAAAAACTCTGGTCTTCTTCGTTATTTTAACCTCCAAAGAAGAAATACCTCATAGGAGAAATGTTTAATCATTAAAACAAGCAGACAAACAAACAAAACAACCAACCAACCTTTTACCATTGTGGTGGGAAAAGTATGCTTTACACTTTTCAAGATCCATGAGGAACAGCAGGAACACTTCTGTTTGCAAGTAATATTCTGGTTATTTGATATTTTTAGGAGGAGAGAGAAGAGCCTGTAGCTGAATAGTTTCTCTGGCAGCTTCCTGGCTTGAACTTCATGATGAACATCAAGTGGAATGCCAGCGTGAATGATGCTGACCGGGACATGTTTGTGTGACCCTTCTCTTCCCCAGACTAATTTAGTTATGCCCTGCTCCACAACAGTTCACAAGTTGTTCTTGAGACAGTAGGAGATCCCAGAGAGACCAGGTTTGCTCTCTGTCCACCTTGCCCTATTCACCTTCCACTTCGCCCCGGGAATATTTACTGCCGTGCCAATTACAGCCGCGATTGGGGCTGTCTTTAGTAGATGTTGATATCTGAACAAACAAACCAAGAGTCTGGTCTTGATTGCTGATGTCTTTACTATTTGGTTTCCTGTGGCGTGTTTGTACAGATGTAATGGTTGGTATTACCCTGTTTTTAAATAATCACGACCATATTGGGGGGCGGGAGGACAGGACTAATTTGCTGGGAGTTTGCGGCAGGAGCCCCCATCCCACTCCTGTGGCTGAGCTTCTGTTCAAGCCTCGTTGACTAACCCACTACTTGGGGTGGTGACTTCTGTTTCCGTCTGACCTCTTCAGAAAGGGCTTGTGATCATTCACTCCTTTCAGCCTAGGAGAACTGTCATTAGAGCAACTATTGCACGTAATCACATCTTGTCTACAGATCAAACAAATATGGAATGGCATGCATAAAACACCTCCAAGGACAAGGACAGTGCAGAGACCATGAATAAATGACCACTGTCTCGACTGATCCTTTGCACACGAGGAATCGTGTCCTGGATATCTCTCATTTCTTGTAGCCAAATAAATGTTCTTTTTTGCTTCTTTATATCCTGCTGACCACTTGCTGCTTTACTGACGGTGTAGTACAGCTCAGCTATTGCCCTCCTCTGAGCTGCACTGGAGGAACACTGAACAAGCAGCTCCTAGTCAAAGGAGCTGGAAGGACAGATTTGGGCTCTTTTCTCATGCTGTTGTGAAATTGGTCATAGCACGTGATTTGGGACATGCCTTGATCCCTGCTAGACCAAGCTGTGTGAGCTATGTAAAGCAAGCTGCTTTACAGTCAAATTATATCAGGAGTTCCTCTATCGCTCCATCCTTTCTGCCCCAGGCAATGTCCCCACTCTTATTTCAAGTCCTTTCCCCCTACATGTGTTTGACATGTTCAGGAATGGAGTTGGGAGCATTTAAGTCCTTCAGTGTTACATGGCCAGCAGGACTGAAGGAGCAGTCTGCTCCAAACAGAACTCCTCCTCAAACTACTTGCAGTCATATCCAAATGGCAGTGGGGGGGTGGGGAAAGGCTAATTGTATGCTCTCCAATTTTCTCTATTAAGAAGATCAAAAGAATTGCTGCCTTTACTGGCAAATCTCAAGGATGAATTGTGGCAGCCAGACCAGTACTGGTCTGTGTTGAACTGTAGTCACCCAGAATAAATCAGCACTAATTGCAGTTAGGGCTGTGATTCCAGAGGGACTGCTTAAGCACCATGCAGTGACCCTGACTGCCTGGCTGGTAAAGCCAGTAGCAAAACTCCCAGGGAGCTCAGGAGGTGAAGGACTGAGGCTGCACTCTTGCCTGCTTTAAAGCCAAATATCTTGTTACCTCTCTGAGGAAACAGGACAGATACAGTGACTGGTGGGCACTGTGATCCCACCTTTGGTGGTGCATGGCTGTCCCAGTGTTGTGGGAGATGGAGGAAAGGTGATACCTCAGGTTTCTGGCCACAGGACACCTGCACAAAGTTGTTCTGGTAGCCTTGGAGAAGTTGGGGTGACTGCTGGTTTAGGTTCTTGTCCTTTCCCAGCTTTACCCATGGCAAGATCTGCCACTCACTGCTACAGGGGCCATCTCCTGGCCCCACAAGGTGGCTCTGGCTTCAGCCAGACTGACCATTTCCACCACAGCCAAGTTGTTTTTCTGTTGCCTTCACCTGAAACAATCCCTCTTCTTCTGTGCCTCCCTCCAGAGGTGGCGGATGCAGCCATATGGGTGATCTTCTGTTATCATGGCTTAGTCACATTTGTCACAGGAATGCAAAAGGATCAGCAAAACATGGTGTTCACAATGCAAAAAGATTTCTATTATATCAAATTTTATTTTTATTTCATTCTCACTGAAACAATCTTTAAAAGTAATGCAGCTTTAAATATAAACAATATATATATGTATAAGTTTCAGATATTCCTTATAAAGGACAGGCAGGGAAAGGAATTCAAGTAAGTTTAAAAGCCTGACTAGCCTGAAGACTTGAGTGATGGACAATTTTGAAGAAAGCTTCTTTACTGCTACAAATGGAATAACTTTTTCTTCAGAAAAGTGAGGTAAAGATTGGGAAACATGGTGCAAAGGCACAACTGTGGACTGCAGAAAAGCAAAGGGAACAGACCACCTTCATACCACTTGTCTGTGGGGAAATGCTGACAAGGACTGTGGGCATGAGTTGAACCAAACAGCTGTGGCAGGTACGTGTTTGAGCCATGGGAGGTGGCGAGGGCCTGATAGAACAAGCCCGACTGCTCCTTGCCCTGTGCATACCAATCCCACCAGACTGAGGGGAAAGATGTCCCCCTGCATTAAAATAAGTGGCTGGAAAGTTGAGCAAGCAGGGTGCCTAGGCAGGGGGTGAGGTGGCAGGGCAGTGGAGCTGGGCTGGAAGTGGGCTCTCTTCCAGGAGCTGTGAGAAGGGTGACCAGGGCTGCATTGCTTCTTCCTGGGACCTGTACAAGCACCAGACGGTGCCTCCTGCGCCACAGGGGACAGCAATACAGGGCTAAGCTTTGCCCTTGCAAGCCAAAGGCTGGGTAGTGGGTGCTATTTGCTCTGTTATTAAGAGAAATTAAAAGCAACCCTCAGTCAGCTGTTAAACGTGACGATGAGAAGCTGACATCAATCACTCCTGCACTTGACCCCTTCAGAGCAATTTATAAACACTGGCTAACTAATTGTCCCCACATGGCCGGGGGAGGGAGCAGGCAGGGATTTCCCCTTCTCTCTCCCACCTCCATTTTGTAAGAGGAGATGAGAAGTAGGATCTTGAATTTATTTTCCCCAGGTGACATCAGCGAGGAGTGAGACTGTCTGTGTCCATCTGATGCCATGGGACAACATGTCCAAGCAGGGTACAGGTGAGAACCACAGTCTTGGCTCAGGAGAGAGATTTCTAAATAGCATACCATGATGCTGTTCTTTTTATATATTATCGGAAATGTCTTGAAGCCAGATACTCAGCTGGTGTAAATCAGTGGAGTACTGCAGATTTATACCAGCTGGAGAGCTGGCCCCTGTGCCCCAGCGGGAAGGGGATGGGGGAAAGGGAGAGAGGCTGTTTCTGGTAACCTCTCCACCAACCTTCCTTCTGGGTAAATATCTCCATATGTTAACAAATGCTAATTAAAACCAAAAGCACAGAGGAGCTCTCAGAATACGTAACAGGAGCACCCCAGGATCCTGCACTGCTGTAATCTTTCTCCTCCCCTTGGATCTCACCTTTTATTTGGTGTTGCACCTCCCTGACTGATATTTAACCTTGCTCCTGGTGCTCTTCGTTGGAGTTTTGCCATGCATGCAATATTGCTCTGATGGGTGTAGGACTGGAGTCTGAAGACACCTGGGAACAACCCCAGATGTTTCATTGGTCAAGGGGGAAAATATGTTTTATTGCAGCATGCCTTGCAGTCGTGTAAATAACTGTGCTCATCAATCAGGAACATTATTGGGAAGAGATTCTGGAAATGCCACTTCTTTTTTTGGCCTCTAGGTGATTACCACCTTCTCTGTGGACTGGCATAGCTCTGTGGGACAAAAGCATTATGCTTAAAAAGAAAAAAAAAAAAACCATGAATACCTGTGATGCTCTGTAGATAATAATAAATAAGCACAATTTTTCTCTTGAGGTGAATAAAAGTTTCAGAAGTGGGTGTTTAAAATATCTGTGCCTACAAGAGCTAGGGTATCTTCAGGGGAGGCTGTGCATTGGAGTCGTTGGACTGGTATTAAAGTGACATTTTCAAAGTGATGGATAGTATTTAGTATCTGATTTCTGCACTGCCAATATGGGCAGTTGCACTATTGTGCAGGTGTAGAGATAAATATATTTCGTATTCACAATGCAACATTCCATGACCAAAACTTTTTTGGGAAAAATTGAGAATACATAATGTGTTCACACAGAGACCCTGGTGCTTTGCAAGGGGGTCCATGCATTGATTAGTGAGTCACTGATGTACTCCTTTACTCAACAGCCTAAGGATTTATTTTTTTTTAAAGTTGTCATTATTTGCGTTTGATAGAGCTGGTTTATGTGTTTGTATGAGAAATAGACCCAAGAGAATTGCAGCAAATTATGATGGCAGTGTAACAGATGTACATACATTCAAATATAACAAGCAGCCTCTCTTTATTTCTCAGTAAGAGAGTATTCATGCTGGTTTTATGTCAGTGGCAAAAATTATGTTGACTTCTTGTGGGTCAGAAGTGGGTACAAAATACTATTTCCCCACCCCATCAAGTCAGCCTAGTATTTTTGCAGTAGTAGAAAAGTTTTATATGCAAAAAAAAATAGGGGTGAGTTGTAAAGCACCAGTCTAGCATTTGGGCCATACAAAAAAAGAATGTAATGCAGGTACCCAAAAGAATGAGAAGAGGGAAGGTCCTGCATATTCCTTGACTTGCCAAGAAACACCCCAAAATACTTCTGTATGTTTTCTCATCAGTTTTCACAGCCTTATATTACTGAAGTATTTGGCTTGGATATGTTTATGGAGATTGCTACCTATTACTCCAGATCTAGCTTTTGTCTCAGGTGACACGGTGAGCAAATTAGCACTGAAGCCAAATTTGTTTTGATGTGATAGCACTGCAGCAGGTACAGCTTTTGTAAACAGATGCTGCAAGGGAGGTAGGTTTTTTGCATCACTCCAGATCTCTTGAGCACTGAAGTGTTCAGATAAATAACTGTTTGAGAGACAAAAGAAATACTGTTAACTGAGAAGTATTCTCAGACTGTGTCTTCTTAGAAATTCATTACCTATAATGTCTGTCCCTCTTCTAGAATTTTTGGCTGAAAGTACACCACAGTAATTCCTTTTCTTTATGCTTAGTTGAAATTCATTTTGTCCACATGTAACTCAAGTGTCTAATAACTACTGCACAACCAACCCTTGAGTTTTTATATTCAAGTATCAGCTGAATTTTCAAAATAGATTTAGTTTGGTTTTAATGCACTTCTTCCAAGGTTTCTGTAGTGTATGTTTAATTTTTGAAAATACTATGAGCCCGATATACAGCCCTGGCAAACCCCTTAGTATTACATGGCTCTTCCAGCAGCTGAAAGACCTGCCAAAGATGCACACTGGCTGGAGCTTCCTTACCTTCCTGCATGAGTAGCATAGGCCCATTTCTTTTGTCTCACTAACCTTTCTTCTGTTGCTGAAGGGCTGGCCAATCTCTTTCATCACCTGCTGGTAGATGTTTAGTAATATGAGTGCTCATTTTCAAATCTCTGTAGAATACAATGATTTATGAATACTGTATCCTCTTAAAAAGTTCTCGTGAGCCGTTTTCAGCTGGGAAATGGCAGCAGTTTATGCAGTGGTTGCCTGTATTTTTGGCCTATTATATATAGCCTCCCTCCTGTTGTCTGCTAGATGGTTCAGTAGCATACCCATATCACTTCTGTGGGTTGGTCAAAGCCTCCCAGAAGTGTATTTCACTCTACAGTGTCTCACTTTGCCACAGACATTAATTTTTCCTATCGTATTCATTTGCTGGGGTGGGTCACGGGACTGTGGACTAGCTCTCTGCCAGGAATCTGAAATCTCTGGGTGTATTATTCCACATCCCAACTATACCATTTCCATTCAGGCCTCGATAAACAGCATGTGGAGCAGTGTTGCTGTAAGGTGGGCTGGGGTCTGACAGTAGGCAGATTGTCCCTTCTTTTGGATTCTGTCCAGTTTTGTTGACCTTGTGTTTCTGGAGATGAAGGAACCTATGTTGCTGATCCATCTAAAAAATGTTACTGGTTTTTAGCTGTAGTTGATCTGATGGGCTGGAAAGCAGTGATGTTGGCAAATGGGAAGTGTTCACATCACAGTTACTGTCAGGGTCTACAAGTCAAAGCACCTAGGAATTAAAAGCATACCTACAACCACAATGGAAGTGATACCAAAGTCAAACCAGTCATGTGTACCATGCAGCTCAGGGCTGGCACCAACTGTGCTATCCACACACATCACTGTGATCTTTGGTATGGAGGAAGAAATCGTCACCGAACTGTGCAGTCTGTATTACTACAAGGTGTTATGCTCACAGGAGATAAGCAACCTCCAAGATGCACCATGAGCAGTGCAGCACCACAGCCTTTGTCAGACCTCATCTTAGCACTGATACTGCACCAATGTTGAAATATTGGTGAGTAGACATATGCATTATTTCCATACTGTGTCTCTCCAGGTTGTGTGCAAGGTCCTGTTTTGGGATCCTACATATTCCTGATCACTTTAGCAGATACAGTGATGGTACAAAGGATGAAGAAAAGGCATTATTTGAAGCAAATCACCTAAACCTAATCTATGAACAAAACCTTTTTACTGTGTTGTGCTGTGGCTGATGGAAACGGGCAAAAAACACTGATCTAGTGTTCATCGGCAAAATTTGGGTGGACAAGTGGTAATGGACTTCACCCTAGGCTTGCATCCTAAGCCAATTGCTGTGCAGATAAAAGCAGCCCTTTCAAGCTGTTCCATTGGGTTTTAAAAGCAAAACTGAGAAGGCTTCACTAGGGAACTTGATCTCTTGTAGTGTTTATTCTCACCAACCAGGAACAGCAATTAATATCTTTTTCAGATGGTGAGAATCTCTTTCAGATGGTGAGAATAAACAGTCTTGTAGACATACAGAGGAAATGGAAATGACATATGAATTTTAATTAACCTAATTCTACTCAGCTTTGCTGCAGAGTGCCAAAATATAGCAATATGGATCCTTCAGTTATGTACTCTGGCATCTTCCTGGGCTGCTGGCTTGAGTTGAAAGCAGGCAAGTTTCACGTGTATACCTGAGATCCATGTGTTTCTTGTGGGTTATTGTTGGGATTCAAGAGGACTTTCTGGAGAGAATGGACATGTGAGCAATCCTGTGTGAGAACAAGACTGATAAGAGCCTCAGCCTGAGCAAGAATGCGATAAGGATGTGACCCTGAAAGAGGGGGGAGAAACTTGACGAGACAAAAAACCCCCGGAAGGGGTTGGGACGGAAGAGGAAGTTCCACAAGGCAGGAAGCCTGGCAAGGCTGATGTGGCACTTTTTATCCAATCAGAAGAAGGTTTAAAGCACGGGCTAAGTTAACTGTCCAATCTTGAGGATTTGTACTGCGTGTTACTCATGTGTGCCCTTATAAAAGGGCTTACTTAGTTGTAATAAATGGGCGTTGCTTGATCACACTGGTCGTGTGCGTGCTCAGCTCTCCTGCAGGTATTACCAGAAAGGTGCCTGAACCCTTGGTGCTTCTCCTCTATGTGCATATACCCCAATATTTTGAAGATATCCCTGTTTTTAAACACAACCATATGATCAAGAAACCTCTAAATGATATCATTTCTTATGATGCCTCTGACCATCGCTCTCATTAGTCTCAAGCAGTGCTTGGTCTTCCCTGGATGGTTTGTGTGCGTTGATATAAAACAGTATGGCAGAAAATCTGATGTCATCTGCAGCTGCTGCACTGTATTTCAAAGGAGAAGGCATTAACCCTTTATAGCAAAATCTCTCTTGCGAAGGACAAATGTCTTCTTGTCTGGACAGCATACTCAGCCTAATTATTTATGTCTGTACCCTTTTGCCAGCCCCAGTTCTCACTGGGGTAAACTGGCACTGCTCCATGGAAGTTGGAGAAGCTGTAATTTTCACTTCTGGCAGCAGACAATTTTGACCCTTTCCTTGAACTGTGCTTTATTTTATCAACTTCATGTCCTCCAACATCTGGTACCATAAAAGCATTCAGCCACAGAGATGGGGTTTCTATAAATATATTTCTCCCATAAGGAGATTGACAACATTCAAGTCTCAAAGTGTTTCAGAGCTGTGTGGGAGAAGGGAGGAACAAGGTGAGGGGGGGAGGCAAGGTGTCTTATTTCCCCTCTCACCTCCTTCATCTCAAGTCCTGATGTCCTCCAGGATGTGTTTTTAGTGTTAATGGCAAAGTTGCTCCAAAGCGGAGGTAAATGTGGGCCCCAGATGTGCTAATTCAGTCTGGCCCAGGCAGGGGAATGCATGTATTATCTCACTCACGAGGGTGTAGCTCTGAGAGCTTCAGTTTGGGCAAATTTCTGCTCCTGTGTTTCTGCCCTCAGCCCCATCCACTGGCCCTGGCTGGCCATCCCCTGCTCCGTTACTGTGGCATGGGCCCAGTGAGCCCCTTACAGTCTAAGCTGGGGGAGCATCAGAGATTTTTGCAATGGCTCATCTGCTCCCTGAGTGCTCCGAGCAGCCTCATGCCAGGCCTGACCACTGCTGCTGCAAGGGGAGGAGGTCGGACGAGCTGTAAAATAAAACAAGACAGCACACTAGTGTCGGCAGCCATTCAGCAGTGATGGGTCCTGCCTTTAACCTGCTTTGAGGGTTGTGTAAATTGAAGAAAAAAAGCCCACTATCGCTTTCCATATACCCCTTACCATGTAGACAGGTGACCTCGTGGGTAAGTAGAGGTAGCAAAAATGTCATTGTGTGAAAGGTGTAGGTATATATAATATGTATCACTGTCATAAAAGGTGAGGAGATTGCCCTTTCTTTTGTTCCTCAAAATACAGCCCTTGTGATCTGCAGCATGTGCTACTGTGCTATTGATTTACTGCTTGATTATAATGACATTTCATAACACAAGTGTTATTAAAGACTTGTTAATCTTGCTTAAGGATCATATTCCTCAAAATGTTTGAGCAAAATGCTTTGCGTTTATCTTTAAGTACGTATTTAAATAAACTCAAATGACTTGCTGTATCGGGGTTTTAATTACCAGTTGCTCTCCTTAGCTCAGAGCTTGTGGCTTCCTTCACATTTTTTCTGATTTCTGGGGGATTTCTGAAGTTTTACTAAAGCCCTACTACACTTCCAGTATTTCTGTCTCACCCCTTCTCTCTCTGTGTTTCTCTTGGTCTTAATGCAAAGAGGACAAATACTGTCTGAAGTGCGGCTGACTCAAAAGTAAGTGGATTTTGCTGAGGTTTGTAAGGGAGCTATTCTATGGTGGATTAACAGCCGTCCTTGCCAATTAGCACAGAAAATATTTTTCAGCATACAGGACATTGATGAGTGCACCAGCCATGTGGTCCTTGTTATTAAACATTTACGTTTTGCCAGTGTCTAGAGGTGGCAAGAAACTTAGAGTCCCATTGTCCAGGGGACTTTGCAAACATAGAGAACATCCCCAGTCCAGAACAGACATTACACTGTGTCTTCAGTTGTTTGTACAATAGCAATATTGTCAACAGCTTTCTACTAATTTTTTTGTGTTGTCGTTATTTACTTGACATGTATTAGGGGAGCTTGTTTTTAAATGATGATACACTTCAAGATACTTTGTGAGGCTATGCAATTATTTCTGCTGTTACCATCTGTGAATGCTTGAAGGAGGTGCTGAACTCAGGTTTTCTACCTGTAGTGCCCTAACTGTAAGCAGGAGTGAGTCTTAACAGCCTTACCCAACTCTTTGATGTGAACAGAAACACTCCTTCAACCTAGTACCATAGGGCTCTCACTTGCACTGAGGCCTTGAATGTATGTAATCTTTGCAGTTTAACTTTGAGCTAAAATCAGGTTTTGAACAAGTATAAACAGCCTTGTAGGTGACTTTTTCTGTTAAATCTAGTCTCATGTTTAGCTTATGTTTGCAGTAGTCCAGGCACAGAGCACAATTCTTTAACTGGGACTCTGCCATTTTTAAGAACTGTAGAAAATTGAAAGTGAAATTCTGAAAAAGTCTGAAGCACCTCCTCTCCTTGTAATGTTAAAATGGGCTTTCTGTCTTTCTTAAAATGTTCACATTTCATGTGGGATCACATACTTCTTACAGAATATTATGGAAAATTAAGGAAAAGTTGTTGATGAAAGGCATATAGGCATCTTTTATTTTTGCATGGTGCTTTATTCCTCATGATGGTTAAAGAGAAAGTGATTGGTTTGTCAGAGTCTGCTGATGGCTCCTGTGCTGTTTTATCCTGGAGAGGTGAAAGATGGTGCAAGAAGGAAAAGCTACCTTATGTCTAACACAGTGAGACCCTGCATGCCAGCTACCACTGCAGAGCAGCCGATGTGCTCTATATTTACCTTCGTGTGGAAAAAAATCACAAACTGCTTTGTGGTATCTTGTTTGTTTCTGTCAATAACCTGACTGTGATTTTTCATTTTAGTTACAGTGGTGTGAAAATGTATGTTGATTTTTTGTTAAGATGGCGAGGAGCTGGTTCTATTAAACCAGAACAAACCAGTTGGCTCTACATACACAGGATTGCCTGCAACATGATGCTGAACTGAGTTAACCTTCAGTTTAGGATTTCTCAGGCTTACTTGAGCTGGAGTAGCTTTATGAACAGAGACCCTGTGCTGTCTTGAACCTGCCATAGGCAAGTTTGGTTTTGTAAAAGGTGTGGTGGTTCTCCTTACACTGCGCCTAACAGTACCCTCTCAGTGGCTTTCACAGACTTACAGCAAAGAGACCCAATTAAACAAGGACCAGTTGCAAATAGAAAGGGGAAGAAGGAGAACCACAAGGATGGCAAGAGACTATTCATGGTGCTAAAATGAAGTTGAAGCACTTTGGGATCGGCTGTAAATTGTGAAGCCAGTAGTGGGTATCAGAGAACCTGCAGGTGTGGGCAGCGGTGACTTGCATCGCTATATTTTATTAGTACTCTAACTCGCCATCCATTTAGTGGGGCAGTCAGAATAACCACAGGGGTTTTTTAATGCTTCTGGGTAGCAGAGGTATGAACATCTGTCATATTTAAGCTAGGGAATTCCTCCTGTTAGCTTGCCATTCATGGAAACTTCCTGATGAGTGAATTCCCTCCTTGCATGCTGGACCTCCAGGGTCTGGAAACCAAACATTCTCTTCTCTCTGAGTTTTTTCTGTCTCACAGTGCCAACATAGAAATATTTTTTTTTCCCACCACAGGGTGTTTTTTGATGTTGTTGTTGATGATTGTTTTCATTTTTGGTGTTTTCTTTTATGGCTTTGAGTCAGCTGTCTTAAAAGAGGAAGGCTTGACCATCTGGTTCTGGGAACAATCAGCATCTAACAGGCATGGCTGGTTTGCACATCATTCCAGGCCTGGTTAAAATAAACAGAACCATCGTCCTTAGAAAATAAGATGCACCAGATGTAAAACAACCCTGAGTTCTGTGCAGAGAAGGTGAAATTTATGCAGCACTTGAGAGAGATCTAGGGATTAACAGTGTTATAAAATGAAATTCTAGTTTCAGTTACTTCTGATGCCTTATCGTGAAAGGGGAAGGGTGGAGGAAATAAAACCCAGCTAAGAACCCAAGGGAATACAGTGCCCTGAAAACTGTGGGCTGCTCATCAGAGGAGCTTCCTTTCTTTTTTTTCTTTTTAATATAATTTTTTCCCCAATATATTGACTCTGTAGGTGGGGTATACAGATCACCTTTGTGACAGGGAACAAGTACATTCTCTGAGCTGGCCTTGAATTGCCATACACAGGAAAATGTAATTAGAGGGAGCCATCAGAAAGACCTGCACAGCCCCTTTCTGTGGGGGCGCAGAGGCAGGAATGCTGTGCTTTCAGCTGGCATTGTTTCCCACCCCATTCAACTGGAGTGGTAGACTGTTAAAATTTCCCCCAGTCCCCAGCCTGATGGTGCTGCTCATTCCTGCTCTATGTGGGGATGTAGTTTTGTTTCTGCTTTTTTTTTTTTTTTTTTAACGTCAGTATATCTCCCAGAGTCTCCTGTGAACCTGCTGACTTGTGCATGCTTAATTTTTTCTCCCTTTCTCCCTTTCTCCCTTTCTCCCTTTCTCCCTTTCTCCCTTTCTCCCTTTCTCCCTTTCTCCCTTTCTCCCTTTCTCCCTTTCTCCCTCTCTGCCTCCCTCTCTGCCTCCCTCTCTGCCTCCCTCTCTGCCTCCCTCTCTGCCTCCCTCTCTCCCTCTTTCTTTCTTTCTTTTCTCAAACTTTAACCCTTCTTTTTACCCTCTTGACAGCAGCTGACAAAGAGAATAAGTAATTTCTTAGCCTTTCAGTGTTGAACTGCTTCTGGTTTTGTGAGTGGCCTTTGCACCTGTTGTGATAAGCAGAGCGCAGCGCTGAAAGGGTGGCAATCTCTTCCCACCCCTTTAAACTTACTCTTTCTTTCAGTGAATACCAATAATTAAGGAAAATGCTTGAGTCCATAGTGGATTCTTTAGCCTGACAAAACCTTGTATTTATAGAAATTAAAATGAACAGGGAGACTGAGGCACCTTTCTAATCTGCTTGGTAAGAACTGTCAGGAGGAGGCTTGTCTCATGAACAAAACAGGATGACCAGTTCACTAAACTGAATTTGGCTTTACCCCACCCATCCTTGTCTGTCCTGTTTATACCTCCAGACTGTATTCTCCTTGTGTGAACTTGCCCCACCATGTGCGACAATGCATACAAAATAATGTGCAACATTGAGAAAAAAAAATCACTGCTCTTTAGCATTTTTTTAAAATGTGCATTTTGATAGGCTTTTTAATGTGTCCCTTCTCTCTTTAATTTGCGAAATACTTGTAACTGTGGAGCTTTATTTTCTGAGGTTTGGTCTGCAGGGAGCTGTGCTCACGTGCTTTAGGTTTCCCCCTTCACCTGTGGTCGGTGTGCCAGCTCCAAGCCAAAGGGACAGTTAGCACTTGTGGGAGGGGGACGAGTACCTTCAGTGACAGACCCTCAGTGCAGGTCTCAAAAAAAGGCACTGTGGACCAAAAAAAAAAAAAAGAGAGAGTGGAAAGGCTAACCAGCTGCTCACACAATGCAAGAGAAGGCCTTGGCTGCTGTTCAAAGCTGCTCTGAGTGAGTGTTTCAATTTAATTCTAAATTAAAAGCAGCCAGTGTTGTATAGCACAGGGAAAAGATTATGTATTAATGCTTTTTCCCCCTGACATAATCCTAATGATCGCACTAAAATAAATAAAAGTTAAGCCTTCTTCCTCTCTTTCCCTTGATGCTATATTATGCTGTGGCGAGCAGCCAGATTTTCAGAGGTGAAAAGAAGATGGGAGAGGTCCCAAAACTGCAAGACTGAGAGAGGGATCGTGCACTGCCAAGCTTCACTTTGGCCTTTTCCCTCCTCCTTTGCCATTGATGTGCTTTGCTTCAGGCCCCTGTTGAACAATGAGTAAGGGAAGAAGCTCTTTAGCAAAAAGTCTGTGTAAAATTGAAGTCACCAACAGAAGGAAGTGGAGGAGGTGATGGTGACTTACTGACGTGTGTGCCCAGAGGTAGGCCTGACCGCTCCTCCAGAAACCCTGGTATTTGCTTCTGTGGGAGCAGGTGAGTGATAAGTCACTGCGCTCTCACTGGAAAATGTCTGTCTACTCGAGAGCTGGTGGTGGTAAATGATACCTCTTGGGATGCTCTGTGGCCACATTTCAGCAGACCGGGGGGAATTGCCCTCTTTGGTGGAGGCGTAATGAGATCTTGGCACAGCAGAGCTGGGCCTGGCCCCTGCTAGCCTGGTGGGAGGGCAGGCAGCCCTTGGTGTGCCCCTCTGGGGTGAGGGGGTGACAGGATGGGCCATCTCAGCTCTTGGTCAGCCCACATAGTACCTGAAAAGCGGTGAAAACACCCGTGCGGTGCAAATTCACAGTCCAGGTTCAATGTCATTTAGGATGTGGAGGCTGGGACAAGCAGTCAGAGACCAGATACCACAGTGTTGTGGATTAGCACTTGCCAAGCATTTGACTGTACTTCCTAGCCGTGTGCCTACAGTATCCCAAATTCCTGTGACTCCCAACCAACATGCCAAGTCCCTCTCCTGATGGCCAGGTAGCAATAGCTCAGCACAGGGGACCTGCTCAGACTGGGAGGTCCCTGCTGACAGGGCAGAGCGCTTGCTGGCGTGCCCCATACCTGGGCTGAGGGATGCTCCTCTCTGCTCTGGCAACCCCAGTGGTGTTTCTGGTGGGGGCTCCTCAGCTGCTGTGAAGCTGGAACACCCAGGCGTCAATGCACAGTTTGAGAGGACCTGAGCAAGCAGAAATGGGAAACAATGTTTTGGCTGGTGCTTGGGTTGTGTCCCTCTTGCTCTTCTTGCAGAATTATAAATAGGAATAAGAATTTAACTTTGGTGGCTGTTTCACAAACTTCTGGTTTGCCTACTCTTCCCCCATTCCTGATTTGATGTGGCAGGGCTTGATATCTTGTCCATCTGTGCCTGCATGCATATCTTTCCTTGGGATGCAGGAGATCTGGTTGAATTATTTTAATTGGCAAATGCTTTGTTCAAATAGGAGCTGTGGTGGAAACACCTCTGGATGGGAAGCCCTCCTTGTGCCCCCTCTCCCAGACCCAACCTCTCCCAGGAACCCAGCCCCTGTCCCAATCCACAGCCCCATAATAGTTCCCACATCGTGTGTCTGAGTACCTCCTCCCTGCCGCCTACCAGCCTGGCTGGCGGTATTCTTCGGGAATAACTGGAATATACTAAAATATGAATCATGTCAGGAAATCACATAGGAAGGTTATGGCAGAAATAGAAAATTATATTTCCTAGCTCCAGATACTACCCCCCAAGTCACAAGCTTTTACTCTTTAAAACGTATGTCAATTATCTTCATGAATTGCTCGTGCATTTTCTGCCTACTGGTCAAGGAGAAACAAGTATTTGTTATCATCCCTGGAGACACCAGGTTAGAAGCATTTTCTTTGGAAGAAACTGCCTGCCAGGCCAAAACTCTACAGCAAATCCCACAAAGAAAACCACGTGCACAGCCATGCTTGGCCGAATGCATGGGAAATGGGTGTCCAACCGTGCAGCAACCTTTGGAGGATATGGGCCTTAAAATAGAAACTATCCTAGAAAACTTAATGAGGATTCATAAAACCTGGGTATATATTTAGAAAATCTAGTGAACTCGCCTTCAGCTTGAAACAAGGAGATTACATATAAAACCCAGAATGTTTCTGCAGCTTGTCCTAGAATGAGAAAGCAAGGGCCAAAATGATACAAAAGAGGAAAAATGTTTGTATTGCAGATGAGGCTACTCTTGGCAGGTCTGTGGACTGGTGGCTCTGCTTTCTGTCATGCAGGACTATCTGTGATGTGCATTTGATTAAAGCTCAGTGATCGTTTACCCGGAGAGTCCTACAAGTGTATTTCTGAGGCTGCTGAACCTTGATCACTGTCAAATGAAATACACTACAGAGTCATGGTGACCAGGACCCTAAATTCCTGGGGCAGCCTCCAAAGAGACCTGCCCATAGTGGCATAGTGTGGCATGGGAAGGTGACCGCTTTGGTTGAGAAGGAAGAGATGCCAGATGCTAATTCTGACAACACAGACATGGACACACGCAGATTTAGTTTGATGGGGGGAGGTGGGAGGAGGAACAAACTCTGTCCCTTCCTTCCTGCCCACCTTATCTTTAATTTAAGGCTGATGGATTGATTACCATTTGGTATGGTAAGTCCATATGTGTACAGATCCAACAGTAGGATTAGGTTCCTCCTCCTTTGTTATTCGAAGTCAATCGCAGTTCATTAAATCTCCCTCATCAGTTCTACCACCTGCTCCTCTTCCTTCCCTGACCCGAAGTTGCATGCCCATTTACTCTCTTCCCTTTGTTTTCTATTTGTTTCTCTTTTAATTACATCTCTTGATCTTTTCCCCATCAATTATTTTGAGGAGAGAACTGGTCAGGAAACATCAATGCAAATGAAATTGTGGTTATGAATAGAAACAAAGAAATGTTCAGAGGATCTTTGTTTTTCATTTTCTGAACAGCTCTGGACTTGAGCTCGAGATCCCAGCATACCCTTTTCTCCTTTCAGGGTGTCAAGCAGGGAGTCTGCAGCACAGGGACAGGGTCCATCCTTCCTTACTCACTCCTGCAAATGTTTCTTGAAGGATTTAACAGGCTCCTTCGGGGCTTGGTGGAAGTTTTCAGCTTCTCCTGTAATCTTGACAAATCTCACACTTGGCAACCTCAGACCATGGCAGCATGCAGATGGAAAACCCAGGACCAGCAGCAAATCCAAAATAGATGAAGACCCAGTTCTTCCCATGGCTTTGTGTGTACAGCTGGGCAGCTGTTTCACAGGACAGAACTGTTTGCAGGACAGCCTTCGCCCCTGGTTGTAGCCGAGTGAAATAGCTAGATGGATTTAATCAACAGGGTTTATGATTAATAGGTATTGCAGTCTCTTCTCGGGACCCCAGCCAAGACGAAGGCAGTGGTGCGTTGGCCTTGTGCCGAGATGGGCTCAACAACCCCACCGCAGGTTGCACTGCGATGGGTTAGCAGTGTGTATGGGCCCAGGGGGAAGGGAGTAGCCAGTAACAGCTGAAGGAAGGAGTGGTAACACAAAAGCATTTGAGCACTGGTCTGACCAGACCTCTGTATGTCTCTTGGAAAACAATGTTTAAAAACATGCTGCTTTTTCCCTCAGGTGAGGACACAAGTCTTGATCTTGCTGCACGGAGCACCTTCCAGCATGTTGGTGTTTGGGGAGCCACACAAAAAGAAAGGCAGCCAGAGGAGAAGGTGTTTTTTCTGCTGTCGTTAGACAAACCTCAGAACAGCCTTAAATCGAGCTCTCAAGTTTAACCAGCTGTTTGGCAGGCCTGGACTCATCCCTTTATTTTTTTCCCCCTGGGTCACTAGAAATCCTCTTTCTCACACCCATCTCCTTGCTTTGCAATTATCTGTGCTGCTTATTTGCAACAGAAAAATAAGTGTACATGGGTTTAGATGTTGTTTAATCCCTAAATGGAAAAATAACCACAGAAACCAGGTGCCAATTTTCAAGGTTTATGCCTGTTCTCTGGAGTCAAGATGTAAAGAAATCCATATGTTCATAGGTGCACATGGGCAAGTAAACCTCGCGTCTCACTTAACTACCTGCTTCCGCTGCTCTTAAAGTGCTGCCCTTGACTTGTCGAAGGGCTGTATGACCCCCATGTGTTGGGGTCACTGGAGTGTCTTCATCTGTGTGGTTTTATCATGTTTTTAAAAGTTTTTGAAATGTTCATCCTGCATTGCAGTGCCAACAGAAGGGTTAATGTTATTTGAGGTATTTCAGATACTGACAGGGCTTAACCTAGGCAGTGTGGAGCATGATCAGGTGACTCTTAAATGGACAAAAGTCCAGTGATTTGAGTTCATTTTGGATAAGCAGTCGTTGGCCTGGATGCTTTAGCTGAATTTAATTCAAACCTCATAAATTTGCACATGACTGGGAAGCCAAGAGAGAGTCTGTTTTCTGGAGGCCTTGATGTGTGCTGTCTTTCCTGGATGCATCATGTGAGATCAGCTTTCTTCTGCTGTATCAGTGATCTTGATTTTTGACCCTGGTAAATTGGCAGCGGCATGTCAGGCCAAGGGAAGCAAGCTTGAAGCCCAAGCGTGTGCTCCATCCAGAGGGGAGGGAAGGAGAGGAGGCACAGGTCTGGCAGCCAATTTCCCCACACTGACTAAAATATAAAGATGGGCAAGCTAGAAGGTGACTGATAGACTTGGCTTTTTCTAAACAGATCCTGGAAAAACACTTGATGATGGAAGAACAGAGCTCAGCTGTGCTACACTGATGAATCTCAAAAGCAGCATCCCCTTTCTGGGTTTAGCTGCCAGGGCAGGGTAATGCTCCCAGGTCAGGACTGCTGGATCAGATCGTTTATAAGAGGCTTTTTGTTCTTTTCCTTTCAGCTTGGATCTGGAAACAAATTTGTGATCGTTGTCACTAGTGGAGTTTAGATTTAGGTTGGACTTGTTTTCAAAGCACCCCTCTGCAACAGAAAATTGCTGCAAAGGGTGCAGCAGCTCAAAGGTAATGGGATTAGCCTGTGGTGTGACCCCTGCTGAGTAAACAAGACTGGGAGAGGGCTTTGTATCCCTGCCCAGGCACCAAAGCTCTTCTGCACTTTGTGTGCTGAAAAATCTTCACTTCATGTCATGGCTTACGATTTAGTGACACTCAAAGTTACTAGTCTGGTGGAGCTCCACAAAAGCCAGACAGCTGTCCTCCGCGGGCTTGGGCAGTACTGTGATCGGGTTTAATGCTTCCCAGTTGCAGATTAGGTGCAACTATGCAGTACCTTGGATTTCATACTTGGCTAATAGCTCAGTAGAGTTTTAATTTTAAAAGGTTTGTTTGTTTCCAGAAACTCATATTTGGTTCCCTTTTTGCACAAAGATGGGAGAGAGGCTTTTTCAGGGGTCCAAGAGGTAGTAAAATTATAAGGAAGTGTGTGTAAAATGACCAGAAAGTCTCACTGGCTGTGTTCAGAGCCTTCCTGCATTCCCTGCTGGGGGAAAACCAGAAAAATACTTTCATTGAGCTGCAGAGGCATTGCAAAGTGACAAGTTGTTACTTAAGGTTGGTGTTTTTCCTGGGATTCACAGTGGCCCATATGCCCTCTCTCTATGCCTGTGCTTTGGTTATGGTTGCCATGGTTTAAATATGTCTCTCCTAAATAAATCCAAATATAAAATTCAGACCCGAGATCCACCTGTGCCTTTTCCCTCCTGCTTGACTGCTTGGAATATTCTGGGTGAGTAGCAATGAGTTTCTCCAGGTGCCAGGATGGCAATGCACCTGGGACAAGTCTGCCCGTAGGCTCAGATCTGAATCAAAACTTGAAAAGCTGGTTTTATGACCGGTCAACACCAAACCATGCTTTCTAAGGAAGATCTTCAGCTCCCCATCTAGTGTTGGGGTCAGGCTTGCTGGAGTGGAGCAAAACATCCCCATGAACATGTAGATGTGTTGTGTCAGTGGGGAACAGGATGTGCACAGCCTGTAAAACACTGGTGCGTGAACATTTTGCATGCATATCAGTTTGAAGGAAGCATATGACTGTGACTTATTATGCAGGTAATATAAAAAACCCCAACATTTGGGCAATCCCCCTCATGCCTGAAATACACCACTTTTTAAAGTGAGCTATGAATTCTTGAAAAAAAATCCCCCCTTCAAACCCTTAATCAGTCTCAGGAAACCGCACTAAGATACAGACTGGCAAAAAAGCAGTATGTCTTTCAGTCTCTGACAAAACACAAACTCTTACTTCTTTCAATCCCTGGCCAAACATAACTGCCACAACGGTGTTCTTGTAGTTTCTTTAAATCCCAGGTTAAGGTTTCAATGAACAAAATAAATGTGAAGGAGTTTTAAGGGTCTTTTATTTTTTTTCATTATTAATTCCATCAAAATCTCAAAAGGGGAATACAGAGGGGGGAAAAAAATTACTTTTGTAGCACTAGGAACCCGATCTTGCCTGCTTTGGGTACATGAGTAGAGGCACTAAACATAATGAGATTATTCATGTGCATAAAGGTTGTCGGATCAGACCCTACCTTTGTAAAATATTTAATTACATATCATCAGAATCATGTCAGCTATGAAAAAGCAATAAAAATATTAAAGTCTGTCAGTGAGCACTAGTAGTAACTGTAGTGATATAAATTCATTAAGTTTTTTTAACGTATATCTCACATACACCAAAGGCAGCAAGTCTATGCTGGTTAATAATTTGCTAACAGTACACCAGCGTCATAGTGCACGTTCAAGTAAATTATGCCTGTTTTGGCAATTAGTAGTCAGATTATGCTACACGATGCCTTACTCCATGCTTTGGGTGGGGAAGGAGAGTCACAGGCCCGTTGTCTGCTACTTGTTTTTCCAGTCGACGCTCAGGCGTTGTCTTCCTTGCTACAAAGGTGAAGGTTTTATTGCTTTACTTTGATTGATTGGTAAGAAGCAGAAACGATCCCAATGCTAAAAACATGACTGAGGCAATGCACTTCACTTTGACCATAAAGTCACACATGTGATGAAGGAAAAGCACGTTATCTGCATAATATTTTTACTCAGGAATAGTTCGCAGGAGGGTAAAACCAGAGCTTTTTGAAGCTGCAGACTAAGAAGACATGAGTTTGTTATTTTTTGTGCTGGCAGGCAAAGGTGAAAGCAAGACTCAAGCCAAAAGCAAGCAGGGCATCCTCGTCCCATATGCTCTGGGGGAGTAATTGTGGCTCTCAGGGGAGTTGCATCACTGCTACTGCGCTTTCCAGAGTTGCATCAGCTTGTACATACTTTGTTTGCATTGTTGGTAGGAGACTGGAGTATTAATAGCTGGCTTCATGAGGAAGGTCATGCAACCCACAGTGGAAAGCAGAAACTGAGATAGGAAATACCCAGAACATCTTGGAGCAAATGTAAATCATGGGGAGAGAGGGTGACAACAAGTGCAATTACTTGCCCATCTGTAGCTGGCTCTGCCTGTGCAGGTGGGGTGGAGTGGGTGCGGAGCAGGTTGTGATTTTACTCAACGTCTGTAAATACAGAGTTAATAGGAATAGGTAGCTAGAATAGTATTTCTTGCATCTGAATAGCGATGTTGCACACAAGTGAAGCTGGCAATCGCAGGTCATGATTGAGTTGCATTTCCATAGCAGGTTTATCGTGCGCTGCTCTTCTATATAACCCATGTTTAGGCTCTGTGCGATTGGTCGAGAGCAAAATATGATTTTCTATGCATGTGTGCACAAACATGTTGCACTTCAAGTTCTTTAGTTGAATCTTTGTTCAGTACACCATGCTGGCCTTCAATTGCTTTGATGATCTTTTTTTTTTATTATTGCTTCTTGTTCCCCTTTTTTTTTTGCCCCTTCAGCTGAGTGACTGTAATCTGTACCTAGTACATGCTGTAAATAACATAGATTATATTTGGTGGACAGCAGGGTGCAGGACTCAAGAGGCATTTCAAGAACCAGCAAAAGTGCTGTGGTTGGCCTCATAGCTCTTAGGTTGTATCATCTCCTCCTTCTCCCTGCTCCCCTCCTCCATGATTTTCTGACGGCTGCTTTTAGATGGATTTTTATCAGGGGGGAAAAGCACTGATGCAAAGTGGATGACAGCAGATGTGTTCCCTTAACAGGGTCTTTCACTGAATGGCTCTGCTAATCATTATGTTTTGCTCTGTAGGACTTTTTATTCATTTAACAGGTTTATTTCCAGATTACATATTTGTTTTTATACTGTTTCCTCATAAATACAGGCACTGTAGAAAAAGCTGGCCCCACCATATTTCATGCAGTATTTGTTTATAGTAAGTGGGCCTCACTGAACCTGCATATACAATAAATACCCTTTCAGGATTCCTAGGCAGGAGTGGAGGGAACAGATGGCAAAACAGACCCAGGATTCCCGTTTACAAGGGGATCTTCAAATAACACAGGAAGAATGATAGCCATTAAAAAGCCTGTCTTCCAGTGCCTTTATTTTTGGCCATAAAAATTGGTTACATTAGTTGCTTTTTATTACCGTTTTTGGTTTTTATTCCTCTTTTACATTCAGTAACACACTTCCAATGACTTGAAGTAAATCAAGGTGCAGGCACCAACTTTTTCAACGTCATCTGTTTGATCCATCTTTTTCCCCACCTTTCTTTGTAGCAAGTCAGGGGTAAGAGCTAACTAGGGAAGAATCGAACATGTGTCTCAGACCCAAGGCCTCTGAGAGATGCTTGAAACACAAACCTGGGTCCAGGTTTGCAGAAAATTTGCAAGCAGCTGCTAAAGCTCACACCCAGGTTGCAGGGCTGTGCCTCACAGATACCAGAGGGTTGGGAGAAACATTTTGCACTCTTTCATCTTTTGGTGAGGGCTAATTTGTAAACTCTTTTGTTTTTAAGCATCAAGAGTGAGAATAAGAGGAGGTTGGTCACATGTTGTTCTGTGCTGTGAGAAGTTTGTGTGTCGCAAGTGGAGAAAGAAGTACAAGAAAGTTGCAAATTAGAATATTTCTGTACTACAGAACTCTTAATTGTCCTAGGGCTTAAACTCTGCCTGGTTTAGTATAGGTATAGGCAGTGCCTCTACTTATACCTGCTATGACACATATCTGCCTGCTTGGCTAAGTGCTCCTCCCAGGTGAGTTTTGACCTCCTCTCTTTGCAGGGAAGGTGCCTCAGAGGGAAAGGTTCTGAGTGAGTGTTTTGAGGGACCTCCAGGACACCTCATGGCTCTCCCCATCCAGGGCCTCCTGCTGCCCCCCAGATCTTGGTCAGGGGAAGGGAATTGCCAGTGTAGATACTCCTGCCTGGCCTAGTCGAACAGCCATAGGAGATACCAGGCCTGTGTCCTCCTCTGCAACCAAACCCACCACTTGTGCAGTGTCTTCACAGATTATCTTCAGCTGTGAGCAGAGCAGGGAGCACCATGTTGGGAAAGGTGTTTGCAGTCTGCAGTTGCTGTTAAAAAAAAAAAAAAAGCTGTGAAGAAGCCAACAGTCGTGGGATAAGGTGGATGGCTATCAGGTTAATGCAGTGCATTAGAAATTAATTAGGGTATTTCCAGTAAGAAAAGATGGCAACCACAAGCCTGGAAACCTGACAGCTGCTTGGACCCCACAGGCTGCCTTGCAGGCTTCCACTTTGGTGGTCAGGGTGTCCTAAAAGTCATGGACAAAAGTGAAGTTGAGGGTGTTGGAAGAGACTACAATGGCTGGAAGAGGAACCTAGTCCCACATACACAAGAACACTGGCATGAAGCCTCACAAAAGCCCCTGAGCCAAATGGCTAAGGAAACCCTGGGTTAATGTCAAACCCAGACCGGAATGGCTTGGGTGAGCAGCTTGGGCTGGACCTGGGAACATGGCAGGAGCCAAGTCACATGTGGCTAAATGGTAGCTGTCAACTCTTTGTTGTTATGGGGAAAATTGTAGTTTAATTGGATTAGGACATATCGAAGAACTATTTTGGAGGCCTATTCAGGGAGATGGCCATGAAGGCAATTGGACGGCTATGGGTTGGGTGCAGCTCAGCAGCATGGAAGCCACCAAAAAGGCATGCTCTGCCACAACGGAAAGCTTTGCAGTGTAGTCTTCTGTTGTACACCTTGGTTTGTGGGTCCTGTGATCCTTTCCTTCTCAGTAACTGAACAGTCATATACCCAATGATGTCAGGATCCCTCTTCTCATAGGGAGAAGCCTATTTCTTCCTCAAATTGCATCAGCCAGGTGCTTTGCAGCCAGGGGTTTTCCCTCAAAATCTCAAATCCTGTTCCAGCTAAACATAGCCACCAGCTTCTTAGCTGCTGCCTCTTTTTTTTTTTTTTTTTAACTGTTTTAGTTTGAGGGAGGAGGTGGGATAAAGTGAATTCTCCATATTAAACTATTAAATTCCTGGATTCTGACTAGGCCAGTTGTAGGTGTGGTCTTGGGTCTTTACCAAAGCACAGAAATTTTGCTGGTCTGGTTTGCTGGGACACAATACATGCTGATTTGGAAGGGCAGAGACTTACGCAAGATAAAAAACAAGGTAAGAAGCTGTGATGCATGGCTAGAGCTACCTAGGGCAACCTAAGCAGTGCTACCTAAGGCAACACTGAATGTGAGTGGGATTGCTCTGCAGAGCAGGGTCCCCGCTGGGGCTAGGGATGTGGAATTTGGTCTCCCCCACCCAGCCAGGCTGTGCCTTGACAGCATACTGGAAAATATGGATTCGTGGACCCCCCCATGTTTCCATATACTGGCAGCAGAGCACTTGCTCTTTTGTTCCCAAAGCAAACAGCTTCAATTAAGGTCCCGTCATCAGGGCAGAAAATGCTCCAAGGGCAGATGCTGCAGCTTTCCTTAGACATTGCCTTTATGTTCTGCTGGCAAAAGTGCTAATTCTGAAGTGGGAAATAATGGGCCTACTGGGGCAAGAGTGGGAAGAAAACCAAGGAGAAAATTGAGATATGTCCTTATGCCTAAACAAATCTGATGCCTCCCCCTTCCCTCCCTCCTCCAAGCAATATTCAAGCTCAATTCGCAGCAAGCATGCATACTGCACAGCCAGGCGATGCCAGGTTTTATCATCCCCTGCCTCCTGCCTGGGGGGCAGCAGTTGGCTGAGTGAATCCTGCAAGATCACACAGGATGTCAGTGAGTGCTGAATTTCGTTTTGTAGGTCCCTATCTATGGAACACACCTAAATGCACACAAATATTTTTACATCAGCCTAGCTCTCCCAGTGCAAACCGGCATGATTTGCACTTCCTAGATCATCTGAGTTTATTGCAGGGAGGTGCCAGCCTACTGTGGGCTCTTGGTCGCAGTTCACATCAGTGGAGTTTATAAAGATAGTTACACTGGTGTGTGAAGTGGGCAAGGTATGAATAGATTCATGAAGGTCTCCGCAGGATAAGGAAAGGTTTTTGCAGCCTGCTGTTACCTGACCTAACCAATTTAACATGGCCCCTCATCATGGCAGATCTAAGCAATGCTCAGTATTCAAAAATAGAAATAGCAACAAACCTCTTCCTTTTCTTCCTTCTCAGTTCACAGGAAAAATATTTTGACTAGTTTGAAAGCTAGGTTTTGGTTTTTTTTTTTTTCTGTGTCTGTTTAGATAAGTGAATGAATGAGTGTGTGTGTATGAGAGAGAGAAACAGAAGTTGCTGAAAGTTAAAGAAATTAGCCTTGCATTTGCTTCATTCATTTGAGGCTAAATTCTATTTAGTTTAATGTGTAACATTTCCACTGGCTTCAATAAAACATGTACTTTCAACCTGGAAGTCCAAGACTGTAGCCACTTCTTTTAATAAAAACAATTATTTTTTCATGTAAAAATCTTGCATTGGAAAATCAGTGCAAGCCACTCAAGTTGCCAGGCCTTTGCTTCACTGGCCACCAGCTGAAGTGATGAAGTGACCATGTGCTGTCATTTGCTTTGATAGATGGAATCCACCCACAGCAGGTTGCCCTTGTGCCAAACCCTTCTGGACAGTCTATGCTCCATGGAAATGGGGACTTTGCATCACAAGCAGTGGTGTGCACTGGTTGTTGCCATGAAGTCTGGTTATTCTGAAGGCTTAAAGCCATACATATGAAGCAAGTTAGTACTAAATTGACTCCTATACCTTTCATTAGATCTATTATCCACCTAGAGGCTATTTTCACTTTGAAGTGGCATTTGTTCCATAATAAGTAATGTCTCAAAATGCTGTTAATTAAAGTTTCATCTGTTTAGAGGATTTTCTTTTTCTTTCTCCCCCCCTCCTTTTTTTCTTTTCTTTTCCGAAGCTAGTAATTAGTCCAATAATGTGGAGACATTGTTACTGCAGCTCATTAAATTTGGCAATGCTCACTTGGACCTTTGAGTGCTGGCGATGTCAAGTTGACCTGAAATGCAAGGATTCCATCTGTCGGGAATTACTGATGAATTGGCAATTAAATATAAATATATATATATATATATTTAACTCATTACTTGTGCTGGATTGACAGTCCTGCAAGCACTATCATTTTATGTTCATCGACAGACTAATAACACTTCCCCTGGGCTCCCTTCCTCATGTGGAGGGACCAGCAGCAGGGATGAGAGGAAAATCAGATGCCGCAGGGATTTAATTTTTGTTCTGTCTGTAGACTACACTGATGAGTGTCAGTCTGGGCTGGGGTGAAGTGAATATCTGGGCTAACAGAGACAACTGATGCCGCGTGGATAACCAGACAGCCCTGAGATGATGCTGGCTCTCGGCTGTTATTGCCTCTTGTTGAACTGGTGGCAGAGAAATGGATCTCTGTCCTATTTCCCAGATGCATCCAGTCATGGACAAGGGAATTTATGGAAAATTATTTACCACTGCTTAAGATTGTCTCCTCTTCTAGCAGAAAGGGGACAGAGGACGCTATCCCTTACATTGGTTTGGGATTCCTGCAGAAGTGGCACCCAGGAAGTGATGAAGAGGGGGTGAAGAGCACAGGGTCTCTCAGTCCTGGATTACACTGCCAGAGTAACACTGAGGTGCCAAACCATCGTTCACTGGTGATGCCACACATAGGCATGCTGTTGAGACGTGCTGCTTCTGGCTGGGTGAGCTGCTGTTGCAGTAGGGAAGATGTAACAGGGAAACTTTAGTATATGTTGACTCCCACAGATGAGAGGTTAATTTGGGATCTCAGTGTTAGGCCCCCCACCTGCATCCTCAGCAAGTGCCAGGCCTCAGTGCTGTGGAGCACAAACCCGACATGTTGGCATGCACTGGCCTGAGATCTCCTCTCTCCTGCCTTTGGAGGAAAGGCAGGGCCCCTTGATGGCTCAAGATTAAAAGGTTCAACCTGTACCAATAGCTTATGTTCTAGTATCACTGGTAATTTGTTTTGGCAAGAGGAATCTGAGAAAATCAAAAGAAAAAAACAGAACTGTGGAGGGAGAGATAAATAACTGAGAGCCCAGATCCAAGGCTGTCCAAGCTGCTCCTGAGGCAGCTGGGAGTGGATGGTTTGCTGGGAGACGAGGTGAGCACCAAGCCACCAAAATCTAGGATCTCTCTAAGATGTCCTCTCTTCAGATGGTGTCCTCTTGCCGTGTCTTTTGCAGACTTGGTCATTTTACCCATCAGCCAAATAGGATCTTCCCATCTCAGAAAGAGAGATCTCTGGACAGGCCACCCCTTAAATACAGAGTTGCAAGGTTTGCCAGAAGCAGTCTTTAAATCCTGTGTCTTCAGACACTTGCTGTTGCATCAAAGCCCTGCTGACTATCTCAGCCTAGATCCACCTTTCGAAGCAGGAAATACTGGATCCAGGCGTAGGGAGGCACAACAGAGCAGATGAAATGGCTAAATATTTAATAATAAAGATTGTTCACACACTTCCAGCTTAATGTTACCGGCCAAGGAAAGCTGGATGTTTCACATGAGGTTAGCAGGATATTGCAATATTTTGGCTGCTTATCTGAAGTGGAATGAATGGAACTGCCAAAGCTTTTGAAGTTCACTCATGAGATAATATTTTATTAATTTTCTGAGCTGAGGGCACTTTAGCATCTCCTGTGAGTCTTCTGAATATTAAATGCATGTAGCTCTATAGGCAGGACTCTTTCAACATTCGCTCATTCACTGTTTAAAAGCGTCCGCTTCCCATAAATTGAGAGCAGTCTCCTTGGTTTTCCAAGAGTTATCTTCCCTCCAATAAATTAGAAAGTATATCAATTTCCTACTTATGCCCTTTGAATTCAAAGTAGGAGCTACTTAAGCACAAGGGAAGATGCAGTGTGTGTTTGTCTTGTTTGTCTGTCTGGTCCACAGAAAATGCAGTTTAAGTCAGAATGAGCTACTGTGCTTCAACTCCAGCTGCAAAAATAATTTTATTTTATGAAAGCACACAGTCTTTTAGTCCTGCTCTGGAGCTACCCTGGCCTTCAGCTGGAGTCCAGCCTTCAGAGAAGAGTGGAGGACAGTGGTGTAAGACCTGACCGCTGCTGTGCATGGTACCAGCAGGACCAGCCAGCCTGGTCACCCCCCAGCTGAGAGCCTGCTCCTCCAGCTCCGACTCAGCAGCAAGACAGCTGCCCAGCTAGTTGCATTGCCCTGGGGAGAGCAGGCTTGCTCCTAACGTGGCAACACGTACCTGCAGGCTGATTTTGATCTTTGGATGCATTGGTTTCACGTTGAAGAGTACTAACTCAGATAGTGGAGATGGTGAGTACTCATCAGTCATGTTTTCCTAGCTGGGTGAGAGCCGGGGAACTCAGGAGAGCGTGTGCCAGCCAGAAAAGCGCTTGCTGTGCTAGCCTCAGAAAACCCTCCCAAGTGTGTGGGGTTAGGTAGAGCTGCCAGCATGGACTTCTACATCAAAAAGGACAGGCAGTTCCTAGATCTAACGTCTGGCGCTTTATAAATAGAGTTAGATGACAGGGAAAAATAAAAAGAATACCAAAAAAGAAACAAAATGACAGCCTTTGTCCAAAAATATGCCAGTTACATTGTTTCGTCTCCTAAAAAAAGCAAGGAAAAAAAAAGATTGCTTTTTCTGCATTAAGCTTGTCATAACTGGATGATTATAGTAACACCATGAAAAGAGCCAGCCAGGATGTGACACTTTAGCTTTCAAAATAGCTCTTCCTAAAATAACCCCTTCCCTCACAGACTGCTACTGTGATACTTATGGGAAAATGTGAACAGACCACTCGTTCTCCATCTTTCCTTGGAGACTGAGGAACTTTCCATCAGTTTATGCGCTCTAAACTCCTGTCCCTCGGACAGGGAAGCCAAAACCGCAGGAAAATGGTGGGAGTAATTTAATACGTTTCACCAATTTGCCTTAATGGCACTTTGGAAGCCTTCTGATTCAATTAGATTTACTCTGTGCCCACAGAGAATAAACACATATACCTGCCATTTACATAAAGATCATACTATTTGCAGAGAATCTGCAACGCAAAGCAGGGCTGAAGTGGACCCTGTTGCAGTAAGGCAGCTCACCAGTCCTGTGGCCTCAAGCACTCGTTGTCTTCAAGCACTTGCATCCTGAAGCATTAAACTAGATAGCACAAGCTGTGGGCATCTGTCTTCTTCAGGTGCCATAGAGGCAACATTGCCCAACTGGAATGATCCCGTGCTGCCCATCCTTCCTCCCGTGCAGGTCTTACCTCCTCTTGGATCAGTGTGCCTGCACGTCAAACAAAATCAGCTGGGCTGGTAAAAACCTTCCCCTTGGAAAGAGGCATAGCCTTTTTGGCCAGCATGGCTGGACCAGGAGGAAGCTACAGCCCCATGGCTGCAGATGCATGGAGATCGTGCTGACTTTCCGAGCTGAGGGGAACACCAGGCAAATGACTGATCCGCTGGGCTGCGCGCACATGACTCCTCACGCAGCACGGCTGGTATTGCAGAAACATTTATTTCCCTAATTTAATCTTTTTAAAAATTTGCAGATGTTTCCCTCCATCTCAGCAGTAAAGGGGAAGCAGCAATAGCTGCGTTCCCACGTGCACTGCATGGGAGCTTGGCGTAAGCAAGAAGAAAGATGTGTGTCCCCATGTGGTGGGGACATTCCAGTTCAGATCAGAAAAACGTGCCTTCTGCTCAGTCATTTTCCAGTGCTGTGAGTTCCCCAAACAAAGCCAGCAAAGACCAGGGGCTGGTCAGGTTCTAATGATGTTTACTTGATCTTCCACTAAAGAAGTTTAGTGACTTGTGTAAATTATTACACCAGATACTCCCCTCACAGTACCACTTTGAGGGAGCACAAGGACCATTTTCCAACTCTCCCTTGCTGTCTTTGTAGGCGATTTCTTGCTCCACTACCCGTCACATCCTTGCAAAATGAAATTTATCACCACTGCAGGTTTGTTACATTTGCCTTCTCATAGCAGATAATGGACAGAGCAGACATCTGTTAGCTACAGACCTAATACCGAAACCAAGTTAATGGGCATGTTGTAACATGGAGCTTCTTGAAAGGAAGGGTAAAACAAAGCTTCTATTAGAAAGACTAAAATAATACGGAGGAGGTTTTTACTTGGGTTAGACGGGCTTTCTCCTCACTGAGGCAAATAGTAGGGGTTTTTAAAATCAGAAAATAAATCTGATTATCTCTGAACTGGGGAAGTTCATGTTTCAAGTCACTCTCTACAGACTGACCCATCGCAAGTTACATTGCGAAATCCATGGGAATAGACTGCACTCCTGCCATGCAGCAGAATATCTGGACAGGACACTTGCAAATTGGGGTAAATTCATAAGCTTCCATATCTGATAAGATGATATGGTTTTATGTTCTCAGGAGTGCTTTGTCTTATTGGCGCAGGAGAGGAGACTCCTCTGTTCTCTTCCACATACCAGGAAAACAAGCCTCATTTTCCAGTGGTTTAGTACGGTAGATGTCCTGATTATATGCATACATATATTACAGAATGAAGTGTTCACCTACACAAAGGTTTTTACTTGCTCTTTAAGCCTGCACCACTCTCCCCTCATTGATCCTCTGTTGTGCAGCCATGGCTGTAGCATGCAGCTTGGCATTCAGAAACCAGGCTTGGTCAGCTATTCACTCCCCTGCCACGTGTCTGGGTGCACCAAAGTCCTCTGGAGCCTTGTCCTTCTCAAAGGATGGCAACGTATCCCTCTGTTGCTCTGTGTATCATAGCTGGCCTAGAGGGTAAAAGTCAGTTTCATCCCGGGCTAAAGGACTGTCAGGCATGGCATGCAACCTGTGGCAGGGAGATAGTTAACATCCTCCCCTTCTGCAGGGAGAGGTTGCAGCTGCCTATCCAGCCTGCCAAACTGAATGGGGATCCAGCCCTCTGGGAAATGTGTCTGGAGTTATTTAATCCCAAAAGGATTATAAAGAGAGTATGCTCTAGGGAATCTCTCAAGCCCTATCCCTGTTAAAGAAAAACAAAACCAAACCCCAAAACCAACAACCCCTTTCCCCCTGATGGTTTGCAGCAATAGATACCCTTGAACTTTCACCAAAAAATGTTGAAAGGGGCAGTGGAGACATGGTCAGACTTTTCGCTGCACTCTCAGCCCACCAGCGTCTGCCAAGGCAGCCGGTGCTGCTCCTCTGTAAAGCTGCTTCTGCTTTGGCTTCCATGGTGCTATCATTTCCTGCCTCTCTCCTACCTCTTTTATCTCCTTCAGCACGTCCTTTGGAGGACTTTCTTATCTCCCTCCAACTTTTGTATGGGTTTCATTGGGCTGAGTCTTTTATCCCCACCTCTTCCTCCTTTGTATTTTATCCCTGGTTAATCTCAGCCATGCTCCTACATACTTTGCCTGTTCATCTGTTCTCTTTTTGACTTGTGTTTAGACTGTAAGCTCCTTGAGATAGGGCCTGTCTTTTTATTTTATTCTTTTTTAGTATCTCCAGGAACATAAAATCACAGACTGGATTTAAGTCATTGAACGAAATAAAAGCATTAAAAGAAAGCTAGTCTAAAAGGTTGCATGGAGATATCTTTCTCATTTTCAGCAGCAGTCCAAGGCAGCAAAGCTTTCATTTGTATAAACACATGGTCATCACTCTCCTGTGCAGCACAGTGGGATGGAGCAGACCCACCAGTTCACCCCCTAACAAGTCACCCATTGCCTCACTAACAGCAGGCATCAATTTACTGGTGAGGAGGAAGAAGTTCTGTTCTTTCAATGAGTAACACCAAGAAGTCTTGGTTACCCTGGCTGCATGGGAGATCAGATGATGTCCAGGTGTTGCAATGCACACCATAGTTAGCTCACATCACGCAAGGTATGTTTTTAGGGAGCTGCGACAGCAGGGGGTTTTGTCCATTTTTTTTCTACTTTCCTCTTTGGAGGTTCCGAAGAAACACTAAATGTTCTGTAAAGAAGAATAATCTGTGTGTCTCAACACATTTTATATGTCAGTGGGCTCTGGTCAGCACTTTTTTCCTGAGTCCATTGAGACCTTCTGTGAAGTTTCTTGTTCCCTGGCAGGTATCTATTCCTGCCCACTTTACCTGATCTCATTCAGAAGACAAAACAATGTTTTGATTTGTTTCTTTTTTATTTTTTTTGAGGAGCTTCTGTCCTTTTCTACAGCCTCTTCTCTAAAGAGCTATAGAAGCTAATAACTGCCTCATTAATTTTAAATGGACATGTCCGTGTAACCACTCAACTCTGACGGCTGCAATTAACCTCCAGCCAGTGCAAACTTGCTTTAACATTTGGATCCTTGATTCTTGAGATGTTTCCCAATGATGCAGGAGGGTTCCAGGATCTTCATGGAGCCTGGTCACACTGCACAGGTGTCTTCCTCCCCCCTCATTTTCCAGCAGTCTGGAGCACCCACATGACAGGCACCTGCCGGCGTTCTCTCAAGTTTTGAATACAGCTGACCGTAAGCAGTAACCTGACCTCACCATTTCCTCCTCAGCTTCCTAGGCCTTCAACTCTAAGTAGTTTTCTTTGTGTTCTTTGCCACCAGTGAGGGAATCTGGCCCCGTAGGCAGCTTTGAAGCTTTTCCCATGACATACATGAGGAAGTAGTGGATGATTTATTAAGATCTAGTAAACCATTAATTCACTCATTCAGGACCCAATTAATTCCTTTTGCTGCATCTTTTATTGAGCCACCTCTGCTCTATTGATGGAATGATTACCTGTTTCTAAAAGAAACTGCAAATTACCCAACCACCTGATATTTGCCTGAAGAAAGACAAATGATAAATAGATCATAGTCAAAAAGTACTTTTAGGGTGAATGACACATGACTGTATTTGTGCAGGAAATATCTGGAGAAAGGCAACAAGCTGAATGGGAAATACTGGACCAGAATCTCTGATCTGGTGTGATGATGTGGCTCTACTCATTGCATGCTCTTAGCAAATTTTCTTGCTGCTTCTTGATGTTGCACTCGTGGCCACTGCTGTTACTTACCCATGGCAGTAAAATTGTGCCCATAATAATGATAACAATAGTGGCCATTTGTTAAAATTCTGAAATAATTCATATGGATAATTTTTATAAGCCTTGTGTCCACTAGGACTGGAAATGTGCCATCTATTCTTTGCAGTGCAATCCTAGAGGTTGGGCAAGGCTCTTTTCTCCTTTCTTTGTCTTTCTGAACCTCAATTTCCCTTCTATAATAAAATAGGAATAATTTTGCAGTAAAATAAGAGTTAGAGGATTAGACAGAGCATGGGTTAATTGGCATATAATAGGCATGTTGTGGGGGAATGTATGGACTACTGAGAATTACGAAATGGAGCTCCACCTTGCCTTTTATTTCCCATTTTGTTCTGTGCAAGTGTTACTCTGTTAGTGATGTTGTTAAATGAAGCTTGCAATTCTAGGGGTAGTGACTTCATTTTTACTGACTTGAGCCATGTTGACTTTGCAAAAAGTAGAGATACCTGCCTGTGAAGGGTGATGATGAGCTCTGATAGTTCATGGTACTGTGATGCCTTATTACACTATGGGAAGCATATAGGATGATTAGTTTTATCATTAAAGCTCTATATAGGCATTATTTATCCCGTGTGTATGCTGCTTTCAAACACTTGCAAGCCAAAGAGGTATTTCAAGAACAGCAGATGGGTCTGGATTTGTACTGTACAAATCCACACAGTCCTGACCTTTGAATGAGAGGATATAGTTTTTTAGTTCTTGGGAATTATCTTGTGCTTAAGAGACACAGGAACTGGCCCGACCAGCTTGCCATCTGGAGACCTGATACTGCAGCTGGAGGGGCTCAGGGAGACACCTATGCTGCCACAGCAAGTACAGGTTTGCTTATTAGCTCCAGTGATAGCAATAGGGCTCAGAAAAGACACACATGGACATTGAGATGCTGAAGGTAGCTTCTGCTAGGGTGCCAGAAAGTAGGGTATATGAAGAGGAGACTATTTTATACAATAACCATAATGGCACTGGGGCCATTTTGTAGATCCAAATTCAGACATTGTATGAGCTATCACAACTCTCTTGAAATGTTTAGGGTTGCACACAAGAGCATTGATGCCAAATTTATCCACCACCTTTTATATAAAACTGTAGGAGTGTTTCTTCACAGCAAAGACTTTTCTTCCTGGACTCTTTTTTAAGATCTGCATGTGTTATAATCCCTCCTTGAGATACCCACCTTTATGCCTTTGGTATTTAAATTTGAAAGATGGCTTTAGACACCTCACATCTTCCGCAGCAGAACCCTGAGCCTGGCATGTCTTGTTCAGTTTAGAAGTAATGATAATGCTAGCAATTGTTAGAATAGATGGCAGTCTATTTAGCTAGTTTATTCTGTAATAGCTGAAGCAAACTTCTATGAGAATTCAATTTAAACTGATAAATGCCCCATTTTAAACGAGTTAGCAAATATTTTTGGAGAAATTTTCAGTGTTAATTTAAACTGATTTTGGTTAAATCTGAGCTCCTCTAATATCCACCACCTACAGTTTCCCTTTGCCTCTCTTGGGGAAGAGTGATTTAAAGCTGATTTTGCTTAACCAAGGAAACAGAGCTAATGTAATAAGCTTCTTAAGATTTCTGTAAACCAGAAACATTAACTGGGATATCTCAAACGCTAGAACTATTTCAGCCCACTGTTCTTCATTGCTGTTATCATAATTGGATTTGTGTTTTAATGGGATGCATTTTGAAATGTTGTGGCTGCACTGTACCAGGCTAGTGGAGGAGATAACACCCCTCTTTCTGTGAAACACCCCTCTGACCTGCTCACGGTCCAGCATGCTGCAGCCCTGCACCGACGTGCCCAGCGTTCCTGGCTGCTGAGAGCCCTTGCACTGAGAAGGGAGCTGTGCTGTAAATCACTCACACGTTAGAGGGGAGTTTTTTTTCTCACCAATGATTATGGTTGCACCTTTAGTTGAGGAGGTTGTTTTGGGGCAGTAAATTGTGCTGTGGGTTATCTCTGTCTCCTTCCCTGGCTCTCTTTTTCTCACTGGGTAGGAAACAAACGGCCAAGCCCTGACAGCCTCCTGGGCTTTGTGATCATCCTTTGTTTTCATTTTTGTGAGAAGAGTATCTGAAAGGGGGATTGAGAGAAGCTGACTCTTTGTGTTAGAAGTACATAAATTACTGCATCCCAGGTTGTCATCAGAGTTCTGCATCTCACAGATGAAGCTAAAACAGTGACTGCAGTAGCAGAGGGTGGGATTGCTGCAGCCATGCTGTGTGGTGCTGGGCAGCACTCATCACCTGATGTGTGTGAAATGCATCTGTGCTCCAAAAATGGGACCCAGCATGGGATGGGGAAATGAAGGGGACTGCTGATGGGGGACAGTTCTGCTCAGGACTCTACAGACAATAAAAAATTCTCTTGACAAATTATTTCTTTTGCCACTGTAGCCTTTGAACAGTACATTAAGTTGGACAATGTGAGAGCTACCACTCTTGTGACCTGGTGGTGCATAAATCTCCTCTATGTTCCCATCCTCTTTGCATCTTGGCATCTCCTCCAGCACCATGACCAGCTTGATGTGAGCAGAGGTATAAATACCTCCCAATATTGCACTCGGCATTTCACCAGGGGCACTTTGTCCTGGATGGAGGGAAAGCCCTTGTGGAGGCTGGCCTCCACATCTGAAATGCCACACCGGGTGCTAGCGCAAAGTGGTTTTCACATAAATGGTCGTGCTTTGTGTGAGGGGTAGGTTTTATCAAAAGACTAAGCTGGATCCATGGTTAATACAGGATAAATACATGGTTTAATATGGTTAATTGATTACTATGGAGGACAGGGGGTCAATGGGCATCACTTAATTTCTGTAACACTTGTATGCTTAAGAGCATTTATAATACATAATATTAATGTCTGTAGCAGGTCCGTGGGATCTGCTGGTCATTTATTAACTCTTTATAAATGTTCCCTTAATGCAAGTTGTGAGTTAGTAGACTATGGGTAGAATGACTCAAAAACTTCCCTTTTTCTCTCTCAGAGATGAAAAATTAATGCATTCTGTATTTCAGATTAAAAAAAACAAAACAAAACAAAAAAAACGGAATGAAAAGTTTGCAATGCGGTCCAGACATTCCTTATAGACCTTTTCAGACTGGACTGTTCTGGTGTCTCATTTAACTAAAACATCACAGAAATACTTAGAGTGCTTTATGACAAATCATAATCTTTTATGAAGCAGATATCCAGACAAAACAAACCATGTTTTGATGTTACTGGAAAACAAGGTTTTCATTGATCCAAACTGAGCTTTGTGGGTTTTGGAATTTTCATTTTGCAGAAGATTAAAAAAATATCTTCGTTTTCATTCTTGTTCTGCTTAGGAGCACAATTAACTGGGAAAAAAAAATATGGAATTCCCTTAGCAGCTAGCAAGGCTAGTGTTTTTGCATGCTTCTCTGAAAAATAAATGGGATTACTTTGTTTAAAAACTGCTTTTAGCAACCTCTGTTAGAGCCCTAAAATGCACAGGAGGGCATGATCCTTCTTCCTTTGAAGTCCCTGGCACAGTATCCATTGACTTCACAGGGAGTAGGATTGACTGAATAATTGTATTGCAGTATGAATGTCTACCCTGACACTGCACAAAGTCACGCTGAAAGCCACTTGATGTCATTCTAATCCTGTCTCCTCACAGTGGTGTTCTGGAGAATAGGGTTGGTTTTGGTTTTTTTTTTCCCCCCTCCGTATTTATTATTTGCAGAACGAACTAGTTAACAAATAGAAAGGACAAAGCTGAACGACTGTGTCATTAATCTCCAGAGTAACTTGGTCTGCTGCTGAAGTGATCAACTGCTCTGTGCAGCAAGCGCTAACAAGGGGTTTTTTAGCCAGCAGTTCTTTAATGTGCTAACGAGAAACCCTTTAGCTGGAGGTATCACCCAGACATGTGGCTGAGCCTTGGAATGCCAGTTCTGTGAGGTTGGCAGAAGCCCCCGTGGTTGCCAGGGTTTTGATCAGAAACCCCCCCCAGTGCTTTGCGTCTGAGCAATCAGAAAGGCAAACACCTGCTGGGGGGGAAGAAGGGGGCTGCGATACACAGGCACCGATGCTGGCAACGGTAACAGCTTCACTCCTGTAACACCGGACCCCTGATATGGGATTGCCAAACGCAGCTTTCACCCAACAGCTTGTCGCCGCTGGATAAACCACAGCGGTGCGAATGGTGTTTTGGCACGGCTGTGTCTATCTGCACTAGAAGACCTCTGCCGCTGGTGAGATCATTGCTGGCTGTGACTGAGGCAGATGCCCGGGATAGATGAGGCCCTTATAGATTGTCTCCCGGGAGTAATTATAGATAAACCATGACACTTAGCTGCAGCCTTTTGTGCTCGTGGTGCTGCGGGAACTTGTGGGAAGCACAGCTGCCCCAAACGCAGGGGTAAACTACTCCTCCTTGGCTTGGTGAGCAGAGAAGAGGGATGAAATGTCGCCTCTCCTCCGTCGGGCACCCTGAAAGAGGGCAATGCTGGTCCCAGCCATCCTTGTGAGTACTGTCCCTGAGGGTGTAAATAGGGGAAGATGGAGAGTCATTGCCCAGAAAACCTCTGAAGGTGCCAGGTTGTCCTAGGGATTCTGGCTTTAGCCTGCCTGAGGTATCATGTAGGCATTTTGCCCTTCACATGGGCATTTTGCCCTTCGCGCTGTTGCAGTGGAAAACAGGAATCATTTCATACTGACTACAGAAAGTGTGGTCTTTGTGTATACCTTGGCCTGGAGCAAAAAATCCCCCGCACAACACTTTTTAACACACAGATGCTAGCAACCCTGCTGTAGGCTGAGGGAGGACTGAAAAACAGAGGGATAAGCTGCTGATGTTAGATATCGTGGTCGATTACAGAGACAGAAGGACTGGAGACTGATTTGAGGTCAAACCATAGCATAGCCTGTGAGGAAGGCAAAAGTGGCTTTAAAGCTTTCCCCATTTCCCACATGAAGATGTGTCCTGCTTCTGCAACCCACCAGAGCAACTCAGAAATGCAGGTGTCTGACCAAAGTGGGCGGCAAATAGCCCCTCTGCTTCCACCACAGGCACAAGGCAGCTCCCTCGCAAAGACTGTGCTGGAGGGCTCGTGGCTCATCCACACAAGGACTGTGCTGGTACAGCTCACGGCTTGATCTTTCCAAGCTGTTCACAGCTCCTGTGTCCTCCAGAGAGGATCTAGGGATAGCGGGGAAGACATTTTCTGAACTTCTGGCTGCTTTTCCACAACAGTCTGAATCTCTCCACCTTATTAAGCTCCTCTGTTACTAAGTAAACTAGGGGATGCCAAATTTCCTTCTGTCTTCCTCCTGTAAAACTGAAAGATGCCAAACCAACAAAATACAGGTTGGTGACAACAGGATGAAGCCAAGTGTCAGTGTGGCATTATTTCTATGTTCAGCTATCCCAGAACACAGAAAATGTCCAAGCAAGTCCTGGGCTTTTACTTCTTTGATAGTTAATTTGACTTGGCTAGGGCAAGGTTGTTAGATGCTCAAAACAGCCTGTTTGATCAGCTAAAGGGTAAAGTTTCAAGAAGTCAGTTTTGAAAAGAAATACCAAGCCTGTAGTTTGTTGATGTATGTAAAGTGGGACTTTCTTTTGCTCTAAAAACACTGGAAGGTTGCAGCACATCACATTTCACTTTTAGCTGGCTGAGAGTAAGCTTTGAAAAAACAGAAAACCCTCATGTACTCCTGTTAATCATTGATAAGGTCTTTGATCTGTTTTCAGTTCCGTATGGCTGATTGACTCTTCCCCACTTTTTTACCAGCTTTCCATTTGTGCCTTACTTCTCAATGTATCTGTTCTCCATGAGTTTGAACAAGTAGAAGTCATAAGCGTAAATGTATTTTTATCGTATTTCTGATCAAGTGGTAAATGTATCTTTGTGCAGAATTTCTAGTATCATTCCAAAGGACAAAAAGAATTTGGGATAATCTGAACTGCCCAAACACTCCTTCTCTGCAGTTATTTCCAGCTCGTCTGTGATGTAGACAACATTTTGCAGGAGAAGCCTCTTACAGTTACCCGATATGGGATTCCTCAAATGCATCCCTCTGAAGGCTGGCAGAAAAACACCATTGCTTTAGGACTGAAACAAGTGTGAGTGAACATGCTTCAGGCACAGATTCTTCCATCCCTTTTTCACCATGCAACTTTTAAGCAAGCCTGCTTGGATTGCTCTTCAGACTCTCAATTCATGGTGCAATAAGCTGGGGCAGCTGCTGCTGTTGCCCCAGGAGAGGGTATCTCTAAGAGGGGTACCTGAAGATGATGTGACTCTGCCACTCTGCCAGATTTGGAGTGGCTGGAGAGGTTTGCTGCCATGGTCAATAGTCTCCGAGGGCAGTAGCAAGGGTGTCAGCTGCTGTGAAACACAGCTAGTAGAAATATGCAAAAATGCACTGCATCCTAATTTTATTGGTGATTTTGGTGATGGTCTCAAGGGTCCACCCTCAGTCTGATTTCTCTGATTTTTTCATAAAACTCAGAAGCAACTTTTGGTTTGTGCTGAATGAGTACTAACTGGCTGGTCACCATGCCAGCACACTCTCTATCTTTTCATTACATTGCAGGCTGCCCCGTGTACTCTTCTGTGTCCCTTAGCTGTGATACTCCAGACTCATTACACCACCCCACCTTCTTGTCCGCGTGGGTGCATGCACACCCTTTCATTTCTGTACTCTGCTCTCACATGGGCATTCCACATACATTTCTGTTTGGTGAAACACAATGCAGGGGGTGGCAAATTAATATAAAAGATGGTACAAAAAAATGCAAAGCAAGTAACTGGCCAAAACACTCCCTCCTGGGCCACGCTTCTTGCTTACTTCTGACACTAGGGCACCAAGAAGGGTAACAAGTAAAGTCAGCCCGCTCGGCTTCTTCCACCACAGGAATTAACTGTGTTTTGCTGTTCATTGTATAAGCAAGCTGGCGAACAAGTTAGTGGTTCAGGTTCATCGCCGTTTATGTGGAGGGCAGTCAAAACACTAAACAAACCTCAGCACAGAAAGAGCATCACAGAGACTGAGCAGTCAGTCTCTTTAAATACCTAAATCCACCTCAAATTCTCTGTGGCTGCAGTTAAAGTGAGAAAGGGCTGTTAGAGGCACTCTTACATTCCCTGATAAAGCAAATGTTTACCAGATACAGGAACCAGTCTTCCTCCTGCCCTCTTTAGATTAAATTGCCTGATAGAGCAGAATACAGAGTTAACTCTTTGTGCTATGTCCAGGACAGAAAGCCATGACAAAATAAAATTACTGAATTCACTCCCGAGAAAACTGCTTGATCATTTCATGTGTATGGGAGGCACAAACCTCAAATTGAATGTTTGGCAACGTATGAGGGCTATAATACATATATAGTCAGTTGATGTTGTTATTTCCCTTAAATGAGGTCTCTTTTTCTCTATTTTTGATGCAGTTCTCCAGGGAGATTAATTTGTATGAAAGTAGAGTGCTAATTGCACAAAACAAGCTGGGGTACTGCAGAAGCATAATTAAATTTAAAAAAATATGGTGTTAATACAATTGTGGTGCTAATTAAATAAAATTGGTGACAAGTGTCTAAGGCAGAGCAAGTGTAAGGAGAAAAACTGACAAAATGATCATTTAAAAATTCTCGCAGATATTATAGTTCATTGGTAACTGAGCCGAATTAAAAGTAATTGTACATGAAGTGCTATGTGAGCGCTTGATCTTGCTCTCAGCAAAGTGGGACTTTTGCCAGTTCAGACTCTAATGTTCCATAAATTGCTGATAGGAAAGCGATAGGCTCATTTTATTTATGCATGTGTTTAAGTGGGGTCTAATTCAGCATCGGTCAGACTTGGGAAACAGTCCCCTCAGGAACATTCACAGTCATGCCTAGGATAGACTGACCCAGTCCCTGCCTTGATAGGAATTGCTGGTGGTCTGTGTGCTGGGGGGACCTGGAGATGGTGTGGAGCAGGCTGTGCCAGTGGCACTCCATGGCTTTGACCTCAGCAGCAGCTGGCTTTCTAGAACTGCAAAGACCAAGGGTGCATCATCGGAGGCCCTCCTCCACCCTCTATGGAGCAGGGAGGCCCTTAATCAGCATCCCAGCTCAACTCCCTTCCTCTTTGGCATTTATTACTGGCTCACAGGAATCACACGACGCCTACCACAGCTCCAGCTTCCTCTTCAAGCTTGGCTGTCCCCAGCATTTTCCTGTGCGGCGCCCTCTGATCTGGTTCCCACCTTCTCCAGAAGGTCACTCCCACTGGCTGGCCTCCCTGGGGCTGCTGCCGGCAGCACCTGCTGCCCTGGCACCTCAATTTCCAGCATTGGCGCCTGCTGGAAGCCCCGGCAAGAGTCCTGCTGACCTCCCGCCATCCTGGTGCACCGGAAAGCTGCCGGGTGAACCCTGAGTTTCCTCACAATTTGTGTTCATGAAGGAAACCTCCCACACCCCCTTCCACCCACAAACCAACAACCCCAAGCCGCTTCTAGCCTGTGTGGTCCTGAAATAAAAAAAAAAGTCCTTTCAGATGTGAAACAAGGCAGCCCTGTCTTCCTGAGTCAGCAGCCTAAAACAATAGCTAGGAGGACTCACCTCGCGGCAATTTTTACCCTCTCAGGGGTCATGTTATAATACAGTAGACCCCCAGCTGTGGTTTTAAAAATGCATTGGCTTGTTTTGGGAAGCTGGCTTGAACAACTTCACTGAGCTTGCAGGAAATTAGTTGTGATCCTTCATACAACGGGAATTTTGCCTTTGACTTTGCTGGGAGCAAGATCAGGACCTTAATGTCTACAGAAGAATTGCTAGCTCTGTCGCTTGCTGGAGAGGGGGAGCTGGGAGGATAAGCGATTTCTCTGTGTAGGTGGCTCAGCTGAGAAAAAAGCAGAAAGGAAAAAAGTTCCCTTTTGGGTCAGGTCTTATTTTATGGCTGGGGTTGCTGGTCACTGCCCTACAATATTGCTGGACAGAACAAATAGCTGAACGCACAAACCGCTGTCCTTGTTTTTATTCTTCTTATGTTTTATGGACAATAAGCTTAGGGGAGGGCTCTCCACCTGGGACGTGCTGCCTCTGCCCTTTCTTGAGGGGGCTTGCCCTGAGCAGGGTCTTTCGGGCTCCACCACCTGTTGCAGCTCCTTACCTCCCTGGTGAATAGTCCTGCCCTGCTATCTGTTCTCCACATGAATGATGCTGGGCTGCAGGGGGGGTTGTTATTCATTATAAACATGTTTTAATCCCACTTTTGATTTCAGAAGATAGATGCTAGAATAAAATTGATGACATGTTTCAGCCTGATGCTTTTATTCACTTTCCTGAGTCTGAGTCTGTCATCTTTCCTATCTTTGCTAGTGTGACTCTTGCTTCATCTCTGTGGTTCCTTCATAATAGACATTGTGTTTCCTCACCTTCTTCTTGAAAGCAGAGCTTGATGCTGTGTGTTAATTACGGGTGGTTTCTGCTCAGCTCAGACCTTCTTCATATGGAAAAGAAGATATGGCTGAAGGAAAAAGAAAGCATAAGAATCCAGAACAACAGGAACTGGCACAAAGTTGTCATCTTCCTAAGAGTGTTTGTCTCAGTGGTAATATCAACCACAAGGGCGTGTGTCCCTCCTTCACAGCAACAGTGTTTGACCTTGCCTGGCTTAGTTTACAGTAAGACTAAAGCCTTTTCTTTGCTGTTTCCTTGCCTTAGGATGTGTTTTGCCCATTAATTGCCCTGAGGTAGAACATGCCAATAAGATTGGGCCTGAGAGTTAATAACTAGCCTCAACTCATTGTCGGGGACAGATGGTCTCTAAATGTGACTTTGGGGCTTGTCCCTGTAGTATGGGAACACATTCAAAGCATATATCTCGTCTCAGCTTGTTTCCATGTGCACATCACACGTAGGCAAATGCAGACCTAAAACTGCCTCTGTAGCTGGAGTGATTTGTCTAAGTCAGAAGCAATATCCACAGACATCCTTTTCCACTGTTGCCGTGCAGAACGACCATAGACATGTGGGATGCAGGTTGTGCCTTAGGCTACAGGTGCAAATTTACCAGAGGGGGAAGCTTTCCACCATGGGCCTGGTCTGCACATGACATCCAGCATGGCCCTGGCCCATGCCACGTTATGGGAACACAGCTGCTTGGTCCTTGCCCAAGTTTTGGACTTGCAGAGGTGGGATTTCGGTCGTGCTGGTGCCCAGGGAGATGCTTTGCAGCCCAGTACAAATGGGGACCAAGGGGATATTGTGGGGCAATAGATACTGGTGAAGGAGGTGGGTGACCAGGAGTGGTGGCCGAGGCGGCTGGAGAAGCTGTGCCAGCAGATGGGGTGTCCCAGGTGAGGATGTGTTGGTCATGCATCATTTCTACTGATTTCTAAGGGAAGCTCCAGGCTCGGCTAGTGCCCTGGGTGCTATTTCGTAGAGTGAAAACTCACAGCCCTCTTGTTCAGATCCTTGACCACTAAACTTCTGAGCATTCAAGGCAAGAGCAAGCATAAGTGAAGTCTATGTATACAGCAGGAACTTTGCGAATCCACACTAACAGCTGAGGATGCCTTACAGCCTTTCTGACACTGTGAGTTATTGAATAAACAGGAAAAAATAAGTGATGAGACATCATAAAATGGACTTTTATTTCTCTTATTTTCACAGCTGCAGTTCAGTGTACTCACTTAATGACTGAAGCAGCAAAGCGATGTAGTGTATTTATATGCTACATTTCTAAACAAACCAACATTCATGTATAGTATATGAATATAGATACTAAATATATATATCATATAATACAGATAGACTATGTACATATCCTTCATTATAATATATGTACATGATTGCAATATATTTATATGGGAAAAAAGTAATGAAAGTATAGCTAAGTAGGACAGAACCGCAGGATGGCTGTTTTTCTAAAACTCTAGGTAAAGGTGTACAGCTTCTGGTAGAGTAAAATTTCTGGTATAGCTATGATATTTATGGTCAGATTCTGACTGCTGAACTCAATCTCTGAGTGCCAGTTAGGTCCAGGCTCACTTATTGTGGCTAAAAAGCATGCAATTTTTATTAATCTATAGGTTCACTCTCTGAAGTAAAATCCTAGCTACTTCCTCGCTACAGAGACTTTCCTAGAACTCAGAGGTGATTTGCCATTTTGGGATTAAGATGGTAACTTGTGTCTGGGAGATGGGGGGAGGAGGGGAGATGAAAACCCTAGAAATTATTTACATAACTAGCCCTCCCAATTCTTTATTTTCAGTTTATTTTCCAAAGGTGAAGGCTTGCCCAGAGCTGAAACATCAGATAGAAATCTGGGTGGGAGACACCACAGAAGATAAGGTGATGTGAGTCTGAAGCTTACTTCACTTGCATCTTGAATGAAAAAACATATTAACTTCCACTGTTACCGGAGCAAGGCTCCTTTGAGGAGCCTTCCAGTATTGCTAGAGAAGGGACTGCAGAAAAACTAGCTTTCATAATTATAAAAAAACCCACTAGCTGTTCTTCTCTGTAGCAGGAATTTGCTGTTCGAAGCTCACAGTTCCAGTATTTTCACATACCAGTTCTAATTTGATATTTTTTTCTTAAATATACGGTTTTCTAAGTAGTGAGATAAATCAAGCTGCCAGCAGTTCAGCAGATGTTAGCTAATTGTTTTCTGGGCATTCTTTACCTTTTAAACAAATATTTCCCTGAGACTGATCACTGATGCATTGCTTTCACCACTCTGGCAACTAAACTCACTAGATGCGGAGCAGGGTGGCAGCAGCTTTTCCATCAATATGCCTTAGGCCTGGTCGAGGCAGATCATCTAGACTGACAAAAGAAGAATATTTATGGTGTCTTTTCCAATTAAATCCTCAGCGTCTCTGCTAAGATGGCCAGGGTTGCCGTGGTATTTTTAATGATGCGAACAGCTGCTACCTAAGAAACCTAACGATCAGCTCATGGCCATGAAATAGGTGCTGTGTAGTGACAACACTTGATAAGGTCCATCGACTGGGCCAGATTCAGAACAATAACCTCTCAATTGAAAGGCTCTCCAGGCTATTTCCATCACCCTTGCAGACCTCTTTCCTGACTTGCCTTGTGCTGCCTCTGCTCCTGCTCCTCCACTGGGGAAGACACAGGGTCTTTCAGCACACACTGACTGATAAATGATGTTTGCTACCTCTGTGCCTTTTCCTTTGGGGGCTGGAGGGGAAGCGGGAGCCTTTGCTCATGCTGTTGATGTTCCCGGGCCACCCAGCCTGCACTTTGCTTTTGTCCGCAGCGTAGGAAATGCACATCTGTACGAAACGCTGCCAGGTCCCTTTGGTCCAGTCTTCGGTGAGTGTGTGACTGGGGAGACTCCTTGTTGTCCCGATGAGCACTGGGTGGGCTGGTCTGTGTGTGCTGGTGGGGTGGAGCTGTTGGGGCAGCTGCAAGGAGTGTTTCCTATCAGTTGTTGGTGTGATGTCATGGTCAGTCTCCAGTGTGGGAACAGGCCGTTTCCTGCCTTTCAGGGTTATTGCAAATGACTAGACGGAAGATCCTGTTCAGAAGTGGGGCAGGCAAGTAAATAAGTAGCCAAACTTTTTTTTTTTTTTTTTTTTAAATATATATAGAAGAGTGCTGGCACTATGCCTGCTGCAAGGTCAGAAAACTGCTCTATACATCTATACAAGTGCCACATGGGCTCTTTCCAAATGCTGCAGTGTTAAATTTGCTTAGGAGTGACTCGAGAAAGCTATCTGGCAGGTCTATTCTCCATGATCCTTTCCATCCCTCACCTCTTTGCTCAGACTGCTAGCCCCCATGTCAGCAGGGGAGAGACCACGTCAGCAGCCCAGGGCTGCATGTTGGATTTGGCTGACTGCTTCATAAAACATCCCAATGGCTGGTGTGAATCCTGAAGTCCCCAGATGTGCGTAATCCTGCTGGGCAGTGAGATGCCCTGTGAGAGCTGGTGGTTTGAAGTGAAGGGAGGTCACCTGGTTCACACATGTGTGCACACATGACAGAGTTTTGTCATGCCTTTGCTTTCCTCTCTCAAATGAAGCTTTATTTCAAAGTTCAGGTCAGGCTCTAAATTTGGTGATCTAGTGTCTTGAGTCTCTCTTTTGTTGTCACAAGGCATGACAGCTACCACAAAAGAGCTTCAATAAATTGCCCGGGCCAGTCATTAGTTATGCATCCACATTACCCTCCTGCCAACAGGCAGCCAGGTCCTGGGAGCTGCATCCCTGCCCATCCCAGGGGAGCCAGCAGCACGATGCAGCAGGAACACGTGTGCAGGGGCACACTCTCCCCTGTCTCGTGCTGGCAGGACCTGTCCCCTGGCAGGACTACAAAGCTCCCCTGCTTCCCAGGGCCCCCAGGGAATAAGACACCTGTCTGGAACAAGAAGAGACTGGGAAAATGCTGGCCTCACTCCCTCTTTCCTCACTGAGAGCAGCGGTCCACCTCGCTCAGTGTCTGGTCCCTGAACAGCTAGCACAGATGCAGCAGGAGGACTTGGCAAGCAGATCATCATTTGTGTACAGATCTCGTCTGGTTCCCAGCAATTTGTGACTCAGGGACTGCCTGAATTGACGTCATCATATCTATTAGCCCTCCATGCATGTCTTTGCTATGCACTTCTCTGGTTGCCCACAGCACCCCGTGACAAGGAGCTCCGACATTAATGGATGATCTGTGTGCGCTGTACTGCCCAGCATACATTAGTGCCACATCCACCTTCTGCAGAGGAGGACCCAAGCATCCAAAATGATACTACAACAGAGACAGCGACTTCCTTTGCAAGGCATCCTCTCCTTAAAAGATGACAAATACAACAGCTTGCTACTGTGCAGCTGCAGGAGGACCTGCAGGTAGGTTCTAGGTACAGAAGAGCTCTGTTAACACAATGGAAATAGGACTATTGTGCGTAACAGTGAAAAAGTGGAAAGTGGGCCAGTCTGTGGGATGCATATCTGTTCAGAATATGTGAAGTCATCTCAGTCAGGGGAGCTCTGAGAGGCATCATGTCATGCCAGGAGTGACTTGGCTCCCTTCTGGCCTGCTGGAGCGACAGTCCTCAGAGGGTATCCACAGCATCTCCTTTGGGCATCCAACTTGACTACCTGTATTCAGAACAGAAAATGTTAGTCTGCTGACTTAAGTTCAGTAAAAATACCCTCCTTGCGCTTCTGCAGGTCTAATGTGTCCCAGTGTGCACAACCACTGGGCTGGTCTTCCCAGACCTTCTCCCTCCCGCAACCACCCTGCTCCTGTGGCGGGTGCTGGAGGGAAGCCAGCAGCCACCCTACTTTCTCCTGCTGCCAAACCATGGACCAGGCTCATCCTCTGCCTGCCCAACTGTCCCAAAGGCCCTGACATGCTGCTGTGCACTTTTACAAGGGGCTGGACAGTTGTTTCAGCTTGCAGCTGTGAATGCCAAGTGTTATTTGGGTTTCTGCCGTGGCTGAAATGCTGCATTGACCGGAGTTCCCTGGCTGCCCACCTGTACCCTTGCCCTGGCCCTTCACTCACCATGCTGGAGCCTTCTGCAGGGAGCTGTGGGTACACGCAGTGCCCATGCCAGCCCCAGCACCCCTAGTACCCCTGTGCAAACAGCCCCCCTCTACGAGGTGAAGGAGACATATGAAAGAGCAAACAGCTTTTTTTCACGCCTCCTGGCCAGAAGGAGTGTATGTTGTTGCTCTGCATACGTGTGTGAGGAGCAATGTTTTGGCCTGATGAGTTGCAGAGGGCGTGGGGACCATATGCCATGTGTGTGGGCTCACGGGAGGCAGCTTGATAAGTGCAAACAGCACACCTTGGGTTTGTTGGCTGGGAGGTGAGTGAGGTGAGGAAAATACTTCATACAATGTGTCATGAAGTCTGCTTCCCAAACTAAAGGAAAAAAAAAGAAAGAATAATGAGAAAAAATGGTTGCAAGAAGCCACTCTGGGCTGGTGAGTGCCTCTTTGATATTGGCATGCCTTTTGCTGCTTCCAAACCACACTGCAGCCAGCACTGCACGTTGCATTCCTATGAAAGAAGGGGTCTGTTTCCTGAACAGGCTCGCTCTGCCACTCCAGCCCTGCTTTGTTTCCCTTTGTGCTCATCATGAGCCCACTGCTGCTTGCTGCTTGTGCCGAGTAACAGACAGTGTTGATGGCACCAGCTTCTGTGGCAGTGGCACACGCCAAGCTCGGCATTCTGGCATGGAGGGTTTTGGAAGGCAGCAGGTGACCAAGGGCACTGGACCTGCTGAGCAGAGATGTTGCATTTTGGAAACCAGGGCCCTGTCTTACAAAGGGGATGAGAGAAAGCAAGCTGAGCAAAAGCACGCTACAGCCACAGGGGCTGTTTTGTGTATGGGCAAGGAGAGGGGACTCAAAACCAGAAGACTTATGTCCCTTTCATCATGTTAATCCCGGGCCCTTCTTCAGGTACCCAACTGTGCCACAGACTCGCCGTGTATCCTTGTCTGAGCTGCCCAACCCCTCACGCCTCAGCCACCTCACCCGAAGCAGTCTGTCCTCTGGCAGGCGTTGTGTGTGCAGGCATGGATTTAACCAGCTCAGCGGCCTCCATTCATCCCTGTCTCTTGCTCTCCCGCTGCGGTGCTGACAACTCATATATTCCCAGCACTATGCTGTGGTTTCTCTCCGGCTTTGGGAGCCCATGTGCCAAATACTGCTGATCAGCCTGCTGACCAGCTGCATCTGGTGCATCCAAAGCCAGCCAAAAGCTGTGGAGCGTATGCTGCTCTGCGATGGCTGCCTGGCACTGGTTGCGGCACATGGGTTGGGTCAGTGGCGCAGGGGCAGGGCAGAGACCCGCTCGGCTGCTCACATCCTGTATCCCATCCTGTGCCCAGTGAGCAAACTGCCAGCCTCGGACACTGATGTGGAGATCAGCCCTGAAACTGAGAGGTTTATGCTGCTCTCTGTCTACCCAAAACAATGACTCTCTAAAATGGGAGGGTATATCTAGACCCTCCTTAACAGATTTCTGGTCGGTCCTGAATGCAGAGTGGCAAATTGGGGACTTGCTCTGGGGAGGTTGATATTGAAACTGGTGTATCCATGCCAGATTACAAATCCTGGGTTAAGTATGGACCTTCTTTGCCTTCTCTCTTTGCTTTTTGCCTCTGTGCTGATCTAAACCCTGTAGTAAACAGCATCTGGCCCAAAGCCCACAGTGATAGTAACAACATTTAGATGACCAGACACTGGAGTACAGCATGCTTAGGCAAAGGGATGGCCTCCTAACCTGTTTTCCCGGTCTGAGCTGATGCTCATTAAGCAACAGATGATGTGCTTCGGCCTTTGATCACCTGTTAATGCTGATCAGGTGGGTCAGCTGAAACCGAGACTCTTCGGCAGTTGTTTCAGGAAAGGAGATGCAGTGATTGCAGCCACACTGGGTGATTTAGTGGGAAGATGGGACCTGTGTGGTGGAGTAAAGTTCTCCAGTATTGTGGAAGACTGATGTTAGCCTTGGAAATGTCTCAGGGTCCTGAAGGAATGGCAGCAGGTAAATAGGTATTGGTATGTTGTTGCTGTTTAGACAGGTATATTTCTTGATCTTCTGGAAGTTAAGAACATTATCTGCTTCAATTTTCCTGCGTTTCTGAGACCAGCTGTAATCCTCTGTGTGTAATGTCTAAATTAAAAAGTCTGCTTAAGCAACTGGAGGGTTGGCACTTGTCCTGGGAGCCCAGGACAGTTGGGCTGGGTAGTCCCCCTTTCTGTGAAAGGGTCTGCAGGCAGAGAGCTTGCTCCTTGGGTGTGTTTGAGAGGGTCCTAGGGAGGACACCGTGCTGGAGCTTGTCATGGGAAACCAGAGACATGTGAACATGTCTAAATGCAGCAGCAGCAGCTCTACCAGGGCCTTGGAGCCTGTAAATCACTTCAGTGGCAGTAATGCTATCCCTGCTCATGTGTGTGCTCTGCCATATGTGCATAGGCCCTTGGATGAACACTTTTTTAATGTGTTGACTCCCTGGAGAGTTGTACTTTGAGTTCAGTAGAGGAAAATTTGAGGAAAGAGCATATCCCTCCTCATACCTCAGAGCCTTGCACTCCTTAGCCTGACAACCCACACGTTTACCAGATCTAGTTACTGTGGAGAAGGCAGAGCAGCTGTGGTGAATTAATTAGTAACTTCCAGAGCTGTTGCAGCCTCCGGAGCTGGGTTATTACCTGTAAAGCCTCAGAATAGTCACATGCAGATCTGTGAGTATAAGGGCACCAGTGTTATCTGTTGCAAAGGGGAAAACCAGTGAAAATGCCTGGCCTGCTGTTTCCACTGCTCTAGCAGATGGCAAAGAGGAGGGGAGATGTCTGGAGGGGATGACTCCCACCACTGCCTGAGGTCCTGTGGGGACTTGCAGCCTTCTAGCATGGGGGCAGTGGGATACAGCTGCCCTGGGGTGAGCTGAGCTGGAGCCCTGCATTGCCTTGGAGGGCTGCAGTCACTTGTATGCTTTTGAGATGATTACTGTTGTCAGTTTTAGCTTCTTACACTGAAAAAAGTGGTGTCCATCCAGTTTGGGGAGTCATCTTCCATAGCCAGCTGTGACTGTAATGCATTAAAAGTGCAGCAGGAGCACTGATTTTTTTTTTTTTTTTTTTTTTTTTTAAAAAAAGCCCCAAACACCTAGGGGCCTTTTGCTTCAAGTCTTCTTAATTGTTCAACTTCTCACTGATCTTACAGAGCTGGAGTGACATCTGGAGATGATTCCCTACGTAACATAGGAGTGTGCAAACTTCATCAAATGTAGATGTATCAGCTATTCACGTGTCAGTAGTACTAAGCCAGCCCAGGAAGAAGGAGGGTAAGTGATGTACATGATAACCTTGCCTGGAAATCATAAAATATTTCTTTAAATATGGCCAATACAGCAATTTATCCTTACTGTTTAGTTATCTTAAGAGTACCTAGAGATACGCCTGACAGTCTATAGGACCATTATCAGTCAATGAGAGTTGGGAGCTTAAACCCCTTAAGCTCTGTTGATGGCTTTTCATATTTTTCTCATAAACTGCTACTGTAAAAGTAATTTTGGGAGGGTTTGGAGGCTCTTACATATGATCTTTGGTTACATTTTTTGAGCCACAATAACTTCTCTGGCCTGCGCTGCTACTTGTTTTCTGTGTGAAGTCACAAACTAGCTCTGAAACAGGCTGGAACTCATTATATCTGAGCAGGATGTTTGGTTCTGTAGATCTCACTTGAAAGTCAGTTGGTGATTCTGATATATTATTACAAATTTACAGTTGTCCTTGGTTGATAATTATGTTCTAAGTCTGTCCTTCAAATTGATCTGCATGCGTACTCTAAACAGCTCTGCTGTGGCTTTGGTTTAAGTAAATTACTTACAGGAATGACACATTTGTTACTAATCCTCTAGCCTCTTATAGCCAAATTCTGTAATTCTCTCCCAGACTGGTAATTCTTTCTTATGCTAGCAGACCTACTGACTTCACATTTATTCACCCAGTTCAGACCACCACTTAAGCACATGGTTAATTGTAAACATGTGTTTAGGTCCCATTGACTTCAGTGAGGCTTAAGTGCTGTCTTGAGTAGGCATTCTTTTCCAAATCTGAGCCGGAAAATTAAATTTGTCCCCCTGTATAAAAGATAAATTCAACTGTTATGTCTCCAAAAGAAAGCTGAAAGTTCTGTTGGATTAAAGCAGGATATACACTTAAAGTGTAATAACCATTGCAGAATACCTTGTCAAGTAAGCTCTTAATCTGGAAGGAGCACCCGCATTCAGAGATGCTATTTTTGAGACTATATAAGTACAAAATGCATCTTGACTGTACCTGGAAGATGATAATTTTGATTTGTGTGATTATTTAGTGAAAAACCTTAAGTGATGTGTAACTAGGACTACACCAAGGAATTTATAGAATTTGAAATTAATGATTAGCAGAAGCAAGACTTATATTAAGTAAAATAGACAGATTGTGTGTGTTTTATTTTAAATCATTGTTACACATTCTCTGTTCCTAGTGCAAGCCACCCTAATAGAGGCACCGGCCTGTGAATTCTCATTAAAAGAAGGACTAGAAAGAGGACCAAGTCCTAGATGCCCATGTACGTGGGCATATGCCACAGATCCTGGGGGAGCAGCATGCCTTTTTCTTCATTTTGGCTCTATTGAAATCTGACACAGGAGGCAGAGGTGGGCAAAGCTGAATGTGGGCAAGATTACTTCAGACCTGCTTTTGCATTCCTCCTTCATGTGTGTCTTGTTCAAGACAAGTGGGCTGCAAGCAACATCAGAAGGTAACCAGGTGGAGGGCGGTTGCAAGGTCAGCATGTGTCCCACCTGCTTTTCAAGCATCCTCATGTTAGGGCCAAACAGTGTAGTACCCACACACTTCTGGTTTAATTTAGCTTCATGACAGTAGCTTGAGTGAATAGCACTCATGTGGAATGAACAAGAGTGACCATACCCCACACATGTCTGCAACCCTGGCTGTTAGGGACCCTTGGAGGTTAGTGTGTACTGGAAGGGTCTTGGTGGCTTTGCAGTAGCCAACATGTGCTCAGTGGGGATGACAGCTCTTGCAGATGTGTTGCTGTGTTCAGGCTGCTGGATAGACTGCTGCAGGTACCAGCTTTGCATCAATGTATGAAGTGGTGCTGAGAAACTTTAAGCAGGAAAACAGGCTTGTTGCAAGTAATAAGCCCAAGAAATCATACTTCTGGCACAAAGCAAGCAGGAAGGAAATCTTATCAAGTCTCCTTACAGTTCTTCAGAAGCAGCAAAAGAAAGGGTTAACCTTTAAAATAATTTTCACCAATTACTTGGCTTTCCCGTGACATCAGTCCTCTTGGTTTCTATAGTCCTTTGAAGAACAACATTACTAATAACTAACCTCATGTCTTTCATATAATCTTGAATTTTCCTTTGAGCTTTTAAGGAAAATCACAGTTTCCCCTGTGCTAAGCTTCACTTTGAATTTGGAGTCTGAAATTTTATATGTAGGACATTGTGAAGGAGTCCTGGGAGAGCAAAAAGGTTTTTGCTTCTCATGTTTGCAACACTTGGCATTAGTTGTATGACAGCATTTTAATTCCTTACTAGCAATGCAGATCTATGCGTGCACGTGACATGTATCGTGCACAATGTGTGGGATATACCTAAATATTCAGGCGTATTATTTTTAACACACAAGCCAAATGCATACACCTAGGCTGTATGACAGATTCACATAGAAGGTGCTGGGGAATATGGTGTTTAAACTCACACTTTCCCTGCTTCAGCATCCTTTCTGATGTCAGACATATCACCGTATTTTTAAAACAGAGGTTTAGGAACACTTCCATGAGTAGTTGCAAAATGTTATTTCACTATGCAGAAAAAACCTTGGTGAGAGAAAAGAGGCCATGTCTGTGGATGGACAGCACATTCCTTAGGAGCAGACTTGAATCCAGTGGTATTTCCACCAGATCACAGTTCCCTTTTTATGGTGCCCAGTAAATGTTGAGATGTAGGTGGTGACTAGACTAGAGCATCCCAGAGTGCTCCAAATGTACCCGAAGAAGGGTCTGATCATGTAAACAACAGGTGTAGTGTTTCTAATAGGGCTCTAAGGGCTGGCTTGTCACAGCAGTGACCTTGCAGGGATGTAAGGAGAGGTTAGCTGTTACCATAGGTCTGCCATACTCTTCCTTGCCAATCCATTGCTTTATGCACCCTGAACATAGGAAAGATGCTGAACAAACGTGGTTGCAAACTCCTCAGATCTGTGCTCCTACTTGATTTTTTTTTTTTTTAAATCCTAGCAGTTTGTCTTTTTGATTGTGTGATTTTTCTCCTTTTTATTTTTTTTTTTTTAATTCCTGTGTGCACTTTGAGGCTTCTGTTTAATTCTCTCAAAGAACAAACAAAAGAGTTGAATAAACTTGCTGATGTTCCTGTTTCATGGCCTGCTGATAACTACACGATAACACTCTCCACTGGATTCTTCATTTAAAAAAAAAAAAAAAGTAAGAGGAGGAGAAAAAAAGAGCCTTTGTCAGCCTCGATAGCACTATTCACTGTTTTACCAACAAGTTACAGTGAGAACATCAGCTTCCTGTCCTTTCATTGAAGCCCATTGATCTTTCTCCCTAGTAAACAGAGCGGCTGTAGCTTTTGTTTGACTTGTGCTCCCCATTTGTGTTGGAGTCATTTCAGGGATGAAAAGTGCTGTTGTGGCCGTTCTGCAGAAGAAGAACCGGGACAATGGCAGTGGGACAATGAGTGGGAAACGTGTGGCGGCTGTCGGAGGGAGACACTGGGCAGTCGGGGCACAACCATAAACACGGTGGCCTTTGGGGAGGGGGCTTGGGAAGGCTGTGGCCAAGCAGCCTGGAGCTGAGCAGCAGTGGGATTTCAGGCTGAGCATTGCTCACCTCTCCCTTTAAATTATCTCTGGGCAGGGCAGTGCAGGTCAGAGGATGGATGGCAGGACATGCCTATCCTGAGAATCAAAACCCCTCAACTGTGACTAGGAGGTGGGAGGGATGCGGCAGTAGATGTGAGATATTGCCCTAGCTTTGTTGCTTATTCAGTTACCAGTTAATTCAACAAAAATGATTGCATCTCCAAGCTGAGGAAGTGTGTTGGAGCTGCAGGACTAGCTGTGGTCCTTTAGGAACACCTTAACTAGCAAGGTCCCTCTGCTGTAAAAAGCTGAGTATGGGGAAGACCTTTTTTGGCTGGGTAAGGTACCAACCATGGCACAGGATTGCAGCTGAACTGGCAGAGTTTGTGCCAGGGGAGCATGCAACTGGGATGGTGGGATGGGAACCCTGCAAAGAAATAAGCCTTTTCCCCTCCTTGTTTTTCCTCCCAGTTGAAGTGAGTGATGCTTTAGAAAAAAAGAGCAGAGATCTGGTTTCCCTTAATGATGGTCCAAAAAGGTGTGACTGCTATCAGAAAGCAAATGTATGTTTTGTCTGAGCTGAACTAGCAAGAAAAAAAGAGTTCACTTGCCCTCTGCTGCCTTTCAAGCTTCATTTCAACAAGGAAACTTCTCCTTGTCAACTTCCATTGTGTGCAGGTATTTTTCTTGGCCATACTGTCCCTAGAATTTGGAAAGCTTAAGTAAAAGAGAAATAGTACATCGAGTCTCATAAATACTTCCTGTGAAACCCCAAATTCACTGAAATGGAGATGTGTTTCTTTTGTTGTTTTGTTTCAGTAGCAAAACTTGCTTTCAGTGTGATTCTGGCCTTTCTAAATTGGTACTTATCTATCTTGAAGTGATGTGGTTGGTAGCCAAGCCTCCTAGACAACTTTATGATGCCAGGCACTTGGCACCTACAGAACAAAAACATGAGCCTTCCCCCGGGAAGCCTGCAGTTATTGCTATTCCCATCAAGATTTCCCAGTTTGGTGTTGTCTACTAATAGCCAAGTAGAAATGATCTTTAGCAGCTGAGCTCTGAGTGTGGGTTGTGCTATGCTTTCTCCAAAAGTATGTGAAAAGAACTAAAGCAAGTAGATGCAAGGGTGCATCTTTACCCATATCAGTATCTCTGCAGATGCTGCTGAGCTGCACTAATGGTGATTCTTGTTGCTGTAGAAAGGCTTAAGCAGACCTTTGCAGCACTGTGAGTTTGAACATCTTTTTCTTCTTTCCCTTTTATGACTGTTGATGAACTTCTCAGGCATAGCCCTTGCATGTGATTAGTCAATATATTCTCCTTGAAACTTGTAGTGGGAAACCTTTGCAACGTAATTTGTCTAGACTGTTTCAGAGTCCCATAACTAGTTTTTGTGCAGAGCGTGCAAAATGTGGAAAATCTCAGAAAGATTAGAATAAAACTGGATTATTCCTCAGATACTTTGTCAAACAGTTGAAATGCTGTGGTGACTAAAATCTTGTTTCAAAATAATTTTTTTAAAAAAATCTGAAATACAGAAATTTTCAGAGATTTGACACAGCTGTGTTTCATGCCAACTCTCTCTTTACTGCTCTTATTGTGCAGCCAAATCTACAGTGAAATGTAGCTTTCATTATAGGCAGTGTACAGTTGACCAAGATATTTTTTTGTGAGAAGCTTGTGTGATGAGGCTTGGGCTCTTTTAAAGTGTTATGTTACAGCAGAAAATTGATTTTAAAATCAGAGACAGACACCTGTCTGTGCAATCTGATAAATAATTGCCCAGATATTTTAAATTTGGAAGCATCTATTTCACAGTCTTTTAAAAATATGCATAATGCACACCTGTTAGTGAGAACAAAGTTGTATAATTTTGTATGGAACATGTAAGTCTCTGTGCATCTGTTAAGGTAATTTGATTGGTCATATAATGCAGTATGCATTTCCTGTCCTTGTGGAGGGTGTGAACCTAAAGCACACTTTTGCAATGATAGAGCTTGGTTTGAGTTCATCCACTGAGGATGGACAGCTGGACCTGTGGATGAACTGTGCCTTGACTTGTATGAGTTGCCCCATTGATTTCACATGACAAGCTAATGTTGAAAAATTATACACAGGCAAGTCTCTGAGCCAGGGCCTAGGGAAAGGGGAGATGTAGGGGAATGCTGATAATCTATTTCAGTAGCTTTTGGGTGTTGATCTTAGTGCTTTGCTTGCATTGTGTAAGTCCAGGTTTAAGTTACGCTGTCAGCATAGCAATAGAAAAGTATGGTATACTTCCAAGTAAAGAGGCTCATTACCACACTGTAGGTTAAGTTTAAAGAATATCAGTAATACAAAGCTGTTGGACTAGTGAAGTGACATAAATCTTTTTTATGACTAAAAAGACACTTCAGCTTCACCATGTTATGGAAAAGGCCAGAGCCTTATAGTATCAAGTTCCAAACCCATATAGCCAAGCAGCCTCCTAGCCCTTGAGGATTTTGCAAGGCATGTACAAGACCTCTGAAGATCGATGATATGAAAATGCTTTTTTTTTTTTTTTTCCCCCCCCCAGCAGTTACTAAGAGAGGCCCTATTCTGGGAATCATGTGGGTTGATACTGACACCTGGATAGGACAGTACTGCTCAGCTGTCACCCCTTTGTTTTTCATTTCTGGGATCCTTCCCTTGCTTGGCTGATAACTTTCAGGTGCACTGATAATTTCAAGAATAGCCACAAAGCTGTTGGGCAATTACAGATGTTTTCTTTGCTGTACCTGAGGTGCTGGGGAGGTGATGCTGGTGCTGACCACCTGTCTGCCAGGCCTGGCAGGGTAGTAGGTGGCATCTACTCATAAAGGCAGGGTGGAGAGGCCTGCCTGCAGTGGGGGAGGCAGGAGTGCTTAGGCTGCTGGAGACAATTAATCAAAGCAGATTTTGGCCAGGGTAAAAGGGTAAATATCCTTCTTCCTCTTCAACACATGCTGTGGGAAGTTTCCAGTCTGTAGAAGGTCAGCTTTGCCTCCTGTGTAAAAGGCAAGAGCTCCTGCAGCACAAAATGTCTCTCCTGGATGGTGAAGTATCGTTCACCAAGTCAAAATCAGGAAGGGGAAGAGAAGGAGAGGAAGTGAAGGGACCACCTACGTCCACCCCCAGTGTCCTGGCAGGTGAGGGAGAGGTGAGGGTTCGGGGGTAACAGGGTGCTTGCTGGTGAGCTCCCTCCTGAGGCCCACCCTGTCACTGCAAAGAGGGTTTCCTTCTCCTGCCCATCCCTCTTTTCTTGATTTTATGTGCAGACCCTAGGCTGGAGTCTTGTGGTGGGCACCACAGGCTGGTTTTGGCATGGGCAGATCCCCATGTTTTACACTGGCACCATGTTCCACTTCTGATCACTTGTGAGCAACCCACAGTCCCTTTTTCTCTTGTTCTTCCTCTCTCTGGCTCTTTTTTTTTAATTAATTTTTCTAATTGTGTGATTAAAAATGGGCATGCTTTGCCAAGGCTTATTAAAACGATGTTACTTGCTGTCAGAAGGCTTGCATGAGAATTAGGGAAGGAGGGATTTTACTTTTTTCTTTTTCCTAGTGTAAAGAAAATGGAGCTGAGGGATGGGGTAGGGTTTAAGTAAAGGATGACAGGTGGTCTAAATCCAGCCATGAGTTCTCCTCTTCAAAGGCAGGCTATTTCCTAGGTGCTTACATTCTCCCACAGAATTTGGAGGATTAGCACAAATTGTGGCCTAATGATGCAATGAAGCTTTTCATGTTGCTGTTCTCCTCCTGGGCAGTTTGTGCTGTAGCCCTTAGGTATGCTCCAGGCTAAAATACTGTTGGGTGGAGCAGAGGGCTGGGGTGATAGAGGGAAGCAGGAGCTTTCCTGGCTGTCCTGCCATTCTGTACACAGTGTACAGTATTTTGATTGCATTGCAGTTTGCCTTTTTTATTATTTTTTTCTTGCCTCTGTTGTTAAAAACTCTGGGAACAAAGTGGGGGTGACTGCTCTTGCTAAAAAGCATGTTCACGTGCCTTGGTGTTTTGAGAAGCCACATTCTGTTTTAAGTTGGTATGTATCTTCAATTGCCTTGCTCTTAAAAATACCCATTGCATATTTGTGCTGGAAAGACAATACTGACTGAAAGGTTGGATTGCAGGGAAGTGGGATGCACTTTAGGGGGTTTGGTGGGGAGAAAGGTGTCAGCAGGGTGATAGAGATGGGAGAGGATGATGATTCAGTGGCAAAAAGCCACTGAATATTTATTAGGAATGAAGCCTTCCATCTGTGGAAGGCCAAGCCTGCTCTGTAAGGAAAAATTCACACAATTAGAAAGTAGGACCCCAGCAGAATTTCCTGGATGTACTGCAGGTGGAGGATGATAGGGCCTTTTTTAAAATCACTTCTGTAGTAGTGAACAGATCTTTGATTAGTTAAACTGGCTGTGGGCTTATGCTGATGCAAGTGTATAAAGCTTGACCCCCATGCATGCATAAATCCATTGATGAAATGCAAGATTTTCAGGTTTCCATTTTTTTACACCAGAATCTAGTCCAGGAGTGCTCTGGTCCAATATACTGCCTTTGTGGTAGCCTGTACCTCTGCAATGAAGCTAATCAGTATGCAAGAGCTTGCACTGGTGCACAGAAGTGCATGCAACTTACTGCACTACGCTAAATTGTTTTCATTAGACTTTAAAACCAATTCCATATTTTTTTCCATGAGGGGTTTATTTCGGAGTCACTAGAGCAATTCTGAATCAATTTAAAGATACTAGTCAAAACCTCTGTTCAAAATGCTGTCTTGGGAAAGATGTGGTGGCTGAAGCTACTTACAGATTGCTAAAAAATGTAATTTAAAAAAAAATTTTTTTTAAATTGGAACTTTTCATGGAAAACGAGGCTTATGTTTCTTGAGAACTGTGTACCTGTCCTTTGAGGTCTGTTTTCCTTTTTTTTTTTTTTTTTTTTTTTTTCCTGTAGGGAAGGCATGTTGCAAGGAAGAGAAATTTCTATGAGGCAAGCTGAAAATAATGTAGACTTCTAACAACAGCTTGAAGAAATGCAGAAATTTTCATGATACTTGAGACAAGATATTTGCTTTTCACTAATGCAACTTTACTGCCTTGTTGGACTCTGCTGTTTGTATTGCAGAAGCAGAGAGTGTCATTTATGCTGAAACTTTTAGGAAAAGTGTCCTGTTGTAGAGCTGGATACCATGGAGATAAAAATGCAAGTGGGTATTGTATCTTTGTGCTTTGGATAGTAAAGGAATGACAACAGACCTCCTAGTACTGCTGTTGGAGTGCAGGTTTCAAAGTGGCATAGGGAGTGATGTTCCTTAAGCAAAGATGATTTATTCTTCTCTTCAAGATTTTGCAAAATGAACTGATGCTTCCTGAATGAGCACAGGTCTGAGTTCATGTCACTTTGGGCTGTAAGGTTTTTAAAATATATAAAGCATAAACTAAAGACCTTAAAAGAAAGAAGGCTCATATGTTTATATATATAAAGAGATGTCTCTTAATTTGACATCTTTACCATTGAACTGGTTCTGTGATGCTTGTGGTGGAATGAAGTGCAGGCACTGATAAGGCTGTGATTATATGTAGCAGCAGCACAGTGGGAAGGAGCGGCTGCTCGGACGTGGCGACAGAATCGAAGCCAGCTGTAGCAGTGAAAGTCTCACAGGGTTAACCACAAAGTCTGCCTGCAGCTGCTGCAGCTCAATACCCAGCATTCACATGCGGCCTCACCAAACTGCCTTGTGACATTTTTGATTCATGTCAGGGACAGAGTACCATTGTTGGGGGGGAAAAATAACTGTTTTATAAAATGTTCTGCAGGCTTTCAGTCATTTCAGTCTTTATTCTCTCCTCTGTGCCACTCTAGGTTGGAAAAAAGTTCTTCTTGCTTTGCTTTTCCACTTGCTGCTTTAAAAAAAAAATGTTTCGGGCTTGATTTCTTTTATTAAAGAGCATAAGCTTCTCCTTAAAGCTGAGGAAGAGGCTAATAGTGGGCCCTATTTTGCCTTTGTCATGTTGCTGGGACCCTGCGGGTTTGAGGGAGCTGTGCCTCTTGATGGTGTGACTAGCAGGAGAAGCAGCAACACACTTTTACCAGCAGGAAGGGTACTGGGGTTCAGGGGGAAGGGCCTCCCCTTTTGTAGCAGGCAACTGGGAAGGATTTCTTGAGCGATTTCTCTTTGCTTAAGAACAGGGCTGCCTGCTGCAGGTCTGCTGTCAGACCATCAGCTTGATTGCTCTGATCATACTGGTGCAGTGGGCTCTGGGGATGGAGGCTCTGCTCCTTTACTCTTTTCAGTGCAGAGATAAAAAGCCTCTTTGTTTTTCAGATTTATGGAAAAGTTTTAAATTGTTTGTCGCTTATTGCCCTGGGTAACCCCATACTGTGCTGCTAGTTGGAGCTCCAGGGCTGAACACCTAGCCGCTGGCTGGGACAATGGGACAGTATGAAAAGGGCCTTTCCCTTTCTCATTCCTCTGAAGGAAGTGCTGCTGTAGGGCCTCAATGCATTTTCTCAGCTTTAATGCCTCATTTGCTTCAAGCACGTACAAGGATTTGCAGTTTGAGAAAACAAATTAAATTAGCCTGTTTCTTTTTTTGGTTCAGCTTGTTTCTAAAGGAGTCATTCCCCCACATCTATGTTGTAGCAGATGCTCAGATGGGGACAGCTTGAGAAAAAGTCCTAGTGAATGGATAGTTTTGGTTTTGTTCTTTAAAAAAAGGTTGGTGCCAGAGTGACCCTGAGTACAATCTCCTGAAGCTAAGGTGTACTGTAGAGGGGAGATCATCTGACCCTTTGCTTCTGCCCATTCAGGGCTTCAGGCAGAAAGATCTCCAGATTCACTGTAAAATGTTGCAGGAGTCTCGCTGCCTCTCCACAAAGCAGAGCCGGCCTGGACCATGTTCTCCAGACACAGTAACTGCAGCATGTTTCAGACCTGATTTGAGCATTGAATTTGGACTCACCATCAGCACAGGTCTGATTTCCAGCACTCAGTTATAATACAGACTGCAGCACAAACCACGCAGCGTACAGGTGGTGGCCAGCTCAGCAGCTGTAGCTCTTTCATTTCTGTTCTGGACACCCCAGATGGCGGGGAAGTTATTGGGCACTCTGCAACACACAGATACACACAACACCCTGGGTGGGGTGCAAGGGTCTGGGCTTGGTGGGTTTGTGCTCCTCCATCCCTGTGCCTGATTAACGAGCCCTCCAGGGACAAACAGGCCGGGAGAAGTCACTGCTCTGGTCCCCAGGTCTGCTCACAGTATTTGGGAGCCTGAAGTGCTGGTGGGTGCTCATATGCTGTGCTCCACTGGTGCTCCTGGTTATGCAGCAGAGCAGCCGTATCCAGGCCAGTTCCTCAGAGAGCCAGTTCAGGCCCAGCAAAGCTTATTAACTCAGGCTCTGTGCTGTTTGAAACAGGCTAAACGGCTCCAAGACTAGTAGGAGCAGTATAGCAGTGTACGTGCAGCATTGCACCCATACAGAGCTGGCCTGGGAGTCTCTGCATCATGCCAGGCTTCATCCACAACCTGGATAAAGCACCTGCAGATAATTGGGAGCTGGCTGTGCCTGACCGGAGGGCAGTGTCAGGTTAATTAGACATCTGCAGGCTATTCTTAAACCTTTTTTTTTTTTTTATTTTGCAGTCCCAAAATGGGGAAATTAAAAAAAAAAATAAATTAAAGAACAACGAAGGCCTTCTGCCTAGATTGGCATAGAATACAATTTTTACTTAATTGAAGACTGGTGCAGTCTGATTTAATCTCTTAATAATTTCCCTTTCTCAGGTACTAAAACCTGTGGCTCAGCATGGCTTTTCTGATTTTCCTCTTCTTTGGTTTACTTTCTGTATTTTGCGTTCATGTATTTTCTTCCCTGATTCTTAATGTGCTTAGCCTGTTAAGATGAATATAAGATCTATATGGTAGAATCTGAGATCATAATCTGTCTATATCAAAGGCTGGAATTATTCCCTGTTGTTTGTAAAGGAATTATTTAATAAGTAATCCTTGTAAGTGTCAACATTACACATGAGATGACATAACACTTGGGGAAAGTAAGGACTAAGCCAATATTCCCACACCAGCTTCAAAGCTAAATGTGCTTTTCACATACAGATGCTTCCTATTTCTCATTTGTGACTTCTATTTCCTCCTAATTGGAGTTGACACTGGAAGTACCAGTTCTCCTTTTCCTCCTCCTGGATGTTTTGATTGGAATGTTAATACCATCCTCCTTCATTACCCGGCTCTGTGGAGTGGCATGCCATGTGGTTTAAGGTATAGGATTGGTTTTCCCATAGAAGCCCCAATGTCAGAGGAGTGTTAATTCACAGCTGGCTACTAGCTGCACAGCGGTCTAAGTCCTTGTGTGCCTGCACTTTTAGACACAGTTGAAATCTGGACCCAGACTTTGACTTTCTGGCTTGTCCTGCCCAAACTTCCCATTGAATGAGTCAGAGATTCAGTCTGTTCTGCAACTAAAATGTGAAATATTGGATGCTGAACACACACACACACAATATTTTTCCCTCAGAGTGTTTCTACGTATTGAAAACATCAATCTGTGCAAAAATCTGAAAGTGTTGGCCCCTGGGTGGCAAATAACTCCTCCAAGGCTGGAGAAGCCTTCAGTTCCCTGCAAAATCCCTCCCCACCCCTGCACTGTGCATCCCTCCCAGACAAATTCAACTCCCCAAGAAACATTAATAAATTTCTGTGGTGTGAATTCAAAACATCAAAATGTGATGGAGAGTTTATCCTTTCCGTTAACAAGGCAAGTCTGGTCAAAACATCCCTGATCCTTGCCTTTCTAAAGCAACCTCTGAGGTGGGGCAGTCCAGAAAAGGGGAAAAACTAGGAAAATGCACTATGCCAGTGTAGGTGCTCCTGTCTCCAGCTGGGGGTCTGCAGGTCCCGAAGTGTCTGCAGCTTCTTTGGGAGTTGTGTAACTGTCAGGAAGTTGTAGCGATTTCTTGAAAGCTTACAAACCTATGTTTATCTCTTCTCTGAAATCACTCTGAAGGGATTATAAACCATTGGCTTCCAAACATGTTTGTCCTGAGGGAAGAGATTTGAGATTTTCCTGCAAAGTCATTTCTTGTGGCCCATTAGGATTGGGTGTGAAGCCACCCATCATGCTGCTGAGTCCCCAGGTCCCAAGCAGGCATTCCTGCACCCAGGGCCCTGCTGAGGCCCACTGTCCAGTGTCCAGCACGGAGCTGACTTGGGGCCCATGGGCTCCTTGTATGGGTGGAGGCAGCCCTTCATCTGCTTGCAGAAGCAATGCCCAAATGTAATTCCTCCAAGCTGATTGTTGCTCCCAACTCAGAAAACTCAGTTTTCCACTGAGGGGCTGTTGGTGTATTTGTAAGTCTTTTGGCGCAAGGGCTCCCTTTCCTTGTGCTGTGTTTGCACAGCTGATAAGGCTGAGGCTTTGCTGTGATGTAGCACTGCAAATAATGTTGATAAAGTAACAATGCCTGAATTCAGGGGGGCTTTCAAGCATCTTTTCCTTAAAAGAGTATGTAATGTTGCAGTGAAACGTGGATCTCTGCTTCCCCAGTGCTGACTTGCCAAATATGAAACCCTGCCTCATTCCCTGTACTTATTTTCAAGATCCCTTTGGCTATGCTGTCAGCACTTATCCCTAGGCATATCCAGGTGCCATAAAGCCTAGACTGTAACGGGACTACTTTATACTGTCTCTGTGCAAGTAATAACTCTATAAAATCTTAGCACCTGCACAAAAGGGAAGGTTTATTGTTATTGTGCTTTGCAGACAAATTGGTGGAAAGCAGTGATCCAGTATGGATCACTGGAGAGGATCTGGAGGATCTATTGCATGGTGTCTGTCCCTTTTTCCAAGTAAGAGGTGGGGAGGTTTTTTGGGGCTGCTTGTGACTGGGAGGGATGGGAAACAGGCTTTTCCTTCCCCTACATGAGGCAAGGCACAGTGTGTCCAACACTCATCTGGAAACCCTGGTTTTGCCATGGGACCTCTGTATCCATGCTGCTGCTCTGCATGAAGCCTTTCTGTCTCCTGCTAGTTGCCAGGCAGGTATAAAAGGACAAAGTGTCTCACAGGGCTGGGACTTTGTTGGCATAATAAGAGGAAAGCAACATTTACCTTGAGAGAAAGCTGTTTTTCAGCCATTTTTCACTTTTGTGACTGGATTTGTTGTCTCTCTGCCTCCTTTTAGACATGGCTAGCCTGTGATCCTTTGATGCAAGTCCTATTGAGGCAAAATGGTTGCTCTAAGTGTTCATTTTAGCTAGAGTGAATGACATAGGGCTAATTTTCAGGTTTATTATTTAGGTTTCAGTCTTGTAAAGTGGCTATGTTTAGGAAGTGATGAAGAATCCTGTGTATGTTGTGGTGCCTTCTCTCAATTTCGTGTTAAAGTTGAGTGTTTTATACTTCATTGGAAATGACAACCAGTGAGCATAGGTGCAGGAGGCTCTGTGTGAACTTTCCTCGTATCCCCAAGCTTAACCTGAAATGGTGCAAAGTCTCCTGTAGTCCAGGTCTGTGCTTCTCTTTAACATACGTTACTGTGCTAATCGTGTTACAGCTTTGCACAAATGGTCCCCAGGGACTATGATTACTCCATCAAAATAATTTCCATCATTGATCTAAATGGCACTTTATCTACATGTGTTTTTAGAGGCAAAATACAATGGCATCAGCCCAGAAAGCTCAGGATGGACACCATCTTCCAATGTGTTTGTACACTGCCTTATGTGTCTGTGGCAATACTTCCCGTCTGTTTCTTCCTGGAAATCTGTACAAAATATCATGGAGCCATACCAAACGTTTTTCCTTGTCTTCAATTCTGGAGTCCTCAGCTACAGTTTCCTTGAAAAGTGATATCTTCCTTACCTATTTGTTAACTCCTACCACGTATCACAAGGCATTCCTGCAAATTCCTATCAGCCGTGACAAACTTATCTTGTAGACTTATGTAGTGATTTTGATGGCTGTACAGACCTGTTTGTTTTGTTCTGAACTAAACTAATAACTCTGCGATGGCACCCGCTCTAGCACTGAACTTCTAAAACTCTCCTAATATACTAATCAGCATGTCAGTGGAATACTCTTTCTGGATAGAGACAAGCCTGGTGAAATGGATTAGACATTCACATGGCATTGCATAATTCAGAGAGCAGGCATGGTGCATATGATTTGCATTAATAGCCTCTACTGCAGCAGCTTCTCACTGGTCTCTCTCATTAGATCGTATGTGGAAGCTTCCAGACTGTCAATCAATTACAGTAATTTCCTTTTCCATATTTATTCCATCACGATCATTGACAGTTACCATTAAATGACATTAATACAATACAATACCACCTTGCATTTTCCAGTGCTCCTCTTACAGAGTGCTTAATCTGTATAAGGCTGAGAGGCTCCATTATACGAGAAAAAGGTGTCTGCTTTCCCTAGCTCAGCGTAGTGTGGCTTGACCATGGTGGGAAGGAGGACAGAGCACCTTGTGCTATGGTGTCTAGGAAGCCCCCTGGGCTGCTCAGAACCTGGGCCTGCTGGATCAGGATGAAGGTGGCTCCTGCCCAATGGTGAGCATGCAGTACCTTGAAAGGTCAGTAGAATCATCAGGAGAGAAGATACTTTTGTTAACTGCAACAGCTCAGTGCAGCTTGTGTGGCATGTTCAAGTGCATCAGCATGGGCATTTTAGTATGGCCGTGCTTATAAATGCCTTAGCTTGCTTGATGCCCGTGGACCTTTCCAGTGGAGTAAGAGGAGCCAACTTTTCAGATGTAGCAGCTAATGCTTAGGCGTTCTTGTTCGAGAAACCAGAGCTCTTTTCTTCCCTCCTCCTTGCCCTTCCTGGCTCACTGACTGTACTTTAAAAACTCCTGCCCTGTCCTATGTAGACAAGGCTCAGAATTACTGAATCCCAGTAGCAGCAGCAAACCCTGTTGAATAGGCACAGGCCCAGCAGCACCACTGCTAAAGAGCAGGGAAGTCTTTATGCACTTTAAAAACAACAAGGTGTTGGTGTTGTCATGTTGGAGCTAATGGCCTGATGGCAGCTGAAGGACTCCTCCTGGCTTTTCCTCTGCGAAGCATGTTATAGTACCTATGGTGAAAACAGAGACTGGTAGTCTCAGCCCTTGTATTTGAGATTCATCTTCTGAGGGTCACTTTGAAACTACTCTGAGAGGACAAACTTTGGGTGTGAAACCTGTTAGCAAATGTTATCTGAGAAAAATAAGTGTGTTACTTCAGCAAACACTGCATGGTGGGTCAACTTGAGTACTGCATGTGCTTCTGGCTGTTGCTAGCCATGGATAGTCCTTTGTTAGCTGATGTTTGCTGAGATCCCTCCTGTGGAGTTAGAAAGGTTTTTAGTGACAGCTCACAAGTTTTCTTAGGTCCTCTTATCCTTTAGATCCCTGATGTCCTCACCAAATATTCAGAGGCTTAATTTTAAACTTTGAAGATGATCTTGTTCTTTGGGGTAGGTGAGAGAAGAAATGTATCTTTTGCAGATCAGGAAAAGAGAATGGTTCCATAACCTGCTTGGACTCTGCTGCAATATTCCCCCTCGGCTTCCGCATACTGTATTAAAAATGCTCTCTTAAGAATGCATTGAGCTCCCTTTGCATTTTTTCTGCCTTTGTTCTAGGGACTATTTCTGCCCCTTTTCAGTATTGAGGTGCTTTTCCTAGCTCGCTGAGCTGACATGATGAGATTCTTTCACCACTCATCAGTAAACACTTCATCAGCAATTCTGCACATGCCCAAGGGTTTTTTCTCTCTTATCTTTGCTGAATTTTCTGGTGCTTCTTTCTTCTTCATCTCTCTTCCTAGGCTGGACACTTTTCCACTTATCCCCATCTCCCTCTTCTTTGATACATGTCAGAGACTAAGCAGGATCAGTTGCCACAGTGTCCCTGTTCAAGACTCTCCTAAAGCTATTGCTGCCAAATATGCTGGATGTCTTCTTTCTCACAGTGCACCACTTCCATCTTTGTCATTCATGGGTAACAGTTCAATGATCTTTCCCCTTCTCTGTCCACTGAGCTCATTTAAAATCCAAACAGTTTCTGGCTGTCAGCTCTCCTGTTTGTGACTTCCACGCTGTTTACTTCTCTCTTCAAAATCTTTCCTGTCACCTCTCATCTTCAGAATTGTCAGAGCCTCTCTACAACATTCATTTCCCCGTCCCTCTTTTGTTCTCATCCGTGGCTTCTTGTTCCTGTTTGTGAGTCTGCAATTGAGAGGGTCCCCACCGTTTGTTGTACTACCACCTCATTATTTTAGGTATGTTTGTTGCTTAAGCTTTCCCCAGGGCGGGAGCAGTGTTGGCTTTTGGTATTCACTTCTCCGGCTGTACCTCAAAGTTCTGCTTTGTTGTTCTATCATCAGTTCTGTAGCTGCATGAAGTTCACATAAAGCCTTTTCATTGTTTTAAGATCCTGAGATTTACTCACAATTTTAAACAAGTTTCCCTCTAGATAGGGGTGGTCTGAAATTTGAATTTGAATTTCCCTTACATTTCAGTTGCTACATCCAGATTTTAGGATTCTGCCTTACATAAGTATGTGCTAGGCGTGGACTTTGGATGCACTGCCAGACTTTCCCCAAAAGTTTGGGTGGCAACCATATCACAGTTCTTGTTTTAGCCCAAGCTGTTTTTCCCCCAAGGTAGAATAATGTTTTCAGCTTGAATGCTGGCTATATAATACTTAGGCATCTAAGTAAACATGATTTGATTTTTACAGCTAGCAGATGATTTAGTCGGGGGTTTAGAGCACTTTCCATTAAGCTTTATTGAGTTATCTTTGCTAACTAGTTATAGTTAATGATGTACATTTTTTTTTCTGATCGTGCAAACATTTGAGAATTTGGCAGCGTGCATTCAAAATGTAACCAGCGCAGTATTTTTTTCCTCTCTATAGAATGGATCATACTGCTTTCTGGCGTTTGTTGTTTGAAGAAAATTTTCAGTGAATTTCAGTATTTGAACCAGGATTGTGTACTTGTCTACTCAAGAAATAAACCAGCATTTTGTGTAATTCTGTTCACTTAACCTAGATCTTAATAGGTCAAGCTCAATGTGTTAACAGTTAGTTTGGAATAAAAACATATGAAACATCCAATGTTAAACTAAATCTGAGAACAATGACTATGCTATATATTCTGTGAGTTGAAAAAGATTCAAGTAAACTGTCATTTACTTCAACAATAATTATATGATGGATTTTTGTCTGTTGGTGACTTAAAAATTATATTCACAGGAATCATTATATCTCTGTTTACACAGCACTGGTATGTATTGCTTTAGTGGAGTATGTCTCCATGGTCTAGCAATATGAAAGATGCTAAGCACTTGCCTTGCAGGTGAAGCTCTGAAGGGAAGAGCAACAGAAGAATATTGCACCCTTCTCTACAGTGTTAGTGACCTTCTTTAAGATCTGATGATGAAAAGTACTAAAATACTCTATTAAATTTAGATGTTGTTATTATTACTATTGTCTGCTTTTGCCAAGTTTGATCTAATGATGCCTCAGCCTGAGGTGGATTTGTGTTGATCGACAGAAGAGATACATGAAACAACCCCCCAGCAGTTAACTGGTGTGCCACCCCCCCCGAAAGCAGCATTTATACCGAAGACCTTTAAATGGTGTGGGAAATGCATGCGCTGAGTGAGGTCCTATAGGATGATAACAGGGAGTGGGATGCATGGAGTAGTTGGGTGATAGCTTTCATGCCCTCTTGGAGAAATTGTGTGATAAGATATATGGGAGGGCTCAGCAATTTGTTAATGACTTGAGTGCTGCTTCAGGAGAACATTTGTGTAAGCTGTGGAACAACACGTAGTATTTGTGTGTGATTGATGAGAATTTGTCATCTGAAATACAGTCAGTGCAGCGTCTTTGTCGATGTGTGCCTCAAACTCTCAGAGCCAACCCACAGTGGAATATTAGAGGAATTACTCAGCAGATTACTTCCATGTTGTTTTTGTCAGCTTATTCATCCCAACGCCAATTTGATAAAAGGAAGGGGGTGTGAGAGTTTGTGTTATGCGTTTTTGTTAGTGTCTAACTTGTGGCTCTTCAAAAGGTCATGGGTACTTGAAGCTGTTTCAGACTGGTCAGACCACGGCTATTAGTCACGGAGCATTATTCACCCAGTCCCTTTCTTTCTTCCCTCTTCCCCATCCTTTTAGCTGAAGAAGTGATCTTTGGAGAGGAAACAATAGCTGAAGGAAACTTCTCTTTTTTTTTTTTTTTTTTTTTTTTTTCCCCGGATGTTGAGTTTTTTCCACTGGAATTTAATAGAAATTATTGGCACGCTGTTGGCTACAGGATGACATGACCTTCCCTGTGACAGTTCATCAGAGCTGTGTGCAGGAGATGTCTTAGTAGTTTTGTCTGCTTGTTTTCCTGTCAAGTGCAGTGGTTTTTCTGTACTCCTAGTCATTACTAGGAGACCTTCCAGGGTTTAACTGGTTTTCTGTTACAGAATGCTTGTTCTGTAAGAATTATTTAATATCATTTCTCAAAGTTTGTCTTTTAGCTACTTCTTAGATAAAATAGATGGGTTTTCAATAAATAAGTGAAAATCTGGCAATGCTTCCCTGGATGAGGACCCCAACTGACAGTTGTTAGTGTGACATATCTGCTTTTTGTAAGAGAAAACTGGTAGAGGCTTATGCTCTTAGCTGTTTGTACTGCAGTAGAGGCTAGTGAATCCACTAACCTTGAGCCTCTCTTTGTCTTGGTTCTGTATGGATTTTCAAAGGTGTTCCTTGCTGCAAAGGTGAGTCTCTGACAGACAACTGAGTGGAAGTGAGAAGTGTCAAAAACACAGTATATTTTAGGAAACTAGTTGCTACTGTATAATTCTTAGTCAGCAGCTGTAATGCTTTTATAAGCCATTTGATATGTGAGTGTGAAGACTGACAAAAAAGAAGAAAGGATACTTTCTGCAGTGAAAACAAATGGAAACTATTTTTATTTATATACTGTTATGGTCCAAGATGCAATGGTAGAACTGTGACCTGTGTTTTCGGGAATATGCCTCAAAACAAACAAAAGGCGTATTTCTGTTCAGGTGATGAACAGAAAGGCCATTCAGACAATAGACTGGATATAAATTCATACTAGATTAATGTTTTATTTATGTTGGCATCTAAATATCTAGAAGCCAAAGCTTATTTGAGTAAAGTCTTAGCATTTATTTTTTGTGCCCACGAATGGTAATGTGTAAATCACAGACTATCCAGCAGCAGATAGTTACTGTTCTGGTCAGATCTTGATGTATAGAATGGCTCTAACAGCATACGATACTTATGTAAACTAAACTTTTATGCAGTTTCCAACCCCATTCATAGCTTTGTGGAGAGTACTAGTTTTGTTGGTTTCAGAGGAGGGCTACGGTAATTTTGTCATTGAAAAATTTTTATGAGGGGGAAACCCCCTGTGTTTTCAGCATCTGCATAAGTAACAGTGCAGAACACTTGCTTTTTACATACAGTTTCAATGTGCTGTCAAAATATCACCTGCCTGAAAATCAAAGCTTCCCTGGGGGAGCAGGGCTCTGGGCACAGCTATGGCTGAAGCCCTGCGCGCCCCAAGTTTTGTCCAGGGTCTGAGTCCTGGCCAGGAGACATCTTCACCGTGCACTCTAGCTGCCCACAGCAGAGAGGGTCTTGGCCGGGGGATGTAGCCCTCAGGGAAATTTGAGGGATGTGAAAGGCTGTTGCTGATGGATCCTAAATGAGCTTTTTTTATTCTTTGGATATTTTCGCTATTTACCTTTCTTGGTAGCATTTTCTTGATGTGCTGAAGGTCTGCAGAAGGGCCTGAGACCTGAACTTTATCTTAGAGTTTAAGGTACTCATGTTTCAGGATTTTCATGACTTTATTTTCCTAAGTGCAATCTTTATTGTGAAATCAGTAAATAATTCTAGTAGCGATAGCGTTGCTGGGGTGGATTTAAGAACCTAAATGAGCAAGGTTTGTATGGAGGGAGGGGTATGTCCTTGCAGGAGCAGGCCATGTAGCTGTGCAGATGACCGGGCATGCTCTGGAGCCCATGGGTGCTTCTGTGCTGCCATTTAGTGTAGATGGAGGTCCCAAAATAACCTTGGGTCTCGTTGGCTTGGTGGGGAGCAGATGTGCTGGCAGCATGGTGTGCTTGGCTGTGGAGAAGGGGGATGTTCTGGCTCTGCTTTCCTTAGAGTGTGTCTCTTCCAGCTAGTCTCTTACGTGACATTAATGGCAGCCTAAACATATGGGCAGGGGTATGAGGATCGAGAATTTGTTCATGTGTGTCAGTCCACAGGGAATGGACATAAAGCAGAAGGACCAGGTGGAAAAAGGGCAACCTGATATGCACCAGACCTTGTGTGATCAGAAGAAATTACTTTTTTTTATCATCTTTGGTTTAGGGAGTTTCCATTCTTCTTTTGGCTACAGATTTTCAGTTGAATAATGCCAGCTTTGTACGTAATCATAAATATATGGATGATTTTGGTATTGTCTCCAGAAGTATTAGAACTTCTGACAGAAAAATTGCCAAGGAGGATTACATAGCTAAACCTCAAAAACACACACAAATCACATGAGTGTTTAAAGCAAAATCCCGAAAACCTGGTATGTTGTATTCAGCAAAGACTATTAAAATAGCTGATAGGAAAATCAGATTATCTAAGAGCAAAAGAAGGGAGGTAGTCCAAGCTAAGTTAGCTGATTACCTCCTAAGCACACCATGAAACTCGATTGCTTCAGTGCTTCCTACAAGGTTTGAAGACCCAGTGGCTTCTGTAAATCTGCTGTATGCTTGTTATCTAGGTGCCTGCATTTTTGCTTCTCTTGAACTTACAGCAGATAGAGAATCATCATTCTAGCTATAGGCAGGACAATACAGCCGGGTGTTATCTGAACTTTGGATGCAGATACCTGCCAAGCACCTGACTCCTGATTTGCAGCAACTCGTATTGCACTTCTATGGAGAATCTTGTCACTGTGCCAAATTGGAAAGGATGGATTTGGGGATGGAAACTCAAATTAACTGTTTTAAAGACTGTGCCAGGCTCCTTTCATTTGGAGCTTTAATCAGATAGAAGCATAACTCATGAGAGGTGAAGGGTAAATCAGTTGTCATTTTAGCCTACCTTTACTCTCTCAGCATGTTAATAATTAGCAGGTCTTGGCTGAAAATATTTTTCTTTGACTTGTACATAGTAGCCATAAACTACTCACAGATGTAGCAAGCAGCTGCATTGTGATGCTGTTCTTAGAAAATGATGTAATGCAGCAATAATCACTTCTGAATTGTTACTGATTTATGAATTGAGAATGTTTGCAAATTATGGGTAAATTTAGGTAGCTCAAGTGAAATTCATGTCAGCTTGGTCAGGTGGTAATACTAGGACTGTTGGCTAGTGCTTCAGTTGGGGCTTTTGCTCCATTGGCATGGTCATGTACAGTACCTTTCCAGAAATACTTCTCATTTTGGTCGGCTGTCATGGAGGGAGCGGGGAAGGAAAGGCAAAATGCTGACAGCTCTGGTGTGTTGTGCTGGCAGTATCTGGAGCTGTTGGTGGAAGAATGACTTGACTCCATCTATCCCTTGTTCTAGACACGTTTCAGATGTTGGGGCTTCTGAAGAATGAGGCGGTAGATTGAGAGATGAAACACTTGGGATACACAAAACCAGGATGCTGGTTCTGAAAGGGGCCCTTTCTTTTCTGTGTTAATGTTTGCCATGTGGTCAGTCAGAGTCCTCCCCTGTCTCCCATTTCCCCAGGCTCCAGTTAATTTCCTGATGGCAGGTGATGGGCAGCTTCGAGCAGGAAATTGGTGGAACCCAGTTTTAAGTTCATGCTTTCATTGAGGAGCTGTTAGTAGATGGACACCTAATTAAAGTAATAATACCATATCTAACATTTATCTTGCACCTTTTCTTCATCCTCAAAGACCTCAGCTGCCTTTGAGATGGAGCACAACATGCTGATTGTGCATAATAATGTCACAGAATGCTTTGAGAGAAGGGGGAGGAATATCTGGTCCATGAAAACTGCAAGAGGGCATAGTAGAATTATAGTTACTTCAATGAGACATCTTAATGCTCCAGAAAGGACAAACTGTCCTACTGACAGGGTGCCTTAAGAGAGAGGCACAGATGATTATGGCTATACAGGACCTGGTCTTTGTAACGGCAGCAAGTTTTTCACTGTATAAACCCAAACTGAACCTCAATTTAGCAGATATCTCTGCTGGATGTGTTTAAAACAAAATAAATGCAAGATATAATTCCTTTTTCTTTCTATTTTTAACTATTGTTGTTTGTTTTTAATGAGATGGTTGGGTTCCAAATTATTTTCAGGGTGGATCACCCTGGTATATTCTGGGAAGAATGACCTTTTGTCAAAGAGACTGTGGAAAAAGTAGAAAATGTCCAGACTTATGCTAGGTTAAAGCAGACTTATAGATTGTGCTATAGAAATACTGACTGTGATCAACAGGGGTACAGAGAAGCCAAACTGATTATGAAGACCAGCTGAAAAAAGGAACAGCAGATGGAAGATAACCGCTTTCCCAGAATGTCCGGGGTAAAGGCTTTCTGGAAATTAGCAGTAGGTGCACAAAGATGTGCCTTATTGTAGGATGAGACTAGTTTGCGTGACTGGGTGTGGATCTAAGTTTTGGGAAGTGGGGTGTTGCACTCTGGGAGCCCCCTTGCCAATTGGTTTATTACAGAATAATCTATAGTCTGGGAGGATTAGCTAAAATCAAGAGCAAACCATCCTGAAGGAGTTGTCTTTTCTGCATCTGGAATCATGCCATGATCATTTAATATGAGAGAATCAGCCCTATAGTCATGGAGGGAATTTTTTCAAAATCTCTTGTTCCCAGCATAGCTATTGTGCTCAGTTGATGGCCATTAAAGCAGAGGCTTATTTCATTTTTGTAAGAATTTTCTTGGTTGAAAAAAAGAAAAGTTATGAGTTGAGTGCCCTATATTTGCTACTCCCTAAGTGAAATACAGAGATGAAGGAGGGAATATTGGTGATAGCCAACTGCTGATTGAGTGAATTGAACTGAAGCATGGGAAAAAAAAAGAAAAAAGTGTGAGAACACTATGAGCTATTATTTTACAATTATCCTATTTTTGCCACTGTGGGTCTCTTCAGGAGTCAGACTCTGGGTAAAATACTTTTTTTTCTGTTCCTGTAGCTGCTGGATATAAATATGTGCCCTCCCTCATTCTTTTCCAAAATGTGGCTTTCCCCTTATAGCCAGTCAAGAGTGTGATAATCTCTGGTTTTGGTTGACCTTTGTTACATTTCTTGGGGAAAATATCACGTTGTTTTGGCCTTCCTGGTAGGCGAGACTATGCCCTTTATTACTTCGTTTAAACTGAGATTTATAGTTGCCACTCCCTCTCTGAACTTTGAGAGTACATGGGTTCCCACCAACCCTTGCAAGAGCTACCTTCCTATAGTGTAACAGGCAAAGGACTTCTTGTTGTAGATATGTCAGCCGAGTCTTACTGTTACCTTTCTATTGAGCAGTGGTCTGCCATTGGACTGGGCTAACTTTTTGGAAGGAGTGAAGAGATAGTTTTGCCATGTGATACATTTATTTTTGAAACAAGCAAAAACTCAGTGTCAAGAAGTAGGCTTTAAAGCATATAGTGATGTTGAATCATCACATTGATCAAGATTACCAGGTCTGTGCTCAGAAATATTAGAGGATTTGTCATCAGAAAAAAAGTTAAAATAATTTATATGTCTAAATTCAGATAATGTATTGAAATCCATCTTCTTGCTGTTTTTTTGGCTGTGTTTGGAATCAGAAATACCAAAATACCACGAGGGAGTCTGCTCTCATGTTACTTCTTGCCAAGCCAGGGTTGGAAATACTCAAAATTTCATGAGAAAGGGCTTTCTCTGGGGAGCGCAGTCCATTTGTGCAGACTTGTGTGGTGCTCAGATGGTTTCAATCATTTAGATAAGGATCAGATCTTTCAGATGTTTTCCTGTGTTCCAAATCTGAACCTGTTTGAAGGGTGGATCTTCCATTTGTGGTCTTCCTAAAATTGAATACTATGTATATCAACACTGCTACGTACCTTGAACCCAGCGCTGCTCATAGCAGAGATAACCAAAAGTAATTTTAGCCTTGAAGGGAGTGGGAGAGGACCCTTACGCTCTGCAGGCTGTGATGAGAATTTGAGGATATGTAGCCATCCTGGTTGTAGCTGGTACGCTGATTCTTCAACTTGTGTTCAGCTAGCAGTGTGTTTGCCTTCAGCTAGGCTGATACGGATCTGGAAGCATATGCAATGGTTGCTACTTCATGGAGTATTTGAGTCAGGCCAGCACGCATCTGTTGTGGGAACAAATGAAAAGCAAGTACAAAATCTTTTCTCAGTTTGTGTCACGCTCTATGGTATTTTCTGCCTCCTCTGCCAACTGATCCTGAGAACACATGCTTTGCCTCTTTCCTCTAAACACTTTCTTTTCCCAGGTACCAAAGTGCTCTTCTATTCCTCCTTTTCCTGCACTGAAACAATTCACAAAACCTAAAATCAGGAAGGAAAAGAAAGAGTTGTAGTGGTTGGCAGGAAATGGAAGCAGTACCATAATGTTTCTAGACGTGTCAAGCATATGTTACGTTGTGCTGGCACAGAAATGTGCAAATGCAATGCTCAGTTTCTGAGTCTTTCAGATTTTAGGAAGTACTTTAAGTGGAAATGAATGATTTGGGGTCCTGATTCCTCTGTTAGGGCCTGATCCTTGTAGCAGAGATCTGTGCAAACTCCACCAAAATGAGTCCTCCATGGCTGCTCCCAGGCACAAAGCTCAAAGCTGCTGTAAATGCACTGCTGTAAATGCAGTCTCCACAAGCTCCTGATAGTCCGCTTCCATTTTAGAGTACATCATGCAGGGGAAACCAAGTGGTTTGTTTTTTGTTTTGTTTCTTTTTTTTTTTTTTTTTTTTTTTTTTAAACCAGGGCTTGTCAGAACATTCATAGTGTCACCAAAGATTAAAATTAAGATCTTCCCACAAGTTGGCATTAATGATTACTCACCTTTTGGGAAACAATCAGGTGTTGATATGCTTTTCAAGCTGGTGTGATATTTCCACTGGGTCTGTGCAGTGTGGGGTTTCTCCAGCTGCAGGGGTGGCCCTGTCTTTTACAGCGGCTTGCTCACCACAGTCCTGGTACAAAACAGATCAACATCACAAGAGATTTAGCTGATAAGGTAAGGCCAGTCACCTTTGCTCAGTCATCTGGATCTAAGATACCTGTGAGAACAGACAGGTGGCTCAAACTTCTCTCCCTCGTTTCTAAAATCTTGGTCTTAAAACCCATCAACTGCTTGAAATGGAAGCTCGATAGAAGTTACATGAAACAAAAAAACTGAATTGAAACTTCCCAGCATATGATGGGAACATAAAGACTATCTGTCCTATAGACCTTTAACTCACTGATCTGAGTGCCTGGACAAAGCACAAAGCAAATCCCCCAAGAGTGAACTCCTTCACTCTCAGGATCACACTTCTGTTGCAGTTTACCTTCTTTGGGCTTTAATTTTTGCCTTTGGTTATGCACTCTGATTTGGGGAAACACTTCAATCAAAAGATAAATTAAGTGCTTGCCTCAGTTTTATTAAGGTCAATGGAACTTAAGCATAGGTTGTGCCAACTAGGGCAATAATTAAACATGCTTGATTGGGACTTTGTAGTAAGATCTGAAGAGGAAAAAAAGGCTGGAAAAGAATTCTTTTTCCCTGTTTCTGATTATCGTCAATTTTCACACACACTAGAAATAAACAACTGAGCAATTATGATTTTCTTTTTGGTTGTTGTATTAAAGACAGTGCTACCACTTCTACTTATCCTTCTTGGTGGAAGATAAAATATTTAAATCTCAAGTAATTTTATAAAGCATCTTCATCAGAGCTTATTTGTTTATTACAGTGTTCATGATTGTTGTGTAAATAAGATGAGGAAGCTATTTTTGGCTTCTGTCTGCTTGTCCTCAGAAGGAGTCATAAGATGTGTACACCAAGATGGTGACTGAGTGCAGCTGGAGCTCCTGATAAGTCTCATTTGATGTGAGCTGTATGAGGGGATAATTACCAAGAAGAGGGTCAGAGATGATGCCTCTTGCAGAGTGACGGACTGAACAGCATACTTCTGATAGCAGCAGCCAGCTCTGCAATAACGTAATGAAAACTGCCTCATCCTTTTCAGTTGCATTGATCACTGAGCTGCTCTTCTGTCAGTCTTACTAGGGTTTCCTCTATCCTGCCATGGTCTAGAAAGGAGAAGCTGCTCTGAGGCAGGGTCTTTGCTCTTAACCAAGGTATACGGATGTATTTTCTTTTTTTAATCTCAAGTTAACTGGTGGATATGACCCGTCCTGTGACACAGGGACAACAGAGTGTTCTAGTTTTACACTGAGGTCAGTACTGCCTGTCAATGAACTGATCACACTGAAAATGTGGCAAAATGAGTCCTCCTGTTCTGGGGTAACAAATGCAACCAAGTGGGATCCCTCTGCTAGAGTCAATGGCATGTGGATGTTGGCAAGGGCCTTGCTTTACCTTTCTGCTTTGTATGTTCAGATCATGGTAACACAAGTGTGTTATTTATCCTGAGATAACAAAAATTTGTACACCTGTTTTCAGCAGGTGTAGCAACGAAGGAAATAACCTAACTGCAAACAGGGTGAACTGCAGCAGGAGAATAGCTAGATAGAGGGTGCAGGAGCAGGTGAATTTGAGGTGGGTTTGCTCTTTACTTTGCTCAGGTCATCAATTAAGTTCCTAGTAAAAAGACAGGTGGGAGAAATAATTAGTCCTAAGAGCTATATTCCACCCATATCTGTCCTTGGTGAAACCTCTTGATTTTGTTAGCTGTAGCGCTTTATGCTTCAAGTTGGATTTGTTCACAGATTTTTAGGTCCCTCAGCATGGCTGTGAGTTTGTGGCATTCGCTGAAGCTGTGATCGCAGTAAAGGGTGAGGGAAGGGAAGGTGTTTGTGGCCTGTAAGCAGTCAGCTATGAAATGATGCTGATTTAATTGAACTAGTGCTGTGAACCCTGTGCAGTGGAGATCTGTGATGTCCTGTGGTTCTGGGGTAACAAATGTAACCAGGTGGGAGCCCTCTGCTAGAGACACTGGTGTATGAATGTTGATACAGGCCTTGGCTTTCATCTTTCATTTTGTGCAGTTGATACTGGGTGCCTGTTCCAGCTGAAACTTGAAACCAACACTTTGGGTTTATTTTCCTGCCTCTAAGGATATTAGCAGACTATTTTATTAATGATACAAATGTTAGATGCTCATGGGCACAGCTGACTAACAGGCAGTAAAAATGAAAAAGAAAGGGAGACTGAAAATGTATTGCTTCCTCTTACTGTCCAAACCCCTTCTCTTTGAGGACTGAAGCACCCCAGAATAGTTGAGGGAGCAGAGCCCTTCTTTGTATAAAAAGATTTACTGGAGCACAGAGCTGTGCAAAAGACAGGCCTTTCCTGTAAAGACAGAATGTCTGCTGTTAGGAAAAACAAGTAGTAACTATGGAAAGGTTTTTATGTGTTGATCTGTGCAGGTATTAAGCTTGTGCCAGTAGTGGCATATCTAGCTCTCCCTCTGTTCCTAAGTTTACCCTCTTTGGTGATAATAGAAATATACGGAAGGGGGAAGGGGGGGAAGACAAAACTTTTTTCACTATATTACCCTCAATATTCTTATTTTAGCCATATCTTTCCTGGCTCCACTTAAAGGAGTTAACCTTCCAGTAAGAAGTATATTTTTTAAATGACATAGGGGCCAGAGTATGTATCTTTGTTTTGTTTTCTCTGCAGCTACAGGAGCAAATAACAGCTACAAAACATGCATGTTTGATTTTTTATTTTGAAGATGAGTTACTGTTACCGAAGTTGATATTAAAGGATCATTTTTTTTTTTTTTCAGAATTTTAAAATCTTTTACAGAAAATTCAAAGCCTCTGTCCCTGAAGTGCTCTTCTGAGTGCTGTGTTTTTAGTATTAACTCCACAAGATTTGTCCTATGCTTCCCTTGCAGCCAAGGTGATTCAGGGATTTGAGTGCGCCAGGATTCCTCTGGGCTGCATCAAGGGAAGGGACCAGACACCGAAATCTCTGTTTTCTGCAGGAAGGCACAGTCAGTCAACTAGGTAGGTTAGTTAAATACATAAATAGTGACTGTTGAGGTGTAGAAAGGAAGAAAAACAGACTTCTGTTTTGACTCCAGTAGTAGAGTGACAAACGTATCATTGTAAGCCTCCTGTTAACTTGTCTAAAGATTTGGCAGGACTTCCTAACTTACCTGTTGAAGGAAGGTGGTAACGACAGTGTGAAAGGCAGATCATGGGAAATATTGTAATAGGTGTAGACATCCAGTTTTGAAGTCTTTATTTCCTATCTAAAGCACCTGAATTGGAGAATAAGAGAAATTAAGTCTTAAATGACCTCTCAACAAAGTGTGGTTGGTGGGGATTGAAGGGGAAACATAACTGCAGATGAAACTGTAGATACAAAAACTTTCAAGTGAAATATTAAACACAGCTGTGTTCACGTGATCTCTTGTTTGTGATGGGACAGTGATCTTCAGAAGTTCAGCTGTCTTTCACCTTTTTTTCCAAAATTTCTTACTGAGAAAGAAATACCTTGCATAAAGAATTAATTGGTGGTAGTGGACAAAGGGAAAGCAAAGCAAGCATTCGCTTGCCATGTGGCTCAGTGCCTCTGTCTTGTCAGTCTTCTAGTGTGATACTGGTAATATGTTGTCTTGGGGCCCTTGAGTTGCAATGGGGTGTAAGAGAGAATTCATTACTCTGGGATACCATTTCATCTTGGGCTTTTCTTCCTGAAGACCAGCTATGCTCATCAGAACAGTCATTGTATTTTGAGGTTGCCCCAGATAAAACTAGAACAACTATCTGCTCTCTGCATGTAGATATCTCCCACACCCTTTCATCAAAACTTTGGAGATATGAAGGAAGAAGCTGCTTTCTAAACCAACTTGCACCATCTTATTTAAAAGTTATCTTGATAGAGCCGCTGGGCACTCTGTTCCCACCTTTTCAATTTGGGAAATGTTTCAAAGAATGCTTGTGTAGCTGTAATACCTGAAAGATGCTTTGTTTTTCAAGTGCTCCCTTTATTACATACTGAATGGGATGCCCTTCTGTGGTACGCAACTGGACTGCTGTTTCTCTGATCCAGATTAAAACCCAGATTTTTTTTCCCAGAGCTCTTCCCCCACAGGGAACTAGGCTTGAGAATTTGGCTACATCTGAGGCTGCTTGCGCAACCAAAGTCAGCTGGTGAGACCTATGTTCTGGGAAACCCTTGGTATAGACTCCAGTTTGTTTCATTCAAGAATTATATCTGCTGAAGGGCCCAAACTCTGTCCTCCCCGGCTCTGCCATAACCCCTGTGCCACAGAGAAGAGCTTGCTCCAAGGAGGAATAAACCCTCAGCTCTGCCCTATTCAAATCCAAGGGCTGCCTTTGTGCCGCAGCTTTCAGATTCCAAAGGCATTTTTTGGTTAGTAGCTCTGCTGGATGCACAAAGGGTCAGTGCACTAATAGGATACATCACTGGGAAAGGACAGGGCTTTAAGGGACTCTCGGAGATTTGATGCCCTGTGTGAAAGAGGTCAGCAATACTGCCACAACAATTTTAATTTACTTGTGGAAAAAATAAAAAGGCACCATAAAAAGGGTCCCACTGGAAATAAGGGACCCTTTAAATCCTCCTATCCTGATGTTCCTAACCCTAAATCCATACATTGCTGGTAAACCTAACCAATGCCTTTATAGGACTTAATAACACAGAATAAATGTTCTCCTGCCTTTCCCCACCCCCTACCAATGCATAGCAGCACCTTATTGTGTGCATTTACTTTAGAGATGCTGGGGAGTGGTGTTAACTTCTTTACAAGAGACATTGGTTTGCACCTGCTCAAGGGCTCTCTCATGTTGATGCTCTGCATAGCAGAAAACAAGCCAGCCCTTTGCAGAGAATGTGGTAACAGCAACTTTCTGGCACACTGATGATTTCTGCTGTCCTAGAGAGAAAAAGGAATTGATGACAGGTACACACAGAGACTGAGCAGCCCCCAAAATTCATGTTGGATTTTGGGAAATCCTCTCTCCCCAGGCTGTCTTGTCACAAGGATTGTTCAGCTCTGTAAGAGGTTCTTTGATGCTTGGGAATTGGGGAAATGTTGATCATGTGTGCTAGGGTGAATGACATTGGTTCTGTGGAAAGTCGAAAGAGCTTTTTTGTCTTTGGTTTGTTAATCTGTGTATGGCTGAAAGCTGTAAGGCACTGGAGCCTGAATCCAGACATAACTTGCACATCTGCAATAGATATCAGCAATGCTTACATGAATTTGTGCAGGAAACAAGTTTGAAATGTTCTTGGTCCATTTTCTTTCTTCACAGAATATCAAAAGGGCGATATTGAACATCATGCTTCAGTGACAGGAAAAGGCTTCGGGGGAATCTATTTCTGAGTAGGTGTTTTGATTTACGTATTTATTAAACATGATTTATTATTCATTGGGAGGTATCTTTTTGGTGTTATATATAGAGAAAACCCAAACAAATCAAGTCAGCTTGCCACTTAACTCCCAGCACTGGTGAAGGAGAAGGGGAGAATATGGAAGTGGGAGGAGGGCTGGCATGCCACAAGCCTGGCTTAGACTGATTCAGGTCTCCATGGACCTGCAGACTCAGTCCCACCATTGTGTAGGTCTCCAGGGACATTGTACACCACTGCAGGGCAGGAGAAGTAAGCTAGCTCATCTAGCTGTGAATCTGGAGTTGGAATGAAAGGCAACTAAATCAAATTACAATGAAACATCATGAATGATGTGAGACTAATTTGCCTCTGGACTTGTAAAAGACTTTAAATACAGTGCCTTCCTTAGCACAGCACTTCCAACAAGTTGCTGTAGAATTTGCCTAATGGACAGATGGTAAGGATGCTTTTCAGCTTGGAAGTCTTGATAATCTAGATCCAAAATCAGACCATTACTGTAGTTTTGCATGTAAATGCATTTGTTTGTCTTCTCTCCCATTTTATTACATCGTTGACATGCCTAGTGATACCATTTCCAATTTATTTACTGACTGTGTCCCTATAGTCATGGCAAGACTCCTTCAAAATGAGAGAATGGCAGTGTTGTGCTGTTTTTAAGCTCTCCAAGTTGTTAGTCCCTTTGGTAATATGTCTATGGTGTTCAATAAAATTATATTGTGGTCACAGCAATCTTTGAATTGTTAAAAGAATTAAGGACTTTTCCTGTGTTCCCCTCTCTATGGCACATCCTGTAGTTAGCATAAACTATTTCCTTCTGTCCATATTGTCCAAACCATGCACTTTGTTCTGCCTTACATCCATTGACCGGTATGAATTTTTGCTCTCCAGCCTGCAGCAATAACTTCCTTGTTTGTTACTCCCAAATCTCTATTTCTCTTGTATTTGATAGAGATTCCACTCTGCTTTTTCACCCACTCTCAACAGAAAGCAACAGGCTCTATGTTGCATTCTCCTCAGCAAAACCATGCCTGGCACACTGTCAACTTAGCAAACTCATCTTCCATCTGACATTGTGGCTATTGAGCCTGTACCTTCATTTCTGGTGTAAGATGCAAAGCTGGGTCAGGAAGACTGGAGCTGGACGTACATTTTGGTAACTGCACTGGGAAAGCTCTGGTTATAAGTCTGCCGAAGACAAAGTCTGTCCTGAAGACAGGGCTGTAACAAGTATCTGACTTGGAGGGGAGCAGAAATTCAGCCTTTGGTAGTGCAGACTTTGTGAACAACAGTTACTTAAGCCTCCATGAAGATGACTACAGCTGGAAAATCGTATGTTTCTTGTATGATAAACTGTCTTGTGCAAATGTTTTCAGACCCTTCGAACTCTCCTTCTGTGGGCTTGGAATACACCCATGAGCTCTGCTTGGCACTTTTGAAGCCTGGGCCCTTTGTTGATGGGCTCAGATGACCTGCCTTGGGGTTCAGCTTCTTGAAGGCAAGGAAAAAGTGGTGGTGTACTGGTGGTGCCAAAATGAGCTGTGACTCATGCTAGTCGTGCAGAGTTTCCTAATCCATCCCCTCCCCGTCTTTCTTGAATACTTTGCTGAGCTGTGAGTTAACAATTGTGACATTTAAGTTTTAGCATCTGAATGAGTCATCTTGAGATGAGGGCAGCAGTTCATAGCTCACAAAGGTTTGGTTTCTGAGTGCATCTACAACGCAGCTGGATGTGCTGATACATGCCATACCAACAATGAGCACCATCGCTATCACTAGAACCACAAATTTGTGGGACTTCTGGTACCCACAGTGCTCAGAACTCTCACGGTTTCACCTCCTTAAGTCACATGTCTCCCTCTTTTCTCCCATGTGCCAGGAAGGTGTTGCCCTTGTTCTGGTGGTGAAGAGGTGGAAGGGCTAATAGCTGGCTGATCTGCCTGCTGGGGAGGGGTGGTCCTCTCAAAGCTGAGCTGTTCTGTGGGAGGGAAGGCTGTCAGGGGAGCCTGCTGATCCTGGAAGTTGAAGAGGGAGCGAGTTGGCTGGTAGGGCGGACATTTGGTCCTAGTGGCACCTCCTGTTACTGCTCTACTGTGAGATGAAATCTCATGGAAACGGGTTGTGCCTCACTGCAAGGTGAGGTTCTATGGGGGTCTTGTAAGAGAAGAGCTTCTCCATGCAGGAGTCATTTGCTGTATAATATCCTTGGCTTTTTACAGTGAAGGCAGGCATCACTCCTTCTTCTGGGAAGCAAGGGTCTATTCTCATGAACACAGGTCCCTCGCTCAGAGTTACCTCAGTAGCCATGGTGGCAAGATTGATGGATTTTTATTCTGTTTCAATTTTTCAGTGGTGAGGAAGGTAGTGGGAGGTGTCCTGGAGAAAACTTCCATGAAATGTAGAAAAAGAGGAGTCCAAGCACTAATTTAAGTATAGCAAGCCCACAGTAGTCTTGTGGTAAGCTGTGGGAGGAGATGAATTATAAAGGTGCTTTTGAGGGCTGTGTGCATCTCAACTCTCTAGTTTTGGTTTTTGTGGTTTTTGGGTTTTTTTTAAGGCTTTAATAGATGGCCAGTCCAAGCAATGTCTGTTGGACATTTGTTATTTTTGGGGAGGTTTCCTTATGAATCATCTGTCTGCTTTGTGTGTTTTAATTAAAATAGAGTGTCACAATAAAGACTGAGGCCCAATTCTATAAAAGGATTTGTACACTAAGAGGGGGATGGAAGGGATCACTGAGTGGTAGATATATATACTTGGGGGCCTTAGGGCAGCTTTGGTCACTCTAACATATCTTATAGTTGGAATACAGGTCTGGGGACTGCACTGTGTGCCTCAGGGCACATATGCTGCCTGGGGCTATGCTGATGGGGTAGTATACAGCCTCTTCTCTTCCTCTCCTCCTGTCCCCAAAATGTATTTCTTAGGAAACAACAGGACTGAAACTTGGGGGGGAGGCAAGAAAACCCCACCCAAATGCACTGTAAGTTAAGGTTTGTTCTTAAAATATCTTGTGTTTATGCTAGTACAGTTAAAGCAGGAAACATGTTTTGTCTACTGACTAACCCGAGCATCGAGTTTAGTATTAGCTACCTTTCGTTCCTTTTGGATAATCTGTTACTGCTATTAATAGAAATGTATGCAAGCTTCCTGGTGTCCGATATTGTCTGGAGATAACAAGAGGTTTTGTCTTAGTGTGTGAAGATTTTTGGCTGTGTATTTTTGAGCGTTGTGTTGGAAACAGCAGAGCAATGGCCTTGTAGTGCTCAGAGACTTGCTTTGTTGGATAGAGCTCCTGGAAACCTCCAAGAGAAGAGCCTTCTTTTTTTTCAGGTCTTCTGGAAATGGGACACACCACTGAGCTCCTTGTTGCCTCCAAACCTTGTCTGGTCCCCCAGCTTGCTGCAGCTCACAGCCTCCCCAGCCTGCCTGCCTTGCAGTCGCTCTTGTCCCAATGCCTGGCCGTATGACCTCAGCTGAAGCATTTCTAATCGTGGTATTTTTCAGCCCGGCTTGTATGAACACAGCTGGCTGAGAGGGTGATTGCATGTGAAGCTGCACTGTCAGACATAAGGGGGTGGTAAATTTTGGCAGGAAGGTGGTGACAAGCTAGGGGGGAGCTGGTGGGGGGACACCTCTTAGCCTGCATCAGTTGCAGCCAGAACAGCATGTCTAACTGCAGCCAGAGCAGCTTGGCAGTGATTACAAACTCTGCTAGTGAGGCTGACCACTAATAGAGCTTATAAAGTCAGTCAGATTTTTGGCAAAGTTTCAGACCACTGTGTTCCTGATGGAGCTTTTAAATGTCTCCTAAAAAAAGTATCCAGCATTATCAGAGAGAGCCCCGTCCTCTGGAGCTGAGCCAGGGCCCATGAATGAAACAAAGCTGACAGTTCTGAACTGCAGCAGCTTTGCAGGAGCAGGGAAAAAAAAGTAAAAAAAAAAAAAACCAAACCAGGACTTCAGAAAATAGAATATATTTCTGTGTTTTGAAGTCTCACATCACAGAAACGATGTTTCCTGCCTACCTCAACGAACTTCTGGTAACGTGTTCTCTGCAGAAACCTTCAAAAGGAAAGCATGGTTGTTTTTTTATTTCTGATGAAGTTGTGCACCAGGGTTGTCTCTTCGTGTTTGAAACATGCATGAACTCAGGGATGAATCCCTAAGTGTTTTTCATTCTTGAGGATTTACATTTGTTGAGATATGGTAAGAATAACCACAAGAAGATGCAAGTGGTAGAATATGGGGGAATAACCCATGTGTCATGGTCCCAAGCCTTCAGGATAATCAGTGCAATGGTTTTATATGACGGGGCCATATTATAGTAGGAAAACCAATCTTTTCAGCATTTTCCCTTATGTGACAGGTCCACTCCATTGGTTATGATACATGTACGGTGCTTGCTGACAAACTGAGAAGCTATTTTGGTTTTGATGACCTGTTGTGCAAAGAAAAATGGGAGTTCCCATCACGGCTGCGTGCAGCCTGTCTGTGGGGAAATGGCATAAAAGGAGCTGGAATAAATTGGTTCCAGTGCAGGCTCACTTGGGATAACTAATGGGGAAGTGGTTGAATGCTAGTGCACGTTTTCATGGGTGCAGGAAGCTGTAGAAGTTCAGTACAGCTAGCACATGAAGGAGCAATATAACCTCTATTGGTGCACAGGATCCTGTGAGAAACAAACAGATAAAAGAAAACATACTAACCAGTGGGTTTTTAGGTCTATGCGTATCTGCTATCCTTTGCTGTTAGCACAGAGCATTACTGGCAGATCGTCACTGGAGTTTAAATAGGATGTGAGTGCTATTTGATTGCTTGAGTGAAAACATTTTGCCTTTTTTTTTTTTTTTTTCTTTTTGGCAGCTACAAAAAATCTTGAAGCCAAAAACCTTAAAGGATTGCACAGTGTTCAACCATTTTATTTGTGTGTGTTTCCCCCACCACTTCCTCTGGTCTGTTTATGTGAAATACTGGCAGAAAAGAGTAAATACAGAGAAATATACATATATTCTTTTTATTAATTTTTGGCAGGCTGCTTACAGTATGGAGCACTTCTGAGGTGAATTTAGATGAGTATGTATATATAAACAGTATCTCGATAAATTCTGAAAGTCCAGTTCTGATTTTGTAAGAGTACATTAACTTTTCTTGTCCCTTTATCTCTTGCATTGCTTACATCCATTGCAAAGCTTATTTTCCTTTCTTTGGTTATGTCCTGTCTGCAGGGAATTTGTGCCTTCATGTTGATGCCATTACCTGCCCCTTTTTCCATTTTAGCAATTTCTATAATCACCTTACCTTTCTCAATATATTATCCAGGGCAAGATATTACTTACTTCTGGACTCAGAGAATAAAATTGCCAAAGTGCAAAAATTGCCAATGGTGAAAGTGCTCAAACAGCTCTGGCTCAGAGAACTTTATTTTTGTTTAAGGCCCTAGCTGCAGGGTTTTCACAGACATGAGAGTGATGGCCATACATCCCTTCAAGGAGTAAGAGAAGGTCAGTGCCCTACAAGCCAGGAAGAAAGTCCATCAAGGGGAAAAGCAGCAAAGCACATCAAACTGCAATTACATCCTAAATACCCCTCAATTTCACTGCTGTGATAAAACCCTCTAATTTCAGCAGCCTGCTCGGTCATCTTTGACTCTCAGGTGTTATTGTTGTAAAATAATTAATGACTTGTCCCAGATTCAGAAAGTGGGTTTAGTAGGATTTCCAAAGTGCTCTTTTTCTTCTTCCCAGCATGAAGCCCAGTCCTAGCAGGCTGGGAGGCAGCCCCGAAGCAAGGTGCAGTGCTACCAGTGAGAAATATAATTTCCCGTTACAGGGAGGATAGGGTCTGGCGTGGCATGGTTACTCAAGCCAGGAAGGTGCCAGTGCTTCTGCCACAAGCTCTTCTGCGTGAAAAGCTCACAGCTGCACTCTTCCCTCTTATCTGAAGTGCCACAGTCTCCCACCGCTGTGCAAGGCCGTCACTTCAATACTGACCTGAAGGAATGGGGCATGCCTGCACCCAAGGTGGGATGGGATGGTGGAGCCAGAGAAGCCCAGGGGCTGCCTCCAAGTGGTGATGCCCTGGGCCCTTCTAGCCCTGCATGGGGCTGGACGATGAGCCCAGGGTAGCATCACGCTCAGGCTGATGAAGCAGCATGCAGCACTGCTCATCAGAATCTCCCTGACAGGGAGGAACTGAAGTTTGAGCCTTTTCTTCAGGCAAAGAGTTATATGCGTATGACAGATGGGCTAACTTTCAGAATGCAGTGTTTAGGTCATTCAGTCCATGCCTAGCAGTAGTGATTGCTCGTGGCAGATCTCACAAGGTTCCCTTGGGATTTCAGTATTTCTGACGACTTCTGTGTGAAAGATGCCTAGTAACTGGAGGTGGTTAGAAAAAACCCAATCAAATGTCCCCTTCTCCAGTCCCAGTAAAATCATAAAAATTCAGTTTTGACTTCAAACTCCCTGCTTTGATCTTTGCTACTCACTTTTTCTGATGTGCAGTCATCTTCCTTCTAAAAATAGGAAATCTCATTGTGTGGGAGGTGTATTTAAACAGTATTCTTTAGAATATAAATATTACTTAAACTAACCCTGCTGTAGAGAAGTTCACAAACTTATGCTAGGCGGAAGCTGCCTGCTGTCTCTAGGAAGCATCAAATGCTTTCAAACACTGGCTTTCTGGGGACATTTCTGCAATGGGGCACAGGGTTGTAGTTCACAGCTCTCTGTAGGAGGTTGTATGACACCTTGATGATTGTGAATGACAATGGCCTTCAAGGACTCTGGGCCTTACAGGCTTAAGCCGTTACAATGTTGAGTTAATAATTAGTTTTTAAATACCACTGTAACTTTAATTTGTGATAAAGATAATTTGCAATCATATGCTGCTTTGGATGGGATAGAGCTTAAATTGAATCTAAAATGAGGAACATCACTCAAAACAGACTGAAGGAGCTAATTATTTTATTAAAAATACAGCTGTGCCTGCCATTTTAATAACCTTAACAGATCAAGGCATATATGCGTGGGGAGGCCTTTAACTAGAACTTGTATTACCATGAGACTGTAGCCTTTGATGTGTTATTTCTAGTTTATCAAGTGCCTTGGTACTGATGCTCAGTTTATTTAATGCCTTGTTTGCTAGTGCTTGACTGGGAAGTCAATAATTAATAAATGGGTGATAAAATTAAGTTTAGAGTTAAGAAAGTGTGTTTGACAAGGTAATATATAAGTAACAGGTCTCTGCAAGAGTTTGTTTGGTTGTTCCCTGTTCAGTTGCCCTGATGAAGCAGGGGGATGAACTATTTTGCATGATTCATGCCAAATTTGAATCCTTGAATACCTACCATCTTACTGGGTATTCTGGGATGGGGGTCATCTAAGGTAGGAGTGTGGGTTCAAGCTCTGATGCAGAGGAGGGAACTGAAGGTGGGTTTCCTGCCTTCTGGGAGATTGCTTGAATCACTGGACTGTGGGATGAGCAGCATGATATCATTCCAGTTTCTCAGATGTGTTTTTCATCCCTCTTCATCCTCAAAAAGAAGGCTGGGGGTGTGATGGGGTGGGCTGGGGAATCCAGCAGGAGCTGTTCCTCAAGCAGAGGAGCTCACAAGTGAGCTGAAACTGCATCTTTCAGATCACTTTAACCTCCAAAATTTAAAGAAATGTGCCTCGTAAACCATGTAAGTGCCTAGGTTACAATATAGCAGTGTGACTAATGTGCATGTGCATACTTTGCATGCAAATAGTGAAATGTGAGCAAGAGCTTCTTTGCTGTTGGGTGTGTTTTTGGTAACTGTGCCAGCACGCTTGGGACTGAAATGATACAGACTGAAATCAGCTCAGGAATCACAACTTGTCCTTTGAGATATGGATAAATTCTTCAGAGAGTGGTCCTCCTACGAAAATGTAGGATGGAAAAGACCAGCAAGTCCAATTTGCCTTTTGCCCTGTCAAAGCATTTCTGTAGAATATGAATGCCTGTATTTAGTGAACTGCTTTAAATAGAGTAAAACACAGGCCTGGGCTGCAAACTCAGAGTGAACAAGGTATTTCCATAGTCTGAAAAAGTTTTGGCTGCTTCTCAAACACTGCATCTCATATTTGCCTTTGTGGTACCTTTTTCCAGATAAGGGCAGGACTTGAAAGCTAAGTGGTGCTTGAAGAAGTTGAGTGAGCTATGTAGAGGTCCCCGGTCTGAAGAAATCTGGCGAGATGGAAGTCCTGGGAAAGCCTGTGTTAGCCTTGCTTGTGGTATTCTGTCAGCTGTGATTCCAGAAGCTAATAAATAATGGCTTTAAATGGATCCAGGATACTGTGTAAGAGGCATAAGGGACTGCAGGTTTGGTCAAAGGCCTCAGCCCTTGGGGGTTTCTGTATGTCTCCCAAACCATAAAGCTGGGATAACAAGATTAGAAACATCTAATAGAGCTCCAGTGCCCTGAAAGCCATTTTACTGTCCTCTGTATTCACCTCTCGCCTGGGCTAGTACTGTGTGAGAACTGGGAAGCTACCTGACCTGTCCTACCTACCTACCTAGCTGACCTGAGATCAGCTTTTGCGATGACTGGAGACCTGTGGGAACAGCATATATTTTAGGGCGCTACTCTGCCATCTGGATGAAAATCTCTGTCCACAGTGGGTGGTGGAAGGAGTTCACACCTGCAGTGGTGAAACTAGGTGTCAAGGGTTGCAGGTCCCTTAAGGACAAACTTGGCACTACTGACTTTTAAACCCAACACTGCCCACTCAATCATCCATCAAAAGAAATGCATGATGTGCTTTACTGCACATAAATTCAGTCTGGGGGAGTGAAGGGAAGGGGAAAATGTCACATTAGTGTGTGCTTTAGTGTCACTCTTCTGCTCCTTCCATACAATATTCCATGCCCTCTTTACAAATCTTGTCTGAGAGATAACCACCTCTGCTTCTCTGCTGCACGAAGATGTATCTGTAACATCTTTCCTGTGTCTGAAATGGTGATGATAATGCCTGATGCATGCATGGGAGAGGACAGGGAAAGGCTAAGTATCACTAATGCTTGATTCTCTAGTCTCAATTTTTCAGTTGCACCATGGATCTATGACCTGAAGGCAAGTGTTAGCCCTGTAGTTTCAGGGGAACAAAATCCTGAGCACCCATGGAGTTGAGAAAGTTGGCTGGGATTTCTTATTTGGGATGCACCTATCCCAGAGGGGGAAGGGGATCTTGGGGCAGGAGTTAGCTGGGCTCATTGACAGAGCTTTAAACTAGATTTGAAGGGGGAAGGGGGCAAAACACCAGCCCATCTGAAGTGCATGTATACCAATGCACACAGCATGGGTAACAAACAGGAGGAGCTTGTAGCCATGATGAAACAGGGAAATTATGATGTAGTGGCTATAACAGAAACATGGTGGGATGTCTCCCATGACTCGAGTGTGCCAATTGATGGCTACAAGTTCTTTAGAAGGGATAGACAAGGAAGGAGAGGTGGTGGGGTGGCACTGTATGTTAGGGACTGTTATGATTGCTTTGAATACAGGTGTAGTGAAGACAGGGCAGAGTGTCTTTGCATTAGAATCAGGGGAAAGGCCAACAGGGCAGATGTAGTAGGAGTCTACTATAGGCCACCCACCTGATCTCCTTCTACAACAGGGCGACCTGCTTATTGGATGAGGGAAGGGCTGTGAATGTTGTTTACCTTGACTTGAGTAAGGCCTTTGACACTGTTTCCCACAACATTCTCCTGGCGAAACTGGCTGCTTGTGGCTTGGATGGGCACAGGCTTTGCTGGGTAAAGAACTGGCTGGATGGCCGGGCCCAAAGAGTTGTGGTAAATGGAGTTAAATCCAGTTGGCGGCCAGTCAGGAGTGGTGTCCCCTAGGGCTGGGTTTTGGGGCCACTCCTGTTTAACATCTTTATTAATGATCTAGACGAGGGGATCGAGCGCACCCTCACTAAGTTTGCAGACAACACCAAGTTGGGTGGGAGTGTTGGCCTGCTCAAGGGTAGGGAGGCTCTGCAGAGAGACCTGGACAGGCTGGAGCGATGGGCTGAGGCCAACTGGAGGAGTTTCCATAAGGCCAAATGCCGGGGGCTGCCCTTGGGCCACAACAACCCCCAGCAGTGCTACAGTCTTGGGGAGGAGTGGCTGGAGAGCTGCCAGTCAGAGAGGGACCTGGGGGGGTTGATTGACAGCCGGCTGAACAGGAGCCAGCAGTGTGCCCAGGGGACCAAGAAGGCCAATGGCATCCTGGCTTGTGTCAGCAATAGCGTGGCCAGCAGGGACAGGGAAGGGATCTGACCCACTGGTGAGGCCACACCTCGACTCCTGTGTTCAGTTTTGGGCCCCTCACTACAAAAAGGACACTGAATGACTCGAGCGTGTCCAGAGAAGGGCAACGGAGCTGGTGCAGGGTCTGGAGCACAGGTCGTACGGGGAGCGGCTGAGGGAACTGGGGGTGTTTAGTCTGGAGAAGAGGAGGCTGAGGGGAGACCTCATCGCCCTCTACAGCTACCTGAAAGGAGGCTGCAGAGAGCTGGGGATGAGTCTCTTTAACCAAGTAACAAGCGACAGGACAAGAGGGAATGGCCTCAAATTGCATCAGGGAAGGTTCAGGCTAGATATTAGGAAGCATTTCTTTCCAGAACGGGTTGTTGGGCGTTGGAATGGGCTGCCCAGGGAGGTGGTGGAGTCCCCATCCCTGGAGGTGTTTAAGAGTCGGGTCAACATAGCACTGAGGGATGTGGTGTAGTTGGGAACTGTCAATGTTAGGTTAATGGTTGGACTGGATGATCTTCAAGGTCTTTTCCAACCTAGATGATTGATTCTGTGATATTTGTGAAGCAGTGGAGATTTTAAATAATGGGGAAGGGATGCTCTTCCTTCCTTTGGGGTTGGAGCAAATGCAACTTTAACTTTGGGAAAAATCTATGAGAGCAATTGAGTTTCCCTGATGCATCTATCCTAGTAATTGATGTGACACCCTGCACTAATGGATAAACGGATTGTATTTCTGCAAAGAGAACGTGTCACATATTGAATAGTGACATTGATATTCTTATCAGATGTAAGAGTTAACACTTCTTTTGGGTAAATGGAGTAGTTTGACCTCTGAGAGCTATTATCTTCCAGGTTTGCAGGTAACTTGTCACAACATCTTTCTGCATTGTATTTGTTTTGAAAGTTCCACTGTAAACATATAGGCTGGAGAATTACCCTTCTTACATGAAATCCAAGGTAGATAGGAAGAATTGTGCATCATTTAGAAGTGGGCTATCAGTGTGGCTGGGAAATTGTCACACCATCAGTATGGCTCCGTAACTGTATCAAGCAAAAAGCTCCTGATGTTCTGTAGTAGGGCCCCGATGTGCTTGGTCCTCTGAAGGAGGACCACTCCTGCTCTACTGAGCTTAACATCTGAAAGGATGAGCTAGACAAAGTGCAAGAGGAAGGGGGGCATTCACAGGGAGTATGTCCCTCAAACTCTGTTTTGCTGGGCTGGGTTGCCTTTCTTGTGTCTATTGTTTCTAAATTAAAGGATATCAAATGTTAGCAGTTGTGGTCCCCTTCCAATAATCACTGTTACAAGTGTTGCTGGGGTCTTGCAGGGTATTTATGGCTCTTCTGGGAAACACTGAGGAGAATGACAAAGCCACTGTGGAATGGAGTATTAAGAAAAATTCTGAATACAGCCTGCACTAAGAAAAATAAAAAATAATGAAAACCTACAAGTAGCACGGTACTAGTGCTGATCTCACCTTTCATTTAAGCAAGAAAAAACACATTGAAGAACTGGTAAAAATAAGGTTCTGTGTCCTACTATGACCCCATGCTGGAAGCTGTGGGCTCTGTTTTGAGTTAATGGTTGTGAGTTAACTTTCAACCTAAACAAAGTTTTCAGCTGTTTGGGGCTTCTATAGCTTTACCAGGACAGGATATTGGCCAGAAAGGTGTAGTTGCTGGTGACCCATCTCATTTCTCAGTTAGTGGAGATGTGTGAAGTTGATACCAATTCTGGGAAAAGAATTTGGACCCTTCCCCAAAGACTGCATGTCAGATGCTTTGCAGAGAAAGAGAAGCAGACAGAGAGGGGCTTCCCACCAACCCACCTTCCCAGAGGGATCCTGGAGAGTGCTTTGTTCTTAGAGTAAGCATGCAGTGGAGAAGGGTGGATGGGTCCAGTGTTACAAGCTCATAGGGTATGCCACGCAGTGTAACATCAACTGTAGGTACACAGATGCATTAATACATGCATGAAAAAAAAGAATAATATGGAATATCCAGCAAGATGGCTACCAGAATGGGACCAAATCATAGACTGTGTAGGAAACTGCTGCTGCTGCTGGGACCTGTCATTCAGGGATGGAGCCCTCTCCATCTTCTGCTTGAATCATTCCACTTAGTGTAAATTTTGAGGCAAATTCTCAAATAGATCCAGGATGATGAAAATCCCATTATCTGACATAGTAGCTAATCATCAAAATATTCCCATCATCCTAATAGGGGATAGGAAGCAGTTCTTGGGATATAGAGTCCTTGTCACCCACTTTAAGCAAGCCATCACTCAGTAAAAACACACCACCTCTTTTTTTTTTCCTTTGAAGACTCAGCCCAGCTTTTATATTTCCTTGTAAGAGGCAAGCTAAAGATCCATGACACTTCTCTAAACAAAAAGGCAGAGAATAAGCCGCCTGCCCTACCCATCGGCTTATCAATAAGATTGATTCTAGATGTGCAAGGTTGTCTGTGTGCTATTGCTAAGTGCATAATAGCTGTAGTATGCTAACTCATTATTCTCTAAAGTGCTGTGAAATACCGCGATTATGAAAGACGCTAGATAAAACGAGCTTCCAATCTAGTCAAGTGACAGTCAGATGGCCAGACAGGCTGCTGTAGCACGGCTACATGATCTGCAGTCCAGTGGTTTTATGGCTACGAATGTCCCTTAGACTTGTTTGCACGTGCCAGAAATTACAAGTGCCCTTTTGGTTTTTTTTTCATGCTAGCTCCTTTCAATTCCCCTCTTTGTCCTTGTATTTTGGGACACTGAAATTTCAGATGGTTCCTGCTCTAGATGCTCAGCTTTATCCACGTGGATGCCTATCACTTCTCCATGAGGGTCAGTTATAATGTAATTTATTTTGTAAAGTGCATTGGCTATTGGCCACTGGATAACCAAAGGTGAAAGAGAGAAAATGAAAAGCAGATCAGAAAGCATGCTGTGGGTTGGGGGAAGGGAGGCTCTAGTGTGAAGGAAAGTGAATAGGGACCGTTCGGAGAAGCGAAAACAGAAAAAATAAGGCATGCACATGTAGCTCAAAGGACTTCATTACAGCTAATTTAGGAAGATAACAAAGGAGTGATGTCAACACAATCCAAATGGGGGAGAAGCACAATGGGAAGAACAGAGAGAGCAAGAACAAATAAGAGTAATAAAATGGACAAATGTCTTCAAGTCTTTAGAGAGGATGTTTTAGTGCTTCTTCCCCTCCTCCTTTCCTGTTCTCCAGGAAATGTCTTACTAATATGAGGAGCAAAAGGGTTGGCAAGTTTAATAATGCCCTCAAGGTGATGAAATGTTGGTGGTTGACAGAACAAAAACTTGGCCATCCAGTTTTCCAGCTTTCCTTAACCGTGAGCCACTCTTTCTTTTTAGTGTCAAATCAAATCTGGTGACCCACATAGAGTATTCATTGTGCACAAGATAAGATATCATAAATTCACCATTATGAATGTAATTACACTGAGTGCTCAGAAGAAAGAAAGGGTCCCTTCCCCATCTCCACCTCTTTTTTTCCCCTGGGGGCCTTTCATTGTGGAAAAGTAAATATTGCAGCTGGGCTTCTGTGGTTTACGCTGTAAAGTCCATTTAAGATGGTGATGATTAAGTCATGTGTGTTTATAGTGCTAGTCAGGAGACTGGGCAGCTTTCAGCAAGAGGGAGCTGTGGAGTGATTGCACCAGGACAGGGGACTGACAATTAACTTACACACAAAGATGAAACCCATTAAATGTAGCTCCAAACACTAAACTTTTTTTTTTTTTCATTTATATCGTCCGATGCATTGCCTCAAACCAGACTGCTAACTTAATATGGTCTTTTTTCCCCCATCACAACAAGATCTTATTTTTTGACACACATAACTTCAAATATACATGTCCAAATTTATTATGTAGGAAATGGAGACACAAAGATTGCTAAACTGACTGGTGGAGGCATGCCATAGCGAGTTGTGCTGTTTGCCATTTCCTGACCTTCCTGAATAGGGATGTGGCTGAATCATGCAAGGGTCTCTGGAGCTTGTACTCTCTTCCCATGCAAACTGGAGCAGAGGAAGGGGGAGAGGGGCTAGGACTGCACTGTGCTGTGGCATCAGTGCAGAGCTGGAGGGTTCATCTGTGTATAGCCAGTATCTAAAACACTCCTCTTTGTAGATCAGTGTACAGAGCCATGCACTCATATCCTGCAATTTTGATCACCCTTTGTATTGGTGGGTCTGTTGTTTTGAGGATAAAAATAAGCTATAGTGAATGAGCCAAGTCAAAGATGACCTCTGATTAAACCTTAATTCAGTAAACAGCAGTATGACCGATGTTAAGGATGGGCTCTCTATGGGTCTAGAGCAGTGTGCCTCCTCCAAATTCAGTGGGGAAATGTTAATTCAAGGTGGGCTGGAGTCTCCTGCCCTTTACGTGTATGTTTAGAGGGCCAAGGATTCAGCTGGTGGGAGCTTCCTTGTGTCAGTGAATGTATGTGTGCCTCGTTGATACTGATGATGCAAGAGCGCTTAATAGCGTATGAATGTTGGAAAGATTGTGGATTACTTTGTTAAGCAAGCGTGGCTTGTAAGTAATGTGGAGCTGACCCTTTGTGACACTTGCATGACCCAGAAACAAAGCAGTAGGCAGGAGAGACCTGCAGAAAATGAACAGTGTTTTGATATTTTCTAATAATAAAACCTATGAAGTTAACCTTTGCAAAGTATAGTTAAACTTAATTTATTTTCAAATGTGCAATGTTTTCAGTATGTTTGTTTGCACTGTAACCTAATTTTCCACTTCCTTTCCCTTGTCATACAGTTTTTAGGCCAGGAATGCAGTAATGAATAGAGAGAAGAATGTCAGTTTAGACCGTAAAAAGCCTCTGTGAAAAAGCCTAGTAGAATTAAATAGGGAATGATTGTCTGTCCTTAGGATTTCAAAGCCCATGTCTCCTCTGGTTTAAAGCCACAGGATTGCTAATAAAGAATCATTTTATACATGTGGCCTACTGTGCTCTGTGGCTGAATGTAGTTTGAATAATACTACTTTTTTCTTTTTTTTTTTTTTAATCTTGCATGGAGGTGTTTGCACGTGTCCCATTCTGATTGATTTAGCCTGTAGGACTACTGTGCTATTGGGGTGCATGCAGCTTGGCCCTGGATTCTTTGTGTGTAAACAGATCTTCTTCACTAGGGTCCTTGTTGGGCTAAAGCTGGGTCCAAATTAATGTGCTGGATTATGTTACCTTCAAAACAAGAGCAAACATTAAGTGGTCAACTGGATCAACACCACAATTTGTCAGGGGGCCTCTTTCTTTCTCACAGGTTGAACCCAGCCACTGAGTCTGCTTGTATGTAACCCTTGAGTGGATTTAAAACTCATGCCCAGAGGCTAAGGCTTGTGATCTTCCATACATTTAACTTTTTTTTTTTTTTTGCTTTGCTGTCTTCTGTGCAGTCTATACACATGTATGATTACCATGGTAGAAACCTTGGAGGCTGACTGTGCATTGCTTTTTCTATCCCTGGTGTTAAGTGGGCCCGGCCTAGCTGAGTGGAGTGGAAATGCAGCAAGCAGTTCTGGGCCCTTTACTGGCTGTGTATGGGTAGGCGTACGCTGGAGATGAATCGGGGTCAGTACACTGTGATATGTTAATTTGCCAATAATCATTATAAGTAATAGCTTTACTGATTCATGAGTTCCATAAATTGATTAGTCCCTCTGTTAATGAAGAGCTCTAATGCACTACATATGCAATAGATCATTTCTTTACTTTATGACTTCATCTGGCCTAGGAACCAGTCTCTGCTGGTGGATACCATTTCCATTTTCCAGTGTGCTCACTGTGCACTCAACTATGGAGACCCATACAAGACAAAGTCTTGTTTATCAAGCAGTAACCTCTGCTTAGAAGAGGGGCCAGCAGCTTTTAAAATCACTTCTCTACTCTTACAAATGCTCTCTTCCTGTGAAGAAGTGGTGTCCCATGGGCTACCTGAGTTTGAGGCTGGAATTGAGAACGATCTGGACAGCTTGTTCATGTTGGTGAAATGAAGACTGTTGCTGGTGGGGACATGGGAAGAGCAGGCTAAATCCATATGGGCTCTGTTACATGAAGGAGCAACCACCTTTCCCTCTAACACATGTGAAATCCTTCAGTGTGTTAGATTGAAGGATGCTTCAGGATGCCTGAACAGTGGCAGTATCCTTTTCAAAATGCCTTTATCTCCAGTGAGAACAGGGTTACTTTTTCAAATGGACTTTGCTTCAGTTATCCATGCCTTTGTCCCTTTGAGATGTCATTGCCATAATACACTCTACATGGGGCTATACGTTGAGCCCACTCAGAAACTGAAGCTAAAGCAGAATGCAGTGACCCGCTTATTAAGTACTGTTTCATGCTGGGAACACATCACACTAATGTGCCAGGATCTGCACAAGCTGCCAATACGTTTTTGGATGTTGGTGTTAACCTATAAAGCTATAAATGGTTTGGTACCTAGCCACTTGGGTCAGGAGAGAAGGCATAGTGCCTTTATTAATTATACAAGCCTCCAGCTGAGAATGAATCTGCTTAGGCTTCTGGAAACGGTTCACACTGGGCATGTTCAGAGGCTTAACGCAGGCATTAACATACCCTTAGATTGCATCATTTAATTTGCATAGCAACTTCTAGGCTAGTAGCAATACCTTCCTTTGCACCTACCTTTGTTGCTGCTGCTGCCACCTCTAAGGCTCTTTGTAGACTTTGCAATCTGTGCTCTGGATTTGGGACCAAAGGGCAGTTTTACCCACCTGCTAGATCAGGAGAAAACCTCTGTGCAGGCCTAGCAGAAAGCTCATAAACTGGGACACATCAGTGTTTGGAGAACTAATGAACAGGAAAATAGATCATGCTTAGTCAGAGGTACTTTCTGAATATGTCTGAGTCTGGGGAAAAATCTGCAAATTTGGGGTTGGTTTTAGATTTTGATCAAAGTGGTTTATGGTTTGCAAAATGCCCTTCCTTTCCAGAGCAGAACAAGTAACCAGCAATATTCAGCCATTACGTCTGCAGACAGATCTGCAGCTACTTCCTGCATTTGTCTGTGGTGTTTTTCATTGGTAATTACAGTAATATTTATGTCTCTCTGCATTTTCATATGTCCTTTGTCAAGCTGATTAGAGGAGGCACAAAGCTGCCCTTTCATAATAAAAAAATTTAAAAATAAAAAGAGGCCTCATTAGGAAGCTTGCTGATATCAACTAAATTGAGTTTCACCTTGTATCAAAATTTTAATAAACAAGCAGCGCTGCTTAGTACATTGCTCTGACATACACACTCCAGTCACACAGCTTGCTGCCCGCTTTGTACGATGCAGCTTTTTCCTTTTTAATGCAAACCAATACTAAGTGAGTCAAGGGGAAATGGTATTTCATATTCAAACCTTTCTTTTTCCCCGGGCAGACCTTAGAAAAAAAAATAAATCATTTGTCTGGTATCCAATCACTCTGACTATACTTTTTGATTCTGCTGTTGTACATCAGAGCCTTAAATCTAACATTTTCTTTTGCAGTACTGCAAATGTGAGGTGTGATTTACATTTGTTTTTCTTGCAAATTAGGAAGAGCATAAAACACAGGCAGCTTTCCTTTCAGATGCCATCAACTCTATATAAAGTCAGGCTGGAAAAAGACACAGGAGCAAAGAACGGGTGGGGAAAGAGAGTGACAGAGGATGTTTTGGAAGTGTAAAAGACATCTTTACAGCCAACAGACCAAAAGACTCTTGTTCCAGTCTGTATCTCACTCAAATATTTATGACAACAGTTTACACTCTTTTAACTTCTGGTTTCTCTCTTAGAAATCCATATTTAGGTAGATAATTTTAAAAGCCTGCCCCTGCCAATTGCTTCTAGGACTGTGCCAGGTCCATGCTCTGGTTCTCGGGCTGTTTTAGTAACTAGCTTGGGGTTTTAAGGGGAGCTGTAATTTGGGTGGTTTTTATAGATACCAACAACAGCCAAGTGGCAATCAAAGCAGCCGGGTCAGGAAGTCCCGCTGGGGCTGTGGGTGCTGGGGACCAACAGAAACAGGCGAGGGTTGGTGGCAGCGCCCCAGCCACCAGCGGCTGCTGCTGCTGTCTGCCTGCCCCGGTGACAAGCGCTGCTTGGTGGCTAGTGCTCCCCATCAAAACCTCGCAGTGGCTACGCTGCCTGGGAGCTGCCTGCCTGCCTGGCACGGCTGCTGTACAGACCTGTGTCCTCGGTGCCCCCACCCCGATGGGATTTTTTCTCAATTCTTTTATTTTGTGCCTCTTCCCCTGGTTTTGAGCTGGTTGCTTACAGCATGTGAGTAACATCTTCAAAACAGGCAAGAAGCCGATGCGGCCATCCTTCCTGCCTTTGTGGAGCTGACCTCAGACTCCCGGTGGGGACTCGCCCCATCACATGCTAGAACAAATGTGACGAAATGAGACTGCCAGGCTGGAGGTGCTGCTGAGGGTCGACAGCCTTGAGGAAGTCAGCAGCGCTCTGTCACCTTCTCAGTCTTCCCTCTCTGTGGGGCTGAGATAATCCCAGTTGTCCAAACTTTCTGAGCGAAGCAGGCCCACTTGAGATGAAATCCTTATGAGCTTGTCTAATCAGCCCTTTCCCCTCCCTCTTTCTCAGTGTTTTCTATTGCTGCCTCTTTACTGCGGTGCTGGGACATGCTCCCTGTAGAAGCTGAGTGCAAAATCTGCTAGCGACTTTAGGGGGTTTCTGGCTGTAAGCTCAAAGTTTGAACAGATTTGCAGCTTCAAGCACTTGTGCCAAGAATTGGGTTGCTTTGATCAATTAAATTCCCTGGCAGTGAAAGAATAATAATAAAGGTTAGGGGGGCCATGCTCTGAAGCTCCATCTGCAGAAGAGTGTATCTTCCCACTGCCCCTGAATAGCACCAGCAGGCCCTCCTCTACCTCTTTTATGGATTTAATTCTCTTTGGGAAGCTAATCTCACCCCCGCTGCCCCGGCACAAAACCCAAAGTGGCAATCTTGTGAAGCACAGAAAAGCAATTGGGGGAAACCTAGCTTTTTATGATAATACCCAGGGAAAGTGACTTGCACCACTGCTCTTAAGAATGCAAACATGCTCCCACACAAGCGCGGGATAAACAGCACGGCTTGTACCTTTCAGCAAAATAGAAACGTGCTGTTGCTGGGGCTGAGGGACAGTCCTGGGGAACTGTTTGGTTGCCAGCAAGCACAGCTTTGGTTATACCCAAATGCCTTCAAGGTGTGGAGACTGTTTTTATCCAGAGTAAGGGGTGCTACAGAGGGGTGGGAGGGATGGGGAGGGAAACATGAGCAGCAGGCTTATGAAAGTGATGGGGGATGACTCTTGCCTCCTGCCCAGTGCCCCAGTGGTTGTTAGTGACATGGTGTGTGTACGTGGCACTGTCAGCTCACTTGAGTGGGAACTGCGAGCCTAGCAACTTTCAGTCTGAGTAGGCTTTGCTATCAGGTCAGGGATTTGCCTGTTCTCTTGCTCAGTTGTAGTGCCTATTTATACAAGAAAGGTGAAGGTGAAGCCACTTCCAGATGAAAGGACACTGTGTTTCCATCTTAGACTCGGCAATAACAATGTCATGGCTGCACTGTGAGCAGAGGACATCTCCAGTGGAAAGCCAAGGGTTCTGGTTTACAGTGCAGATGACTTCATCTGATGGTGGGTTGCTCTCAGGGGGGCTGTCCCCTCCTGGCCCCATTGCTGTGCAGCTCTCCTGCTGTATCCTTTGTCTGGGGGGCTGTGCTGCCCAAGACACTTTTCCTCTCCTTTGTAGGGTCAGTTTTCTGCACTCTGGGCTCCTTGAGGCAGCCTCTGTAGGGTCAGATGAGCTCTAGTGCTAAAGAACTGTGGTGAGGAGGAGGTGATGGGGGAGAGAAGCAGACTGGGCGGAGGGATGTGGGACCACCTTGTTCTTCAGCAGCTTCAACCGAGATGGACATACACAGATCATGACTCTGCATCCCAAGTTGCATTTAAGCAATGCAGCCTTTCCCAGAGGCTCCAGATCTGGGGAGGAGGGTGTGGCAAACAGCAGGCGGGGCAAGACAGCCCTGGCTGTGAGTTGTCTTCATGGTGTCTCTGGCTGAGGTGGAATGGCCAAGGTGGCTCGTGAGCCAAACCTCATATCCCTTCCCCATTCTCTAGCATGGAAGAGTCTTCTCACCCAAGGTAGCTGGATATCATTTCTGTGCACTGGCTGTCAGAGGTGCTTTCATTTATCTTGGTCTATTAAATCACCTGTCTCAATGCTGTTTGTCTGGAGATCAAATTTGGAAAGGCAGCAGCTGGAGGAAAATTAGAGCAGACAAATGTGTGTAAAAATGTTTCTCTCCAACTGCTTTCATCACAGGCACTTCTTGACTAAATGATGAGGCTTAGGGCTATAAGTATCTCCGTTGTTTTAACTGGAGTAAACTGAAACCAAGGTCAAGTCATAGCTGGTTTGTGTCCTTTCCCCTTCTAATCTTCTACATTTCACTATGATTATTTTATTTGAGTGTCTGCCACTTGCTATTTCAAGCTTCCAGTGGTATGTCTGCTCTGCTCCCCTGTTCACCAGCTAAAATGTTTCCACCCTGCTAGTGGACATGATTACATAATTTTAGATACACTAAGTCCTGAAATTATTGGATTTTTTCCCTGCTACAAATGAATGCATGTAAGCTGTTTATTTTTAACTTCCCCTCCTGCCTGCAAACTCCAGTAAAGGGAAATTAATTTTTCATGATGGATGCAGGGCGAGAGGAGGAGAATAAAAGGAAAACATTTGAGCGTGAGGGCAGCAGAAAAAGAAGCATGCTAAGTTCTCGGGTGATGGTGTGATGTTGTTCCACCTGTTTCTTTAATTACTAGAAGTTGCTGAGCCTCATGAGCTGCCTCTGCCCCGGGAGGAGAGGAAGTGCTGGTGGGTTCCCAGCCGTACAGCTTTTCAGGCTCATGCCAAGACTACACGCAGAGTCAGGTTCCTCCCAGGATCATTCATCCACAAGCGTGTAGGTCATCTGAGCTCCAAACTTACTTTGAAGATCAGAAATAACCTGTGTGGTCTCTTTTAATCTACAAAACCCTTTCTCTGAATCATCGCTTTAAGAACAGAGTTTACTGAATTCATAGTAGTGTCTTGGTTTCCTGACATCTAGTAAATAGGCGTATTAAATACAGCATTATATAGGGATTAATTTACTTCATCCTCCTCTCTCCTCCCTGGAATCCTGTGGTTTGCCTTCCATGCTGCTAGTTATCCTGGCAAGGTTATTTCCAAAAAAATTTTCTAATCTGCTAAACTAATTTGCAAAAAGGACTCCCTTGTATCTGCCCACATTTGAATACAGAGTAGAAATGCATTTTCTCTGCAGCTTCTGCAGGGCATCCTAACTAAAGGCATCTGAATCCGGGGTGTGAAGTTGTGTCTCTGAGCCTCCAGAGCTGAATATAATTGAGACGGTTCATGTTTCCAATTTCTGCTTTAGTCCAACTTCAGTGTTTACACACAGGATGTGTAATGATGGCCCTCAAAGGCCTCTTTGCATTCACACTTGCAATCTTGATGTCGTATTAGCCCAGGCTTTTCTCAGTATTTTATTTCATGCTTCCTTCACCACAAACATTTCCTTCTTGTGGAAAACCAGCTGGGGTGTCTCTCTCTCTTTCCCCTTTAATAATCTCTAGCTTGGGACCACTGATCCTTCAACAACCTCTTCCCTTTTTGATGTGCCCTCTGTTTTCTCTTATTTACAACAACTGCCATGCTTGGGATTCTCTTGTTCATCATCTCCCTCCTCTCAATTTCTCAGGACAAGCTGAAAATGAGATTTAATGGGCCTCCCACTGTTGTTGCTCTTTTGAGATTACTGGGATCAGATGTTCTTCTCTTGAGAACTAGATCAAAGAAAATGAGAGAGGGTAAAGACCAGGACGCTCAGGAAGGGAACAGAATGCAGGGATAAGGCAGGAGAAGAGTGGTGCTTAGCATGTAATGCAGTGGCATTTTTGGCTTTGCTGGCACCTTGCCAGGTTTTTACAGAAGTGTCTATGCCACTATGCTGTGAAAAGGTTAATAATTTTGTTACAAAACCTTTCAGCAAGCCAAGTGCTACCTGAATGTTTGTATTTTCTATCAAAGTTGTCTTGGGCTACTAGCTATAAACAACCCACTAGTTTTAACATGGGGTTATTTGGCTGAGCTATCCATCCCCATGTTCCCAGAAATCCTCTCCATATTAATTGCATTTCACTGCTGGGAACACCTGTTAGCAAGGGCACAGCTGAACAGGCTCTTAATACTTCCAAATCTCTGATAATGCTCCAGTTAAACCTCTCTGTCTTGCCTTTTTTTTTTTTTTTCTTTCCTTTCCTCTCTTTTTTTTTTTTTTAATTTTTAAAAAATAAGGGAGCAACTGGTTGGACTTTCCCTGTAGCAGCAGACTGAAGCTACAATTTCGGCTCCTCTCTCCAGTGTGAGGTGACTTTGGAGCAGAGAGGCCAATGTTTTTTGAAGGCTGTCACTGCATTTGCCCTTTCCTCCTCTTCTGCACTGATGGGGAAGGGTCACTCAGGGACTAGGATGCCACTTGGGATTCAAATGCCTGGTTTAAATTCCCTGTGACACCATAGCTTCTGTACGACCATTTGCAAGCTTCACCCTTGCACCTGTGCTGTAAAATGCTGATGCAGGTCTCCAGGAGAGACAGGGGAAGCGCTCAGACACTGCTGTGACAAGGCTTTGGTTCCTGGTAGGAGCTGGTTCATGCAGCTTCACCTGTCCCAGACACTGGTCCTGCTGCCACGGGCAGTAATGGGGCACAAAGGGGAGGGAGGAGAAACCCCACTACTGGCAGCAGATGGGACAGTGGCTGGGCAGCTAGCTGCAGGGACGATGGAGGAGAGAGCTCAAGTAGCAGAAGGCTTCTTTATGGCTCAGGCTCTCAATGCAGGAGGGTTGTGTTTTTGCTGGTAAAAATAATTGACATGGTGCATGTGGTTTTCTTGTTGGTCATGAAGCTCAAAGAAAACAAATTCAGTATGACAAGGACTTCCTTGTTTTGTTTTTTTAAAGTGCTGCATTTAATCCCCTTATAGATGTGAGGAAAATCCCACAAAATTCAAAGTGTCTGAAGAAAGAGATAAGCCCTTCATGCTGTTCAGTTCTACAGTGTTTATTCCTTTTCCCCTCTATTTTCTTATCACTGTCAGAGAGGAGTGGAAAGCTTTTGTCAGAGTTCTCCTTTAAAGAAAAAGATGTTATTTGAATGTAACCAAGTCTGAGTACATGATGTGACCTGGGGAACAAGCAGTATCTTTAATTTCTGAATTTTCTAGCTCTTGTGAATGGTGTCAGGATCTTAACATGACTTAGACTGTTCTGAGAACAGGATGGCTTCTATGGAAACCCACTATACAAGTGATTCAAAAAACATCTTTTCAGAAAATTACTTCATCATATATGAGATTTCTTTTTAAAACTGACTACATGGGAGTTCTTGGCAGTGATGGTCTCTACATCTGATGGTCTAACTAGCATGAAATAGAGCTGCTGCTCTCATTTATATACATTACGCTATCTGGTTCCTCGCTTGTTGTTTGGTAAAAGCATGAATTTTCAAGTTTTCCTCGTGGGACTTCATTGGCTTCTTTCACTTTACCTTTCATTTTTCTTTCCTGCTATGTAGAAACACAGGATGATTATTAAACGGCTTTAGGAATTTTGCTGTAAGAGGCAAGAGAACATGCAGCATCATAATTTTTATTACTATCATCATAGTTGCTTATTCTCTTTTCAAGAAAGCACAACAACAGTGAAGCTTTCTGGGGAAGATAACTCACATGCAGTTTAGCTGGGAGAATTAAATATAAAGTGTAATATTTGTCAGGCAAATCATAGGGTACTTCTTATAAATACCTTTGCATGTACACAGTTATCAAGAGCTGTTTGATCCACGTATTGCTGCAAGACTCTAATGTCACGGTAAAACCCCATGACAAATGTCTGGGAGCCTTAGAGCATCCCATTTGCAAGAAGGATGCAAGACTGTTAGGAGGAAGGGTTGTGCTGACTGGGAAATGGGGTAATGTGCTTACCAGCTGTGTTTGCTTCAGTGGGTTTTTTGCATGCAGGAGAGCTCTTTACGTCAGCTTCAGCCAAGCCCGGCAACTCCATCTGCCTCCCCACCAGCCTCGTCGGGGAGAACAGAGATGTTAAAGCTGATCACAGCTACGGAGGCTCTTTGTGCTGTCCTTGGCCCCAAGGACGTGTAGCCAAATTACTGCAGGTAGTGGACTGCAAAAGAAGCGAAGGAGAAGAAAAGAGGCACGTCAGGAAAGGATGGAGGAAGCATGTTGCTCTGGGCACAGAGGCTGGGGAATGTGCCCAAGGCTGTGTAGTCATCAGTGGCAGAGAAGGGCATAGAAAGCAATGTCCTGCTACCATGCCCATTTCATCAGCGCCCACTGGGCCTTTAATTATCACTGTCACATGTACAGATGGAACCAAATGGCTTCTTGCAGAGTGCAGCTCACCCCGCTGATGTCCCCCGCCATCAGACCAAACACTGTTCGGCCCCATGCCTGACTGCAGCCATCCTGGTCCCTTCCCAGCCCCTTGCCCAGCAACAAGGACATGGCCTGAGGCACAACCTCAGTCCTATGTTTGGAGACCAGTGGGGAGGTTTTTATTGGCCACTTCCACTGTCCATTTTACCTTGGTCTATTCAGGGTTGTTTTTTACTTAAAAATACCTAGCTGACTATTTTTATATGAAAGTACATATGCCTTTCCTTTTTCCCCTTTCTAATTATTAAGTGTCTAAACCATATTATGAGCTATTTGTTTTTATTCTGTGATATTTTAAAATCAAAGATGGTTTCTGAGGGAGGCAAGCAACCAAAAATATTTATAGGTTATAATCTAGCTTGGTAGGCTCATTTAATTTAATTAGCTGTAATGTGGGAGTTCTTGTCATGAGGATAGAAATAAGTTTACTACTTTGTATTATTTTTAATGTAAAAAAGGTCTTGTTTCTGTATTTCTTTCCCCTCTTCTTTCTTTCTTTCTTTCCATAGTAAATATATTATTTATGCTGTTCCTATGCTGAGATTTCATTCCCTAAGTGCTAAATAACCCTCCCCCACCTTCTTTTTCTAGTTGGGATTTATAATACACCCCAGAAAAAATAGGTGCTGACTGTGCTGTGAACAGTGCCCCTTCATTATGAAACAGCCCTTGCAAACTTTTGGAAAATGGACCTACTGTGATAATAAATCTTCTCCCTTGACATACAGCACTGAATGTGGCTCTGACCACATAAACTGCTCTCCCCATGATTCTGGGGCTGTTCACAATGCCAACCATTTATAAGCCAGTTGGCTTTACATTAATTAATTCCCAAGTCATTCACAAATAGCAACAATCACCTCAAAGTGCAGGCCTAGGAAAGGGCTGGCAGTTTTGAAAGGGAGATCTGTATATAAAAATTTACCATGCTCACAATAGGGAACAAACCCAGCCCTTGAAACAACAATGGCTCTCTGCTTTTGGACTTGGGGTCGTGGCTTCTTTTGGTTCAGCTCGTGGTGGTTTATTTGCGACGGGTGCTAATTTCTGATGTTTGATTTCTTTTGTGGAGAGTGTTGACTGGGCGTCCTGCCCCAAAATGCAAGGTAGGGCTCCCTCACTATTGCCTGCAGGACGAGGCTGGGGAAAGCCATATTGCCTTGGAGAGGAGCTCGAGGATCCCAGGAATGCCAGGGAAGGATTTGGCTTCGTGATATTCTCTGCCAGATTGCTAGCTACTTCTCACCTAGATTTCGGTGCCTGTCTGGATTGAGCTCTGCTCATAACCTTCCTGTACAGAATTTTAACATCACCCAGCAGAGTTTCATGGCTGAGACATTACTTGGAATATCTTAAAGAAGCTGCACAGGAAGGGTCTCGTTCTCCCTCCCCATCAGAGAAGTTTTTTTCAGGCGTGATTTAATTGCATACCTTGTTTCCCATGTGATGCAATTTCCTACGGATGCTGTCAGCTATGCCTTCTGCCATCTCCTTCCCCCAGCACTGGTTCACGCAGCTACCTTCATCTTTGCTGCAGCTCCCCTTCCCTGTGCCCCGCTGAGCTTCCCTGCCTGTGCCTCGGGGTTGTTCCCCTCAGCTTTGCATCTCCAGGGGTTCCCCTCTGGCCAGGTGAGTTGCCTGTTGCCACTCAGCCCCTTCCATCTCCATTGCCTGATCTTGTCCCCTCCAGAGCTCCTTCTGTTTTGTGTGGTGGGTGTTTTGCCTTGGGTACGCTGTAAATGTGTAAAGATGAGACACTTTTCAGTGGAAGTCAACTTAAAGAATCAAATCCTGCCATGTTGGAGACAGGAGCATTTTTTTGCAGTTGGTCATCCAGGGTTGTGCACATGGACCTTCACAGCCATCCCTGACAGCCTCTGCTGAAACCACAGCCAGAGAAGAGCTGCCAGTGTGACTTCAACTTGGCTGCCTCGCAGAGGTGCATTACGGTACGGGCTTTAAGGACACAATTACAAATGAGCTTCGCAGGACGGTGCCTCATCCAGTCCATGGGATTGACAGTCCTTGTTCACTAAGCGGCTATTCACCAGTTTTTAGTTCATCATTTTCTAATGGGGGAGGGAGGAGCTGATCCCTTAATTCTAACATTCCTATTCAGTTGCTGCAGTGAAGACAGAGTTATTAATTTCCTCAGAGGGTTTTTGCTGTCATTCAACATGACAGTATCCTGAGTGCTTTAAAAATATTAATGGGTTTATTTTCATAGTAGAACTATGAGATGGAAGAGCATTGCTTTCATAGTATAGGTGGGAGCAGCAGCAAAGAGTGCAGGATCAAGGTCAAACCGAATGCAAGGTTTAGACACCTAGTCTTTTTTTTTTTCCCAGGCGATGTTCTTTTTATCACCTTGCTCCTATGTCTGCATTTTATACAGCCCACTGACTTCCATTTTGGCTGCCATTGCTCAGCAAATCGTTCTGTCAAGTTCAGAGGAAGTACTCTGAGCTCTAAGTCCTAAAAGCCACCTCGTCTAAGAGACCCACCTAGCCTCACCGCAGGCAGATGTAGCTCCCCAGGTCAGTGTTTATCTGCTCTCCTTTCCCCTACTGCAGTCCCCAGTCTCAGTCCCCCCTTTTGCGACAGGCAAAACAAAAGCAATACAAGGAGCAGTCACATTTGCTGCTCCATCTGGATTCACCCTCAGTGTGTCCAAGCTGGCTGAGACAGAAATCCTGTGGAGGGAGCATGCTAGGTGTTAATGAAATTAGGTAACTCTTGCTCTGCCCAACAAAGTCCCAGTTCAGTCCATTTTTTCTGATACTGATCAGGCTTCTTGATAGCTACGATCCACAAGCTCTTTTTGGTTTCTTGTCCCAGCCTTCTGACTAGCCAGCACTCCCATTTGGTGTGATGGCAACTTCAAGAAGTGGCAGTCCTGCTACCACGTTTCATTATACTATTGATATTCAACTCTATAGATACTGTGGGACCTACAGTCTGCTAATATATAAATTAATTGCAATGTAAAATGAAGGTTCCCTGCTTTTTATGTGTGTTGGTTAGGCACACAACACAACAGAGCTTATCATGGTGGTGGTATTTCTGCTGGATTCAGCAAAGATAGTGCCATAAAAATAAACCACATTGAGATTCATGAAAATCTGTCTTCATTCTGCTTCCAGTGAAGCTATTCGGGGCCAAATTTTCAAACATCAGCTTCTAGTTGCACCAACATGATGAGCCCATGCAAAATACAAATACACGCACGTTAGGTTCTTACACATGCGGGCAATGCCCATTCTTGCTGAAATGTGACATTCTGAGAACAGATGTTGCAGAATACTTGCACATATTTTGTGGGAGCAACAGTGACATCTATCTTGCTGGAAACATAGCTCCCATTTTTACTTTTCTTTGCTTGGTAGGCCGTTTATCTTGTTTCCTTTGGCGCTGGAAGTCTTTCTCATGCTGCTTTCTGTGTCTGGAAAATCTGCCTACCTTCTGCATGCCAATCACACTTCTTTTTCAAACCTCTCCTTCAAACTTCTCCTAATCCATTTTATGTGATCTTCTTACTGTTGTTTTCTCTCCAACTTAAGTCTGAACTCCCTCTTTCAGTGAGTTTTAAGTGTGTGTATTTATTCATAGTAATTTGTGTAAGGCTGTCTACATTGGTGCCCCCTCTGTTCTGAAGTGAAAAATTAATTTTATATAGTTGCTGACTTAATCCATGCTTTCATCTCCACAATGCAAAGGCCTTCTTGTGAATAGTCCAATTTCTGTTTTAAAGGTGTGTTTGTTAAAACATAGAGATTAAAACAATCTGCTCAGGTCAAAGTTAGAAGGTAAAAAATCCATGGGAAGAATACAAGTCTCGTGGTGACCAGACTAACAGTTTTAGTGCTGAGTAATGTAGTGTTGGCATGGCTTTGCCTTTTTCCTCCAGAAAATATGAAAGACAGTAAATCAGTTTGGAAGGTATGGTTTATTTTGGCTTCTTGACACCATAAATGTTATTTCTGAAATAGTGATGGTTAATTGCTCAAACTCAGCTGCACAGGCGACACTGAATGTTTCCATGTAAAGGGTGAGGGCTGGAAGCTGGCATGGGGCCGGGATGGCAAACTCCTGGGGGAGGCAGAGGAAGGTGGACAAAGCCGGGCCAGGGATGGAGCCTGCTGGGGGCCTCCCTGGTTTTGCTGCTGTGGGTTGACAGGGAGCTGTGGGGCAGTGGTTGGGGAGCTGCCATCCCTCCCCCCCCAGCCCATCATCAGCCTCCCTGGTGCTGGGGTGCTGGCACAGGCAAAAAAGGATGGATAACACTACCAGTAATTTTGTAGGCTTGGAAATTGCCATAGGCAGTTGCTTGCTTTGCCTAAGCATCCTGCTAGCCCTGTTCATAAGAGGTATAACTTCTAAAACTGTTGTGTGCATATGTAGCTTTTCCCCTCTATATGTTTATTTAATCTCTATATAGCCTTTTATTTCTGTGGCTTAAGTTTATGAGCATTTTATTTTCCATTTTCTGCTACATTTTCAAACATAACATGAAATTACAGACATTTTCGGGCCTTCATTTGTAAAATTATCTCTCATTGTCATAATTTACTGCTCATAATGATTTTTCTGACAAGTTTTAGTAGCAAGATCCACTAAGTATTCCTTTTTTTCTTGGATGTAGTTAAGTATATTATAAAAGACACTATGGATAATATTATTAAGATCCCAGTAGTGTAATGTTGAGGAGAGTTTGCAACAATCAAGGTTATCTGTCATCTCATCATATGCATCACCTGCGGATCCTTTGTATGGAAAGGGTGAGAAAAGATGCTCCTCCAGACAGCATTTGTCACGTCCTAGGGTTTCGGGGAGCTCCTACAGGGACCCCAAGGTGACTGCTGTCTGCCCATTTTGATGGGTTGCATGAGGATCCAGATCAGGCTGTGCTGGAGAAGAAAGCCTCCAACAGTCACCGTGGCCCTGGCAAGGCACAGCCTGTGCTCTCTCCAGATGCTGGGCATATGGGCCTGTCCTGAGAGCTCCAGGATCGTTTGGCTTAGTCAGTTTGGCTGAGGAGGCAGCTGGAGGAGAGAGTATGGAGAGAGACTTACCACTCTTGCAGATAACAACCTTGCTGAGCTTGATTGATGGATGTTGTTTTATCTGGCAGACATAAGCTAAAATTTAGGAAATGGAGCAGAAATATGCAGCTTGGGCAGAACAGTTGTGTACAGCAGGGACATGCCGGTTTGGGCAGAGCTTGTGCTAGGCTGCCGCTGTGCACAGGCTCCCTCACGAGCACAGCTGGGTGCGAAGCACCTCATCTCCACGTACCAGCCGTGAAGGGCCCAGAGCCACACAGCAACAGTGCCCATGCAGGCAGCGTGCCGTGCTTGTTCTTGCCATGCATCAAGGGATGAGATTTGTTCCCCCTTCTTTTTCCAATCCTTTTCCTTTGCAATCCTATTGCTGCAGCACAGGCCCTCCATCTGGTCCTGAGAGCAAGCGTTTCCCAACTATACCTCTGAACTGATGCTTGGGAGATCTGGGCTCTACTCTCTCTGGCTTTTGCAGACTGGGTCTGTGGTGCTGGGCACCCCTACCCCTCCCTGGCCATTCCAGTTCACTCTGCCTGCCTTGGACTTGCTCCACACTCATTATGTGCTTCCAGCCACTTTACTGGGTAGCAATGCCGAGCAGAGATTAGCATCCCTGCCTCATGATAGTTGTGAAAGGCTCTAAAATGGAAATGATTGTAGTGGTAAGGATCTCTTCTAGCTAGAGAAGTTTATCCTGTGCAGGAAAGTGGCTGCAGCTGGAACACCTTTTTGCTAATACACTCTGCGTTTTCACTTTGCTGTAATTGTAAAACTCTACACTACAGTGTAAGCAAGGCTGGAGCTTGTACACTTCTTAAGGCCAAGTGCTGCTCTGCCCTATTGCTGTTTGCCACTGTCTGGAACCCTGACACCCTGGTCTTCGTTAAATTCTTTGGGAGATAATATGTAGCTAATAAAATTAGGAGAGAGGAGAATTTTTAAAACAAGCAGAATTTGGCACATTTTGTTTTAGAGAGAGTCATGGAGATGGTCTAATATTGCAAATACAAAGTATTCATCAAGTGTCTTCCAATTTAAGAGAGAACAGTTGGCCATTTTTTTTCCTTTTAGAGGTGTTAATAGACTCAGAGGTGGAAGAGGAGACAAGGGCAGAGTGGAAAAAAAACCCTGGCAAGCTTGGGTGATGGTAAACGAAGCAGGTTACACTAAAGGCAATCTTTTCTCTGCTGCTCATTTTTTTTCTTGCTCAGCACAGAGTGCACCTGGATGTTTGTTACAGAGGAACTGAAATGAGCCTGTGCCAGTGATCAGTGCACAAGCTGGGAGAAATCTCTTACAAACACAGGAAAAGCCACCAGTTGTATTCCCTTTGGGAAGAGATTGCTACTGGTGTTCGCGATTTCGTCAAATCCAGTCTTTGGTGAGGACACAGATGAACAGTGTGTCTATAAAAAAATTTAAAGGTTTCCATTAAAAGAATAACTAGATCTCACAAATGCACAAGTGCTGAGGTGTGTATCATGCATCTGGTGCCACAAATGTTTCATATTTCTTCCTACCTTCTACAGGAAATTTCTTTTCAAATCCTTGCTTTGTACAAGCAGTGGATTAAATAATGTTTTTTGCTATTTGATGTAAATGCTTGCCTTCATTTGCTTCACAGTGGATGCATCTGCACCAATCCCCCAGTTAGTGTTGAATGGCACTCCAGTTAGCTTCAGAGCAGGGAAGCTACCTACTGAGAAGCCAGGGATAGTGGGACAGTCTTTGGATTTTAGGAGTGGTCTTTTTTGGGTGTAGATCAAAGGCTTCCAGCCAAACAGCATCAGGAAGCTTTGGTTGCTGCTGCTGCTGCAGTAGTAGTTTCATGTGATAGGGAACAAGGCATACACAAAGCATCTGGTGCAACCCATCTGCACAGGATAGGAAGAAATTTTCCCTGTGACTGTCAGGTCAGTATGCTTTGGCATACACTGAGGTGTAAAAATATTTTGTTCTCAGAACTTCAACATTTTGTGCCTCATTTAGTATCTTCTGGACCAAATTCAAGAGTTTACTCAGTGATGGTGTGTTGTACTGTGAGTGCTAGTAAATCAAATATTCATAATGGGGAAAACATGTAATTTGCAATCAATTTGCCATTTTATGAAAGGGCACTGAAATGCTGGTATCCCATCTGAAAAATATTTATTGAATGTAATGAGGATGGAACCAGTGGGGATGTAGGGTAATTTAATAGGGGCTATGAAAATCGCTTTAAATTCTGTGAGAGAGGAATGATACAAACTTCTTTGAACTTTCAAACCACCCTGCAGAGTTTAATAGAGAATACAGTCCTCTTGCAGAGTTCAGAATTTCTTTAAGTTATTTTCAAACTTCTATATAGTGACATTTTTGTTCTCCCTTTAGTGTTTTTTTCTTTTAAAAGAGAATTATCTACTAGTATACCAGCATGAAAGCAAGCAGGTTAAGAAGGTATGGTATCAGGTGGCTTCTCTTTTTTACTTGTGCTACAAAAATCCTCAGATTCTTAGATCTATGCTCAGCTCAGGTGGAAGTGCGTGCAAATAGTGAGCTCATAGTGAGCTCAATGGAACCTGTATGAGTCTACTAATACAAGTCAGTCATTTGGCCTGTTCAGGTTAGTGTTTGAACTGTCTTGAACTGTATTAATATGGAAGCTTTTTTTTTTTTTTTTTTTTTTTTTTTTTTAGACTAGCATGTTGCTAGTATCTTACTTCACATCACTGCTAAATCAGGGTATGTCATCAGGTGACTGCCGCTCTTTTCAGGACAGGATTTGCAAAACCTGAGTCTCCAATATCAAAAGCCACAGCCCTAACCAGTAAGGATAACATGCACATTTACAGTTAGGATAAAACCCCTGGTAAGGTATCTAGGATCAGATTAGAAACAACTCAGCAACACGAGAAAAGTATCTCAATGCTGTGGGGTCAAATTTGTTTAGAGAATGTTCTGAGGGTAACTGAGTATCAGCTTTAGTGCTGAGAGAGATTTGGTATCGTATTCTGTGTTGGCTGATTAACATGCCCAGTTGGATCTTGCATAGCCTAGCACTTGTATCTTTGGCCCTTTCTTCTTCCTTTACCGAGATTTGAGCTCCAAGTTCATGGGTGTCTGATGTTTACATCTTTCTTTATCAGGAGATGTGGGATGACTGCATTTGCCTTTCTTTTGGATGCCTGCTGAACTTGGACTTTCATAGGCTTTCTACTAGGAGTTTGGGCTTGTCTGTACCTATAGTTACCTTCTCTCTAGTTGGACCCCTAAGGAAAATGTGATCCCTGTTGGGTCACACTGTCAGGGATCTCCCTTTTTGATGCCAGCTACCTTGATGCAAAACAACTCAGTTGTCCCAGGTCAAACTAGGGACACTATAAAGTTTCAATCCAAAGCCATTCTCAAAGAACAACATGAAAACACATTTTCTAGGTATGGTTTCACAGAATCACAGAATCATCAAGGTTGGAAAAGACCTTGTAGATCATCCAGTCCAACCATTAACCTAACATTGGCAGTTCCCAACTACACCATACCCCTCAGCACTATGTCAACTGACTCTTGAACACCCCCAGGGATGGGGACTCCACCACCTCCCTGGGCAGCCCATTCCAATGCCTAACAACCCATTCTGTAAAGAAATACTTCCTAATATCTAGTCTGAACCTTCCCTGGCACAACTTGAGGCCATTCCCTCTTGTCCTATCGCTTGTTACTTGGTTAAAGAGGCTCATCCCCAGCTCTCTGCAGCCTCCTTTCAGGTAGCTGTAGAAGGCAATGAGGTCTCCCCTCAGCCTCCTCTTCTCCAGACTAAACACCCCCAGTTCCCTCAGCTGCTCCTCTTACGACCTGTGCTCCAGACCCTGCACCAGCTCCATTGCCTTTCTCTGGACACGCTCAAGTAATTCAATGTCCTTTTTGTAGTGAGGGGCCCAAAACTGAACACAGGAATCGAGGTGCGGCCTCATCAGTGCCGAGTACAGGGGTCAGATCCCTTCCCTGTCCCTGCTGGCCACGCTATTTCTGATACAAGCCAGGATGCCTTTGGACTGCAGGAGCATCATTTGGATAGGTCCTGAGCTTACTTAGGTCTTCGATGAAGAGCACTTTGAAAGCAGCAACAGCTGGAAAACCAAGCAGGTTGCCCTCTCCCAGCTTAGTATGGACCAAGCAGGTGTCTGTAGTCAAAGCACATACCTTGTGGTGGACTTATAAGAATGCCAAAAATAATGGACTATTCTTAGCCATGGCAGTGCCAGAAACTGGATGTGTCTCAAAATGTGAACATCATGCTGTTATACAATAGGTATTTTGTAGGACAGAAGTTGAATATTCCCTTAATCAAAGGACTGATTGTTTTTTTTTTTTACCTTTAAGGACTGCAAGAGGCTCTGATGAACAAAGAATTACCACTCTTCCCAGGAGCCAGGATCTTTTTAAGTGACAGGCACTTGAATAGAAGCCTTGGGAACAGAAAGAGCCTGGTTTGTGGGTGTATCTTTGCTATGCTTCATACATTGAAGGGTCGGGGTCACACATCAATACAAGCTATCCCTCCCTATTTCAGTTGCATCTTATTTGGGGATTGTGAGGCTTTATTGCTAGTTCTCAGGAGCAGCAGTAACTGGGCATGGTGTGCCCCTTACTCCCTGTTGTTTGCCATGTCCCTGACTTGCCTTGGCTTTTGCAGATGTGTGAATCTGAAGATGAAATGGACTGGAAGTGGTTTATATCACTTTTCTTCTCTTGACACGCAGCTCTATGCACTGCTCCCTCCAGCTGTGGTCCATCCTAGTCATCTATCCTGGGAAACTTGGATCTTCCTCTCCATACCACCTCTAACTATGCTGCAGGAAGCTTAAGACAGCAAAAACGGGCACTGTCATTAACTCAAATCATTATTTCTTAAATAGAATAAAGCACACAAATGCATACAGAAGTAGACCTTCACCTCTATCCTTTACCCATGCCTGGGTGGTGTTCATCAATCAAACACTGAACCTCTGGCAAATCATCAAGGGTGATAAATTTGAACTTCCACTCAGCAAAGTGAATCCACACCCCTTACCTGCTATGTTTCCCAGGAGAGCTGGCTTCTTGGATGTTGTGGCATCAGTCACTGCCCCTGTCCATTGGTTCAGCCTACATTATGCAGAATAAAGGCAAGGGGACTCTTGCTCAGCTGAGGTAAAGAACTGCTTTCACTTAGCCTGGTTTGACATGAATCAATCTCTTATTGTGTCTGCACAATGATATGCAATACTGCCAGCCCTTGCTTGTCATGCCAAACTGGATAGAGACACAGGTCTTCGTGAACTGTCTCTGCCTTTCTCAGTTGTATCTTATCTGAGGTTATGTGTTAGTAGTACCACTCTGGCAACAACTGGCAGAACTTGTCCTTACTGGGGAGAAGAGGGACTCATGATGCTCTCCCTGTGATACTCAGCAAGGAGGAAGGAGCTCTGTCTCTGCTAAGGTAGAGACGTAATTCGCTGCTTCTATTTTCTGTCTGAAGAAAAAAGTGCCCTTTCTGGGCAAAGCGTAATAGCCATGGCCATGAGCATGTACTGCTGCAGGAAGGGATCCCAGCACTAGCTGGAGGAAGTTGAGCTGAAAAGAGGAGCAAAGACGATGCCAGGTGAGCACTCGCTGGTGCAGAGCAGGACTGGAGTCATCACATGATCTATGTGATCATATGAACAGGTATGCTGTTTCAGAGAAGGAAGAGGCAGAAACTCCTGGAGATGAAGAGCTTAACTTCACAGTCTCTCCTTGGATGCCTTCTGCTCTCCTCAGATGCTTCATATGTTCTCTGGGATGAACCACTCCACTTTCAGTCCTGTTGGGTGTCCCCCTCAGGAACTGCTGAGGCCTGCATCTTGATAGAGGGAAGGAAAACCAGCCATGAAGGACGAAGTGCTCCTGGAAACCTGAGTTGTGTCCATCACTCCCCTGAATTTCTGATATAGTAGGTAGTCTTTTATGACTGTTCACTTTAAATAGCTGAGCTGTGCTTAAAGGCTTGCCCTGCTCAGAATTGTCCAAAAATCATGCACTTCTCATCCTCCAAGCACGTCCTATTGACATCTCTGGAGAGCTAGAAACCTGTGGAAATCATGAAGGCCGTGTCTTGAAGGATGAGGGGACAGAAGGACTATTAGTCCCAGAGCTGAGAATATGTTGGTTACCCTGCCAAGACTGTCAGGATCTGCATATACCAGTGACTAAGGCCAAGAGACACATATGTGAGGCTTTGTTGCATTCAAAGCAACTAAGCAGCATGCAAGGGTCAGGGACGAGGCACTCTTTGGCTGCCTGGGTTCTAATGGGGATGACTATCCATGGTTTCTCTCCACGTTACTTAACAGCACAATAGCTTTGCTAATATCCGTAGATCCAGTGCCAGTGTGGAGACATTTCTCTGCTTTCCTCCATGCAATACTGATGGAGAGCTTGGATGACCATGCATTTTGGTAGGTCATCTGGAGATCCACATGGGGGTTTTACCACTGCTAGCTTTAGTAAGGCTAATGGACATTATCCCTGACAATGTGCTTCATCACCAGCCAGAACAGGGTGAAGCTGATCATAGGTGTGAGTGTAATGGCTTTCATACAATGGGTAAATCCCGTGAAAGTGATGTTTACTATTGCTGCATCCTTCATTTGCAGGTAGCATGGGCTCAGCAGGGCTCTACACTGCATCATCTCAATGGTGGCTATTTTAAGGGCCCTGAGGGCACCACCATCTGCAACTGCCCCTGCCCACTCCTTCCCCAGAACTTCCCCCACCCTACTACAGTGATCATGGTCCCAGGAAGCGGTGACAGGCATGGACACACACTTTGGCCAAGAAGGCATCAGCTGGAGATGGTGCCTGGGGTCTGTCTGGCTATTGTGTGGCACTGCCTGCAAATGATGCATGGGGAAAGGAGAGGAGAGGCAACACCAGGAAGACATGTGCAGGTAGCTGGCAGGTGGCATCCCAGCAGAGGCTGAGGACTTTTCCCAGGGCTGGGGTGATAGTGGAGGAGAGGAGCAGCATGTAAACAGCAGTGCTGTCTGGGGTGATGTGCAGCTTCCCCACGACTCAGGGCATCCTTGCTGCCAAACCCTGCGACCTGGCTAGCTCTGCGAAGGCTGGCTGCCTCCCTCCCAGGTGGTTGGCAATGAGTGATCCCACGTGGTTTAGATTTAGAGAGAATCCCCTTTTTGTGTTCGGAAGGTCTTGTTTTCAGTCCCAAGGTGCCTTGCAAAATGAATTGTTGTTTTCTGGCCAGCCTGACTAGGAAACACGGCTCATGCAGTTGCTGGGAACTGGCAGAAACATCCTGGTCTGCAGAGTGTAAATTAGGAAAATGCATTCGTATTCTCATGGATTTTCCTTGAGAAAAAGCCAGCAGTGGGAGTGTGTTAGAGTGGTAAAATACAATTCATGACAACAATCCCACTGAGAGGAGGATTTTTTTTTTTTTTCATTTGGTTGCTTCTAATTGTGGTAAGGAGCAAACACATTCCTCTTTAATTTCCATTGGCAAGGTCTCCAGGACTGTGCGAGTGCCAATGCGTGTGCTGTAGCTGGTTTTGCATTTTCTCCTCTCTTCTTCCCCTCCTCCACTCCATCCTTCATCTTACTGGTATTATGGCCAATCCCTCTGCAAATACCTCTTTCACAGCCAACATAAGCGCTCTCCCTCTTGTTTTTCTCCCTTCAAAACTCAGCTCTATCTCTTTTGGCCAGCTGCAGCCTTCCTAGAGCATCTTCTACCTGACAAAAGAAGATACCTTTGATAGTCAGGCATGACTGTAAAGTTGAAACACATGCTTGGTTCAGATACCGATGAACTTTAATTTACCTCAATTCATTAGCAATTTTTAAGACCACAGTTAATGGAAGACAGCCTGTAAAATAATTGGAAGTAAATGCTGAAGGAGAAATATGGGGGGGAGGAAGGAAGGGAAGCGGCTTACAGCAGGAGTCTAAGCCAGTCTTTCATCTTCAGGCCAGTCCGGTTTTGAACCCTGATGGGAAAGGTTATGAATTTTAAAATGTGTCTCGCAGCAGACAGCTCTAATCATAAAGCTAACACTATCTGCAGTGCATGTCTGACCATGTGAGACTCGCAGCTGACTGAAGAGGGAGACTGACTTTCAAGAGCAGGATGCTGCTTTGAGCAGGAAAGCGTGGGATAAGCAGAACCGATGCCATATCTGTCAGTGCTGGCATGAAGCACCCGTCTTTCAGGGGATGGGGGGAACCAACTGTTTCCAGCAGGGTCCTAGAAGGGCTCGCTGCAGCAGAAGTACTAGATACTGCATTGTCTGCCTCTGCCAGCTCCTCCAGGATCCACCAATTCCCCTTCCTGCGTGTGGTTTAGGAAGTATAACATTTTACTGCTTTAGCTTGCAATCCTTGTTCTCGGCTTTAGCACAGTTTCCAAACTATTATGCTCCAAAGTCTGCTGGAGCGCTCGCTGCAGCTACTCTTGGGAATTGTCTTTCTGCCGTTTGCCAGGCTATGTTTGAAATCAAGGGAAGCTAATGTTTTGGCAGCACCTTATGATGATCCTGACAAAGTATTTGTGGTAGGTGTCTATCTCAATCTTAATTGTTTTCTTAATTGGGTGCTGCCAGGGCTCAGACAGTTATTTGCAGGACATGAAAAAGTGCTTGATTCTCTCTCTGACTTCATGTGCAGTTTCCAAAATCCTTCCACTGTACATCTACCACGTCTTGGGCTCTGCTCCTCCTAGCACGTACGGAAGCATGGTCCGCTGGTGTTAATCACCACGTGGTGTCTAGACATGCTGAAAACACTTAAGCAACTGTGACATCTGTTTGGTTCGCCTATGTTGTTGGGAAACTTGACCTTATTTACAAACAGTTTTCAAAACCAGGTTTCAGCCATGACGTGATAATAAATGTGAAGCATCTTCACACACTGTGACCACATCTTCATGGTCAACATCCTCTCTGAGGAGGGGTGGGTTCACTCTGAAAGGTTAGGACTTGGGACATATGGGTTCAATTTTTAGGTCTGGCACACTCTGCATGTCTGACCTCTGCGAAATTGTATGCTCTCTTTGTGTCTGGAATAAAATGGCAATGGTAATACCTGGGATCAGACTGATTATAGGAATCTTCAGATTGTGTCAGTTAATTTGATCATTACCTAAAAAAGTCCCCATGATCTCAACATAGCTCAATGCCCTATTGTATAGATTTAGTGTTGTGTGAACTAGAGCTGGAGCCAAGCTGAAATTTCTCTTGGTTCTGCAGCAGCAGCAAACTCCAAATAGGGGATTATTTTTAGTGTGTTGTATGCAATCGCTAGATTTTTCAGTGCATGATGTGGAGCAGAATTTTCAAGAGCATCTGGTCCTTGGTTGCTAAGTGTTTACATTGCTTCTGAATATGGGATTTAGGTCTCTGACAGAGGATCTCTGGTAGCTTTAATTGTTTCAAACATTATCTCCTTCAGCACCTCTGCCAAAAACTACTGCCTCATAGCAGGGGCACAGAGCAAGAAGAAAGCACAGCGACAAACAGTGTCCCACTGTGAACCTGGTGAGGACAGTGCTGTGTTCTTTTCATTCAAGCATTCTTTAGCAGTTTGTAGTGTCTGTGGAAAAAAACCTAGAGATTTACTCTGATGTTGTCCCTAAGCTGCTTCTGCTCCATGTCTTGCAAGCATTTAGTGGTGTGAGAGTGATGGTGCTGTTTTCATGGACTGGCAAACTCTTCCACCTCTCACTGTGAAAGACCTGGGCATCGGGAGCTGAGGAACCACCAGAGAGGATTTGGGAAGCTCCAGCTGTGTGCTGGTGTAGCACAAAGAAAAAGGCAGTGCTGGGGAGCTCCTAAGCGGGGCTAACTCCAGTGCCCACAAGCAAGGCTAAATTTACCTCTACATCTCCCCTTGGTGAACTGCCGATGAGGTTCTAAGAAGCTCTCTGCTATGAAGCAACTGCCACAGGCATAAGCCGCTCTGCCTGAGTCGCATCCAGCCTGTGATTTCTGTGGCTGTATCTTTTACGGTAGTGTCTCAGAAATACAGAAGTATAACAAGGTATTTATTTGCCAAGCCTTTTCTGTTGTGTTTCAGCCTCTCCTCTCCCCCTTCCCTGGCTTATCACTGGTGGAAGTGGTGTAAAGTCCTTTGAACGAAGACATCAAAGGACAACTGCATCTCTGTTCTTTAACCAGGCTTATAAAGAGATTGTGATAAAGGCCAACAATACATGTCAGTGTTGCCCAGTTATTGTTCTGGGCTTTGTAGTTTTATTAGGAAATAATTTCTCACCCTGTGTGGCTCCTGGTGAGTTTTGTTTTCTGTGCTGCTGGATTTGATCTGCCCAGTGAAAGACCTGCTGCAGAACTGAGAGTTTCACCAGCTGTGAGTTAAGAGGGAGACATGATTGAAAAAGTTCAAGCTCTGCTTCCTAGCAGCCAATTTACCATCTGTCTCCCTCTCCCTCATGCCCCTTTTATAGCAAAAACGCAAACAATTTGTTTGACCTCTCCTGAATCTGTACAACTCTGGGCTTTTAAAGTGTTTCTCTAACAAATAAAACCCAAACGTGACAGCAGCAACAACCCCGAATTCAAGACCAATAAACGTAGGTAGCAGTGAGACCTTTTGCCAGAGATGGTAAGAGGCTTTCTTCTTCATTAATGCATCCCTCCTCTTCTCCCTTTGCTCCAGTTCTGGGAAAAAATACAGGTAAAGTTAATTCCCATCTGCCACAGTGTGTGGCTGAAAATTTGCCCCTCCTCCAGGGTAACTGAGAGAGTGAAGCCCTCAAATGTAATGCTCAGTGTGAGGAGGCAGGGCGATCTGGATAGGTAATTCCCAGCACCCCTCCACTTCCATCTCCTGGAGGCGTGCCCCCACCTCTGACCTTCTACCAGCTCTGCTGCTCCTGAGGCACTGCTGTGAACTGGTTCAGTTCACTGGTCCACCAGAACAAGATGGTCCTGAGTGAGGGCTGAACCCACTCACAGAGGTCTCTGATGGGTGCTAGAGCTGATGTGGGGAGTGGGGGAGAGTGGAACAAGGTCTCTCTTTTGGTGGTGGTGAACCACTAGCCTGGCTTGGCTGCATGTGGAAACACAGACGGGTGTTGCATTATGACATTGTTGCACTTAGAAGTGGTGCAATTGCCAGCAAATGATAACAGTTCTGTACGTCTTCTAAAGAGACTTCTTCTGAGAAGCATTGTTGATGCTGGTATAAACTGGCATGGCTCCAACCAGTGTGTCATTTGTCTGGTAGACTATGAAATGCTCTTGCAAAACTGGCCTGTTTCAAGACTTTGTCTTGATCATATTGACCCCAATGGAAATCCAAGCTGTTAAATGACTCATTCTTCCTCTCCTTCACCCTCAAATATGTACTTGTACCCCCAATGCACATTATTGAACAACTGTTAGAAAAAAAATAATTACACTTCAGTTTTCCACGCTTCAAACAAAACCTATGAAGTCCCTGTTCCAGCCTGCTGAAGCAGCCCTTGCTTTGCAAGCAGATCTCTGTAGGAAGAGATGAGAGCTGGTGAGAAAATCACCTCAGTGCTCGTGTGTTTTGCTGAGGTTGGAGGAGGGCAGCGTGACATTCTTGCACAAAGCATTTTCTATTTCAGTGTATCTTAAGTAGCTTGGAATGAGAAAAGGAAGCCTTTTCTTGGGTTTATTGAAACTACAAAGCTGTCATATAATTGGGGACCATCCTGGACAAATAATGGGGTGGCAGGGGCCTGGGGGAGGAAGAGGGGAGAAAAGGGTTTAGTGTGGAAAATGAAGCTCACAGCCAAAGATGGCCTTAACCTGATAAGTAGGCTTGAAACACAAGCTGAGATGCTAATCCGCTCAGGACAAATCTGAATCCTCCTTTTGGGGAAGTGGGGGTGACTTTATAACTGCTTTGAGAACTTGGAAAAACCCTTTCTAAAAACAGGGAAAGGGGGCTTTCCATTGTTGGGGAAGTAGCCTGATTATCACAAGATGGTGTTCTTTCCCATGATGTACCTTGGCTTACAATTTTTGAGTTAAATATTGTCAGTAAAGAATAATTAGGAAAAAACCCAAAATAGAACAAAATCAGCAAGAGATGCTAGAAGCAAGGAGGAAACCCCATTTTTTGCTACGGCAGAATCAGAGAGGTGAGGCAGCTGCATTGCAGAAGAGCTGCCTGAAGCAAGGAGATATAAGGAGGAAATTCACCCTGGCTAGGGGAGGGCAGCAGGTAGACTTGTACTTGAAGATACAGACAGTGAAGCAACCCAAAACCTGGAAGAGATCATGGGGCATTTACTTTGAAATGGCAGGGAAGGCTGTGGCAACTGAAGACACCTGAGATCAGCAGGGGGGCAGTGGATCTCCCCAGCACTATGATCACCATCCTGAAAGGATGCTTGAGCCAGAACATATGCAGGGAAGCAGATGATGTCAAAAAGCAGTTACAGGTGAATGGTCCTATACTGTGGTAAAGCCAGGCCCTTAGCTTTCCCACGGAGAGGATGGCATAGATGGCGAACAAGGAGACAGGACCTGCATGAGGCACCACTGGGGAGAGAACCCGAGACATCTTTGTGAAGCCACTCAGAGGCACAGAGAACACAAATTGCTTTGTAGGGGAAAGGAGGGGGTGTGAACAAAGCAATGGACTGGACGAGCTGGGTGTCTAGTTTATGTGTATTTTAAATCTTTTTTGGCCCTATGCTTTCTGCTGGAAGCCTGATGCAAGATAAAACTCAGTGGTCTGCACTAGGCAGTAAGAGCTGCAGAAAAGCCCCACTATCCTGCCCCACTTCTTGCTGTGCCAGTGCCAAGGCCTGCCCAGACACAGAAATCTTCAGGATCAGCCTGAGCATTATTTTAATGAGGTTTTTGTTTTGTTTTGTTTTGTTTTTTCTTTTTCTGATCTTACTCAGCAATTTGTGTTGTTTCTGGCAATGAAACATTCGGGAAGCACCTGAAGGGATGGGGATCCGGTGCTGCCAGGCAGTGAGGCTTGCTCTAACCAGCCAGGGTTTCAGGGTGGCTGTGTGGGTCTGGGAGCAGCAGTGACTGGGCAATCCAATACACACACTCCCAGCCACCCTCTGGCCCCCAGTGAGGTGTCTGTGGGGCTGGAGAGTGATGAGGTTAGTCCTGGCCAGGCTCCAGGCAGATCCCTGAGGTCCTAGGGTGTTAGAGCCTCTGTGTAAATGTTAAGGCAATCCAAAGAGAAAATATCCAATCTAAAGAGAAATATCACTATTCTCATCTTACAAATGGAAACTGAGATGACTTTCCCAAGGTGGAGAGGTGCATGTATGGCAGCATCAGAAATCCCAGGTGACCTCAGTCTTGGTCCAATTTACAACCTCTATTTCTCCCCCACTATTCACATTTTAGTGTACAACCCATATACGTTGAAAGGCCATATGAGCAATTTAAAAAGAGCTTTCTCTGAGGTTTCACTCTATCCTGGTAAACAGTGAACAGCTGTCCTGTGAATTTTCATTCTTCTTTACTTTAACCAGGAACAACAAACCCGTGGCTTGTATACTCTTCACCATCTGTGGTGGGACTAAGGAATAGTTCAAGAGGGGACTTTATTTCATATGGGGAACTGCTTTTTTTTTTTTTGCATAGTTATGTCATAAACTTTCATTCTGGTTACCACTTAGCTTTCAGTGGCATTTCCATATCACAGAGTTGTTGCTTCATTCCAGGTTTTCAACAACTGAAATATATCATGGGATTTTGTTGTAATGCAGGAAATTGCCTTCACATTAACAATCTGCCACTTCTGTAAACAAGAAATCCACTGATGTGACATGTCAGCACTAAACAGGAGGAGTCTTGGCTACCTTAGCAAACTGATGCATTCCTCAGTGGAAAACCTGGATGTTAGCATACCTACATAATGACACTACTGCCTGCACTTATTTTTTAGGACAGGGTCTAGGTGCCTGCTCAAGGTAGTTGGAGGCAGAGGCCATGTACTGGAATCTCTCCAAGCCTACTCTTTAAGTGCACTTTTCTACCAAAGTTCCCTAAGGACATGGGGTTGCATGTGGGGATTTTTTTACCTCCCTTTAATAGCATATTAATAGTAGTATGTTTATTGTAGATGATAACGTAGCTTTTTTAGCTAAGCCCACTTGTCTTTCACATAGGCTGCTTATTCTCTCCTGCTAGCACGGCTGCTTTGACTACATAATGACAGCTGCATGGATATATGGACTGTGGCAATGGGCTGGCGGCCACTTCATTGTCAGCTCCCCTTTGTTCTCCCAGAAAAGAGAAGGCACAATAGGGAAGGTTTCATCCACATGTCAGACATATGAGGGACAAAAGGATGATGGGAACCGACTGAACTACATGATCCAAGTCACGCCGAGAAGTGCGCTCTTTCAGCTCAGTTTAGCAACGGTGTGGTGGCCGACTATTGCGCCAGTTGTAATTAGCCAAAGAGCAATTAAGTTACGGTAAAGCCTCTATGCTACCTTAGACCTTGTGAAAGGCCATTTCACATAGTAGGTTTTAGGGGATGATGTATTAACCCTTTGCTGCCTCTTGGGTTGGTGGTGGATGTTCAGCATGGAAGCAAGGCAGCGTTTGTTAGAGAGGTGGGACTGTTCTTGGGGCAGCTTGGTCCTCTTGGGAGGAAGCAACAGCTCTCTGGCACATGCAAGTGTGTGAAATACACTAAGGTTTAGACCTTAATCAGGTCTAAAGCAGAGAAGCAGCAGACATCAAAGCGAAATTCAGGTTGAGAACAGTTGCTCTGAGATTAACTGGAAATGTTAATCAGCTAAACTGAGAGAAAATGTGGTTGGCACCTGTGGAGCAGAGGGGATGACAGTAAAGAGAGCAGTGGTGAGGTGGCTGTTTCCTATGGAAAAAAACAGAGGAGAAGTAATTTATAGCCTGTGGCACAAATTAGTGGGAGGAGAAAAATTACAATCTCACAAAACTCAGCATTTCTACTGACTCTGCACTTTTTAGTATTTGGTAGACATGCAAGAGTTGCAGGGTCCTTGTTCAAAAGTGTTAACGCTTCATCTAGTGCACAGTATTTCCCTGAGAGCTTTCACCTGCCACTGCCAAATATGGGTTATTTTAAGGGAGTCCCCTTCAGACCATTTCCTCAGCCCACCTTACACAAGTTTTCATGAGATACCTCTGTCTAAAATAAGAAGCTAAGGTCACCAGAAATGAGGGGGAAGGACAAGAGGGGGTGGTAAATGTGTCTGGGTTGGACTTTTCTGTAGTCTCATTTTTACTGCACTAACTCTGCATAACTATAAACCCTCGGGAAAGATGGATATTAAACTATGGAGAACAAGACTAAAAAAATGTGGCATTTCATCAGGAAAAGCCTGTTTGCCAACTGGAACTTTTTGGATGAAAGCAGTAGAGAGGTTTGTTGGGTTTTTTTAAGGAAGAAGTGTGGTTATAATTGTTAAACTGGTGTTATGAGAGTGGTTTTTCAGTTGGATGTCAACTGGGTAACAAGTACCAGTGCAACCTTCCACAATTAGGCAAATTTACATTTTCGTCTGAACCAAACAGAATTCAGAATATCCTCTCAAGATTTTAAATTTTTGTCCTAATTTGGACCAGAATAAAATATCTTGACAATGTGAAAAATCTCACAGGATGTGGAAACTGTTTCCTGATGTCTTCCACCAAGGTGAAACACTAAAGTGGGGATTTCTTACTTGCTATCTTTTTAATTATTTGCTATGACTTAAAGAAGAAAAAGTTCTTTTGAATTTCTCAGGGCTTTGATCTATGTAATCATGTATCTCCTACTGTTTTCAAATAAAGGTATTTAGTACATGCACTTGTCCTGATTTTGGCTGGGATAGAGTTAATTTTCTTCCTAGTCGCTGGTACAGTGCTGTGTTCTGGATTTAGTGTGAGAATGATGTTGATAACACACTGATTATGTTGTTGTTAAGTTGTTAAGTAGCGCTTATCCTAAGTTTAGGATTTTTCAGTTTCCCATGCTCTGCCAGCGAGCAGGTGCACAAGAAGCCGGGGGGGAGCACGGCCAGGACAGCTGACCTGAACTACCCAAATGGATATTCCATACCACAGAACATCATGCTCAGTGTAGAAACTGGGGGGAGTTGACTGGGGGGTGGATCACTGCTTGGGCATCAGTCAGTGGGTGGTGAGCAATTGCATTGTGCATCACTTGTCTTTTCTTGGGTTTTATTTCTCTCTCACTTTGTTATATTTCTTTTCATTACTATTATTATAATATATTATAATTATTCTAATACTTTATTTTAGTAGTTAAACTTATCTCACCCCATGAGCTTTATTTTTTTTTTTTTTTCCCAATTCATCTCCCCATACCACTGGGAAAGGGTTGAGCGAGCAGCTGCTTGGTGCTTAGTTGCTAGCTGGGGTTAAGCCACAACAGTACTGGATTAGAGAAAATATATGTGGTTATATTTCAAACCTATCTGTTGTATTGCCAGTGGTTACAGGATGAGTTGGTTTATCTGTGTATTGCTGTCTCAGTATTTTGAGAGATCACTGACTTTGGTTCACAGATTCAGTGAACTGAAGGTAAAAGTTTTAGTTCACAGTTTCCAAGTTTCATGTGACATCCCAAGCGTTACGCAGAGACTCCTGAGTCTGTGACCTCCTGAGAAAAAGCACACAGGAAAAACAGTTCATATACGAGAAGGTGGAAAGCTTCACTGAGTTATCAGATCCAGGACCTTTGCTCTTAATTGTGTGTGTTCAGCTACCAAAAGACAAGGAAGTTCCTCTGATAAAGTAATTTTTATTATGTGTATAATTGGTAAACGCTGAAGATGCTGCAGTAGGTGTAAACCCTATGTGCCTATTATAGGTCTATTATATTTTCTGATCCTTAACATTCGGTTCTCTCTACCCCTTTCCTTACTGGCAGCCACAGGGACCTCTGCAAACAGGTATCAAAAATACTGTGCCAGGAGCACTGGTTTCCCATGCTCCTAGTCTGTGAGCTCTATCTAAGGTGACAATGGTATGAGATCCTTGTTGAGCTTTTAAAGAAGGCAATGGTTTTGTTAATCTTGGACACCTGGCTTCAAAAAGATATTCCTTCTGCTTAGCTTTGAGAGGCTGGGGATACATCACACAATCATGTACTTCAGTCTTTGGAAATAAAATTCTTCAAGAACTGTGCTGTTAGGTATAATACAGCCAAGGAAAAGGGCATAAATATAGTAATAATCATACTATATTGCAGGGAGCTAATACGAAACAAAAATGGATTATGCAGAAAGTGTATTACTGGAGATATTACTTTCTTATGGAAATGTATTTTTTAATAAAATTACATTTCTGATGCCATTTATACTGGTGAATGCTAATGACCTTACTCTGCTCTGGCATAAGATTTCCTCCAGTCTGTACCAAATCCCTATAAGATGAGATGCCAAAAAGGGGCTCAACCATCTTGAAATTGGTATTTGAATTTGTGGGTTCAAAAGCATTTGCTGCTTCGTAAAGAAGAGAAGAAATTTTTTAAAAGTGCTGTTGCAAATAGCTGAAAAAATGTGCTGCAATTTAATTTTTAAAACCTAAAAGATGATGTGAAAAGTAGAGGCACTGGAAAAATAGTGTAAAAATTAAGTCCTAATGAAAAAAATTGTGTGTACCTAGATGCAGAGGATGGCCCAACAGATCAGTAGCAGCATGTGACAGGGGCACTGTATTTCCTACCTTAACCTCCAGCCACCTTTGAGACTGTAAATCCCTTCCTTGGACTGTGAAAGATACCTACATGGTTTTGTTGTGTGTACAGGTGTGTCATCCCTCCAGCCGGCATGGTGTTGCACCTGTGCAAAGGAGAGCTGCGAGAGAGTGGGCTGCTCAGTATGATCTCAGAGGCTGATCTGAATAACCACCTTCAGTTTAACCAAAATCTGTTTTCAGCATATTTTTCAGGCTAACAGTGACAGGCATCCCACATGCTGGCAGGCATCTGCTTCTGCCTACCCAAAACTGCAAAGAATTGTAGGGAATTAGGGAATTTGTTGCCTGCCTGATTGCTTTTTCGCACTTAAGCTATATATAGCAGTGTTAGCTTGGGGTCATTTAAGGCTCCTTCATAGCACTGGATCTCTTTTCCATTATTCACAAGGGTGACAATGTGGACAGGGTTTTGTGTGCACTGTTTTACACCAAGATTTAAGGTATGTTCATAAATGTGTTGCTGTTGAACCCTAATCCAAACAGGGCAGCAAGTCAGCCCCTAGGCTTGGTTCTAAACCCACTGGGCACAGAGACCCAAGTGGGACTCCGGCCTCTCTCTTTTCCCTCTGCTCATTCCTCATCAAAGCCCTGGTTTACTGAAGCACTTGGAAATGTACTTAAAAATGAACTACACTTTAGTTCAAATATTGTAAGGGCGTGCTTGAATCCAGATAATTTAGGAAAAATTAGTAGAGTTGTCTGGCTAATTTAGTCTGATTGTGCCAAACTGTACAGTCTCAGAATTGGATAGCTTTGTCCTGCTATGGGTTTTGTTTTGTGATTTATACATTCCCAGACCATAAATAAGTAAAAGAATAAATCCTTGTTCTATCTCTGAAGTAGAAAGCCTCTTTAAATTGTGTGTGCGTACTTGCATTTTCTATAATTCTACTTAGAAGATATAATTAAATTTATTTTTAGACTCTAGAAAAAGACAACTTTTCTGTCTTTATAAGTTTGTGATTATTGTTGAGAATCAGGAAGATATTTTTCAAGTGTGCTATAGATGACATGCTCATCTCATATTCATATTTAAGATGACATGCTTATCTTCCTGCAGTACTTTAAATCACTCCTTATGAATATGACTTTGGGAAAAAATTATTTCATTGCATGGAGAAATAATCCTTTCCAAAAATGAGAATTCCAATAGTCTACAGAGGAAATTCCTATTAAGCAAAATGCACTATAGATGAGCACTTGAAGGAAGCTACCCTGAAAATGTATTGTTCATGTTTGAACATAGTATCTAATTGCAATCTAATCTGAAGATATTAAAGTAATACATTATATGGCCTGAAAATTGATCAAAACATACATTTACATGCCAAACACAGTAACAGACTTTTTTTAAAAAAAACCCTGTTTATATGAATATAAATAAATGGCTAATTTGGTAAAATGTTGCTGTGGAATTATAGCTGGTTAGTTACATATATAATTCTACAATTTTTAAACTATGACTTTTAAAAATAAATAACTGTAACTAAAATAATTCATTAAAAGTAAGTAGACTTAAAATATATGGCTCTGGTTTTTGTCAGGTTTATTCAAATAAATTCCTAAATGCTTTTCAAATTGGGTTAAATGTCTAGAAACCAGTATTGTACCTCTGATCTGACAAAGAAATGACTGTCTCCCTGCAAATAAATAATACCCATCTTCTCTGTATCTATCCCAGTCTAGAAAAGCTTGCCTTTGCTTCAGGAATTTTGTTCCATTTCTGATTCCAAAGGGAGTCAAGCTGATGAACCAAGGGCAGACTTAGAATATTATGGATTTTTTCCACCTTGGTTGATTAACCTCATACATTTTATTTGAATAATGTCTAAAAGCTCTAATTAGCAATGGCTAATCTGCCCCCCAGATGCTTGCTATTGATTTTGCCTGCAGTAAACTAATCTAATTGCCCTCCTTATCAGAGATATGGTGGGTACGGAAACGACCAACTCGCCCGTGTACCTATGAGAGCCATCAGAGTAGCAATGGGGAATGGGATGACTCTGTGGGCCACTGGAGAAAAGCTGGGCCATGGAGTTGGGTAAAGACAGGATTTACCCTGTGTGCTGAGCCAGTGGGGAGGTAAGTCCTGGAGCGACAGCACTGCTGTCAGTGATGGCTCAGACATCATTCCGCTCCCATGTGAAGAGTCAAACCCAGAAGAGAGATGAGAAGGGTGGTGTGTTGATTATTGTGTCAGAGGAGAAGAGGGGGCTTATCCAACAACAGTTCACTGATTAAAATGCCTTTCAGGTCTTTGTTTGGGTCTCAGAGGGCTTTACTGCCACCCCCAAAATGATAGTGTTCACATAACTGTAAGACAACATCTATTATTGCTTCCTTTGATAGCATTGTGTTTACAGAGGCTTTGATATTGTCTATAAAAACTAATGCTCCTTTGAAACTTGGCTGTTAAAAAGCAAAAAGCAAACTCTCAACCTAAAAGCAAAGTGTTTTCTTTAATAAAATGTGAAGGCCTCTTATTTTTTTTTGTTACCTATTTGTGAAAATATCTCAAAAGAGAATTTCAAGCAGATTTATTTTGTGTTCTAGTGGAGAAAAAAAAATGCTGTTTTCTTTTTGAAACTGCATTTCAGAGCCGATTAGTCAATAATGGGGACTTTTCCTGATATTTAAAATGAGGTGTCAGTATGTGAGTTATATTGTGATGCATTGTTTTTTCATTGATAGCTTCATGCGGATTGCAGTTTCTGGTTTTATTTAAGTTGCAGTAGGATGGGTTTATCTATTTATTATCCCTGTAAAAATGCTATTAATAAATTATCCTAAGTAGCTCAACTAGGTTTTTTTCTCCTCAAATAGCCCTGTTGTTGATTTGTCAGGGCAGTAATCTCTCACATTCCTCTCGCCACCTATTCTTTCTCTTGCAGTTTTCTGCACTGAGTATGTGTTTTGGAAACAGTCCAGCTCGATCCTTCAAATCCTGTTTGTCTGTGTGGTTTGTTTTACAAGAGCACTCACATGAGAGGGGTGCGGGGGCCTCCTTTGCCTTTTTTGCCTGAAAAGTCAATAAATGATTGGCAGTTCCCGAGTCACTTTGTGCTGCATGTCCTTGGACTGCCACAAGGTTCAGCTGCCACAGTTACATCCAGCCAACATCACAAATACTCTAACACACACCTCTTCTACATCTTTTCTGTGTCTTCTATCAAACTGCTTGGAAGAAGAAAGAGAAGGTTGTCTTCTTAGTGTTACTGCTGACAGAGTGTGATGTTCTTCCTGTGTGGTGACTGTCTCCCTTGGGCTGACAGCTAGTTCTTATCCAAAGGGATTCTGCTGTCTTTAGTGGTGTCCATAGAGTAGTTTGTCTTGAAGGCTCGTATTTCACTGTGGTAAGAGATTGCTTTTCTGTCTGGCTTGTGGTAGGTTTGGGAAGGCACCCTGCCCTCTGTAGGCTTTGTTTCAATGGGCAGTGCATCAGCACTGCAATGTCTGCCAAGAAGTGTTTGTGGTGTTAATGTGTTTATGGGGTCAGATGTTCATTACATTGCTAGATGCAGCAACTAGTGAGCTGTGGACCAAGACAATGAGATGGGAGACACCAGCAGGGAGCTAAGGAAAGGCCTCATAAGACGACTTACATGGACCACATCAGCTGATGTATCGGAGCATGATAGAAGCAGGCCCTCAGGAAAAATGTAAGCATGAAGACCTCTCACTTTAGGAGGCCTTACAAAGTACGGTGCACTGCCGTGGTTGCCTGTCCAGCGACTGGTGGAGAAGGGATGCCAGGAGGCATGACTGAGGGAGGTGAAGGAGAAACCAAACTAGAAATCTTTGAATTTAGAATTTGGTCCAACTACAGATAGAAGTGAGCAGTAAGGTTTGGTGGAGGAAATTTTAACAGGCTTAAATGGAGATGGGAGTGAAACACTTCTGGCAGTTGTTTCTAGTGGGTTCTGAAGTATGATGGTACATATGAAAGAGCCCCAAAGATACTTCAGGAGCAAGGTAGAATAAATGAAGGCCTGAATAAGAGATGCATTTGTAAGGGTGAAACCCAAGGGGTGGCTTTTGGGTGATGTTGAGACAAAAGCAGTAGGGTTTGGGATAAAAGCAGACTTTGTGCAAGAAAAGAGAGGAGTGAGACAAAAATTAATTTGGAGGAAGCTGGAGTAGGAAGGGCTGAATGAAGCAGGTAAGTAAAAGCTGATGGGAAGATGTGTTATATAGAGGCAAGACTGAGGATGGGGGAATTATCCTAGTGGCAAAAGGCTGTATGTATGAATCACTGGCCTAGAAAACAGCACCTAGATATCTGAGGGCAGATGAGATTTGCCAGAAAGGGAGGGTGAAGCAAGAACAACAGAAATACTGGAAAGATAAGCACAGTGGGAAGGGCAGCTTTTCAAGTGCAGGCATCAAGGCATTTAGCAGTTAGGAAGAGGAGAACTTGATTGCTATCTCCTGTTCAGAGCATAAGGAGGATTGCTAATGAGTAAAATATTTCGAAATGGAAGAAAATGTTGAAAGCAACAAAGTCAGTCATATTCTGAGCGAAGCCAGGGAGTCCTGCCAGAGAAACGGAGGAGCCAATGAAGTGAGTTATCTCCTTGGTTATTCTTCTCTCTCCTTGGCGTTATGCTTGCTGTTTGTGAAAGCTTCTTCCAGGCTGCTCGATTCATGTAAAGAGAGTGGGAGTCGAGGACTTTCGCTTGGATGTAAAACCTGGGCAAGATGGAAATTTGTGCAAACCCTAGGAGTGCCGTGGAGGCTGGAAGGGGCTGATGGTCAACTGCAGCTGTGTGGATTTGTTTAAGGCCTCTGATAGGAATTTCCCCTCATTTCCATGGTATATTGATAGCATAACCCTCCTTAGTTCTTTTGGGATCTCTGGAAATAGATGGGTAGTCAGCATATGTACTGACAGCACGTACACTGATTGAGTAGCAGTTTAGTGTGTTACGCTTGTTTATTATTCAGCTTCCACCCTGTGATGCTGTGCCAGAGGAACAGAAAGAGCTGCTGCAGCTGAAGAGAGAGGGGAGTGAGAGGACAAAACAAGAGAGCACAAGGTACAGAGGGAATGGGTAGGAGTGGGGAGAAAGCAAAAAAAGAGTCTGGAAAACCTTCAGTGCAAGAGACATTAAAAACCCAGCCAGTGGGAGCCAAGGGAATATAAATGAAAAGTATGAGCTATGAGAGGGAAATACGTAATAGCACTGCAGAGGAAATGGAATTTATTGTTACTCAGTGTGGGTGGCTATATTTCCTAACCCCTTGTCTTCACTTGGATACAGTTCTTCTGAGTGATGAGGTGACCTCAGCCAATGAGGATAAATTCAAGATCCATGGTATTGTTAGATCCTGTTCTGGAGGCGCATTTTTTGTCTTGCTTTTGAGAATTAGGATAGTTACTTTTAAATAATGGGAGTGGGATTTCACTATAAAATGCTGCTTAAATAAACAACAACTTTTTGCAGTGGATAGCTGTAAAATAATAGCCCCGGCAAGGAAAATGATGTACATGAGGAGAGGATAGCAAGGAGAGGGTGAAATTCTGAAAAGAAGCCTTTGTGTTTCTTTTCCTAAGCTAATAAATGTTCCACTGGTAACCATGTTGCTTCTCTGTGTGGTCTGGTCTGCCATTTGTTTTCTCGTGGCAAGCCATGCTGCAGGGAGTGCAAACGGAGTGGTGAAGTCAGTTCCGAATGGTGTAAGAAATGCATCTTGGCGTGCCTCAGATATTTTCAAGTGTGTTCACCTCTCTCAAGGCTATAAGTTCTCCAGGGCACAAACTGGGGCTTTTTCCCTGTTTGGGCTATTTTGAATGATCTGTTCATGCTGCCCATAAATAAAGATCTGTGATTCCTAGTTCTGCAGAGGAAAAGCAGGACACCTGGCATTTGGCAGTGAGCACCTTAATGTAACACCAGACCAGGCTGCAGGAGTATTGGGCAGATTAGCAAACACTTTCTTCTTTCTACCCTGAAGTAAAACCTAATTTCGATCACGCCACTGTGGACAGTGACAGTCTGGGCTCTGCAATCTTTCATATTGATGCCTTCATTCTCCTCTTTGGCCTCCTCAACTTTTACATTCCCTCCATGCAAAATACCACTGCAAAGATTTATCTTCTGAAATCTGCTGCTCTTATCATGTCAATCTCCTCCTCAAATCCTTCCACAGTTTATGTCCTTCATCACATCAAATAAAAGTGTCCTTGCTACTTGTCCTTTATTTCACTGCCCTTTCCTAATTCATTGCACTGATCTGCCTTTATTTCTTAGAAAATAATGTTGTCACTATACATCTGTCTGAATTTTGAAGCCTTGTAATGATTTCAACCAAATTTGACAAAACAGTGGTTATCTCCAGGATCTGATGTTTCTATAGGTGTTGCATAATTATGTGGCTGAGTGAAGGAGAGAGTTCATGTTGCTGATGTGATAGAAGGAAAAGAGAATCAGCTGGACACCAGAGGATCAGCTCTTGTACCCTAGGCTTCCTCAGTTCTGGTGCCTGGTCATTAGCCTTTTCTTCTTCTGAGATCAGACACTTGCCACTGCATCTTGCCTTCCCGTGTCCTTCCATCGTGTTCCTCAGTAGAAGATGGCTTTCCTGAACTGGCTTGCTCCATGTCCCTCCAAACTGTTCACTGTTACTGGGGTGCTGTTCAAAGCACATTTGTGGCAGGTGAGGGGAAGATGCCACATATATTTTGCTATCACCTGCCAGCTTCTTCACCCGTTCTTTCAGGTTTCTCACATCCCTGGCTTGCTCCTTTGTTTTTCTGCTTTTTGTACAGGTACGTAGCAATTCGCATGCAGTGATGGGTATTTTGAACAGATTAACTCCCTTAGTGTGGATCCAGTTATACTGAAACACTTTCAGCTGTAATAGGTTTCCTAGGCCAGGCTACAACTGGGAGGGCTTTGACAGCACAGCTGTACACTTTTGCAGGCTTCACTTATTGTTTGTTATTACCTAGCTAGCTATCTGTTTGCATATATAGTGCTTGCCATTTGCCTATGTCTGCTTTGCTGTATGGCCATCTTGGTAAAAAATTGTAGCCCCAAATGAAGTAGTTTTACTACAGCAAATGCTATCCTCTGGACCAGTGATGCTGCATCCATTTGGAAAAAGCATTTGTATATTGTCGGAGGAAGACTGTTCTCTTGTCTCATGTAAGCATAACTAAACCCCTGGTGTCCCAGACAAGATCAACTTTTGGCCAAGGCTAACCCCCCCTACTCTCCAGGTCCACTGGAAAAACACTCCCAAAAGAAAGCTCTGCTATATTGACCTGACTCTTGTACCTCACTGCCTTGTGCATATTTATTCATTTCAGTAATAGACACAGAAAAGGAAAAACACTTAGATAGCTACTGTGAAATTAAGTGTATTAAACCCCTCAACTGAAAGGAAGATATGAAGAAAAGAGATGAAACAGATACCCCTCCAAAAGGCCATTATTTGTCTACACTTCAGAAGGAAATACTGTGCCAGCTGCTGCTGTAGCCCTGGGAGGAAAAAACGTTTTGCAGCAAGGCGGGGGGGGGGGGGGGGGAACGACACGAACGGACAAGACTCAAGACTAATGGGGAGTCCCTTAATAAACATGAACTTATCCGTAGTAAGGAGAGGAGAAATGGAGATGGAGCACTGAGCTGAGATGAAATCACTGCAGCGTGAGAGGCTTGTGATCTTTGCTTAACTCCTTAGGCCTGCAGCTGTAGGAGCTCAGTGAGTGGTGTGGTGGGTAGTCATTCAGCACAGGGAGCAGTCCTCAGCACTTATCTGTGCTTATGTAAAGCTCACAGCACCTCAGGAAGCCCAGCAAGGTCCATACCCTAGTTTTAGAAATAACCAGTGAATTGCTCGATGTAATACAAAGCGTAGCTGCTTTGCACAGCAGCCGTAGCAATGTGTCACCCAGCTCTTGGATAGTTTGAAAATCCTCCCAGCACAGAGCAATGCCGCTTGAAGATGGTAGCAGAGGTCCAGAAAACCTCAAAGCCAAGCCCAAGTGCTCAGGCAGGCTACTCACCAACATGGCTGCGCAGCTTCCAGAGATGGGCACTTGTTTGGACTTTTCTCCACCATTTCCCAGAGGACATACGCCCTGAGACCCAGTTACACCTGCAAGGCCTCTGCCTCAGCCACTGGGCAACAGCTTCCCAACAAGAGGCTGCTACCATTACCTGTCTGTACAGCCCCAGCACCACGGGCATCGTGCTGGTGTCACCAGGTGTGCAAGAAATGGGGATATAAAGACATAATTTTCTCTTTTTTTTGAGCAAGGTTGCTATGTCATTAGGATCTTTGAGTGAAAGAGATTAGATGGACTGAAACTCATTATCAGTGCATGAAGGGGGGGAATCCTTCTGGTGATGAGAGAGGCTTTAGCACATTCCCATCCCCACTGGGATAAGGTTATGTTATGATGTTATTATAGCAAGATGTCAGATTCGCTGAAAATATCCACTACCATGCAGTTTTGCAAAGCTTTGGCCTGGGAAGCAATACTTGTTTTTCTTCAGTAAATCCATAAAGAATAAATTTAGGAAGTTCCTTTAAAATGACAAGCTGTCTAATGTAAAGTGTGTTCAGCAGGAGGAAAGAAAAGCCCTAGTTAACACACAGAAAAGTGAAATTTAACTTGGTAAAGTGTTTCTTCAAATATAATTTAACAGAATATGTGCTTATTTCTTCTGAAATGTCAAAGGTTTGTATTTATGAGTGCAGCATATTATTCCCCAGAGCATAAGTAACAAAATGCAAATAATTTTTAAAAAATCACAATCATTTTATGAATAATTATATTAAAACGATTAATAAATGCAACACAATCCCCAAAGCAAACAGGCAAATACTGTAGTGTATGTTTGTGTGTCTGTGAAAGTGTCAGTATTCTCCAGCTGCTATTAACTCTTTCAAATACTAAATGGCAGCATTTCAATCTTGTTATATTCCTTTTCTCCTCCATCCTACAGTAAATGCTCCTGGAGTCTCTGTCTCTGCCAGGAATGGAAATTCTCTTGGTAAAAAAAATCTTGACCAAAATGTCTAGTGGAAAGCACAACTAATGCAGAGTATGCTGAGCAGTACCTATCAAAGTCAGGGAGTTTCAAGTCAATACAAAGCTCTGCTAGCTTACAAAAAAAGAATCAGACTGAGGCAGAGCTGAGGGTGAGGGAGACTGCAGAAATTCTACTTCCACTGCCTAAATTAATGGGTGGAGAGTGAAGGGATATCTTTTTCTTTTTTTTTTTTTTTTAAACCAAGAGGGCAGAGTAGCTTTAAGATGATTTGTCAGGTGACAGTCTTGAAGGGACTCTTACAAGTTTTTAACTTATTCTCCTTGCTCGTAAATTCCATTAATATCTTTCTCACCTGGAGGCAAGTGCAGTGAAATTGTGTAGTTATTTAGTGTCATTCAGCTATGAAGGGTCTGTAAGTGTCTTATTAGACCAACCTATTTTTTTTAAGATTTTCTTTTAATAGAAGAGAATTTTTTCTGCATAAATCATATATGTCTTTATTGGATATGCTCCACTATAATGCATAAAGCTAGATTAATCCCACCCCAACACACACTGAGCAAATACTACTTTAAATCTGAAACCACCTGAATTTGCTTGGTGTGTCAACTGAAGCCAGCTCCTCTCTAGTAACTCTGCACTGTGGATTTCAGTGCACTCAAACTGTAGGACCACAAAGCTTCCAAGATTAAAACTCTGGACATTTCACATTCATGAAGCATTTAATGTGCTTCGATTTTTGTCACTTGGGACATAATGCACAAACTAAAGTCAGGGTGACCCCACGGGCCAGGTTCCTACAGAGCCATTACAATGTATTTGTTCTGTAATCCTCAAAACTAGGAGGGATTTATACAATAGACTAATGGCTTCAGAGGAGTCAGTTCAGCCTTCTGGGTGGAAAAGTCCACTTTTTAACCCTTGCAGTGCTGGCTCCTTGACAGGTGCACCCACCTAAGCAAGGGTTGAAGTGCCCAGGCCCTGGTGGGGAGGGCACACAAGGTTTGGTGTCTGGGGTGGGAATGGTGAAGCTGTCATGGGACCTGGGACAAAACTGGCAGTGAGGATGTGCCTTCTTTGGACCCACACTTGATCCATTCACACCTCTGTTCCCAGTCCTCAGGATAACTCTGTAGAAATCAGTTAAGACAAATATTAGCATACATAAGTCTAAACACCTTTTCAAGATCCCGAAGGCTAGAAAGGCCACTTTTTTTTAGTCTGCATGGTGCACAGTGCTCATGCTTATAGCTTTTCATAAAGCCTTTATGAAATGGCATTGGCTTTTTTTTTTTTTTTTTTTTTTTTAAACAAAGAGGCAAAGGGGGCCAGCAAGGTCAAGGCAATACAGAAAATTTCCCCAGCTCCAGCTGATATATATTTTGCCTGAGTAAGATTTCCAACATTTCTCCCACTTGCTTTCCTAGGTAGATTTAATCATTATGAAAGGTGGGTTGGTACCTGAGGGACTGCTATCCTTTATTAATCTGCTTAGCAGGTGCTGCACTGATGTAACTGGGAGAAAACATCCAATACAATTCTAATAATGAATTTCTGTGTCTTCACAAAAGGTTGTCTTCCTCAGATGGGCTTGCTTCATGTTGTCCTTGGTCCTTTAAAGAGATGTGCACAAGACAGGCCAGATGCATCTGGACATCTTGTAGTGTGGAGATCTTCCTCATAAGTACTGTTCTGAGATCAGAGCGTGCACCCTTGCTTCACTGATACTGCTGAATAAGGCTAGCTGTTGCTGAGGTCAAAAAACACATTTGAAAGGTTCTATTCTTCAAGTTTTGTAGTGGCTGAAAATAGATCATGTGTTAACTGTTGGGTGGCCCAAGTGTGAAATGCAAGGGTGTAATAAGAGCCATATGTATACTAGGAATACAAGTTCCAGCATTGTCAATCCACTTATATAGTAAAATCATATATGTTGCTTTAAGAAAAGGTAAAGCAAATAAGTTGGGAAATAGAAGGTTGAGACATCATTCAAATTCTGGTTCCTTTTTTCTCGACCATCAGTCTTTCCACTCATAACTTGGGAATCATTTTCAGTGTGGACTCTTCTTTCTAAAGAACACAGTATCTGCTTTATTCTGCAGGTTATCCTGGCAATAACAACAATTGAACATTTCAGCTCAGCTGTCAAATATGGTGTGCAATGATCATATAAAAGGGTTAGCCAAGACAGCCAGGAGAGGGTTACCTGCTTTAGTACTGACACTAGCTGCGTCCACACTTTCGTCCTAGGGCTTCTTGGCATTGGTACCTAAGTAGCTGGAATAATTTTTGCTCAAGTTTTAATGTGCTTTGAGATCATGTTCCATTTGAGACTTCTGGTATGAAATGACCTGTTCGATTTTTAACATAAAGTCTAAGATTAAAGTACTTCATCTTGTGAATCATGTAGCTGCATCTTGCTAGTTTGGCTGCAGTGATAACTGTAGGTAGATCCTTGGTGCTTCTGCCCTAGCACTGGTGATTCACAGAAATACTATTGCTAATGACAGGAGTACTGTCATACAACAGTTACTGGGAGCGCGTTTTGATGTGAAGATATGCGTTGGGCATAAACACTTCAGAATTATACTGTACGAGGCTGTTGCTTTCCATTTGAGTCTGTTTAGCTGTAGCATGATAGTTGTTGCTAGATTTCATATTATAGTTGTAGGCTACTCACAGTCAGCTGTAACTGCAACATAGGACTGTTTATATTGACAATCAAGCTGACATACTATATGGAGTATTTTATTACTTTGTTGTAACTTTCAATAACGGGCCAACACCCAGTATCTTTGTCTGAGATGCATGTCTAAGGAAATGTGACAGTTCCTTTATCTGCTTCTCCCATCTTCGTTAAAGACTGAGAAGCTTCAAGGGTTTGGCAGCTGAGATCTTTGTAAATACTTAATTAATCATTTATGAGGAAAGCTTTTTACCAAAGTGCACCTCCCTCTACCAGCAGACATATGTAATCTATATATGCAGTGGCTATAAAGTCTTGTCAACTACAGGTTGTTTGGGGGGTTTTTTAATCCTTGTTATGATACTGCCTTAAAGCTTCACCCAAGACTGGAGCCTAGATGAGTCTGGTGCAGACATGAAATAAAAAATGGTCTTTGTCTCAGGAAATGTACAACCTAAAAGGCTAAGTAAGGAAAGCATTGTCAGGAAAAAACAAAAAACCTCAATTTCCAGAGGGAAGTTGAAGTATAGATCTTATACAAAGCCACACAGGAAATCTTCTGCTGGGAGAGTTATCACATGTTACTGTGCTACTTCAGGATACTTCTAATGTATGAAGAAAGAAATAATGATGGGTCCCAAGTTTATGGGATTTGGCTGTAGTGTATCTCTAGATAACCCAAGAGATAAAATTAGGCTTGGGCTTCTGCCATCTTTAGGCAAAAGAAGAAATGGCTCCATACAACGTACAAGATATAACAGCTGCCTTTGATCCTTGTTAAGTGGTAGGTGTGTAAAATCTCCAGTGACCGTAGAAAAAATGGCCTGTAGGTTAGAGCACCTCTCTGAAGCTGGCAGACTGAGGAGCCAAAGGTTGAGTTTCCCACCTGAGCTGCAGACCAGCCACCGCATTCGGCATGCCCGGCTGTGTGCTCTCCTGGGAGCTGTCTGGCTACATGTCATTTTCTGTGTCCGCCAGCTACATCACAGATCCAAATGCAAAATCCACTACTCAGAGACATTATGTGGATTTGTGACACTACCCGTGGGACTTCGGATCCATAAACCAATGAATGGATTACAATGAGGCATAAATATAGTATTTTCATGGATGACATATAATCCTACTCAATTATCGTTCCTGTCATGTAAAGGGAAACCATACCCATTTCTCTCATCCCTGCACACTGAAATTTCACAAGAAAAGAAATGTCCAATGCAAAAGATTGAATCTCCTAGCTCCCTGCCTTTTATCTCTTAGCAATTTTAAAGCTTATGTTTTCCATTATTAGGTGTTTCCTATAATTAGTTCTTTGCATCTCTAGAAGATTATTATACGGGAAATTCATTTGACAGAAGCATTTAGAGTTTCTGGACTGAGCAGACTGGTATATTAGTCTCTGAATGGTGCGTGTCACACCATGTGCTCTCATTTATGTCAGGATTGCAGTGTCTAGAAACAGTTTTGTCTTCTGCTTTGCTTCTACAAACTCTTTCTGGTTTTTAGAAACTGCTGCAACCATCCTTTGCTTGAGACAACTTATAAATCATAGTTGTTTCAGGATTCAGCAAGATGTGAAATGTCTCACGTGTAAAGACATAATCCTTTCTATCAGTAGCAGACAGTTTTATGGGTGTGGATACTTCACAATAGGGGGAACAATAAGGAAAATTGAGTCTGTATCTTGTTTCCTTCTAAGACTGAAATGCCATCTTAATTGTCAATCTTTTTTTTTTTTTTTTTTTTTTTTTTAAAGCTGCCAGGCAGTAAGAACCCTTTTGATACATAAAGTTAAAAATATAGTATCTTGAAAGTATGTTATATTAGAGAATGAATACATGTGATGTTTGTCCAGTGGGCATTTCTACTGAGGTATGTTAAAGCCTTCCGCATACTGCTATAGGTGCTGAAGGGGTGCTATAGAAAAAATCTGACTCTTGTAGAAAGAATTATGATAACTCCCCAGGACTGTGTCCTGCATGAATTTTACACTGCAGAGGCAGCTATCCTGTAACATTCATCTGATTGTAATGGACAGTGGGTTTTTTTCTGAATTCCTCTTTGCATTTGGTAGAAATCTTTCTGGTTATGCATGGAAATGTGGGTGTCTCAAGACAAATACAAATATGTTGCCCATAGTCAATCCCACACAGGGATTTAGTCAGTGCCCTTTCTTTCTGGTTAGAAAAGTTTTAGGGCACCTGTGGTATGCTCTGAAACTAAAATGAGTTTCCTTAGAGGAGTAAATGCAGCATTTACATTTTCCTATGTGGGTTGAGCTTTTTAGTTGAACGTTTCCTGCTGCTGTTTTTTCCCCCTCTCACCTCTGTATACCCTTACCACCGCCACAGAATCTGCTCCACACTTTTGAAAGGGCAGGGCCAGACATGCACTGCTGTATTTCTAACACAGGGATTGCTGCAGTTTTCAGCACAAGTGCTTTAATCATCCTTTCATCTAAAGGAGAAGCATCTGGTCCTAAATGTGCGCTTTTTTGCCCTTCTGCTACAGTGCTACGGGGATGGTTGATTATACCACCCCTCCTTTTTTCTGGCAGCAGGGATGCGATGGCTTGCTACCTTTGTTTCCACTTGGGGCCTCTAAATGGGGCTGTATAAAGGGAATAGTAATAACGAAGTCCCCAGGCTTCTGTTGGATCCTCTCCCCAAATTTAATCTGTGCCCAGGCCCCACTGGCCAAGCTGCTCTTATGCTCATTGCTGGATCTTAAAATTAAAATAAAATAAAGGAGTGTGTGAATGAGATGATTCTGGGAATGCCAGCGGGGAAGGTAAATACTAGGTGCACTTGGCTTACAACACCCAGAATGGCTTAAGACAAAGGACACAACTGTAAAAGGATCTTTAGCCTGTGGTTCAGCTTAGATTTACACAGACGTTTGCTATTTGCTTTACACATATACAGACATTTGCTATTTGCAAGTAGAGCTATGCCAAGTAAGATCTTCCCTTTCTTCTTCCTCCTCAGAAAAGTTTCAAGATCATTTCACTGCAGCTTTAGCATTTGCAAATTTAAAATTACATGAAGTTCCATTTAGAAATTAAGTATTGTTACAATATGAAATATTGAAATATATTAATATGTTGGCACAAGATGTAAGTTATTTTTACTTTACTTATAAATTGTGGCCAAAGCAATTTATCAGAAATGAGATGAAGCCATGAAGTGATCCAGTCAATCTTTCTGTTTGTTTTGTTGTGGCCTTTTCTGAGATTGTCTGAATAGGCATCTCCACACGCTCTTTTGGGAGTGCTCTGCTTTTCTTAGAAATTGATGACCTGAAAAGTCCATATCAGCAACACAGTTTTAGATATTTGCACTAGATTTTAGCTATCCACTCTGCAATATCTCTCTTTCCTCATCTCGGTGTGCTGTTATTTTTCAGATATTTTGATAAGGCATTTTGCAGAAGCTACACTAGTTACCTCATGTATGCAAGGTAATGGGTCCCTTCCCACGTGGGATGATCTGGTTTGTCATGATGCTTGTCTGTGTTCACTCTCTCTCATACTCCAGAAACCATCAGCACTTCTGATTTCCTTGTTTATATTAGGTTGAAAGCAACAAAACCAAGATGTCTTCTTTTCATCAGAACAATCCTTAAAGAGGTAGTTTTCAAACTTTCTGAGTGTTCTGAACCCTCAGTTTTTCAGTGAAGGTGAAAACTGTGGTACAGAGAATTTAAAGCTGGTGCCAGTGGGTTGGTTTGGAGGCTCTGCATGGATCCCCAAAGCTTTGCAGGTGATTTGTTACTCCCCAGAGGTTTGAAGTTGAACTGAAGAAGGGACAAATGGTCCTAACAGCTACACAGCTGCAGGCAGCATGGTCTCGTCTTAGGAACAACTGCACTTACTCTTTGGGCTGGTACTGGGTGCAGGACAGCTATTCGGTCCCACACTCCACACTTGGCTTAAGTTGCATTTGTCTGAGCAGCATTGGAAGCTGCTTTTCATCCCCAAAGCCCTTCCAGTCCCCATCTGATGCTGCTGTGACTAAGAAGCAAGGGAGATCTGAAAGCCTCCTACACTGGCTAATGAAACAAATGTGAGCTTGAGTCTGGTGGTGGCACTGAAAGAGGCTTTTAGCCAAGTGAAAGCACCACTACTTGACCAGACAACTCTGACCACTCTACACGCATCCTCCCCTCCCTTTAAGCCCCTCAGGACCTCACAGGCTCTGCCATGGCAGCTGCAGGGGATCTTAGTTCCTTCCCCCTGCAGGTCCCCTGTCTTTCCCTGTGAATGACCTGGAGTGGCACCCTGCTCTCTGTCTGCCCTGGCCATAGGTGGCCAGATGGCCTCTTGAAAAAATCCTGCCTTTTCTGGCAAAGCTCCCAGGGATCCATCCTGTCTCCGCTGCTGCTGGTGGCTATGTTCCCAGAGGGCAAGGTCAACCAGTACCACATACCTGATGGTCCTCCTCTGCCTGTGCCTCCATGCAGAGTTGTGCCTGCCCTGGGCTAGAAGAGATCATACCCTTGATGGTCTGATGTGCTAAAGGCATGGCCCACACCAGAAAATTCTGAAGAATTGTTCCATGGAAAAAAACCCTAATGTAGACATATTATGCCAGAATAAATGTCCTTTTGCTGGCAGGGTTTATTTAGTTTTGAAATCATTGCAAGATGGGAAATTAACAGTGAATGACGTTTTGGTGGTATAAACTACACAGATATCACTTGAGTTTTAAAGGCAGCTTTTCTATCCAATGCCAACATAGCAAGTCGTGCTTAGAGAGTGCTACATTTAGCATGGCTTCCTCTTATTTTTCACAGGTTTAAACACAACCCATTGAGGCAGGGACTCCTGTGCCTGAAAAGTATTGTAGTATTAAAAAAAAAAAAAAGATATAGGGATGAGTAATTTGGTAACTCATCCACAACAGGTTACTAGATCTGGAAGATATTTCTTATGTTTGCCATCACAAAATAAGAGGAAGCTTTCATGCTGTTGTTGTGAATGTTGCACACACTGCATTCCTCCTTGTGTGGGGAACAAAACCAGAACAGGATGTAAACTGCTTCAGATTTCTTCCATTGCTGACCTTGCTGCCACTTGTGGCAAAAAGAAGACAACAAATCCTTGGAAATCACCATGTGTGTGTTTCAATTTTTAACTGAAACTTTTTAGATTAGCTGAAGGGGGGGGGGGGGAGGAAAAAAACAAAACAACACACTTCCCTCTGCTCCCAATGAAAAGAAACTAGAGCTATTAGATTCACTTCAATTGCCTCACCTGACCTGAAATGAACTCCCTCCCTCAGGCCTGTAAGAAAATTCAATTAAAAGGTCCATCTGTGAGGCAGCAGCTGAAGGGGAATTACTGTAGGGAGGTCCACATTTTCATAAAAAAAGAAGCCCCCCCTCCTTCCCCTCCTTCCTCCTCTATCCCTGATTAGGCCTGTTCCTAACCACTAAACCTCAAGTCCCTCCAATTAACCAGATCTGACCAAGTAGCTTTTATATGCTCCATTCAGATGTAGAAACACTATAGATTTGGTACATCCCTTAAACATCATGGGGTGGGAGAGGGGGGAAGGAGCGGAGGACAGAGGTTGGGAATCAGAACAGCCTACCCCAATTAAGCTGGCTGATGCAATGGGATTAATGGCTGCTAATATGCAAAAGACTCTGCTGGCAGTGAAAATAATCACCATAAGGCAACAACAGTGTGCAGAGGCTTAAAAAATGCAGAGGTGACAGGGAGAAAAAGCTGACTGCAAGTACCCTGTCTAGAAAGCTTACTTACCAGCTTGCTTGCAGCACCCCCATCCCTGGCTGTACTCTTACGGTCAGAAGCTTGTCCTAGATGCTTGTCCAGGGTCTGGTATGTTTGGTGCGTGGTGTTTAGTGTGCCACTCGTGTTAAAGGTATGCCGGAGAGCCTGGGTGGGATTGGGGCAGCGTGCGAGTGAGCCCCGGGGCCCCTGTAAGCAGACGTTGCTGCCGAGGAGAGCGAGCGCCAGCTCGGGTTGTGCAGGCTGATGGTGACTGGGGGCTGTGCCTCGCCTTGCCTTGCACCTCTGGGGCTGCTTCCATCCGAGGGGAGGGCGATGAAGAGTCAGGAACCAACATACTTTTTATTTTCTTAGTAACGGTTTTTCAGGTGCATTATGCTGGGGTTTGTAACAAATAGCCAAGCGTGGTTTACTCCATCCTAGCAGAAAGCCTGACTTAGCTGTGGCTGAGACTACGTGCGCTCCCTGTGCACTAACTTCATTTGTGCTTGCACGGCGTATAATCAATCACTTTAAGGTATCTAGCTCCCAGTGCTTGCCTCCCTGATGTGGTGTATATTGTGTTGAGTTACATCAGTTCAGGAGGATTCGTTCAAATATTGACACTTTGTGCTCCCACCAGGTAGGGCTCTCGGAGCAGAGCACAATTAAAATCTTCATGCTACTCTGCTAAGATATGCATATATTGCTGTTTGCTTAGAAACAGAGATGGAAAAATCCTTCTAATATAGTCTGGGATAGTAAGGGGGAAAACATATCAACAATTCATGACATAAAAGAGGTGTTAAGCATGCTATTAGGTTTTGTTAAGACTTAAGTGTAGAGAGCCTGTGCATTTGCTTTGCAGATATTTGGCGTGCAAGATATTTCAGCCTGCGTGGAAGGGTTTGGCAAATTGGTCCTTTGGTGTCTTTATTGGCTTGTTTTCACTTTTTCATTAAATATGTAAAATGAACCTTGTTTTACTGCAATATCAACTGAAACTCTATTAAAAAATTATAGACAGTTCAGACAATAAAAGGCCTTGTAAATTAACCAGAGATTGGTTATCTGCTCAACAAGATCATTAACTGTGCACAGAGGGAGACAGCTGAGGCAGGCCGCTGGAGAGAAGAGGCTAAAAATAAATTTCAGAAGGAAACTTAGCCCTGCCAAGTTTGATTTGTTTTAGGGACACTCCCTTACTTTTATTATTCAGCTTTCAAGGCAGCCTTTGAAATCTCTGTGGCTTGTGATGAAGGGCTTTGGGTTTTTTGCCATGCGTATTTCAGCGAGACATCCAAAACTCACTCATACAAATTGTCACAGCTTGACAGACTTGGAACCTTACAATGTTAAATCAAGTCCTAGTGGAGGTGTGTAGGGGAGTGTGAAATAGCGTCACTGGCTGCTCCTATCCTGAACACTTTGCACTGGAAATGTTGAATATTGTCTTCCATAACATGCCTATAATTAATATTGTGCATGGCACCCTCCATGCAGCTGCTCTGTGTGTGTGTGGTGTATGGTGGGTATTTTTTTTTTTTTTTGCAAATCTCTCCAGCTGCTTTCAAGCTGTTCCTTTGAATCTGCCACAATATTCACATTCTCCTCCCCCACCATACTGAAGGACACTTGGCAATTTTTTTCTCATCGACTCTTTCAAGCCCAGGTATCTCTCATGATTAGTTGAGAGTCAAAACTGAATAGAGGTTGGGTGAAAAGAGAGGGGGGAGCTAGTCTGCTCTCACTGGGCCAAATTTGGAATAAGGGTCTCTCCAGAGGAAAGAGAGTCTTCCAGGCATTGGCATCCTTTGCCTAGAGCTGTTCAGGAAACCTTTGCCAAAACGTGTAATGTCTCTCTGCCTCTCTTTCCTCCATGTGTAAGGGAAACGGGAAGGATGATATCTCAGAACTGATGTGAAAATCATTTGCTGAGTGTGGTAAAGGGATTTAGATTCTTGAGAGGGAAGTAATGTTGCCACACATGATCAAAAAAAGGAACAGGTACAGGCAGCCTTACGTTAGAAGGCTTAAAATGGATAGTCGAATGACCTGTTTCACCTCTCCTGTGACCTCCCCTTTGCTTTTGGTTTTTTTTTAAAGCCACCCACCTGTGTGTATAATAATCTCATAACTTAAAAAATACTCTTCCTTTACCAATGATAAATTTGGGATGCATCCTTAATGCAAAGGATTAATGGAATATCCTTCAGCAACACGAGATGAGATCTTGAGGAGCTGAGTGATAGAATGTAATGGCATGGGCAATCACTTAGGGGCTAATAAGAATTTATGTTAAAATGGGAATCCATCAATTGTAAGTGACAGAGAAGGAGAAAGACAAGACTGGCCTATTAGTCAATCAGAATGTCAGTGAACCTCTGAAGTGATGTGGCCAGGGAAAGAAAGAAAGAAAAAAAAAAAAAGGAAAAAAGTGCAAAGATGTATCTGATGGATGATTTTCAGCGAAGAGGTGGAGAAGGGGAATATTAGTCCACTAGGACACCATTTAGGGGGCTTCGTCCAGTCCTGGTCATCTCCACAGGCAAAAGTTGAACTCAGACTGGAGCAGAGGCAGGCTGCTTGGGCAGTTGGGAAAATAAGGAGTTTATCTCCCAGCAGGCGATTAGAAGAGCTGGGCTTGTTCAGTCTAGGAAAATAAAATTTAAGGCTATTTTTTGTCTGTAAAGATACAGGGCTCAGCAACAGGAAGAAGAGCTAAAGAGGACAGCGCCTGCGTGAGGATAAATGGATGTCAACTGGTTTCAGATGAAATTTGGCAAAGACTTCCCAGCCATCCTGGAGAGAGGCTCCAGAAGAGTTGTCCCGTAGGAGTCCGACAGGATAAATGGCCTCTTCGATTCTGATATGGCACCAAGTTGCTTAACCAAAGGTGGTTACTTGTGTGAGGCGGTTACTTTGAGGTATCAGTGGACTGAAACCCATGGTGTCGAATGTTGCTTTGGGGATCTGTTTTTCTGTGTAGGGTGCCAATAATTCATATTAAGTACTCTCAGATGTGCACGTGCACACACAGAGTAACTTCCATTTTCTCGGGAAGGCTGCACTGCCTCTCTTGCTCTGCAGTGCTCAAGGAGCTGCTGTTTCTCTGCTCTTTGTCCTCATCTGTCTTTAAACAACAGAAGTCAAACCCCCCTATATGCTTCCAGGGTTATTTTCATGTTCCCATTGCAGCTTGAGAGGAAGCCACTTGGCCCAGGATGACTGCTCATAGCACTTTTATAATTAACCTTCCTTCTTAATCAAGGACATTAGCAAAGACCCTATCTTGGGTTTTGTGCCAGGAGGAACCCCAAATAAGAGTCTGCAGAGTCTGCTGGCCTTGTCTCATGTCAGTCTTTCACCCTGAATTCCTCTTCCCTCCTTCCCAGCACACCAGACACCCTGCGAAACCGGGTTTAGGTGGCTGTTGTGATGGTACCAGTGAGCACCCTGAGGAGCCAAAAGATTGTGTTGTTACCACCTATTTTTCTCTTCTGTTGTATTTAAGCATATGCTTAAGTGCTAAGCAAAGATCTACATCTTGTTTACATGGACCGTGGAGGTAGAGTGCCAGCTACAATCTAAGTCCTATCTGCTGAGGGCCCCCCCCAGGCACTATTGCATCATGAATAATAAATGCTCTCTCCAAGGGACAGTGTCGCTTCCCTTTACAACAGTTGCAAGAGCGAAGCCGCCTGTGAAGTGAGGCCAACTCATGGTTTCTGCTCCACTGGCCCTTTCAGATGATGACAACCGTTTTGGAGAACAAGAATGGCAATTTAATGCAATAAAAGGAGAGGGTAAAATAGTCAGAATTCATAAAAAACCCAAGCAAACACCCAGTTATCTTGCAAAACATAATAATGTAATGAGAGCTGGCAATGCTGTGGAAGGTATAACCTAAGAGCAAATTATTGATACTCAGATAGGGAAAGTTAGTATTATTTCATTAGGAAAGTAAATTTTCTCCTTTGCACTTTACAAAATTTCTCTAATTATTAGCAGATAAGGATAGTTTTCAAAAGTGTATTTTATTGGGGAAGTTATGTTTTAAGACCACCAAGGTTCCTATGCATCTATTTTTGGATACCCTACCTGAGAATTCAAAGGATTTGGGTTTCTGTGAGAAAGAGCTGATCACCAGCCCTGAAAACATGGCTTGGTACCAGCTTTACCTTAGCTGAACTCAAAGGTGAAGTATCACCTATTGTATCAACATTATTGCTAGTTAATGAAAAAATATAGATCTTGATTTGGCCTAATACAAATGGGGCAGGTGCTACACCTGAGAAGTAATTATTGCTGTTGTATGTGGTCATCTAAATCACATAAGGTTTTAGCATGACTCTTCCCCTTTCCACATCTGAGTAAAACACAGTGTTTGTGCCATGGTGTGACAGTTTTTCTGCTAAGAGGAGGGACAGGCAATTGGCATGAATTCTGCTGCATTACAGATCTGCAACTTCTGTAGTCTTTTATGAATATCTGCATGGCCACCAGCATCTAAGTGTTTGTTTCACTTTTCTGACCTGTAAAAGTGGGATTCCTGACTTCTCTTCTTCCTGAACACGGTGCTTGTAAGGCTTACTTTGTGATTGTTTGCAAAGCTTTTTGAATGTACAAAGCTCTATGCAAATATCAAGTTGCTCACTTACATACATCAGTAATATAGGAGCACTTTAGGAAGGTAAGGTTTAATTAGAGATGTGGAATAGTGCAGTAACAGTAGGATTTTATATGTTCTAGTATATCACTTCCTGAATTACATGTAAATGATGAGGCCAGAAATTACTATTGGAATTATCTAACATGGCTGCATGAATAATAGACTGTAGGACTGCCTGTGTTTTCTCCTGTGTTTAAGCTACTTTTGCTTTGCAACATTCCCCCCCCGCCCCCCCCCCCCCCCCCCCCCCCCCGCTTTTATTTACTTTTGGAGAAGGTCCCTATATAGGCACAGACTTCTGAACAGGAGATCTTAAGCTGTCTGATAATGGATTTGCTTTTCTCAATTATCTCTTACTAACCCCACAGAGTTCATGGATCACAGGGTTAAAACCATTTTACTCCAACATAGGATTCAGAAGAATGTTTTGTCTTAATTTCCAAAGTAAACTTCTTCAACTAAAGCCAAGTGAGCACCTTTCCCATCAGCAAGATTTTGTCCTGTATTTCTAACAGAAAGATTTAGAAACAAGAATCCAAGCTTTCCAATGCCTGCATAGATCTCCCATAACGATTCAAATTATGCTTAAAGCCAGACCTTTTTTTCTTGGAGTTTGTATGTTTAATATGGACTTGTCTTTTACAGTTGTACTTCTTGTGTTTTAACTACTTGGGTTGTATATATTCAGCTTTGGAGTAGATTCGCCTAAGTATGTGAAGACCTGCTGTAGATCTTGTATGCTATAAATCATAGGGTCAAATTCTTGCCCCAAAGAAATCGATGACAAAACCTTCTATAGGTTGGAAAGGAATTATGATTTCACCCGTTATGTTAGCATGAAAGTGACGTTAAAGCAATGCTAAAATAAACCGTGGAAGCTTTTGCCTGGTAAGTATGACTATTTGTTTGGATTCATGGTCCATTATTCAACTCTAATGATCATTATTTATTTGTTCAGTCCCATAGTCTAAATTTTTTTGGCACATCCTTATTTTCTTAATGCCCTAAGCCTGAAAAAGAGGCACGTGTGTGGTCTTCATCGCCTACATGCAGTTGTGTGGTCTTTCACGCTTATACCAATTTATCTGTTTACTGGATTAAGCCTATCATAAATATTAGAGTTGAGCTAAGGAGCTTACATTTGGCTAGGTAAAATCTCACTGATCCATAGATTGTTTGGCTTTCTGTGTTATCTGAACCCACCCGCCAGTTGTGAGATTCACAGAAAATATCTGGGCTTTACCTTTTTTTGTAAGCAATTCTCCTTAATAAGAATTAACATCAGGAATAATAACAGCATGACAGCTGTCGTTCCTTGTCTTCTGCAGCGAAATGCCAGCCTCAGTAGCATCACAGTCTAGCTCTATGGCCCAGAATTTAAATGCTAAATATTCAAGATCAGAGCAGCTCTAGTATTTTGAGCTTAATTACAGCTTTGCTTCGAGACCCTGGTAAGAAGCTATGGGTGACAGCACAACTTTAAGAGCCTACTCCTGTTTTACCTCTTAGCAATGCATGAGGTAGTTTTGATAGCCTCAACAGGGTATCTTTTTGCCTCCATATGCTGTATGAAAATGTAAGGGACAGTTTATAGTCTTGCCTGAATATGATACCATACCGTTGTTTAAACCCTCAATCCCCATATGAACATATGTTTATTGCTGCCTTAAAACTGCAATAGCAAAGCAGAAAAGTGAAAGTTCTTTCTTGGCCCATTTTGACATAGTCATCCGGGTTTTATTTCATTGTTCTTTCAGTGCTGGGATGATTTTTATTTTATTCCTTGAGATAGTTGGGGGGTTTTTTTGTGCAACAGCTATAGAAGGGGAATAATTAATTCAAATGGAACAAAATCAGGGCAGATCACCCTTTTGTCAACTCTACTCCTCAGGTCAATACTCCCTGTTTATGAGCTGATTAGGAGCAAAAAACTGTGCAAAAGATTCAGGCTTGTTTTGATTTGTTTAGTGTACGTGGATAATTCCTTGCAATAAATCTTCCTGCACACCATCCTTTTCGCTCTCTGATGTTAACAAGACTGGGATCTGTATGTATACATATACACATTGTCTGTCTTGAGCTGGCAACGTCTTGATAAGAGGTTCATTATAATCCACCACTGTCAGAAGCAGTTCTGAAATGATCTGCAAGGCGAAATATCATGTATATGTTGAGTTTTTGGTTTGGTTGTTTGTTTTTTTTTTTTAATTAAATAGAAAAAGTGTCAGGAAACTTTCTTCAAAGGTGCCAGGCAGCTGTTTCTTCTGAGGCATGTTGTTCTTTTCTTAGGCAGTGGATCTTTGATAACTGTCTCTCAGCACCCTCAGAAGTGTTTTCCGGGTTAGGAGGATGAGAGAGAAGAGATGGCAGTCGTGATGCCACCGGCTGATAAAGCCAGAATGCAGACTAAGCCTTCAGATCAATAGGAATGCAGATGGTTGTAACACCAAACTGCCTGGTGTCAGCTTTAATTTCACTTCCTGTGACGGCTGCACCCAACTTCCAGCCCTTGGAGTAGAGGGAAATCTCCTCCTGCTCCCCAGGCACCCCTCGCACAAGCAAACTGCTCATAAGCACAGGGGACAGGGAGGCAGGAGAGCATCATGGCTAACTGCCGCATGCCTGCAGTTGTGTTTCTCCCTCTGGCCTTTACCCCAGGGGTGTCCATGGGTGCTTTGGCCATCCTGTCTGCTGTTGCTTCGGTGTCCTAAGGCTTCCCCAAGTACCTGTACCCAGCGCAGCACACCAACCTGCCGGGGCATCTGCCACCTAAGGATTTAGCCCTCAGTCTTCTGATGTTTTATTCAGAATCAGATTTTATACCAGTGGATCTGCTGCCAGTTTTTTGGTGGGACAAGCAGGTTTCAGCTTTAATCAGATTTACAGGGGTTGGCTGTGCAGCCAGCTCAGCAGGGGGCACTTGGCTGGTAGCACAGGGTGGCCTGGCTGGGGCAGCTGGTGGGAGAGCAGAGCAAGGCAGGCTGCCCACACCACACAGATGTCTCATTTTGGTGCCACCTGTGGCATCTAAAACTCCCCCTCATGCACTCACAGCTTCTATGTTAAAATACTGTAACTCAGGGGTAGCGAGGACTATCTTGACTTCCTCTATGGCTGCAATGCCGAGTAAAGTCAGGGATGAAATGCCTTGTTTTCCTTATTTCTCATGCAAGGCCTAAAGAGAGGCTTTGTTTCTGCTCTTCATTAAGCTGCTGGATTTTCAAATCAATAACGTCATCTAAGATTGGGTTATAAAGCAGCTATATACTGAAATGCATTTACAGAAAGAGTGAGGAAAATGAAGAGAAGAAAGAAAGGAAGTCTTTCTTTGAAGACCCAAATTTTCAGTTTTCAAAATTTACATTTTATTTGACCAGCTTTGTTCATTGAGCATCAAGGGATGCCTGTAAGCATTCACAACACATGAATTTATAATATAAAACTTAAAGAATGGGAAAGTTCAAAAAAGCAGAAGGACCCTCCCCCAAATCTTCCTGTTTTAATGCTGGAGATAAATACCATTTATATCTCTGCATCTCATTTCTTCCAAATTCCAAATGGGTGCAGGTGTGTTTTTTATATCAATTCTAATTTTGCAACTGGTGATCCTGCTTGTAATCAGCTCAACAAAAGTCCAGCATTCAGGATCCATTCTCTCAGACAGTTTGGGATTCTGAATCTGAGTGCAAAATTTGCAGTGTTTTTTCTTATTGCTGTTGTACTGGATTCCTGGAAATTCCTAGATTTCATATTCATGTGTACATATGTATATACATATAGAGACATGAACAGTATATATAAAAATGTTGAACAACACCTTGAGGATTTAAGGCCTCTTCCCGGACTTACTGCTTATTTTCTTGCATTCTTCAGCATATAAATGTTAATTTTAAAATCAAATGCAATGCAAATATATATCCTATTTTATTGTGGACTCATCTAAACTACAAAAAATGTACAGAAAGAAGTGCTTAAATGTTGAGTTAGCTAATATGACAAAAGCATTCACTAGTGGTGAAACAAAACCACAGTGTGATAGCTCAGCTACCCTGTGGGGGTAGTTGGGGTTGGAGGCAGCAGACCATAGAACAAGCTGAACTTTGCTGTTGTATGTTGTGGTAGGCATCTCAAAAGTGCATTTCTCCTTATCCAAACTCATTGAATCCACAGAAAGAGAAATGTGAAATTCTCTCATTTACCTGAATGGCTTTTTAAATTTAAAGCATAGTTGCAGGTATTTGCAGGTCAATATTGGTAACCGTTTCGTTATTGATCATTTTACTAGGAGCTTTCAACAAATACACTTAATCATTTTGGCCAGTCTTCCCTCAGACTCTTTACCTTTCCAGTCTGGAGCCACAAAACTTGAACAGTCAGAGCAATTCTTGCCAATAGTTTCTGATTTAGTAAATTGAATTATTTGCAATTGCTAATTAAAAAGATTAAGGAATAGTTTTCTCTGCCATCACTACAAATTGTCGCTGCAGCACAAGCTCTTTGATTTTTGTGGGCACTCTATAAAACTTGGTCCAGCAGGAGCAAGGGTAATTTGATTTAATAAGCTAATAAATATTTTTGAAATATGCTTCCTGCAGGTTATAAAAACAGAAGGGTAGAGCCATAACACAGGAAAAGGAAAAATTATGCACATTAAAAAAATACTGATTTGGGAAAGAAATCCCTACTGATGTGACTAGAATTCACTAGGAATTTCTGTAAGCTAAAAAAAACATTTTCCCTTTTATCTGGTGGCAAAGTGCCTTCTGCAGCAAAGTCCAGGGATCAGGTATCCTCTGCTACAGCAGATAATAAGCTGTGTGGCTTCTTTTATTGAATGAGTGGAGAAGGAAGCAAAACAAATGGTATAGCTTTCCTTGTTGTCTAATTTGACACTAATTTTATGCTGCCTCTAAAATGATGACTTCCAGTGGGCTGGCAAATAGATATAGAAATAAATTAAAATGCATCATGGAATGATGCCAAAGTCAGAAGTGGAAGTTAGAAATGTTGGCAGCTGAAGATGTCTCAGCTGTCTTCTAGGACCAAAGACAAAATGAGAGACATGTAACCCCAAACTCCCAAGTCACAGAAGCTGGATGCTTCTGTTAAAATAACGGGCAGTGAAATCATTAACAATGTTGACATTTAAATAGACATAATTAGTTTCTTGAAGTTAATAACCCATCTGTGCAAATATATGGGTGATGCTTACCTCTGGCACTATGGTTCCATCCATAGTACAGGCTTATGCTCAGCTCACATTTGGAGGCCTCCTTTGGATATACAGAGTCTTTTAATTTCATCTAATAAAATCCAAGGAGCCAAAGAATGGTTCAGCTGCTTGGTTGGGATCCAAAGAAAATTCTCTGGCAAGAACATGGTAGGATGTACATGAGAGCCTGAAGATACCTCTCCCATAAGAAACACTTGTGTCTAGCTTTGGAAAAGCTCAGTTCCACCAATCCTTTGCCTACTCTTGTGTGTTCTTCTGGACCCTAAACCAGCCAGTTGCTTTATTTTTTCTTTTAAGTCATTTTATGCCAACCCTGTAGCAGTTGTCCTCAGATGCTCGCCAGTCTGCCAAGCACAGGTCAACATTAGCATTAGCAAAATCTGAAAGTTATTTGGTCAGAATCCTGCTGTGCATGTGTCATTCATATTTGTGAAAAATTATTTGAGTTAAGTTATTGTTTTGGGGTAAGAACATGAGGACAGTGTCATTTGGCACCAAGCTGTACTTTGAAATGCCTATCACAGAGTGATTATTTGGAGCAAATCTGTTCGAAGAAAGAGCAGTGCTCTTGGCTGTCTCCATCTGACTGTGAGTCTCTGTCACAAGGAACTGACATGCTGCATTACTGCTAGAGAAGGGAAAGGAAAGGAAGCCTTTTGTCACCTAATAGTAACATAAATTTTTATTTCAACATTTTAAAAATTAAATGTTTCCTACTTATATATTTAGAAATAGAAGTGTTTATTTTTTCATTTTACAGTCAGCATTTTGTTGTAAAATAAGCGCTTTAAAAAAAATCAAGAGAAAAATATAACAGAGATTTTGTTTAAGCTTGAGTGAAAAGATTGCAGTCAAAGCAACAGAACATTTTTTAATTTAAAAAAAGGATAACCGGAGCTATTTCTTTACTGTCTTTTCAGCATTCTCATGAAGTTTAAAAATCTCTTCTTTACAGAGCTCTGTCAGTATTTTTCTCTGCATCCCACTGGGCAAAGTAGATGCCAGATCCTTCTACGCACTACAACTAGCTTTAGAAGTGATCTTCCCATAGTCTAGATCAAAGTACTAAGAACCACCCAAGCAGTTGGCATATTTAAATTTTTGATCTGAATTTTGGATCAGGCTTTTCTGTAGACTGGTGCAGGTACTTTTCAGTGCAGTATTTTCATTCTGCTGTAGATGGTTCACACTCACTTGGGAACATCACATCATCTTGAGCTGATTTGAACTTGTATATATATATATATAAAATAACTGTAAATGTTTGCTAATCAGATTTTTAAATTAAGTTTTGAAATCTGCTTGATTTGAGGAATAGTCTGTGACTAGCTCATTAGCAGAAAACTTTTGCATACATACCTGTGTAGGACTTCATTTCGAAAGAAATCTGACTGTTGCAAGCTGGATCAAGTTTGGGAGATTGCACCTCAGGGAAGGTGGTAATAATAACAGATACTTTTCAATATTTGCTGTATCTGGCAAATTGCTAGATTAATGACCACAACTGCAGAAAACCAGCATTAAATAATTTTACTTTTTTTTTGTTTCTGTTTTTAGTTTAGCTGGAAACGGAGCTAAAATGCAACTTTTATTAGAATGCATGCTTCAGATTATTTCAAGTATTGCTTTACCTGGTGAAGACATGCTGTAATGTGAAATGCTCCTGTCTATTAGAATGAATTAGGTAATAGCATTTTACAAAGATGAAGGCATTGCTTAATCCTGAAATCTCTTAACACATGGACTGTCAGAAGGGTCTGCTTTTCTTATCTCATTTGTTGGGAAAGCAGTTTCATATGGAATTAATATTTTCATTTGCTCTGGGTGTGGACACATTTTTTTGTAAAACTCAGTGTCTGTCTGATGACAGAATTTATTTCATTCATTATTATTGCCACATATTGAAGCATTTTATTTCAATTCAGTAGACTATTTTTGTTTCCATAAATTATCCAGTCTGTTTCTCACATAAATGATGGAATAGATGCCTCTGGTGTTAAGGAAGATAAAAAGGGAAGGAAAGATATATTTGAGATTACCATTAGTGTCGTGCAAGCTATTGCCTAGCAGTCTGAGAAGAGTTTACAGAAGTGTCTGATAAATTTGTTTGGAACAAGCCCGAACTGGAACTAGCAGGGCAGACAGCAGAGTTGCACATCTAGCTTTTGATTTTACCTATTTCCTCAAAATGCAGATGTATTACTTATGGCAGAAATCCATCATTTCCCAGTCACTTTCGTAGTTTAATTTGTGTTGAGCAGACAAAAGGCACTGGATTATCTTTTCTGCATAATGTTTAGTGTCCTCGATCACAGCTTGTCAGTGTATGATTGGACTTGCTCCATGTTTCAGCCATGAGTTGATGAATCTATTGCCTTTGTTGATATCGTTGCAAACAGGGAGTGTCCCCCAAGTTAGATGAAGTGGCAAATGGCGATAGAGAAAATAAAGTCTGCATTTTTGTTTTGGTGGCATACATAGGCAGGGGACTGGGAAGATCTCTCTTTGAGAGGACCTCTGTGATGGCAGAAGGATGGTTTGCACTTGCAAGATTTATAGGGTGCTTTGTTGTCATTCTCCAGTAGAGAACAGTGCAGACAGGTTGTAGCTGGAGTGCTCTTACCCAGCCCTTCGGTACCAGAGGGCATGTCCCTGTACCACCAGTTCAGAATCAGTTGCCATGAAAATCAAAATGAATGCCCCTCCTGGGAAATGAAAGGAAGCATTGTCAGGGTCAGGAAGTACCAACAAATTGGAGGCAGGCAAACCCACGTGCTTTTTTTTAGAAGTTTAGCTCATTTTGTCCTGAATCCTGGTACTAACAATTCAAAGTACTGGAACATGTGGCCAATTCTGAATGAAAGTTAGTTTGCCTATTATGAGCAAAAGATAAATCTTCTGGAGCATCTCCAGTGTTGACTGGTTCAGGTCAGAGGTTTAAAATCCATATATCTCTTGGGTTTTAACCCAAGACCAAGCAGGTCTTTCCACCTACAGTACAAACAGAACATGAATGGGAAATTCTTACCATAACAAAGATAATGCCTTCCCTTACAAACCTTGGCTGCAACTGATGGTCTTGTTCTTTCTGAAATCCAGTCCTAAGTACAAATACATTTCCCCTTATTTCTTGCCTTAAATGTCAGCATTTACTTCTCTGAAGAAGACTAAAGAAAAAAGTTGAATCACTCAGCAGCCTTACGATGGATGAACATTAGTGCAATTTCACCAGAAAATATTTTTGAAAACCAGCTTTTCCTTTCTGCTGAAGGGTAGCTGCTGCCTGAGGGATTCTTTACTGTATTTTGTGGACACAAGAACTGCATTGTGCATAGGAGGAAGTAATCTTACCATCTAGGTAAAAGTAACATACTTTAGGGTGACAGGCACACCTGGTGGTATCTGGACCAAACTGCACAAACAACTATCTAAATCAACTTTAAGAATTTGGTGTTTGTACATATGCATGAACGTCATACATTCTTCATTTGTTAAAGGGACATTGCCAAGACTGGTAGGCCTAAAATTAGCTCTCCAGCTGTGTTTTGCTTTGCAGGCACGTGCATGTCTGTTCCATTCCTGGAAGCAGCTGGGTGTTGAAACCCACAAGAAACCTGCTCTGTGGGAAATGCAAAAAAGAATATGTGATTTTGCAAGATTCCCTCCCTTTTCTTTGTTGACTTTTCCTCATTCTCCCATCTCTATGATGACCAACCTTTCTGGCTGAAGACCAGACCTGTTCAACATGCCAGCTACAGAATGTAAACTGCACAGCCTCCTCAAGAGCACGCTCAGCGTTAGTCTCCAGCATGGATTCGTGCTTCTCTTCGGCATACAAGTTCATACCAGCATCTTCCAATTGAATACCCAGCTTGATGCTGAGAACTGAATATGCAACAGGAAGAAGGCACGTGGATTTTATGATTACAGAGGAATTTATCATAAAGGTATTTTTGCCTAGCCTACAGCCTTTCCTCAGAGAAGAGACAAATAGAGCTCTTTTAAAATGGCATTTTTAGACAGCTGCAAACTAATTCTTGGCTTCTGAATTTTGCTTGAGCTGTTATGCTTTTACTAACATTTAGAAATGAGCAACTCCCTTTTCAGTGTGGATATATGATTTGGAGACACCCTAACTATTATCCCAGCACTGTCCGTGTCTCCTGGGTGGGTGTGTATAGCAGGTGAGACCTCCTTCATACATGCACATTAGTGAGGCTGAGTGCAGGTGGAGGGCAGCATCGGAGATGGATGGAGATCTGTCATCCAACTGTCATCTTGTGATGGATTTTTCAGTTCTTTGTATGTTCAGAAGGCATTTGGAAATGAGCTCGAGCCTCAAAGTGTTATGCAAGACCCAGAGGCTCTCCTTGGAGCTAGTGTGAAGGGTTTCTCTTCTCTCTTCATTCCTCTTTAATGAAAATATCTGTGAAGTATCTAAGGCATAGAAGGAAAACAATTTTTCTCAGCAGAAGAGTAACAGTGGAAGTTATTCAGACTTTGTTCATAATAGAGGTGGGCCAGACATGACTGTCACTTCACTGTAAAATTAAGCATGATCCAGATTTTGACTGCTAACTAGCAAAAAAGTAGAAGGCTCAAGGTGGATTTTCAGTAGACTTATTTGGCTTTTGCCTAACAAATAGGAGCCAAACTGCTCCCCTGACAAAATCTTACGGTAACTGAATCACTGTGGAGCCAACTGCAAAGTTCAGTTACAGCTTCATGGAAGAGAATAAACACTACACACCTGTAGACAAAGTACATGGGACCTTTTTTTTTCTATACTACTCTGAGTTCACTAAAAGCTTATAATCTGTTTGCTTAGCTGCTGGTTCAATTTAGGATAATATTTAACTCTCATAGAATCTAACCACTGATGAAACTTTAACTTGAAAATTGGTGACTCCTATTACTTCCAGGGGGAAATGGGGAAGGATGGCCATCATACGTTGCTCTTCAAGTGTTTTACTGATAGTTTTCATGAAAGGCTTGCTAAAGTATCTGCTATTAATGTTGTCAAGATGGAAAAAGTGAAGTCAGAGAAGTGGTAAATAGCCTGCCCATATCTACAGGGAGTGTCAAGCTGTGCTTCTGCAAGATTGTAGAGTATCTTCTGCTAGATCAAAACCACAGGAGCCCTATGACAAAAATTGCTGAAACAGGGTTTATGTTTGTTCCTGGTTTAAATCTGTTGAAAAGATCCTGAAGGAGGTAATTTTGATCTGGATTTTCTGTAATCTCTGGTGTCTTGTCTCTGCTTGTCCTTAACTATGGACCTCCCACAGCCAGCTCAGTGGCCATCTCACCTGTAAATTCTTGCCTCCCTTTTTCTTCTGTAGATTCTAAGAAAGATTTGTGTTCCTAGATGCTCCACATGTGCCATCTCCTTTTTTATATGCAAGCTTGAGTCCCTGTGAAAGTCTCTTTTTCACAAAAGTGCAAATCCCATGAGCATCCTACTTGGATTTTGCCTTGTTTATCTAGGAATTTTAACAACCCGGTGTTGCTGCAGAGCTGAGGAAGCTCTAATTCAGAGAGCATGTAAGTAATGACCAGTTTCCTCTTGCCTATCACAATCCAAACCGGGCTTGCATGAAAACAAAAGACCTCATAGAAAAAGGTTTTTATGCAGCAGTTTCGGATTGTCAGTGCCTGAAGTAATGTGATCCACCACATTATTTCTGTGCAAATGCCTCAACTCAGACACCAGTGGGATTTGTGGCTGTTCAGAGCCTGAAGCACGGTCTCAGAAGTAAGCAGAGAGCAGCAGTGGTGAGTCTGGGACTGCTCTGCTCTGCCGGCAGCTCCCCTGCACCCCAGGACAGCAGGCAGGTGCCTTCTGGAAGGAGATCCTGCAGCCAAACATCCCCTTTGCTTGGACATGTTTTGCCACTTCCAGCACGGATGAGTGGTCTGAGGATGAGGGCAGGGACTTTTTGTGGGAGGTGTCCCCTGAAGGGATGAAAACAGTAGGGCAGGGGCAAGCTGAGACTAGGTGAGCAACAAGCTCTTGCATACATTCAGTGGCTTCTCTGCCTCCTTCCTAGGTTTGTTTTGTTTTGTTTTGTTTTTTAATGGTATGGTGTCAGGCTCTGATCACTTTCTCAAAAAGCAGGTCTAACATTGCTGCCCAGGAAGCATCCTACTTCTTGGGGACCAAAGTCTCCTTGCAGTGTTCAGTCTAGTTTGTTCTGACCCAAGCAAGAGACTACTGCTCTACAGCCACGTCCCAGGCTGAGAACCACATTTCAACCAGAACCGTATGGCTGCAGATTCAGGAAAATAAATGCAGTTGCAGTGGCAAAGCACAAGAGTAGTCCTTGCTGATTCTGATTTTGTGCAGTAACTTCAAGCTCACAGGCTTTCCCTTGTCCTTTTAGTAATCATCAGTGAAACCTTGGCTACTGCCTTAGTTACTGAACTGCAGCTGAGGATGATGAATTGTCATCCCCAGATATTGACAGGGGTGGTGGGAATCTCTGCTGACCTGTGATAGTCTATTGCTCTTGTTCAGGACCTCAGTTTGTCTGAACACATTGTGCAGTAGTGGGGCCAGGGCACGTGGACTTGGAGCCCTTTTTCGGGCTTTAAGGTACTTTTGCAGAACTGATGTGCCACAGGTGAGTGTCCTAGTGTCCCATTAAAGAGTCATCTGGGGAGTCAGAGCATTAGGCTGCAGGATTGACAGCCTTGGCTGATCCGCTTCCTGCTGCATCCTTGGGGACTGTGCCAGCACAGCTTGCCATGGCCCGTAGGCAGCTTTTCTCCACTCTGCTCAGAGATAATGGCAAATATAATAAAAAGCTACTCATCTGGGGATCAGCCTCTCCCAGGAGCCTGCATGTCAAACCTACCATCACTGTTCTGAACCAGGCAAGGGGAGAGGGGCCAGTGAGACATGGCAAAGGGAAATTCTTTGTCTTCCTGAAAGGGAAAACATTAACCCATTTTGGGTATTCTTGCTGAAGAAGGGTCTCATTGCACTTTGAGGTGGACTACAGCAGAGAGAAGGTGGCTAATATATAGCAGAGAAAGCATGGAAACTGGGAAGACGTGATGCAATGAAGAGAGCTTTGGCTATGTGAGATTGTTCCATCTGGGGTTGGGGATCACCTGGAGCCAGCACAGAATGTAGTGAGGAGGTATTTACTGTATCACCTTCATTGATGCACCAACAACCAGGTGAAGCAGGAGGGACAGGAGCCAAGCGTGACTGGTAAGAGACCAGCACTCATTCAGCAGGACCTGCTTCACTTTGACGATTATGGCAGCAAATCCCGCTCTCTACCTGTCTCCACACCTTCCTGAGTTTTGAAGTGGCACATGTGGTCATCTTGTTGTATTTTAATAATTCTGCCCTGTCAGGAGCAGCTGTATTTCACACCGTATTCAGGAGATAAACAGCCCTTATAATTTCTGGGTCCTTCAAGGCAGTGTTTCAGACTGCCAGAGGCTCTTGGCCCTGACTCCAAGAGATGCAAAGTTGAATAAAATAAGAGATCAGGACAAGAGATGCAAAGAAGATATTTTATTGCTTTTAATCCAACACACGTACAATTTCACAGCACAGCAAGCAGGAATCAAGGCTTTTACATAAAATCATCTCCCAGGCATGTCCCTTGAGGTCTGGTTCTCTCAGTCCTCATGGGCAAACAAACACACTAAAGCTGTTGCAAGCGGTGACTGTAATTTTGCTCAGGCTTTTTTTCCAGCTCAACACTTCCTCTGGCCTTCAGCAGGGAAGGGGTGCTGGATGTCCACCTGAGGGTGAGGACCTGCACTCAGGTACCCAAGGTGCTCGCATGCTCCACAGCCAAGCAGCAGCTGCTTGGGTGGTGAGCGAAGCAGATGGTCAGCATTGGTGGTGAATGGCTTTGAGAGAGCATCGGCATATGCTGCTCACTGAAGAACAGCAGTGGCAAGGTAATTCTGCTAGCTTGTACAGGGCCAGCCCCAGCCCCAGAGGGTACGAGCCAGCTCAGGCAACATCTATCAGGACTGTTTCCCCCACCCCATGCCGGCTCCAATGCCTGTGGTTATCCTCTGAAAGGCCCCAGAGATGCAAGGCTTCCTGCTGATTATGCACCACTCCTTACTGGAGGAGGAGAAGGTGGGGAAATGTTTTCCATCCGTTGTGGTGATGCACCGGGGAACCCCATGAAAACAAAGCCTGCTCTGACCTCCTGCATCCCACTGGGGAGGGACTGTGTCTGCCAAACACCTCCTGAGCCATCCCGTGTGAGGCTGACTTCCTAATCCTAAACTCATTATTTGCAACTCAGGGGTGGAAGTGCACGGCTGCCAGCTCCCAAATGACTGGTTCAGCCCACTCAGGGCTCTCTGATCCTCTTGCGGTGGATTGCATATTCCTCCCCATGTAAGGAGTGAGCTCACCACAGATCAGGCTGAGTGTGGCTCTCTCCCTCCCCTGGCAGTCCTCCCAGATTACAGCATGACCCTCGGCTATGAGTCACTTCTTTTCTCACAAACCCAGACGATGCGCTGAGCAGGCAGTTGCTCATCTGCACCAGCACTGAGAATTTACTGCGGAGAAGTGATTTTGGCCTGCAGTGACTCCTTCTCTGCATGTGAACTTTCTGACTTTCACTGGTCCTCCCGCGTAGAGCATCTTTGTGCAACTGCTTCCCTGAGCACAGACTGACAGCACTGCTTGGGAGGAGAGAGGAAAAATGCCATCGGGCTCCTGCAGTGTCAAGGAATGAATGACAGCCAGGCACTGGCCATGCCATGGGGCTTTCCATGGACTCATTTCTGGGGTCAGTGACTGGCTGCTTGTCCCTGCCCTGCTGGCGGTAATCAATACTTTATATTGGGCAGTGATGCTGTTGGTGTGAGTACTCCCTCTAGGCATCAGCGGGGATGAGGAGGGTCAGCATAACCAGTGACCACTGCCTCTGGTCATCCTGGAAGAGCCTGGTGGGGAGCATCCAGGCTTGGGGTGAAGGTAGCCAGGCTGTTGAGCAGGTCGCCAACCTCTTACTCTCCATCAGACACACGTGCACGCTCTGAGCCTGCTGGTCCCCAGTTGCGAGCCAGAGGATCTAATTTATAAAGCAATGCCACTGCCACCTTTGGTACCAGTTTTGCTAACTCGACCCAAACGCGTGGTTCCTAGCCAGAGGGGCGGGCGGTGTGTAGCCAGGGCTACCCCAGGTGAAGGCAGGATCTCGTAGGCACCACAAGCCACAGGGCTGGAGACACGGCTCCTGCCGCCTCTGCCACCTGAGATGCGCAACAGAAAAGTGAATCAGCACCATCGTGACGCACAGTCACAAGAGAGCTGACTCCTCTTTGGAGGGCTGTGGGATTGCCATTTTCGGGGAAAGGCAACTTCAAAGCGCTCCTCCCGCTCTCTACTTGTTCCTGTACCTATGTGCTTCCACTGCTTTCAAAGGAGGCAGAACTAGCCTGAAACTCTGTGTTTCGCTTCAGTTTGTTTGTTTCCTCTCTCCAGAGCTGCGTTCCTCCTATGTTGTCTGGTTCAGCATTTTGCTGGCTTGGCTAAGTATCTTGTAAGGAAATCATTTATAATAAAGCTGGTATGCTGGGGTTTATCATTTATAAGTGTGGGTCAGGGTTTAGTTCACTGTGTTAAACTCTCCATGCTGCATGTGATTTTTCAAGCTTTGTCAGGAACAAAAAGTTCTGGGGATGTGCAAAGCATGACTGCATGGTTTCCATGGAGACTCTGCTAGTTAGGCTGTGGAAATCCTGAAAAGGCCAGAGGATGACTGACAATACAAGGTCTTAGCGGCTGATCTGAAGAGCCAGACTGAATTAATGAGATTTTTCACAGAGAGTTATTAGCAAGGCTAGCACGGTATGGCACTTAGGCCTCTTTTCGTTTTCTCAGCTGCAGTCTTGGAAAACAGAAATGGAAAGATTTAATTGCTGTTTTTTAAGCCCTTTTAAGATTATTTTAACCTATAACATTTTAAGGATGTAATGAAAAGCAGGTTTGTTTGCTTTTTTTATCATTCGGTTACTGTTATTACTGTGTTTTTTGGTGGCAGTTGCCCTTTATCTGTACAGAGATGGGAAATTCAATAGTACTTATTACATTGAGCAGTTAATTCCCACATACTGTGAACACATTACTGTTCAAAGTAGGTTATCTCAAGTTCCATTTAGAGCCAAACGCGAGGTACCGTGTCAGTGGCTTTATATCTCCTATGGCTATATTAATTATTTATTACTGACTGCTAATACAAACTGTTAACTCTGGCTAGTAATAGTATGTTCATTTATCCATCATTTACTGCTTCTTCCCCATGTTTCCGCCCACCCCCTTTCGACAGACCGCACAGGCAATGAATTAATGTATAATTTTGTACTCAGTTAAAACAATCCTAAAACTGTTACCAGTCTGAGATTATAAGTTTCCATCAGGACCTGACTTCCTTGAAGTTTTGCAGTGCCTGAACTGAGGGATTTCACTGGATCATGAACAGGTGGAGGGTTAATGGTTAAAGGGAGATGTCTTTGCCTGTGAACTAAATGGATGTTTCTGCCTGTTTCTGGTACGAGTAGCTTGTTTGCTGCTTCATTTTCAACCGATATGGCAAAATATTCGGATGCTCTCCTCTCCCTGGAAAACACCATATCTGCTGAAATCAGCACAGCCGGTTCAGTGAAGCAGCGTGTTAGGGACTGCTATTTCTTGTTGGTTTGCACAAGTGCACATGCCCATATGTTTCTGGGAGATGTAAAACCATAATGTTGCTGCTGAGTAATCCACAACAAAAGCACATGCGGGCTGCATTCCTCGGATTCCTGTACAGTAGACTAATCCACTTAATCTTGCTGTTCCCTTCTCTGGCTGGAATTTCACAGTCTCCTTTGATTTACTGGTTTGTAAATCTCTGATTAAGTGCTTTTGGGAGGGGGGCGGGGAAATATAATCTCTGAAACCCCCTCTTTCCTCTCAAATGGCTTTATGGAAAGGAAATGTGAAAGTTGAAATGGGGGTTAGTTCGTCTTTTTTGGTCATCATTTTGTCATTGTTTTATAATTTTTAAAAAATGTTTAGCAGTAGTTTTCTCTGTTCTCTCAGCTGTTCCGTTCACAGGCAATGTTTCTTTTTGCCACACGGCAACATTTCCACTCCCCGAGCTTCACAAGTTTCTTAGGATTTTTTCTTTTCCAGTTGTGTTTTCAAACAAAAATGCTAACCGAGATATGTGGAAGTTACTTTCTTTTCCATTAGTGCACTGATAGATATTGACAAGCACAAAGCACAGGAACCAGATGCTAGTTGTGAAGCAGATTGTCAAAAACCTACTGCTCTGACTGTTGAGGAGGCACTTGTATAGCATAGGTATTAATGCAAGGTAAATCCCTAGCTAAGCAGGCAGATAAATGAGGGAGCTTGGCCTCAGAAGGTGCTCAGCTGATACAAATATCAATTTAGGACCTGCCCTTGAAATATAGAAGTATAAGTAAATAATAGAGGTGGCTCACCTGACTTAATGAGTCATAAAGGATGGGAAATAAAACACTGAGCCTCTGAAATAAACCCTTCATTTAGAATAATAAATTACCACAACCCGTTGTGTCCTCAGCCATCACGAGCGTCCAGCTATTACGAGTGATGTGACCGTGTGTGGCTGTGAGCAACACTGACCTCAGGCAGACTCACGCTTGCACGCACGGCACTACGTAAAGCATGCAGCTGCTCCGCTCTGCGCAGCTCTGACTCAAAGCCAGCCCTTCCCCTGCGTGGTGCATGCTGCTGAGATGACTCTGTGCCGAAGCGTGGGGGCACTTTCCAGCTCAGCAGAAAATTCCTCCGCAGCCCCACAGTGTCTTCGGTGGCCTCGGAGGGGAAAGAGCTTTAGGTCACTGCCATCCTCCACCTCTTGCAATCATGCATCCCACTGAGCAGCTTTCCACTGTCCCTAAGGAGTGTGGCTGGCAGGAAGGACCTACCATTGAAGCCAGACTTAACTATCCATCAAGAAATTAATCAGAAAGGAACTGAGGAAGTGAGCAGGCAAATAAACAAACATATGGGCTACCTGACAACGCAGCATGTGGAGTAGCTTTTCTCAGGCAGAAAGGATAAAATCTCCCACGCTCTCCAGGGCTGTCCAGAGCCATTTACAATTAGATCCAATTTGGGTTTAGGCAACAGATTTAAGTCTGAGTTGAATTGCCTAGGCTTGGGTCTGAAGATGCCAAATCGTGCAAACTAACCTCTGCCCAAAGTGATGAGAACCGTGCAAGAGTGGCCTCTCTCACAGCACTCCTGCCATCTGGGCCAGCGCCAGGTCCCAGGGCGCGGAGATGCAATCCGCTCCCAGGATGGACCATGCTGGTGGGATTTCAGCTGCATTCGAGTGGGAACTGGAAAACAGATTTCTTTAAACCTTGGCTGTAAACCAGAACTAAAGCCACTGGGGCAGAGTCAGGCCCTTGGGTATCAAGCTGATCTCATTCAAAAACTTGGAAGTTCTTGTTTCGATATTTTGGCTTTAGCATGCCTGAAATGCTCACAGGAAGCATCAGGAGTGCTGCGAATCTCACCACTGTACTGTTAACCTCCTAAGCAAATGCAGCCACAGTTGTCATTTCGAAAGGGCTCCCTGGCAGGATTGCTGCAGCTGAAAGAGAAATCAGAAAGATAAGAAGCAATGGGCAGTCAGCAGGAAGAAATAGGGTCTCACCAGGGTATTCCCACAGTGAACTGATAAGAAGGGTGATAGCTAAATGCCACCTGAACTTTGGGTTCAAGATGGAGAGCAGATAAGTGAACCACAGTGACTCAAAGGCAATAAATCTTCTGTTCCAGACAAAATTAATCCAAGGCTGTCACAGGAGGCTAGAGAGGAAATTTGGAAACCCCTTCGGAGTGAGTGTCTGCCAAACTGGAAACATACACATTGTGCTATGACCTGTCAGCCTGCACGAGCCCATGCTGCTGGGGTGTAAGCCAGGCCCTTTGGCTTTCTGTCCCTCACAGTGCAGACAGTGCTGCTAAGAAGGGATAATACAGGAGCTCACAAAAAAGTTTTTTCTGTCCAGACACATGGCCACTTTTGAATAAGTACAGGCACAAGTGAGCAAGAGAGAAAATATGAGAGCAATCTAAGACTTAGCGTGATGCCAGTTGGTTCAATCAAACCTTTTCTCAGGTGTGCTCATACTTAGAAATGAACACTTGCTTTCACAATGCTAAGGCTGGCTTGTCCTAGCAAACCTCGAGACAACTACTGCACTGTTTCTGTGAGTGTTTTACAGCATTCCGGCTTGCTGTTGATCTGGTGGGCTCTCCTATTAGGATTCGACAAGTTCTTTGATCCCTGTTTATATTAAGGTAGCTGAACCGTTTGATACCACTCTTTCATGACATGTGGTGTTTGGTGGCACTACGGGTTTGGCCAGTCCCTGCAGTGTGACCCACTGGTTCTTGAGAAGATTGTGCGAGTGGGTGTCCATAGACTGGAACTAGCTCCCCACCACCTCCCCTAACTTCTCAGTCTGCTGAGCTACACCCACCCCTGTGCGTCTGGGAGGTGGTTCACGACAGGAAGGTTATCTTTGCCACTATCAGGGCTAGAGGCTTTGTTTGTTTTTAGATTACTCTGTAGAGTCTGGACAGAGAGATGAAAAGAGCCAGCCTAAAGGTGTCTGTGCATGCCAGACTGTCTTGCTTGTGCTCTGACTCTGAAAACACAGGGCAGGGAAAATGTGAAAGGATGGGCTCAATCTAGCCAGATTGATTAAAGATGTCTCTGCCCCCACATTTTGACCGGCGGATGTAATACGGGGGTGGGCTCTGATTCATTCTGGTGCAAAGGCAGCAAGGCTCTGGCAAAGCCTCTGCTTGAGCCAAGCCAGCGGATGTTGCACTGAAAAGAATGAGACCCACCGGCACAGCCTGTTGTTCTGGCAGCTCCGCTTAGCGAGCAACGATTTCTATCTGAGAAGTGCTAAAAACACCTTGGGGGAAGTTCAGATTATCTTGAAGTGCCCTGTGGTGGTGGTGAGCTGTGAAATGGAGGTGTGCCTGAGCCCTGGTCTATCTAATGAAGAGGGAGAAACCGTTTTCATCATCCTGCATTACACGTTACAGGAAACATTTTAAAAGTACACAGTTCATTGTTCTTCAAAGGCCAAATTTAAAAGTGGTCTGGAAAAACTGTCACTGTCTGTCAGGCTTCAGAGCTCATTGGGGATGACAAGAGAGGGCCTGGCAGCTCTGGGCCCTTTTGGTCCTGCCCCTAAGCAGAAAAAAATGTGGTGCAGGGAGGCGAGGAGAGAAGAGCAACCCTCCCCGCCATCCCCTCAGGTGTGGTGACAGCAGCTCTCTTGCTGATTGTCAGTGAATTTACTGACTGCTAATGAAGTGGAGGGAGAAGTGTCTTTCAGTGACATCCATACAAAAATGTATGTAGTTGAAAACCACTGCCTATTTTTTGAGAATTCTCCCCCCCCAGATTTAAGCATCACCCTGAGTTTGTTTGGGGTTTTTTATGACTATATGTTGTTGTTGTTTTTTTGCAGCAGTGAAGTTAATAAAGATGGATATCAGCAACAAACTGTCAAGTCCCGAGCTGAAGAGATTTTTCACTGAGTGAAATAGACCAGGGAAAATAAATAATCCAAGAAGTGGTAGAGCTTGTAAATATTGACATGTACAAGCAAGGAAACAGAAGTTAGGCAAAATAAAAAATGGGTAGGGGATTGCTATTTTTCAGGTTATTGCTTGAAAAAAAATCTACATTTACCTGGCATCCTGTCTGGGGAAGAGGTAATATTTTTCAGTTAGAACAGAAGGTTTTAAACGTCTGAAGGGATGTATTGCTGTTTCCCCACCACTAGCTTCTCTATTTGAGGGTCAGTCTTCCTTCCTTCCCAGTCTTGGGGACCATGGTCAAAATAATCCTTTTTCCCTGTGATGTCTATAGCAATATCCATGGAAGAGAAGACTAAGGAAGGAGGAAAGAAATGCAAGGTAAGAAGCAGAAGAGATCAGAGGGAGGCCACTCTTTTCTCAGGTTTCCCTCAGAAAAGGTGTCTTTTTAAGATTTCCACAAGAATATCTTTTCTCCTCAGGTGGGGTGCAAGCCTACTGCCAAGACGCTTTGTCAGTGCATTGCTTGGCCTCAGCCCACACAGAGGGAGATGTGGATCTGCCCAGGTCCCCCTAGCTGTTGGTTCCTCTTCTGTACGAGTGACCATTTTGGCTCCCTGGGGCCTGCCAGCATGATACGTGTTTGCCATGCACCAGCTAGCTAGCTAAATACATCTTTAAAACACTACCTACTTTGTTTTGTTTTCCTCTGCCTTCTTAAAGAGCTCTAAGAAGTCTACTGGGACTAGCATCTGTAGTTCACCCGTCAACTGGTTGATTGGTGGGTTAACTGGCTGATTACACAAGTCCTCCTTTCCTCAAACCAGTCTGTCATCTTTGTGGCTGGAGGAGGGTTTGCATTACAGCCCTGCCCGCACACACTCTGCAAAGTCTCCAGACCTCTGAATATTCCGACCATACACACAGCAAGCCAGCTATGTCACCTTAAAGAGGTTTGCAGTCTTTTAGAGGTGGGAAATATTTTTGTTCCACCCTGTCGTAACATAACAGAGAGCTAGTGGGTGTAAATGGCAACTGTGCAGTAGCCAGTAGTGTTTCAGCCACTCGTTATACCTTAGTGGTCAAGTTACTGTAATTATTGGAGGTAGAAGTTAGGTTATTTGGGATGGTGTTCTTACAAGGCAGGCATACAACTCTAAATAAAGAAGTGTTTCCAGATACTCAGTGAAATTAGTGGGAGGGAAAGAAGAGTGGTCTTTAATTTTTTCAGACCCAGACTGTTAAGGCAGATGTACATCATCAGTCTTCGAAGAATGTCCTGGGGACACAGCCAAGACAGTATTTTTTTTTTTTCTTTCTATCAGTGTTGCTTTAATATCTGCACAAGTGCACATGCAAGAGGATGATACAAAACTTGCACTTTTCAGTTCAAGTCCCTGTAAATGACTCCCCCTTGGAGACTGTTAAAAATGTAATGGGGTTATTGTAGCACATGGGAATCAGTACTTGAATGCATGTGCCAGGAAGGCAAAGGTGGTTTGACCCTGTCTGTGTTAAATCAGGGAAACTATGGGGTTGAGCCAAGCATCTAGTGGAAATAAAAAGAAAAACTAATTCCAAGCAGGCCCCAGTGAGCATGTTTTTATCCAAAAAGCAATCAGAGAGAGGAATATGACCTACCAGATGGAATTGCTGAGGCAGAGGTGAAAGTTAGAAACAACAATAATGAAACACGATCAAGTATAATTTTGACAGAATGAAGATATTAGAGAGAAAAAGCCCCAGTGGGCCAGTTTGGCTCATCTTGATCCCAGTATTTCATCAACTCTCAGAAGACCCCTGGAGAAAGCTGTGTCACAGCACCGTAAGATGTCAAGGCTGAACCAGACTGAGAGCTGCAGTGCCTGCAGCCTTGCAGCGGGGCCAAGGCATGCTGGCAGTAACCTTGCTGGGCTGATGGGCCAGGTAGCAGGAAGGGCTGCTGTGCCTCTCACCCTTACCAAGGCCCTGGAGAGGGGAGCCAGGGGGACTGGTACCTGAGTCACCCTCCAGTTTTCCCTGTCACAATATACCCCAGCATTGCCCATGCTGGCTATTGGGAAATTCGGTGGAGAAACATTAGACACAGACTTAACTCTCAACTCTCCTTTTGTGTAAAAAGCATTTTGTGTGCTAAATGAAATTAAGACCCACTTCAAGACTCTCAATTCTTCCCAGCAGGTATGAGAGTCTTAATGTAAACGAGACTCAGATCCACTGTACCTATACATTTCAGCCTGTTACTCAGAGCCATTAATCGTCAGTAAATTCATTAGGAAAATCGGGAAAACAAACTGGAGCTGCAGAGAGGAAAGCATGCTGGAAAGAGAGAAGCAAGTTTTTAAAATTTGCCAGATGTTTGGTTTGCTGTTTTGCCCCATGTGGCTGGCTATGGGTGCCAGAGACGGCCGCTGGCAGGGCTGCAGGAGCACAGAGGAGGAGCGGGGAATGGTTGTCTGTGCTGGAGGACGTGGCGAGAAGTGTAAGGGTGAAGCTGCAGCAATGTGCGGAGCTCTGTCAGCTCCGTAATAATGGGGTTGTCTGCTTGGGCTTGGCTAGATACCAAGTCAAGGTTTTATTGGTGTGAGTTCATCTGCTGGCCTTTCCCTTTATGTGATGTAATGCTCTCTGTGAGTGCGATATTTATTACACCCAGCTCTGTAGTGGGTATGTGTAGTCGTAGCCAGCCTCAGAGAGTTTGGAAACAGCTTCCTGATCTTATTTGCATCCTTTTGGCTGACCTATGGCATAATTCAAGGAGGGTGGGTGCTGTGGCTCCCTCCTTCACGCTCCCCCCTTGCCCTTTCCCTCCTCCTCCCTCTCCCAACGGTTTGTCAAACTGTCTTGCCTTTATCTCTTCTCACAGGCTTCGCAGCAAGTCACAGGATGATTTATGCCCTGATAACTTCTGCTTTTAAATGCTGGGCTAAGAAAAGCAGCCTTTGCAAAACAACTTTTGCGGAGGTGTGGGGAAACCCGCTCGTCATCTCACTCAGCAGGCGAAAGCACCATCTCAGCAGAGATGCCAGGAGAGAGGGACTAAGGGCCACTTCCCTCCCCATCCTCACCTGGTACCCAAAAGGACACTGTGGTGGGAGGATGGGTGGGAGGAGAGTCTCCCTGAGCCTGGGCTGGCAAGTCTCAGCTGGTGAAGGAGCACAGGGTGAGCATCACCCGCTGCCCTTGTATCTCTGTCCCAATCCCCACTGCTCACCGTCCTGCAGATCTGGAAGATGATGTACAGCTCAGGGGCAGGGGAGGGGGCCAGGGCTGCATGTTTGGGTGTGTTGGTGGGAATGTCTGTGTTTATTAGAAAAGGAAAATGTTTTTCAGCAATGGTACTACTTTCAGCATTTTCTTACAAGCTTCCTCAGCGCTGGGGCTACAAGGTGGCCAGGGATGAGGCAGGCAGCTAGAGCTGTTATCCTGCTGCAGTGTCTGCAGCATCGGGCAAGCCAGAGCTGCAAACATACGGTGGCTCCCTGCCCTTCATTAATTTCTGGCCGTGAGGTTTACCCCAGACCTCCCCAACGGCGCTGCAGCTGCACCAGGCAGGCAGCAACCTGCCTGTACGCAGCGGGGCCGGCAGCACGGCAGGGCTGCACCTCCAGTTTGCTGGGGACATTAGCACTGGCGTCACAGACCTTCCTGGTTAAATGACACTGGGACTTCAGCCTAATGGTGATCCATCCTGGAAGTTCAGATGTGGGCACAGCCATAGGCACAGACAGTGGTTTTGTGTTTTAAGCACCATGGAGTGAAACCTTTAAAGCAGTTCCGACTTCAAAGTGCTCCCACTGCAATTACAAGACCAGAAAGGTGAGGTGGGCACGGGCAAACAGGGAAAACATAAGAATATGTTTGCAAGATCTAACATATTTTAATTGTTCTTACTAGGTGATTTTTTAATTTTATTTTTATTTTGGAATGAGGAGAGAGAAGATTTTCCTCTGACTGCTTGACTAAAATGTGTCTGAAACCATTATGCCTCCCTGAACAAAGGCAAGCAAGCTGTGCTGCGACTAAGGCCAGCATGTAGAGTTTCCTGAGGGGGAGAAATCACGAGCAAATAAAAATCAGGTGTTGAAATGAAAGTTGAATCCTTACCTTAAATGAAGCCTTTGCAAGTAATGCAATGAACACAGAGCAGGGAACAATTTAGATTTAGGTAAAGATTTTTTGTAATTACTTTTTTGTGTGGTGTATTTGATTTCTCAGAGCAGTTTTTTTTTTTTTCTCCCGAAGGACACGGTTGTACTTGCCTAAACTCCTAAACAAACTAGTTAGACCTGAGCAAAATATTCACAGCAAAATATGAAATTAGTTGGAACTTGCTTGGTTTCAGGTTTCTTTACAATCTCTAAACTCAGCCCTGGTTCACTGAGAGGTTTGCTAAGGTCCATGAACTTTTAGAGGGAACATGGACTGATTTATGGGTCTGCACGAAAATCCATGTGAAATTTGCTTTTCACACGAGCACGATGCAAAACTGGTTTCTCTCCCCCCAACCCCTTCCTGCAGTACTGGATAAACACTGATGTGTTTTATCTCCTGTTTCTGCATCAAGGTTGCCCAGCACAAGCAGCATTTTGCTTAATTCCTTATAAATCTCCAGTGGTGGTAACAACAAAATGTTCCCAGCTCTGGGGTTAGTACTTATTAGTTTGTTACTGCTACCTCAAGCCAGGCAGGATGAAAATGATATTGATTTTGATTTATTTTAACCTGACGTGAACACTGTCGTACACATTTTGCTCTGGATTATAACAGCTGAAGACAGACCAGGGCTACAGAATGTGACATATGCCAGCTCGTAGGAGGGCAGATTGCTGGAGCACCAACTTGGGTGCTTGGGGAAAGCGCCGTGAGATGGAAATGGCCTGCCATGCGGGGCCACGGGTGTGCTCGCCACGGTGCAGCCCCACGGTCCACTGCAAGGGCAACCGTGGCACAGTCAATGTGTGGAGCACCTGTGAGGGGTCTGGGGCGGGGAAGGGCGACTGTTTTTGTGCTCTTCAGGTGGCTTTTACAGTCAGTGTCTGCCACAGGGCCAGGTGTCTCTATGCTCTCACTGCAGAAATAGTGCAATCTTTTGTTAGGCATAAGGGATTCCTCATCTTTTCTTATTTCCTGTGCACATGCAAATGGTTGGATATTGACCTCACACCTGGATGTTTTGTTTCCCCATTTCCAAACTGTGTGGAAGACTTTTTCAGTTGTCTGCAGCCACTGAAGCCTAACCTGGCCTCAGGACAGTCCATCCCCTTTCACGCAAATGGCAGCTCTTCCCTCCTCTGTGCACACAAGCTGCTCCCTACAGCAACCTTTGCAAACACAGCCACTTCTCAGGCTGGAGAAGTAGCTGTGTAGTGGTCAGTCTCTAGGGATCTGACAGTAATGTGCCAGCCACAGGGGTTCTGCTTGCTCATTTTTTAGAGCGATGTTGGTGGCCCATGGAAAGTTCCCATCTGGCTCATGTTGCCAGAGAGGAAAGGACAAGATGCTGGAAATGAAGAGACAGCAGTCTGCAATGGCTTCAAACCCTTTTGAATGCTATTTGACATTGGAAACTGATTGGAAAAATAGCCTGGTTATAGGAAATGGCCAAGTCTATCCCCATCATATACCTGAATTCCCCTTGTCGTAGGGAAAACACCAGAGAAAAAAAAAGCTGTGTGGGTTTTTTTAATCACCACATGCCTCATTTCAAAACTTAGTTGAAAATTACTTATCCAAGTTGGAAATGCCTTTTCATTTCACATTTCAAATTAATTTACAGTAAAACAAATGTGTCCGGTTGTAAAACTTGAAGGGAAGCATTTGGAAATCTCCCAAACATTTTGATTGAGCAGCTCTGACTTTTCTCTTTCCCTTTTCCCCATCCTCAAATTTTCACTTCTTGATTTGTTTTTTCCATTCCTTTATAAGGTGGGATAAATATTAAATATGACAGCAATTCCAATGGGACCAACAACACGCTTGTCACTCGGCTCTGCTCAGTGGCTACTCCTGCAGCTCATATATCAGGCAGAAGGATTGCTACAGAGTTGCCTGGCCCATTTCCCTCTGTGGTTTGTGCGTGCAGATGATGTGGGTTAACCTGGGAATCGAGAAACTGGAGCTGGTCCTAGGCCCCTCCTGCACTTCAGAAGAGCACAGATGTGCAGAGCTTATAGGCCAGCTCACAGGTCATTTCCCTTATTGAGGATTTTTCATTAGGCTGGCCTTACTCTTGATATATAGTGTTTCTTCTGCTTTGGAGTTACTTGTATTACTCCACTGTTTATCACTTTGTGGTTTTATTTTATATTGTCCCTGGACCATAATGACTCATCAGGCTGTGAACACATATAACGAAACTTGAGCTGCATTTTTCTGGCAGAGCTGCAAACTGAGCTCAGTTCATGAAATTTCCAGCAGCTTTCCTGATCCTATGTGCTTCATAAAGGTGTGAGTCGATAATTCAAACCAACATCTCACCTGCTCTGAAAATACAATCGCTTTGAGGGCAAATCTCGCTTCAGAAATAAAGGCTTGTAAGATTGCAGGAAAAAAAAGAGCAATTTCAGGGCAGGGTAAGCTGTTGTTTTGTTTGCGTCTACCCAAAATATAGGAGTGCTTTATGTCAGAGGAGCTTTTCCCAGTGGGAATGAATGAGAGACTGTAATGGATAATAAATGCTGAGGGTCAGGAGGTTCTCAAACTTCTTTTGCAGTGTGTGCTAGCTTTGAATGACTCACAGTCCTTCACCCTTTTTGTTCCAAGCAGCATGTATCACCTTCCCACCTCTCCCATAAATGAAGTGCAGTGGCAGAGCGTTTAAAGTAAGACCCAGAGGGCCTAAACTGGAGATTCAAGCCTTCCCTTGGACTCCAGCTGAAGCCCTGAAGATGACCTGGCTGCTTGTAGGTGTCTGGTTGTTTGGACTGGGAGTCAAAGGGACTGGCAGGGATGTGGGCTGAGCATGCCATAAATCCTGCTGGTCTGAGAGGTTTTGCTGGCTTAGGAGAACCCTTGATCTTTAACACACAGCTCCCCTCAGGCTGTCACAGCTGTTACTTGCTGTGAGAACACAACAAGGGATTCTGAGAACAGCATTCCCAGCCACTGTCATGAGAGTTTGGATGAGGGACCAAGGAGGGACATCCTTACTTGTGCATCCTTACAAGGTCCCTGATGAAGACCTCTGTCAGGCCATAAGCTGCAGTTTGGGATTGCCTGCCCTACAGCATCGATTGACTGTATCTTATATCTTTCCCACTGACTTCAGCATCTGCTGCACTGTGGTACCTCGTGAGACCCACAGCCACACTGCCCTTCCTTACAGCAGCTGAAATCAAATCCTCCTGGGTGGATCCTTACACACATCTCAGCCTCACAAGAACTCCAGGGTACTCAGGGATGATGGAGAGTCATTGGCCATGTGCGGTAGCCTCGTGCAGGCCAAATGGTGGGTGACTATGAGGGACCCCAGGTATATGTGTCAGTGCTTCTGGCTGCCTTATTAAAATATTTTCCCATTCTCTTTCCCCGTTTACTTTAAGGGAGAACCATAATAGGACAGGTGGCTGAAGCTAGGGCCTCAGAAAAGAAATTGAGATGTCCAAAATAAGAGTCACTTAAAAAAAAAAAAGTGAGCACAACCTGATCTTGTGCTTCCTCCTGCTCCTGACTCTTAAGTGAGGATAATAAATGCTTTCTTACTTTACAGAGCAGTATGACACTAAATATATTGTCAAAGGTGTCTCATGCAACAAGGATGACTGCCACAGGGAAAAGAAAAAAAAAAAAAAAAAAAAGGCTTCCTCATCAGTTTGTATCCCCTTTTTGTAAACTGTCTTAACATCTTCTGAAAAAGAGCCATCTCTTCACATGCCACCTATCAAATAGGAGGAAGAGGAACCCCCTCCTCTCCAGTGAGGTAGGTGCATTTCCCTTGCAGCTTTAGCCCTGACCCTGGCCCTAGCCTTACCTCTCCCCTGGCACAGCACTGCCTCAGTGGGGGCTACCCTTCAAGGCAGGGGAGGGGGTCAGCCCCCATCTCTGTGTTCCCCTTGGGTGGGGGCACAGGTTAAATAGGTCATCTCTTAGTGGACCTCTGGTTCCTTGCACAGTACAGATAGGGGGGTAGGTCCTCACGCAGCTTTGGGGAGGGCTCTGACAGCAGCATACTAAAGCACAGAAGCCTACAGGGTAACAGAAAAATAGATTCCCCCCCTTGGCATCAGCTGAATATCACAGGATATTTGTTAAATCTGCGCATAGCTTTTCCTTTTATGGAGAAGTGCTCAGCCTCCCTCTCCTTTCTGTAGGTGCGAAAGCCTCTTCTCTTGGTGGGGTGGTGCCAGGTGGGCGAGCGATGCCGGGCGGACGGCAGGCGTGGGGGCTGTCCATGCTTGATTCAGCCCGTGTGCGTGAGCAACCCCGCTTCCTCTCACATGGCCTCGACGCGTGTGAGGGAGGGAAGGGGGAGCAGTGCTGAGATGGTAATGTCTTACTAACTGTTATATTCCTCATCAGATGGCCCGGTGAGCCATCTTCGAGGGCTGCAAATTCAAATCGAGAGAAGGCTGCTACATCAAGGAATGAATAAGTAATGAAATAACCCTTGCTGCTTCCCTGCGAGGTGTTTGCAACCGCAGATCTCAAAGCATCCCAGTGCTGCAGATGAGTGTAATTAGCCCTGCTTAAGGGAGGAGCCGACAGAGGCAGGGGGAGATGTGCTTCTGCAGGCACAGTAAATGTTACTTGGAGATAGCAGAGGTGCAGAGACAACTGGCCAAGATCTGGCAGCAGCCTCCTGCCTGCAGATGCAGTTGGGGAACATCTTTGACCTAAACCAGGGATGTTTCTTTGCGCAGATAGCCTTACGGTCTGAAGGAAAGGGCACTGGCTGACGTGCCTGTGGTGGGTCCTCCTCAGAGCCAGGGCTGACACCTTCCGGGTGCACTGCAGCCGTGTGAGGGTGCTCTTTGGGGCAGCAGAGCCATGCTGGGAGACCTAAATTGCCATATCACACATGCCACAGGGCTTGCCACTCTGAGGCTGATGAGGGTTTGGACTCCTGATGCAGTGGAGTATGGCGGATGCCCCAAATGAGGGCCAACATCCTGACCCGAGACGTTTGAAAACCTGCTGCCGCCACCATTCGTTTCCATAGTCCTTACCCCTGCGATAGTATAAACAAGCTGTCATCTATTTTTCAATGAAAAATACTTTTGCTTGGCTTGGTTTCACGTTGCACTGTTACTATTTGCTGTCGCGGAAGCTGCTGCAGCTATAAATAACCTCACCACAAGCTCCTTTCGTCCGTAAACTTGAGCACTCGCTTCGGAAGAGGCAGGCAAGATTAGGATCTTGTTTTGAAGGGGAGAGTCTCCTGGCTTTCATCCCCTGGGCCCGAGCCTCCGCCTGGCTTCCTGGCAGAGGGTGCAGGGCCTGGCCACCTGAAACCGCTTGCATGTCACCCAGGGGGTGATGCTCGTGCTGAGAGCAGAGGATGAGGGCAGCCAGCAGTGACGCCCCGCTTCCAGCAGATTGCACTGATGGAAGCGGGGCAATGACACTGCCCATGGCCCTCATGTTCCAGTTTGATCCCCTTCCCCTGAAGGACCCTCCAGCATCTTGTGCACAGCTTGGGGGAAACATCCCAGGGAGGCCACAGCCCCCACTGGCTCTGGGTGCTGGCTGCCCAGGAGTGGGTGAAGGGACATGGGGCTGGCTGGCCCCCTCCGGCCCCCGCCAGCATGCCAGCGAGGCCAGTGGGGAGGCCTGCAGGGCCAGTGGCAAGGCCAGAGCATGTATGCATGCCTTTACTGTGGGGTGAGACCCAAAGGTTCAACCTGTCAGAAAACTGCTCACTTCTTGGGCTTTTTGGGCTCACTTTTCTTCCAGATTGCCAAGTCAGACTGGCTCAGATGAGAGGATCGGGTGAGCCCAAGGTCTGGTGCAAGGGGACAAGGGGGAAGGAGAGGAGCAGGCCCCTCATTTTGGGGTGGAACAGTGCAAGAGTGACATCCTCCCCATGTGAGCTCACATCTCACTAGATGGTTGCAGAGCTCCTGGGCTGCTGAGAAACCACCCAGTGATTGCAGGCGTGCGCTTCACAGGCAGCTTGGTCAACCTCTGGTGCTAACCAAGCGTGAGACACACCAGACAGGTTTCATATGCTCCCCTCTTCCAGGAAGCATTTGCTTTGTTGTCCAGGGCTGTTGTTTCCTCGGTCTGCTCTGTTCGATCTGCTGTCCTGCCTTGGCCTTGTTTGTGGTAATGGCTACATCTTCCCTGCCACACTGCTGCTCGTGGTAACCGTGTGCCTTCGGGCTGGGGCCATGGTGTGACTTGCCCCGAGGTGAGGTGATGTGGTTACACTCATCCGGATCATTGCCCACGCCAGAGTAAATGCTCTGAGCTGATGATGCTCTAGATTGAGCTGGGAGTGAACTTCAGAAAGGAGAGCTGGTTGCGACTGCAGGCTGAATGAACGCAGTGACTCATCTCCGTTCCTAAAAGCAGAGAAGTATTTGTTTCCATACAAGAAGAGGCTTTAGTTTAACGTTCAAGGTCTCTCTGGCTGCGGTTTCACGTTTATAGCTGGCTGCTGCTGAGCAGGGTTGGTCCCCCTCCCTCTCTCCTTGTCCCTAGCCTTGCAAAGCCCTGCCCCTGCCTTGGTGCACATCTGACTCCTGTGGTGAGCTGACGTAGGGAATTTGACCAGGCAAATTCCTGTTAGTTTAGCTCTGGTATCGGGAGAGAGGCAAAGGGGAAGGAGGCCTGTCCTAGGCAGCAGGCAGCTTTTGGTTGGCTTAGTCCTAACACCCACTCACTGTCCCTAAACACTGAACTTGCATCACATTGCTGCGACCTGCCCCCTTGTGTGGTGAACATAACATGGGCAAAGCCAGCAGAAAGCACTGCTCCCCCTTTACTCGGGGCTTGGGCCACAAGTCCAGAGAGAAACAGGCCTGCAGATTTATTCCCGAGTCCTTTTGTTTTTGTGATACTTTACTTTCCCAGCCAGACAGGATGAGAAACAAGTACCACCAAAATACTACGAAAGAGGCTATTCTTGAAGTGTTTATAGCCCAGCCTCGCTGGAGAATGTTTGGCCGCCTCCCAAGACAGCCTATTCTCACTGTGTTTCCAAGCCAGTTTCTGAACTTTCAGGCATTTACCCAAACAGAATCTGGACTTTTTGAAGTTTGCTTATCTGTGTTTATGATGGCCTCCTGCGAGGGTGGGCAGCTGAGGCCAGGGGTGTGCGGAGCAAGCAAAGCAGGGACACTCGGATGAGCTTTGCATGTGCTGCATGTGAGAGTGGTACCCCCATGTCCTCTGAACACCCAGCTGGTCTGCCCAAGTTAATGGTCAGCACCACTGTATCTAGCAGATCTCTTGATGGTAAAAGGCTTCAAAAATTCTGTAAGTTCCTCAAGCATTTTTAATTTACGAAACTGAAGGTCAAAATTATGGGAGAAGTACCTGATTAAATGAGGAGAGGACCAGAGGAGCTGGAGCTTCAGACCAGCGCTCTCCTGCAAACTCGAAGGGGTTAAGGTGAGACGTGTCAGTTTTTGCACACCTCTGCAAAGTAGTGGTTGGCCTGTTCCACTCAGCCTGGCTCAGAGAAGCAGCTGCTGCCCCCACCTTTCTCTACCCTCTTCTTTTCCAGACAGTCGACTGTTACTTATTAATCTCAAGGAGATTCTGCCTCATTAGTGCTGGAGAATAGCAAGTGTTTGCTAAATTCTCCCAGTTTTCTTTTTATTCCAGGATGTTTCCTGTGACAGTATCTTGGGATCTCTCTGTTTGTTTTCAGATACAGAGTGTGAGAACTGTGTCAGTTTAGAATGAATAAAACCTAAGACAAAATACGGGTGAGAAATGAGCTGTGCATTTTAGCAAATGGCTGTGAATTTGCAGTCTGTAAAAGCTTTAAAACAATAGTATCTGAACGCTTGTTTTACATGCTTAAAGCAGAATACAAACCAATCAGGATAAGGTTAAATGAAATATATCCTACTATTGATAAAATGATCACATATTAAAAAGTTATTTAATTGCATACTACTATCCAATATCCTCACTCTCAATTACTGACATTATTAGTCTAGCATTATTCTGTTCACAATGTAATAAAATATTTCCCTTAATTTTGGAGCAACCTAATCACTGAGAAAAAAGATGCTTGAGAATGCACTGAGTGATCAGAAGAACACAGGGATTTAATTCTTTAATTGGCTACTATGACAAACGTCAACATTTTATAAGTAGAGAGTGTTGTTAATGCTACGTTTGTTTAAACTTGTTTGAACTGACTGAGCAACAATAATAAAACCCTTTGTTTTTAGATAAACTTTTTTTTCTCTTACAGGGAGCTCGTTTTATTTAACATGTGCTATGAACAAAATTCACTGTGTTACTCCTAGTAAAGCGTATGTGTTTAAATCAAGTAAATTAAATGTAATTCCTGAGATTAAGGAAAAAGAAGCTACATTTTTATTTGGAGCAGCTTGTTTTTTCTAGCTGATTTTGTTACAGTTTTCCAATGTTATGTAAACAAATAGTTTAATAAGGAACAATAGTGGAGGAATCTTAACTTTCCTCTTTCCTTTATCAGTGGAAATAAATAACATCTGTAATAAAGATACTGCAATTGTGAAACAATGCCATGTAGAGATAACACAGTGATTATTTTCAGTTTTAGAAATGTGGCATGAGCCACAAAGTTCACTCTCCTGTGAGTGTTTCTATCTTGGGGAAAAGATGATGGGATTAGATACGTGACTGATGTTAGTCATGTGGCTTAATACACTAGTGGGAGGCAACAAGATGCTGCTCGGATAAATGCCATGCAGGAACCCATAGATTTGAGTGGTCCCTTAAATTTTGCTCTCAGCATTTCATATGAACCTTGCAAGAAGGTATAGTCAGTGCAGTCACTTGTGACGGTAGGAATAGAAACGAATCGCTCTGAAACCCTGCAAAGCTGAAGCCTGTAACCCAGTTCCTGCCTAAATTTAGCATGGTGCATTGTGTGACAAGACACTGTCTCAGAGGAGTTACTCATATGCTTAAATCTTTGTGAAGATGGTACCTTTCTGGCGAACCTCTGAACTGTTTCCTTAAAAGCCACCTATTGTTAATTTGTGCATGTAGCTTTTCTGAGAAGGTTTCGCTGAAGGAAATTTGAATAGAAAGTGCTGTTATAACATTCTCATGCCCAGCCCTAATACATAGTTTCTGAGTATACTTTATTGTCACTTAAACACTGTGGTTAACTCATAGCTTTATCTAAAAGTTCTTGAATAAGTCAACTCCTAACTTAAGTAACCTTTTCTTACAGCGTCTAAAATGCAAGGGAAAAAATGTTGTGCTTTTTAAACCTTCTGCATTAAGTGGTAAGCAGGGTCTGTAAACTTTGCATTTGCTCCAAAACAAAACAAGAATCCCCAGAAAAATGGAGAAGGCAGTAAAGGTTTTTTCCACAGTTTTCCTGTATTTTATTTCAAGTTTAAAAATATCTGTGTTGATTCTGATGTCCTGTGGTTTTGCACTAAGGTTTCTGAGGTGAGCTCCAGGCTTGTCTCATAACCAAATGGAGCCACATCTTTTCTGTGGATATTTTTACAGATAGATGTTTTCCTAGACAAGTTAAATTGTAAATACAGATGGAAGCTGATGAAAAATTGCTTTCCCTCTGACTCTCACAGTACAGCCTGTTCTCCAGCCACCCATCGAATCTTACAAGAAATCAGAAAATCTGATTTGCAAAGCAATAAAAAATCAGCACATCCATTTTTTTCTGTCCTATCAAACCTCTGAAAGAAACAGGAATTCAGATATTCTTTAATGCAACGAGCATGGTGTTTTATTTTTGAGATTTTTGTGTTTTATTTGAATTAAGGGTTTCCCTTTTATGAAGTGTCCTTAAATCCCGCCACCCTATGTCCAGGGTATGCCCAGAGTGCTAGACCTCCCTCGCTGGAGGGCACTGCAGAATCTGAAGAGCAGCTGTTTTGACTTGTGTGCATTAACTCTGTCTTTGAAAGACATACACCGCGTCAGCACTCTACTATTGCCTTCCATCAATTTGTTTAGAAATTAATCTTCCCTTCTGACAAAGGTAATTTTTAAACTTCAGAGCCAGGCAGTCCTGCTGTGATGTGATGCAGAGGACGTCAGCTGACACCAAGAAGCAGTGGCTCCAAGGAGCTGCTGCTGGTGCCCAGGGACTGGGGGAGAAGGGTGGCATTGCCCGGGCACAGGGAAGGCAAGCCAGGGGGGAGCCAGCCAGGAGGGCCTAGGGACCCTTCCGTGGAACTGAGCCACTGGCTGATCTGAGAGGGGCAGGCAGTGTGCTGGTAAAAATGCCTGAGTCCTGCTTGAAGCTGCATTTTCACTATTGCATTATGGAGGGAAACAACAGAGAAATTATGGGTCCATTTCCCTCGGGAATCTGGTTAATTGGTTTTGTTTAAAAAGAAAAAAAAAAGCAAAGTGCTGACAGGGTATTGTTGGCTGGTGTAGACAGGATTTAAATATGTTTTAAATCAGCTAACTGAGCAGCAGTTCATTCCCTTCTACTTTGTGTACCCAGGGAAGGAGGGAAAGAAAAACAGCAGAGTCAAATTTACTGATAGATTCTAATCCTTCCTGGATTTACTATCAGCGAGGCTCCTGCTACTGTTTACCCAGCTGAGGATTGTCTTTAATGGGTGTCTCCATTTGCATGGATCTCTTCCCATTGTGAATAAGGCAATGACTAGACAATTGAGGCTGTTACAGAAGAAAGATGAGCTGGCTGGAGCCAACAAATCTTGCACTCTCCATTTACAGGGCTATAATTATCCAAAGTTTTAAAACACAGTGCTATCTGCTGAAAGGGACCATCTGGGTGAAGACCAAGACATCCCAATTAAATGATTGATAAGCAGCTCATGTACTGGAGGAGCACACACCACCCATACATTGCAGTTCTAAAAATGCCACTTGCGTTAACAAACATCTTTAAAGAGTTTGCATGTAGTGTGCACTGTGGGAGGGAGGCGATCAAGTGTGTTTGTGTGAGTCAAAGTAACACAGCATAAATAAGATCAGCCTCAGGAACTAGGTGGAAAAAGCTCTTAGGGCACTGAGGTGCAGTGGAGGAGCAGGGCCCCCATTTGTGTTTTGGAGTGTTCTGTGTGAGGGCAGTGTTGCTGACCTGAGGGATGCTACAAGGAAGTGTTAGCATCAGACAGGGGAGGAATGACAAACCTGCACTTATGGGAGCCTTTGTTTGCTAGGCAGGAGAGCAGGCTGTCCATCAGCCTGCAGCAGCAGATGAGTGTAAGCATGAGGCTGGGACAGGAGCTGCAGTGTTGAAGAAATCTGCACTGGTTTCCTCCATCCACCACACACTATGCCTTTGGGCTTGCCCAGTGGTTCTGTTTTCCACCTGTAGTGATAGAAAGTCTATCTGTTCTCCTGTTCTTGACCCACCTGTCTTCTTTTAACTTGTAAGCTCTGCTCAGCTCTTGCAGAATGCATACACGATGCCTGACTCCTTAGGACCAGCAAGTCGTTTGGCACTTCTTCATACCACAGCAACAATGAACGCAGTTTTGTCCCATAACACTTTTCCAGTAAGTGAGTCTTGGGCATGTGTACTGTCAGAAGTCTGACTCAAGGTGCCTGCAGTAAAATAATGTAACCAGCTGCAGCTGATTTGCTTTACAATTGCCTGGACTTGCCACCCCTAGTTATAAAGCCATGTAGCGTTTTGTGTGATAATCTAGGCTGACCATAAGCCTTGCCTTGATTAGTTCTTTTAGTTTGCAAAATGGTCTATCTTGAGTTTAAGATATTTTTTAGAAAGCCGGGGATATAAAATTTTGCCTCTGAAGCTTGGGTCTTACTTTTAGTGCCACTGTGTCTAGGCACACCTTCTAGACTTTGATCTGGCCTGTGGCCTCTCTTGCTGAATTTCTCTGTGGCTATTGACTGTTCTCACCCCCTCCACCTATTTTAAGCTAAATATATTAAGCCACGTGTATCTTTTAACTAGATGTATTTTCTAATGCTTTTTTAATTTGCTTTTCTCTGAATCCATCTCAATTTACCAGCACAGTTACCCAGATATGAACATTCAGATGGGATGTGGCCTTCATTCCCTATGCCTAAAGAATATATGTGATAGCATTTTTCACCATATTTAAATGCAATTTTGCAGAGGGTGCTGAGTGACTTGTCATCTTCATTTGTGCATCACTTTCCCTAAATCTTCCTCTTATCTGCAAGTGTTTCAAGTAAGTTTTGCTGTCATCTTTTGTTGTCTTGCCTGTCTGGCAAAAGTCAAATAGAGCAAGAAAAGGGTTCCAGCTGGGTTTCAGTGGAAGAAAATCCATTCACTGATGTTTTTTTCATTTATTGCCATTCACGAGCCATGATTATCTCACATTTCAAATGAACCATTGTTCTAGATTTTCAGTGAAAATATTGATTTGGTGTTAAGTCTCATGAAAGCTGAGGTGTGTTATATTACACCAATACTATTACTTTTATAAACCAAAATTTCAATCTCATCAAAACAAAATTCTAGACATGGTCTGTTTCATAAACTTGTGTGGTATTTTTAATTATCTTCCAGTCAGTCCTTATTAATTGAATCTTGTATTGGCTTCTCCATAATTTTATGTGGGTTGGAGGATTATAGTTACCTGGGTCATTTAATTTACCCTTTTCTGGTACTAGCACAACCTTAGATTTCTTTCAGTCTAACTTCCTTCAGTGTAACAAGGGCCCTGGAAAATTTGCATTACATAAATATTTTGAAAATAATCAGTTAAATCCCCTTCATACCATCCCACCACATGTCACCTGTAAAAGTGGACATTGTCTGTTGGATCAAGGACTCTACTTTGCTCTAGAGCTGGGAACATCTTTTAAAAAGTGATGAGATCAAGTCACCTTGAACAAAAAGTCCACAAGTGTAAACATCCCCAGAATCCACATTGCTAAAAGGGCCAGGAAGCAAGCTCCTGTGGTGTAACCCTCTACAAGACAGTGCCCAGATGTAGTTCAGGGCTCCAGAACTGCCCTCAAAGCGTATAGAGATAGTATGGGTCAGGCTGTGCCAGGGTTGGCTCCCTCTGCCCCACATGTCCTCCAGTGCTGTCTTGGGGGGCCTTGCACCTTACAGCTTTGCTCTGATGTGCTTTCATGCCACGCTGCTGTGTATATAGCACACACCCATGCTGTGAAAATACTGCTCTGGAAGCCAGCAACACTCCCAGAACTACAGACATTTTTGAAGTAATCCTGCTCCCCATACACACACCCCAAAGTAATTATGTCCCAGCATCAGAGGGGCTCCACAAGGTGCCTAGAAGCCCCATGGGACCAGTCTATGTCATTCAGGTCCCTGGCCTGTTTATATTTACTAGTATAGGTGACAGCTACAATAGCAGCAAATTAAGTTTAGAGAAAGCAAGTCCTTTGGTAGCCATGTCCCAAATCACTTAGTTGCTTGTATGTCAATGTACTGGACTGCCATTTTACCCTGGGAACAGCCAGAAACAAGACAGCCCTCAGACCATCACTGTACAATATGCTCCTTGTGTGAAGCAAGGCCTGATGTTAGTATCAGGTGCTAAAAGATGTTTCAGAATGATGACTGAATTTAACAGCCTTTTACAATGCATTGCACTAGCTTAATCTGCAGGTGACAAAGGCATTGATTTAGTGTCATGAGACCAATAAAGAAAAGATTGCACCTGCTTGCCAAGCCAGGTGTAAAAATGCAACCTCATCCAGAGCTGAGTCTTCAATGTTTGAATCAGCTTTAGGAAAACCCCTGTGTCACAACCTTAAAAAAATGTGCAAGACCTTCACTTAAGGAAATACACAGGACTGCCACAATGTCTCCTAGAAGCTGTTTTCTCCCGCTACAGATTTCTTTTCTGCAGACCTGGCTTGGGCCTCATGCAGAATGGTCTCATTCTGGTACTGTCAATGTTTTCCTGCTGCATCTGCCAGATGAAATGAGGTGGAGGCAGGTGTCATATTCATATGCAAGGTATAATTGTTCCTGTCCTCCTACCAGTCTTTCCTCTCAGCCTCACTGAGCTGAAGGGACGCCAAGAACCATGAATTCTTCTCCTAATGGGGTAGGCAGTGCTGCTTCATATCACCTTCATCTTCATCTCCAGGTCTGTCCATCTTCGTGGAAGATACGCTGTAGCCAGATCCAAGTTACTTTGCTCCTTGAGAAGATACTGCATGGTAGTCTATAGCATTTCTGTAACAGAAGTGAGGCTTGATTTTCTTCATCCCTAAAACATCTGTGACAAAAAGAAAAGAGAAAAACAATTGTAAAGCCAAATGAAATGTCAGCTATATCTCACTGAAATATTAGTGTCTTTGCTTCCTGATTGATCTAAAAGAAATTTCATTTTCTTAATTTAATACCAGAAGTAGAACAATTGATTCATTTGGTTTGTTGCTGTTATGGAGTAAAAAATTATTTTTCATGTTGATTCAATTGTTGGACCTTTCTGATTTCCAGTGGTGAAAACACTTGAAAACATGGATTTTTCCTTATATGGACTTAGGTCATGAAGTTTGAACCTGTGTAAAATATTCCCCAAATTCAGGGTCCAGGTGATTAATAGTGGGAGTTGGTTATATTGTCCTAGAGAAACTGAAGTTTATGGTATTGTAAACATAGGTTTCATGTAGGAGCCATAGTATTTGGAGCCATTCCCTAATTCACTAAAGGCTTGGTGATGAGAAAGAGAGAAGTAATTGGGTGTCAGACTTCAGGTTTGTCTACATTTGTTTGTCTTCAGCTCAGCCTGTCTAAAGCATTTTCTAAAGGCTCAGCTGTGACCTGCCCATTCTTCATGCATTTAAGACAACTGCAAGGCAATTTCCTTCTCTGTGAAATACTTTTCTGTGCAGACAGAGCATAGCTGGGCTGGAACTTGGTTTTTTTCTAGTCTGTTTTCCCAAGCCTGCCTCAGATCCTCTCTTTTTTCCAGCAGTCTGTCATCCAGCCTGTTTTATCTAATCTGATCTATCTTGGCCTTTATGCCACACTCACCCCTGTGATGCTTGAATGTCCCAATAGCCCGCCTTTGTTGCCTTTCTTGCCGCATAAGTCCCACTCCTTCAGTCAAGAAAAAACTGGGATGGCCATCAGATAAGACCAACAAATCTGGCTTTGCCTGATGATTCCAATACAACCAGCCTGTCCTGCAGTTTGATGGAGAAAAATACCTTCCAGGCTGGATCCAGAAAAAGAAAAAAGGCAACCTCTTTGTGTCCTCTCTTTTAGAGAAGTTCTCAAATGGCTTGGCTACTCCTGGAGACTTGAGGCAGCAAGCAGGCTGCCATGTGCTGCAGTGGCACACTATTCTGTCACAAATTTTCTGTCAACGAAATTCACAACTGGACCTCCTGAAACTTCCCCCTGACAGCAAGGGATAATGTTAGCCAAGCATGTGAGCTTGTCTCCCTCTCGTGGTTGCCCAGTTCTGGGCTTACTCTGGGGTCATTTTGCTCACTCCAGAGGTGAGGGCTAGGCTACTGCTCCAGTGCTTCGGCTGGATCTGGGATGGCCTATGTCAAGAGCAGGTAGCTGCTGGCTTTCTTGCTGGATGACAGTGTAGCTCATGTGGGCTTCAGGTGCTTGAATGAATGTAGTTATGACTATACAATGCTTTCATGCAATGGAGGTATGACTTCTCAAGTGGCCAGTCCCAGAAAGATTAAGGCTTCTGAGTTTCTGCCTGGAAACAGTGCCTGGGTAGAAATGGGCCATCTGTCAGGTGGCTCTCCTGACAAATGCCTATTAAACACGTCAGTCAAAAAAGGATCACACTTAACAAATGTGTCAATCTGACAGCCCCAAAATCGTGGGAATCATTGCATGTGTGCTACAAAGAGCGTAAGCATGTTTCTACCTGGGAAATCCCTTGTACTTCTGGAACTGAAGGTCCACATTATTTGTGAATATACAAAAAAAGTCACACAAACATTTCTGGGAGTCAAGGGCAAAAGCTGAGATCACAGTCCTCTATTTTTGAGATAATTTTGTCATATAATAAGCCAAGACACTCTGTAATCTTTTAAGCGGGAAAATGTCTGGCAAACTTCCACAGTTGATCTCCTTCTCTTTCCTTTACTACACCCTGTAGCATACATATGTGACTAGGAAAGTGAGGCACCCAGCAGTTCCTCCATGGAAAGGGTAATATCCCTACCAGATAATTTAATGGCCAGTCACTGTTATCAAGAGTATATTTCAGACAGTTTCAAATATTCTGATTTCACTGAGCGAAAGCAGGGAGAGGTGTACAGACTATCCAGGTTGTTGCAGGACTATCAGAGCTGAGGTGTATGATGGGCATAGAGCATCTTGCTGTTCATCACTGTATTCAGATCTGACTGTTCACTGAAAATCCAATTGTGGAAGAAGAAATGTGGCACAAGGTGCTGTAGAAAACAACCGTTTTGTTGCTATTTCACCAATAATTATTTCAGAGAGGGGACCTTATAACTATAGGTCCTCAGGAATAAAAAGTAACAGATGCACATTGGAGCAGAAGCATTAATGTTTGATTTATAGCACAAAAGCATTTTCCTCTGCTGCCAGGTGTCTCTTAAGTCTGAGTACTTCTTGCTTTGTTAGATGTATTCTCCTGTAAACACTTTGTTGCTGCTATTACATTTTCCCATGCAGAAAGTCTATCGCAAAGACTTTTTTTCTGAGGCATTGGCAGATGGCAATTAGCACCCTTCATATTCTTTCCCCATAACTTCAGCAGTTTTTTGCCTGCATCCACTTAACAGCTCCAGGCATGCCAAATCGCACGCTTTTGGAGGACTTGTTGCTAGTAGAAGATCTTTGATTCTAAATGCCTAAGTAGCGTCTGAACTATATTTAGAGCAAGTACACGCCTGCCTATTCATGATCTTTTGTGTGTAGCCTGGACAGCTCGGTGCCAGCGTGCAGCATAATCAGCTTCTCCTTTAGTGTCGAAATTCCACAGCTCTTCAGAGAGGAAGGGGGGCGAGAAGGGTGGTGGGCAAGGAAACAAGGATAGTAATTAAATATGACTTAGGAAAAAAAATCCCTGAATAGCAAATTAGCCTTGCTCTTTTACTAATGTTGTTGCTCTCTTTATAAAGTCCCAGCCATGTAATTATTGCACACTCATAACTCCCATAGACTTTCTAGAGAGTTGTACTGTATTGAGTGAGGCTGTGAGCATCGAGAAGTTGTCCTCCTTTTTCTGGACTTTTAAGAAAAGAAAGAACTGACTACAGTTCCTGCTTAAGAGGATTTCCATTAAGTTAGGAGGCAGGCACCTCTTAAAAAATTCTAGGTAGTTGTCCTACATCCCTGCACTGGAGAGACATTTGGAGTAATAAGGCCAAGCCTACGGCAGATGTAAGATGACACTGGGGTTCTTGGAGTTAAGTTTAACCTCAAAAAGCCTGATCGTTACACTTACTTTTATCTAAACCCATTGCTGTGCCAAAACATTTAGGTAAAGCCTAAAGAATTGGGGCTTGAGTGATCACCCAGGTAAAAAAAAAAAAATCCAACTTAGTAATTTGGCTTTGGCACTTACTGACTTGTATAAATGCTCAGAATTTATGGATTCCAAGCACTTGATTTTTCTAAGTCAATTTTGTAGGTACTTAGTTCACAGCATTAGAGCAAGATGTCTCTCCTGTGAGACACAGACAAATTCAAGTGATTTGATCATTTAGTGGTAAATAAAAAGATGATGAAGCCTACCTGCTTGTTCACTAAGATGAAAATAGGTAAATTTGAGTTTATGATTGACTATACCACTAACTTTTGTCTCACTTGTGAGAAGGTCTCCATCAAACTTCTAACTTGGCAATTCTTCACAGGGAGACAAACCGTAAGTATTTTCCTCAATAAGCCTCTTAAATAATAACTGCCTCTTCCCCTTGAACAGTGTAAAGTCAACAAAATACAAGACAAGCCTTTTTGTAATGTCATTTGCTACTGAAAGAAAAATAATTAATAAAACCAAGAAGGGTCACTGCCCTTGGCTTGTGAATGTAAAATTTTTAAACTAGCCTTATTTAACTGGTCAAAGTGAAAACTTGGACCTATGCAGCTGTTCATTGTGGGTAGATAGAGAAATGGGTGAAGAGTTCCACCACTGATATCCAGCTGCAGAGCATAGACCTATCTTGTGAAAGCACAGAAATGAAGACCAGCTGAAATGTGCATACAGTTCCCAGTAAATTGCACTACTAATAAGAGAACATGTCTATATTTTACTTTTTCTAAAGGTATTTGCAGTTGATTTTCTTGAGAACCAGCATGGATGTTTCTTTACCTATGCACCATCGGTTCTCTTTGAGTGGATACTTGTGCATGTTATTGGTTCTTATTGTTCCATTAAAGTGTCTTTGTACTTTCATTGTTTTAGTGGTAGCACTGCTGCTAGAGATGCAAACTGTGTCTGACCTCTTCCAGCGCAGTGGATTGTAGGTACCAGCATATGCCAGAAATAAAAGGTGCTGTGCCTTCAGCTGTAACAGACAGCTGAAATTTTTAATTCCCTTTGAACAGATGTGTGGGGTTTTCCAGCAGAAGGTGGGGGAGAACAATCTGACTTTGCACTTTATACTAGAGCCGTCTTACCGTTTATCCAATAGTTGTCACATTTGCTTCATTGCAAATTGAAGCTCTGGGAATTAAAGAGGGAGGATTTCTGTCTAGACCTTATTGTTGACAGTCTCTGTGGGACACATCCAACGTCCTAGGGAAGGAGGTCACTTTCTTGAGTGCGGATGGAATGAGGCTGTAACGTCTCCTGCTGGCCATGTGCCATTTCCCTTCTGTCCTGCTTTGCTTGAGAAGAGTTCAATTCTGTCTTCTATGAGTTCCTCTGATAATATAATCTTGCTTTGAAGAAATAAGTATGGCCATTTCACTATTAAAAGTGACCATGTACAATTTTTTTTTGTGTCTGAGAGTCAGAAAATTGGACATGATTTCTGCAATGTGCTTTGAGAATGGTAGGCTATTGATTAATCCTCTGTCATACAGATTATATTTGAAAACAAGACAGGTCTGTAATTCTTTTCTTGACTGACATTTCTGAACCAAATAAATGAGTTTTATTTGTGGTTTTGGGATGAACTGCTAAGTAGAAAATGTTCTGGTTTCCCCAGGAAAAGAACTAGAAATCCACAGCTGTTAGGACAGCAGTCAAAGAGTTTTTGTTTAAGTGATGTATGGCCCAAGACAAAAAAGTGAATTTGAAACCTCAAAATTAAGTTTATGGCTCAGTCCCATCAAGCATGATCAAGAACAAAAGATGAAGTCCTCACCTTGATCTGAATGCAGAAGGTATTCTTATCACTGCATGAAACCAGTCATCTGATGGTAACCAGGAGGGTGGTGCAACACCAGCAATGTTTGGCACAAGGAACTGAGACCCACCTCTTGTATTCCCTGTGGGGTTTCTATGTCAGCTGAGGACTGCAACATCCATGTATGTTTTATGCATGTATGGTGGAGTATTTTTCCTAGAAATTGTAAGCGATGAAGGTTGGAGTTACAGATACTCGAACAAGTTCTAAACATTCAGAAATGGTTTTGTAAATGTACCCCATGCACCCCATTATCTTGTCTTGCGTTTTGCCTTAGCAGCAAGTGTAAGCTTTTGTTGTGTAACAAATAGCGTTACGATTGCAGCAAAGTTGCAAGTTAGACTTTAAAGAAGAGGAAGGATGTTTTATTATAAAACAAGCAGATTTTACTTGCTCACACTCCCCTACTTGCCTATTCACAAGCCTTTTGAACTCTTCAGGAGCTTACAGTGAACAGGAACTTTCATCTCTCTATCCTTTCCTATCTCTGTGAGTCATTAGGGTTTACTCATAGTCTTTCAACTCTGTGTCTGGGTGCCTTAAAGCTCCATCCTTGTTCTTCATCTTCTTCATCACCATCTCTTAAGTACTGTCCCTTTTTATAGGCAGCCCATTGTTTTTCCTACCTGGGTCTCCTCAGAAGCTGCACATGGATGTGCTGTGATTTTAGTGACCTGCAGAGCTGGGTGCCAGCAAAACCTTCAGTCGCTCCTTCTGGTGCTTTCCCACATCACCATTCCCACTCATTCTCCACAGGCCAACTTTAACACTTCTATTCCCATTCTCTATGCTTCTGTGCCTGCTTTGAGTTTGATTTTTATTTCTTCAGTTAAAAATTTGCACATGATTTTATTTAGTAGCACAATACTTTTATGAAATAATGGTGTATCGCTCAATAGTTTCTAGCATTTCCTTAACACTGCGCTAATAACCTGGACCTCCAAATTAACAATATTGTAGGAGAGAGTGTCCTGGTCCTGATAAAAGCAGTCATAAAAGGTGACCAGGCCTTCACCGTGGCAGCTTCAGTGTTCATCCTTCTGCAACCTGGCAGGAAGTAATTTGAATTGACCCAGATTTGGAGTTTCAAATCTGAGGACCTGTTGCCTGAATGGACTTTTGTCACCCAGAATAATAATACTATCTGGCATCCTTGATATTTGGTCAATAGGTAAGTGATAATTGAAGTAGTGAAGTTGAAAATGAAGAGCTTCAGGAGCACACTTTTTATCCCCCAGTCATCCTCAGGGCTGACACAAATGCAAAACGAACATGCTTAAATAAAGCTGAGATCAGAAGGAGAAGCCTCCAGTGTCTGAAATCAAATGTAAGTAACAAAATGTTCCCTGAGCCCACTCATTTCAGGTGGCACCAGATACCCATATGGAAAGAGCCAAGCAAACAAAGGACCAGCTGTGTCATCTGCACATAGTGGGGTTATATGTAGGGCTTTTTGGAGCAGGAGGAGGGGAAGTTCATCCATTATTAAAACATAGATAATAGAAACTTTATGCCCCACTGATCTTGCATTAGACAATATGAACTGAAAGATGAGGTCTCTGCTAATTCAGTGCTTGCTGCTCCTGAGACTGGCTCCCATGTGAGGGGGAAGCAGACAGCACTTGTCTGTCTTACTGTGCCTGGTGCTGATCCCAGCCACCTGAGAGGTCACTGCCCCTTCCCTGGCAATGGCCTCCTGTGACAGCTTCATTTCGCTGGAAGAATAAAGCTGTCAGCAAGGAGGAGAAGATGAGTATCTTCATGAGCCAGGCTGTGGCTACAGGACACAAAGTCAGGGAAAATGAAAAGATCTGTACCCAGGCCAGATCAAGTGCTTAATGTAAAACACATCTCTGACTCTCTCCTTCAGCAGGCATTCTAACAGCAGCACTATTCTCAAAAAAAAAAAGTTCCCCACAGGCGAGCTTCATCCTTCCTAGAGGGTTGGAAAAAGATGGATGTGTTTACATTCATTTCTTGAGGAAGGCACTAGGATGCAATGGGTTATTCTCAGCAAATAAGAGCAAGCTGGAAAACCCCATAGTTGGCCTCTCTCTCTGGTGCCCCCATAACTTGATATCATGTGGGCCTTTTTCCTATTAAAGTGTAGGCTTTGAGAAACTCTACCCAATGTATAGCTACAAACAAGTAAAGGAAAATGCTGAATCTAATGGGGCTAGTAATCCATGTTTGATGCAAATACTTGATGTGACAAAATCTGCTAACACTTCCTCCCTCCAAACAGAGTGTTCAAGCCTCCCTGCCTTGAAGTTTCTCAAACCAAACAAAATGTTTGTTTGGGAGACTCCATAATGTGGGGTGTTTGCAATTCAGGGAAATTTTTAACATTTTATGCAATGAAAGACCAACATGTTTTCTCAAACTGAACCATTCCATTCTGTCCTGTGCAGGGCTAGATTTGTTTTGGTAATTTGTGATTTTGGCTAAGATCCCAAACCACTGGCAATACAAGTCCTTAGCAGCTGACTCTTTATGGTAGTTTTGGATATCAGAAGCTTAAATAATGAAGTCTGTACTTTTTTCTTCAGTAGGAAAAATAAAACCATCTGAGTGGTATTTAAAACAAAAATAGATTGAGAACTTCATCTACATCACTTATTTTGAATATTTTCAGATATGCTGGTTTCAATTATTCAAGAAAATATGAGTCTGATGTTCTGATAGTAATATTGTTCACATATTTTTAGTTTCAGTATTTTACTGAGGGCAGTAGTAAGAGCATTAGAAGAAAGCATCTACTTGTTTTTATTTCTTATTCACAGGTCTCTTCTAAATGGCACAAGTCAAGCTTTAAGGGGGGTTTCACTGAAGTGTTGCAATAAGAGACATTAATTGTACGCAGTGTATATCCCATTAGAAGCAACTACCATTTGAAGCATTTCAGGATGTAGGAACAGATCTCTCCCATGTGATTAGACATAGAAAGCCTCCCTTGTTCTCTCGGAGCAATGTAAAATGGACTCCCACTGTTGTCAGAGCATCGCTGAACACATACTTTTCCTTCTCAGGGAAGTGTAATGCCAGAGTGCAGGCATCCAGGGATGTTTCTTTGATTTCAGGAGAAGCAGAAATAAGCCCTGTGTGCTGGTGGGTCCTTCCTCCCCTCATTCTGTGCCTCCCTCGAGTTCTGAAGTATATGGTGTTTTGAATAATTGGCCTAATTTCAAGCTTTCTTTCCCATCGCTCCCCCTAAAAGTGGTTTGTACTTATGCACAGTGACTGTGTGACTTTTGCTCTCTTCCAGAATGCATTTCTAGATACTTTTCAGAGCTCTAGTTCATCTGAACTTCTTCCACTAATGCATGTGGCCACAGCCACGATGTGCTCTTCCTTTCATCCATTCCCCAACAGGATTGCAGCATGGATGCAGATGGGTTGTGCTTTTGAGTTAGAGAGGAAAGAGAGACTGGGAATGTTTTATCTTTATGTGTTTCTTTTTCCTTTGTTAATATTTATTTGTAATGAGTCAATTTTGAGAAGGAAAAGAACTGGAAGGGATGAGTCTAATGCTCATCCCTAGACCCCAGTGAAGTTTATCCCCCAGTGTTAGATAGTGTCTCCTAAAAGTCTGTCACCTGCACAGTCTGTAGTTTCCTCCCGGAGGTAGACAGCACGACACAGAGAGGTGCAGTTCTCCTGCATCTGCTTCCAGTGCGTTGCACTCTCACACTGGGCCAGAGCCCTGGAAAGGATGTCGGGTTTGATTAGATATTTTATGGCATGTGAATTTATAGGCTGGCCGGCAGGATTGGTTTCTCCCCTAGCCAGTGTCAGTAAGAAAATATGCTGTAATGGTGTGTTTCTGATGGGTCAGTAGGTCTGTGATCAGCTGCAGTGCATGTCCATAGTTTGTGGGTTAAGGTCACAAAGGTGTGTTAGTTACTCACTCAGCTGGTAGGCGCTGCCTGAAGACAATGGAGTCAACACAGACTCCTGAGTTACCAACTGGCTCAGCCAGCCATGCACAGATAGTGACAGAGGGACTAGCCCAGCCACCTGCACCCAGCGGGGTGGAAGCTTGCTGTGGCCTTGCACTGTTAGCAGAAAATGCTGTTGCCTGGCTCCCTACGGTGTGTAATGTGTTGTCTTCCCTTGGTGAGCCCTTCCACCATCCTCAGGGGTCAGCCGCAGGTGGCAACAGTGGGGAGTGTGCTTTATTCCACGTCTCTGGGGAATATTATAACGATAATTTTCAGCCTCCATAATTGGTTTTATGTTCTGTAGGTTATTTCCAAGGAGGAAAAAACATTGGAAAGTATTTAAAACAAAATAAAGGTTAGCCTTGAGACATGAAGAACTCACAAAGCAAGAGGAGAAACATCTTGGCAGGCTTTGTCACCTTTGCCTGTGGCTTGGTGCAGAATCAGAGGCATTAGTAATGGTAACAACCTTGTTCAGCCCTGTTTCCGATTCCCCCTCCAATGGAAGAACAACGGGTTTTCTCCAATTCCATTCTTTATCTATGCATTTGGCAAATAGGTGATGGCGAGCAGATAAAAAACACAGCAGAAATCTCCTGTTACCATCTTCGCCTTCTAGATGAAAGCCCATGATGCCTGTGGAGTCCACACTGTGGGTATTCACCTTCAGCCAGTGTCCACTGCCCACAGCTTCACTCACCAGCGCTCTCTGTAGACAGCCAGGAGGGGGTGGCATTCATCACTGCTGTGCAAGAAGCCCGTCTTCAGTGCTTCTTGTCAGCAATTCCCTTCACTTGGCCTGCAGCTCAGATCTAGCTGCTTTCATACATTCTTTTCATTTATGCAGGTAAGGGGAAAAACCAAAACAAATGAAGTAGATTCTTTCTCCTCATATAGAAAGATGATTAACCAATGCCAGTAGTTGCCAAGCAGTGTACACTTCAGAGATGATACTAGTATAGAGAGAATCTACCAATGTTGCTGGCTTGTCCATATTTTTAATATATTCCGTGTGATTAATTAAGGATAGGCTGTTTTCCGTGTGCATGAAATTTCCTTTCATAAACCGGTGAAGTTTTTCCACAGACTGAAGGCCAATTCTGATCTCACTTACACCTGTGTAAACCTGGACTAGCTCCTCTGGAGCCTGTCCATCTAATCTAATCTGCCTGTTTTCAAGTGTGCCAGGCATTAGGGTATCTGAGCACCTATGCTTATCCCCAGACTTAAAGCCATGTCACTGGGTTCAGTCTTACTCACCATGTCCTTCATTTATAATTTATCAGCCAGAATGATGTTAGGTGATTTGCACTCTGAAGTAATCATCACTCGGGCAGCAAGATGATGGATAGGTGGAGGGAGAGCAGATGGTATAAAAGATTAATCAAAAAGCGAGAGCCCATGCCACTGCAGGTCCACAGCTAAAGATCCTCTTGGGTGTGAAAAATGCTAGACTAATGGTGAAGTATTTGTCTCCTGAATTTGTGCTATTACTAGGAAATCCTCACTGCACAGGGCTTAAAAGGCTGGCAGCTTTTTTGGGAGCCTGGCAGGGCAGGTCTCCCTCATGAGCATGGCTGCATCGGGGCGGTTCAGCCTCCATCGCACGCTTCAGCACATGCTGCCTTCTGCTTTTCCCCCTCTCACATACCATTTGCTCCAGCACAAACACAACCTGACTCTCACACCATTAGTACTGCTGCTCTCCACACACAGACCCCTCTCTCCCTTGTCACCCCTCCTGCCTGTCTGATTCCTCCTTAGCTGGCTGTTTCCTTCCCCATCCCATCAAACCTCTCCCCTCTGGATAGGGCAGTCATCAGTTACCTTTCCCATTTGCATACCATTTCTCTGGTCATTTTTTCCTGCTCTAGCTTCTTCCTGATTCATGTTTCCCCTCAGACATTTCAGGTCCTCCTTGAAGATTGGTCATGTACCCTCCAAGAGCAGTCAAGTGTGAGCAAATGTGAGTTTTGCTGCCCCAAACCAGGGAGGGCCAAATGCCAGGCTGAAGCCAGAGCCAGGCAAAAGGGAGGAAGGATGAGAGTTAGGAGAAGGAATTAGGAAGTCAGCCCCACGATTAGCCTCACCATCCCCACTGCCCCTGTGAAAGGCAGGACAGAAACAGAGACAGATGCTGTGAAACTCGAGCTGCCCGTGAGATTTAGGCAGGATCAGAGAAGAACCTCTGAAATTGGTATCAAGAAAAAGCAGTGATGTGGTATGCTAGATGTCAGCCAGTGGGGGCTGAGCATGGAAAAATAGAGGGGAGAGGAAAGTGTGGATCTCATACCTATGGCCACAACTGTTAACCCATCAACAAACACTGCAGCTGCTGCTTTTTCTGCAGCTTTAGGGCAATGAGAGGGTCTCCTGCTTTGCTCCAGACAGCAGTGTCGTTTCAGTTGCTCTCATGCAGCCTCAGCACTGTGGCATACTTGGCTGAGGTCTTCAAAGACTGTCTTCACAGCATGAAGTGCAATAAACTTAAGACCATTACCTGTATCGGGCCACTCATTGCAACTGTGTTGGAGCTGGTAGGCATTAGTGTGGGCCAGAAACGACTACATCTCAAATTTGTTTTAAATTAAAGCTTTAGGTTTGCAGGAACTTTTTATTGCCCCAGGCAAGAAGAGGGGTGGAACGGTGTTGCACCCTTCCAACATAAACCTGACTTGGGCAAAGCCCACCGTGTGCCGGCTGCACAATCCTCCTGCAGCGCTTCCTGTTCAGCTATTTAATTTGGTTGCCATTGGCCAGCTTTAAAACCTGGGGTTTTAATCTGCTGTAAATTGGGGCAGCTCTACTGAAATGTGGTTTTCAGTTTGTGGTCTGTTGATCCCTAGGGGCTCTGTGGACTGCTTCGAAAGAGTCTGAAAAAGGTAACTAAGAAAAGTAAACCCTACTGTCAATAGACTTAAACTGCCAATACATGGGCCTTTTTCCTCCACTAGAACCATTCTGAGGTGCCAAAAAATGAAAATGACTGAGGATCACGAAAAGAGTACTGTTTTACACTAGCTGAGGATCTGTCCCTGCCTGTTCACTGAGTAAAAAAATAGTTCTGAAGAGGTCATCAGGATGTAGTAAGCAAATGTTACAGCCTAGGATCAGAGTTCTGTGTGCATTTTTAAAGAATTTTGAAAGCAGTCTAAAATGCTGTCACATATACTATATATCTGTTTGTAAGCTGGCCTGGCTGAACAGCAGCAGATAGCAAAATGCATTTGGAATAATTTGAGCACAATATTTGGGAAAACTGTTGTTCCAACATTGCTTCAGGAGGCCTATGCCCATCTCTTCTAAATGAAAAATGAGCATTTGAAGTAATGTTTTAATATGGTTTTATGTAACATAACCTCAGCTAAAAAAATGCATTTAAGCTCTTACTAACTTCAAAGCAATAAAAGATCTTTCATTCATTTCCAGTCGTGTCACATTAATTTATCTTTTCCTGAGTTCTGACAGTTTTGTGTATTATATAAGTAGGCATAAATATGTTCCCTGCAGTATTTTATTTATTCTTTTCTTAGAAGTGGCTAGAAGATGCATATGCTGTTTCATGAAGGATTTTGAGACATAGTATTGTTTTGCAGAGCAAGAAAACTTTCAGAAAGGAAATGTAGGAATTCTGAAGGCAACGTTTCCCTCAATGATGTCTAAGCAGCTTTCTTGGAGTCTGTCACATATTTTTTGTGTTTCTTCCTAACTCTAATTTTAAAATATTACTTGATTTTGTAAAGCATTTTGATTTTACAGAACTACATGTTCCAGTGGAATAGGGCTCCATACAAACATCTTTGAACAATTTTGTTTCATTATAGTACTCTGACTCTAGATCAGACTACTGGAAAGATTCAGATACCTAACAGAGGCTAGAGCTATTTGGATGTGGAATCTAAATTCTATTTGCAATCAAACTCAGGTTATCCTGCTGATATTCTCTAGCACCCAAAGAAAAAAAAAAAGTTCTTTCTTGCAGCAAAAGTCTATCAGCCAAGTCCTGCTCACTAGACTTCAACAAGTTCCTGTAACTGCACTAAACTACATGCACACGGTGAGGGAGGCAGGGTTCAGCCTTGTGTGAGGAAACGATGCTGCTTTCATAAAGCTGTATTTTCTCCCTCCCTTAGTTAGCACTGGGTTGCAACTTCTTGCTTTGTGATTTGCTCCAATCTTTTCCATTCCCGGGCTTCAGGAAGAAATGTGGTGTCCCTATAGCCAGTCATTAATAAGTAAATATACTTTTTCGAAAGCAACTGGAAGATCACAGGAGTAGCAGAACCTGATACGCTCTGCCAGACAAGGGGAAAGCAAGTGAGGCTGCTGCAAAGGGAAAACCATTTTGTAGCAGTGATTCTATGTATGTTCTATCCTTAACCTTTCCCTTCTCTGAATATTTACCATGTGCAAATGATGTGCATTTCATATAGATCTAAACCATGCCATAGTTTTATATAGATTACCTATGTGTAGCAAGTACAGTCTATGATGAAAAGCAGAGGTTTGTGTTAGTTCATATAAACATATGATCTCAGCAGTATCTAAAACATATGCTACTTACCATAGCATTTGCATGTGCATTCATATGTTTTTGTTCCACTTGGGTTATCTTAAGAGCCTTAGGGCCTACCCCATTTGCACATTTGACTTAGATGGATGCAAAACCACCATATGAAAATATAATTGTGGAGGAGAGGAAGTGGGACATTTCAGAAATATGGATTATCTTCCTCCTTTCCTGTCAGTTTGGTGTCTGCATCTGTGTTTATATGCACATGCTGCTGTCACACATTTACCTGGATTTACTTTCAGGACAAACAGCCCTAAAGCTGCATCTTACATCACCATATAAGGCAGTTCAAAACAGGGTATCTAAGCTGTTTCTCTCCCTTGAAATACAGGTGGGAATTCCTATTCTCCTCTCTCCTTACATTAACTTTTTTCACTGTCATATGTGCACCTAATTTCCCCATTACAAACTGGACCATGCATGCGTACATGAATATCGACTTCGGAGGTTACAGTGAGGCAAAACTCATGGTATTTTCTCTTCATGGAGCAGATGCTTTGACAGTTCATAAGTTATTCATGCTCATTGCCCTCAGGGACCCATTTATATAAGCTGGAGAGATATATTGGGTGCCTGCCTATCTCTTATGCCTGTTTATCATATGTCCCCATAATTATAATTGTATCCCAATTTATACCGTATCATTGTCACAACATGCTTTTGAGGAAGACAATTGCAACTGTTCCCAGTTTCCTCAGGGTAAAAAGGGCCCTGTGAGGACATGAGCTGGTTGCCCCACATCTCAAGAAGTTCATGCTGGATCTCTGAAATCCCAGTCTAACTCTGTCATCCGTTGGAGTTCTGTCACCCCTCTGTGCCAGGGTGTGTAAAATCCCCTATCAAACACTTTACAAACAGAAATCGGCAGATTCCAGCTTAGCTGCTGCAACTCCAGCTCTAAGCATCGATCTTGGCATTAGACCCCAGCTCTTTTCTTAAAAGACACTGTGTTCAGTATGTCCCACTCAGCTTTTGCCTTCCCTTCAACCACCACTGAAATTTTCTTGCCAGTGCTGGGCAAGGGACAGGTTGCAGGTTTTAACACCTCCATCACTGGACAGAGATATTGATATCAGGTTTTTTGGGTTCATTTGATTTGATTTGCATTTTGTAGCGGCTTGAATGCATTATGCAAACCAAATATATGCTTGGGTGCCTTCTTACTTAATACATGTTTCGTGTTAAGAGCATCATTCCTTGTGCTTTGTTTACTGTCAGATTTGCCTTCTTGTCTAAATTAGCTGTGGATGTCCGGCTTCTGATTTACACAGAACAAGAGATGACTAGTTATCTCTGAGCCTAGGTCAGCTGCTCCTGTGGAAAAACTCTAGGGAAAGCTGTGGATGCACTGCTGAATTAATTAGGAGAAGGAAGTGTTCTTGGAAGAGGCAGCACTTCCTTTTATGCAGGATAAGATGTGGCCGGATGCCAAGGGTGGGGAACAGGGGCATGATTGAAGATCTAGATAAAGGAGAAGTGCTTTTCCCTGTAAAGATGAAGCATTTTCCTAAAATTTGATTTCTTATGCTGTGTGGAAATCAAGCTGTTCCACACTTTTTTTTTCAGATCTTCTGCTTCAGTTGCAGATTTTCTCTCTTACTCAGCAGTCCAGCCAGTAGAAATGAAATTTCCTTCCTCTTTGAAGCTTGCAGATGCTAGATTCAAAAAAGGGCAAATGAAGGAAGAGCGCAGGCTATACCCATTTTTGGCTGCAATTTATGCTTCCAGGAGTGGATGACGGAGAGGAGCACCATGACCCTTTCCAGCTTTATTCTCAGTATTGCACCACTGATGTCATCAGAATTTGTTCCACACTCAAATTAGCATCACCACTGTTATTTGCTGAAGATCAATAATTTGCAGATGTACATATGTGTGCGTATGTACATGCACGCACACACAGAGGGATTTATGGAGACAAGTAGTGTGTTTCATTAGTCCAATCACTACCGGGTGTTTAAGTGTAATAGGGTTACAGCTGGCTTGATATTTATACAGCAGCAGGACAAGAGTTCTCCTTGCCCACCGTGTAAATCCATTTGACTTTGTAAATGTATGACTGTAGCTCTAATGACATTGCCTTTTCCCACCCACCCCCCATTGACTTGCTCTTGCTGCCTGCCTGGATATATTTCCTTTCATTTTCATGCAGAGTATGTCACCATTTCATAACTTGGTAAATCAGCTCACTCTTTTGATTCCTCCCACCAGCGCAGCTGTACATCAGAGCAGAGTCCCGTGTCCCCCGGGTGGGATGCCTGCTGTGGCAAATGAACAAGGAAGCCACCCCAGTTCTGCACTTCTATTTACTTAGCCTCTATGTAAAAACACATATACGTGGGGGTTTTTTTGAGCATGCAGACATCCGCTGGGGCTAGCATTGTTTTCACTGATTGTTGCCGCTGGAGCTCTGGAGACAGCAGTACTGATCCATATGGAAACGAGGTTTCCATAAATCTGTCAGACTTGAATTCTCTTGCAGAGCCTCATCCGGTCGCTTGCTCCTATTTTCTTTTCCGTGTTTTCAGTTCCTGATTGAGTCGAGTTCAAACAAGCCACTTATTTGGCAGTGCCCTTGAAATAAAGGCCTGGTTTAATTGTGCCTTGGAAATCCTGGGAACATAAGGTTTCCTCATGCGCTTGGAAAAAGTATATTCGCAGGTACACGTGCATCTGCTGTCCCACGTCCTCTGGCACACACGGGGTAGAGCTCTCCAGCATGCCTCTTTTTAGCATGCGGGGGCTGAGTGCTTTTCAAAGCCCAGGATTAGACTCTTTCTTCTGTTAAGGAGTGGCTATTAGCATTTGATGCCTTCTGTCCTGCCTGCTGCTTTTATGCTCCATTGGCGCTGTTTCAGAAATGACATTATCACGGGATTGAGCAGCTCAGGGGATTGAAAACTGGTGGCAGACTCTTTCCCCTCCAGGTCAGGAGTTCATCACTGACCTGGACTAATACTGGCTGAATGTCATTAGCATCTGAAATCTTCTCTCCATTCCTTAGCAAACACATATCCTGTTGCTCCCCAACACAAAATTTTGCTTTACTGGGCACCCTTGGATGATGCTGCAAAGACACCCATAGCTAGAAACTGTCCTGTCAGAGATAGTGGCAGCAGACTGGCCAGGTGGTGTGAGCATAATATGCAGATATGTTTTCCACCATTGTCCTCTCACTAGTACCAAAGTTACTTGCACAGCCTTGGGCTATGGCGGAAGCCTCATCATGACAGGACTGAGGGACATGATGAAGAGTGGGAGACTATGCTAGACTGAGAGGGTTGTTCATAAGCAGAGGTATTTGAAAGTTAACTAAAATGTGCCCGATAAAGCAAGAAACTTTAGACTTTCACTGTCTATCCCTGTGTTTCTGAGGAAGGTGAATTAGAAGGAAATGATGCTAATTTGTTGTGACCTTTGGGGATCAGAAGATGATGTGGCGATAAAATCAAAAAGGATTTTTTTCTTCAGCTGGAGCAAACTGCATGAAAGAGAATTTGCTTTCCATATGATACAAGATGCTACACAGATACCACATGCCTGACCTGCTCTAAAACCATCTGTCATCAGCTCTAGGCAGCACCTATTTATCTTGGTGGAAGAGCTCCTCCGGTTGGTTTAGTGGCCTGTCTGTATATGTTCATAAGCTAACAGAGCTGCAGCCAGCTTAAACAGCTTATTAGTATTGTTTACTGTACTTTGTTATTTAATCAGAAATACTGATAAGCCATCTAAAAACTAGTGGCTCTTCAAAGCCTTTCACATAAAAGTGGCATTGGAATGCAAGTACAAAATCAAGACTTGCAAAGATGCAGCTCAGGGCCCTGTCCTCCACTCTTCCCCTTATCTTTCTATTTTTCCCTTCTGGAATGCAGAGCAGCCTTTGAGTTCTTTGGCTGTGGTGGGTTTATTATATGACCTCTTTATATCTGAGGAGGTTTAATAACTTAATTTTTAGAAAGCATTCATATTTCAGGTTCCTTTCTACTCTGGCAAGCATCAGGGTGTTAAAGCCAGTGCATCCCACTGGGGCACATTCCTGGTTTTTCTGCCCTCCCCTTCTCTCCCCATCACTGACCATTAAATCTAGAGCCAAGCTTGCTTTATGGCCCATGTTCATGGAGGTTACTGTGTCTATGTGTGGGGACCTAACAAATACAGTCCATCATGAAACCTGTCGTTAAGCATGAATCAGCTGGTGGGAGAGCTTGAGGAACCTCTGGACAACCATGAGAGCAACCACCTTATTAATTCCTGGCATGCAGCAAGGAAAGGGGAGGAAGAAACCCAAAGACTTTCTTCAGGCTGTGTCATACATGGCTGTACATGGTATTGCTACCCGGGCAACACTGTGGCTATTTGCCTTCTCCCTGCCTTTTTGTATAATGCTCTCTCCATGTGCAATATTTACCTCCCTCCTTAGTTGCCATGCTACTGTTCCTTCCCTTTTAATCCTCGTTAAAGATTCAGTTCTCCTGTGATTTCCTCAGGAAATGGAACAAACTTGAGTAAGTTCTTGAGTCCTCTGCCCACCCCCTTCCCCTTCTGTATTCTGCACGTCTGCCTATTAGATTATAAGTGATTTGTAGAGAGGCTTAGCTTTAGCTGGAGTCTTGTACATTGTCAGCTTCATTGTCGTCAGTAAATGCACAATTTACCCGGGCTTCTTGCTTTCTTCTTTTCCTTTTAAAAATAAAAAATCCCTTGAAGCTCTAAAATAAAACTACAAATCCACAAAGGTTTAACTGCAGTGCCTTAAACAGGTGCTTTATCCACTGTGCTGTTTGAACTGTGGATACTAGCATTTGTGACAATCTAACAGTGATGCTTTGTCCACTGGAGAAAGCCTAATTGCTCTCCATGACAGCAAATAAATCCATGGAGATTTTCAAGTTAAAATTCGGATTTCAGACTAGCTGTGCTGTACAATACGTAGCACTATCTCCACAACACAGAGTTGTGTGCACATCCAGTTTCCTGGACAAAGCAATGTATTGTCTCTTTTTATTAATATTTATTTGTTTTCTGTAATTGGGGTACTTGTTGAAAGAATATTTGTGTGTTACAAAATTGAAAGCAGATACTCTACACTGAGAAGTTGGGGCATCACTGTGAGAAACTGGTGTGAGCAGAGAGGGGAGGCCAGTTAATTCATCAGGACATTAATCTTGATCTTGGAAGATTTGCTCCACTTCGTATTTCCTGTATGAATATGAAAAAAATCCCTTATTTGTCATGTGTCTTTGGGCACTTCAGCAAGACTTAGCTCCTAAGAAGTTTGTGAAAATCTGGGCCTCAGTCTCTCCTTGCCTAAGTTCCCCATATGAAAAGCTTGCTTTGTCCAGCATGAACTGAGTTCCTGACCGGCTGTCAGTGTTTCACAGTGAAAATCAGGCTTTGCACTGAAGCAACACTTTGTTTTAAAGAATCCCCAAATGTTGCTGGTTTAGGGTCATTTTGACATTCTGCATGATGGCAGAGCAGCTTGCAAGAGACAGCATGTGTCCATCTTGAAGCTGAATGGGTCTGAGGAAGCACCTAACCATTAGGCTGACTCATGCCACTCAAGGCAGCTGAGGCTAAAGCAGAGACTTGGCAGTCTGGAGACCTGGGCTCTCCCTCACTCTGCAGCAAAGCCAAGATGACTCTGGGCAACCCTCTTAATATTTCTTTTCGTGCATCAGCAACTTTATGTCATCTCCAAAGAAGGTGAGAGGGTGATGGTGATTGTGGGGGTCTTACCCCAAATCTGTGCAGAGCTCACCCAGGATTCAGCATGATGTGAATTTTCACGTGAAAAAAAATTGGCTCTGTCATAGAGTTGGTGGACATCACCCACACATCCTGCCATCGTTTTGGAGCAAATGCGTAGGCTGGCCTGTCAAAGGAAGGCTGTACCTCCAGTTTGTTGAGGTGCGTGGAGTGTTAAGGGACTGACACACAGAGAGCTTGCCCTGCTAATGGATCAGGATTTTTATAGACAGAAGGGATATGCCGTAGTCAGAATGGTAAATCTGTAATGACAGACGTTCGTTCTATATTTGTGAATGACCTGATTTGGCATGCATGCAGTTCATTCTCCTGACAATAATGGAAACATGGTGTGAGACAGACAGAGAAATAAAGATGTGGTTAAAGTGAAGCTATAAATTTATAAACGTTTTGGTTTAAAGTATTTTCCCCACCTTAATTTCTCACCTTTTTTTTTTTTTAAAAAAAAAAAGCCTCTGTTTGAATAGTCTTTGAAAAGCTTTCAGTTCTCCTCCTCCTTCTTTTTCCTCCTCCCTCACCTCCCTCCTAAGCTCCAGAGATGAGTGTAAGACATCTGTCAAAGCTGTGGTAACGGATTTTTCCTGATTTGTGAGGACCCTAGGAATCTGTCAGAGCATCCCCGCCTGCTGTGGTCCTGTCACTGGGAGATAGCTGCCCCAGGAGGCAGGAGTTGGACACCACTGGGAGACAGACCATTTTGTCCTAATGTTAATTTGTCCCTGAACTGGAGACAGGGGAAGGGGTCTTTTCCCTACAGAAAGAGAGAGTTTGGAGGGGAAGATACCAGAAACTTTAGGAAACATTAGCAGAGGCTGTTGTGCCCTCAAAGAAAAACCCTTCTAGCTTTCTGCTCCACATTTTTCCCTCCCTCCTTCAGGAAAAATTCCTAAACTGCTTTGGCTCGGTACCAACTATTCCTTTGGCCTCCCAGCCAGAAAAGCTCACTGGGGATGGAAAAATTGCCATACACAATGGTTTTGAGAACTAATAACACATGCATGCGGTCCAGCCTTGAATTTTATGAAATATGGTGCATAGCTTTCAATCCTGTTTTGTCAGAGGCCTTGACTGCTTAAAAGCCTTCCAGTCCCTCTCCCGCCTCTCTTGCCCCCCCCCCCCCCCCCCCAATAAAATAAATCCCACACGTTTTCTCTCAACTTCCAGCATGTGTGACGGTAATTGTGTCTCGGATGCTGGCAGAGCGCCCGATCTGTCAGCCTCACCCGGGGATGGGGAAGGAGCGGGGGAAGGATGCCTGCTGGATCAGCTCGGCTGGGAGGGGACGTGGGGGCTGGGGGCCAGGGCGCTCGCTCTGCCAGCCCCGCACAGGAGTGGGAGGGCAGGATCCTGCCGCTTGCCTGGGACAGGCTGGGACACGAGGGCATCTGCCTCGGGGGCGGCTTCCTTCTGGGGGAAAAGCTTGGGGCCAGTGGGTGTAAACAGCAGCAATTAGTTAAATCAAGGGGCCAGCTACGAGTGAACTCATTACATCAGTGCATTGTACTCCAGCAGCTCGTAATTCTTCTACCCCCTGTTAGTACAGATGGGTCCTCCCTCGGTAAATGAAGACACTCTGTGTTAGTCACGCTGCTGGATCAAGAAAACTGTGGCGCTGGCTTTGCAAGTGAGCAAGACGAATCTGCTCAGTACCTGGCCCTTTTTGCATGGTCTCTAGCATGGCTACTTATGTTAGTGAAAAGAAAAAAAAAAAAGTGTGGATTGCACAGATCTCCAGAGAGGATAACTCTTGGAAGGTGTGCGGTGCCCAGGGGAATGGTTATCTGTCCTGATTATGACCTCTAGAAACTGATGTGATTGAAAAATCAATTTAATTCTGGAAGAACTTACCATTAAAAGACAACTCATGGAACTTAATTGCTTGAAATAGTTTGAACTTGAAGTAAGCATAATTCTGGAAAATCTATCAGAGATAGCAGGCATATACCATTGGGGTAGCATCCTCCTCTAGTTCTTACGATACTCAATTTCAATGGATAAGGCTTACAGGAGGCTTATGCTGTGATCAGCAGTGAAATAATTAGCCACCGTTATCATTAATCGTCAGTACCCATATGAGTCCTCCAAGTGAACATTACTGAGCTGTTGCTTCCAGGTCCTTAAGCAGACTCCTGTATCGGCTTACACCATAGATGCATATTTCCTTCCAGATTGTCCTCAGACGTAGAGGAACAAGGATGCAATGTGAAGGACAAGGAAGCAGCATGACGCCATGGCTGGAAGGAAGCAAGTGAGCGAGGATTGGGTGTGTGCAGCAAGTTTGCTGCACGTGCCAAAAGAGGAACAGCAGGAGAGGTGCTGGGGCCTACAAGCCCTCATTCTCACATGCAAAACTTCCAGCTAAATAATAGTCACTTTTTCATGCTCCTGCTAAAAGGATGAGGGCTCAGCCCCAAAGCGTAATAGTTTTAGCAATGTATATTTCTGCCATCACCACTGTCATTTTGCCTTGGTTTACTATGGTTGCAGTAGATCCTGGATGTACACAAGGATGCCATTATGCCAGGCACTGAAAAAACCACTGACAGCCTAAAGAGCTCACATCCCAAAGGAGCAACTTTTCCCCCCAAGGACAGCCAAGCAGTGGAAGAGCTTGCTTGCAGACACTGTGCAGACTCCATCTTCAGAGGTTTTCAAGACCAGACGGGACAAAGCTCTGAGCAACCTGGTTTGATCCCACTGCTGGCCACGCTTGAACAAGTGGTTAGATTAGGGACCTCCTGGGTTACATCACCCTGAATTATCATCTTCATCTGGGGTTGTTTATGTTTTTATGTTAAAAACCAAACACTGTGCTCTACCTGTAGGCAGGTACCTGCCTACAAGCTAACTTGTTGATGGCATTTTCTCCTGTGCAAGGCCTTCTGAAGAAAATATTATGCATATGGGTATAGGCAGTCTTGTTTTCTTCTCACCTGCATCTTAGTGACCGGGGCACGTCAACATTAATTGTGAATATTTCTTAGGAATATTATTTGTGAGCAGTTTGGTGCTTTTTCCTTAAGCTCACTAAGTCATTACTCACAGTTCAGTCACATCTCCAATGGTGGTTGAACATAGCAAAGCAATTATTTTTTTTCTCTGGTGCTAAGTATGTATTTGCACAGCTTGCTTTTTTTTTTTTTTTTTTTTTTTACTCTGATTACATTATTTTCTTTCCTTATACAAGGATACTTCCTCCACTCTTCACCCTTCCTTCTCACCTTCCCTCCCCTGACATGCCTCCAGTGCCAGGATGACAGCTCTAAGGCTGCTGGCAGTCCGTTGGCTGTTGCAAATCAAGGACTTTAATCACAGCATGATGCCATCATGTGAGCAAATATGATATTGATGGTGTTTGCTAATATGCTTTTTTAAAAATAGTGAAAATGTTGAAAATAAGTCTTTTAGGGGAATTTTACATATTAATGCATGGTAATTTTAATATGTATTAATACTTTTTCCATTCGGAATGCTTAATTGATAAAGATTATGTGGATAAAAATCTATAATTAACTGATAAACATTAAAACATTAACAGATAAAGATTTATATTGTTCCTGAGGAAAATGATAAGAGTTTTCCTCTTGGCTGCACCTTTTTAAGGAGTGATAAAGGAAGAAAAATAGGGATATGGCATTTAGTAGGGCTTAAATGTAACTTGCTTTATTGTGCCATTGCTGAATTAAGGTAATTAAACTTCACACAAACTTTTTTTTTTTATTATTTTTGAAAGAGAAATTAATTTCAGCCTAATTGTAATACTTCATTTTCTCGGAAACTGTTCTGGACCAAGAATTGCCATAATCAGGGATCAAAGCAGACAGTTTTCCTTCTGTATTCCTCACCCAGAACTCAACAGAAACCACAGCTTGCATAACAAAAGATTAAAGGCTGTGCAGCCTGTCTTCATGAGACTAAAAATTTGCTCACATATGAGGAAGTCCATCAAAGCTTGTCTAAAGGTTGTATGTGACAGGAAATACGCTAATTTTACAGAGTGGTTAAATGGATTTTCCTACCAAATCAAAAGTAGAAGTAGAACTAGAGCCAAATCCACCCACCAGTGGGAATTCAGTGGAAACACCTTCCTTGACTTTGCATCTGGAATTAGTCCATCAGACCTCAGGACCTCACTCCAGCTGATCCCACCCTGGACCCACCAGACTTTGCTGCTGCTCTGCTAAGGAGACTGCAGCGCTTGACTTCTGAGGGCCAAGTGCTTGGCTTGTTCACTGCTCAAGGCTGCACTGAACCTTCCTTATTATTGTGCCAGTGCCAAATCCAGCCTACCTTTTTTAATACGTCTTGTGTGTAACCATTTTCAACCACTGATATTTTCCTTTTCTTAGCTTTTTTTAAAAGGTTTTTCAATACAGATGTCTTGAAATAATACTCCTGCAGAACAATGCTAAGATGTAATGATCAGCACAGTCCTAATGATGTTGCTCCTTTAGCCTCTGTGCACTAGGTATTTGCAATGTAGAATGCATTTATGATCACTTCTCCCAGTGAAGAGAGTAATTATTAGTAATGTATGGGCTGTTTACCAGGTTTTTTTAACACCTGTGTCTTTCACTGTGATAATCTACTTTTGCATCAAGAATTTTGCATTTATCTGGGTGAGTTATTATCTTTCACTCTGTTTCAAAATGAAATTTGTGCCTTCATACTTCTGAATACAGATCTCACAGTCTCAAATCAACTACACTGAATATGGAAGGTCAGTGCAATCCCCGGGGATATTTTTTGAAAAAAGAGGACACCCCACCCAGCATCTGTATTTTGTAAGGAAAAAGGACTCTCTTGTTAGCAGAGAACCAGTGTGTTTTCTACGTCCCAGGACATGCTGTTGCCAATCCTTTATCCTCTCAGACATTGAGAGCAGGCATCGGCCACGTCCAGCCCTTCGTATTCCAATAGCCATCACCATCCTCCCCAACTCCTTTTCCCAGCACATCCCTGCCTAGGAAGACCACCTGTGTCCAGGCAAATGCCATCAGCAGGTCGTAGCCCTTCTCAAAGGCATCTCTGGTGACTTCTACAGGCTGACGTGATATGTCTGTGCCACTGGTCTCTCTGACTGCATGCTCACCTGCAAAGAGAAGGGCCCTTCCCACATGAGCAGAATAAATAGAGGTGCAATAATGGTGTGGTGTGATTATATCCAAACTAGCCAAAACCAGAGTCCCAGCACATCTGAACATGCATACAAAATGGGCACCCTTCCCCCAGAGTTTTGGCTCTCTGCTGACAAGGAAGCACAACTCAAACTCCTTTCACTGTTTTCTTAATACAAAAATAGTCTCCCTTGCCTTGAAAAATTATTGTGGCATGACTAATTACACCTAGAAACATATATATTTTTTCTAAATATTGGTAACTGGATGATTAGCTTTATTCCAAAATCATGTCCAAAGCAGTCAGCTACGTTACCGCTGATCTCTTTGCCTGTACTTCAAAACTGCAGCTTATTTGGGCACACTCAAGTTTAGCTTTCCCTGGCTTCATTGGCTAGTGTAACTTCACTTGGAGAAATAGCTTTAGGAAATGTTGATTAAAAAAGAAAAAGATCAGTCATACTGCTCCGCTAATTACATTGGCCATATTAATGGCACAGACTGCTCATTTTCAGGCTCTGTTGGAAAGATTACCCAGAGAGGTATTATTCTCTCAGTACAGTGTCAGATGTCACCCTGTGGGATATTAAAGCCATGTCAAGATTGTGTTGAAAAATATTTTTTTTTCTTCTGTACAGTAACACATACAGCACTAGATTGCATTAAAAAGAAATCCTTTTGCAGAAGAAATGTTAATGTGGGCTGCCAAATGGGAGAGATTTTCCATAGTTCACTGTTAATATAAGACCTCAGCTCTTGTGGAACATGCTGTCCTCTAATGAACAGCTCCTTAATGAGAGCAGAGAATCAGGGTTTCACATCTATACGAATGACAGCAAAGTTTGGAAGGTGTTGTTTCTGTTTTTCTTTCTTATTCCTTTTAATACAAGCACTAATTGGCTTTAAATAAACCTGGGTAGAACACAATAGATTTATGATATTTTTGTGAAGCAAAACCAGATCTCAGCCATTCAGAGAAACAGGCTCCCCTTTTATGAGGTAATTATGATTTAGTATTTACTGTCTCCCCGTTGAGTCTGTGGGTTGCCTTTAAAGTGGCTCTGGGATGAATGTCAAAAGTGGAATTTGCCTTCTCAACATGTAAAATGCAGGAGATATTTATTGTTTTCCTAAGTAATATTTCTCTTCTGCCTCTACATTGCTTTTTTTCCAAAACAACACCTATAAATTACCCCCAGTGGACAGGTTGCTGCATCATCAGATAATGTTTTTTTTGGAAGAGTTTGGGAAGATTTCCAGGAATGTAGGTATTTCTTCTAGTAGCAGCAATAGTCATCTTCCAAGGTTTCTTTCCATCTTTCACTTGATTTCCAAGTTTTTGTTGATTTAACAGGATGTAAAATCCTTAAAGTACAGAAGGTGACACTTTCATACAGGCTTGCCATTGGGTTCGTTTCTTGGTTTTGGGAGAAGACTTGGGAGCAGGCTCTCTTTAGGGTTTAATTTCACAGGACTGTGACCCAGCCCCAGGACTTCAGTGAGAGCTCGTTCTGCTATGCAGAGCTGGGCCAGCAGTATAGTTCTGGAAGGGCAACTGAACAGATTGCTAACAGGTCTCAACCTGAGCTTTTCCAGAGGTCCTGGGAAATCAGGCAGTGTTCTCTCTTTCTTGCACCCTCTGCTCTTTGTCCATTGAATTAACCCGCACATTCAGCAACCCACCCTAATGGCATGCTGGAGCTGCATGCTCAGAAAACCCAGCATCTCACTTGCATCAGTGCAGCTCTCACAAAAGTTCCTCCAAAAAAAAAGTCACCACGTTGCTGATTTCACACCTGCACAATTTATTTTTAAAGCCCCTTTCCCTTCCCTTCCCTGCTACCAAATTCAGAAACACTGAGTAGGATTTAGGAATGGTTTAGGGAAAAAAATTACAAACAATGAAAAAAATAGAAATTGCGAAGAATTGCAATAGTGTGGCAGTGCACACCATGTACTTCAGCTGCCGTCAAGACAGATTGTGGGCTACATGTGAATTTGGCAGGGCTGCAGGTGTTCAAATCATGCCTTTGTGCAATCTAGGAGATTTCTTCTACTTTACAGTCTCTCAGCATACAACATCTCCAAAAGCCCAGTGGCACTGAAAAAGTGTGTTTCAACCCTGACAGAAAATATCAATAAAAAGTCCACGAAAGCTATTATCCTTAGAAACAAAGATGGAAATGAAAAGAACACAGGCAATTGGTGAATCTGCATCAGCTCTTGGTTGTGCGTAGCAGAGGATGAATCTAGCATAAGATCAATAAACTGAAATACTGACTCATTAAAAACCAGCACAAAACTCAAGTGGTTTATCCGTGAAGATATCTGGTCATATGAGGAAGCCATTGATCAAAAAATGGGCTCAGTGCAGATGGAGGATGAAAATCAGAGCTTTCTTCCTCTATGCTCTGGTACTATTTGGCAAAAGTAATTGAAAATGTACACATCATTGCTATACACAACAGCAGGTGGTCAGCATGGCTGAAGGAGGACTCTTTTGGAAACCTGCTCCACCAAGAACCTTTATCCCTTCATGGGAGAAGTGAGTGTCAGGACTCAAGGCTGCAAAACACAGCCCAGTGTACACATTGTGGGGTGATGCTGCAGGCACCCACCCACAAAATCCAAGGGTATTGAAGGCCTACATGACCTATGGGGGTCACATGTTCACTAGTTTTCAAATAAAAAGGCATGGGTGGTTTCCAGTATTTTCAGTATCACAAGCCTTGGTGATCCTCAGTAACATACTTACGCATCTGTCTCACTCAGCTGATTTGCACCCAAATGCTCAAGTTGCATTTTTGCCACCACCCCAGGTACACAACTGCCAGCCCAAGGAGCAATTGCTAACTCTAAAATTTTTATTTACAACAAACATTGGTGCAATTACTTGGAGTGATGGACAAGGCAAACAGGACACCGGTTGAGCAAGTTCTGGAAGAGTTTCAACATCTGACATGTCTTGGAAAACATTCTTGCCTTATGGGACTTGATAACCAGCAAGACAATCAATGGTGTTTGGAAAGACATGCGGAAGGAGTGCACTCAGAGCTCTGGAGTATCTGAGGAAGATGATGGTGTAGCTCAAAGAGTAAGCCTTGGATGGAATGCTGTAATTGATGAAAGAGAAGAGATGGCTATTCAAGAGAGTTACTTGAATTTGAACCTGCTGAAGAAGAGCAGAGGAAGAAAGAAGGTGGTACAAGCATGGAACAGTTAAAAATCTTTCTAAATTGTTAGAAGAGACATATAGCTAATTCTTTTTATGTTAGAAATAGATCTGAACATGAACTAAAGCCTGAGATAAAGATTGTCAAGGTTATTGCAGTTTGTCAAGAAATTTATTAACACAAAAAGCAAAGTGATTCATTTCATGTGGGTTTTTTTTAAAGAGCCCATTGACCCCTGGTATTGCCTTTCCTGTTTCAAGTGGAATTCAACCTGTTGCACCTGAAACTGTTTTGCTTCTCTGTTCCTACACCACCTGTGCTTGATGATGACCCAGATGAACCTTCACTGCCAGTAGTTTCAATGGTATCTTTCCCATCTGTGTGGCAATGTGTGCATACTCTACATTTTTTTCAGGTACATTATTACTGCCTTACATTTATTCTTATGTAGTTTTGTTGCCTTATAATTAGCCATTGTATTCCTACTATCTTTTATTTCAATACATTTCTATGATGACAAGTGTGTATGGGGTGCATTAGGGAGTTTGGTGAAAGGAGCTGACATACGTTCCCCTTACTTTCTGTTGAAATAACAGTTTGCAAATGCTGGCTTGACTACTATGGAGTTCCCTTAAGAAGGCATGTGTTGGTATTATGGAGGGAGCGTCATACGCTAATCCCAGTCTTACTGAGCAGAACCCATCCTTACCTAGCACTCTCACCCACCTCTTCTTGATAAACCATAATTATCTAAAATTTCTGGAAATGTTGATGATGTGAGAGAAAAAAGGTCTTGTGCTTTTCTCATCTCCTTCTGTATCTGGATGTGAGAGCAGAAAACTGAAAGCTATGGTAGCTACTTAAAAAATAATCTTTTATATATTTCTTTAAGAGTCTGAACTGTATTATGTAGATTTAGTGATGGTGTATAAAATAGTGCTAGGTATGCATACCTAGTTCTTTATTTCTGAATAGACCTAAAATGCCTACTCTCCAAGACTGCCATTTTGTGCACTAGTATACTTCAGGTGTATTTTTCGTCACTAAAATACGAAGGAAAGTAAAATTCTGAAAATAGAAAGTATTATAGGGTCATATATAAACAAAAAGGAAGGCTTTTTACAAAAAGCTAATAATGCAGCTACTGTAAACTGTCAGGTTTCTATAGAAGAATTCTGGAAAATCAGCATATGACATTCATAGATGCTTCAGTGTACTTCTGTGTGTTGTTGATAATGTAGTTAATGTAGCATCATATTAAGGATCAGCACTAAATTTCATTTGTGACGTATCAGACAATATAAAATGGTTTTGAAAAAAGTAACTCAATTTTATGCGCTAACTATAAAAAATAATTCAATGTACATCAGGAAAAGTCTAACTTCAAACCACATTCTAAACATCCCTTCAATGACTATACTGTGATAATATATATCACATAATAATTTTTTCATTTTTTCCTAAGCTTTTCCTTACTTTCCTTATCAAGCCCAAGGCACAGGTATGGGGGGAAAAAGTGAAAATTTTCTCAAAATAGTTTTTTGCTGCTGGCTTTGACATCTGTAGTCAGGGTAGAATAGGTATGAACAGACCAGTGAAACTGGGTTATGATAGGAGGACAAGGAAGGACATTTTCCTGAAGGCTTAAGACCCAGAGCACCTAGTGTTTGGCAAAATGTCAGAACTAGAGTGAAAAAAAAAAAAAAAAAGGGGGGGGGGATATCTTAGGGGCTGTTTAAATAAAGGCAGCTCATCTAGCTGGAAAGATGGGTATCTCTGTCGTGTGTATGGCCAAAGAGGTGACAGTCCCAGCTGCAGAACACGATGAGGAGCATGTGAAAGAGAAGTAAATGAAAGGTCACACAGCAAAATACAGGGAGTCAGAGGAGAGCTTTGGAAAATGGGTAGAGCATTTTGAGATATATAGAAGGGGGTGGTGAACCTGATAGGAATCAAAATTATGTGCACATGGTCTCGTGTGTGAAGGACCATTTTAATTACACCAAACTTAAACTTTTGGAATATCCTTTCAGAAGAATCTCAGAATATAATTGTAGCATTGGATGTGGAAAAGGATTAGTTGGCAACCAGGATAAGTCAAGAATGGAATTTAAAGTTATATTATTTTTAAACAAAAAAATGAAAAAGCTTCCTCAGAGGCCAAATTAAAGCAATGATATGTATTGTTTTCAGTACTGACATGAAGTAAACCTGAAAAAATTAACCTTCCAGAAAAATTATATCAGATTGCCACTTTAATAATGGCCTAAAAATGGCAGGGTCCTATTTTAGAAAACCTAACTGAGAACAAATATCTGAATGGCTTCTTGCATTAAGGCAATGCGTTTCATGAGGGTGCAATAAGCACAAAGAGCAGGGACAAAGTAACTGTCCCTGCATAACTGGAGCCAAATAATATAATTTCTAAGAAAACACGTGTTAGTGAATTTCTGCTAACGCTTTAGGAAGGCAAGACAAGAATTGAGAATAATTACTTGTGATGGTTTTATTCCCCAAGCAAGCAAGGAATTAAAAAGAAAAATAGCATTGAACAGAATTTTATCTTTTTTTTTTTTCTTTCCTCCTTGCTAAACCAAAATCTGAAAACAAAACATGGGACAGGAAACCTTCAGTGAAACCCCAGTTACAGCATTTGGCACTTGTAAGGATAGCAAAAGGAAATATCAGAAGTTTGACTTCCCTTGCACCTGGGGGAAATTTGAACCCCTGTTTGTAACTTTCCAGAAAAGTGCTCTAAGCATTAAGTGCTGATGATTTAGGGGTAAGGAGTTGTCCCATTTAATGTATGAGAGTGTTCAGTGGTGCAGGGAGAAGGACAACCCCCACCCCCGTGTCTGCATGTGTTCTTGGAGGGGCTGATATGTTTCTCCTCCCCAAAACACCCTCAGGGTGAGCAGTCTCCATTCCTGGGGGCTGAACAGACCTTAGTGATTCAGGGACGGTCAGCAAGGAATCACATACTTTCTCCAGTCTTCCTGGGCAATCTGAATGCAAGTAGTGCTTTTTATGAAGAACAATGTCTCCTCTCTCCATCAAGTTACTTTTGAGGTGGTGGTGAGCGTGTCTAGGGAGAAATCAGGAAAAGTGAATCCAAATTTTCCGAGTCATTCGGAAGGAGGACTGTAGAGGATGAAACCATGCAAAAGCACCTTGTAAAGGGAGAAAAGGAAGCCCAAGTAGAGGTTTACCACATAACATATAGAATTAGACTAGAAGGTCACGTCTGCCCTGAAGTAGGAAATTGTATATTCCTGCCTACAAAAATAAGCAGAGCCTTAACCATTCGACTGTAGCTCCTTATAAGCAGGGTTTGTACAATGGTTCCACCGAAACGAATAGGCACGTAAAGTTCCCCCTGCTCTGGTAACAGGAGTCCACTAGAGAGACTGGCGCTATGCAGTAAATAAGCTCCCTTCAGGCACGATGTCAGATATTTAAAATATTTTGCCAGGCAGTGTAGCCAAGGCGAATGTGCCAGTTTATGTGTGCTACTTTTAAAGATAATTTGCTACAGAAGTTCTCAAAACCTTTTCAGTGTGACTCCAGGACTGTCTGAAATAACTTCAGGTTTTTTTATTTATTACTGGTATTCCATCAGGAATAATTAACTTTGTAACCTCCCCAAGCCTGTGTGCATGTATGTGTGTGTGTCTTTCCTCCTCCTAAGTGAACATCCCTGATACATAGATAATTTATGAAAACAGAGTAGATGCTTTTTAATAATTAAGTAACAGATAATAGGAGGAGACTTTTTCCAACAATGTACAGTGGCTTTGAAGTAGAACACAACCCTGAGAGGTTAGTGGCTGCGACGAAATTACATTTAGAAAAAGAAAACCTGAAGAAAGCTGTTACCCTCACACCGTATCATTAAGTAAATTAAAACACTGAAAAGGTTCTTTTTATTTTGCACTGCATGCACTTCATTGCAGTAATGTGTAAGCAGTAGTCCTGTGGCAAAAAGCCAGCTGACTGCCCCAGACTAAATCACGTAGCATCAACATGGCCAATTCTCTCTAAATTACAGGGCAAACAATAACACAGGTAAAATTAGCCCCAGCTGTAATTATACAGCAGAAGTGTGTTAAGGACATAGAATGATAAACGGCAAACGCAGAATGTGTTGTGTCATATCGTGTAATCTCTCCTGCTACAGAGTTGAAAAACAAAGGGAGAGTTGTGCCTTGTTTGTCTAACATGCTCTATATCACAAATTAGAAATCCTTCCTAATTAAGATATTGTTAAATTTCCTTTGTTAACAAATTTTTAACAATGTTAATTAGTGATCATTGATGACATTTTAACAATGTTAATTAGTGATCATTGTTCATCTAACAAACAATTAGGGCGATTTGCGCTGGAGTTCTCAGGCACAGAAGTGCATCCCAAAGCCTTCCTGCCTTTTTACCCCCAGGCTGCTTGAGCCGAGGGAGGGCATCTGGGAATGCTAATGTAATACGTAGCCACTCATTTAGCAGAAGCATTGCAGGGAAATCATGTCTGGCTTATGAACGTTTAATAGTTCAAAACAGCTGTAGCTTCACAAGGGTGTTCTCATCACACAAGTGCTCCATGAGGTCACTCAGGCCATTTTTGCACTAATGTAATATAATACAATATAAGGTACACATGATCATTCATTTCCCACTATTTCATTAATTCTTGTCTAGCTGTGTGGATGGCAGTGACTCTTGGAGGCCTGAGGTTGTCAGGGTGGTTGCATTTTACTGTGGTGTCTGCACTTTTACTGTGGTTACTGCATTTTCTGGTCTACGTGCTGGTGAAAGGAGTAGAAACAGCAATGTGTACTGTGGCCCACACCCCTGCTGCCTTTGTGAAAATTGGGACCAAAAGCATCTGAACAAGAACCACTGTCACCTTTACACTACCAGCCTCAGAGTTGCAGTACCACGTTGATTTGCAAGAAACATCCCTGAGAAAGAAGGATGTTAGCATCAAGAGTTATGAAGGGGCTTGAGAAATCAGATTGTCAGTTAGACCACAGGAGCATAGAAATTGGACTGCATTTCCTGGCACAGAGAAGTGGAAAGCTACAGGCTCTGACAGATGTCAGGCTTGATGCACACTTCCTCTCCACAGTGGTCAAAACATTATCTCCATCTAGAGTCAAAAGACCTAGCTCCTACTAGGGGAAGTTAGGTTAGATGCTAGTTCAATTAAAAAAAAAAAAAAATTAAGACCTTCACTGAGGAAAATGGACAGTCTGGAGGTTCAGCGGTGGGATGATATTGCTCGAGAAACCTCCTACTGATGTCCTGCTGCCAGTGATAGCAACACTGGGGCAATCAGATGTAGGGCCACCCTGCAAGTGTTGGCCAAGAACGCAGATGGGGTGCTAGCAGCTGCCTATATTATTCCTGTGTTTGTGCTTCTGCTCCAGACAAGGTTAGACAGCCTGGGTAATAAAATATCAGCTTATGGAATATATCAGTGCTCCTATAGTAAGTGTTGTCTGTGGACCACCAGAGTAGCTATGCAATGTGGAAGGCTCTTAGAATGGGTTTTGGTGCTGGGGGGTGTTACTATGCTTACCACAGCGCTTAGCAAGTGGCATGAATGCACTTTTCTGTGAGCCTTGCCTAGGCAAACAGGCTTGAACCCAGATGCATTACAGTTTCTTTCCTTGTTTTATATTTGCTTATGATGCGAATACCTACTGTCCACCTGTGGTTCAGTTCTGTAAACTGATCCATCTTCCGTTCACATCCATAGTTTATCCCCTTCGTGATATGAGCCCTGAATTGTCTTCTTGTTGCTATACTCAAATGTTTCTGCTGCAAATGGTAGGTGAAAATGAGTGCCAAAACCCCCACAACATCTTCTAAATGTGATCTGTAGATTTGGAAAATCATTGCTTATGCAAGCCTGACATAACAGGTATGTTCTTGCATTGTCTAGGTTAGTGGATCGCATTGATATGATTAGATTATAAGGGTGAGCCATTAATCCCTCCTTTTCCTGATTATTATTGACAAAATTGGAGTGTAAACTAACACTAACCTTCTTAGCTGCAGCTACATTCTCATGAATATAAATGTATCAGTCCAACAAATTTACATTTATAAAATACCCTTCACTCAAGGACCTCAGAATGCAAGAGGCAATCAATATAAAAATAAAATTGTTAGCCTTGATTCAGTATGAAATGTTCATCTTAGGAATTTCAAGATTTTCTGCTGGCTCTTTCTACACTGGAGTTGAGTGGGATATGCCTGAGTTATGTCTTTCACCAGGCCACTTGGTCTTGTTCTTGTGCAAATCTAAATGCTGATAGAAGCAAAGGATTAGCACTGCTTGCTAGGATAATGCTTTGTACCTGTTTTTAAAAAAAAAAAAAGTAGTGCTGTTTTGACTTGCCGTTCCCTGGGAATGGCAGTACATATCTTTTCAGCAAAGACTTACAGCTGCAAAGACTTTGCATTTCAGCAAAGACTTCCAGTTGCTCTAAAACAAGTAGCAGTTTAGAGACCACTAAATAAATGGCTGCAGGCAAAGGCTGTGAAGCTACTCACATCACTTTCTGCACAGAAATCAGATGCTGACCCTTGGAGAAGCAGCCAGATTGCTGTGTGTTATGACAGTAATGTGTTTCCAGTTTTCCAGGTTGAGAACCTGCAACTGGGAGCCTAAAATCACCTTTTAAAGAGCAAATGCATTTAGGTGCTGCAGAGCTTGTCTATGGCAGGTTTGGGCAGGAGCATCTGACTTTAAACATCTTCATTTGGTGTGGTGGGAGAAGGAACCGATAAACGCTTGCCTGTGTTTCTGGGTACCTTTTAGTCATAGGGCAAGGAAATTTTATTATTGTTTGTATTATGGATTATGATTGTCAGACACAGATGTAAAAGTCAAAACATATTTTGACTTCCATGGGGACAGATGGAAATTATAAACTGATTTTCACCTTTAAAAAATGACCAATCACATTGTTGAATTAATTTGTTCTGTTGCTATGACTTTGCTGCGTTCTAGATCCCAAGCAACTACATTTTATTTTTCCAAAACAGAAGCAGGTACCCCTAAGGGAAAGTGGAAGTGTTTTGAGAAGGTAAGGCTGGTAGTGTGTTAGCTGTGGAGGAGTGGGCTGATTTTTATTATGGCTAGATCCATTTGCACCCAGTAATTTTCTGTTAGTATCTTCAAGTGACAGTAAGGTGCTGCATTCCCACCATCCTGTGGATTTACATATTTACTAATTCTCTGTGTCTTCACACTCCTAAAGTCAGTTGTTTCTGGCATCATTACGTGACAGCTTTCTAAGCAGGATATTCCTAAGAGCCACAGCAGAAACATGGGACATCTCAGTAGCAGAGAAAGGCTAAAAATTTCCTTTGAGCTCAGACTAACTGACTTTCTTTGCCGGTCAGAAGTCATCAGTAAGCAATACCTACACAGCACCTCTGTGACTGCTGTCTTGTGTTGTAATATTAAACTAGGCTTCTCTTATGTTAGGCAAAGGTAGCAACAAAAGGCAGTAAGCAAAGGAAGAAAAAGGATCCTCGGCATCTGATCTGCTCATTTCCTATTTCAAATATCTCATGTACACTTGCTCCTGAAAATCTGTTGGACTCTCTTGCAACTATACTGAGGTTTGGAGATTCCTTAGTCTGGAGGAAATCAAGAGCAGGATGAGGGAACAGCCTTTTTTAGCCCAGTGTATCTGCCCTATTTATATGCTTTCACAAAAGAAGGGCTAACACCATCTACACAGATAGGCATTTTCCTGGATTACACTCAGCACCAAACCCTCTGGGATCGAAATCCTCAAAGATCTGCAGGACCTATTCCATTCCTAAGATCTGCAGGACCTATTCTACTCCTAAGTCACCAGGTATTCTAGTGACTTGCACTGTGTGGATGCTACAGCAAAGATGTAGCACCAGCCAGTCTGCTCTGTTTAAAATACCTGTGGGTGCAGACAGGCTGCTAGCTGGCAGGATGAACTGAAGTTTCCCCTGACACTTGCAGTTCCACTGGGCATGGCTGTCATGCACTTTTATGCAAAACATTCACCTTAACTGGAATTAGTTGTTTTCATTAAAAACTAACAAGTCGTTCAGAAAATGGATTAAAACAAACAAACAAACAAACAAACAATAAACCGAGCACCACAAAATGGAATCTCCAAAAAAGCCAACCCAAACCAAAATGTGATGGTGCAAGTAACATGCACATTGCAGTTTTGTGATATGTTCTTGGTCATTTCCCAGCTGGAGCACAAAGGAAGAAAGCACAGGAAAAGAATGCAGTATATAGATCCACATCACAGGGAGAAATGCTGATAAATGTTCAGGAAAATTCCAGTAGAGGTGTGTATTAGTTTTCTTAAACGGGTGCAGATAAATAGTGTAATGTAAGAAATCTAAATCAGCTATTTTTGTACTTGTACAGAGAGCTACATCTCCTTCTAAATTCAATTCTTTAATCAGTGGCAACTGTACCTCATAGGACAATCAAAAGATCATCATCTATGTTTTTATATTTAATGCTAGATACATAAATGAACTGTCTGAAATATAAGAAACCAACTTGAAACACAGACTCATATTCTGTGCTCTCCCCTGTTCTTTCTTCTGTCTTTGCTTTGAAGGCTGCTGCTTGGGAAAACATGTGGAGCATTCTTCCTGAATGAAATACTGGTATTTTATATTGCTATGAATTTATGCGTGGATAATTAGCGTCAAATTCCTCCCAAGTGGCACACTCCTGTTCTTCTCTCTTTTGCTCTGCTCCGTCTTTCACAACTCTACTTCCTTTTTCCTCCTCGTTCCCACTCTTATTTTTGTCACCAGTTTTTATCTCTTCAGACCCTGCTGCTACTTTGTTCACCCTTCCTTACCTCTCAGTGTCCCACGTTGTAGCCCTTCCTCCATGTGTGATGCCTCCTCTTCACCCCATCTTCCCCTGGTCAGTTCTCAGCTCCCTTCCTCTCTGGTCTGTTGCCCTGTGGTCTTCATTTCTCTGCTTATTCCTCCTCTCTGTCCTTTATTTTCTTTCTGCCACTTGGGTGTGTGAGACATAACTAAAGGCCACCTGCCTTATCAGGAAGGCAGGTACTTTAGGAAGGCCCTAGTTAACTTTATGGTTGGTGGGCTGCCTGGCACCAGCCCGTAATAGGCTTTACCAAGCTAGAAAATTAAAATGTAGCATGGAAATGTTCAGTCCATCATATTATTATGCAAAGTGTCATCTAGTGGCTCATCTTATCAAGAAAACTGCCCAGTGCCATCACAGCTTTCTTCAGTCTTTACAGCCCTGGTCATTGCCTCATTTCCAGACAGGAAGGATTTTCTTAAACAATAAAAATATCCATAATGAGTCTGCGCTCTAAATTATACTCAGACATGCAATCTCTCACTCTAATTTTCAAACCCAATTGAATAAATGAAGGCACCCGGTTCTAAATTTTAATTTTCAGACAGGCATTTAGGCACCCAAATACCCATTTTAATCTCTTAAGTGCCAATCTGAGCACTCCAATACAGCAGGTGAATGGGGACCCTCACCTAAGCCGTCAAGTTCAGAAATATGGTTCTGTCTCATTGAATGCAATCACGTGGCCATTCACCGTTACCGTGCCACCGGCACCCTACTCTGTGAAACCGCTGCTCCTCCAGCAGAGCTCAGCGCTGGGTACTGGGGACACTCCCCCATGAGGCATCCTGCTGTCGTCCCTCACCAGGGGACCAGCTTCACTGACACATCCCACACTGCAGATCTTGGCGTGGTTTAACCAGGAACAGGAGGAATGGGAGATAACTGAAAGATAACACGAGTGCTTTGGCTTTGCAGCAAAGTTGCTGCCTTTGCAGACAGCTGCTAAGTCCCGCACCCCGTAAGAAGAGGCGGCGCTCAAAGCATCCCCCAGGAGTATCAGTTTGCAGCGTGGTCTCCTTTGCTGGACTTTGACTTGCTGTGTGTGAGTCTGTAGCACGAAGGACTGCTTCTCCGCTTAAAGCACCTTCTCAGCTAATTTAATAATCTGTCTAGGATCATCCCAGCTGCGTCACACACACACAAAAAAAGAATTTAAAAATCCCTAGCATCCCACTGCTCCTGGGCAATGGCTTGATGGGCTCCAAATGTGATTGCAAAATCGGACATTTCTGGCAGAGGTGGACAGCAGGAAAGCATGGCTGAGCTGCCCTGGGTTAGGCAGGCCGCGGCAGGCAGGAGCTGGCAGCTGCCGTCAGCGAGGCCCGAGCTGCCCCGAAACAGTCCCAAAATGAAGCGATAAACCGCATCGGTCGCACGCGGCTCACCAGCGTCGAGGGCTCTGGCTGCAGTGCATACAATGCACCGGGAGATACGCAGGCGTTTGTGCCTGAAAGCAATCATATTCTTTGTTTCCCAGTTTAATGGAAGCCTCCTCCAAAGCACCCAGCGGCTGATTTAAATCACAATAAGGCGCTGACTCCAGCTCACAAAAAAACAAGGAAACAGACATTTATGGCTTAAATCTGGTCTGACACCTGACCTTAACTGTGACTGCCATGCCAGCAAACAGAAACAACAAAAAAAGAGGCTCAATTTAAAGCCTGTTCTTGTTAACTAGGAGTGTTAGATATAACTGTGAAATTCCGGCTTTTGTGGGGTTAATTGCATAACTCTTTGCTGTGCTTTAACAAGATGTTTTGTAGCTGAATAGCTGTGATTTCCTTTGTTTCTTTCTGTGGGCCGAAGGTAGTTTAAGAGGGGAAATTAGCCATTTAATTATTATGAGTGCAGGAGAAGTAAAAAGACCATATGGTTTGCTGTTGAAATTAGTCACAAGAAACTTTTTTTTTAATAATATGTGATATTTTTAACAAGCAGATGTGAAGCCACAGCGTCTCCCACAAGAGCTTTGCCAGGCTTATCTCTTGTACCAAGTGCTGCAGGGGGGTATTTTTAGCACAGGGGGTCACTGCATGGAGGAAGAGGGTAAGGAGAAGGGGGTTACAAGGCAAGCTGGAGGCACAGCTACAGGGAGGGGAAGGGCAGCGGGAGCTGGCCACTGAGCCCAGCACATCTGCAGTTAATCCATGGGGCTCTTGCTCCTAGAGCAGCAGTGGAGACAGTGCCAAGCTCAGACCTCTGCTGCAGGGTATTTGCTCCGTTACTTGCTGTCTTGAGCATCTCCTCCCTGGCTTGGGCTGCTGTTTGTGGTCCCAGCACCAGCGTTTCTCTATTGGCATGCCTCCTGTCCTGATTCCCTCTCCAGTCCCTCACAGGCATCCCTGGAGCTTTTTTTCTGCCTTTCCGTGACTCGCTCACCTTTCCAGGCTAGTCACCAGCACAGCAGGCCTGTGGTGGTATACCAGGCAGTGCTTGCCTTCCCAAATTACAGTTTAAAAACAGTGGTAGGAATTCTGCAGGCACCAAACCGTGTTGCTTAACAAGGCAAAATGAGGCCCGTTGACTGATTGGTGTGAGATAAGGACGTGGGGCTGGGCGAGATGTGTACTTGGCTCCCTGCTTCCCTCAGGTTTGAGCTTGGTGGGAGCCGGGAGCAGCTGCCTCTCGCAGATGCACAGCTGCTCCCTCTTCCCCATCCTCCCAGCAGACATTGGAAATCTTTGCATGATATCTTTGGCACCTGTAGCTACAGCGTGTTGACCCCTGTACCTGATAACACAGATCTCATTGTGTAGCTCTGGAAATTCATTCCTCGTGTGTTTTCTGTTTCTTAGCCACCTTTGTGGGTTTTTTTGCTCCTTCATCTTAATCTCTTCTATCTCATCCTTTTTTTTTTTTTTTTTTTTTTTTTTAGGAGGACTTTCATAAATGAAAACAGGGTGATAACCTTGCCTTTATCCGCTGTTTGTTGCCACCTGTCTAGATACAGAGGTCATATCAGAGAGACACAGATTTTCTCTATGAAAGTCGTGCCCAACTTTACTTTGTATTAAAATTTTGCAAAAAACAGAGAAATAATAAGAGAAATTAAGACCAAGGGGTGTGAATATCGCTATAGAATTCTATAGAAAAATTTCAGAATATTTGAATAATAGTAACAACACCGGGTTACTTTTGCACTGGCTTCTGGCCAGACCAATAAAGTACCACCCAGCAAGAAATACTGTTTTCACTGCTAACCCATGCAATCCTTTTGAAGTTGGTGGTTTTGCAAAAAAGGCTAAGTCAGGGCAGGATTTGAGCCCTTCAGGAAATTTTGAACAAAGTGCTTGATCATTGCCTTGCTCATGCTGCAGTTCAAGAACTCAATTAGGTTGGCATTTACTGTGTGCAAGAACACGTATGCTCCTTTTCAGGTCTCTCTGACACCGGGGAGCTGTAACGCCGTATTGAATTGTAGACAGTGCTCCTAAGCAGCACTGCTTTTTAAAATGGGAACTTCAGGGTTTTACTGTGGATCCGATGCTCAATTTGAATCTTCTTGGCTAAGTTTGTATTCTCACCTCTCCTTTGCTGCCCAAGGGTTTCTGATACTCCTATAATACAGACAATGAAGGGGCCTGGTTTGCTTTTCCTTGAACTTCAGGAATTATTCAAGTCACCTTAGCAAGATAATTCAATAAGGTCTTCCTGTTCAAAATCACCCAACTGAATGGCCTACGATGTCTGTTCCTTCCGTTTCTTTCTTCCTGCCTTCCTTCCTCCTTCTTCTCTGGTTCTTTACACCAGTTCTAATTATTTGACGCTCAAATGATAAATGAGTTTCAAATAATTAGAGGCCATATAAAGGACTGCAGCCGGGAGATTTACGCCAGCCGAGCTGTCTGAACAAAGAGCCTTCTGTGGGTATCGTTTTTCTCTCTGGACTTTGAAGCCCTGTTCTGCTGTCTCCACCTTCAAAGAGCTATATCATTTTTAACCCACATAATTTTATTCCCTTTTTTCATACCTGGGCAATGTCACAGGCCCTTATTAAGGAGCAGACCAAATGTCAAAGTTTTGTTGTAAATCAGCAGGAAGCCAGTAACAAGTAGGGGTGAGAGGGCTCAAGAGAGGCCCTATACAAGGACCCAAGTCAGATGTGTTGCCAGTTCATTAGAATGGAGCACTGTAAAAGATAAACCGCCTCCAACTTTCTTTAGGACAACTTAGCAACAATAACAACATTGGATTACTTTTGCATGGGCCCATGGCCAGACCAGTCCTGTCATCTGGAAATAAAGGTAAACCTGTCTGACTTCTGCAAATATTAAGCAGGGTTCTTGTCTGCTGCTAAATTGCTTGTGAAAAATTATGAATTTTTAAAGTCAGATAAATAAAAAAATGCCTGTCCAGGACAAGGACGTGCTGAGAAAGAGCCCCTGAGAAAGAATATGTTATTAGCAATCCTCTTTCCTTTCTCTTACTCCCCTGGCGACTCCATATAAACTTTGTAAGGAGCCAGACTTGCCCTGTCATAAAACAAAACAGCTGAAAGCCCTCCTTCTTCCCTCTGAGGCTCATGCAGGGCTTCGTATTCTGTCTGTGAAGGACTTCTGCTGAATCAGAGCGATGGTTTGCATGCTGCTATCTAACAATTGAAAGATGAATTGCAATGCAAAACTGAAGTGAAACCTGTTTTATTTTCTCTTCAGGCAGGACCCTCAGCTGTGCACATGTGTTCATGTGTGACTGTGTGAAGGGAGGGAGACTGAAGGTGGAGGAGAGGTGGATTTAGCACAGAAATATTTTGGTGCAGACTGTGGAAATTGTTTCTTTCTCTGGGGAAGCCTCCTGGACTCTCTAGTTCCAGTATATGTGGTGATGGTAATGGTATAAATATTGTATAATGCAACTTCTCTTGTTTATCTGTAAAAACTAGGGTGTAAGGCAACAATTAATGTTTAGGGGAAGGCCTAAAGTGATTTCCAATACTTTGGCTGAGGAGTGAGTGAGGAAGGCTTCAGTTTCTCAGATACAGGATGGTAGGAAATGCTGCCCATGATGACACTGGCTCTTTTGCTTAAAGCTTTGTTTTGCTTTTCTGTCTGGGTCTTTGTTTTTTAGGCTGTAGGCTCACTGGCATACTGCTGAGTCCTTTACAGTCTTTTGTAGATCTACTTGTGTGCTGCTGCTTTGCTGCAAGGTACTGTCTGGCTGTAGAGTAGGCATCAGTGACTATCAGTATTTTCACAGTGAAAAAGGGATATCTTAACTTAAAAGAGTTTATTTCTCTACTGAACTTTCTACCATGGCTTGCCTTGCTTTGCCAGGTGCTGGAAAATCAGAACTAAACTGAGAGCAGTGAGTTTGAGAGGGATGCATCTTCACTCTCTTCTTCTCCAGGATGAAGCCGCAAACTCCCTCTCAGTTCTCTGGAAATACTGTGTTTATGCAGCTTAGCATGGGAACATGACCAGAGCTTTTCCTCTCATTTTTCAGCCAGGAAGGATGAGCAACCACACATCAATACAGTGACAGAAATAGAGCATTTGTGAATGTTGACTGAAACATGGGCACTATGTACAACAGTTTCGATCACAGTAAAACAATTGCCATGAAGATGTGCCATCAACATTTGTTTGACATCATCACTATAAATCCTTTAGTAGAGTTGGGGAGCTGTATGTCTAGGCAGACAGTTGGATGAAAGAAAGATGAACCCATATTTTCAGATATAGCGACTTTAGTAGCCTATTGCTTTGGCATACAAAAACATGTAATCTGGAGAGAATATGGCAACACTACAAATCAGAATATGTGGAGTATTTCCTCCTAGACAGTGCAAAAAATGTGATGAACACAAAAAAAAGAAGAAACTTCTTCTAAAATAAGCCTGTTAGAGGGTAGCTGTTGTAAGAAAATTGAATTAGAAAACACAAAGATAGGGAAGCAAAATCAGGAGCATGTGACTAGCCTGTGGAATCTGCTGAAGGCAAGAATTAATTTCACACCAGAGAAGGGTTGAAGAAGCCTGGCAAACTACACCTGCACAGAGCACAGAAGAGGCAGTGGTGTTAAAGGTGGAGAAGAAAGTAACAAAGGAAAAGAAAAAACAAAGTGTGTCTCAGCAGAACAAAGCATCTAATGCCACACTGGTAGGACTGATGCCTTGTGGATGTGGTCCTTGGGAAAAGGATCCCATACTTTACATGGCTAAACTACATGGCCCAGTAAATGGCTGACTTGCCTGGACTCTGTTGCATGGATCAGCTATCTGTGCCACACTTATCTGTTCAGCAATTGCATGTTATAGATGATGAAGCTCAAAGAAAGGTCATTTGATTGCACAATGGCTTGTGAGCAGTGTTAGTTAAACCCCTTACTGAACCTGGCCCTCTCTCTCCAAACCCTTTGTCAGGGTGATGGCCGGTCAGTTATCTCAAGGGGTACCCAGCAGGTCTCTAAAGGCTCTGTGCCCAGCAGACACTAAAAACACCATCTCTGAATCAGTGTTTCCATGGGCTTCTGGCTGGTGCACAAGCATAAGACCATCCTGGCAAGGTGTGATCTTAAAATTGGGAGAATACTAAGGAAATTTTGTTAGCAGAGCAGTGCAAAATGATTTAACTTAAAAGTTTTTGTGATCTTGACCAAACACATTTACAACATCCAGCTCATTCTCTAGTTAGGTGGTCTGGAGACAGAATTCATCTTGGGGGCCAAAATATGAAATATTTGAGAATTCTGGCAGGCTCCAGGCAACTATTCATGCTTCTTGTTTATCTCACAGTGTTTCTTTGCATAATGAATGGGAAGGGGTGAAATAAACACAGCGATGTTTAAAACAATAGAGCAGCTTGGATTGAGACATTACTGACCCCCATTTAGATTTTCAGCAACCAGGCAAAATGGTTGCTTTAGAGATAATAGCGCTTTTTAGATTGGCTGTGTGTCCAAGAGCTTGCTTTCTGCTTGTGGCATTGCTTGGGAGGGAGTAGAAATGCCTTCCTACGGTTAACTCCTGCCCAGCTGGTTTTTAAAGCTCAAAGTGCCACTTCTCTTGCCCTTGCAGCAGACAGAGGGTGCCCCAGACAAGAGATTAATTACAAATTCAGGCTCTTGCAAACACGTTTGACCAGCAATTAGCGACAAACTTTCCATAATATTTTCCAAGTGAATGGAGATGGTTTGGTTTTTACTATGGGCAGAGAAGTGTCAAAAATGCTCAGCTTGTTTGTGGATGTGTGTGAGGCTCACACAAAATAGTTAAGGTGCCAGTGGGCAGCACTCGGGAATACATGGCAGTGTTCTGGGTACTCACAGAACAAATAGAGTCTGTTGCTGGGACCAGTAAATGGTGTTCTTCCTGCACATCTTCTGCCCTCAGCACTGCCCTCCTGCTTATGGGGCTTCTGTTTAAAAGAGACAGATCTATTACTGTTTAAGTCATTGTCAGGGGGACAGGGCTCCTCTTGTCTCTTTGATGTCCAAGTGCTTGGGCTGTTGGTAAGAGGGGACTTGAGCATCTCTGTCTTCTATTCGTTTTCTTTAACTGAAAGGGAGTTTCAATACTGATTTTGGAGTCCCGTACACAAAACCATACAGTACAGTTTTAATGCAAATCTGATAGGCCAAATTCTGTTCAGGTTTTAGGACGATGTGGTCCCTCTGGCTTTGACGAGTGTGCGCACTGCATAAATCTGCATGAAATGTGGCTCGCTCTGTCTGCTTGTTCACAAGCCCAATGATACATTTTGCATTGAGGGAGAGAATCAACAACTTGCATATGCATCCAGGGATTTAGCTAAGCACATCGCCACATACAGACATCAGAGCTCACGTACCCAGGGCAGGTTCTAAGTGCACAGTTAATGGTCACTCCTTGCCAAATCTTCCCTTGCGAGGAAATGAAATTATTTCCAAAATTTCAAATGAATAATTAATATCCTACCAAGAAATTAGTATAGTCCTCTGAGTGCTCTGAGGTAGCTCCTGATCCTGCAAACTACTGTATCTTCATGTAAAGCAGGTTGCAGGTTCAGGGCATTCCTTGCCATGTCAAATAATCATTAGCTTTTCAACAATATCAAGGGAATCTTTTTTTTTTTTTTTTTTTTTTTCTGCTTGCTTTTGCGCACTGTAGGGCACTTGGATGCTCATTAACATACATGTCCCTTCCAATTTCACTCTCATTTGCACTATGTTAACAGCTACTTTTTCATCTTTGCTGAGACAAACGATGGCCTTTGTAACCAGGAATAAAATTAGTCCTAAATGAAAACCTGTTTTAATGAGGCCAAATTGTTATTTAACTCCAAATGTGTACAATATTTTTTCTCTAAATCTCTTTAATTCCTCCCTAGTATTAATTATATCTTGTCATAAACAGGCCTCAGAAATGCTCGCTCCTGCAGCAGAATTCAAAATAGAACCTTATGGCAGAGCACCATATTAATAAGGTAAAAAAAAGGCAGGGGGGAAACTCCTTTTGTCTAATTTTTCCAAAACTTCTCATTAAAATATATGAGATCACTGGGATTGATATTGGCAAATTTGGCAGCTCCTCTATATTTACTGAAACTGTGACATAAATCAAAACTGAGACTCTCCAAGAATGTGTTATTTGTTATCAGAGTAAGTATGTGTTAGTGACTCACACATGAATAAGGTACTTCTGTTACAGCTGTTTATTAGAGAGTTTTCTTGGCTTCAATTTCTTGCTCTGCCACTGCCTTGCTTCATAACCTTAGGGGAGTCTCCGTGTTTTGATTAATTCAAATGATGTGCATATGTATATATCTGTTCATACATATATAACTATGTATATAGTAATTTCCTGCTAAAATGCTGTAAAAGATGAAATGAAGATGACCTAGAGGCTGTTTGTTAGCATACCTTCTTTAACTGTACACATAAGCCAGAGCTACTCAAGCAAAATCCAGGCAGGTACAGTTACCATCCATGGGCCAACCCAAGTTTTTAGGTGAAGGTAGGTCAGAAGCAGCAACCATCTATCATATCTCTCCCTCTCACCACCACCCCAAAACTACTTATTCACAATAATAACAAGAAGGTATTGTTTCTTCATTAACCCAGCAGTTCTTGCCCAGTTACAGACAGAATTTGGAAAACTATGTGTTGTTATAGTGCCATCTGGTGATTCCCCTACACAAGTGGGTGAAGGTCTCTCATCAGGCACTCCAGCAGCATTATTACTGTTCTGCATTACTTAGCATACTTTCTTAGGTATCTCGTCATGTGTGATTTTTTTTTTTTTTTTAACTCTTCAGCATTTTAAAGCATAGGAAACTTCAACAAACAGCAATCAAAACATTTTCCAAATGTACTCTTAATCAAGTTTATTAGTAGCAGTTTGATTTTAAGAAATGGAAGGCAAAGCAGTACTAAAAGCAGTGTTTCCTAATCATTCATAATTCATCAGGAGCCTGATTGTGCTGGTGCTGCAGCCGTGCACAAGGGTGTGTACTCTTCTTGGTACACAGAAAGTGCTACAGGTATGTTGTTAGCATCCTGTATGCATTTGTGTGGCACCTGGCTTTTTCAAGGTGGCAAGCAAAAATTATCAGCTGCCGCTCCTCGTGAGTTACGGAAGCCTTGTCCCCCGTGTTACTTATGGGAAAATGAGTTGGAGATGCTTGTTTGAGATGAGTTTTAAACAGAACTGGGATTAGAGACGTGGATGCCCGTTTCTCTTCTCCTGTCTGAGAGCAAGATGTGTTGCCCCTCCGGATGTGCCTGTTTGTGGCATAATGTGGTGGTATGATGCTGCTTTGGGGCTTGGCATGCCTCTGTCGTTGGCTTTTCTGGTCACTTTGCCCATTTCCCTCTCCCCAGACTGGGAAGGATGATTACTTTGTTCCTCTGTAAGAGTTGAGTATTTGTGTATCATTTTGCTTAACAGAGTTAAGGGTTTCCCTGACCTGGGGGTTTTCTGAGACTGGTCTTACATGCAGTGTTTAGTCCTCACGCTAGTGTGGAGTAGCTGCTATTAAAATGTAGGACTAAATGAGCTTCTGAAGCTTCAGATCCTTGTCTGGGGTGTTCACATAACCACAATAACTGTTTCCTCCACTTCTAGAATAGATCAAAACAAAAAATCCTGTTGTAGGCAGAAGACCAGTTTGCCCTCTGAAAACATAGTGTGTGTGTTTTATTAATTGAGGTAGAGGCATATAAAATTCCAAAGGATTAATTTAATTAATTATTGAAAACCAGTAACAAATTCCTCATTTCCCTTCCATCTTTTGGTAATCTATAAGGGAAGGAGGCCATTTCTCTCTCTCACTTGCTCGCTTATCCCAGAGGAAACGCAGTTCCCTCTTCTACCATTCAGGTGTTAGCCTTTGTCTCCTCTGAAAAGTAACAGCCCTGTCTGTCCTAAATGTCTGCAGCGCCAGCTTCTTTCCTCGTGTTCAGCTCAGTTCCAGCCTGCTGCGAATGGGGATTTGAGGCAAGAGGTGTTTCTGGTCTTTTCCCAAATCCTTCTGAAAAGTCAATCAATGTCCACTTTTTAAAGAGTCTACAGGTGAAGGTATTGCAGCTCAGGGTGACAATTCCCACTGTTCCAGGGAAATGGCATACAGTTGAAAACACTGTTCATATAGTTGCAATCAGTATTAACCACACGGCATTTTTAGAAACACATTCCCAAGAGCTAATAAAAATATATGGTATATATGCTTCAAAAAGTGAAGAAAGCAGTCAGAAGCAAAGAAGGTGTGATATCTGCAGGCAGGGCCAACTCCGAGAAGAGTTTGCTGTTTAATTGGCCAAGTTAAACAAGATACAATTAGGTCTAACCTGGTCCCCTAGGATTCATAAAGCCTTACTTGGAAGTTTTGGGGAGATGGTGGGGAAGCAGTGGCTTTAACTGTATCTTGTTTAACTTGGCCACTCTAATCACACTTCTCTGACTTGGCTTCTTTCATAGATGTCACACCTTTGAACAGCTGACTAGCCTTTCTTTTTTTCCCTAATGTAACTTTTTCTGTATATTAACTGCTCTGAATCAGATAGAAACCATATTTTACAGGGAGGAAGATTTTAAATTTATTATATAACCAGATATGAACAATATTTTTAATATAATGGCTCAGATTCTCTGCAGCTTAAATTCTGGAGAACAAAATGGTCAACACCAGCCAAGAAGCAGCTCCACTGATCATGTGGAGACTCATTGCATACTTCTGCTTTACCCAGGGGCAAAAGCCACTCAAGTCAGCTGGTAACTGAAATTGCTGATGCATTCACTTTTCCACCAGCAGAAGAATGTGGCAATCCATATGTGTGATAGAGGTGAGCGCTATGGACTTACTACATGTGTGTCTACCTGTTAGATATGGCTGAGACGGCTAACACTGGAAAAGCAGAGCTGGGTGTCAAAATGCAAAAATATTTAGGCCAGTCCTCCAAATGCACTTCACTGCAGCTGCTTTGCCACACTCTGAATTTCTCCATGTGCCTGTGCTGCTGAACGTCTTTGACTATCCAGAGGTACCAGGTCTTACGCAGTGCTCTTCAGAGTTTTCCTGATTAAACCAGCTCCTGTCTCACAGCAACTGGATATATTTTGGGAGATGTCGTCTGAAACAGCCTAAGCCGTGGGGGAGAATGGAAGCATGAGACTTTTGGCTAACCTTCTCCTAGGGCAACGTCCTCACCATAGGAGGCCAGAGAAATGTTTGTCAGGAAAGACTCTGAGCACAGCTGATCCTGCCTCAGGGCAGGGCTCTGGACTAGGGTCTCTTGAGCTCCATGAAAAACTGTGGTTTTAAGATTTCTGGGTAGAAGTATTTTGACTTGTGACTTTTTTTTTGTCCAGTCTTTCAAAGGAAAACTTTGATAAATTCAGTCTTTCTTTGTAAGGAAATTAGTCATAGGAAAACTTCAATTTTTCTAACTGGTGCTGTTTTATAAGGGAATAATAAATCTCATTGCAAGACCAGGGATCAAGATCATAAATTCCTCATGCCAGACACCTGGTTTTGGGCCTTTTAAGGCTTAGGGTGTCATTTAAGGCTATAGCTAAGCTGAACTAATCACCTATGAGCTGCTCAAAGGGGCAGTGTTACTCCTCCCTTACCTCTCTTGACCCTGGCTACCCATGGCCTCCTATCTGTCTGAGCCTGCAGTGAGACACCTCGGAGGGCTGAACCAGCACTGACTGCCTCTCTTCTTGTGACACAGTTAGTTTTCTCCCAGCTGAGCCCCTTAAACCAGCTCACTGTGAGGTCAAAAGAAAGAAGAGCCAGCAGCCTGCAGACATGAGAAGCAGGGAGGACAGAGAGGAGGATGCAACTCCATGGACTGCTGTAACATAAAATAGGGCACTTCATTAAGACTGTTAGATAAATTGGGCCCTGACCATTTGGCAAAATCTGCGTGCAAAGGTCTCAGTCCTTCAGGGCATAAAGCAAGGCTAGGCTGTCTCCCCCCAGCCTCAGTGAATGCCCATCCATTTATTGCCAGCTGTGGCACAAGCTGTAGGACTGAGGCAGTTTGGGACTGAAAAAAAGTGGTGTGTTTGTTCTCCTCTCAAGAGTGTCTTTTTTGTAACATGCAGCACGTTGGTCATGTGAGCCAAATAGCCAAAGGTAAAAGAATTTACAAGCGCTGCTGATAGAACTGCGTTTATAAAAACAGAGTGTCTCTGGATTTTTCATTTTCTCGTCTTTTTTTCCTTGGGGGGAAAAAAAGGAGTAGAAGGAATTTAAATATAAAGCCATAGAGATTGTGAAATTTAGCACTCAAAAGTGTTCTGAAAGTTAAGGTTTCTCCTGCAATGGTAAATTGGCCATGTGATACCCGGTGAGTATTTTCTATTATTTCCTTGGGCTTTGATGGACAGGTATGGTTTTGGATAGATTTGTCATTCCCAACAGTCTTGCTAGATGGTTGTGTGTGGGCAGATGTGTTGCAATGAAAATGAAAGGCCAATATGTTTACAATATATGTACACAATGCCCACCTCTCCACTAAGCCTCCTAGTAAAACAGGGTTTCATGCACTTCTCCTAGATGTGCCTAGATAATTCAAGCCTGTATTTTTATACCATGCTTATTCTCGGGAAGGGAAGCACTTGGTGGCAGGCCCCATTTTTGTTGGACTCAATGCTGCAGCTCCCAGCTCCTTCTATTGTTCCTCTTGTCAGTGGCAAACTTTGGGACCTCGACTTAGAAAAGAGAAGAAAAGCACTCAGATGAAAGCTCCTACTCAGTGGCTGGAAAGGGGGGAGGAGAGGGCTTTTGAGTTGCCTAGCAGTGTTTATCTCTGCTTTTTCTTTTTTTTTTTTTTTGTTTTGTTTTGTTCTTCTGGTTCAGTGTAGCATGAAGCGGGATGAAGGGAGAGGCGACGGGAAAGTGGCAAAGGGGTGTGGGGGTCACAGAAGCATCCTTCCAGTGCACCATTGCCGCCTGCTCCGGAAGAGCCTTATCTCACCGGCCTGGATCAATTTGACTAATCTATTTTATCTCGCCATCTAATCTATCTGTTTCTGCTGAGCTATCCATCTGCCTCATGGTATTGATCCCAACAGTTTTGTAATTGTATTTATAAAATGCCCTTTCACCCTCATGGGAAAGGGGGATTTCGTGTAAAGGCAGATGGGGGGGCAAGGGCTGGAAATCGCACACTCCATTGCTCCTGATGGCAAAGCCCCTGGCACCTGCTACAAGCCCTCCATCCCTTCATTTCTTCCTCCTCATGCAGCCCTTCCTCATCCCCCCATCATCAAAGCACTGGAGATGAACAGGTTATCAAGCCAGGGGAGCGCAGGGCAGTGTGCAATGGTGGAGGGATGACTGCCAGGAGCAAGGCCATTTGCAGAAAATGGAGCAGTGTCCATCTCCAGCCTGTTGCAGAGGAGCTTGTTCCAAGCTGAAATACATTTATTTCCAGCAGTTAGCTAGAGCAGGTTGAGACTGACAGATCATCTGAGGGGAAAAAAACAGGGTGAGGGAAGAAAGTAGGATATTTGTGATTTGGAAGGAAAAGGCTTTTTTTCCCCACACAAAGTCAAATTTAATCCAGAGATGAGCAATGACAACTTCCAAGTGTAAACAGATCCTTAGAGATGCTCACGCACATCCTCTGGATAAATATCTGCACGGCAACAGAGCCGCCTCCTGACTGCGGGAACCGGCTGCCACGTGTCCTCAGCAGTTTGCTGTGATTGTTTTTGTTTGTTCCTATTTAGGCAGGAACCCATTCTCTGAATGGGGTTGGGCATCTTCTCAACTATGTCTTATTTAGAAATCAAGACATATTTCAGTCTCAAATTTACCTACACTGGTCTCTACACTTTAATAATCAAAACTGCTATATACCAACAAAGTTTCCTGCATGATGAATCTGTGTGTGTGTGTGTGTGTCCGTCCATGTCTATGTTGTCTTCTTATTTTCCATCTCTGGAACATATCACGTCTCACCTCCGAGATATGCAGGCAGAGTAAAGGACACTGGGGTCACACTGGTCTCTGTTTACAGACTTCCTTCCAACTTCTACATAATCAGGAAGTGGTTTGTGATTAGCCTAATTTTTTTTTATATCAGTATAATGCTTTTATCATGTATTTATTGTGCATGACAGTTTATAGTGCTGAACAGTGGAGACCTATCGTTTCTACTCAATAGTATTTCCCTGGGTGAAACACAGTAACTTCTGAATTGCACAAAGGAGAGATGTCAGGATTGCAGGGAACGCTGCAGGCATTGGTGAGCATAACCCAAATGGTTCCCAGTTGGGAGCACTGGGAAAGGCTGGTTCACAGGGATGCAAGAGCACCAGGCTGCCTTGTGCAGCAGAGCATGTTTGCCACCCTCTGCTGCTGCTTGCTTACTAGCAGAGGAAAAAGCTTAATTTTCTGTGTTAGGAGATAGCCTTTGAATCTAGGCTGCAGCCAGGCAGTGTCTACATGAGGCTCTGCTGAGCAACATAACTGCTAGTTTGGGATCTGAAATATCTTAGTTATTGCAGCAAGGGATCCTGAGCAAGCTAAAAACACTTTCAGTGACCATAACACCTAAAAGCCCCTTTTAAGTGCTGTCAAATCCCTTTGCTCATAGAAAGATTATACACCCATGAAGTAGCCTGTTACCCCTCTCCCAGCTCTCAGCAGAGCCACAGAAGCTAGCAGTGAGTGCAAAGCCAGACCTCCTGACTACAGGTTGGGGGGATGGTGCTAAAGGGCTATCTCCAGCCCCGTAGAAGATGCTCACATCTCTGTATCTTTTTATGACTTGGTCCATCCTCAGTTATCTGCCTTTCATTAGCAAGGGTAAAAGTAAGACTACATTTAAAAACATTATTAAAATGTGCTAGTTGCCTAAAACTGGCATTTATAATGTAATTTCATAAAGTTTTATATTGACAGTGCAACACTTTAAAAGGCCCTTTCTGATTAACAAGGTTCAGAATTGCTCCCCTGGTTATGTTTTAAGAGAGAGAATAAAATGCTATGGATCTTGAAACAGCCAAAATCATAATTTTCCAATATTATCAGCGGCCTTGTTTTAAAGAAGTGGAGGCTGTGATCAGCAGACCCCTGTCGTCTTCCCCTGGTGACTCAGCAGAGACTGACAGCTGTTTGAGTCTGGAGGAGGGTACAGCTGACAGGGTGGGACCGCGGCCAAATTACACTTTGGCTGTTCCTGCTTTCATCTGAGCTACAGGGGCCGTGGCCGTGCCAGGCCCCTGCCTAAGCCATGTCCCACATGCCTACCTTTGCTGTCTCCAAGGAAGTTCAGAAACTTCCATTGAGATGGGAATTAGTGTTTGCATTCCTGCACCCATGGGCACCTGTGCCTTCTACTCTCTTTCAGTTCTCACTATCTCTCTAGGCAAAACTAGATTGGATGTACTGTATTTTCACTGAAGACCTCTCCTTGCCCCATGTTCTGGCAGTTCACCCACAAACAGCAATGTGAGATCCTCAGGATGCCTGGGTGAAACTCAAGCTCTCCAAGCAGAGCATAACAGTGGAATAACAGATTTACTGGCCAAGTGGAAGAGCAGACACAGGCAAAAAAACTCATTTTGTGGGCTGTGACATTGACACTGAGCTCTTGTCAGAGCTGCTTCTGTGAGTGATGTGAATCACACCCATGCAGGCACATCCTGGAAAAGGAGATTATTTCTGATTTTGTTAGAGGTGGATGGCATATCTTTATCCAAATCACACTCTTTTCTGTGCCACACATAGCAAAAACTGGCAGGAACACTGTAAGTCCTCTCACTGTCATAGCCATGTATTTACGTGTATTTTAATTGCAGATTCCTTATCTGTTTTGCCTGAAGTGGATTTTACTGGTTTGGTTCACCTGACCATCATCACCATGTTCCTTAGGGACTAGCAGCATATCATCACGATCACGCTGGCTCACCTGGAGGAAGGCTTTGGGAGCAGGGCGCTGAAATACATAAAGCAGTGTCTGCTCTTTTACTTAGGCAATAAATCTATTGCTTTATTATTGCTGCTGGGAAACTCAGAGCCAAATTCTTTGCTGGCAAAACATTGACTTCAGTGGAGTTCGGCCAGCAGAGAGTTTAGCTTCCTGTTTTTGTTCCAATTCAAAGAGTGTGCTCAGCCCGACTGTTGTTGTTGTTTTGCTTTTTAGCTGTTTTAATTTGAAATAATTATGTGTTGTGGGTTGTTGGGTTTTGGGTTGGTTTTTTTTTTTTTTCAGTAATTTCTTCTTCATACATCACGTTGTTTGTAGCAGTTAGAAAGAAAAAAATTATTATATTGCTACATATCCTCTCCTTTGTTCAGGACTTATGAAACTCGAGATCTCATCCAAAGGCAAGGCTTAGCCCAGGCTAAGCACGGCTTGGTGTGACCTGCTGCCCAGGTCAGTGGCAGCACTGCCAGTGGGTGTCTTCAGCCCAGGGACCTGGAGATGTGTCTGCAGCTGGTTCTTGCAGGAGACTCTGGGCACTCATATGGGTTTTCTAATAACACAGCAGCTCCCCAGTAACCCTCAGCCCCTCAAAGAGTCGCAGTAATGTAACCTGTGACTTGTTGGGGCAAGTCAGGTACCTGGCATTAAGACACTAAATTGTTTGTTCTGAGGGCTATTATTAACTCGCCCTTTGTACAGGGATTGGCACCAGAGGGCCCTAGCTTAGTTGGGCCCTGTAGCTATTCCTGCAGTATAAATGTTATTTATACAGTGCAATTAAGCTGAGGTTTAATGTAAACTGCTGCCAGTACTAGGGTATGTACCAAAGTGAAAGGAAGTCTTGTGAGACATTTTGGAGAACCAAAAGCACAAAGTTTTAAATGCCTGTTAAACAAAGAGACAGCTTTCTGGGAGAAGTGCAGCAATCCAAATAGCAAACGATCTGGTTTCGAGAAATAGCTCTTTTCTGAGCAAACTAATTAAATGCAGGTGTAAGTCAGAGACAGGAGCATGGCTGTCTTGTCTTGTCTGGTGTTCTCTTACCTGGTGGCAATGCTGCAGGCTCCTCTCTTCCTAATCTTGGTATAACAGACTTAGAACAACTCCTGTGTTCTAGCACACCAAAATCAACGTAGTCAGGAGTCTGTAAATGCATGTCAGAGAAGGACTAAAGCAAAAGCACATATATATTACACCTTGCTATTTGCACAGTTCTTGGGCTGGATTCCCCTGGGGCTTTCCCCACTCCCCCTGCCCTGTGAAAAGACTCAAAGGGGCAGGCTTGGCCCTCATGAAGGCGCTGAGCACCAGCTAACCTGCTGGGCTTCTTCATCTTCTCATCTTCTGGAAAAAAGCACACAGCTGGAATCCCATGACACAAGCCACATGAAATTTTGGAGTATGTTTTCACTGGTGCAGCATTGATTTTAGTTGGATCAATATAAATATTACTTTAGCTTGCAACTGCTAATTATATCAACATAAACTTAATTTATAGTGATGATCAGAGTCCTAATGCTGTGCTTCTGCCAACCCTCACCACTGATGCTTTGAGACATCATGTAAACCTAGCCATTAGCAATCAAGTAAATGCTCCTATTACACATTAGTGATACTGGCTAAAGAACTTTTTAATTGACTTCTTACAATTTATGGCAGATGGTGCAGACTGTGTGCTTAAATTCAGAATTTTTTTTCATGTTTTCTATCTGCTGCTGCTTAGATAAATGCCGGTCTTATATATATAATGTAACATTACATGCTTGACATTGAAAAGACTGCGGTTGTTTCACTTGGAAAGAAGATAAACAAGAGGGCTCAAGATAAAAGTCTATGGAAGAATGAACAGCATAGAAAAAGTTGAATGGGAGCACCTCTTTCCTATCTGCTAAAATAAAAATGCTGAAATAGTCATTGAAATCAAAAGGTCGTAAATTCAAAAGTGGTAAAAGGTTTTTTCCCTATAAACAGAATGTGAAATCTTGATTACCAGAGAAAATCACTAAGGCTGAGAATGTAGCAACTTTCAGCTAGGGGTTGCACATTTATATGCAAAAGACTATCAAGAGAGGTTATACTTAATGCTACCAGGAAGGAATATAAAGCTTTAAGGCCCTGTGGCTTAAACTGCTTTTGAACAAGCAGGAGTTAGCATGACATCTTCACAGAGGCTGGATTAGACAATAAGGGTTTCCTTGTCCCTTTCCACTGAAGCATCTAGCTATAAGGAGAATAATAATAATTTAAAAAAAAAAAAAAAAAAAAGAGTAATCTAATGGCTTTTTAGTCCTGGATGTTTTTAGGTTTGAGATAACGTACTGGCATTTCAGATGTTCCACTGCTGAATGAAAGCTAAGGAAATTTTCCTGTATGGGGGATTTCCATCACTCCTGTCCACAAAGAAACTCCCGGAGATATCTATGAAATAGGGTTCTTGAGTTGCAGGGAGAATATGGCAGTAAACCACAAGGCAAATTATTGTAATAAACTTGGGATTTGAACATTAGGGGGACAGTAAAATAGCGCCTAGGCTACTGTGGGTTAGAGGTAGCACTGAAGAGTGGGTAGAGCAGGGCAAAATCCCACTGGATGAGACAACATTTCTAAATATTGTGTAACTCTGAAGTATGGGAGCAGAGGTAGGTAACATCTTCCTGTGAGATAAGCACAGGGGAAGGACTCTGCCCCCACCAGGGATCTCCTGTGCAGAACTCATCTTTCCCTTTTATAAAAGGATGTTATAAATTGTACCCTTAAAAAAGAAGCGATGAGTATGAAAGCATCCTTGCTAAAGAGCCCTCTCAGATTAGTATAAATCTTGATTCCTTGATAAGATTTATTTCACCAGTTTATAGGGTGTTTATTGATCTGTATTTGTTTTGTAGAGGACTCTGCTAACCATGGTTTCAATAACAGTTGAGGATTCAGATGAATTGATTAGAAATGTATCCAGATGAAGCTGTTCGCTTTCTATGGTTTTGTCTGCATCCCTGTCACACAAAATAGTCTGTGTGCTAAATGGCAGCTAGATCTTGAGATGGCTCTGTTTTGGCAGATTTTCAAAAAGGTTTCTGTGTTTTGCCTACCTGATTTTGCTGTCTGTTGAATCTGATGACATTTGTTAGCGTGCAGCTGGTGGACTGAAAAAAGTGCAGATTACAACTATGTGTGCTGTTCTCAGGTGGTTGCAAGCGTGTGTGTATGCTGCAGATACAAGTCAAATTCCTCCAGAAGTGTTTGTCCCAGTCTTGCTGACTGGGACACTCAAGTACATAAGCACATACGATTTACTCCCAGTTTAATTGTACTCGCATTAGTGTTCAGATAGTATTCTGTGCTTGGGTTTAGAGCTGAAGATTGCTGCTGTGAATAGGGCAGGCTCACAAATGCAATCATTTTCTGCATAGCAGGATGAACTTTATGCTTCAATTATCTGATTTCCAGGTTCCAGCAGCTGTTGTTTTTTAGGTCTAAATACCCTCTCCTGGCAAACAAGAGTTCAAACAAGAAGGAAGTAATCATTGTAACGAATCATAGTAAGCAATATAGGGATTTTAACTCCTGAGTAAGTTTAGCAACATTCAACAGTCCATTTAATGGCATAAGACGTTTGCCATTATAGTGAATTTCCTGTTCTGCAGACATAAATCTCCACTTGCAGCAAAGCGACAAGGTTAAAGAGCTCTTTAGATCATTTTGCATTAAGCATACGCTGGCAAGCGGATTAGAAGTATCATGCATGCAAAGACTAAGACAATAGCGTTGAGAAGAAAAGATTGTTTCTAAGTCACATTACAGGTATCTTAGCCCTTCCTAACACCCAGCCTACAAACCCACAGTTTTGTGCAACTTAGGGGGTTTCCCCTGGAAATAAGAGTGGTAACTATATTTCGATTAAGTTTGAAAGGAATCCAACACTTACTTTTTCATCATCTTTGTGCTTCTTGATCTATCTAATGACCTTCCTCAAAGCTAAAGCTATAAAATCGTGTTGCAGCCCCTAGTTGTGCTTGGCCGTTGCTTGGATAAGAAAGTGTAATGGACGTAAATGTCCCTCCTGCTAGGCAGCCACTTCAGAGTAATTTGGGCTACAGATTTACTCTGTGCAACTGAATGATTAAATTATGAGTGAGACATTCTGTTACAAAAAAGAGTGGCACCCTCAAGGCCTTAGGCTGATACATTCACCATAGAAACACGAAGAGGGAAAAATATTTATTTCATTAAAATTAAGACTGTTTTTCACCATGACATAACCTTAAAGTGGAGAAATTCACTCGTTAAAATAGAACAATTTAAGAACAGTTAGTTCCACAGCATGATGCACCCCACAATATTATGTGAAATTATAGGTTAAGAAATGTTGCAATTGAAATGGCTTAAAAAGCTTTAGCATAAAGATTAATTCCTGACTTTCCTTGTCTTCATTCAGAAGCTCTGAAAGGTTACAGCTGAGTCAAACAAAGACCTTAGATGCAGGATAATACAGATGCAATAGAATAGCTAAGATAGTGTGACAAGAAGATATCATCCCCAAACTGGCTTATTCTTTTATTCTCTCTTTTTTTTTTTTTTTTCCCCCTAACCTACAAAAATTGAATTGAACTGCAATTGAATTGATCTGGAAATTAAAGAGAAAATTTCAAGTGTCCAGTGGACCTGCAGCCAGTGTGAAAGAGAAGTATTTCTAGTATTCGTAAGGAAATACTGAAAGTAGAGTCTACAAACTGCAAAGCCTTTCTCTTCTCATCCAACAGTGATCCTCATGCACACTGAATCTGGAGGAAGAGAGTAGGTTCTCAAATGCCTTTCAGTGGAGTGAGCGCAACACTGTTCTGGTATTAAATGAGCCATCCCACGATTTAACCAATTCATACTGAATTTTCATGGGAGAGGATCTGAAGAGTTGTGGGATGATGAGCACTAAAAGACATTGGGAGAGGCATTCACTGGAGCCACTCACACAGCCTCACCAGACCCGTGAGTTCATGAGACAGAGGTCATCTTAGGTTGACTGCTCCTCCTTCTTTCCTGCAGTTTTTACTGACCTGAAGTTCCTCCTAGCAATAAAGAGACTGAGAGCCTGGAAATGAACTGGGGTTCATTAGCACCATGTGATCTGTAGGCTCCTCAGACCCCATCAGTGAATGGCCTGCAGGCCATGACTTGGGACTTGCAAGGGAACCAGAGGGAAAGGAAGCCAAAGCTTTGTTTATACAAAAAACTTCCACCACTTTCAAGAAATCAGTTTAACATGGATCTAGTTAAACCAGTACAAACATCTTAGTTAGATGCACACAAACCAATGTAATCCTTTGCTTAAATCAGTTTACAATGATTTATCAATGCAAGCTAAATACAATGTGTGTAAGGATTACACTGGTTGAAATGTCTGCATTAAAGGTATGCACCGATTTAATTAGATTGATTTTAAATAGATTTGATTATGTAAATGCAACTTTCTGTAATTTCATTGGTTTATTGATATGGTAGTTAATTAAGCAGGAAAGGTAGGTGGAAAGAAGGAAAGATCTTGTTTTAGAGTAAAAAGACATTCATGAATAATTTATTCTGTTTATAGATATTTGATAGAAATACTGACTATTTTGATTTTACAGCCTCTTTTCTTTACAAACCTAATGAAATTGTTTTCATGCCAATTAGACACATTATACCAACATTAAGGGCAGGCCTTGTGTTTTTATGTCAGTGTGGTTAATTTGAGACCTAGAGGTATTTACACACAAGTAGCCAAGGTCAGTTTGCGTGCAGACAAAAAATTGCCACAGTCCTGACAAGCTCACAGTATGAGTACAAGATGAGGCAGAAGCAGGCAGATGCTAGAGCCCGCACAAACCATTGTATGGTATCGGTCAGCAAGGTAGGCAGAGATCTCAACTGTAGTCTAACCAAGTTTTGCATAAATGTCATGATAAGGGTTTTAAATATTAGAATGGGGCCAATGAGATGTCAGTGTGGATTTTTTATTGGAGAAGGAACTCCTGGAAGGAGTGCTGGTTTGAAAAATTACAGTCTTTTGATACTGAGCATGAGACATTAGTGTGAGGATGGTCAGCTCGAACACAGCCAGCCCATATTCTGTACAATAGAGAAATGGAAAACAGTGGAGGAAAGAGAGATGAGATCAAAATAATGGTCAAGGATTGTTGGCTCTCTAGGAACATCCTGAGTGAATAAGAGTGAAGAGGCCAGATAAAAGGATGTTGCAGCGATGCAGATGCAGGAGAAGAATTGTAGCAGCATGGCATGACACAGAGATACCATGCAGAGACAATGTACATGCCTCGGCCATAGGCAGGAAACAAGAATATAGAGAGATGCATGCTGAACACAATGCCCAGGTAGCGGTATACAGGTCTGAGCAGAGGCTAACACGGCAATCACTACAGTGAACAAAAAGGAATTATATTTTTTTTTTTTAATCACTTGAATTTGAAATGATAGCTAAGAGAGGTGTGAGCAACAGGGTGGCTATGGTTGATGGTTGTGAGGGTGACAGACTGGGACAAGAAATAACGACCTGTGAATTGCCCTCAATCATGTGATTTATGAATGGCTTATGGGTCAAGGAAGCTCAAAATGGAGCAGCTCCCTGACCTTTGGCCAAGAGGAAGGTGTTAGAAACTCTGGCAAGAAAGGTTTCTCCCGAGTGCAAGGCAGGAGAGCATCCAAGATGCAATTAGAAGAAAACAGCTGCAGACAGTGGTTTGCTGGATGCATAGGTGAATGTATTTGGAGCAGGGTGGGAGGAGAGAGGGCCCCTACTCAAAGAGGCAGAGCAATCAAAAGTCAGGGTACTTCCTAAGGTGGGGTTACTAGACATCTTTCTTCGGGGAGAGGAAAGAGACAGGCAACAGTGGGAAGATGGCTAGAGGGGAGAATGAAACACTCCTGTGTTTTAGAAGGACAAGAGGTTGAAGAGGAGGAGGCAGAAGGGAAGGTCAGATGGTTGAAAAGCCACTCTGTTTTCACCACTTTACTCCAGGGAGGCTGGGGTGAGATGCTGAATGGCAAGGAAAAGGCAAGCAGGAGGAAGGGAGAGTTTGAGACCTGGGTCAAGAAGTGAGATGAAGAAGCAGCTGACACCGCACATCATCCAGTCAAGCTAAAGTAGTGGAGTGATTTCACTGGGATGATCACTGATGTTAAGAGATGGGAGGGTCTGCAGATTTCTTCTGGGGAGAGATGTGGCAGAGTCACCTAGAAGGGAATTTGGGGCAGCAGGAGGGGGCAACAGCAGGGGTACAAGCAGTAGCCAGGGACGGCAGATGGCCATGGGATGGAGGGGTGTTAAATCTGGACTTGACACAAATGGGGAGGAAGGCACGTATAGATACTGTGAGTTTGCAGTGGCAGGAGGGAGGGGAGAGAAGGTATGGGAAGCACATGGTGGGTTTGTGGGATCTGCTGGTGGGTCAGGGTGAGGGGGGCTCTGCCAAAATGAGGATTGGCATGTGGACAAGGCTGCGAGGAAAGCAGTCACAGATTTGAAGCTGATGTCTGTGGCTATGAATCTTTCCTCTCCCTTGCCTGCACGGAGATGCTAACCCAGTGTGATTAAATTATTTCAGATTTCCCTGATTTGGAGGCAGTTTCCTCTTCCTCGGCAACAGTGTGCACAGCCAGCCCTCTAATTACAGCAGGAGGGCTGTCATACTCTGCAGGCACAGAGCTTGCACCCTTTTGAAACACGACACTCCAAAATCAAAGCTTGCAAGGATCCTTTTTAATTAGTATCACTTTATAGTTTGGAGGTCTATCTCCACATCTTTAGCTTCAACCAGTTGTAAATAAACACCTTGGAAACCTAAATTAGGTGTAAACATGATTATTCTGCGAAACAAAAGGTCTGAGAGGTGTGAACTGCTTTATATGCTCCCGGGAGTGGCTAAACCCGACACTTAAAATGGCAGCTTAGAAGTCAGCGTTGGTACTGGTCAGAGCTGATTTTAGCTGAAGGCTTCGGTTAAAGCATGTGCCCCGCGGCAACACGCTGCCATCCCAGAAGATAAAGACCCCTATTTAATGCCTCCAGTGCCGCTGCCACAACCTCCATCTTCTTCCCAACTGCTCAGGCACGTACAGCCAATCCTGATGCCTGTGGCACACTGAAAACTGGGTGACAGCAGAGACCGGTACCAAGCAGAGGGACAGAAGAGAGCATTGAACCGGTGGCGTTTCACAGGTGAAGGCCGATAGCAGTCAAAGCGGTGTGGGGGTCCGGAGGAGATGCACAGGGGAGCCTTGGCCGTGCCTGCCTCCCTGCACTGGGGTCGGGCTGGACCCCTGGTAGGAACAGGGCAGAGCAGTGGCACCTGCTGCGGGCAGCGGCTTGTTTGTTTTCAACGGGAGTTTCATTTTCCTTCTTTGCTCCTCTTTCCTCCAGTCTAACTCTGTTTTTTAAATGTGTCTCTGTTAAGGCTATATTTAGGGCTTATTTGCTAAGCTGGCACTGCTTAGGCTCTCTCGGATAGATCTTCCTGGGGTTTTTTATTTTTATTTTAAGCCTTTGATACATTTAAACGTGTAAATATCTGGCCTAATTGGAATGCCTAAACAGTCATTTCCCAAACTGCCAACATGTTAAAATCTGTTGATGTGTGCAGTCCCGAAGTTACCATGGCGACCACCTCCATTGCCAGGCAGACATGCCAGATCTCCTTCAGCTTGTGGAGGGCATCCCTCGACCCCAAACTTTAGGGAGTATGTTTATTTCCAGCTCCTGACGCCCAGCTTGCGGGACTATATCTGCATTCTGCTGGTGATCAGGAAGGGAAAGGAGCCCTGGCTGGCTCCCAGGCTGGGAAGAATGCTCGTACCCTCAGGTCCCACTGTACAGGTGGCTCAATCTGAGCAGTCCTAGAATGGCATCACCATCCATCACCCTGGCTGGGACAGGACACAATTATGAGTCTCATGGGATAATAAGATGTATCTGAATTTTGGTCACAAACGGGTGGGAACCACGTTGAGTAAGTGAGAAGGTCGGTTCCTGTGTGTTAGTGGGTGCTGGACAATGGCACTGTGCGATGGGGAGAGTCTCTAATTGCTGTGTGGGAGGTGCTGTGTTCATCACCACCACTGCTGCCAGGGTGGCTGCAAAGTGTTGCAGGGTATGCCTCCCCATGGCTGGTCCACCTTTGGTGTGAAAGGACAATCCTCTGAGAAGCCTGAGTGTATTGTGAAAGAGACACCGTTAATAAATACCTCTTTCTAACAAGCAGTGATCACCTTTTTATCCTTCAGTTTGTTCTCCAAGGCAGCTCTTTCTAGAGCAATTTCCACAAGTCTGTTTTTCTTTGCCCCACAAACTATAGTTATATACTACAATAAGGGTGTATGTGTGGTGTTTCTATTTTTTTCCTTTTGTGGTAAAGCATCATGTAAGGAAGATGATATTTGCAGTTACTTTCTCACATCCTTTTGTCCTTCTTTAGCCTCAGTGTTTCTACCCCCAAAGGGTCCACAACTCTATTGCAAGAAAACGTTTAGAAAGGGGCTAGAGCATGTGCTGAGAGTTTCCTGGACTGAGGCTTCCATCAAAAACACACAGGGATGGACTCAGAGCTGACATCCACGGTTTGCTGCAATTTCCAGGGTATGGGAATTTGTTTTCATTTTACATTTGAATGAAATCCAAGAAAAGCAATGTGGCCATGCAGAAGGCTTTGCCTTTTGCCTTGTTGCTTCTGTGAAACTTGTCTAGGCTTTCCATAGAGAATGAACAGTTTTTATGATTACAGTGTCCAACATCAGACAAAACATATAAAAACTTTGTGAGTTTAATAGCTTTGGTATTCCCACCATCTCTGACAATTGCAATCCATTTAATAACTTAGTTTATTTTTAAAACGTATATATTTATTTATATATGCATGTATGTATCTGTATATACGGCCCCACGTTTTCACAGCTGGACAGATATAGTATCAGTCATTGTGAAAGTATGCTTCAGCAACAATCACTCTTTCCTCCTGTTTAATATCCTCTCCAGATCAGTTTTGCTAACATCAGCATTCAAAAATCATGTCAAAAAACCTCCCTGCAAACCCATGCATTTGCTTAAAATTCATAAATATTTATTCAGAAAATAAATAACAGGCTGGTTTTAAAGTTTGAGTTTTGCTATTTAAAAAAAAAACCAAAACAACCAAACCTGCACTTTGAACTTTCAGGTTTGCATGAGTCAAGTTTAACTCTGCAAGAATGAGGGTTAGAAATTTTAAATCACCAGTATTCTTGTGAAGAAGAATGACTCGAGCCATGAGTGCTAATAGCTCTTTGCTCTTGTTCATTGCGGGCAGCTCCCGATAAAATGTTGGGGTGACAGTGGCCCAGAGTCCAGCTGAACGGGAGGACTGCAACCCCTTCAGCATCTCAGCAACTCAGAAAATGCTTTTTTCATGCTTCCTGTACCAGTGCACTTTTGTTAGTCTAGTTTATATGATGTTTACTAACCCAAAACTCAGTAATGCTCTGTAATAATTAACTTACGTTAAGGATTATGGCAGGTTCTTGACGAATTAGCTCTCTTTAACTGTGGCCACATCAATATACGCTGGTAGCATGTAGGGAGGAGCATGTAAGCACTGTCCCTTGCAGCCTGATCTGCTCTGGTCGGCCTTTTGACTCCAGCATGAAGGGAGAAATCTATGCTGGCTTTCAAAGGACCTACTCAGCTGCTGTGAAAGCAGTGACTAAGGTTCACAGGAAAAGACAGCTTTTCTCTTCATGGGATTGGTGGGCTGGCCATTTTATACCTTCCTTCAGTGGTCTCAGATGCCTTCACAGCTAGCGAGCTCTTTCTTAACACTGTCCTCTTGGTTTATCCGAGGTCTGTCTTCTCAGGTCCCATAGCCTTAATAAGCACTGCTTAAAAATTTTGTTCAAAATTCCCTAAAAATGCCATGTCAGTTGGGAAATGTAGTGCACTCTTTTCCCAAAGGGATCCCAAAAATTCCACCCACTCCCTGGGATAAGGAGATGCTTCCAAGGTAACAGAGAGGCCTTAGGGGCAGGATATGGGTTGTGCTTTCTTCCTCTCTACTCCCAAATGTCCATTCTTACTTTCTTTAGGGTCAGGCCTGCAGTTCCTGGCAAATCAGGGTGGTTTGGAAGTCTTTCAGCTAACGAAAGGAAAAAAAAAAATCAGCTGTACTTCAATTAAAGAAGAAAGAGATGAAAAGAGCAAAGATGTTTTACCCCTTCACTAGGAATGATAATTTAAACTATAGTTCTAGTCCTAAATATTTTAATAAATGGGCTGCATGAACTCAACATGCTACTGACTCTTCCCTGTTCCAGCTAGTTTCTTGCTTGCACAGCCATGTAAAAGGTACCCCTCTGAAATGTGCATCTCTGTTTTAGAAGGAGCTGGTTTTGCCCTCTCTGTTTAGTCTTGATCTCCCTGACATAGGCAGCCTGGGGAGAGGAAACTTTACTGCCAGCTGCCTGGCTTTTATGGGAAGAAAGAGACCTGGCTTCTCTGTTCCTACTTTCTCCTTGAGCTCCAAAAGCAAGAAGGATTGCATGGTTATCTAAGCCCAACTAAGCCCACAGACAGTTTTATTTGTCTATCCATTACCAGTCATCCATCATGAGTTAAGGCAGGAAAGGACGAACAAGTTTATTTTCTATTCTAGCCCTTTTACTTCCCTGAAGATTTTCACTCTGGAGGGGGAAATAGAGCATTTTTTTCACTGAATACAAGTTTCAAACAAAAAAGGAGAAGAGAGTGCCTTTCAAACCCCTGTGAACATGTGTCAGAGATGCTATGTAGTCATGACGCATCCTTTTCAATCCCATGCAGGTGTCATGACCCTGGGGTCCCTGCAGCCCCAGCTCAGCCCAGACCTGGCACAGCTCCTTTGGCAGACCTGTGCTTGTGCCTGTCTACCACATAAATATCAAGCTCTGACACAGTCCCATGTGCAGGCAATGATGTTCTGTGTGACCTCGGGTGACCTGCGGCTCAGCACCACCATTTTCTTCTCCTGCCCCTTGGGTTTCTTCTCCCACCTATTTGGGCTCCAAGTTCCCCAAGGCAGAGGCTCCTCTCCCAAGCACGCAGAGTGCTCTGCACAGAGGTGGCTCAGTACCGTCAGGCAAAATTATTGCAGCGGAGAAGGAGCATCTGCAAGCCTAGTCAAAAAGAACACCGCTTATTTTGCTCTGGGAAAAAAAAAAAGCCAAAATCAAAGGATTTTAATAGTGTTTAAGTAATGCTTTTTTAAATGTGGAGACACTTGTTTTCTCACTCATTTGTAACAAAACCTATTACATGTATGACAGTGCAATCCATCATAAACGCAATGAAACATGTAAGGTGGGAGGAGGAACTTCTGACATGTTTTTAATAGACGTTTCTTCCCTTCCCCCTCCAAACTGAAGGTATTTGTTATGACTTTTACTTAAAATGGGGAAAGGGGAGAGGGAAGGGAGTATGTTCTGAATTCACTGGAGAGGAAGGAAGATTTGTTTTATTTTATTTTAGTAGCTCCAGGCTGCCTTTGAGTAACTGGGTATTACAGTCCTGGTGCATCTCTAATTAATAAGATCAACTGCCCCTGAATTTTCTTTTACAAACTAATTTAGATATGTCAAGGCTGCAATTATTTTGAGAAAGATCTGACTCTTTGCTTATTCATCTTTCCTCCTACTCCCCAAGAAAATAAAACTGTCAGCTTAAATGCCCTTTGAAGTCTGTTTTAGGTACTTGATTGAAAATTAAATACTGCCCTGCTGCTGTTAAAGTGGTCGAGGCTCCTGCTCTTTCTTTTTTCCCCTCACCCCCACCCTGCAATTTGCAAAGGATAACGAACCCTGAGATCTGGCTTATTTCCAAATACAACCTAGCATTGCTGTGGTCAGCTGGGGCCCTGCCACCAGCCGTGATGGAGATTATGGGTGAGATGGTGGCACAGTTGAGGCTGATGGCAAAGCACCCAGCTCGGAATGTCCTCCGGCCCCAGCTGACTTCTCAACCTCATGCAATCAAGCTCTCTCTTAGTCCCAGAGAGCCCGAAGGTTTATGCGGAATGGTTCTGAAAACTCATAAAGATCAAACCATTTATTGGCATGAGTGGTTTACTTTTATTTGGCAGTGTTTGCAAAGCCCGGGCAGTGAGGGGTGCTGGTCGTCATCCCAGGCTTGTGTTATAAAAGTTATTGTATGTCAGGTGCCTCCCAAAATCCTACTCCAATAATCTCTGCTTGCTGGAAGCCTTCAGAAAGAAAGAAATAAGGGAGGGGAGAGGAGACGGGGGGGGGGGAGAATTTGGGCTCCCACTTGTTAAATCCGATCGGTCAAGCTTTCATCTTTTGGCTGAGGCAGTGCAGCTGGAATAGTCCCCCCGGGATGCTGAAACAACAGGCCTGGCCTGGGCTACATGCTTGTGCCTTGTAGGGATGGAGCAACAAGGCAGGGTAGCAGTTCCCTAACCAAAGCAAAGAATGGGATCAACTAGCAGAGAAAAACTATCCATGCCTGAGTTTTACAACAAAAGCTAGTTCTTGTTACAAAACAAGCTGAGCCCCTTTAAATGAGGAAAAGCTACCTGGCTGTGGTTTTGTTTTGCTCAGGCTGTGTTTCCTATTCAGGCAGAGTGACTGTCTGCCATCCAGGGTGAAACGTCTGCCCCCTTCCTCCCTGTCTCTCCCCTCTCAAATTCAAATGGAATCAGCAAAAAACCTGGCTCGAGGAACACTAGCAGGCAGGCAATTCTCCAACACCCCATCGAGCATCCTCCACCCTAACCCCTGCCTAGCATGGTTTATGACTTAGACTTTATTTTCTGTTGACAAAGACTTTTCTAGAAAGCGATTTTTTTTTTTTTTTTTTTTTTTTTTTTTTTCCCAGAAGCTGACAGAGCCTGACTGGAGCATAGCAAGCTCTCAGCAGAGCTTTAGCTTCATCGATTAATTTATTTGGAGGTTTCAACCTAGCATTACATTCAAGGTGATCATAAATGCCATCTGGCTGGAGTGGCAAGGTGGGAATTTCTAGCCTAGTCCCATCTAGACCAGGGTTTGTTATGGAGAGGAAGTTACAAAGGGGGGACTGTGGGATTGATCTGCAGAGTGGTGCCATTGTGGGGGGACTCCGGGCATGTCTGAAGTGAAAGCCTGGCATCGGACCCCCACTAAAGCTGCTGGAAATAACTGAAGAGCTGTCCTTCAGTGGGCTCCAGGAAGCTCATAACCTGAACACACGTGGGCTGCTGTTAGCCAGAAACTAAAACACACTAGATTTTATTTTTCTTCTTCAGACCCAAGAGTTTCAAGGCTGAGTTAAGGTGAAGAGCAAGGATGTAGCTGTAAGAAAAACACGTTTTCTTTTTGAGTCTGGATTGGTGTTTTACCTGTGTCCAAGTCCATATAACAGAGTGGGAAAAATAGATATGAAATTAATATAATATACATGTATATTTGCATAGTGTATACAGTATGCTACCTATGTAGCATCCATGCCCATACGGAGCAGAGTTAAATGTAAGCCACGTGCTGTAAAATGTGTTACCGATGCAGATGGCACAGTGAGTGGTTTCCTATACTCGAATCATAGCAACCACGCGCTCTGTGGAGAAACTTAATATTTAAAGTATGCTGACAGCACTTGGCTCTGGAAGACTAGACAGCAAAGCCCTTGTAGGATGCTGTTGTGCATTTAGCTGTCGAGTCTGTCATCATTATCATTTACTTTCATTTGAAATTTTGTCCCTTTATGCTCTGTATTTCGAACAAACAACATGAGACTATCAATAGTGTTTTGTCATGATCACATTTCATAGCTGCAAATGTATTTTAAATACAGAAGGGGACAGACAAGGAAAATGTTAGTATGTAATGTGTGAAGACCACCTTCAGGCATATCCACCCTCCCATTCCACATTTTCACATGATAATTCTAGTCCTGTCCATTGCAAGGTACTGCGATATCACATTTCGTTGAAGTCAGTTTTGCCAAGTGAAATGCATCAATTTAGATGCATTTAGATCTATTTTCTCCCCTTCTACTCTGCTTTTGTGAGACCCCACCTGGAGTACTGTGCCCAGCTCTGGGGTCCCCAATGTAAGAAGGACGTGGACCTGTTGGAGAGAGTCCAGAGGAGGGCCACAAGGATGATCAGGGGGCTGGAGCCCCTCCCTTATGAGGACAGGCTGAGAGAGTTGGGGTGTTCAGCCCAGAGGAGAGAAGGCTCTGGGGAGACCTTATAGCGGCCTTCCAGTACTTAAAGGGGGCTACAGGAAAGATGGGGAGGGGCTCTTTATCAGGGACTGTAGGGATAGATAGATTTAGGTTAGATATAAGGAAGAAATTCCTTACTGTGAGTGTGGTGAGACACTGGCACAGGTTGCCCAGAGAGGCTGTGGCTGCCCCCTCCCCGGCAGTGTTCAAGGCCAGGATGGATGGGGCTTTGAGCAACCTGGTCTAGTGGAAGGTGTCCCTGCCCATGGCAGGGGGGTTGGAAGTAGATCATCTTTCAGGTTCCTTCCAGTCCAAACCATTTTATAATTCTATGATTTTCACCAGTATTTGTTTCCAATTATAACAACATAGCTACTCTATTGAACATACTACCCTATCATTGTTTCTCAGTGAAGCTAATATTTTTATGTCTCAATGCAAATAGAAAATAATGACGTTTATAGGCAATTTTTGATGTGAATACTGCAACTCGCCATTTGTTTGAAATGTTTCTTTTCCTTCTTTCTGACTATGATTTTTGGAACTTAAACTCTAGCAAAGTGTAATTTTCCTATGCTTGCACATGGTGAGTTTGCCTGTTGGAGGGTTACAGAGCAAGATCTCTCACAAGAGTTGCTGACACAGACCTGCCCAATGCTAGAATGAAAGTGGCCTTGCAGTTTATGTTACAGAACATTACTTCCAGTCATTTGAAGCGTTCAGTAAATATTTTCCATTTTGACAGAAACTTCACTGTGTTGACCCAAAACATTCTGGTTTTTGCTAGGACATGGTGATAAAAAGCACGTCAGTCTGGGTGAAATTTTTCTTCTCTAACCTATTTGTCTCCTCTGTTCACCCTTCCCCTTGTTTTTTTGTAGGGAATTTATTTTTGTGCATGCCTTATACATGCCTTAACAGTATGCTAGGAATAGTGCAAGGGAGCTGAAACTGCTAGGAAAATCTCAGCCTTTTCATTTCCTGAAGTATATTTAATTTCAGGAATATCATCGGTGCTTTTGCATTTGACTGCTTTGAAAAGGAGCATCTAAACTTTTTGTTCTGTAAAACAATGTGTTCATCAAGGCTGCCATGGATCACAAATACATGCATACACACACAGACATGCACATCCCTTTTAACTTTGCATTTAGGCCCGCTGTGATTGAAAGTGAATCATCTAAAGTGACATTCTTTAAAGACCTTAACAGCTCAGCAACTGCCATAGAAACGGAGCCACTACGAAAATGAGAGTTTCCGACCACGTGCGCCTTTTAGGAAGAAGCACACGCTTTGCTCAGGGCTAAACCTTGAAACAAGCTGGGCCACCATCAGCCAAGTATTGTAAGCCTATGCTTGATTCTCCTTCAAGCAAAAAGGGGGTGTAAAAAACCTCGTGCAAGGGGTACTCATGAACGTCACTTTATTTTTATTGAACTTGGTAAATCATTCCTGAGCACAGTTACTCCCCTTCTTGGAAGAGCAGGCTCTCCATACTTCTTATGTGTCTAAAAATAATATATAATGAAATATACATTTGTGTGTTCCTGTAATCTGTGTCTTAGGCTGTCATGTATATTATCTTTGTACATCAGACTGTGCAAGTTATTTTTAAGTCCAAATTTTCTTCTCTTTATCCCATTCCAAAAACAATAAACAAAGCTCATGAGGAGAAGGAATAATAATGTATAACTTCCCTATAAACACATGGGTATCATTCTGCCTGAATTCCTCTCCTGCCTAGCAGCCACCCCAGAGCTTACCTCCTCTCGCAGCTCATGGTGCCTCCACTGGATTGGACTTTGTCTTCCAGTAGGAACCAGTGGGTATTTATACATGTTGTTCTAAACTGCCTTGTATGAGGTTTTGTTCAGCTGAAAGCATTTTTAAAGCCATTGAGACACTTTCTGCCCATGCAGTCCAGCTAAGGCCACTGCTATGCCATGTAGGATGCCCATACGATGGATGTAGTATTCCTGCTGCCACCTCTCACCTCTCAGGGTTGCTACTGAAAAACCCAGGCGGAGGGTTATGAGAGAAATGTTTCACCTTAAGAAACAAAAAAAATTCTATCCTTCCCAGGAAGGAAAAAAATTGAGACACAACCCAAACCTACTGCTATGGAGGAGCCGAGCACCCAGTAAGAACCCAGCAAGCTACATCATGTTCCCATCTTGTCGAGAAAGGTACATTTTTTAAGCTGTATTTATAAGATGTCAGCTACAGCATTGCCTTGAGATGCACGCAGGACAAAAATAGCTGTGATCATATTTCCTCCTGTTTGCCTTGTAGGTGAGGAGATATGGGAATATTTCTCTCTCTGCTGGGGTCACAGCAGTGCAATGTTTGTTGTCTTCTGCCTACTGTCATGTGCCCCATAAAAGCTAAAAGAGTCCTTCTTTCTATTGAAAGAAGTACTTGGCATATTTGGAGCACATGCTGACACCAGTTGCTTTTCAAAGGCTCAGTAAATTCCAGCTCACTCTTCTATCCCATTTTCCATTCAGAGACACAGCAAGGGGCATTTGGCAGACCATGAAATAAAACTGCACGTGCTGTAATCCTTTTCAGGGTGAGGCTCAAGCTCTCACTCCCTCTCCTTCCTCTCTCTCCTCCTTTTCACTCCCAGTCTCTTTCTATACAAGTGTGACCAACTACAGGAGCACCTTGCCTGGATTAGACAAGGTCATTGGAAAATCTAGGGCCTGTTATGAGCTCAGTGAGCAGCCATACTGACCTTACTAGTTTTGATAGCACAGGGGTTTAATTCTGTCCTATGAGCTGTCTTTTGCTTTGTCCCCCTCCTTCTGTTGCTAGCCAAGGTTAACTCTTGCAGGCTTAGGAAAGGTTGGCTACTTTGACAGCCATAACAGAAAAATACACAGTGTCTAAATCACTGTATTGTACTTGAGAACAGGCAAAAAAAGGCAGCTCTGTGATTTGTGACTGAGCTCAGCCAGGTTTGCGGTAGACGTGCCAAGTGCTTCAGTGCATTCCTGGATTAATTTGATATTCCTTTTTGGCACTAAAGGAGCCTGCTGCCCCACTTGGAAGATAAAACCCTGAGACCAAAGAGCATGTTTCTCAGCTTCAGTGTCTGTCAGATCTTACTCTGCAAGGGGACCTTTGGAGTGCACCAGTGCAAAACTGGTACATTGTGAGGCAGTGAAAGTGATCCTCAGGAAAATCAAAGGGATGGAGAGACTTTGCACCGATAACTTCTGAGCTTTAGGGACCAAACCTACTTAGTTATTTTAAATTGGCTTTGTTGCGTTGACTTGGTTTCTCACTTAGGCTTAGTTTCATGTGTTTCTGGATCCTTTAATTTTAGGCCCCTGAGGAAAAAAAAAAAAAAAAGTCTGATTTCCCAGTGTCTATTTTCCTCTGCAAGGTTCCACCCATCTCATGGGTCAGTGCTGCCAGCTACCAGCTTGCTCTCCCCTCTCCTCCTCTCCCCTCCTGCCTGCCTCCAGCCATGTGCCCCTGTTCCCCTTCTCAGCTAAAACATGGGCAAAATGGGTGCTGGAGGCACCAGCCAGGCAGTGGGAGCAGAGAGGGAGAGAAGAGGTGGAAGAGGAGGACAGGCTTCCCCATGTGGTACTGGTGAGGTGTTGTGTTGGGTTATCCCATTGGAGTCATCCCTTACAATGTTGATAATTTATGACTGGATAATTGTTTGCATTCACTGAGCCTTCCTACGAATGAAGTCACTGTTATGCAGGGTGATGGAGAAGGTCCTTGCCCTAGAGAGCTGACATCAGGAGGTGAGAGGTAGAAATCATCCGTGGGAAAAGCAGCTGCCAGGGGATGCGCTATACCATGACCAGGGCAACTGGTAGGTGAAGGAACAGATCAAAAGAAAATGCAGAAATGCCTATGAGGAAAGGGAAGACTCAGGAGGGAAGGATGAGTTAATTACCTTAATACCAACCAAATTGCATTAGAAGCAGCACTTTTATTTTGAGTAAGTAGCTTTCCAGTATATGACCCTGGCAAAACTTCCTAGCCTGATTTCTCTAAATTGAATTCAAAAATCCATTCTTGATTTGCTTTCAGCAGCTTGGAGAGAATTCATATCTAGATGCAGACTTCATGGCTTGGTCCAGTCCTTTCTGCTTCTCTGTTTATTTAGTTTCCAATTTATAGCTTTCAGATGTGGGCAAGGGATAAGGGAAAGTTGTTTTGTTAACTTAGGCCAGTTTTAACTGTCTTCCTGTAGAATAGTCTTCAAATACATATTTGTACTTCTTTGTTTTGGTTTAGAAACTTACAGAAATAAGCTAGCAAACATAAATACATTAATGAAAATAAGCCGTATTTCTCCACATACCTCTAAACCAGTCAGTCTCTTTATACCCAGAAGGCATATAGTTTCTAGCTACCCCGATTTTTAACCCGGTGACATTAGAGAAGCACAGAGGCAACAGTGATGAGCCCCAAGGTGTGTTTACTTAATGTCTTTGGAGGTGCTGTAAATCCATGCCTACTAGTGTCTCCTGTAATTCAGAGGATCTGTGTGGAAAAAGGAAGTGAAAATGCTGATCTCAGCAAATTTGTTATAAATTTGGGCAAAGGATCAAAGAATCTGCTTTTATGGAAGCCAGCTCATCAATCCTTATCTTTCATGAAGCAGATCTCCTTTTTTCTTCTTTTTTTTTCTTTTTTCATCATTGTTGTTAAAAACGTAAAATAGAAACTAAACACTTTATCAGTGGCCAGAGCATGATTTCCACCAGCATATGAAGGTTTCTTTGCCTTGGTCTTTTCTAACAACCAGTAAATATCTGAACACATCGTTGTGCCAGATAAAAGAACAAAGTAATAATACCATATGAAATCAGCCCAGGCAGCTAGCTAATGAGTTGGCTTTCTTTTCTTTCAGAACTACTGGAATCAAATTCAGTTCTGCGCCGGTATTTACTGTCAAGTGGCCTACTTCAGATTTTAATGATCTCTTGAGACCCTGGCCTGACCCAAAATGTTGTTACAACTTGGCCCACCCCAGTATAATAAACTATAAACCTGTCACATGGTTCCCCTCATTCAGTAATTAGAAACGTCCTAAGACCAGTGTTAAGTACTGTGCCTAAAAACAGGCTGAGCAAATGCCAATTTACAAGGGATTCATGGTCAAGGTGCTGAGTGAATTGCTGGCTGAAGAGGCAGGCCACAAAAAAGAAATGAAAAGAAACCTTGCTAATCTCCCATTGGGAAAATTGCAGCAGCCTCCTCTCTGCATAATCAACAGCTGCAGGAGCAAAAGCATTGCTCATCTGTTTTCCTAACAAGTGGAAAATGTATACTGTATGCATCATGGAAATGGAGAAGATATATAGGGGTATAACGATACTATAGATAGAAAACATTTATAAGTGGCTAGTTGGAAGTTACTTTTCAGGCAAAGAACCAGGGAAGTAAGAGATTGTTGCAGAAATGTGCCAAAATATGCTTTAAAAATAGAGGAGTAATGAATATACGCTCTTGTGACTGTACATTATGAATGTAGAATTAATTTATATTGCATTTCAGTAATGTTATACCCTACCCCACACTTAATTATACTAGATAAATACCTGAAGTGAGGAATGTGTTGCTGACACTTACAGCTGAGGAAGTCTTTTGTCATAAAAATAAGGACTAAATTTTTGCAAGGTGGAGACAGCTTTAAGTATTTTCACAGTTAACCCAATCTCTACTGCTATTTCTAAGTAGACTATTAACACCCTACAGTACCATAGGCTTTTCTGCTTGAAGACCTTGACACTTAAACCCCACCTCACATCTTGAGATCAACGCCGATTAGTGATGCTGCACCTTTTTTACCCTGGACAGCTAAGCCAGGTCCACAAGTTTTTGTCAGACTACGTGATGTGTTTTGTTTCCTTTCTGCTCCATTTGAATACCTCCTCAAGCCATGGACAAGTCAAGTCCCTCCATGTTGCAGCAGTGGCACGTGCAGCAGGGCAGCTATGAGGGGGGAGGCTGCTCCTCTTCCTCCCTGCTGCCATGTCCCACGGACACAAGCTGCTGTCGTGTGCTCTGGCATAAAAGCAGCCCCCAAAACCTGTAACAGTTTGAGTAGAACTGCTTTTCCAATTTACATCCTCATTTCAGGAGGTTCCCTGGTTCCACAAGATGAGGTGATATCCCAGGTAATGGAAAATCGCCAGTAATATCAACAGTATAGCTCTTACCTGGGAAGTCAAGAAGATGCATTCACAGGGCCCCTTGCAAGCCATCATGTCCTCTGACAGTGGAGAGTTAACTTCATTTGTCACATCATTAACCCCACTAATCTTCTAACAACAACAAAAAAAAAAACCTCACAGAGAGCAAAAGGGACTGCTTCTAAATATATTTTTTAAACCCTTACAACCTAGATCAGGAACAAATCCTTTCATGCATCATAAGGATCTTGCACATGCAATTTATTATTCCTTTTTGCGTCACCTCTGGGAGCCAGGGAGGTGGGTGCAGGCATGGCACTCCCCTGCATTTGGTGGTGTAAACCTCCAAGAGGGCTTGGGACAGGCTTGCGAGCAGGGAGGAGGAAGCAATTGGAGGGAAAAAGGCAGGTTTTAAAGCCTTCACAATCAGTTGTCCCCCGGCTTGGTGAGTGGTGTGTGATGGAGAGCAGGGCCGTCGTGCCTTTCCATCATTCTGCCACTCAGCTTCACAGGGGGAGCAGGAAAAAGCCTCTGCAAGCCTTCAGCCAGGAGGCCTGGTTGTGCATCGTTTGTCAAGCTGCAGCTTACGCTGCCACTTTGAAACCCTGCGGGCAGGCCTGGCCACACCAGTGTTGTGGAAAACTTGGAAACTGCAAAGAGACTGTTTGTTCTCATTGCCCTGGAAAGTGGAGCCCCTAGGAAGAGGCTGCTGCTTTCCAAAGTAACCCTGTTAGGAGCAGTTACCAAAAATGGAAGATAAAATAAGCATGTGATAAGATTCATGTAAATCTCCCATGACTATTTAGGGATGCAGCAAAAGAGCTGACTTAATGCATTAAAATATTTTTTCCCTTAGTAGCAGATAGATTATGGTTTGAGTTCAAAAATAAAATCACCACGTGCAAGGTTTAAGTGTGCAGTAGATACAAAGCAGCTCTTAACCCTGGTATATAAATAATTTTGTTGAGTTCTTTGGCCTGTTATGCGTCTGTCACCCTGGCATTGGTGGGATGGGTTTGATCCCACAGACGTGGGATCAGAAACCTTTCTTAAGCTTCCAAAATTTTTTCTGGGGCCTCTTGATGACAATTTTCTGGAAAGAGTCTTTCACAAAAGAGCTTGTAAACTGATACAAAGGTGAGTTGGTGGTTTCCCCTAACAGGATTCCCTGCTGTAGAGATATTTAGAGCTAGGTTTTGATGTGGTTTGATTTTAACAGGCCACTTGGTTTGGAACTGGTATCTTTTATCTGATCTAATTGCATTTATTTTGTGATAATTCTATGAATAATGTTAGAATTAATATCCATCAGATTAGTAACTGCTCAGGGTAGTACTTAATCCACTTTTAATTTGAATGAGGGGATTTAAAAATCTCTAAGTACATTTTACAGCATTGCCCTGTGGGTTTGGTCCCTTTCCCAAGGACATCATTCAGAGTGGTATCAGAGACTAAAAAGGTCACTGGTAGGACAGCTTTTGTCTACTGGATGACACTGAGTTGGCACACAGATGTCAGGCATTAGCTGACTGAAAAGAGGGCAGACACGGTGATGGATAATGAACGCACACATTGAAATAACCCAAATTCAGTCTGCAGTTGGCATCTCTCTGGAAGCAGCCAGCCTCAGGAGTTTGCTTGCAGGTCTGTCCAGATAACCCACTGAGAAGTCTAGAAACTCAGCAGTCTCTTCATGGGGAAACAACCTCAGGTACCTTATTTTGGGATCACCAGAAAGGCAGCATGGCTGGAGGAGAGCCATACATAGCTTGTGTTTCCCGCCCTTCTCCATATTGCCACTTTCTCCATTAGCTAATTGAAAACAGCAACATGTGCATCCGAGTCTAACTGCATGCCATCATTCTCAGGTAGAAATCATTTGCAGAAGTACTATGTAAGAGAAATACCAGGTTATTCCCCTTGTTAGAATGCTCCAGAGTTGGAATTAGGTGCATCACCATCAAGTAGGTCAGATGCATCCCCAACTCACGGATGCAGATGATAAGGTAGATAGGAAAAGGAAGCAGTGGGTTACACAATATGTGGTTTTAATGGATGTTTAGATTAGCTGTAAATGTGCAAGCACGTGTTTGTTTACAGTTACCAGGATATGAATCAAAGAAATAAAAATAGCAATGCATTAAGGCTTAGAGAACCTCTTGGGAAGAAGCAAATTAATATTTTTAAATGTAAATATTTTGACCCAACCTATTAGTCATCGTCTTGTGCTACAGTGTGAGAGATCTGAGTCTTATGTGGTAACTTGTCTCCTGTTTTCTGCAGGAACAGCACATTGTGCTTCATCACCAGCACCTTGTCTGTCTGATTAAGTAGTGCTATTTTTCAGGTGACAAATATTTCTCAAAACCCCATGCTTTTCAGAAAACACGTGTATCTTCAAACTTCGCAGTATTAAGTAGCACATAGTCTCTCCCTGGGTTATCATATTACCCTGTTAAAAATAATAAAATTAAAACCTACTTTTTCCCAGAGTTTCTATTGTTGGTGTGTGGCACTGCCCTCAGTCAGCCAGTGAATTCCCAGTCTTGGCTCTTCTTTTAATACCTTTACTGCTGTGAGAAATTGCTAGAGACAAGCATACTTCATTAAATCAATGAGTTTCCTCTTTTCTCTCTACTCCTTGTAATTCCCATGGACTTTAGCTCAGATTTTTAAACAGGGGTGATGTTTAAGAAGTTTAGTAAATTATTACTAGATGTCAGGACATTACAGGCATCAGAAGTATGTTATAGATAGTTAAAAAACATTGTCATTCAAATATGTCAACATAGTCCTCTGTCAATTTCTGAGATACTGTACCATTATACAAGTGATATTTTTTATCCCAACATCTTCCTAAGATATTTACAGATATAATAATACTACTACTACTAAATATGAACTATATTTGTAATGATTTATCAAATTGTTAGAATTGTTGATAATTGGAACAATTAGCTGTGCTAACAGATGTATGTCAAGAAAGATGATTGTAACAATTTTCTTTCTTTGACTCTGGCTGGCTTTTCTCAAGAGTGCTGCTAAGCCAGAGGAATCATCTAGAGTTTGCACAGAGGTAGCCCCTAGTCATGGTATTAAAACATTATAATTGAGGGAAGAGTGCGCTTTCTTGCTTCGTGCCTGCTCCCTCAGGTAGAATTAAAGTCCAGCCTGAGTGTTGTTTCCTCCTGCTTTGTCCTTTGCAACTTACTACTTACCATACCTACAGCTCACTTTGGGTAGCACAAGCCTTGAAGTAGACTCTTCTGCTTACTTAGCACTGTTAATTAAAGCAAGTCTATTAAACAAGTATACCAGTGCCTGCACTGGGCTTCTTATCTCTATGGGAGCAGTTCAGGCTATGGATGATGTCTCTTTGTGAGCCATGTTGCTTGGGCAGCACACCATGGCAAGAGCTGGAAGTGCCTGGAACAGTTATTATAACCACGAACATTACAGTTTAGACTTAAAATCTGGGTCTGTAAAAGAGGCATTGCTGGGGTGTGGTGGCCCCAATTGTTGGAATTTCCTTTTTCCATTGGTCTGAAAAAAGAATGAGCCCATGATATGAAGCCTGTCTGCTTCTTCCATTTCTGCCTTACAGAACAGCTATTATGAGGAATGTAAAGAGTTTTCTTCTAAGGAAGTAGTTTAAAGAGGTTTATAATACTTGTAGATTTAAATTTTTTATATGTCCCCAGATATGCTGTAAAGAATACATTTTATAAATGCTAGAATAAATAATGGAATTGCGAACAAAAAAAGCAATGCATGTCACAGCTGTGTGCTTTGCCAACCTTTGTTTTGAGTGACCCATTCAAGGAGAAATGAAGCAAAGACTCCTTTGACTGGGCTCACTTCCAGTCATTTGGCATTTTAACTATATTTAGGCCAACCCTCTTTCTGAAAGTTTTAATTCTTACAGAATTTATAGACAAAGAAATAGCAGTAAGGAGAATGATACAGTAGCTATATCGGGCAATAGAGTGTTACCAAAATTTTTGCCTATTTAATGTCTTTGAGCTCTAATTTTTTTTTTTTTTTTCCTTAAGTCTTTCCTGGGTGCCTATCAATGTATGGAAAAAAGACAAATTTCTGTATTTATTGAGAATCTTGCTGTAGTATTAAAGATACTTTATTTTCAATGTCTACTCCTGACTGACTGTTAGTTGACTAACAGTAGACTGACTCTCCTGCTTTCTACCCCTTTTTTACTCTTTCTCAGAGACACACAATGCTACTTATTTAACTTACTTTGTGCAAGCTTAGTTTTTCATCTAAGAGGTTAGAGAACTGTACAATCAAAGTACTGGTATTGAAAATTATATTGGAGATTCCTGTGGGATAAAGGATGAAGCAGTTGGAGGTTGAGCTACCTCATATGAAAAGGTGAGAAAAAACCAAGAAAGTTTAAAACCTGGTCTACTATAGATCATTACTGACCAATGCAGGAAGTCAGATGTGTCACTTAGCTCCAGCCACTATATAAAATCACATTCATTTTACCACAGCTCTGAAATCTCCTTCCCAGAATGCCTCTCTCTTATACTGTCCCCCAAAGACTTTGCCTGTCTTTGAGGTGACATGTCGATTTCCCATAGGAGTTATAATTCAAATGAAATCACGTCACAGTGACACCAGCACAATTAAATCATAAATAAAGGCCATGACATGTATTTCTAAAAGCTATTATGAAATATATATAGACATACAATGTGCATTAGGTTGTTATTTAAAAGGGGTTTTTTAAAAGCTCAATATAAGTCGAAGTAGATTGCCCCTATTTACTACCCTTCCTTTCTAATCTCAGGGTTTAGCAAACATGAACCTGTGTTACTCTATTATATAAATAGGAAGACTGAGATATTAAATGACTTTCTCCTGGTCAGAGAGCAAGGGGCATGGGAATGTTTCAGATCTCAAGCTTCCCAACTCCTCTATCCTCTCCGTTTCATTGACATGTCTCCATAATTCCTTATTTAGCTATAGGCTAGAAGTGATCAGGGCAATCCTCTACTAAATCTAGAATCCTACCAATTTATTCCCATTAAGGCTGTTCTTCAGCTCTTACAAGCACCCTTCTCAGCCAAAAGTACCTGGGCTAATTGGAGGTTTTACTGTATCTGAAGCAGATTCTATTAAAATTAGACATGAAATGAAACACAGTTACTGGCATTAGTAGGCATTCATTTTGTGGGTCTAGAGGTGGCCAAACCACACACCATGCCCAGCTCAGTAAAGAGCAGCACATGACAGAAAAGGGAGAGAAAAAACACTTGCACAGCTCTTCCCGTGGGGAATTAGAAGTCTGCATGGGACATCAGCTGGTCCCAGATCCTCAGGAAATGGCTTAAGCTTTATTTGTTGCCATGTAAATAATGCAGAATAATCCCATGCCAGATGCCATCTTTTCCTAACACACTTTGAATAGGAGCCAGGCTGCGTTACTACCATTTAAGAATGAATGCCTCTGAAGGGAATGTTAGCATTTGCACCATAGTGCAAGGCTCAAGGCATACAGCAAATGTCATGGCTTGAGATGACATGTGATGATGATGTCATGGGAGGGGAGAGTTAACTGACATAGACATATAAAAGTTTGGGCTCTAGATTTACTGTTCTGAAGCTTATCTTTGTTTCCTAATCCAGCTGATTATCTTTTCAAGAGTATTTAATTTCCTAGGCAAACTTTAATTTATTACATTTTTTCTCTATCTCTGAGTAGTGAATGGTAAGAAATCAACAAGATTAAAGTTATCTCACAAAGAAGAAAAAATTTACCCATCTGGTGATGACCTGGAGATACAATTCCTAACTGGCAAAGGCCCAGAGGAATTGAGACTCTGAGTCCGTGAGGTTTTAACAACGGGGCAAGTGGGGACATGGAGAACAGCAGCTGAAACTCCGTGGGCTCACATTAGCCTGGAGCATATTGCATGTCAGCAACATTGACAGATGCCACAGGAATTCAGCACATTGTAGCTCCACCCCTGCAAGCACTTAGGCCTGCACTTAAGATGCACCGATGCACGGAGGAAGGGTAATAAAGCTCAGAGTATGCAAAAGACTTTATGGAAGAGAGACATTTTTTTCACCCAGAAACAGGCTTTGCTGCACAGATTTTTGTGCCTCAGAATATGAGGCAGCAGCAGAGTTAGATGGAATCATATTAATAAGCATGGATAATCCCATCATCTGGGGCCGGGCTGATGGCAAAGCAGCTCTGAACACAAGCAGATGAGTGAAATTTTCCTGCAATTAATTGGATTTGATTAAATTTCTCATTTAGTGGCTGGAGGAAAAGAAACACACCAAAGACAGCAAGTTTCTTGCTAACCTGGAACTTTGAGTAATAGATGTGGATGTGGGAAACTGGGTTCCCCACTGCATTAGATGGGAAAAGTGTTGCTCTGAACGTAGAAGCGCAAGGACAAGAACCCAGTTTCTCATGACCTTTTTCCTTGTACTGACCTCCTCCTTTTCTGAAAGACAAGACAAAAATTTTGACCCCCAAATGGCTGTTCTGATGCAGTTATATTTCCATTAAAAAAGTTGAAACCTTTTAATTTTTGTTCCCAGGAAGGGTGAAAACCAATTTCAAGGCCTTGAAAGCTACTGGGAAATGGAGCTGTCAATCTCCAGCCAGCTTTAGATTATGGTCTGTGAACTCAGATGGGGGCACATAGCCACCAATACCATCCTTGTTCTTGCTTACATGGGGCTGTGCTCTACTCAGAAACACTGAATCTTGATTAAAATCGCTTACAGCCAGGTCCTGAAAAATCCCTAAGTGAAACAAGCAGTTGCTTTTATCATCTTGCTAAAATTGTGCATGACACAGGGAGTCTTATGTGGATACTAAATATGGCATAGATTTGCCATTTGATGAATCCTGAACTAGTTTTATACTAAGTGTCTTGTCTTAAAGGGTACAAATTGAGCCAGGTTTCAGCTTCATTTCTCATCTGTATCATCAAACTATAATAGTTACCTATTGGAAACTTGATTTGTTTTATACCAGTGACTTGAGTCCTTTTTAGTGCCACCTTGAATAAAAACATGAAAAAAGCAAACGAATTTTCCATAAAAACCTCACCACATTTTGCAAACATTCCCATTGCAACATACAGATCAGCTTTTTCAAAACCTACCAAAAGTCTCAGTGAGCTGAGATATTTTTACATATTTTTCCGTCATGGTTAACACCAGTGATGTAACAACAGTGAGAATTGACATCTGCTAGATCACCTGGGTTTTGTCAGATTTGCACATCATAGTGTTTAAGTTAAGCTTTTTGTTACGGGGGTCCTGCTGTCTTTCCAACAAGTAGCAGTTTACATGATGACAGGGAGTCCAAGTCTCGTGCATGGCTCCTGATGGCTCAGACATCAAGATCTCAGCATCAGTACATTTACTTCCTGAAATCTTGTAAAATTTCAACACACAAATTTAGTTTATGTTGAACTGATTTACGGTACTTCAACAAAGGACAATTAAGAGAATCAGTGTCACAGCTCGGTCTTTCGTGCACATGTAAACACATAAAGTCAAATACATAAAACATGTATGCGTATATATGCATGAGCACACCTGGCCACAATTTCTTAACATCACATAGTTTCTTAACATCAGTGTGACTTCTCTGATTTGTACCACATATATATGGATCATTTCTAAAACCACTGTAGGATAACGTAACTTGCAAATGACAAAAAAATGCTTTTCGTTCGCTCTTGGTTTCTCACATGTCCCAGTAAACCAAACCCCAAGCCACATGCAAAACTAGCCATGCTGCAATGAAAAAACTGTAGTGAAACTCTGAGGGGATCCACCTCAATAACTGGTACTCTGGTTTTGAAGGTTTCCGAGGCCAAGGGGAGGATTGCTCCTGTGTTAGCCTAGCTGGACACTGACAAATGCTCCGGTGGTACCCTGGTTACTTCAGCTTCAATCCCCACCATCTCAGCGAGCAGTCCACAGCCGAGCTCTCCAGAAGGACACCATTTCACTTGCTAGTCTAGGCTGTTCCCAATATCCATCGACAGCACTGTGAGGCAAAGCACCTGCAGCCAGCACTGCACCTTTCAGGTCCCTGCTTCGTTATCTGTCTTTCCTGTCTGGCTGCTTTATTTGTCGGCTAAAAACTTCCAGGGTTCACCCTGGTATAACCAACCAGGCAGCCAGGCAGCGTGCAGCAACATCCAGCTGCTTCTAGACCAAAATCTGGCAACATCTGCTGCCTCCCAGCCACTGGCATGCCAGTGGGACTGCTCCTGCTTGCTGTCATCCTCCTAAATTTACAGTGAACAAAACACCTTCTCTGTCTCTCTCAGCAGTAGATGGGGGCACTTCAGCCATATGGAGATGGATGTTATTCTGCCACTGAAAGGCACCTAGGCTGGAAAGAGCTATACTGGCAAGGATGTGCCTTTTTTCCCTGCAATATTATGGGCAACAACAGCCCATACAGGCAATATAAGCTAAAAGCATAGTTTCTCATCTGTTTGTTTTCCTTGTATAGCAGCTCCCTGTCCATTACAGATGGTACCATTATCATTTCTTCACAGCCAGGGATTTACAATGCACAGATTTAAAGAGGAATCCAGGCTACACTGAAATCCACAGATGAACTCCCAGCCTGACCTTGGCAGGGCTGGGATTTCACCTAAAATGACTTGTGTGATGTATCATGCAGAAAGGCTGTGGTGTATTATGGGATTAAACATTGGTTTGGGGAAAAGAGCCTGTTTAAAACATTTGTCATTTTGAAAAAATACACACTTTGAAGAAATAAAAAGCTTTTGGGTCTCATCCTCATTTTGGTGGTAATTTGTCAAAATATTTCTTCAAGAACAACTCAATATAAAGTGGACATTTTGTTACTTTTTGCTAAGAGATTGTTATGTTTTGTTTGAATCTGTTTTTCTGAAATCTATGCCACATTGTTATTGTGAGAAACACCTGAACTTCCTCTTGCTTTTCTGAGTGAACGTAAGGACAATTGAGTTGAAAAGGTCAGAATAAAAATATGTCACATCAGCTTTTCAACACAAAATACTCTACTTCACTACATACAAAATTAAATCATTCAGACTTTCTGCGCTGCAAAAAATTCTCAGCATATCTGTGCTCCTAATTTGGATGCAACAAAGTTCCCAATCATACTTTTTTCACCTTTTTGACCCAAAACCAGGATTTCTGGTTTTCAGCCAGCTTGGGCAATGCGTCACTAGAGAAGAGTCACTAGAGAAGAGAAGCTGATGCCAGAGAAGACCACCCTGGCTGCAAATCAGGGAGAAAAGGAGAGTTTACAGCCTTTGGAAGAAGGGGCTAGCCACACACAGTGATTACAAGAGGCTGTGAGGTTATACAGGGTGGAAATCAGAAGGGCTAAAGCCCAATTGGAAATTAATTTGGCCTCTGCAATCAAGGATAACAAGAAAAGTTTCTATAAGTGTGTCAGTAGCAAAAGAAAGTCCAGGGAGAGTCTCCATCCCCTGCTAGAGGCAGGAGGAAATTTGGTAACAAGTGATGAGGAGAAGGCTGAGGTGCTTAACGCCTTCTTTGCCTCAGTCTTTCATAACAAGGTTAGTTGTATTGATGAAATCCAGCCTCCACAGCCAGAATACAGAGACTGGGAGAACGACCCCCCTGCCATCCAGGAGACAGTCAGTGACCTGCTGCATCACATAGACATTCACAAGTCTATGGAACCAGATGGGATACACCCGAGGGTGCTGAAGGAGCTGGCTGGGGTGCTCGCCAGGCCACTTTCCATCATTTACCAGCAGTCCTGGCTGACTGGGGAGGTCCCGACTGATTGGAAATTGGCCAGCATGACCCCATCTATAAGAAGGGTCGGAAGGATGATCTGGGAAATTACAGGCCTGTCAGCTTGACTTCAGTGCCTGGGAAGCTGATGGAGCAGCTCATCCTAAACACCATCATGCAACACATGAGGGACAACCAGATGCTCAGACCCAGTCAGCATGGGTTTATGAAAGGCAGGTCCTGCTTGACAAACCTGATCTCCTTCTACGACAGGATGACCTGCTTATTGGATGAGGGAAAGGCTGTGGATGTAATTTACCTTGACTTTAGCAAGGCCTTTGACACTGTTTCCCACAGCATTCTCCTGGTGAAACTGGCTGCTTGAGGTTTGGACAACCGCACACTTCGCTGGGTAAAAAACTGGCTGGACGACCGGGCCCAGAGAGTTGTGGTGAACGGAGTTAAATCCAGTTGACGACTGGTCATGAGTGGTGTCCCCCTGGGCTGGGTTTTGGGGCCACTCCTATTTAACATTTTTATTGATGATCTAGACGAGGGGATCGAGTGCACCCTCAGTCAGTTTGCAGGTGACACCCAGTTGGGTGGGAGTGTTGATCTGCTGGAGGGTAGGGAGGCTCTGCAGAGAGACCTGGACAGGCTGGAGCGATGGGCTGAGGCCAACTGGAGGAGTTTCCATAAGGCCAAATGTCGGGGGCTGCCCTTGGGCCACAACAACCCCCAGCAGCGCTACAGGCTTGGGGAGGAGTGGCTGGAGAGCTGCCAGTCAGAGAGGGACCTGGGGGGGTTGATTGACAGCTGGCTGAACAGGAGCCAGCAGTGTGCCCAGGGGGCCAAGAAGGCCAATGGCATCCTGGCTTGTGTCAGCAATAGCGTGGCCAGCAGGGACAGGGAAGGGATCTGACCCCTGTACTCGGCACTGGTGAGGCCGCACCTCGATTCCTGTGTTCAGTTTTGGGCCCCTCACTACAAAAAGGACATTGAATGACTCGAGCGTGTCCAGAGAAGGGCAACGGAGCTGGTGCAGGGTCTGGAGCACAGGTTGTACAAGGAGCGGCTGAGGGAACTGGGGGTGTTTAGTCTGGAGAAGAGGAGGCTGAAGGGAGACCTCATCGCCCTCTACAGCTACCTGAAAGGAGGCTGCAGAGAGCTGGGGATGAGCCTCTTCAGCCCAGTAGAAAGCGACAGGACAAGAGCAAATGGCCTCAAGTTGCGCCAGGGAAAGTTCAGACTAGATATTAGGAAGCATTTCTTTCCAGAACGGGTTGTTGGGCGTTGGAATGGGCTGCCCAGGGAGGTGGTGGAGTCCCCATCCCTGGAGGTGTTCAAGAGTGTGGTCTATTTGGAGCTTAAGGATATGCTGTAGGTGGGAACTGTGCTAGGCAAACAGTTGGACTAGATGATCTCCAGGGTCCTTTCCAACCTAGATGATTCTGTGATTCTGTGACTGGTGTCATCACATTGCCACATGAAGGATCCCCTCTCCATTCTGTCTGGTTACTGGCTGTCTCTGGACTCACCTCTCATAAACTGCCTGGCTGGTGCTCACCCTTTGCTATGATACACCAAGCAAACACAGTGACAGGGACGTGGGTTAGACCGGTTTGGGTAGCTGGCACAGCCAGGCTCATCTTGCCCCTAGAAGGTAAGGAAGGAGGCGCAGGAGACTGTGTTTCTGGATGAAGAAGTTTGACCATTATTCCTTCGGAAGTAACCCAGTCTACCAACTTATTTCATATTGGTTAGTGCCAATCGCAGTGTCTACGAGGCTGTGAGAACTCTGCTGCTACAAGCCTGTGTAGGATTCAGCCCACTGACCTCGAGGTGAAAACCCCTCTATCCCATTATACACCCCCTGAGACACCCAGGCCCCCTCTACTTTGTTTTCTCTGCTCCCTGTCATTTATTTTCATCTCTCATTTTAATCTTCTTAGCATGTCATGTGTGCCTGTCAGAGATGCTTTCTACACAATCTAGCAAGTACATTAATACGGTTTGTTCATCTTCACTTTTGGGTATCAGTGATGCTTTTTGGCTTTTTGTCAGACATTTCTGTTTCAGCAAAGTTCATCTTTCAGTGTTTCCTATAATCACATTAGCAGGACAGACATTAAGTAGAAGTGGGGGAAAAGTGCTGAGAGGGGCTGGGGGAAGAGAGAGCAGCCCTATGGAAATGACTGCTCTTTTTTTGCAAGAAAAAGGTGTCTAGGGGAAGAAGATGATCTCTGGATTTGTTTTCACATCAAGGCTGAGAAATAAATAAACCAAGCTAAGGAGGAGTGCCTTTAGCCCTACTAAAGTCTGGATACAAATATTCTTGCAGAAATGGCCCAGAAATTGTACTTTGCAGGTAAAGGGAGTGAGGGGAAACACGACACAACGACCCTCAGAGCTCAATTACAAGAATGCAGAGCAGCTGGGATGAATAAACCTTGTCAGTATAAAAGGTCTTATTCATTAAAAAATGATGGCTTTCGTATTTGTGGGGCAGGTCTGTGTTAGGGCTTTCTGGGCTTGCTGTCCTTAAGTGAGGCTTCTCACTGCAGCTGGCTTTGCCCAGAGTGGCCCTGCAGAAAGCAAGGTGCTCCCGAGGCTGGCTGTGGCAGAAGCTCCAGGCCTCAGTTGCAGTAAGGCTGAGATTGCTCTGCCACCCTGTAGGTTCAGCTAAAAGACCCTTTTGGTTGTTTTTTTGTGCCTGAAAGGATCAGCTTTGTCCCAGGTGAGGAATGTTACCTCTGATTCCTCTTGTATCAATCTGTCCACATCTGTTTAATTTTATATGCAAACTTGAGGTTTTAAATAAATAGCAGTACACCCTTATTTCATACCAAATCATGTATTTGAATAGATAAACAGGGTTTTGTTCTAAACTGGAATTCATAACACATTAATGGAAGCCCTGTTTTTTTATACCTGCAATCTTTGGTAAAGCTCTAGATATTTTCTTCTCAAGCAGTAAAACTTACAGCTGGAACCACTACTCTTCCAGCTACCTACCTACTTCTACTCATTATGCTAGGAATTAGCTTTGTAGGATCTTGCTGTTGCCTCTTGATGCTTTAAGAGGCAGTTCTACAATTTAGTACTTTATTCCAAGTATTTTGTTAAAGTACATGATACCAGTAGATAACAACATTACTGCTGTTTTACTTACTCAGTTGAGGAGAGGTGAAAAATAGACAACCTGAGGAAAAAAGGGGATGATTTTGTATGATTTTTTTGCTTGTGCTGTGCAATTGCTGCAAGCGACTGACAGTGATACAAAAATTGTTGTATTCTTGTTTAAAAATTTAACACGGGGGAGTCTGTCATTTCTGTGCAACACTTGATACAATTCCTAATTCTGCTCCACCAGATCTTGCATAAACACCTAACTGGAGAATTTACTTGTAGTGTATTTTATCCAGGTATCTTCAGTGGTGTGGAAAATAAGCCAGTTCTTATACTCTGCTGATTCTGTACAACTGGTGGTGCAGTGGGCTGTATCTATTGGTGTGACTCTGCCCCAGGGTGGCTCTGAATGCCAGCCCTTTGCCATTCCTGCTAGGTTTGAAGCAGGACATAGTACACCCTAGCATCCTGCTGCTTGCTGGCAGCTAAAGACCTTAAGGCAATTCCTAGACTGCTCTTCTGCCATCTGTCTTCCTTATTTACAGTAGTTTCTGATTTGAGAGGAGCTCTAGATAAGGAGGGGTTTTGGTGGGATTAGTAGGGAATGAGTTTGAGAGGGGCAGGCAGACAATCAAGATGGGAGAGGTTGGTGTTAGCAGGGGACTGGTAGGAGCAGAACTTTGTTCCCTGAGGCACCAGAAATGAGAAGGCAGAAAAAAAAGCACCTGAAAAGGGAGGAAACCCATAAAATTCTAGGGGAAATTGGGACTGAAAAGGAGGGGAAGGGCTGCAGTTGGGAATTCTGCCAAATGTTTCCAGTGCAAGTTGCATGGTTGGTAGTGTTGTGAGGCCAGCAAGGACCTTGGCCCAGAAGTACAATGGTCTCCATCCTGTGCAGTCTGAAACTGGTAACCACACAACATAGAAACTGGGCCATAGCTGTCAAAACTTAAATATGCAGAGTTTGGTATTATTTTTCGTGTGCAGATAGATTATTCTGCCTAGAATATATGTTTTTCTTAACAAAGCAATAGGGGTTTTTGTGTTAAATAATGTCTTGTCCTGGCTCCTACTGCCAAAGATCCCACAGGCTGAATACACCTTTGGGTACAGCAAGAATCAGGATAGTAAAAAAGGCAAGGAAATATTGAACAGTTGTGAATCCTGGTTACTCTTTCTGCATCTTTTCCAAGTGGGAGGGGCAAATTTGCCCCTGGCCTCAGTCTATGAAGTCAAGATGAAAAATTTTCTGATACGAATCTGAAAAATCTTTTCCAGACTTTCTTACTAATGTAGTAAGTTTTTGTTTGCTTGGGTTTCTGTTTTTTTTTAATGTGTCCAGCATTGAAAATTTTATATGCCTGAGTACAAAATCACACGTATCAAAGACAGTATAATGAAAGCCACACTTTCACGAGGCTGATGAGATAAAATGTAAGGAGGAGCATGTTAATACAGTCACAGAAGTTTTGACTTGTATATCCCCTCAATCATTTGCCTCTAGCAAGTCCAAGTTTCATCTCTCTGAGTGTTAAGAATAAACAACGAATGTTGTGGACAACCACAAAAGCCTTTTAACATAGGTTTAATTACCAAGCCCAGAAAGATGTTTTGGCTCCTAAAAGAAGGTAGTAAGCAGCACTTCATCTGAAATAGGTTGTTTCATAGCTGAGAAGAACCAAGCACAAAAAAATTTTTTATTAAGTTAGGAAGAACATTAGCATAATGGAGGTTGTTATTTTTATATCATGCATTTAGATTAGTACTGAAGAAAGTACTTAAATAACTTCAGGTCATTGGCAATGAGGAAAGCACTTATGCACATTATATAACTTTTTGCAGGTATTAAAAACATCTCAGGTCTCTGGAGCATTTGCTGAATCAAACTCAGTATTTATTAGTAAATTGTATGAAAAGCCACTTTCATATACACACAGCTTGAGTTCTCTAAACCCAGATGTGAACTAGAAATATTTCCATGATTCTTGCATTTAATTGCATGATAGAGAAAGAATGAATGGTCGGAAAGAGAATAAAAACAGTCCCCTGTAGCATATTACCAGCTTTTGAGCCCAGAAAAGGAGATTATGCGCAATAAATAGACAGGACAGTCTGATGTACTTATTACACCAAGAAATGGAAAACTGATATGAAAGAGAAAAATGTGGGTTCCTTTAAACCTTTGTCTTGGGAAGCTTTAGTTGTTTATCCAGTTAACTATTTGAAAAATGTCTTAAATCAGGCTTCTGTCCAATCTTCGGTGCACCTTTGTGCAGTTTGAAGGAATACTTGGAGTGTAACAGTATAATTTACAGTAATAAAGGACCACTAAGCCTGGCACTTCAGAAACTCAGATCCCCTTCCTCTTGAGCAGTTCTTCATCTTGAGTAACAACCTGTTAAGTGTTGCTTGTAATGTGAGTCAAGGCATTTCTACATACTCCTTGATTTTGATCTTTGCAGCTTCTACTTCAGTTTTCAAGGGAAAACATTCATGTAAAATGATGCCCTTTGACAGATGCAGGGAATGAGTCAGGCAGAATAATACCTGTTACGGTGTTATTCTAAAGAATATGAACTTCAGTATCAGCACTGACCAGTCTGGAGGAAAGAAAGCAGGAGCTGTCTAAGCAGTGACAAGTATATGGATTTGATCTTATTTACAAATCAGAGAGATCAGACTGCCCTTGCTATAAAATCATCAGCTGGGGGAGTTAGTCCAAGCTTTCTTGGTTCCCCTTAAATTATTTTCCAGTGTTGGAAACCTGTGTGTATACATACCAGCCTTTTAAGTCTCCTTGAAAAGGGGAAAATTTGGGTATACCAGTGAGTCATTCTGTGCCTTTTTGGTTTAAAAAAACCCCACCAAACTTTAAAGGTAAATAAAGACGCAGGTCATCCTGTGTGTTTATGTGGCACTGAGAACAGAAGGGGTCACATTTCAGAATGAGGTCAGAGCAACACAAACTACAGCCGGAAGAGATGGTGAGCAAAGTTACTTCTGCTTTGCCTGTATGCTCATGTATTTGTTGCAAAACATATGGCCTGATTCTTCTCTCATGCCTATATAGGTATAAGAAATCTCCATAGTAAATAGAACAATATCAGAGGAAGGGAGGAAACAACTGGTCGGTTTATAATTGCTCTGCTACCAATATACTCCTTCAGCAGCTCGCCCAGATTAGACATAATTGTGTATACTCTCTGAAGAGTGGTTCTGAATCCTGTACCTATAATTTTGTCTTTCATCAGAAGATGCTTTTATAATGCAATCTGTATTAATAACTGGATTCTACATATCCTATTACATGGATACTTTAATATTAATTACTTTGACCTCTGTTTGACTACTGGGTAAAGGGACAGAGGGCTTTTTCCAGGAACATAATCCTTCTTATTTTTCCAGTGAAATGAATTTTGTTTAGTTTTGTTTCTCTCCAATCACTGGGTCCTCTTATAAGAGGAAATGATCTTTTTGTGTGAGCTTTTTTCCCTTAAAATCTCCCCCCAGACTTCTTTTCTATCGAAAGACAGAAAAGTAACTCTGGTATGCTGAAAAAAAGCTAAAACCCAGGTTCCTGCAAGCACCCTGCCAAGCTGCAGTCAGCTACTGAACAACACAACTACCTGGCTTTACCTTGGGGCAGGCAAGGAAAGGAGGTTGCACAGTGCCTCTTTCTGCGGAGGATTTAGCTGCTATTGGCATGCAACACATGTCAACATTTAACGTGGAGCAGCATCTGCACCTGAGCGTGACTGCAGAGGAGGCAGAAGAGGCCAGTTCATGCTCTGCCAGGAGACCCGCTCCCTGCTGCTTCTGCAGGAAAGAAGAAGGTTCTGAAACCCCAGGCCTTCCCTGCATTGCCATTCCCCTTCCCACCTTCGTTCTGCCTTGCCTAATTACTGTATGAGCTCTTCAGGGCAGTCTGCCACCGTGTGCCTGGCACAGTGGGGCTCTGATGTGGGTTAGGGCCCTGGGGCACTAAATGCAGTGGAAGTCATTAATAGGTCAAGAAAAATATTGTTGAAGCATGCTGTAAGGCTGGAGAATGAGCAAACCCCTGAAAATTCCCAAATGTTTGCTGGCCTGAGCTTGGAGGTAACTGTTCTTTGAAATCGAAGATCTTGGCTTAACTCTTTGATGTTGCTTCTTTTTCCTGACTGAGGAGCAGTGGTTTTGGCCAGCCCTTCCACTGCCCTCTTCCCCTCTCTTGGGGAGCAAATGCTTTATTTTGTCAATAAAGCATTTGCTTTGTCGTAACGTCAGTGATTCCCATATTGGATGTGAGCATTTGAAAAACAGCAAACAAAAAACATTGTAGCTAAAACCTTCACAAACGACAGCATCAAGGCAGAGGTTTATCTAGCCTAACTGGAAGTGGGGACAGGGAAGGTGCTGCATTGCAATGACTGAGTTACGTGCTGCATAAGCAGGCGCTCATCTGCCAGTACCCATGAGGGAACTAATGTTCCCTTATTCCCCCATCCCTCCACCGCCAGTTAATCTGTGCCTGCCCTCTAATTTCCTGGCAACTGTTCTAATGTACAGGCTAATAATGTTTGCAGCAATCCTGGGAGACGTCAGTGTGCAGGCTAGCTATGGGGTTATAGGTTCCAAAGGAGGATTAATTAGGGGAATTGTGGCATCTGGAAGGGGGGAGATTTTGAGAAGCCCCTCATCCAGGTGGTGTGAGCAGGAGTTCAGATAAACACCCAAACATTTCTGTGAAGAACTGGAATGCCATCCCTAATTGAAGTTTAACTGCTACTAAGTCCCCTTGATAATTTTTCGTCCTTTCTTCTTCAGACTATCTCTTTTGTTGTTATTTCCAACTATAACTTAATGAAAACACATTTGAAAGTAAAATGATGGATTTCTCAGGGACTCTGACCCTTAGGGGCAACTGTAGCAATACTGCAGAAGGAGCTGAGTACACAAGCTTCTGTTAATTAGAGCAGAGAGAATGATTCATAGGAAATAATTTATTCAATTAAATTAGCTTCTCTTTCTTTTGCAAATTATCTATGAAAAGTTTACAATTTTATTGCATTCAGCTGCTAGACAGCGAATGATTTCTCTGCATGTAGTTGACCCCCACATGGTTTGAAATGTAAGCTCTGGCTTTTAGTTTTTCAGTGGACAGAGGTACTGGAGTTGGTGTTCTTCCTTGATTAAACAACTGGCTTTTAATATGTGCCTTGAAAAACTGATGTTCATTGTTACAAATGCAGAGGTGACCTTCCATGAATATTATTAACCGTGGCATAGAAATAGCTGTACCGGTGAACCCATTTGCTAGAACAATGATCTGGAAAGTCTGTCCAGCACTTCCCCTCCTGTGTCCGACATGGTGTGCCTTTGTGAGCCTTCCCCTCTGGTGTGCTCAGGGAATTTCCATTCTCTCTCCTTCACCAGATCTGCACAGAGTCCTTTGCTTAAGCTTATCTCCACATTGAGGCAGCCTCTCCAGAATATCAATTGTCTGATCAAAGCAGCCATGAAGCACAGTTGTTAAAGTCAAAGTCATAAAATTCATTGCCAATAATCTCATGCCTACTTGCTGAAGTCCTTGTCAGCAAGGTGGATATTTGTTCACCAAGAAGCATTCATGATGCTTACTGGTTTTCACAGGAAAGATTACAGAATACCTCACAACCGCCACAAAATCCTAAATCATACCTGTAATGCCCTTCCACCACCAAGCAGCAAACAGCCCTCCTCCCTAGCTGTTGGAGAATGGCTAGCAGAACAAGGCCATAGCTCCCCGCAGGAGCTGGTCACAGCCACCTGAGGTAAACAGAGGAAAAAACCCAGGGTACAGTTATGCTAACAAGGAAGAAGATTCAGGGCTCAGTGATGCTAACAAGGACTGTTATGAGAGCAAAGAGATAAATTGGGGCCCATTATGGCCTTGGGGGTGATTGAAAAACAGTCCTGGGAGGAAAACAAGTTCAAAGGAAGAAAAGTGTTTATGCATACCTGAAATACCGCAGGGGGTGGGATATTATAATGTGACCCTTTAGATGTATCCAATGGCTGATATATTATAATGTAACCTTTAAAATGTATCCAATAGATTTGCGAGTAGTGTATTGTAGAATGCTTATATAAGGTGTGATTTCTTTCAATAAAGTTGAAGCTTGCTCTATCATTCACACTGAATCGGCTGCTTGCTTCCTCCGCCCGCCGCACCTAGCCTTGCAGCATTTCCCTTTGTCTGACTTCCACACCTAGGGTAAGTGAAACTCACACAGACCTTGGGTATGGGTGACTGAATTCCTGTATCTGTCTGTCCAGGTTTAGGACACGGTCATTGCCTCCAGCTGACTTCTGCTGCCCTGAGAAGAGGGATGCATGGCAAGCCTGACCCATGGCAAGCAGACTTTTCCTGAGGTGCATCCAAGCTTGTGGGTTGTAACTCTGTGTTCCAGGTAACATTAGTTTTGGTACACCTTTTCTCACTCCATCATCAAAAAAGGTTTTTAAAGAGCAGTAGTACTGCATGAAAATGAGTGCAGGGCAGCATTCTTGTAACAGGTGTGTAATATTTCAGTAATAGGCTTGTGAGATGTTTATTCACTTGCCAAATTCATTTACCAGGTATTGGATTCAAAGGATTTCCCAACAGGATATCTGCAGAGATTAGTGAGCTAGGCAAATGTGCTTTGAACAAATGTATCCTTTCATCAGGCAGTCATTTGTATAATTCCAGCACCAACACGCTCACTTCTGGAATGGGTCAGCTGGTAACTGCATTAACTATTTTTCCGGCAGTCAAATGTATCTATCCCTTTAGATCCTACACGGGTAAAGTTTGGCCTGTGACCTGCTAGTCAAGAGGCACCTGTCCATCCTTGCCCGTACACGTGCGGTTTCAGCTAGCCCAGTGTTGCCCAAAGTAACCTTTCTCGCCTGGAAAGAGTTGCTGTATCAAAAAACCAGAAATGTGCTGCGAGACTTTGTCAGCACAGGTTGACAATACTTTGTTTTGAAAAAATAATTGAATAAAAATTACTTTGAAGATATAAGAACATTTTATTTCAAAGTATTTTAGAATACTCTTCATTTTCCTTTTCTTGTCCTTTAGAACATGTTTTATTTTGTTTTTAAAGTTGAAAGTAAAATGAAACATACTTTTAGCAGAAGAAATTTGTCAGTTGATTTGAACTTTTTTCCCCTGGAAATTTTTCTTAGGAGAAGTTTTGAATGGATTGTCATTTTGATGGAGGACAGAAATTAATATTGAAATGAGAGGAATTTTCATGGTTTGAAAAGTTCAAAAGTTCAGCATTAAGATAGCAACACTTGCAACAAATATAATGGAACCCATGTTTTATCAGCAAATTAACAAAGAAATAACAAAAGTTTTGTTAGTCTTGTTCCAACAACTAAATGGCTCATTCCTTTTCTTATCTGCTGTGTCCTATAAAATTTCTGGTCTTAAATTCTGCAGTGACTAATCATGGAAAAACTAATCAGCTTGGCTTATTAAATGGCCAGTTATCTCTTAATAAATGAAGTTTTCTCTTTTTAGGAAGATCAGCTGCCTGGTCTATGAAAATGAGCTCTATTTGAGATACCTGAAGTGGAGAAGAGTCATTCTTTCATTGATTTTTGGAAATATGGGTCACCACACATAAGGTATCAGGCTTAAATCTTGTAACGACTTAAATGTGGTTTTTCTGTGCCTTGAGCTGTAGAAGTACAACAAAACCAAGGATTTAAGGGTTAGCACATTATTTTTTCAACCTGCTATTTGCTTTTTTGTCAACTTTTTTTTAGCCTTTTAAATTGAGGAGGGCTGAAAGACCATTTAATAAATTAATTTTGGAATACACCAGGGTTTTCCTGCCTTATGAAACCAAATCTTACAAGGTCTTCGGCATGAAAGGAATCAGGGCCATGAAGACAGCACAAAAGTTAGAAGGGCTTTGTGAGAAACAGAAAAAGAACAAGGATGATGAAAGCATTTGTAGAACTGGGAAGGTGGCCTAGCATGCTTGTGGTTTTCTTTCTTTTTCTGTGGGACATATTTTGTTGTTATTTGTAAAGCATAATATTTTACTGTCAAAGAAGTGGTACCCTCCCAGCAACCCCCTTCCCTTGTTTGCCTCTTTTGGAGGTCACTATCTGCTCGTGCAGGCTATTGAGTGGAGGACTGATGTTCGCTTCCAAGAAGAGACAATAAGCCAAATCACTTTCTTGTATTCATTACAGCAACTCAAGAGCAGATGTCTCTGGCTGTAAAGCTTGAGTTGAGTTCTGCAGGCCCCAGGAATGGTGAGGTATGATAGAGATCTGTGGTTTGGGCTTGGTCTGCTCCAAGGACACGTGCCAGCTGTGTGCTCCGCATCTGGATTCAAGTTCCCATTCCCCAAAAAGCCCTGCTCAGAGCTCAGGGATGTTCCCAACCACAGGCTTTGCTTGTGCCCATCTCAATGTATCAGAAATTGCGTGGGAGAGAGATGAGACTTCCATGCACTGTTTTGCCGTGGTGATAGTGTGAACAGGTGGGACATCACCACCTCATCTTTCCCTGCCAGACAGCCCATATAGGGCCACAATGTCTTGATGCGTCCCACCACGATTTGCTCCGGTGTCCCCAGCTGGGCTCTGCGGGAGGACCAGGACCTTGCACCCCACGTGCCCAGCCACAGGCAACTGTCAGGAGGCAGAGGGAAGGATGTTGGCAGGCGTCCTGCTTGCCATCATGAGCAGGCTCCTCCGGATGGCTCTGGCATCTAAACGTCTGTGTGCAGGAGCCCTTCAGCAGTGAGGAAAGGAAAGCCAGACTGCGCTGCTGCTTTCTATCAGGGAGAGTTTAAAAGTGACTTGCCGGGCTGACAGAAGCAGCAGCTGCAAGGAAATTTCCCCACACACCCCCTTCTTTTTTTTTTTTTTTTAATGACAGCAACATTTTAATCAACTTGGGCTGAGCATGGGAGTCTGAGTGGGAGGAATAGCTGGGGAGGGGAGGAGGAGCAGAGGAATGTCTGGCTGCTGGCATATGTCTGAGCTAAGGGACACTCTCTGCCTAGGAGGACAGTTAACCTACACAAAATGTTCTGGCTTCTTGCCCGTATCAGCCACATCATGCTGCTCCATCCTTTTGTGCCAGATCCCTGAGATGGTGACTGTCACTGACAGAGGGAGAGAGAAGAAGGAAAGACAGAAAAGATGGGAAAAAAAACCCCAAACCGGCAAATGCAACACCACAACCCAGTAATAAGCTTGCTGTCAAGCCCAGGTTGAGCAGCAGTATGTTTCAGGAATGAGAGCCAGTGGAAAGGTAGCAAGGCAGCTGTGTGCTTCTGTAGAATGAATCAAGGTCAGGCTGAAGGCCTCGGAGAGTAAAGTCAGCAGGGCTCCACAGAAATGGCTCTGAAAGTATGGCATTTAATAAGGAACCTGAACTCATACAGTCTAGCCATGAGTGAACTGAGACTAGGACTGGGATTTTTTTTCCTGTTAAATTCAGGTGGAAGAAAGGTATTGAATTCTAGAAAAGAAAAATTCATAGTCAGAAATGCTTTGATAACACGTTTATTTATACCCGTAGACTTTCTTATACAAGAGATATTATGATAGCCAGTTAACAAAAACTGATCCTGGTCTTGGGTCAAATCTCCTGGTCTTGCTAGGCCATGACTTTTGCCACCTCCTCCCTTACAAACTTCATCTTCTGAAGAAGGCTGTTAGCTTCCACAGATAAGAAGCTCCCTCTCCAAATTATTCTGGAATGCCAAGCAGTTGCTCTCCACCCTCACACTTTGCATGTGATAGTTGACAGACCCAAGTCATTACCCAGTCCACAAAAAATCTTTTATTTAATAATAAATAATATCAACACAATTGCCGTTTCCAGGTTACACCACACAGCTCTCACAGACTTCTCCAGCACTAGTGAATTTGCCGGGCATTGTCAGCGCAGAGCAAAAATGTCCTTCTTTGGCCGCAAATGTCTTCTCTGCCTCTGTGGCTTGAGTTTGGAACTGGCGGCTTCCCCCTACAAAGGCAGCTCAGGGAAGCACAGAGGAGGGACTGCCTTGTGCTCCGTGAATGCTGGGGTGGGAGCAGGGGGGCACAGCAGCTTCTCCAACAGTGGGGGGAGTTGCAACTAATCCAACAGCAAGTGTTCAGAAGTGAAGAGACTGCTGCAAAGCGCATCTTAATAGCTAAAAGCTGTGTGAGACTTCGCTTTGAGACCTGGCTGCTGATCTCATAGCTTGCACTCAAATTGTGCTTTCAAGCTGTTCTCTGAAACCACTTATCTACTTCAAAAATATTTTCAATGGAACCTGAGATTCTCCAGTAGTTTGAGTTCTAAGGAAAAACACCAAATGTAACAAGATTCAGGTCAGAATAATACGTTATTCCAGGATATTTGAAGATAAGGGAAGATATCTAAGGTCATTTGAATGAAAGGACTCAAGGTGAGGAGGCTTGAATCATTTCACCTATTTTATTTAGACTTATCACAGAAAAAGAAAAGTATCTAGGGACCATTAATGTGACTTTGAAATCTGCAAAAGCCACAAATCAAGAAATTTCTTGGAAGCGAATAGACAAACAGTTGGTTAAAGCACACATTAGGGGAGTACAGAACCGCAGCTGCTCTTATTGCAACCACCACCCAAGGTATGGTTCTTTCCTTGAGCCAGCCTGTCACGCAAAGACTGTGCCAGATGCCTTGCGAAAACCCTCTCGGCGCCTCCATCTCCTGTGCCGACAGCCTCTGAAGGGCAGCGGCGGGGGGTGGGGTGGACAGGGGGTTACAGCAAACACCTTCCAGCTGGTTGGAAGCTTTCATCTGCTCCAAATGGATGGTAGGGCTGCTTAAATAAGCTGTGTATTTATCTAACATATCCTCAGAGAATTATAAAAGTGACACTGCTGTACCTCAGTGGAAAGGCAGCAGAAGTTGAAAAAGTAAACAGAAAAGCCTGGTGAATGGATTTATAAAAGCTTCAGACCTTTCTACTTTCTTACTGTAGATCCACTGATATCTTGCTGGAGGTGAAACACATGTGATAATCATTTGGCATGCAGATATATCTGTGGTTGTTCAGGTGCCAGGTTAACACCTAGTGTTATGTGGGACATAAAATAAAAGTGGGGGGCGGAAAAGTAATTTCTGTGGGTTTTGCCACTTGTTTGGGGTTTAGGTGTAAAGAATCATGAAAGGTTTTGTTTTCAGGGCCCTATTTCCTTCCCACCTCTCTACTGTTAGCAATATTATCTCTGTCAGTTTTGTTGTTCAGCTGTCTCTAGTGGAAAACTTGCAGGCATCAACAGTAAAGGTCCTTCAGGTTTTACCTGGATGTTTTAGCTCTTGAATAAAGGCTCCTTTCTCTCATATCCGTTAATAAAAAATACTTCCCAAAGCCCTGGAGCTTTTAATAACTGTATAGATATTAGAATAGGTGGAAAATTTTAACAAAATGGAGAGGATGCTCCTTGATGCATCTTTCGCTGTGAGTGCTGCAGACAGCTCACCCAGCAGTTCTCTCTGTCCACCTACACCAAAAAAAGCCTCTGGCAATGGAGCAGGCTGGGGTTCCTCAGGTTGTAGTGCGGAGATGTGCTCAGCCAGTGGCCTCCTTATAGCCCACCTCCATAACCAAAGGTAGAGGTGGAGAGGTCTGTTGAAAGATGGTAGCGGTTGGGAATGACATTCATTGCACCCACTTGTTCCATCAAACTCAACCCATGAGTCAGGCATCAAGACCAAACCAGTGACTTGGCTCCAGCTGGTCAGTGGAGATAAGCTGCTCATCCTGACATGGACATGGGTCCTTCTTATGTTAAATACCCACCTTGGAGTGGCGTGACTGACTCCCCACAGGTTGCCCGCACCCTGGACATTGTGTCAGCCTAACCAGCTGGTGCTGACTTGCTGCTTAATTTTAAGGTGGATGAAGTTTTAGACAGGAGGATAAATCCCATCTTGGTTTCTGAACAGTCAGAGCAACAATCAATTGTTAAATATTGGGGGGGTTGTCACACTGACTTTCTAGCAAGCCCTGTGGTCAAAGTAGACTCCAGCAATTAGCTTCCCTCAGTCCCCCTGACAAAAAAACGTAGTATATCACACCATTTAATGGTTAATGTTGGACCTCCAGAAAGAAGTACCAATGCAAAATAAACCTCTGTTAAATCTTGGTAACTGGGTTTAGTGCTTATTAAGTTAAGGTTAGACACTGAAATGATCTGCATTTTGAACAGGATGTATTTAGGTGTGGCAGAAGTGTGAATATCCCATAAGGGGTGGTACACCTCCTTCAGCTGATGGGGGATATAAGATCAGAGTTGCCCTCACGGGTATGTGTAGCCATCCACAGAGCAGCCTTTAGACAGACATCACTTGAGGACATCTCTCATTGAGACACTAGATGTGTCCGAAGGAGGATACAGAGCCCATGTAAAGCAGAGCAGAGCGTAACACTCCCTCAGTCTGTGTGAGATGACATCTCTCATGCTCGCCTGGCATCCTCAGTATAATTCCTGGGAAATGCTGTTGTTATGCAGCTAGTAACATCAGTCTTATACAGGGATCCTTTCTGGAGTGTGGAGGAGAGAATGATGTATGTACTTTTCAGCCTAAAAAGAGGAAAAATTAAGAGCTCAACTTTACCTGTGCAAATTATTTGAGAAGCAGTTTACACAAGTAGCCTCACTGACATGAGGGAAGCAAGACTATCTTTTTTTCTGTAGCTCCAAAGAAGTAAAGTATTCTTGTTCAAGGAGGACCCAGAGCATGAATGTGTGTCTGCAGAGCATGTGTGCTGGGACTCAGGTTCATGTCAAGCAGGGATCTTTGTCTGAGAGTGGCTTTGGACCACATATAGAGGCTTTACTGTAGAGAAGGCAGGAGCTACTATTATAAAGCAGGGGTTTCATCTGCTTGTTAAAGTGTTAGCTATGATGTTTTGTTTGTGATTTCATGGTTGTCTTAAAGGCACATTTCTTGGCAGTCCTTACAAAATGAGCTGGAGTCTGAGTTCACTTCTGAGCCTTAAACCCTACCGGTCTCCCTGGCTCTTTCTCCCAACAGAGAGGAGGGGTATTTTCACCATCTCTGATTCAGTCTTTGGCAAGAATGAACAAAACAGACATCAACATCTTTGGCTCATCCCTTCCAGGTCCACATTGTGGATGCACCAGTAGTATTCTTAAAGTGTCCCGTATTTCCTTTGGACTCCTGATACACAGCAAGAGGCAGGAGAAATGTTTGCAAGGCAAATGCTTTCTGATGGGCCTGCCCCAAACTCACCAGTTACAAGCCATTTGTATGGAAATGACACTACAATTACTATCCTAGAGCTGCAATCCAACGTCAGCTTCTGCCAGCAGAAGATATGGGATACCAGATGGCAGAAATCCTACCCGAGCACCAAGCGGTTTAAACTGCTCTTTTTGCTAGGAATTTAAATGGTCCATATGCTGAAAGTATAATGCTCGGCTGCACCCTGGCTGCCTAGCAGAGGTCTATGCTGTCTGGGCTAAAGGGAATGAGCAATTAGCTCATAGCAGCTAGGAGTTTATATTCCCCCCTTACATCCCAATGTCAGACTGTGCTACAGTCATACACATGTTAAAATGTCTAATCACGCATCCGGACGATGAGTGTCTCATTGTCAAATTGGGGTCGTTGTGACAAAAGCTTGAGAGAAAAGCAAAGACTGAGAGTGGTCTAGGTGTCCAGTCTCTCCTTTTTCTCAGCTATCTGCTTCTAGTATCAGCTGGTGAAACGCTGAACTAAGGGATTCAAAGGGCATAGTTTGTTGTGGATTTCAGAGGAGCACAAACACTGCTCTCCAGGGGATTTGCAGCCTCCAATTTCCAGGGTCTGGTGAGACACCAGACCCTGGAAATTGGAGCCTGCCAATCCTCCCCCAGAGAACTGCTTTGCAGCAATCTGCACAGTGCCTGGAACAGAAGGTCCTCAGCTCTGGTTACAGGTTGCTCACCATGGGGCAGCCAGGATGGCCCCACTTTTCCATCATCTGGGTGATTTCATTTGGTTGCTGGAAAGGGCTTGCTTCTCCCCTGAGCAGATCCCCTACTCCAGGCACCCTTCATAAGTCATCTTCCAAAAATCTGCTGTCAGCCTGACTGGCTGAGGCTGTACCCACTCCAGGGCAGTAATGTCCTTTTTTGTGTGAAAAGGTGACCAAACTCAGTGCTTCAAATGAAAAAGTGCCCGACCTCGTGCAGAAATGTTATCCTTTCTCCTGATTTATAGCCTCTTCTCTGATTCATCCTGTCTCCCCTTGCCTTTTGTGCTGGGGATGAACTCTGGCCGGATAGCTTGGAGGGCTTCGCTAAAGTAACCCCTGGAGAAAATTCCTTTCCTGGTCAGCTCACTCTAAATTACTTCTCTGCTTAAAATGTACTCTTGCTATCCTGGCTTACTGCCTCTAGATTTATTATGTAACATTTGTCTAATTTAAATTGCATTTTTTATTTACTGGCCCAGTTGCCTGAAAGATCTGCTTCACCCTGAATCCAGTTATGCTGTTGTTCATTATTCACTTTTTCTCTCAGTTCTGGCACTATCAACCAATGTTGGTATCTAACATCTGACATCCTTATCTAAATAATTTACATACATTCAATGCATTTAAAAGATATGGAGGTCAGATTTTTAGAAATCTTGCAAGGTCACTGCAAATAAGTCTAAGATGTAATTTGGTTTTTTGCTTGTCCTTTTCGTATGAAAAATTGTATTTTGATATTCATAAGGAGACTTTTATTAGCAAATGTAAGAGTGCCTTGAAACAGATATTTTAATCATGCATGTAATTTTTTATGATTGTGACTATTAGTGTTTAGCGTGCTTGTTATGCTTGATGGTTTTTTGCCCAGAGGGTCTCCAGATGAACAAAGAAGCACATACTTCAGTAAATTATTCTCTCTGTATCTGTGAGTTACTGACCCTTTTAAAAACACTTTTTGCTAAAATATATATATGTAAAAAATAATACGGTGTTTTTTCTAATGTGAATAGACAACAAGCATTTCCCAGTGCAAATTACTCTTTCTAGCTGTTCTTCTCAGCCCTGTGTCAGGCCTAGATAAATTGTAAGGGGATTCTAAGCCTGTAGTAGGAACCCAAAGCTCCTTGCAGGCCACACTTTAAGTAGTGCTGTTACAGTGAGCATTAAATCAAACTTATAAAACGTTTCAGGCTTGTGAAGACAAGTGCTCCATAACAAGCATTTTGGGCTAGGTCCTCCCAAGAGTCTGAATTCCAGATGCTGCCTCCGCATCTCCTCACCTCCTCATACTGTGGGGTAGGCAAAGGCAGCCCAAGCCCAAGCAGAGATCTGAACAGCCTCATGCTGTGTAGACGTCACCCCACAAAACCCTTGCCACCAGCCCAGTGCAGGAACACACTGAGCTGTTTGGTGCAGGGGCACATTACCAGAGGACAAACCTTCTGTATCGGGATGAGGAGGAACCAGTAGTCATTTGCTGTCAGAAAGCCCCTTAAGTGCTGGCAGGTGACCATAAATGAAAGTTGTCTATAGGTTGCATATAAGCTCTGCCTGAGAACCAGCTGGCTTTTTTCTGGAATTGACTGGGTGCTCCTCCTCTATGGCCCCCTGTGTTTCAGAGATGGGAAGACATGGTTCACAAGTTCAGTCCAGGCTCACAAACTCTCCAATTCCCCCCAAAGCAGTTCATAGGAATCATAAAACCTTGACGTGCAGGAGACTCAACCCCCCTCCTATTATGTATGAACTTGTTTCCAGTGTTTCACTGGGCTCCAGGGCAAGTTTGTTCATTTCTACAAAAATTCTTTCTCTTCCCAAATACAGCAAATTGTAGGCAATCCTTAACAGTAGATAGGAATCCATTTTCACAGGTATCAGGTCTTACATCTCAGCAGACTCCATTTTCACAGAATAAGTAGATAAAGGGGATGAGGCTTGGAAACTTCCAAAGAAAGTAAATATTACATGATGGGAGAGATGAAAAACTTTCTCATATATAGAAGACTGAACCATGGTCTCCATTCACATCAAAACCACCGCCAGAAAGAACGTGTCGACCCAGACAGAGCTGCCACGCAAACATGCAGAGGTTCAGGTCCTGGGCTGCAGGGAGTGCCTGAGCCTGTCGGTCCTGCCAGAGGGCAGCAGGGACAGCACCTGTGTGTGCTGCGATCAGCTGGATGACCTGCTCAGCCTGGTGGTGGAACTCAAAGAAGAGGTTGAGAGATTGAGAAGTATTAGGGAATGTGAATGGGAAATTGACTGGTGGAGTAACACCCTAGCACCCCTGAAGCAACAGGAGCTAATGGAAGCTCCAAATGAGGCAGGTAATCCCTCATCCTCTTGCTATCAGGCAGAAGGAGGGACCCTAAGAGATGAGGGAGGCTGGAAACAGGTGCCTGTTTGGGGAGGCAGGACAATCCTCTCCCCACCTCCCTCACCCCCCATGGTGCCCCTTCACAATAGATTCGGGGCCCTGGAACTTTTGAACAAAGAAGAGAAGGAGGAAGAAAATGAGACAAATGAAGAAGACCAAGGTCCACCAAGGCCAGGTCACTTCAGACCAGGTATTAAAATCTGGTTTCTGAAAAGAACCCCAGAAGAGTCATTGTAGTGGGTGACTCCACTCTAAGGGGTGTCGAAGGCCCCATATGCAGACCAGACTCGCTTCATAGGGAAGTCTGCTGCCTCCCTGGGGCCCACAGCAATACCCTCTACCCTAGTGAGACCCAAGGACTACTACCCTCTCCTGGTTTTTCAGGTAGGTAGTGATGACATCACCAGGAGAAGGCCTAAAGCAATGAAGAGAGATTTTAGGTCCTTGGGAAAACTGCTTAAGGGGTCGGGGGCACAAATTGTGTTCTCCATCCCCATGGGTGGGGGGATGGATGAGGAAGATTACGGGAGAATTCAGCAGATGAATGGGTGGCTCCAAGACTGGTGTTACCATCAGGGCTTTGGATTCTTCAATCATGGGTTGGTATACAGGGCACGTGATCTTTTGACATTAGACAGGACGCACCTGTCCTGGAGAGGGAAGGGGATCTTGGGGCAGGAGTTAGCTGGGCTCATTGACAGAGCTTTAAACTAGATTTGAAGGGGGAAGGGGGCAAAACACCAGCCCATCTGAAGTGCATGTATACCAATGCACACAGCATGGGTAACAAACAGGAGGAGCTTGTAGCCATGATGAAACAGGAAAATTACGATGTTGTTGCTATTACAGAAACATGGTGGGATGTCTCCCATGACTGGAGTGTGCCAGTTGATGGCTACAAGCTCTTTAGGAGGGACAGACAGGGAAGGAGAGGTGGTGGGGTGGCTCTGTATGTTAAGGACTGTTATGACTGCTTTGAGCACAAGTGTAGTGAAGACAGGGTTGAGTGTCTTTGCATTAGAATCAGGGGGAAGGCCAGCAGGGCAGATGTAGTAGGAGTCTACTACAAGCCACCCAACCAGGACAGAGAGATGGAAGAGATATTTTGTAGGCACTTAGGTGAAATCTCACGATCGCTTGCCCTTGTTCTTGTGGGTGACTTTAACTTCCCAGACATGTGCTGGAAATACAACACAGCAGAACTAGACCAGTTCCAGAGATTCCCAGAGTGTGTGAGAGACAACTTCTTGATGCAAATGGTGAGTAAACCGACCAGAGAAAGTGCCATGCTGGATCTCCTCTTTGTGAACAGAGAAGGGCTGGTGGATGACGTGGAGGTTGGAGGCCAACTAGGGCACAGCGATCACGAAATAATAGAGTTCTCTATTCTTAGAGAGGTCAGGAGAGAGCTAAGCAGGGCTGACATCCTGCACTTCAGAAGGGCTGACTTTGTCTTGTTCAGGCACCTGCTTGAAAGGATCCCCTGGGAGACTGTCCTGAAGGGTACAGGGGCCCAGGAAGGCTGGGCACTCTTTAAGAAGGAAGTGTTAATGGCCAGGAGCAGCCGGTCCCCAGGTGCTCTAAGAGAAGCCGACGCCAGAGAAGACCACCCTGGCTGAACAGGGAGCTTTGGCTGCAACTCAGGGAGAAAAGGAGAGTTTACAGCCTTTGGAAGAAGGGGCTAGCCACACACAGTGATTACAAAGAGGCTGTGAGGCTATGCAGGGTGGAAATCAGAAGGGCTAAAGCCCAACTGGAAATTAATTTGGCCTCTGCAATCAAGGATAACAAGAAAGGTTTCTATAAGTGTGTCAGTAGCAAAAGAAAGTCCAGGGAGAGTCTCCATCCTCTGCTAGAGGCAGGAGGAAATTTGGTAACAAGTGATGAGGAGAAGGCTGAGGTGCTTAATGCCTTCTTTGCCTCAGTCTTTAATAGCAAGGTTAGTTGTATTGATGAAATCCAGCCTCCTCAGCCAGAATGCAGAGACTGAGAGAACGACCCCCCTGCCATCCAGGAGACAGTCAGTGACCTACTGCATCACATAGACATTCACAAGTCTATGGGACCAGATGGGATACACCTGAGGGTGCTGAAGGAGCTGGCTGGGGTGCTCACCAGGCCACTTTCCATCATTTACCAGGAGTCCTGGCTGACTGGAGAGGTCCCAACTGATTGGAAATTGGCCAGTGTGACGCCCATATATAAGAAGGGTCGATAGGATGATCTGGGAAATTACAGGCCTGTCAGCTTGACTTCAGTGCCCGGGAAGCTGATGGAGCAGCTCATCCTAAACACCATCATGCAACACATGAGGGACAACCAGATGCTCAGACCCAGTCAGCATGGGTTTATGAAAGGCAGGTCCTGCCTGACAAACCTGATCTCCTTCTATAACAGGACAACCCACTTATTGGATGAGGGAAAGGCTGTGGATGTAATTTAACTTGACTTTAGCAAGGCCTTTGACACTGTTTCCCACAGCATTCTCCTGGTGAAACTGGCTGCTTGAGGTTTGGACAATCGCACACTTCGCTGGGTAAAAAACTGGCTGGATGACCAGGCCCAGAGAGTTGTGGTGAATGGAGTTAAATCCAGTTGGCGACTGGTCATGAGTGGTGTCCCCCAGGGCTGGGTTTTGGGGCCACTCCTGTTTAACATCTTTATTGATGATCTAGACGAGGGGATCGAGTGCACCCTCAGTCAGTTTGCAGGTGACACCCAGTTGGGTGGGAGTGTTGATCTGCTCGAGGGTAGGGAGGCTCTGCAGAGAGACCTGGACAGGCTGGAGCCATGGGCTGAGGCCAACTGGAGGAGTTTCCATAAGGCCAAATGTCGGGGGCTGCCCTTGGGCCACAACAACCCCCAGCAGCGCTATAGGCTTGGGGAGGAGTGGCTGGAGAGCTGCCAGTCAGAGAGGGACCTGGGGGGGTTGATTGACAGCCGGCTGAACAGGAGCCAGCAGTGTGCCCAGGGGGCCAAGAAGGCCAATGGCATCCTGGCTTGTGTCAGCAATAGCGTGGCCAGCAGGGACAGGGAAGGGATCTTACCCCTGTACTCAGCACTGGTGAGGCCGCACCTCGGTTCCTCTGTTCAGTTTTGGGCCCCTCACTACAAAAAGGACACAGAGTTACTCGAGCGTGTCCAGAGAAGGGCAACGAAGCTGGTGCAGGGTCTGGAGCACAGGTCGTACAAGGAGCGGCTGAGGGAACTGGGGGTGTTTAGTCTGGAGAAGAGGAGGCTGAGGGGAGACCTCATCGCCCTCTACAGCTACCTGAAAGGAGGCTGCAGAGAACTGGGGATGAGCCTCTTCAGCCCAGTAGAAAGCGACAGGACAAGAGCAAATGGCCTCAAGTTGCGCCAGGGAAAGTTCAGACTAGATATTAGGAAGCATTTCTTTCCAGAACGGGTTGTTGGGCGTTGGAATGGGCTGCCCAGGGAGGTGGTGGAGTCCCCATCCCTGGAGGTGTTCAAGAGTGTGGTCTATTTGGAGCTTAAGGATATGCTGTAGGTGGGAACTGTGCTAGGCAAACAGTTGGACTAGATGATCTCCAGGGTCGTTTCCAACCTAGCTGATTCTGTGTGATTCTGTGTGATAGCATGCACCAAGCGGGTATCTCCACGGCTTGCTTACTGTACATGTCCTCACACTAATTATGTCTCTAAAGTGGGGGAAGTACTGTCATTCTCACTGCATACATAGAGTCATTTGATGGTGGACAGATAGGGAATGTGTAAGAAAGCTAGAAAATAATGAGTTCTGGACTAGAAAAAGCAAGTTAGAAGGTTAAAATGTGTTATGGATTAGAGAATAAGTTACCAGACTAGGAGACTGGAGTGAATTTTATCAGGGATTTATTGCATTTACTCTTTCTCATCTTACAGTGGTGAAATAAAAATGTCAACAATTGACAAGGAAGTTAAACTGATCCAATAGCTATTAACATTTTATACTCCTCAGGTGGCACTAGTCACAAAATAACCTTTGAGTAATCCATGTGCTAAATATCAACAGTAAGCTTCAGTATTTGTCATCAAATGTGCTTTAATACTGAAGCTACCCATGCACAGAAAAATACAAGGAGTAAGTAATGTTTGCCGATAACAAGAACACTAGAGATACCATGCTGAATACAAAAACAGCACTTCAGAAGACCACTCTGGTTATTAGTAAAAGAAAACTATTAGAAATAAAATAAACATTAAAATGAGAAAACTAGAAAAGATAAATTCTTGCATGCTAAATGCTCAGTGTAAAACTAAATGCATCAGGGAAAAAAGATTTTCAGGAGATCTTTGCTAAGAACATAAAAGGTACCAGTGATGATAATGGCAACAGAATCAGCAATAACAAATGCAGTCACCTCTGATAGAGGAAAAGAGTCAGTGAAACCATTAGATGATCAAGAAGCAAAAGAAGTATTCAAGAGAGGCAGGGTCATTATGGAAAGAGGAAATTAATTACTGGTCTCACTGTTCACTACCTGTGAGACAGGGTCTCACACCAGAACTGTATCTGATGCTGAGGAGCCTAAGGAGCTGTCTAAAACAGAAGTGTCAATATAAGAGATTGTTGCACAAATCACAAGAACAAGACAGAGATCACTGAAGAATTATAAGGGAATTCAGATATGAAATTATTCAACAACTAATTGTAGTATGCAAGCTGTCATTTTTTCCCCAGAATAATGTACAAATGTGTCACCATCTTTAGTAATGACTGTAGGCATCACTGGGAACTACAGATCAGTAAATCTCCGTTAAAGACCAGTCAAACTTGTAGAAACAATCCTAAACAGAATTCTTAAATAAAAAAATACATACACATTGGTGGGGAAGAACTGCACAGATTTTGTAAAGTCTTACCTTTAAAACATATCAGAGAGACTTGGAGGAGCTAGCAACTATCTGTAATAAATGTGATCCAGCTGATAAGTAATGAACTTATATTTCACAGTGCTTTTGACAAGCTCTCTCACCACAAGTCTATAAGGAAGGGAGGCTCTCATGGAGACCACAAGGCAAGGAACATGGAAGGGAGGAGGGTTACCAGGCAGCAAAGTTCTTGCTCTTGCTTTTTCTTACTCTGTGTATTTGTGTGTTTTCCGGCAAAGCTGATGAATAATGAAGTGACAAATTCCGCAGAAGAGATAAAATTTCTCAGGATAACAAAATATGAGGCAACTTTTGAGGGAAAATATCAAAGAAGCCTACAAATTTGGGAGTGAAATGGAGCAGGTGCATGGGGAATGATCATTATTTCTGTCAGTACAAGACCCATGAGGTACCCAATGAAAATTATGAAGCAGAAAGACTGAAATAAACAAAAATGCCATAATGTATATATAAGCTCTTAAACTGTGGTATTCATTGCCACTGGACATTGCAGATGTCAATGAAAAACGGGTTCAAAAACAGATGAGGGAACTCAGGGCTATCAGTGACTAAGACACGCTGACCTCAATGAATTTCAGGTCAGACTCAGTATGGCAGTTTCAATACCAGGTGGAAAAAAGTCATGTTGCTGATGGTATGAAATGGTACTTCCTCTATTAAAGTATTCTTATATTTAAAATGTGTCCTTAGATGCTGAAGTGAGCTGTCAGAGTTTTGTTCTTGGCACAGCTGGTCAGAAAAATTGCAAAAGAACTATATTGCTATCAGAAATCAAAACACTTGGCAAAAGAGGATTTCTTTCAGACGACTCCTGAAAGAAAACCAGTGGGAAAAGTACTGATGATGTAGTGTTGAAACATCCCATTCTATTTTTTGTTTTGAAACAACATTCTGCCTTGATTTTTTTTTTTTTTACTTTGTAGTAGCTTTTTTGCTACAACATAATATTAACTTTAAAAAGTCAAAGTCAAAACAGAATGTTTCAGTTTCCATTACAACAAAATCTGTCAATCAACTTGAAATATGTTGAGGTTTTTTTTTTTAATTCCCCTTTGCTGAGAATTTCAGACTTTAGGGCTTTCGTTGTGATTCAGAATAAAGTCAACTTTCAAAACCTGAAAGACCTTTAAAAAACAGGACTCCTGCTCTTTAAGACTTGGGCAATGTCACTCTATTTTCTTTCTCTTTCAGTTTGCTTATCTGAAAAGTGGTAATAATGTCATGGATCCATCTTTGCAAGGCCCTTTCAGACTGAGCACTGAAGAATCACACATTTCTGTGTCTGATGCTGACATTGCACGATCTCAAGAACCATCCCAATCTCACTGCTTTCAGCTGTGTCCCTCTTTCCCCTAGTCATTCATTCACAGATTTCAAGGGTACAATGTACAGCGGATTTCTTCTATGACAACTACCTATGATGTGTTTTGGGCCTTTCTTTTTTCCCTTCCCTTTCTTCCTGTCCCCGTCTAATGTTTTTTGTTTGCCTTTTTATTTGTGCAAACTGGGAATTGTTCCCTTCTGGGATGGGGGGAGGAGTTACTTTCCTGAGAGCTATTGGATTTTCCCTTGTCCAAGATCTTTTTATGGATAATGTCTTATTGAGTGGTGCATGCAAACTCGTGACAGTCCAAGCAGAGCTGAATCAAGTTTGGCAGGACAGTATGAGGAAGCTTACAGTGCTGCTGCTTGTTCTATAAATACAGAAATAAAAGGAAGATCTCATTCCCTAAACTATGCACATTACGTCCTCAAACTGGGGACTCAAGCATGCTTTGTGCTGTACATTAGCCATCCATGCCAGAGGGAATGTCTTCCGCATTTTGTTCCCAGGATAGAGGCATCAGAATTGCTATGAGATAGCGTGAGGCAGGAAGAGTTTTCTGGGTCCTGGAATGCCAATAAGCACTTCAAACATCTTTCTTGGCTTCTGGAGTCCCTGCATCCAGCACCCCGGAGCGTGATTTCTTTTTATAAAAAGAAAGCCTGTGCTATTTTTCATACCAATCACATGCTGTTCTAAATGGCTTAAAAGTTTCAAGGACTCCAAATGCTGAAAAACATCTGTATGCTGATGTGAGCAGCATGTGTAAGGATGATTTAAATCTAGTTTTTATCCTATTTAACTCCCAGTGGCTTTTATGTTTTCCATAAATGGCTGAGAAAAGTTCTTGGCTGGAAAGAGCCATAAAAACATGTAATAAATTCTTTGTAGTCTCAATATGAGCAATTAATCATATTTTTGTTTGCTTGTTTTCTGGGGTTTTGTTTGCTTTCTGTGACTTTGACATGTCTTGGATCTCTGATGAGTCTCTTCTTCCTCACTACATGCTGATCCACCCTGACAAGCTGTCCTTTATGCTTTGGTTTCAAGGTAGTGACCCACATCCAGAACAGAACATCCATTGCCTGCGTTGGCCACAAGGACAAGGGCCACCTATGTCCTACTGAAATGTGAATCTTCCTAAAAAATTCTCCTGTAGGATAATTATTCTCAGCAACCCAGAAGTCACAAGAGGCAGCAGAGCTCCTTAGCAAGAGTTTAGCAGATTACAAGTAGAAGTTTTGGGGTTTGACTGTGCCCTGTTGCTAACTTGGGAAAGCGCTCTGTGGCACCCAACCCAGTCCAGCAGAACTGCTGACAGAGGATTCCAGGTCCTCCTGAACAGATCGTAGTGTGCGTATTCACATCACATCTCCAGGGTCAGATTTAGTGATAATTTGACTCAAACTAATATCTACATAAGGGGATTTTGCAAATTTATCATTTCCAAAGGGCACATCTGCTAATATTCTATTATAATTTCTGAACTCCATTTCTTTCATTAAGGAGATAATTTTGTTCCCAAGACGATCATTAGCTTTTACCCATTTTGATTAATTTAATTCATATTACCAATAGCTACCTAAGGCTTTATGAACTGGATGAGAACTTTTAGCTTTTGCTTTAACTCAGTCTCTCACCATGAGAAATCTTGTCACCTCTAATTGCATTTAGAGGAATTTAAATTCACTTCCTTTGACATTTTTTTCCAGATTTATACTGAGTAAAGTGCATGTTACTCTCTTCACAATGCTCTCATTCTGCCTTCATAAAAACATTAAGCATAGAGGGCTCATTGTCCAGGATTACCCCAAAATTATTCTCAGGATAGTTGATCCCAAGAGGTATGGGATTTTCTCAGCTCCCACTGAGCTACAGAGCAGCACTACAGATTTTCTTCTCCTCCTACCTGTTGCGGCAGAGTTTAGCCTTGGGCTCTTCTCCTCCACAAGTCTCCTTGGGTTTCTTACATCCAACTTTACAGTTATCTTGGTACATTTGTGTACAGGAGAGAGGAAGTAGCCAAGGGAATTACCTTTCACCCATCATGGACATGGGGATGAGGTAACAACAGCAAAGGAGGGACCAAAGGGTGCTTTGTGTATGGCACTTGGGGCAACACCCACACTTTTACAGAAGTAGTGTCAGATGCTGTTAGCAAATGAGCCAAACTGGGCTTCTTGGCCATCTCTGGTGGCTACCACTTTCTCTGCAGCCCCTGTCAAGTAAAAGCCAACATGCTTTCTCTTTCCCCACTGTCACGTTTAAGCTCCAAGCACTGGCTATGATCATAAAAATATCCAATATGAGCAATTTCTTCTCAGATCCTGATGAGGAATTGATAGCAAATTGTGAGTGTATGTTCCCGCATTCCCCATTTCTTTTGCATTTTTGCCTGGATTTGCAAAGGCTACAGGGTTGTTCAGTTTTCATTTCTATTGACTGTCAATGGGAATTCATCCTAGTTGGGTGAAAAAATCACCTGCCTCAGGCCTAAAATGCCACTCTGCATGTTCCTAATTGCCTTGTTATTTGCAGATGCTTAGCTTCAGCTGTGGGGATTGTAGTTCAATTTCCTGATATTATCATTAAAACTGGTGAGTCATGATCACAGGTAAAACCATATGATATAGGAAAAAGGCTTTCAAAGCCCTTTACAGTGGCAACTATAAATGGCAGAAATGTGGTAAATGTTTTGCATGGGCAAAGTACGAGCAGAATCTGCATTATCCAAATGGCACATCCTTGGAGACCACAGAGTTGCTATTTAGAGACTTGAAGGGTCACCAAATCCGGCAGGAACTGTGGGCACTATAAATAGTACGTGCTGGGACTGATATGGCAGCACTGGAGCTGAACCACAGTGCTGCAAAACCTCTGGGATAAAGGCAGAAATGTGAAAAAAATAGGTCTGGATGCAGAGTTTGTCCCATACCATTGAAGCAAAGGTAGTTACATCACTGTTATGTGAATACTCTTGCTGCCGCGCACAAGTGGGAGGCAGATTGTAAAGTCTTACCTTGTTGTGTTCTGATTGTGAGCTGGAGACAACACCGAGTAATAGCACAGAGACGACCTCATTCAACAGCTGGCTGCACTGTACATACAGCACAAAGGCAATAAACTCCTTATCTCACCAGCCTATAAATCTTTGTTGACCATCTCTGTACATGTCTCCATAAGAACATCTGATCTAATAGCCTTTTTAAAAATTTCCCTTCATTTTCCAGTATAACCCCCCAGTGAATCATTAATGTAACAAGATAAAGATCTCTAGCTAAGGAATTATTCTTATTATAAAGTTCCCAAGTTCTAGTAGTAAACCTCTCCAGGGTATATATTAAACCAAAAAGGTCCCACACAATCATTTAAATCTACAAAATTCAATTCATTTCTGACTCCCTCCAGGCACTTGTTTTATAGTGATCTAATAAAGGGGAGTTGTGGCTGCTAAATGATAAAGTCTCCGAAGGGGACGTGGGAACTCTGCACACTAGTCCCCAACATTTGCTGTGAAGCTTTATTCCTCCATCTTGCCCGCATCCCTTTTGAAAAGGAAACCTTTCAAAGTCTTGCGAAATTAATAGATGATTCTGGTTTTAAAGAAAGGCAAAGTCCATAAAATTTCCTTACATACATGTACCACTCAAGGATATAGGTTACAAAAAAAATAAGCACTTAATCATTTCAGAAATTATGTGTATGCCTTCATCAAATCACTGAAACTGAAGATGGAGCAGATGCACGTCCGCTCTACTTACTTGTGCAGGAATGTACCCTGCTTTTTCTGCTACTTCCTCCAGTCTAGTTCTCAATTACCTGTGAAATTATCATTGGTGCAATTCTGTTGTGCAATAATGCACATAGACAGTGGCACTGTCTGCCCTGGCAGACAGTGTCTGATGGGGTTTTTTTTCCACAGTCTTGAAAATAGAGAGTTAGGGATAATAAAATACAAGCTCTCCTGATTGCATCAAAAGCATAACTGCAGGTATATTGGTATCATCCACTAAACTGCACTCAAGAGACATTGGAAGTTTTTGGTACAGTTTGAAAATATATTTACATGAGGCCTTGTGTTAGAAAAATGAGTAGCTTATCCGATGTTAAACACAACCTCCTACCTAATGCAAACTCAGGGCTAGGTCAAGCTTGATGTTACCACAGTTAGTTACAGTTCACATGAGAAACCCCAGGGTTCATCATCAACAGGTTTTGCAGTATCCATTTTTGTCCATGCTAAGATATTATCTCTGTTCATTTTAAACTGTGTGGTAACTGCTGTATTTTGCAACATGCTCTATTTTCCTTGCAAAGATGAGGCACAAAAAACACAATTGGAGCTTCTTTCCAAAATGCAAAAAATAACCGTTTTGAGGTGGATCCACAGAGACCAGAGGAGAGGCAGCTTTATTTCCAAGGAAGCCAATTCAGTTTGCCCTCCAGTGCCCCCCCCTTAATGCATTAAGTGTTTTTTGGAGTTGCCACTGGGACTGAATGGGGTTTTTTGGCCAAAGGCTGACTTCGTGAGAATGTTTAAAGAAATCATTATGTGAGGTTTGTCTAAGGTTACATGTTTGTTAATGTTTTATTGATTACACTATTGGTTGTAAATTATGTAACTTAATAAAGCTGGGGACTCTTTCTAATAAAGACAAAGAGGTTATTCCATTAACTGGCAACTTAAGAAAAAGAAACTTAATAATATAGCACATTATAAGACCACAGCCCAGAGACTGACAAATCCAATTCATCATGGAAGTAGCTGTGATGTTGCAGATATGGGGCTATGTCCTCACATAATCAGGCATCATGGGTCAAGTTTAAAAGAGGGTGAAATCTGCTTTCTGAAGCTGTGATGTAGCCATAAAAAGCAGATGAGAACAGTGAAGTAGCCTGAAAGGACACCTGGAGCTGTTCTGGAGCCTGGGGCACCCTGCATATAGTTGAGATAGCACATGTGCCACTGCAGTCACGTGTTCATGTTGTTAGCTGAGATTTCTTTTTGGCATTAGTTTTCCCAAAAACTACTTCCCACATCTCCTTGGAGATGAACCTGTTTTATTTTATTTTATTTTAAAGAAAGCTCTCATCACCCAGGAAAAAGAATCCTGAAAATGCTTTTAAAAGGAAGTGAAACAGTGAGTTTCCAAGAGACTGAAGATTGCCTCTCCACAATTCAATTGCATTTCTATGGCTGTGGAGAACAGATACTGCAGCTACCCTTGGCACGTGTGGGATTGACAAGCGGTTGGTTGCAGAAGGGGGTCTAATATTTGTTGACCGCAGTTGCCAGGCATGGGATTTGTTTTGAGAGCAGAAAAAAACATCCCGTGTCAGAGGATGATGGAGCACCCAGCTGCCTTGGTAACCCTGCTGGTTTTTATTTAGCTGGGAGTAGAATTTCCAAATCCTATCTCCTGAGCAGTGTCCAGCTCTGGTCCCCTCCCATCTGCACACACCCTTGCCAGCACCCTCTCAGGTCCAGGCTCAGTAATTAAACACAAGTGTCAGTGAGGCCACCTGAACCACTCTTTGGGTGCTGGAAGCACCATCGCTCCACACAGGGCATGGCAGGCACCTGGATTTCTAATCAATGCAAGCTGGGGTCTTTCCAGGACAAGCAGACCTCGTTTTGGCCCCTGGACTGTCAGCACAACCATTAACTGATAACATGGAAATCATCTGTCAGGCAACATGGGTCCCCCAGTCAGGAGAAGCCAGGTGTTATTGGGAGAAAACACCTGGAATCTGTCTCTTGTGTCAATGAATTTGGGCAGCTAAAACAGACATACTTGGGATCATCTGGTATGTTTTGCAAATGTAAGGTCTTTCAGCTCTTGTCATTAGAAGCTTCTCATCTTCCTAATTAAACTCCTTATTTTCATAAGAAATTCAGAGGTTGGGGCTAGATTCTGTTCACAGTTACATCTGTGTGAAGTCAAGGCAGTTACTAGGTATTGCATGCATGGAACAGGCTCTGGTACAATGGATTTGAAGCTGTGAATTAATCCTGCAGGAAGGCACATTTACATCGTTGGGAATTTAAGGGGAACTGCATAACAAAATTGGCTCTGTGTATCTGGGCTTGTTTTAGTCTCGGATGTGTCCTGCCCTACAGTATCCATTGGTACAAACCCACTAAGTTTGTAAGCAGCATCCTAAACTGAATCCATCCCCACTACTAATATTTTACTCTTTCAATAAAATCTCTGTCACCTCAACCCTGGAAGAGTAACAAAAGTGTCACAGGCCAAGTATTAACTCAAAAAAACCCTAAAGCTTAAAGGAAATGCCAAAATAAATTGAAAAAAAAAAAATATCCTTAGGGATGATGATCCACTTTTATATGGCTCTGTAGTGAGGAAGAGGCCTGGCCTCACTAGTACAAAAGTGAGCACACGGTGTGTTTTAAACAAGACATATCTCTCAGAGTGAGCCTGTGTGCCAGCTGTAGTAGGTTTTATATTTAAAACTGAGCAGTCAATGAAATGATGGACTGCTGATGTTCTGCAGGGCACAAAATGAGCTCCAAAGCATATGACCCACATAACAGCAAATTATTCTGACTTGACCGTTACCCACAGGTAATGAAGCTAATGAGCTAACGAGGAGCTGCCAACCCAGTGTTGGTCTTGAGTGGGAGATGTTGGCTTGAACCCGTTCCCATTGCAGCAAATGGCAAGTTGCTTGGCTGTTAGCATGGGAGTGGCCTCAAATCCCTCAGTTGTCTGGTTTGGAGTTAACTTGGGGCAAGGCGGGGGGGACACGACTACAAATAATGGTGGAAAGGATTGATTAAGCGTGAGTTTAAGGTCATGTTTTCAAGCTGAATTACTGCTGTAAGAGAGGGAATCTCTTGGCTGGTGGTTGGTTTTACTATATTGCCATTACTCTGAATTGCACTGTCAGTGCTGCCAATTTAAGGCTGACTCCCAACCCCTATCATGTTGCTCCTGGCTTTCTCTAGGCCTCCAGTTTCTGACTCCAAGCAAGCTGGAGAGGAGAAGGGAAACCAGGAAAGTTGCTGCAGCACCAGGATGAGCACATCTGGGTGAGCTGTACTCAATCATATTTTTCCATCTCTCTTTTGTCTTGCAATGTGTCATGTTCACATCTAATTATCATCTGACAGTGCAAATGCTTGGTATCATTTTAATATTTATTCTTGCGAATAACCCCTCTAAAATGAAAGGATTAGTGTTTGCATGATCAAAGCCTCTGTAAACTCTGTGTTCTCTGAGGTGGCAAGTATGTTTTATATTTGCTCCCTAAGCTGCTTTGAACATGGTGGCCACTACAAAAATAATGCATAACAATGAGTTTTCAATAACAATACTTGACAATCCTTCACTGATGAAAAGAGAAAGTGTCTGATTCAATAATAATTTTTTTTTTTCTTTATGAGGTTGTTAAGTAAGCATGAATGAGGTAGAGTATCCTGGCTTTTATTGGAGGCATAAGCATCAGACTCATTCACAAAATGCTCCCCATTATTGTATGTAATTGGAAAACAAAGGAAAATAGTCTCTTTGGGAGTTTAACATATTTTATTTCTTTTAAAGAGCTAACACTGTGAGAGATAGGCAGCATTAATTCTGTGAATGCTCTTTTTAACTTGCATTATTTTTTTAATCCTTTCAATAACTCAAGACTCAAAGTCCCTAGTTAAATGTGGGGTTTGTTCTGTGGGTTTTTTTTTTTTTAATTAATGCTTACAGTCCAATGTCAGGTCACTTCCTCTACACATGACTTGGATACTTAACTCTATTGCTCATTGATTTATGTTATGGTAGGACCTAGCATTGTCAATCATTGTGCTAGATACATTACAGACTTCTGACAAAGATGATAGCCCAATCTACGCAATCAGAAACAACAGCTGAGCAAAAGCAATAAGCAGCAGCTCCCAGGCAGGGGGGATGTGGGAGGGAAGGCAAGCCTAAGGGGACAAGTTCAGATGTTGTTATGGAGTTTTGCAGAAACCACTACCCCATTTTTCCAGCCTACCTCCTCCTTGTCTGTTGCATGCAGCTTCTTTAAAAATATAAATTGCTATGAAGTGATAGAGAAGTAAAACTAACACTGGAAAAGATGGTGGAGGAGAAAGTAGGCTCTTGATGGGACTTGTATTTTATTAAATGGTCTGTGGTAGGAAAACATTTGTAAATGACTCTTAAGGTTTATCCTGCACTTCAGTTCTTTTGTTCCTGGGAGAAGTTGTTTTGCTGCCTTTCCTGATTCTATTGACTCAAAGGACAAATATGTGCTGAAGTAGCAACTGGGCACAGAGTGATGGCTGGGACACATGGAGGCCCCAGCACACAGGATGAGATGCAGATGTACTGGGGAGGTCTTTCCCTTTCTGGTGTCTGCAGGGTGTGCCGGTGGTGACATTTCTTTCACACCTTGGGATAGAGTAGTTCTCATCCTCTGCCACAATGAAGCCAGGGAAATTTCTTGCCACCCTTGCAGCATCTGGGAACAGCACAGAGCGGGAGAAGGTGGGAGGAGAGAAAAGATGTTATTGCAGATCATAGGTCAGGTTCTGGGAAACTCTTTAAACTTGACTCAATTTTGTCTACTTAGCATTTCATCAAAATGCAGCCATGTCTTAAACAAATCTCTGAAGCCTGTCTCTCCAGTGAAGCCCATTACATTTTGTGCTGAACAACTTTGATCTCACAGAACAATCTCTTTATATTAAGTAATAAGGCATCATTTGGTTTGCATTTCATCCATTCTTTATCACATTTACATTCAGGTAATTGCTTCCACATGCTTTTTAGTAAAAGAAAAATCCAACTGCAGTTCAGGCATGTTTACATTTATGGATGGATCGAGTATGTCAAGTGTTGACTCTTTGTTTTCTTTTTTTTTTTTTCTCCAAAGTGACCAATCCTCAAAGACCAGTTTGGAGGGGGGAGGAGAAAGAGAGGCAGTAATTCATGTTTCAAAATTTTCCAAAATTGCTCCCAACTGAGATGTTTTTCAAAGCCCTAATTTACCATACACAAAGCTTTAACACTTGCCATGCCATCATGTTTATGTCAGGGTAGGCCTCCCCTTCCTTAGGCTGTGTGTTGCTATTTAATGTGTTAAAAGCTTTAACTCTTTCTATGCTACAAGCTGTAAATAAGCTAAGCCTCTGAGTATTTCTTCAAGGTAGAACAAAGCTGTATTTGTCTTTCCTAGGAATTTGGGGTGAGTAACTCCACTTGTCTCCTGTGCTGTTAGCAGAAAGAGAAATAGATTGCCAAGTACAGCATAAATTGTGGAGCCTGAGAGAGTAGCAGTGTGAACATATTAATGCTAAAATACAGTAGGCTTTATTTTATTTTTCTTTTTTGCATGAAATCTATTGTTGAGAAGGAGTAGAGTACGGGCTGTACTGGAAGATGTAGAACAGATCCGTGTTCTGTGTGCTATATAAAGATTAATCTTCATACACCGACAGTTGTTGTCAGTGGAGTTGACGTTTTTTCTCTTTTGCTAATGTTAATGGAAATGTACTAGCACAATTTACCAGAGACATTTACAGCTGTTAAGATGGAGTGAAATGGAAAGAAGCTGTGAGAAGACAAACCTAGGAGATTTGACACCTGCTTAGGTGACAGGAAGCATGAACTGAGGGGAAAATCTCTTATTCTCGGGTCATTGCAAACTTTGCCAAATTTGATTGTTTAGGAACCGTAGCAAATGTTGTACAAGTGTTGTCTGTCTTTTTCTTTACTGATGTTGGGGGGGGTGGGGTGGGGTGAGAGTGGGGGAGTCTTTTTTTGGTTTTACCAAGGGAAGGAGCACTTTCACTAGTCCCTCTTTTAAGTAGAGAGCAGTGAGCCAGTCACAATTGCCTGGCAACCTGATATGCGTGTAGATACTGCTCTGGGCACTTAACAGAAGTGCTACTATAGTATGCAAATCTCTCATCTCTGTTTGGGCACCAGGTGGTCTCCAAAAAGTCCCCCACAGATCATCCTGGGCACTTATCACAATGTAGGGGCACTTCATAGTCCTTAACATAGGCTTCCCGCTACTATCCCTAGAAAGAAAAACAGTGATAAGGAGTTCCTGAGTTACTTCCATCCTGCAAAATGCAAGTCCAGAGGGGCTTAGCTGAAAGACATACTTTAGGACCAGTGTCTTGTAGCCTAGCAGAACGGTCCCAGCATCTGATCTAGGACTGCAGTTCTTAGCAAGTTAAGGACACAGTTGCAAACCCAAGGATGGGAGCTGTGTGAGACAATATGGAGAAGGGAAGGCTGCCTTCCAAAGCCAGGAAAGTGGTTTGGTTCCAGCTCCATCATCTGTGACCCTCTCACTGAACTGCCCCACAAGGCAGCAGTTCCCAAGCCCTGATGTCTGCAAGGACAAAGGTTGCGTAGAGCATCCCAGTGTGCGAAATTTATCTTTGCCTTGTAAACAGGAGGCTGGCTCTTTCATCATGGTGTGACACATGTTAGGAATTTTTTATTTATTTCTTAATCCACATGTAAAACCAACATGGCTGAGTGCTGCACAGACCGGAAAATGATGAGACCACATGCTTGGCTCCATGAGCCACTGTGTGCTTGTGCAGTCATTTGCCCATTGCTGTCATATAGTTTTGAGAGCCAGGAGTGGGATACAGACAAAAAATGTCTTTATTAAATGTTATGTATTATGAACACTTCCAAAATTCAAGTGCAAGGTGTGTTGGAGATTATGAATTTCTGCAAAGGTCACCAACAGAAGTATTTCCTACTGAGAAAAGCCAGAACTCAGAGACAGGTCTCTGATAGTGCCTTATGTATCCTTGTGTGCTTGTCGTTGAGTGAAGAGGTAAAGTTAAAAAAATCAATTCTGTTGTAAAAAAATACTGCATTTTTGACCTGCATTTTTATTAACCTTTAACCAATGGGTAAGGGCTAGTTTTCCATTTCTGAGGCACAAATTGTCCATAGTTTGTTTTTCTTCTATCCCACAGCCACTCTTTATACTGTAGTCTACAAAGTTTGTGTGGGATACCTTTGGTAATTACTGGCAGAAGGCAGGTGTCTTGGAGTGGTCTATTCATACTGTGATGAACATCTTGAAGAGTAGTGATAAATAATTGACCATGAAGAGTGTAGATTCATAGGGTAAGTGAGGTAGGAAGGGACCTCAGGAGGTCTCTAGTTCAACCTCCTCTCAAAGCAGGGTGAGCTATGGGATCACACCAGGTTGCTTAGGGCTTTGTCCAGTTAGGTCTTGAAAACCTTCAAGGATGGAGATTCCACAGCCTCTGTGAACAGCCTGTTCCACTGCTTGGTTGTCCTCACATTCCTGTCTGAGCTACTCTTGTTTCAACATTGTCTTTCATCTTTCCACCATGCATCACTCTAGAGCCTGGTTCTGTCTTTTTGATAACTTCCTCATAGGTTCTGAGGATACTGCTTTTAGGTCTCTCCAAACCCGTCTCTTCTCCAGGCTAAACAAGCCTCAGTCCCTCAGCCTGTCCTCATGGGGTCAGCACCCCAGCCCTGACTGCATTGGGGGCAGTTTTGGGGGCTCAGAACTGAATGAGGTATCTAAGTGTGGCCTGAGTGCTGAGCTGAGTAGGTTGATCTACTTGATCTGATGGCTATGCTCTGGTTCACAGACCTTCAGATGCTGCTGGCCTTTCAGACCTCTTGTGCTCAGGATATATCTGCAAGGTTATTTCAGCAGTAATGTGCTCTGAACACTCTCCATTCAGGGAGCTGACACTGCCCTATAGGCTCTGCTGCCCACCTGAACACCTGCAGCCGCATTGTGGGAGAGATGTGCTAGATGGCACTAACGAAGGGAAAGGGTTAATTTCTCCTGGCTTGTACATAGTCCTACACTTCCAGCTCAGTAGATGAAAGGAATGTGATTAAATCGGTGTTGATACCAAGTCTGAGAACAGATGTGAGAGTGAATTGGCAGAGCTGGAAGTCAGATGGGATGAAAATAGCAAAAGGGAGTGGGTGGAAACTGTCATACATTTGTGTTACAGGTGCTTGGTCTAGACCCCAGCATTTTCAGAAACTCCTGTGTTTTACTTCTTACTAATTCTTATTAATCTAGTTTCTCTTGTCAGAAGGGCCTTTCTGCCTTAATATTAATACCCAGCAGTTCAAGCCTGCTGTTCTCTCCCTTGAAGGACAGTTCCTTTTCCAAGTAGGCAACAAGGTGTAAATATTGGCAGTTTCCATGCCTCTCACAAGACAATACTTGAACCCATTCACGCCCATTTATAGACAGGGAAACTGGCACACAGTGCAAATGTTTTTAAATATAACCAAATTAAAAAAAACCCAACCACTACCGAGTGTTCTTATTCCCTTCACAGAAGCAACTGAGAGGCTGTGGAAAGCGAAAGGCATATTTGCACTTGTACAATACGTTTTTCCCTTAAGACCTGTCTCTTCTCTTCGTTGTTACCCCTTGCTTTCGATCTGTCCATGGAGTCAGGTTTATTGGTTTTGGCTGTGTTTGGGGTCTTTTTTTGCACAGGCTGTGACATCTGTCTTGTAACAGAACAAATGTTTAAAATCAGCCCAGGGTGTCCATTTGCAGTGTAACAGATGCCCTTGTAACTCAGCCACAGGGATGTAGCAAGCTTTTCCATCAAAGGGTGGGAAGACTCATGTGGCTTGGACGTAAGATGAAGCCTTCAAAGGACCCACTGTTCCTTGCAGCGACCCATGTCAGTCTTGCCACCACCCATTCCCTTGGTGAATTTTTCAGGATTTAAGTCACCGCTTCAGAGAGTAAGCAGTGCTCTCCTTGCAGCTTTGTGCAAGAAGTAATATCAGATGTAGTCAGCAAAAAAAGCAGAGTACTGCAAACACAGGTCTTGGCAAAGAAGCGAAGAGAGAACAGACTATCAAGTGAAAAATTTGGTATTGTGTTTATTTGTAACTCTTTGATCTCCCCAGCAGTTTGTTCTACAAATGACTAAGAATTAGTTTCGCTGATATTTACTTAAAAAGAAGGTGTGGGGAAATCGCTTTCAATTTACCTTCAACTATGTAGCTGTAACATAGCGTAGAAGTGTTGTCTTCGCGTACAGAGATGGGAAAAATCAATTGTGGTTCCCAAGGGGCAGACGTATTGGTTGAGAAGGTCACTAAATACTTGCAGTTGCTCAATGGACTTGGAACCAGATCCCCTCTGTGCTGCACGTCTGCTCAGCTCTGTGCTGAGAGGGGGAAGAAAGGGAATGCATGCACCAGGGAAATGCTCTTTATGGTCTCCAAAATGGTCTTATCAAGGGCAAAAGAGAGAAGGGAGGCAGGCACTCGGCATGCCCAAAGAGCCATATTCTGTTTCATTCACAGGCACATACCAAGGATTACTTTGGTTCACATTGTTGAATACCAGGGTGTTTGTAACTCCTGCACAGGAGAAATAGGTTGAAAACTGTTCAGCCTATACAGGAAATATTACTGTTGCAATGCTGTCAAGGTCACTGTCAGACTGGGTTATCTGCTGTGTGCTAGCCACACAAATCAGGCTTAGCTAAGGGCTATAATTCATACACTCAGCATTTTGTGGATTGTGTCCTTTAGCTTTCCTTCACTGCCATTTTGGATATTCATTTAGCTCTGGTATAGGACTGCTGCAATTTCTCTTAGGGGGAGTTTCCCTGTGTGGTGCAGTGTTTTGCTGTACATTCCTTAATCATAGGTGTGCAAACTCGCTCTGTATGAGTAATTTTATGTATAATGCTTATTGTTATCTTTGAATGCAGATGGTTCACCTTTAGATGAAACAACAGAAAAATGCGGGTTACAGAGGGAAAAAAATCAATGAAAGAGTTAGAAAACACAAGAAATATTAACAAGGAAGCTCCTGTGGTTAAGGCACCCAGAGGAGAGTCAGGAAACCTTGGATCTCTTCCCAGTTCTGATCCAGACTTCTTCAGGAGCTTTCTGATTTTCAGGTGTCTTAGCTTTCATTTATTATTTATTCAATTAAAGATTATGGTATTTTCCCACCTCACGGATTTATTGAGATTAACTGAATTCTTGATTCTAAAATGTATGGTAAGAAAGTATTACAAAGAACCATTCTAGCATACACATATGCTTTTATATTATCTTACAAAACTAAAGGCATCAAAAATAAGAAGGGTGGGGGAAAATAAAACAGATTTTTCTGTCCAACAAAGCAATTAATCTGTATAATCAAAACAGCCTCTCAATTGTGCAATCCACAACACATTCCCTTTAATAATGATGTGTTAAAGTCTAAAGAATGTGTGCATGTGCTCATCCCCTGTATGCTGGGCTAGCTGAGGTAGTATTTTGAAATGTGAATAGGTCCATATTGCAAGGAAAGGACTGTCTCTTCTGACATATTATGCTGAAAAATGTGTATCTCATTCTGTAAGATTTTCATCCAACACGTGATTTTTTTTTTAAAAAAAATTTTTCTTCAATATTAGTGCTGAAGTTGCTGTAATGTATTAGCTTTTATCCTTCAGTTGTCTGGTTCTCATTTGTAGTATTTCTAGCTAATGTTCATTTTTGTTCTACAATGCCACAAGTTTCTTTACATCCCAGATGTGCAGGCACCTTCTTGATTTAGGAGGTTGCCTGTATCTCTCTAGCTCTGATTCAGTCAAGCATCTCTGCATAAGACTTTCTCACTGCTTATGCCTTCTAAACTCTTTAACACATTTAAGTGGCCTTGAACTTGATCACTTGTACTGCACAGCTGGGCCTACAGCAAATCCCCAAAATCAACCAACCTGAAACTTCTGAGCCTGAAATTTGACTCCCAGTGTTGTTGCCTCAGGCCCCATCTTCTGTATTACAGATAGTGTGGCTCAGGGGAAAAAAAAATAAGATATAGCTGCTTACACAAAGTCCCTTTTTTCATTCTGTCCTATCTGATCACATTTATATATCTGAAGAAGCAATTTTTAAAGTGTTTCAGCCTTTGCTTATGATTAATTAGCAACTCTTCTCAACTGAATTTCCCCTGCCTTCCTCTTGTCCTCTTACCTAAAAAAAAATATTTAATAATAATAATAAAAAATACACAAAAAAACTGACTGTCATGTATTAAGCCTTTGTGGCCAAATGGAGAAACTTGATGTACCCTAGGTCAGTTATTACACATGCACATTCTGTTCGTATTACTGCCATCTTAATTTACAGGTCATCCGTGATGGTGCACCGTGATTAAACATGACCACGGGTAGGCTGAAACACCCTTGTGTTTTCCCTAATGACTTGCCTGTCAGTAGGAAACAGGTGTTTCAGAATGTACTTTAGACACACAGTGAAATTTGGAGGAAAATTTAAATAATCCTAGTTCCTTAGAAATGCATAAAATCAGCCATTGCTTAATCAATTTTGCACACATACATGCCTTCTCCCACAGAAGAGGCTGGATCAGGCATCTGCGTTATTTAATGTAATTATGTCGCTTTTAAACTAAAATGCAATTGATATGGAGTATTTCTGGGTTTATTTACCATATGTGTCACACAAAAACAAATAGTAGTTGCCTCTGAATTTTTATTCCTAGTATGTTGCACATACTTGTGTCGCATTTGCTTTTTTATAATAAATGTTTACGTATTAATTTACCATGTTCTAAGTAAATTTCATATCCATTGCAACCATTCTTCTGTTCAGGACCCCCTTGAACTCTATCAGTGGAGACATCTACCCAGTTCACAAAGGTGTCACCAAAATCTGGGATAAAAATAACTTATCGACACCAATTTGATGCAGATAAGCAGACACTTCTTTATTGACGGCTGGATGTTTAGGGGAGTGCTCTCACCAACAACACGTGCCAGGCACCAGAATCATACACCTTATGTAGAACTCACTCATACATATTCATTAAGTCTTCATACATAAGCATACAACTTCCAAGAAATCATTAACATATTCTCCTCCTATTTCCAATTCTGCACAGTAGAGGTTAGAAATGTCTAGAAATGGGTCTGGGGTGTAATGTGAGTAGGTGGTCCATGAGTCGGTGGTCGCGATCTCACCCTGCCGGAATTACCTTCTGCTTAAGGACACAGTTTTCTTGGCAGGTACCTGCAAGCTGTTACGGTTACTGCCCTCAGTTCCCATTAATCCTGGACCTTGACAACTACTTGCATTCTTCTAGTCCTATACATGTATTATAAATCAGTTTACAAATCACCTTGTGTTTTGTTACCTAGGTTCTAACCGTTCCTACTAAACAATTATGACCAATCCTTTCAGCCTTGGTACAGGGCTGTACAGGGGATTTTTGAGTAGCAGTCGGTTGCTAGATTCAAAATACAATAAATATAAAATAAATGATTTTTACTAAAATATTCCTTAATTCTATACTTACATTAAAATCAAACACAATTTAATTTCAATTGATAATAAAATCAGTAACATTTCCCCCCTTTGAAAGTGTAGAAAATAATTTCAATACTTTCACACTTTTATTCATTTTCATCTTTGAAGCCAAAGTTTGTTTCTCCAGATGATGGTGGTGGCAGGTTATAGTCTGGTGGCATAGAGGGTACTTCTCTTATAATTCTACGATGTACTGCAAGTCTATTAGTAAACTGTCTTTTAAGACAGGCATACACCAACATAATTCATCAAAAGGACAATTAGTAGCAAAAATAGAGTTTTGATTAGGGATTTCAGCCAAGACCTCAAGTTCCATCCTAATGCCCTAAAAATTTTTCCTAGCCAATCTTCTGACATATCTTCTGACATATCTTCTCTAATGGTTTCTGTTTCTTTTTCGATTCTGCCTAACAGATCTAGATCATGTTTTACATCCTGTGTAACTTTCGGGATATGAATGCAGCAATGATCCAATCTATCTTTGAGACATCCACATACTCCATGCTCCTTTAACAGAAGCATGTCTAATGCCATCCTCTTTCTGAAGTGTCATTTGGGAAGTTGCCTGTAATTGGATGTTTAATTCTTTAAATCCTTTTCTTGCAACACTGGCCAATTTTTCTACTTGTCCTGTTAAGTGATAAAGCCATTCTCTATTCCTATAGGATGCTATTGGGTTCAAAAGATACTCTAAAGCCCAGCCAATTTTTATTCCTGTTGATGGTTCATTCCAGGTGTCGTCATCTGTTTCAGACCTTTTGATTCGTTGTAATTTTAAATTTTCCAGGGATCCCTTGAATGGTGATTTCTTCCAAATTGAACACAATGTTGGCAGGCCTAAAGTAATTTGTTTCACCTTACCATCTACTGGTAAGTGGGTTGTCCAGGTGCCATCACTTAATGCCCAAACTAAATGTCCTGGACTCTAAATGGTAGATTTCTTATAACTAAAAAAAGTATCCTCTTCTGGGTGTAAAGATGCTAGTCATGGTGAGGTTATTATAAAAAAACCTCGACAATAACAACCAAACTTTAAAGCAGCTGCCAAATGAGGAATTCTTTGAATTATTAAGTCTGCATTGCTGCAGTCATATACCTTTTCTAGTCAGGTAGTACCTTTATCTACTATCAAGGGAAGGATCGCAAACATTCCATTAACCCAGGTACCGTCCCACGTAAAACACCAAGGGGTTCTGGACATGTACTGAAATCGTGAGAATATTGACATAGAGCATACAGGGTCCCACCTTGCCTGTTTTTGGATACTTTGACCAGTTTTGTTACACTGCCATTCCATGATGCTTCTGCTCACATTGTTTCTAATCTGTTCATCATACGAACACCATCCAACAGCTGGAACCCCAGGAAGAGGGACTGGTTGGATTGCTTTCGTGAAATTGTAGTTTAACAGTTTTATACAATCGGTTTCTCTGCCCATTGATTCCATTGTTTCCTAATAAGTTTTACTTGTTCATACAATTAAGTCACTGGCTTCTGTTTGCAGTATGTAGTAGTAGTCTCATTTTTATGTTCCAAATTGGTCAAATACATAGTTAAGATTCCCTAAGGAATAGATTCACCTACTGCTCTTGGAATTGGTAAACAAGCTGTGATCTGGGTGACATTTTGTAAATTGGCGAATCCCTTAATCCTAACATCAAATTTTCCTCAGGCATTTCTTTGGGAATTTGGATTGATTGTTCTGTATCTGATTGCCTTCTGTTCCTTGTCACCAGATCAACCCATGATTCCACCAGCGTCACTTTCCAAGCCAATATAAGGAGAACAATCACAAACTGATATGAAATATTAAACATGTTTTAAGGTCAGTTTTAAAGTCTTTGGGTCATGGCTTATAATTTTCCATGGAGTAGGTGCTTTCTTCACTTGGGTATAGTGTATCCAAGCATCTAATTCTGCAATCTTAATAGCTGTAAAGGTTGTTAACAGTATCTGGAAAGGTCCTTTCCAACTCTCCTGTAAAGGTTCGGAAGTCCACATTTTCACATAATCTCCTGGTTGAAAGTCATGCACTGGAGTTTCCAGGGATAATGGTCTATTCCACACCACTGCACTCCGAATTGCAGTCAGTGGTTTTGGATTTGGTTCTGGGGACTCATAAGGTTTTTCATATGGAAATTCATAAGGACTGACTGAGGTTCCACTCTTTGGTTGTACTCTGATTCGTAATAATGCCAATGGAAATGCTTGAGGTCATTTTAAATTGGTCTCTTGGCCGATCTTATTTATTTGCCTTTTTAAAGTCTGGTTCATTCTTTCTACTTTTCCACTGGATTGTGGCCTCCATGGAGTATGCAAATCCCAAGTGATACCCAGAATTTTGCTAACACTTTGAACTATTTCTGCAACAAAGTGTGGACCTCTGTCAGACAAAATTCCAATAGGAACTCCAAATCTTGGAATTATTTCTTGTAATAACCACTTTACTACTTCATTGGCTTGTGTGGTGCGACAGGGAAAAGCTTCTGGCCATCCTGTAAAAGTATCAACCCCCACCAGAATGTATTGGTACCCATTTTGTCTAGGTAATTCTGAAAAATCTACCTGCCAATAATCTCCAGGTTCTGTACCAGATTTTAATCTACCCATTTGAACTCTTTTCTTGGTTACTGGATTGTTTTTCAAACATACTTCACATTTTGCAGTTATTAATTTAGCCATGTCTATCATCTTGACAGATACAACTTGTTTTTGTAAAGAAGTTACTAAAGCTTCTGCTCCCCAATGACAACCTTGATGTTTGGTCTGCATTATTTCTCTCATTAATAAAGGTGGAACTACTACTCATCCATGAGGAGTTATCCACCATCCCGCTAAATTTTTCTTAGCATTCAAAAATTGACCTAATTTTTCATCTTTTACTGAATATTTTGGCCTTTCCCTTAGAAGAGTTACTGTTTTGGAGGGAATGAATGCCATTTGGAATGCTTGTTCCTTTGCTATTTTCCTTGCTGTTCGGTCAGCCAAATTGTTTCCAATAATTTTTTTTTTTTTTGTATTTCCAATTTGGTGTGATTTACAGTGCATGATTGCTACTTGATCTGGCTTTTGAACTGCTTGTAATAATTGTAAAATTTAATTTTGATGCTTAATATTTGATCCCTGAGAGGACAATAATCCTCTTTCTTTCCACAAAGCTCCATGGACATGTACCACCCCAAGAGCATACTTTGAGTCTATCCAAATATTTACTTTCTTCGTTTCACTTAGTTCTAAGGTTTGAATCAAAGTAATGAGTTCTGATTTCTAAGCTGATGTGGTACTCGTCAGTGCCTTTGCTTCTGTAACTGTGGTGTCTGTTGTTACCACATATCCAGCATATCAAACTCCTTGCTCCATAAAGCTGCTACCATCTGTATACAATTCCCAGTCTGGTTGCTCCAATGGTACATCCTTTAAATCTTGACTGGAATAAACATACTCGATAGTAGCCAAGCAGTCTTGCTCCAGTTGCTCTTCTTCCTGTGTGGAACTTAAAAACACTGCAGGATTTACCAGGTTAGTTGCTTTCAGAATTATGTCATCTTGTTCAGCCAGTACTACCTGGTACTTCATCATTCAGCTCAGAGATAGCCAATGTCCCCCCTTCTGTTCTAAAAGAGTTATCACCGTGTGTGAGACATAGACTGTTATTGTGCTTCCCAAAGTCAATTTTTGAGTATCCTGTATGAGCAATACTGTTGCAGCCACAGCTCGAAGGCAGTTTGGCCACCCTTTACTCGCTGCGTCCAGTTGTTTAGAGAAGTATCCGACAGGTCGTTTCCAGCTTCCCATCTTCTGAGTCAGCACACCTAGTGCCAGGCGTTGTCTTTCGTGAACAAACAGCTGAAAGTCTTTGGTTATGTCCAGAAGTCCTAAGGCAGGTGTAGACATTAAAGCATGTTTCAACTCTGTGACAGCCCGTTGTTGCTGTGGGCCCCATGTAAAAGGAGAGTTCTTTGGGCCTCATATAGCAGTTTAGCTATTAGACCATAATTCATGATCCAGAGGCGGCACCACCCTGTCATTCCTAAGAATGCTCTGAGTTCATGAATATTTTTCGGCTCACATGGCTTCTCAGTGTTCTGTTCCTAATTGCCGCTGCCCTTTTGAAATCTCAAAGTCCAAATTATCACAGTCTGACATGCTATTTGGGCTTTTTTTTTTTTTTTTTTTTTTTTTTCCCCCTGGCTACCTTGTACCCATTCAGTGCCAGAAAATTAAAAAGATCTATTGTTACCTGTATGTAGGTAAATCTTACTTCTGTAGCAATCAGTGTGTCATCCACATATTGTAAAAGCAAATGTCCAGGTTTTGGTTTGTCCTGTTTCCGTGTTTCAAGCTCCTTTGCCATCTGATTTCCAAAAATTATCAGGCTATTTTTAAATCCTTGGGGCAGTCTTGTCCATGTCAGCTGCATCTTTCGTCTTGTTTGTGGATTTTCCCATTCAAAAGCAAACTATTTTCTGTTTTCCTTCTCCAAAGGTATACAAAAGAAAGCATCTTTTAAATCAAGTACTGTAAACCACTGATAAGTCTCCTTTAAAGCTGTTAACAGCGTGTAAGGATTTGCTGCTGCAGGATATATATCCTTAACTATTTGATTCACTGCTCTTAAGTCTTGCACTAACCTATATGCACCCGATGTTGTCTGACTGGTAGAATGAGAGTTTTATACTCAGATTCACACTCCTCCAAGATTTTATACTTCAAAAATCTATCAATCAGTTCCTTTCTTATATCTGGTACCAATTGTCCTATAAAAATCAAAGCCAATTATATCTGAGCTGCCTCAGTTTCTACTTTCAAATCAGTATTTTTTTTTTCTGGCAGCTTCTTTTAGTCTTTCCAGAAATGCTGAGGGGGATTCATTTTTATCTTGTCCCACCTCATACAATTTAGACCAGTTCAGAAACCTAGGCATGGCATGTTTAACTCCATATAAAATCCATTTCTGATACCGACTCAGTCTTTCTCTGTGTTCCACATTATTTGGATCCCCACTGTGGATCCCCAGACGGAAAATTCTGCTTTCTCTCAGGATCCTCTCTATCCACTCCTGCTGCCTGCTTCCAAGCCACAAAATCTGTCACTGAAAAAGGCACTTTCACATACACCGGCCCATCATTGCCAACTCCCTGCCGCAGGGGAGCTATTGTTTGTACCTGCTGCTGAGTTCTTCGAGGAACAGGGGTATGAATTACAGCCTCAGACGGCCCTTCATCCACATCCTCTATTTCACTACTCTCAGGTTCCTCTGCCTGTTCTCTATATTCTCGCCCCTGATGCCGTTCTCTCTGTGAAAGGTATATATCTAATTCCGGCCCATCATCCTTTTCAGTAGAAACAATTCTTTCCTTTAAATAATCTTTCCAAGTTCACATGTTGAACAACACTTTTTCACCTTTTTATCGTCAGAAGTTATAGCCATTACTAAATTATCCCTACTAATCAACTCACATTCCTTCTGCCAATCCTCTTTTGTCTTAAATAGAAAAATAAATCAACATATGGCACTTCATTTCCCTTCTCTTCTACAAAACAGCATTAACTGCAAAATGGTATTATAATTCAGTGTCCAATTCGTGGGCCATTTTTCCTGATCATCCAAAGTATACAGAGGCCACCAGTGATTACAATATTCAATCATCTGACTTTCACGAATCATCGCGCAAATCTCCCCAATGTGCTAACAAACATCCTAACAGAGAAGTTTTCAGAACTTTGTCATTTGCAGCCAGATTACACATACTTTTACTTTTAAACAAATGAGTCATCTTAGATGCCATGGTTCAGTTACTTTGTAACACAATATACAATCAATCACTCGCTCAAGTCTGTCGCTTCGTCCTTCTCCGGCTTCACCCCTCACAGGATAACAGAACCGCAGATCCGAACTCCACACTTGCTTCATGCTCAATTGCACGTCTCACACTTACAAACACACTCACGCTTTTCTACAATTACTAGGACAAATAAAGGTATATAACACAATACAACACAGTTCTTAATTACTACACAATACTCAGTTGACGAAACAACCAATACCACAACTGAGTGCATAAAAACTTCTAACTTCCCGTTAGAGGCACTACCTTTGAGAACTCTATAGCATATAGGTTCTCTTGTTTCCAAATCCAATTGTCCAACCCTGCAATAGCTTTCGCTTATGTCTTACGGGCAGACGCCTAGGCTTCCAATACATGAGGATCCTCTAGCCCAACCCTGCGCAGCTTTCGCCGAGACTGACAGGCAGGCTTATGCAGTGGGACTCTAACCCACTTATTCCAATACAAAAGAGAAGTGTCTTACCAAAATCCAGGGGACGTCACAAAGAGCCTTATGGATCGGGGATCGATGGGTGTCCCCGAGAAATCCTCGGTGCCGGCTGGAACCGATCAGGTCCCCGACTCCTCCGGTCTCTCTCAGCGAGGTCCCATCTGGGTCACCAGAAACTGTCACCGAAATCTGGGATAAAAATAACTTATCGACACCAATTTGATGTAGATAAGCAGACACTTCTTTATTGACGGCCGGATGTGTAGGGGAGTGCTCTCACCAACAACACGTGCCAGGCACCAGAATCATACACCTTATATAGAACTTACTCATACATATACATTAAGTCTTCATACATAAGCATACAACTTCCAAGAAATCATTAACATATTCTCCTCCTACTTCCGATTCTGCGCAGTAGAGGTTAGAAATGTCTAGAAATGGGTCTGGGGTGTAATGTGAGTAGGTGGTCCATGAGTCGGTGGTCGCGATCTCCCCCTGCCGGAATTACCTTCTGCTTAAGGACACAGTTTTCTTGGCAGGTACCTGCAAGCTGTTACGGTTACTGCCCTCAGTTCCCATTAATCCTGGACCTTGACAACTACTTGCATTCTTCTAGTCCTATACATGTATTATAAATCAGTTTACAAATCACCTTGTGTTTTGTTACCTAGGTTCTAACCGTTCCTACTAAACAATTATGACCAATCCCTTCAGCCTTGGTACAGGGCTGTACAGGGGATTTTTGAGTAGCAGTCGGTTGCTAGATTCAAAATACAATAAATATAAAATAAATGATTTTTACTAAAATATTCCTTAATTCTATACTTACATTAAAATCAAACACAATTTAATTTCAATTGATAATAAAATCAGTAACAAAGGCACTACTGAGTGATACACAGTGCTTGCCTCCCATCAGTGCTTCAAAATTAGTCAAAGGATTACAGCAAGAGCATCCTTGTCATAGCCTGGAATTCCAAACTGTATTATTAAAAATCCTAAGGTCGCAGTTTAACTCTCGACGGATTTTTTTTTCTTTCTTTTTTTCTTTTTTTAAGAATGTGTTCTTAGGTGCTTTCAAATTCTCATGTTTTGGCTCAAATTCTGATGTGGTGGCATAAACACTCACAGTCACTCTAGATTCCTCTTGCTTCACCTGCACCAGCAGCCCAATAAGGGATGTTCCTTGATTTCAGACTCCAGAATCTTTCTTGCTTTCTTTGGTCCAAGAGGACAAGCCTTCTCTTCCTTCAGCTGTTCTCATGTCCTTGTTTCACATATATGATACACTGTCAGCACCAAAAGCAGGGGCTCATATACCCCACCTTCCACTCCTATATCTCACAACTGACATAATACATCCCAAAGATACAGCTTGGTCATCACTTGTGTAACTTGACTGACATTTGGCTTCATGTTTTATAAACCACAAAATAAGTCATCTTTACATGTCCTTAATATCACAGGCTGCTTCATTCTTAACTTCATTGCTTTAAGGTTAACAGTCTTGTTGAAACTTCCTATGGATTAAACCATGGATTTCTATGGAGATGTCTCTGGGAAATAACTAACAGACTTGTTATGCAAATGCATCCCTACTTCTCTTGCATAGACAGAATGTTCCTCTTGGTCCAGAAAGATTTCCAGAATATTTCCTCCATTCTTACATTTCAGCCCATCTGTCACTCTCAAATTTAAAAACAAATGCTGATTTGATTCACCCAGGACAAGAGCATGAAGTTATCTCTTCAGCTTACCTGAACATCACATGGCAAGTTACATTCCATGTGCAGTAAAGGAACTCCATGCAGAATCAGGCTGAGAGCACGGAGCAGAGACAGCCCTGCACACTTATCTTTCCATACTGCAGCACCTGTTGGGTTTGCTTTTGAAAGATGAGAGCTATTACTTCAGTGAAGAGCTTAATCCCCCAGCTTTGCACTGCCATGGCCTCCCTATAACCTGGCCTTTGTATCACAGGCATGTTCTTGCTCAGAACAAGAGGTCTGCACAGCCAAGTGTAATAAAGTTGATGCCAACTTCATAACAGCATTGTAACACCATTGTGTATCTGTATTGGTATTTCTTAGCTGCCTAACTTCCAAAAGTTACCATAGTGCATAAGAGTGCTTTTCGAAGGTTTGTCCAGTGTAAGCAGATCACTGACAGGTTACCTATATTTTCAGGCTGCTCTGAAGAGGCCATATATTAGCATTTATTTCTTCTCCATACCACTTGGCCATCCAGCTCGTGTCCATGTTTACTGATGAACCCATGGTGCTGTCAGCATCAACTTAGACAGAACTTGAAGTAAGCTCATTTTTGCAAGTGCTGTCTCTGTTTAAATTCTGGAGAGTTGTCATTTCATGTACATTGATGAGGGTAAGCATGTGTTTCATATCTGGTCTGTTTTTCTGATAACTGGGAGACATGCTCTCTTTTCTTAGACATGTCTAAAAGAGAAAACAGAAAGAAAAGCTTTAAACTGAGGTGCCTATGAAAGGCAACTTTTTTAAAGTTTGAAAGTGTTGCTTTTTCTCCTTGCTAACCATATGTTACACCTTTTCCATTTGTTTGTACTGGGTGCTTCTGGTGACAAAGAAAAGCTGCTCTTTCTTGCTCAGTCAAGGGGCTTTATAGAACAAAAGCCTTAATCACGAAATAAATTTACATTTAATTCAAGTTTTCAGGTGAACAGCCCTTGCACCAAGCTCTTGCAAGTGTGTTTACACCTGCCTTCGATACAGGTCAGTGCCCAAAATTTTTTCATCAAGTTGTCAAAGCCCCAGTCCTGACATTAGTCTTAATGTTTCTGTTGAGTCTAGTGGAGATTAGGCACAATCTCCACAAAGAGGACAGGGCAACCTGTAAGAACTTAACAGGCATTTTAAATAATGAAGATCACTTGTGAGATCAAGGCAATATTAAACTTTGATGAAAGCTAGGTTGATACCTGAGACTGGACCTCACCCAAGAGTAAGATACACATAATTCCACCAGAGTGCTTATCTTCACTACATGGCTCTGCTTTTTTTTAACTGCACCACTAAAACTGGGACTTTTTTTTTTTTTTTACATATGGGAGGGAGAGTTTCTTTAGAGATCTGAAATTCTTTCAGGACACTGAGCAGAACAGGGGCATCTGTCTCTTCTGAGTGATATCCTTGCTTTCATACTTTTATCCTAACAAATTCCTACAAGATTTATCTTGTCAAACTTTAGTCTGAACGGCACAAATTACTGGCAGGATTGTCAATCTAAAAAAGAGACAGGCATAAATTTAATTGCTCCCTGAAGATACATGAAAAGCTACATTTAGCTGCAGCTAATTAGATATTCTCCAATCAACAGTTATGATTCATCTGCTGAGGAAAAAACAAGAAGGCAAATATGAAATAGGCAACAAAAGTTAAATCTGACCTCCCAAAATGCTGGAGTCGGTTTTGGTTTGTTTTTAATTAGAAATGCTGCCAGCCCAGCGTTGCACTATATTGACACCAAAGGCTCATACTGCTTCTAAGCCAGGAGGCACAGACCTCTGCACAAGGAGATGACTTCACTGCTGCCACAGACAAAGCATAGTTTTGTTTCTGTGAAGTGAGCTTCCCAAATACCTCCTCTCCCAAGAGCTACATTCCTTGGCATTGCTTTCCCAGAACTACCAGACAGCATTAAGGGTATGGAAAAAACCCCAAGGAAGTTTTTTTCTAAAGACCTTAAAATGTCTGTTTAACAAGAAAGACGGATCTTCACAAAAATGCCCATCTGAAATGGGGTTGTCACCAATTTACAGGTAGGGAAACTGAGGCAAAAAAAAAGGTAGACTTGAACTTGTCCATCATGCCACAAGACAAAGCAATGCCATAGGTGGGGAAGGAATTCCGGGGGCCTGTGTCTCCATCTTAGGCAAATGCTGTTGCAAAGTACCAAACCAAAAGAGCTGTTGATGTGCCCTTAAACTGAAGAGCATCTGGAAGCAGAAATGGGCAGCAGGGTGCAGGAAAATAACTGTCTGGTTTGAGTTAGATCAGGGTGCAGTGAAATGTTTTATCTCTTTGGGACACCATCCTGTCTTCCTCATGCACCTGACTTTCCTCTGGCTTTGAAAATACTGTGTCAGTTATTTAAAGAATTTGATCATAAATTAAGCATGAACACTAACTTGTGACTGCCTGAGTTAAGGTGGTGCTAGCAGAGAAAATGAGTGGGTGTTTTGGTTGGTTTGTTTACAAGAAAGTGAATTACTTACACAGGTAAAAAATATGAGTAGCAGGTAGAAAATCCCAAGGCAAGTCAGCATGAAAAGTTCAGCTTTGTATTTTTTTAATTTTTCGTCTTCTATTCCAGGGCAACCTAAAATGTAAAGCAAGGTGCTACATTGTTCTGGTGTTTGTAAAATATTTTTAAACTGTTACCTTCATGAAATGGCATGCAGAGCATGGGATAGTCAAGAGTTTCTACTGTACCTGTTACTTTTAATGTGACTGTGCCACTCAGATTGCGTTCTCCGCTCTGTACCCCCAAAGTGCACTTATATGTCCCGCTGTTTTGGCTGGTTGCATTTTTGATCCTCAATGAAAAGAAAGTGTCGTTGGAGAGCTCCAGGGACCCCCCAAGTTCTTTTGGATAATGAGATTCTACATCAAGGACTTTCCATGCTATTCCTTCACCATCTCCAGCCATCTGGAAAACACAAATATATTTCTTGTCTCGGGCAACAGTGTCATCCTGAGTTTTAGGGAAAAGAGAGTTTTAAAGTTGGTTTATGGCTGAAAATGTAGAGGCTGAAGAGTAGCGCGGGGCAGGGGTGGGGGGGGACACGACACCTCAAAAGCATCTATTCTCTTATATTCGCAGTCAAAAAGTATTTGCTTTTCTGCTTAAATAGGCACTACATTTATAAATAGATACTATAGAACTATTGTGTAATAGCTTCTTAATCTGCCTTATCTAGACACAATCCTGCTACAGGCAGGAGTAGAGTATTCTCAAAGTGTCTATGCAAAGGCCCAAAAAGAGTTCAGAGATGGTCCATGGGAAAGAAGCCGAGGCAGCCCTACGCAGCTGTTTCATGGTGGCGTTGGGGATCAGAGGTCCTCAGGAGAGTGTGGAGCAGGTAGGCTCCACTGCTGCCCGCCCTCGCCCTGCCAGCACGCTTTCTGCCATGCCGTGGTGGGAATTAAACCTGCCTGCCCAGCAGGCATGCTTCAGCACGCTAGTTCTGTCAGCATGGACTGGCATCTGCCCAATGACCCCGCAGCACAGAGCTCCTTGTGGGAACACAGCCCTGGAAACTGCACTTCCCTGTGCCAGTTTCTGTGCAGCTGACCCCTGAAACGACGGTGCCTCTCTGGAGGAATGGGGGTTTCCCCTCCTCCCCTCCACTCTTTATTGGAACCAAAGAACAAAAAATTGCTTCGACTCCTTCAGATTCAGTTGCGTGAAGGTCACAAGCAGGTTCTGGTGCACTTGGGGAGCATTTGGATGTTCAATTTCTTAATTGTAAGCAGAAGAGCTACATTCCTTGGCATTGCTGAGAGGCTGCTGGAGGAATGAAGCGTATTCCCAGAACAGTTTGTACTGTGGGGCGATAGGATGCACTGAAAATGACAATAGGCTGGGAACCACAAAGAAGAGAGAAATCACTAACTTGATTTGAAAGATGGGAGAAGGGTTTGAATTAGCCTGTGTCCATTCTTATTCATCGATGTTGCTCCCTGGGATTCGAGGCAGCGTGCCTTCCACGAAGGTTTCCCAAGTAATGAATTCAGTCTTTCTGTGGACCAGCAGAGCCAGAGCCAGCTCATACAGTCCAAGGCTCAGCTTTTCAGCCAAACCTGTAACTAATGTAAGCCAAGGCTTTTTTATTATTATTATTTTATTTTAATAGACACATTTTTGGGTTGCATGTTGGTGCTTACTTTCTACCAGTATAGCTACTGCATCAGGGTGTAACAGTTACACTATAAATTATTAAAATTAACACAGTTTTCTCAGACTGAGGCTCAGAGTATCTGGTTTCCCTTTCATGTGTTTGCATGAAGAAATTGTACTCAGAAGTCTGGAAAGAAGTATGGGCCTGATGCTCCATTATACTTTGCTATTTTTGCAGGTCTAAAATGGTGTAAAGCAAGCTGCAGGTTGGGGAACTTTTCAGGCACTGGGGAATAAGACTAAAACACAAGATTTTCATAATTGTAAAGATCCTTTCTCAGAAAGGTTTGGGTCTTTTTTAGTGCATCAACTGAAACAGAGCAATAATTCCCTGGGGCTTTCCACACTTTACCCAGAAAGAGGGAAGAAAGTACCTTCTTCCTCTTAATCCACTAGTAAATTTACCCCAGCTTCTCTTTCTTATTCTGCTCAGCCCCAAGCAGCTATGAGACAAGCAGTATCTATGGTGGTTTTCAGGCTGTAGGGACTTCACTGTGCAATGGGGATTTAGATATTTTCAAGCCCTGCACATTGTCAGAGATGTGGCCAGAGGAATTCCAATACCCAGGCTGGGCTCAGCTCTGGTTACAAGTGGGTCAATAGCAGTTAAGTGCATAGAGTTGACCTTCCTCAGACCTAATTTTTGCCTCTTTCCCTTACCACCCCCTTCCTCAGAGAAATTTAAAACTGCCCACGGGGCAATAAAGAGAACCAACCTAGCTGCCCTTCACATTGCCCTAAAATGCAAACAAGATCTGAGCTACACACAGAAAATTAGTTTTGTTGGGGGTTTTTGTTGTTTTGTTTTGTTTTAATCCACTGGTAGCATAAATAATTGCTGTCTTAGGTGGTAAAGATGCTGGGATTCTTGTGGCTGAGATCTGGGAATCAGAAAACACTTTGATCTTTCTGTATGCAGCAGTGATCACTGCTAGTATAAAGCAGAAGTCAATTATATCCATGTATCCTATGCCTGACCGTGCACTTATTCCCAGTGAGATTTTTGGTAAGTGATTTAACTTCCCTGTTTTATGGGGACGCTGAGGGATAGAATTGCTTATTGCATCCAAAGCTTTTTGAGGTGCTCAGTTGCTGTCACAAGTACAGTGATGGTCACCCTGGAGACAAGCAAGTTAGAACTTTGACTTACCCAGACCCTCTCTGTGTGAGGCAAAGCAGTGTCGGTGAAGCTGCACCAACAACAATGCCTTTCCCCAGAATACAAGAAAAAGTTACTTTGTGGCCTTGTCTGGCTCCCTCACTTGTGGAGAAACCAGTCGAGATCTGGATGGGCGTCACGAACCTTCGCGTTTGGGGAGGAAGAGGAACGGTTCATATGTGTGGGTTTAATTCGGGGTTGCATGCCTCTCTTTCTCCATTAAATGTCCCCTTTGCCGAAGAGCAAAGGCAAGCAAGGCAGCCCGTGGTGGTGCTGGTGTGCCAGCAGCCTCCCTACATTCTTTAGGCTGCAGAGACACCTGGTGGCATTTTCCCAGCCTCCGCACACAGTGCATCCATCCCTACTCAGAGGTCACAGCAACCCTTTCTCTGGTGCCTGAAACAAGCCTTTTTCCACTGCAGTCTTATCTCCGATTACCTTATCAAAAAATAACGTCAACCACTCCCTTTTAAAATGCTCTACGTAGTGAGGAAACATCTGAGCAAATTTGCAGTGTGTCCTCATGTCCCAACTGTGTAAAAGGAAGTCCCTGAGATGTTCACTAAGGTCATCATCCTGCCTCTTGCTCTATTCGAGCTAACCTCTTTGCCCCCCAAACCTAATTAAATTTACGAAAATGTCACTTTGTTTTCCACCTCCTGTGAATTGCTTGGCAGACTCTCACTAGACAGATCATTTTGCAGTTCAAGCTCCTATGATAATCCAGCGCTAATTCATGCCAAGTGTCCTCCAGGTGATACCACAGCTCAAGGTAAATGCTAGGGGTTTTACCTAATTAATTCCAAGCTTAGAGGGATCGAAGCGAATGCTGTTGGTGGCAACAATCCACTTGTGTAGGGACCATCCTCTTTAATCAGCGACAAAATATGTTCCGCCCGTGTTTATTTTGCATTTCATTTCCCTTCCACTGTGCTGGTGAGTGAGCTGTAGCACGCTGCCCCCCCCTGCTCCCCACCGCCAACAGGAGGAGGAAAGGGAGTTGGTCTTTTCCTGCTCCCATGTTTGCTGTTAATGGCTTTACCAAAATTCAAAAGGCAAATCATGACTCGTGTGGGGACTGATAGAAATGCTACTGAATCTATTTGCATAAAGAGAGTCTCGTTGCCATGCTGGCTGCTGGGGGTTACTGAAGCAAGAATTTTGCTGGGAAACAGGGGCCTGCAGGCTGGCAACATCATTCCGCCTATCTGCATAAAAACACCCATTAAGAAAATTAAACAACAAAAGAAATGTGAGTTTATGATTATTGTCACATATACACTGGCTAGCAGCAATGTCTGTGGCAGGCTTTTTCAGAAATCAGCTGGGGGACTAAGTCTGTTGTTTTCCATCACCTCCATAGCAATGAGAGGAAATGCTACCCCCAGGGGCTGTTACTGTCCAACACATTCATGAATGACCTGGACGATGGGACAGAGCACATGTTCATCAAGTCTACAGATGACACAAAGCTGGGAGCAGTGGCTGATATGCCAGAGAGTCCTGCTGCCATCCAGAGGGACCTCAGCAGGCTGGGGAGATGGGCTGACAGGAACCTCATGAAGTTCAGCAAGTGGAAATGCTACAAGTCCTGCCCCTGGGGGTGAATAATCCTGGGGACCAGAACAGGCTAGGGCCAACTGTCTGGAAAGGCCCTGGTGTCATGATGGACACCAGGCTGACCATGAGCCCACAGTGAGCCCTCGTGACAACAAAGGCTCATGGGTGTCCTGTGCTGCACTCAGCAGGGCATCTCCAGCTGATGGAGGGAGGTGATCCTTCCCCTCTGCTCAGCCCCGGTGAGACACACCCGGAGTCTGCGTCCAGTGCTGGGCTCCTCAGGTCAAGAGAGAGACGGGCATACTGGAGACAGTCCAGCAAAGGGCCACAAACATGTTTAAAGATTTGGAGCATCTGACACAGAAGGAGAGGCTGGGAGAGCCGGGACTGTTCAGCCTGGAGGAGACCAGGCAGGGTCTTATCAGCATGTATCTAACTGCCAGGGGGATAAAGAAGTTGAAACCAGACTTCTCAGCAGTCTCCAGAAGCAAGATGAGGCAAAGGGCACAAACTGAAATTCAGGAAATCCCATTTAAACATAAGAAAAACCTTCTTACTGCAGGGGTGGTTGAGCACTGGAATGGGCTGTCCAGAGAGGGTGAAGAGTCTCCATCCTTGGCAATATTCAAAACCCGACTGGACATGGCCCTGAGCAACCAGCTGTAGTTCCCGTATTTTAAGTGAATTTAATTGAAAGTTATTCTAATTCCCAAAAGCTTGGAAATGCTTTGTCTAAAGAGGTTCTAAGTTTCCCACATGTATTTTCTAGTCAATTGACTGATTCCTGTTAAGCTTCTCCTAGCCCAGAGCTTTTTGGTAAGAATGGTGGTGGTGATACCGTGGGTGTTAAAATGGGATGGGTTTGATTGAAAATACCACTGAGCAGATGCATTTCTGTTCTCTGACTGGATGACTTATGAGGAATAGGTAGCATAATTAGTTCTCCAGCATTTAAGTGTTCTTCACCAAGTGAGAACTTAAAAACAAGGTACAAGAAGGAGGAGGAACATTTTTCTCAGTCCTAGCCAACTAGGTTTTAGCTGCAGTTTTGATGCTACAAATGATGCTCCAATTTGATGTTACAGCATTACATGATAGTGCCAATAAACAAAGGCAAGTCACCCATGCTGTGGTACTTACACCCAACTAATCAATCAAAATTTAATTGTATCATGTACATTTGAGAACAAGCAATTGTTTAGTTAACTCATGTCCTCTGCTCTCATTAATACTTTTCTCACCAAAATTTTCCCAAACTAAGGTGATACATTGGCTCTCAGGTAAATCAAAGTGCCAATATAATCCAGTTTTACCATAAAAGCAAATTTTTATTTCAAACAGAATGGTTTAGGTCCAAAACTGATGTCAGTTTAAAGGTGGAATGTATTAACATTAATTTATTTTCTTCTGAGGGTGGGATGACTGTAAAAATGGTTTTGTTTAAAATTATACCAGGAATAATGGCCAAGCTGAAATTTCTGACAGCTAAAGAGATCTAAAAACTATATACAGCCAGAAGGAATTTATATTCTGAGGCAAAATATCTAGAATTCTGGCAATGCCCGATGGCCAACATATAATGAATCACAACTGAGCTGAAACTGCTTAATAGGTGTATTTTTCAGCACAAAAGCACTTTCACATTTGATTAGTGCTGAAGGTGCATCCATATGGTTCCTATACAGTGTCATGTAGCGATACCAATGTTAAACTTTAAAAAAACAGAATTAAATTGTGGGCACATGTGAGTGAACTCTGTGCTTTAGAGGAGAAGAAAAAAAAAAAAAAGAAGAAAAAGAAAAACCAAAACCCAACCCCAAAACAACAGCAAAAGAACTGCATGTGACACATGAGCCAGCTGGAAAAGCCCTCTGACTCAGCCACACAGCCTTTATTGGGGGGGGGGTGGGGGTGGGGTGTTTAGCTAAGGGCATCCAGCGCTAGCTCATGTCAGGCAAAAGCATTGTTTTGGTCATGAAATCATTTCCACTGCTCCCTTCCTGTCTAAATCATTAATGTGTTAGAGCTACTTGGAGCTGAATAGATGTCTGAGGAGCATTGGACTGCATTTCTTCGCGTATGTTAGAAATCAGACGAAAGTAATTTAGCAACTATTTACCTATGCTAACAGATAATAGCTATGCACATGTAGCAAAAGTAATTTCCTTTGAAGGAAGGTGCAATTAATATTAAATGTCTGTAAGGTTTATTCTTACTTTATAATACGGCTTCCTCCACTAATTCTGCCACAATTTTATATTTTCCAGGGAAGTGTTATAAAGTTAATAGACTTCTCTCCACTGAAGTACATTCTTCTTTTATCTTGCTCAAGATTTATTTTAGATCAAGATTTTTCTGGCTATCAGATGGATAAAATAGTGAAATATCCACTGAGACTTCATTTGTGTGTGTTTAAACTTGGTTTTCAAACTGGATATAAAGTGATAATTATGAGGTTTTATGGAGAGGTTCTCATTTTCAGTGTGCTACACAAAGAGAAACTGTTCAGTTTTTAGTAGCCCTATGAGGCAGAAAGGTGAGTAAAGTTTCATTACCCATATTCTTATTTCATAGGTGGGCCGTAGAGGTTCAAACCAGTATTTCCGTACACAATTCCCAGTGCCTGGGTGCTTATGCAAAAGTGACCTAGTTTTCAGTTCTTGGTTGAGAAATTTTCATGCTGCTTATGCATGGGTTTAGGGCATTCAAGTTGCCCAGCAGTCCTACAAACAAACCACAATTAAAGGGTATCATCATTATGAACTTTCTAACTTTTTCATGGCCACATAGTGAATGGGATGATAGCTTCACCAGACTGGAAGAGGACTCAGTGCTCCACCTTCTCCCCAGTGTGCTAGGCTTGCCTACTTCAAGTATTTCTAAGTAAAAATTTTGAATGAGTTAGCTGATTTTGGTCACGATTCCGCATAGGAACTACTTACACTTGTGACTTCATCTATACAAATAATCTAATTAGTTCCAAGGATACTGGACATACAAGTGAAACACAGGCACACCTTTTTGCAGTACAAGACATTAGCAAAAGTGAAGGAACCATTGAATGCAATACTTCTTTTTTACAGCCAGTTGGTTTTTGACACCAGAATATTAACCCCTTTAAACAATTATTTCTCCATACATAACTGAAAAAGCAAGTACTTTTAAATAGTATCTTTTTTTTTAGGCAGATTGTAACAAACTACTTAAAAGTACTCCTCAATTGTTCAGAGCATGCAGAGGTGCCAGTAGGAAGGAGGGGTTTGTTCGCTGAGTGTTCACCCCGCGCAGACAGCTTCACATGCAGTGCTGTAACGTTGTCACCATCATTTTTTTAGAGCAGTAGAAGCAAAGGTTAATTGCTTGCATTTACTGCACAGTTCAAAGTGACCTCATACAAAAGATTTAGCCTAACAGATGCTTGAACTTTACAGTCTGAAATTTCATACCATTTGTTGGAATTACCTTTTAATTAGCCCTTTGGGGGTATACGTGGTGTTTATTGATTAATCCTTCAGTAGTTGTTTTTTAAATAACAGATTAATTCTTTATGTTGTGTAGCCCAGTCACGCTCCACCATTCCACCACCCTCCTTTTGCAGTGTTGGGCAGGAACAGCAGCATGTAGCTGGCGAGCATAGCTACAAGCTGCTGTCTATTATTTAGCTAGCCCCACAAGTAGAAGATATATTGCTTCTTCAGCACAAAACACTGAGCCTAAATTACCTTTTCCTGCTGAGAGTCAGGATTTTTAGCTTTGGTGCTGTGCTTTTTCTAATATGTCTGTGACTGAGGCTTGGGCTATCATCACCGAGAGTGGCATTAACTGCCTGTCCCCACTTCCCATCTCTTCTGGGATGAGTAACCGAGACTGCAGTACTGTGGCTGGTGCCATTACCCCCTAAGGATGGTGGCAAGAGCTGAGGATAGCTAGATTTTGTTATGTCTTGTAGGTTTGGCAGTACCAGCAGAGAAAAAAAGCATGACATCCTGTCATGCTGGACACTGAAAAAACAGTCTTTTCCTGAGCAAAATGGATGAAGCAGGAAGAGCATGGGAGACCACAGAGAGAGAGGAAATTGGCAGGACAGGGTAGGGGAGGTCCAGTGGCAGTCTGCACTGTAACTGCCTGACTGCTGCAAAGAGAAGCAGCTCTAGTGAGGGCTGCCAAGGAAGTGGCACACACAAAAGGCATGATCAAATATCACCCTCCCCTGCATATGTGGCCATTTTGTGCCCAGGTGGAACTGTAAAGAGCTACGAAACAGCACAGAATTGGGTCTACAGGGTTTCCTTACACACTTTCATGAGGGCAATGGCTTTTGGCTCCTGATTGCTATCTGGGGCTCCTAGCTGCCACTGAACTCAAAAGGGCATGCTTCTGGAGGATCCCCACACTTCAGCCTGCTGAAACTGTTTTTGGTTTTGTTGACTCCCAACATTGATTTATGGGATAATTTTAAGTGATCCAGTCAACCTCTCTGTTTATTCCTTCCCCACCCCTTACCACTTCTGCTCAACTCCTCCAGGTCCACCAGACTGCACGGTTTGCCTGCAATGAGGTCCCTGACCTGCCTAGACTCTGTGAGAAACATGGACCCTTAAATAATCAGCATGAATATCTATGAAATACATGTCCTTATCCACCTTTTGAAACAGAAAGCAAAAAAGAGTAAGTTGACACCTATCCCAGCTCCCATGATAATGTTCAACCAAATGCATTATTCTTTCCTCTGTCTCCTATTCATACTGAGTTCAGCATTTTGGAAGAAGGAGACTATCAATGCTGCACTTGCTGATGGGCTGGTAGCCAGATGTTCAAAACAGATCTTTCAGAGTTAAATACTTTTGGGTTGCAGTTGTCATCTAGTCAGTAGGCAGATGCTCGTTGGACCAGCATTGGAACTCAGATACAGTTATACAGTTCAAGTTTCAACCACAGAAACCCTATCTAATAACACTGTTGGTTTGCTGTAGGGAATAATTTTAAATCTGTATCTGACCAAACTGCTGGAGAAGCCAAGGCTGTGGCTTTATGTTCAGGCAGAGATAAGCTAACAGGTTTTGACCATGGAAAACATGGGTTTTTTTCCCTTCCCTTCCCTTCCACTGCTCTACCATCACATGGGAAAGTAATTCAACTCTGTAACCCACAAAATCTTTATTCACAGATTGATCTTCCACTATTACAACAAGCAACAAAGAGTTGACTTAACAGGTAACCAGAAGACCACCAGATCTGGCCCGTGGTAAGCAGCAGGAGAGCATGGCTGGGAGTGGGGAATGGGGAAGAACAAAACCTTCCTTTTTTTCCTTTTTGTTAATTTGGCTCACACCAATACATGATGCCATACAGCAAGTCAACAGTGACTTCTTCAACCACTGGGCAACTCTGCCTGTCTTTCGATGAGAAATTTCATCATGAAAGTGCTGAGCAGCACTTACCTGCTCATTAGCCTAATGATCCTTGTAGCCCACTCCTTCAAACAGGTGGTCAGCTTGTAGCCCCCTCCTGCTTTGGAGATGGGAATTCTAAATCAGGGCAGTCAAGGTATGACTTTTACTTCACGACTGCAAAGAGATTTCTAGCTGTCCATCTGCCTTCTGCATACCCTGCCCTTATGCCCATGCCCACTAGCCAAATCTTCATAAAGAGTAGCAAGTACTTGTTTAGTTCTTCTATTTCAAAGGAAAATATCAGCTCCTGTTTGACAAGAGATTAACCAAGGAATAACATCATTGGTGTTGCAAGGTTTAAATACTTTTTTTTGCTCTGAAGAAAAATCCTGAAAAGACTTCTCTTTGGAGTAGTATTTGGCAGGCTGTATGTGGGGCATCACCTTAATTCTGATCCCTGGAAGCCAGCAATAGTTAGATAGAAAAGCAGGCCAAGCACAATTCAGGGATCACGTTCAAATAGTCTGTCTACAATGACATGAAAAACGCCTGTTCTCCATGATCAGCTCAAATGCTGTCATTGCTGCCTTATTTCTGCTGCACTGACAGGAGGATGCCTCTTCATAAAATAACCCAGTCTGCTCAAGACAAGCCAGTATCAGGCAGGAAAGCAAAGCAAACTGCTCAAGTAACTTAGGCTTTTTTCTTACTTTATACCAAGACGCTGTCTGGTAGGTGACTGAGGAGTCCTGAAGAACTTTACAGGGCAGCAGCGCTTCTTCAGCACACCTCACAGCAACATCTGGGACCGCCACAGAAGACCCACGGATCAAGCACCAAACTGCAAAGCACAGGTACACATTGCCTTTAAAGAAGATCGCCTAGGTAATCCTTCCTGTCTTCCCAAAAGATATCCCCACAAACCAAATGTGAAAGACCAGAAAGAAAAATGCAAGGCTCCCCTCTTACCATTGCACAGGACGGTGAGCAGAGCACAGACTACCAAAGACATGGCTTTTTCTGCTTCAAATCACAGAGCAGCAGCAGCGTGCCCCTTTGCAGGACGGACTATGAGAGCAGAGTGAAACTGCTACTGCTTCTAGAGTGATATTTCTGGAGGCAGACCGGGGAATCCCCCAGGCTGATTATCTTGAAGTTCCTAGTCACAGGGAAAATCCCTCTGTGTAGGAGCCAGTGCTCCTCCCATTACATCTTAGGTCACTCCCACTTCTGTAACCGCCTGCAGTGGTAGCAGCACCTCACCTCACTTTTTTTCTTTTTTCTTTTTTTTTTTTTTTTTCCCCCCTCTGTGTTGATCTGAACAGAAAAAAGGTTGATCATGGGGCACCATGGATCAGTGTGAAGGGCATCAAAATCAGCACTGAAAGAAACTCTCTAGTGACAAAATGGCAGGGGAAAGGGTTTGTCAGCCTCCCAAAATGCCCTCTCAACCTTCTCTTTGTGGCTCTAACAGAACAATGTCTATGCAAAGGTTGGCCATAGGAAGCAACATTTCTGAAACCACTTCAAGCCCTCGGATTGTAACACCACGAGGACACTGTGACCTGGGTCTAAGGGCTAAGCAGGAGTTTACAGCATGGCTAAATAATACAAACTATATTTCTGTAGTGTTACATGTGTAACTCCCCATGTAAGCACTCTTGATGCAGAAGCAGCATTTCTTAGTGTATTTTGTAATTTTCAAGACAAGCAGGGGCAGCCAGAGTGACGTAATTCTACTAAATCTTATGCTGGAAAAGTTTCTAATGAAAAAAAAAATCAAAACAGTTCCCAGAAGAGGAATCATTTGGACATCCCCTCCAGATATCTGAAAAAAAAAAAAAAAAAAAAAAAGTCCTTTCCTTGTGATCTGTAAGGGCTGTTTCCCCCTGGAGAATTTTTGGGGAAGTCTGAGGCTGATCACAGAAACCTTTACAAATCATGAAACTAAGAAAGTTGCTGATGTGTTATTTTTAGAAAACAGTTCTTGTTGCTGTCTTTAGGCTACTGAGATCATGATGGAGAGAAGCTGTTTAAGAGGGGGGTTTTTTTGAGTTTTGATGGGTGAAGAGTGTATGGTCAGCCCCTTTTGAAAATCGGGTTCCTGGAAGCCACATCAGGCTGGGCACGCTAAAGTCAAATCACCTCTAGAAAGCTTTGTGAGAAGATGTCAGTTTGACAAGTCCTCAGCATGCAGAGGTCCAATTCAGACTGGTAAACACTGTGGATGGGTAATGCTTTCGGAAACTCCAGTCTATTCTGTGAGAGAAGTCAGACAGCAATTTCACCGGGAGCCTCGCTATTGAAATAGCCTACTTATTTTTGAAGATTTTTGCTTCTATCTTCATTGACCTGCATAGTAAATATAACAGGCTCTAAGCTTTATTTTTCTCTTTGTGTTTTCTGGTTTCAAGGACCTCAATCCATTACTTAGAAGATAGGTACAAGTAAAATGTAAATCCCAGTGGATATCTCTAGACGGAGAGAAAATCCTGAACTCTCACTTCTTTCTCCTGTGTGAAATAATAGAGTCCTTGAGAAGACAGAAGTGAGGTGGGGGTTACTGAGGGAAATCTTGGAGAGAAGAGGGCTCCAGTCAATATATTTCACATCTGTTCTTGACTAAAGTAATGGCTCTCCTGCCCCCACGATTCAGTCACACATCAAGCCCACTTCCAAGAAGGGCACTCAGCTTTCACCGAAGTGCCTCTTTCTGTGAGTCCTGCAGAGCTAAATATTTACCCTTCATAAAGCAAACCAGAGGCTAAAACCTTCTCTACCTCTCCTTTCATTGTGGGGAAGCCCCCAGTGAGCAAACCACAGTAAGCTCCTGCCCCTGCTATGGGTCAGCCCACAGCAATCTTTCTCAAAACGGCCTGACCAGATGTAGTCTGGAGGGGCTGTGGCAGGGCTGAGGTCACAAGTTTGCCCATACAGAAGTGCACTGAAGGTAAGTATAAAGGGTCAGGCTTCAGTTTGATCTGGGAAATGTACATGCCACACACGTTTGCCAAAGTGATGTTAAACAACATTCTTCCACGGTTAGTTAAAATATAGGAGTTAGGACTCTTAAAAACACACAGCTTTTCCCTCTAGGACAGGCATAGCTTCAAGCAAAACAGCTCTTTTCCTCCAGAAGTATTTGCAAGCTCAGCTGCTGTTCCACAGCACAGTATGTGAAGAGAGCAAAATACAAAAAAAACCCCTGAAACTCCCTTTGCTGGGGGAGGAGAAATCATTTTGCTTCTAAACTTTCCCTGGTTGGGATTTTTTCTTTAGGGAAACTTTGAACTGGGCTGTACTTTCCAGCTGAACTTTTAATACCCTTTATATAATTTCTAAGAGCAAGCCTATTACCTCCAAAGCCCTGGGAGCTGCTTTGAGTTTCACTCGAGTCCTAAGCATTGGAAGTAATGGGAGCTCAGTGGGATGAGTTTGGGTGTGGGAGTGAGAAGGCAATGATTGCTGGTCAGCCTTCTCCGTGAGAAACAGATCCACATCTTCGCAGGGCCCTCAGGAACCACAGGAGCTGCATGATTATGAGAACCAGTGGAAGTTTATCATTAAACACATTGTTCTGTGGACCTAAGGAGACCTGCTTTCCTACAGGTGTGTCCTATTGCCTCTTCCTCTCCTTCCCTCACCTGTACCTCTCACTACACCAACCATTAGCCCTCAGTCTCACTGAGCAAGAAGTGCCATCTGCTCTGGTGAGTCCACGTGATGACTGACATTAGCAAGCAGTGTGTAAAATGGCTGCATTCTACCTACCTTTACCTTAGCAAGGGCACTTGTTTGGATCTCCATCTTCAACCCAGCTGCTGATTTTCATCAATTTCATAAGCACTTAAATCTCTTTGAGCCCCAATCCCTCTGTCAGTTTGATAGAAAGCAGATTCAGAACATACTGGCTGATAGACAGCCAGATGGCATGATCAGAGAAATTTCATTCTCTGTGGGAAATGAGGCTAGAAGCACAAGGATGTGGGATGGATTCATTGGATGTTAAAAAGTCAAGATTTTTTTTTTTTTTTTTCAGTGTTGATAGAGGCTTGAGAATGCTGTTATGGAATCGTATCCTTTTTCCTTGAACCAGGTAGGTACTGGCTCCCTCAGATACTTTGGTAGTGTGATTTTGTGTTTTTTTTTTATACCAGTGTGTGGCTGCAAAAAATATGTAAGGTTCCTTATTTCCTGTATTTGCCCCTGAGTAACAGCTTTCATCAGGAAGCACAGAGTTTAAAAACAAAACAAAACCTTAGGTCTCTACAAGGAGCACAGAGCTCTCCACAGTGAAGAATCAAAGGTCAGGACAAAGGTGTCAAAATAGCATTTAGCATTTCTGACAAGGCACAGGTTTTTCTGTATTGCGATATGATAATCAAATATCCACTGTTCCACTGCATTTAGGTTCCTGCTTTGAATAAGGTCCATACATGTGACTCATGTCTATCGTGAAGCCACTGGTGGTGGTGGGGGTTATTTGTTTTTATTATTATTAATCTCCTGTGCAGCAATAAAAAATACTTCAGTTCAGCTGACAAAACCAGGAAGGCTTTTTATTTATGTTTTAGTAGACAACCATTTTAAAAATAATATACTCTGTGTAATGTGGCACTGCCAGCCAGAGGAACAGTGACAGAAGAGTCCACAGGCACATATGCAGAGTAATTGTATATTTTGAGGGGCCCAGGAGAGCTGCAGTCACAGCGTTTACTTTTCTGTCATGCTAGGATCTTGACACTACCCACACCAACAATAAAAGCAAATGAAAATATCCAGATTGCAGCTAATGAGAGGTATGTAGATTATTCACAGACCAGAGTTAGGAAAGTTTAAGGACAAAGTTCTCTTCTCTGCCCCTTCATGGCAGATGTTGGGTCAGGGTCTGCCTTTGCTGTTTCAACAGTGGCAATCCAGCAATACTGAGAAACCAAAACATTGGAACTGTGACCTCATGAGCAGTGCAGAGCTTTGACCTACAGACTATCTCCCTCTTGCCAGTTCAATAAATAACACCCAATTAATTATATACAAACAGCCGCTTCTCTGAAACGCCTGGACTTTGGAATGAGCCATTCGAGATGTGCCAGCCCAGTTTGTCAAAGTAGTGATTAAACATACTCACATAGAAATTGAAATGTGACCCAAAATACAGTCTGAAAATGAAGGTATCAAAAATCAGAAGCCTCTTTAGACACTGTTGGCCTGGGAGTTTAGGAATTGCCTTTATGCACGTGGGAGGAAGAACTTATCCCATGTTTATGCATGCAACTCTAAGAACTGGAATAAGGCTGTACTAAAGCTCCAGCTTGTCCAGCATCTTGTCTCCAATAGCGGGCAGTGAGCTATTGTGTAGTAAAGCAGCCAAGGTGTTGCATTCTCACTGCAGTGTCCACTGGAGGTGCACATTGAAATCTCATTTTCAACAAGTCCTTGGTTCCTCTTTTATCATCGGTGTGCTAGATGGTGCCAGTGTCGCCAGGACTAGGGACATCTTAGATCATGGTTTGCAGATTTCAGTGGACTCTCCGTTGCTGACCCTCCATGTGGGGTTATCTATACTGCCTTCTGCAGAAGGTAAGGAGCAGATTATTGCCAGCTGTCTCTACTGAATTCTGCAACAGTAGATCCCACGTAGTCCTGGCCTTGCAGAGCTCCTTCTTGGACCTTGCATCTCCTTACCGCACCCATCCAGGCACTATTTTAGTAGAGATCTAACGTTCAACTGGTCTGCCCCCAAATTATGCTATGGAAATACTCCTCCTGGTGCTCCTCATTTCTCTTGCCTGTACATCTTCCCTAGACTGCATGCTATAGCACTTATTACACTGGAAGAGAATGAAGGATCCCAGTAGGTCACCTTGTACTCCTAGCTGCCTCCATGGCCCACCAAGAAGATAAGTCGGGAAATCCTCCTGGGAGCAGCCTGTGCTAACAGCAGGTCTCACAGGGTGATCATTGTGTGCCATCTGGGGACGCCACCACACACACAGACCAATTGTGCCAAGCGCGGCCTCTCTCCTGCTGCCTCCAAGACCTCTTGTTGTGGGGTGTTTTTTTTAATACCTTCCCGATCTAAGGTTCCACTGAGTCATGGGACTTCCTGATCAACTTCCCCCACCATCCCCAGCAGCAGAAAGAAGAAGCGTGGTGATGGGGTCCTGGTGACTGTGGGGCCTATATCCATTCCCTTTTCATCTCAGGTCTTCCACACAGCACAAGTGGGCACTGTCCACTGGCTCCTCAGATGCCTTCAGGGTGGTGGGCCCTGCACCCTCTTCTGGTTCCCTATCTGTATGTTCCTGACCCTTTGACCTTGATCTTCCTCTCTTCTCTCCTTTGTTGTTCTCCACTATCATTTGACTTTTCCCAGGTCTTTCAAGGTCAGTGCAGGCATATACTGAAACTTCAACAGGATACTCGTCTAGCCTGCAAAGAGTTAAGGGAAGTCACCCCTACTATGTGTAATAACTTTGTGCCTTCACCACATTGTCTACTCACCATATGCCCTCTTTTCCAGTTCATTTATAAATAGGTTAAACAGCAGGATCCCAGAAACAAAACCCCCTCAGACATCACTGGAGACCTCCCTCAAATGTGAATGCAGGCCATTTATCCTCCTCTTTTAATAGGTTATTCACATGAAGACTTTTCTCTTGTCCCATGGTGCCTTAATTTTTTTCAGAGCCATTACTGATGGACCTTTATGTCTTTGGAAACTGTTGCTGGGATTCTATATGGCCAACCTTATTGTGGTTTTCATTTAACTTGCCAGTTTATGATCCTTTCTATTTTTCCATTCTTGGACACAACTTCTATTTTCTGAAGAAAGTCTTCTGCTTCTAATAAATTCCTTTATCCTGCTGTTAGCGATGTCAGCTTTCCTTTTGGTCTTTCCAAAGTCTTTGTCCATACACAGAGGCTTAGAGCAAATGTAACCCTACATGTTATGTTTAAATAGTCACCATGCAAATATTTTAACCTTCAGGCATCCATTTTAGTTTCTTTGTAACAAGGTTCCTTGTTCCTATGTAATTCTATTGTAGTTGAGGTTTTTTTGGCTTTTGTTCCCTAGGCAAGAATGTTGAGCAGTGGCATTTTGAACCAGGTTCTATGTGTTTCTCAGGGCTAATATAAAAGTTTCTTCTTCTTCTTTTATAGGCTCTTTCACGCAGCAACGTGAAAGAAGAAAACACTATTTTCTTTTTCTGCAGCATCAACCCCTGATGTGACATTTGTTCAATATGCAGGTGGGGAATTGATATCTCCTGTTACTGTTGCATTTCTTGCCCTGTCAGCAACTCTGAGCTCCCTCAGCATGTAATAGACATTTGATCTAACCCTGATATAGCATATTTCTGACATAGGCCAGGAATGTCAGGGTATATAGGTTTTGAGCTGCTTGTAAACACAATTAGCTTGATGCTTTGATTTGGCACAAAGCTTTCTCTAATAAATGTTACCACTTCTCTACTGCTGCTGCCTTCTCTGTCCTTTTTTATACTTTGCACCATGATTTGAGATCATCTGATTGTTTGCCTTCTTCCAATCAAGTTTCTGATACTTAGTATGAGATCATCCCTGTTTAAAGTCAGGCATTTTTGTTTCTTCACCTTGTTTGTCTGACTTCTGGCATTTATACTGAAGAATCTTTCTTTTTCTCTCACTGTACTATGGTATGCTTTTTATTTGGTTATTCTTCATTCTATCAAGTTTCACCAAACTATTATGATTCACTGGAGGATAAAGTTTTCCTGACTTCCTGCTCTGAATATGTGCCATCCTGAATCATGTTTTAGCACTTGTCAGCTTCTCCCGTCCTTCAATTTAAAAACACCTAACACCTTTTTAAGTGCCATCGCTGGTTTAATTTGGTCTGACTACATACGTTCTGAAAGTTTTCCCATTTTCTAAGAAGTTCAAATCCTTTGTCTTCAACCATTTCCTAGCCACTCATTGAGAATTTGTCTCTGTTTCTCCCAGTTCAGCCCTGCTCATGGTAGTGGAGGCATTCCAGATGAAGCTACTATGTGGAGCTCTTGGCCTCGAGCTTACCATCTGACTGCAGGCATTTTGCCTCCAGAACCCTCTCCTCCCTTCCCAAGGTCATTGCTCCATACGCTGTGTCCAAAGGCTCCCTCAAGCCTTCTTCAGGAGCCTGCCCAGATATTCCACAGCATCCAGCAAGCAGGTATTGCATCCAGCAGCCTAATCACCATAGTCTTTTCTAGTATCACAAAATCATGTGAATGTATGCCTGATAGAGCATCAGTGTTCTTCTACCTCTATCTTCATGAAAACTGGAATGTGAAGATTAATCTCAGTGCAAAAGTGTATGTGGCCTCAAGCTGTGAGATCATTTCTGCCACTCCCAGGATAAGACTTCCAGCCACAAAGCCTTCCCCCACCTCAGCAGCATAGGGGCTATATAAACCTGGAGGTAGGACTGCTCAGTGAAGAGATTGTCAGTGCATCTGTCTGTTACCCTGAAAACTTTTAGTTGGTGTCATGGCCTCAAGGACTAGGATGTTGGGCTAATTGCAGTGGATACTCATAGTGTCGTAAACTGAGGATTCCTTGCCCACTTATTTGAATAGCTAGTTGTTGCGTTAGTTTGCCTATGTTTAGGAAGGGTCTGATGGGCTCTATCCCCAGCTCTAGACACACACAGATCTCTGAAGGAGGAGCCATTCAGATACCTAAAACAAGGAGAAAGGCAAACTTCCCCTCTGGCAGATCTCCTTTTACATCACCCAGCACTGTGGGTTTGGACCTGCTGTGATCCCATGGTGAATCTTTGGTTTTTCTCTTACTCCTTGTCACTCATTCAGAGAGGGGAAAGTAAGAGTAAAAACCACAGTGACTGGTGACAGACAACATGGGTAAATCACACCTCATTAATGTGGTCACCTTCTACAATGGGGTTACAGTGTTTCTGGATAAGGGTAGAGCAACTGACATCATCTACCTGGACTTCTGCAAAGCATTTGACATTGTCCCGCACACCATCCTTGTCTCTAAATTGAAGGGACATGGATTTGATGGATAGACCACTCGGTGGATAAGGAATTGGATGGATGGTCACACTCAAAGTGTTATGGTCAATGACTCGATGTCTGAGTGGAGAGCAGTGACAAGTGGTGTTCCTCAGGGGTCAGTGTTGGGACCAGTGCTGTTTAACATCTTCGTCAGTGACATGGACAGTAGGATTGAGTGCACCCTCAGCAAGTTTGCTGATGACTCCAAGCTCTGTGGTGTGGTCGACACCCTGGAGGGAAGGGATGTGCCATCCAGAGGGACCTGGACAGGCTGGAGAGGTGGGCCCATGCAAACCTCATGAAGTTCAACAAGGTCAAGTGCAAGGTCCTGCACATGGCTTGGAGCAATCCCAAGCACAGATATAGTCTGGGCGATGAGTGGATTGAGACCAGCCCTGCAGAGAGGGACTCAGGGGTAGTAGTGGATGGAATACGAGCCAGCAGTGTGTGCTTGCAGCCCAGAAAGCCAACTGTATCCTGGGCTGCACCAAGAGAAGTGTGGCCAGCAGGTTGAGGGAGGGGATTCTCCCACTGTACTCCACTCTTGTGAGACCCCACCTGCAGTGCTGTGTCCAGCTCTGGGGACCCCAATATAAGAAGGACATGGACCTGCTGAAGTGGGTCCAGAGGAGGGCCATGAAGTTGGCTGGAGGGCTGGAGCACCTCCCTTATGAAGACAGGATGAGAGATTTGGGGTTGTTCAGCCCAAAGAAGAAGAGGCTGAGGTGAGACCTCATAGCGGCCTTCCAGTACTTAAAGGGGGCCTACAGGAAAGATGGCAAGGGACTCTTTATCAGGGAGTGTAGGGATAGGACAAGGGATAATGGTTTTAAACTGACAGAGGGTACATTTAGATTAGGCATAAATTCTTTACTGTGAGGGTGGTGAGACACTGGCATAGGTTGCCCAGAGAAGCTGTGGCTGCCCCCTCCCTGGCAGTGTTCAAGGCTAGGCTGGACGGGGCTTCGAGCAACCTGGTCTAGTGGAAGGTGTCCCTGCCCGTGGCGGAGGGGTTGGAACTAGATGATCTGTAAGGTCCCTTCAAAACCAAACCTTTCTATGAAAAGGGATGCTGAAATAAATAGCCATTGGTAACTCTATACTGTTACATTGCTTTGCCCTCACATACACTTTGCATCTTCCTTTTTTTAGGTTGGAAGGATATTTTACAAAGATTTCAATTCAGCTGCCCTGAGCATTCCACATGAGTCAGAAATGGTGGCCTGGAAACAAAAGATATTATACTAAAAGCACTGTTGGGGTTGAAATACATCCAGACTTCCTGGTTACATTTCTTCTACATACTGACAGTTGGTTCTTCATTCTCCTTTAGCTTTCAAAGCAATGATCTACTGCCTCAGAGCTCCATGCTCATGGAAGACAAGAAGACCCAGGAGGCAACAGTAAAACGGAGAGCAGCAACATCCAACAAGGACTGTGAAGCAACAGGTGTGTAGTCACCACTGAAACAGCAGCTTCATGGGAGGTAGCCTAGGATGGAGCCCAGTCTGCCTGGAGATAAAGGACCAGGACAACTAGACAAGGGAGCATGCTCATCTGAGTTCCCATAAAGACCCTGGGAACTACTTTCTTCAAAACAGTAGGATACTGGGCTCTCCCAGGCCTGAGCTCCCACAGCCTCCTTCATTCCTCCAGCACAGGGCTCTGCACACAAGCTGTCGTCAGCAAAACCTTCAGTAACCATGCTGATGCACATAAGAGATGGAAAGGGGAACCACTGTTTCTTGAGGGGGAGGCTGAGGAAATGGGTGACGCATGGTGGGAGGACAAGCAGTGAGAAATGGAGAAATGAGAAATAGAAAGTTTTTGCTAGAGCTGTGACAAATATAGCTCTTCTAAGTGTAATGGAACTAGATTGCAGAGGGGGCAGAGACAACTTGGTGGCCTTTCAAAAGGGGAAGGAGTGACAAATATGTGAAGATACTAAACTGACCTATGTCCTGAGGGTCCTGACTCTCAAGCTCTGGGAGTTCATGCTGAGGTGATTTTTAAGAAGCTACTGATCCAAGTTGCCCACCCATTCCCACAGGTTATTGCCCCATCACTGACTCAGAAATAGCCGTGTGCCCAAACCATAGGCACCAGACTGATATATTGACATAAACTGAGGTGACTGTGGCTAATTCAGTTCATGAGGATGTGGACTGTGGTGGCCAAGGGATCTCCTTGATCCCTATCAGATTTAGTTGAATAGGTGATGAGCTGTGGTCAGAAACCTCCTGAGCAATCACAGCCTAACCTGACAAGCACCAAGAGTTGCCAAGAGAGCACCAGGAGAGCTTTGATACTATCTTAGCCAATTTGCTTGTCTTTAGAGCTCTTTCTCTCTAATTTTCTCAAGCTCCTTTGTTGCCCTAGATTGCAGAAGGCATTGGAGAAGGTTTTAAAAAGCCATGTAAGCCTGTTCTTTTGGTCTGCTTGTTGTCTTTCCTCTAGGGAGCTGAGTGCCAGACTGAGTAGCACAGGCAGGATGTAATCCCTTGACATGCTTCAGAGAAGAGCACTGGTAGTTTTATAGCATGGCTGTCAGAGTGCAACAAGAGCCCTGGAGAAATCCCAGGGTGGCAGGGCAGGGCCTGGCAGCCAGGGCCCATCCCACCGCTCTGGCCAAGGTAGCCTGGACAGAGACAGCCCCAGTCCCAGGCATCCAGAACCTCCATGGCGATGGGCCAGTGGCCAGGCAGGGCAGGGCTGTGAGGAGCTGGAGACCAGCAGAATCACTGGGGCAGGGATTCACAGCCCCAGGGAGCTGAAATGGGGTCCTGGGTTCTGGTCAGGGTGGAAGTGGAGCCCTGGGGGGTTGAAATGAGGTCCTGGTCCCTGGGCAGGGTTGGGGGAGCCCAAGGGCAGCTGAGGCAAGGACAGGCAGGGCTGGTGGTGCCCTGACAATGTCATTGACCAAGACCAACACTTTTGACCATCTCTGCTCATATTAAGGAACTACAGAGAAAAACCCGCTCCAGCAAATAGTTTGCAAAACTAAGTTTAATCCACTGTAATCAAAATTCATTATTGTTACTTTGGTCATGTGCCTTGATAACCACAGTGCAAATTACCACTGCAGAGCCAAAGAAGATGCCAACCTTACGCTTGGTGCCAGCTTTGCACTGCTTCTGGAGATTTGGTTTAGCTCTGACTACAGTGATCCCTGCATGTGCTAGGAGGAGCTGCTAAAATAAATGGCAAGTAGTCCCATGAGAATCACAACTAATGGCGCCTGCTCAGTTAGATAATCAACCATTTAATAAAGGGTGAACTTCTACCTCTTCCTTCCATAGGGAGCATTAATGCATTATTTTTCCCCTCCTTATCCACTTATTTCCACAAAACCAGTAGGAATTTAATATTTTTGAAACCACTCTTCCTCTATTAATCTTAGCTGAAATTGCCCAATGGATTCAAAAGTTATTAGGAATAGCTAGATGGTCGTACGGATGTTGACAGAGACAGACATAAAGCATTTGTATTAAAGCACTCAAGTTTATAGCAACATAGATTTTTAAATCATGTTAACATTCAGCAGATATCTACTAGCATGAGGCTTATGTTTCATTTCTACACAAGTTTGCCTCACTAACAGCCTGAGAAACGAAAGAAGTGGCCATTGCTTAGATTTCATGTCTTGATGGTCTTCTCTGGGAAGGAGTGATTGCACGGTCAGGACTTGGCAGGAAAGCTTGCATAAATACTCTTCAGAGACTAGAAGTTTTGCTTTGCACATCCAATTCCAGATCTTTCAAAGCTGCAGTTATCATCTTTCTCCCCTCCAACATTTTATAAATTAAACCCCCCTCCCACTCTGTCCACTTCCCATGTTAGCCTTTCCCTTCTTGTACCCTGAGACTTGAAGTAGCGGAGGTTCCTGTTCTTACTGATACTGAGCTTCTCAATATCTAAAAAGCCTTATTGCGTTATGTATTTGTTTCTCAGGGAAATTCAAGCTTTAGACATAAACATTTGTGAGTAAGTTCTTCTTAGGACTATTTAAAATATGATGAGATCTACATTTTGTATTGATTTGAGCTTTGTTTTACTTGTTCATGTGTTTTTGAAAAAGAACAGATGCTGCCTGAATGTTTCCTATGAGGCAGATTAAACACACACTAGAGAGCACACCTGAGCCGAAGGTCAAACTTTCTCAGCAAGACAGACAGCAACAAACTGATCCATGGTTTCCCCAATACTGGTAATGAAGGCTTATAAAGTAGACTGTAAATAAATTATTTTTCTGCATTTTTATTTAAACTTTTACAAACTATTGAAATACATGTTCTGAAAATTTTTGTTTTAGTGGCCTGTAGAGAATAGCATCTGCTTTTCTACCTACAGTATTATTTAATTTGGAAAATTCCAAGTTTTCCAATAAATCGGTCTATCAGCTTTCACTGCACAAGTTTGAGTGGTTTCCACTACCAGCCATGACTACAGTTTTGCCCTTCTGAGTAGTATATTTAGATAAGATTCTTTCCAATTAAAGTCCGAAATGGCTTTGTCATATTTGTGGACCATTGTACTCTTATTGTAAAGCACCTTGTTTAACTGATCTCACTGTCACTGGATTTAAAATGATGGTGTTCATGCTCAGGACAAGGACTCTGTTTCTTCCATGGGAGGTTTGGTTACCTCAGAGAGTTGTGCCAATTATGTCCGAGAAAAATCATCTCTTCAAAACTCTCTGTGGTGGCCCTAAGCAGAGTAGTAAAAACAGGTTGGTGAAATAAAAGCTGTGATCTGTCACCAGGTATGGCTAGGAGGAATTACTGAAAAGTTCATTGTGTTCCCTCCTGACCCTCTGAATTGGTTTGGGTATTACAGTTTAGTCTGTGTATTTCAAAAGCAGAAGAGAAATCAATGTTGCATGAGTGTTCAAAATGTCAAAGCCACCCGAACAGGCAGTGGATGTGTCATTTGTTTGTGATGATCTCTGCTTAGAGATTATTCTGTAAACTGTATCTTAAGCTAAAACTCTATAGTTTGTTCATTTTCAGAAAGGGACTGGGCAGTTTTGGAGGGAAGGAAAGGAGAAAGTAATACTTTTTTTCAGGAAGAGCTTTTCACTGCTCTTCATAGAAGACAGAGCAACTGCTAGCTAGTCAGTTTGAGAGATTTTCTTAAATGAAGGTGGGGAATAACAAGTCAGGGGAAGTCTGGCCATTTCCAGGAGAGAACAGAGCATATGTCTCCTATCTATCTGAAGTGGCCAACTAAAAAAAGTAGAATTATAGCCAAAAAGTAGAATTATAGCAACTTTAAAATACCATAAATTTCAGTACATAGCTACATATGACATGGAGTCTGAGATATTTCCTACTGACAGTGGAAGCACAATGTTTATATCATGAATTATTCTTGATGGCTCTGAATGATAAATGTCAAAAACAAATTATCCTAGAGGAAAATCTATTCTAGCAGAATTCTAAATCTGCTCTGAAAAGCGTATTCAGCCTGAAGAAATTGATGGAACTGGTATTTTTCAGAAGCCCTTGGTTTTCTTCTTTCATCTACAGTTTCTAAATACAGACCTGTAATACTTTTCCCACGCATTTGGAAGATCTGAATTTCTCCTGAGATGGCTTCCTAAATTTTTCAACCACCACTTCACCCCCGTTATTTATCTGTCCTGATATTTTACCCTTCTGAAGTTTTGAGTCAAGGAATTATTTTTGTGAAATGCCTGGTCAGGCAGTTATAGATTACAAAACTCATGTTTGGGACTCTTTATCTGATAGAGATGTGAGGTGAGAGGGACCAGGCAGTGAAAAGGGCCTAAATATCTCTAATCTCCTCTTCTTTATTCTCTGCCTTAGGAATGGTTGTACTTCAGAGTGAGTATTACAGAGAGACTTTTTCTTCTTTCTTTTCTGAAGATTTCACTAGTTGTAGTTGCTCTAGGATTCCCCAAGATGATATCTGAGTATAAATAATTTTAAAATTTTTATTTAAAAAATGATGCGAGAGAGCGGTGAGAACAATATTGGGATCTTAGGCTAAATTCTGTTCAGTTTCTGTTTTTCAGTTACTCTGAGCACATTTTATAAAATATGAAAAAATATAGACGTGGATAAACTGATTTTGTTTCAGAAGCGTTTTGTTGTCCAGTGTAGAAATGGATACTCTACCTACACAAAAGAAGAGTTGTGGATCTGCACTGGTTATTGAATTTTCACTAGGATTTTATTTTCCACCAGTTTTCATTTGCACATTTGATTTCTTTCCTGGCCCTGTGTGCTGTGTTTCCAAATCTCCGTGTGACCAAAAGCAACATTATGTGAGTCATGTGGGTCTGAAGAAAGAGAAGGGGAAATAGGGTGGGGGTCCTAAATCCAGATTATCCACTAGCAAAGTGCCTCAGCAGGCACACGCTTAGCCTTGGCACTGCACCGCATGCACTTGCCGCTCCTGAGTTTGATGGTTGAGTTGAAGAGGCCAGAGCTGGCCTTCCACCATCAAAGGTGAAGATCACTGGTGAGTGCAAGTTGTCCCTCTGCAGATCCTAATGAAAGTAAAGCTACAGGCTGTCTTGCTTTCTCCAGGAATTCACGTAGAGGTAGTTAACTTGTTGGAAATGCACCTTTTTTTTTTTTTTTTTTGTCGTGGAAAAACCGGCGCTGATTGACAGGGTGGGAGATGCTGGAGGATTCCTTTTCCTTAAAGAAAGAGTGGAGGGGAAAAAAAAAGACATGCAGAATTTCTGTTTTTATGAACTGACTCTAGGTGGCAACAACACGCTGCGCAGCCTTACCAGAGGCTGATCAGGCAAAGACTATTTAATGCTGCTTACACGGAGGCAAAAAACCCCAATGATAGCATTTTCAGTACTGGTTCTAGAAAATTTTCCAGCTGATTGCACCAGCTGCACGTTGCCAGAAACATTTCCAGATTCTGTCAGTTTTAGCTGTAGTAGAGGACCTGGTTTTCAACACGTTTTTTCAAACAGATGCTGCATGTTTCATTTTGTAGGCATAATAATGCAGGTGTGTCGAGGCAAATTAGCAAACTATTCTCTTTTGGTTATCCTGGTTGGATGGGCAATCTCAGGAAGTGTGTGTATAATCGTGATCTGTAATGATGCCCGTAAAAGTGCGCAGATGGGTATGTACAATTGCAGTTCTGTAGCATTCACCAGCAATGCTCTTGAAATGCCACTTCACCACCTCGTCAAAAAAACCCCAGCTACACAGATACCTACGAAATGCTTGCCACATCTTTTGTGTAGAACTCTGCATTATCTGCCAAGAGATTTGCAATGCCCTATTTCATTCCCTCTTCACTATGTATCCAGCTTCCTGTAGATTAGCAAACGTTTGCACAATATAAAAATTTTTACAAGCATGATGAACTGCAGTGGTTTTCCATTTTTCTCAAAAGTCCATTTTACTGTTAACTCCACTGACCCTTGAAATATTTAAATCTGTTATTGATGTGTTGATATATACAAGGAGAAAGCAGAGAAAAATATACTATTTTTGATTACTTGTTGCAGCAAACACCCATCATTGTAACTATACTATATACTAATAATGACCACATAAAATCTTTCAAGTGTGATGACATCAGGTTTGTAGCAAGGCCAAAGTGTCTGATGGCATCTACAGGATATGATACACTTCTTTATTACTCTGTCAAAGTGACAAATCTGTGAAACTCTGTGATTGAATCAGCTGGTTTGTATAATTAACCCATTCACCTGCATGTTGTCAATTAATCTCCTATGGGGCTATTTCCAGTATTTCAAACTTCTAAGCTGCTTTCAAAGAGAAGAACTGTCCTTTAAAATGTAAATACATATCACCTGAAAGCAATTTCTTCCTTTCTTACCAAAGTGTGGAATTTGTGCTTAAATGATACTGAATCAGGTTTCCGGATTTACAGTATTTTAAATCAATATTTTATAATCCTCTATAAGCCTGATTTTTAAAATAAATATATATAAATGAATCAGGATTTATTCCTACTAGGACTATATAAACCTATCTGGGATGAGAGCGCCCTAGAAAGGAAAAACAGAATTCGCTAATCTTTTAGGGTAATTTGTGTCAAGGTACTTTATTTAATGCTTATTTTTATTAGTTTTTCTTCCTTTCAATTAAGCAGTAGCTTTACTATACAGTTTTTCAAATAGTGGGGACATGATGGCAAAAGTAATGGAAACTGTTGGAAAAATTGGTTAGATCTATGACATATTGTCCAAATACATATCATACTGGTTTTCAAGTTCCCTTGTGTTAAAAAGGCATATCTGTGTAAAGACAATGCTGCTAATCATGGTGGGTGTTTTCAGTTGTATTCTGAGATACCCGCACTTCATATTAAGGTCTTAGGACCCTTACTCAGAGGCATGTATACCACCTCAAGAGCTGAGGTGTGAGAATGGACTGCACCAGCACTGAAGACTCATTTTGGACAGGCCCTGAGATCCTCCTCAACTTGATTCCTGCACAGCTTGAGGAGACACTTAAAATATAAAGTATTTTATAAAAGATACAGATAAAGTATCATCATGTATAGCTGTCATAGCACCCATCCCATACTATCTGCAGTAATCCTCACTACAGAAATGACACTTTCATTACAACCACTGTGGCCATTTTCAGGAGTCATTCACCTTGTGGCATCTGAGGTAGACAAGGTTTCTCACATCTGTTTGTCTTCCTACAGGTGTCCCATGTGTCATCTCTGCTTTCAGGTGCTCATTTCCCTCCGATGCCCTGCGTGCTCATAGTTTTCTTTCTGTTTCCCATACAAGATGTGCCATTCTCATGTCAGAGGAAGCTCATCTCACACTTCTTAGAGGTAGTATTTTCATGCCACATTCCACATCTTTTCCCAAAAAGCTTAGCCTGCACCAGCAGTCTCTGCACTGTTTGTGAGAGACAAGAAACGAGGCCTGCAAGAAACTAACAAAAACAGCCTGAGAAAGCAAAAGTTGATTGAAGGAATGCCTCAAACACTCGCAAGACAAAACTATGAGTCACAGGGTGGATAGTGTGGAGGTGAAGCTGATAAGGCTGTCCAAACAACACAAGATGCAGCTGGAGGAGGGAGCTCTACGAAGACAGGACAGCCCTGCTCTGGGGCACCTGGTCAAATTTCAAGGGCCATTCGGTGAATGACCTTTACTTCATTATCCACGAAACGCATATTAAAGTTAACACCCCTCAATATGCTAACAAAGATTAACATGATCATGCTAATTACATCATCCCCTGAAACACCTTACCCCTCCCCATACATGGGATACGTAGATATGTGGGTAGACCTAGGGGACGGACCCAAGGAAAGTGTGTATAAATCAAGGGGGAGGGAAAGGAAGGGGGGACCCTGGAGAATGCAGTGAAGCAAAGAAGATAGTTGCCTCCTGGAACCCTTGCTGGCGGGATTGATTCAGAAACATAGAGCGATGATCTGTATTTCCCTATTCCCTCTGTCTCCCTCTTTTCCTTTTTCCAATAAGCAATGCAAGGCATGCTGTATTGCTTGCCACAACTTGCTATATACTTAGTCAATTATTGTGTGTTCAATGAGCACATTGTCGGTAGTTAATAAATGTTTGGACTTTGAGACTTGTCTCACCATTGTCCGCTCTGTTGGGGATTTGCAAATCTGAGTCACTTGTCTCCCTCATCTGAGCAGGATGTGACCCCGTTTTTTCATCTAGTTGGGCTTCTCCCATCAGGCTGCTACCTGCTTCTGTTCCCTTTCTCTCCTCTCCATGCCAGTGCTTCTGTTGATCCTTTCACATGTTGCTTAAGCTGTGGTTTTCTCCTTCTCCTTCATGCCAGATCTGTGTTGCACTGCATGACTCCATACCAGAAGTCCACATTTTGTCCATGCCAGAAGCTTTGTGTTCTCATTCTAATTTTGGTCCCTCCTTCTATTTCTTACTCCTTTCTCTTCTTTTCTTCCTCTTTTAAGGTGTCAACATTTCAAACACAACTGGGTTATAGGGCCAAAGTACAATGAGTAATGTATTGAGACTAGCATGTTTTTCCACCATGAACTAGTTTTTTAATCAATAGGAGTTTAGCAAGCACATTGCAAATGTTAGCTGTCTCTATTGCAAATGCAGGGAAACGCGCTGCTTGCTGAGAGTCCAGTGGGTTTCCAGATACAGCTGGAGAGGACAAATGTGAGCAGCTCACCACGGTCTCATCTGGTACTGACACAAGCAAAATCAATGTGACTATAAGCAATAAGAAATAAAGTTGTAAGGACTGTTAGCTGCTAAATCATGTGTTCTTTAACTCTTCGGTATAAAACTAAACTATGTGGGGGTCTGTATCACCATTCTTTACCCTTTGAACATCCCTCCACTCTAGTTTTCGTCCACATCAGTGAAGTTTTTTCCCACTGACAATTGAAATGTTCCCTAAAACTTCTGAATCAGTCCAGTAATCAAAAGGTACCACATCACACCTAAGCTTAAAGTGCTGTGAAGTTATAAAAAATAGCCTTGTCTGTTCAATCTGCCACTGAAACATGGAAACCATAAGTGACATGTCAGATACCAAGTTATGTTTTCAGATGAGGCATCATGTAATATAAATAGTTTTCAGAACATTCTGTTATTTGTTTTGTTTGTTTGTTTGTTTGTTTTTCTCAAATAGGTTCAGATACTACTTTGTACAGATTAAAGCACCTTATTTTCTACATGAAACTGTCTCATGTTTGCAGGGAAACAGTTTGTCACTGTTTGGGTGCAATATGAAATGTCATTCTCTACAGTACTACCAGCAGTTCCAGATAATCAACAAGGGAAACAATACAGCATTCAAAACAAAACCAAATGCCCATGTGTCCCATAAATGTAGATTCCATATTTTTGACCCACCTAAAGGAAGTCACTCCGTTCCCTGTTTATACTCAAGAGCTGTATCCATTTCAAAATAAGTTTCATTTGGCAAAATAGTTATCACATTTTCAGGAGCTCTACCTTCTGCCAGGTTTACCCAAATTTTATGTGGCAGAGCACAACTACCATGGAATACCTGTCAGTGGCAATGGCACAAGCTCTAGAAAGATATTTGGCTGTTTCCACATGATTCTCTTTCAGACAGCTACTCTACATTTCCTTCCATATTAACAAGTCTCCACTGTGATTTACAATTTTAAATACAACCCTAGTTATTAGAGATGAGTTGGAAAGTGAAGTCTCTCTATAGTCAATCTATGCTATACTCTCTCCACAAGCTGTAGAAGAGTGAAGACCTAAACTAACCTTAGTAGACTTTTATTGATTATACAAATAAAACCAGATTTTATATTTTGTGATTATCAAGTAAATCTGGAAATAACGAAAAATGGAGTAAAGGAAGACTCCAAATTAAATGTAGACTGTACCAGTTGACTTCTTGCATTGATAAATAATATTTCAAAACTGTATTTTTTTTCCTAACCTTTTCATTTTTCTGAAACTCTTCCCTTGTCCTCAAATTCACTTCAAATCCCAGAGTTACTGCCTCTTCAAAAATTTTGTTCTGTGTTCACTTTTCAATTTGGTTCTCCAATTGGCTTTTACCATACAACAATTTGAAGATTTTTTTCCACAAGGCAAGCAACATTTAACGTAAGAGTTAAATTTATTTTATTATATGCAAAACTGGTTTTAGGACAGCCGTCATTAATTAATGACAAATCATTGAATCAGTTATTGGAATTATTATTGGGTCTTACAGATATTAGTGATGCAGGAACATTTATTCAACATTATTCTGTCTGCAGTGGCCTTCTTACTATATGCATCATTAACTCCTTTATTTGCAGTTAACCGATGAACAAGAAAATAATAAATTCAAAGTAAAGAGGAAGTTGACAGGAAAAGCTGTAGCTTCTTTCTTTGCTTTCTCAGGTTTATTTTTTTAAGCCTAAAAGCTGCAGTGTTTGATTTTCTTGGTTTCATTTTTTTAAACCTTAAGCAGCAGACTGTGATTAGGCAGGCTGTAAGCATTAGGGCTTGCTGATATTCTTTCACAATGTAATTAACATTACCCTACCAACTCCTTTGTATCACACAGGATATGTATTTCCTTTGGGAACTAGTATACCTTAAGAAAACTAAGCACATAATGTGAATTTTACCAATTTCATGCCACTGATAGACACAGAATCACATCCCAGGGAAAGTTGAGCTCCCATCAGATTGGTGTTTTCTTCCTTACTGTTGTTTGGGGCAGGGCTGGGAGGTGTAACGGTTCATGAACATTTTTATGGAAATTCATCCTGGCCTGAAATAAAAAACAGAACAAAATATTATATAGATAGTGTTGATGGCAAATGACTACTGAAATGCAATTGTTAACACTTTTCTGCAGTTGCTTTAGCTGTGCCGTCATGTTTTGTGATGTGGATGGGAAATGCAAAGGGAAACAGCCATTGCTGGTACCAAATTGCTGCACAGACTCCAGCTGTGAGCCAGTAATTGTTTGGTTTTTTTTATGGGAGGCAAGAAAAGATGGGCACATTTTGAATCTGCTAAAGTGTAGTACAGGGTGGTCAATCTGCTTGAACAGTCTCAGACTGGTTTAATGCACAAATTACTGATTACAAAAAATTGATTCCTGTGTACTGGACAGATAGCTTCAGCCTGAGGACTTGTTTGGATGACGTAGCTTCTAAGAGAGTAAGAAGGTAATAGGTGTAGTAGTGCTCTGCAGTACTGGCATCATAATTCACCATCAAATTTAAGCATGATTCAAGTTTATATATAAAGTAATGGCTGTGTGAAGTATAAGTAGTTTTCAGTTGGCTGAATAAATATACTGGGATATGTGTGGTCTCGTATTATTATTATCTTTCCCAAGACATACGAAGCCCCTACTTTTTTTGCCAGGTACATTTAGTATGCTGTTTTACTGAACTCCCACTACATGAAAAATGTCTATCTAAAATGGGTGAATCTAATTGATTGGGGGGGGGGGGGGAAGCTCCTAATGCCTCCAGTATGATTTTGGAGTTTTGTATGACTAATGACTGCAAGGCTTGAGGTGAAAATTTCAAAAGTGACTCATTGACTGGAGATTGTAACATATTAAAATAATTGAAATATGTTCTGTCTCCAAAGTACTTAGCTTCTGTTGGTTTTCACCTAGTAAATTTGCGTCTATTTGAAGAAACACTAATGGTCACATATTCAATCTACCCCTGAGCTGGGTTAAGTACGAACCACACAGCGGGTTACTAGCTCCAGTAGTTGAGAGGTTTTCAGACTGGAATCAGACAGTGCTTGGCAGGACTACTTAGAGCATGAACCATACAAATACAGGCTTACGCCTGTCACATGGATGTGTCTTTAGATATCTGAGTCCCCAAAGGCCAGATTTGCCAATGAGTTTATAAAGAAGAGTTTGCAGTTTCCCAGCAATGTAGTCCTTGCTGATCTCTGAAAAGCAAAACACCCAGTGCTATGCAATTGGAGAGGATGGTCACTCAGCCACAAATGGGTGACTGTGGTGAGGGGGCATTAGTCCCTCCTGGATGAGAAAGTGAATCTGCATATCAGATGAGAACCAATATCATCTGTTGTCGTATCTTCTCCCCCTAATCACCAGCAATAGATGCTTCAGAAGAAGTTTCAAGAAATTCAATAATTTACCCAAAGACGAGTTTCTGTTAATACTCCTTCCCCTGTCCCTCTGGCTTAATGACAGGCTTATGCTTTCTAATCCCTTTACACATTTTATACAATCTAATCCTTTCTTTAAATTTTATCTCATGTAACAGTGGATGCTTTCACTAATGTTTCCTTTCATCACTTTCAAATTTGTATCTTTTTAATTCCACTGGATGAACCTTTGTTTTTAAATTATGAAAAAAAAAAAGGTGACTAGAAATTCAGGATTTATCTTCTTTGTGCCATTCATTATTTTGTATAAATCTCTATCATGTCCTTTCTTCATACCATTCCAAAACAGGTTTAATCTTTTCCATTTCTCCAGATACAAAATTTTCTCTCTAAACCTCTAATCATTTGCATTGCCTGTCTCCAGATGCTCTCTGTATCTGCTATATCTATTTTGCAGTCGAGTTCCCAGAACTAGACAAGGTATTCAAGATGTAACAAGTAACTGATCTGTGGGAATTACAGTATTTCCAGTCTGATTTTTTTATTTTCCCACTAGCAGCTTGTTCAACACTGCTGTCCACTGAGCTTTACAGAGTAATGCCAGGATCTTTTTTTTCTGAGCAGTTGCACTCAATTAATATGCCAGTAAGTTGTGTGTGAATAACACAAAGAACACCATCCAGCATTATGCTTTCCTAGCATTAATCCTGCTGGCCACTGTGGTGTTTATTCAGCTACTTAAGTTAGTCTTCTCTTCACTATCTCTGAGGTTCTTCTACAGTAACCAGAATTAAATAATGGTATGTTTTCAGTATGCTGCCACATCATTTCACCCCCTTCCAGATCAATAGTATTTTTAACATGCCCTTTTAACTCATGTGTTTCCTTGAGATGCCATGTTGCCACAGGAGGCCTCTAAGTGTATACACTTGAGATGTATCTATGCCGCCCCACACAGTGAGTCAAGCATGTCTACAGTGGTATAGCACTGCACCTCAACTCATATATTGCCTGCTTCTCAGCAAGCTACTTCCCTGCCTTGTTTTGAGTAGCTGTGGTGTCTCAGCATAGTATTACATGGCGAAGGGCAGGCATGAGCCTGGTCACATTGAAAGTCAACCATACAGTAGTAATATTTGCTTTCTGACAGTTCTGAATGCTCAACAGTACTCTTTCTCTCACCACAAGTTTGGATAGGAGCCTTTATAAATCTCTAATAATAATTTTGTTAAATGATCAGCTGCAACTCTGAATATAGTTATACATACTTGATTAGCCTTATGCCAGTATCTCTCCAACATGGTAAAAAAAAAGGTATAGAAATAGAAAGGCTGGGAATCCAAGTGTGTACCCCAGATAACATGGATATGGTAACTACAGTGCTCCCTCTCAAGCACTCCTCCTCTCAACAACCCTTTCATGTCCCTCACCCCTAAAAACCACTTCCAGCCATTGCTGCTGCTGCTGCTGTGTTGGCTCTACCCAGCCAGAGGGGCCTGTGAGAAGCAGCTGGCAGAGCTGGGGAGGGTCTGTGTCCATTTGGCACTCTGGTCCCTTTTGTACTGCCGTAGCTTTGTCTCTGCAGGACACCTAGAAATCTCAAGCAGAGGTTTAAAATACACATTTCTGCCCAAGGGGGTAGGGGGGGAGAATAGAAAAGAGGATATGTCTGAGGAATCACAACTGAAAGATAGCCCTGGGGAAAGCATATTTTCCTTTCACAAAGACAGAACCTAGGAGTTCATCTCCTATTTTAGCATATTCATTTTATTGCTTTCTTCATTTATCATTTCAACTCATTCTCCAGGTTCCAAAGGCTCTGATTTTCAAAAGGTCTGCCAGCCTATAGACACAGAAAAATGGTTTTGCATTGTCTCCTGACAGAATTATTATTACAATTATGTTATTTAAAATTTATGTTACACATATCTAAAAGGCCACAGTTAAATTGGGCCCCATTGCACTTGCCCCTACCCAAAAGTGTAACTAGCATCATTCCAGACCCTCAGGAAAAAGATCTAATTGTCAGGAAAACTCCTCAGGGCATAAATTACCTACACTTTTTTCTGTGGGAAAACAGTGCCTGGTGCTGGCGCAGCCTAGAAGCTGAACTACAACCCTAATAACAATAGTAGTAATGATTATTAATATTAGTATTAAATATTGTTACTTCAATTTTACCACAGTTTACCACTCCTATTTTGTTTTAATATGCTGTGCTAAGAATATGTTTCAATCCTTCAGCTGAAGCATTCTTGATTTAATGTGCTAAGGATACTTTGATCTGCTTACAGGGAACGAATAGTCCAATGGAATGTTTGGTGGGATGAATGGTGTTTGGAGAGAGGACAAATGGCAAAACAGAGGGGACACCATCAAGAGGGGTTCCCCTGCTTTATATGAATGTCAACATTTGTTCAGTGTTCCATGATGAACTCCTTCAGTACACTGAGTTACAGGAAAAAATCCTCTATGCTGAGAAAGACACGCATGTCACTGCTGAGTCAGAAGCTGGCAATGGTCATAATCAGCACACATTTTTTTTAATGTTCTTTGTTTTTCATCACATTCCCCCAAGTAAGTATATGTTCCCTAAAATATGTTGCCAAAAAGCATTCCGTTGTAGATTTTAAAAGTACTGTCCTTAACGCAAACTGGGAGAAATAGGCACAAAATGTCAAAACACAAAGGCAAGGCAGCTTAGTGTTAAAATGGTACAAAATGCAATGCTGATTTGATACTGATTTGCTACTGCACTGCAAGACTTTACCATCTTTTATGTTTCATTCCCCTCACTCTAACTATAGAAATACTGTGACTGCAAACAGCCCAAGCATCAACTTGGCACATTCACAGTTAGTGCCCTACTTTGTAAATGCTATTACAAAAGTTAGGATCCAAATGACATTAAGCTAGTTAAAACTAAATACGTTTCAAGCATTTCAAACAGAATTTTAGACAGAAAGGTCAAACACTTTACAAGCACTAGATCGAGTGAACAGACTAAGGCTGTGTCCTGAAGATACAAGTGGTATCCATCTATAAAAATGGCTCATCTCTGTCAGTAAAATATCATCGTAACCTTGATATGAAAAGTAATCTAGAAGGCACAGATACCTGCACAGTACTAAGACACATCCGATTGTGCCTGCCTGCAAGTCTTTTAAGATATCACCCAGCTGCCTCAGTTGCACCTTCTGGAAATACTGCTCTTTACCTTCAGCCTAGAGGGGGAAACATATTTAGAAGTCTGTGATTAAAACTGCATTGAAGATTAAAAGCCCCAAGAACACACAAAATAATATCAGTGCTCAGGTGCTTTGTATCAGTGAAGACCAGATAGTAAGTCTTTCGTATGATTTTTGTAGCCCTTCCTGTGCTTCCACCTGGGAGAAAGTGCTATGAAATTCTTTCCTAAGAAAAATGAATAGGCAACATAGCAACAGCATTGTGTTTCTTGCTGGCAAAACAATGACCATTTCTTTTAGCAACATTTGTGTTGCTAAAATCGCTCTTTTAAATACACCTTAAATTAAAAAAGCATCCTTACTATTCCAAAAGGTTTTAGAATATTAATTGCTTTCCAGCTTTCAGGGTTTTTTAAGAACTGTATTTATGATGAATATTGTTGCTCCATTTGATTAAAAGGATGAAAGTATTCTTCTATATACAGGAAAAATGAGCAGAATTTTTCCTGTGCTGTAAGACCCAGCATGTGGCAGATCTTTCACTTGTCTGATGTTACTCTTTCCACCACAGAGCAAACAAATTTTCTATAAGGTAAAACAAAAAAAAAATGGTTCGGCTCTGCGATGCTTTGACTGGATTTATCTGTTTTTAACAGTAGAATTAGTATTTAGCATGCAAATTAGATAAATAAATACGCGGTGACCTCCTGTCTTTCATACCCAACCTTCTGTCTCCCTCATTTGTGCCGTCATTGTCATTTGGCTGAGTTACACTCTGCCAGCAGTTCTGCTGTAAGCCGCGTTGTTTTGTGAAGAGCTCCTGTGGGGGGTCTTTCTTGTCTTTGGCAAACTCTTCCTAAAGAGTATTTTCTGCAGTGTGCCAGCAGCTCTTGGCACAGATTCATCAGCTCACAGTGACTTGCAGTGCTGATACTTAATAGTCATCCCCTGTAGCTTAGCAGTGGCAGTAGCCGAGATGGATAATGCAGCCTCTGAGTTGCACCTTGTATGTTGGGTTTCTTCTGTTTGGCAAACTCAGAAGTCCAATTTAATCAATAGAAACCAGGGAAAGAGAAAAGGAGAGATCCATCTTACACTTTGAAGGATGTTTTATCAACTTTACTACTACTGACAGAGAGAGAATAAGAATGTTTCAGGGAGAGAAATTAGAAGAGAATAGATTTAACAAACCAATACCACTGAACCTTCAGTGGATGAAGAGGAAAGGAAGAAGAAAGGAGGGACTGCCTCAGCTTTTGTCAGTCCTGTCAAGCAGGAAGAAGGACATGAAGATGGGAAATCTGTGACATGCTGTAAGCTGTTGCTGTAGGAAAACACAGCATCCCCCAGACTCAGGATAACACAAGGGAGACCCTGAATCTCATAAGCGTCAGGACACAATGGTATCTCCCACCCACCTGGCTACTTTCCCCTGATCCATTCTCAGCCTTTCCCTCCTCTTCCTTCCCACCACCTGTATTTCCCTTCCCGTTTGCTGCCTTCACAGCACCCAGGACAACGGGCCCTACCCTTCCTCGTCCCTGAAGACCTGCTGCATCAAACGAAATGCACCACAGCAGACAAAAGCCGCACCGTGCCCTTCGAGCAACCACGAGCTGCTGTCCAGAGGGGTCCCAGCAGCAAGTTCCCACACGAAAGCGGTTCCTCAGCAGAGAACGAAATTAAACGCTGTTGCCAAAAAAAGTTTAGTCCTGGGTTTGTGGGGTTTTTTTGTGGCGATGCTCCGGGACCAAACGGACTTGAAAGGCAAAGGGGCAGGAGAGGGAGTCCAGGTCAACCCTCGCATTTCGTGGTGTGGGCGCGCCCCGGGTCCCCGCTGCCCCGGGGTTCGCTCTCGGGCTGAGGGAGCCAGAGGGTAAGTGTGAGTGTACCCCCTGTGTGTGTTTTGGGGGGAAGTCTCCCTGAGGAGGCGGCGGCGATGGGTGCTTTGAGCGGAGGGGCCCCATCCTGGCCCGGGGAAGCAGGTTGAGGTGAGGGCGGGAGGCGCCTTCCCCCGCCCCGGACCGGGCTGGGCGGTGCCGGGGGCTGGCTGCGGGCGGAGGAGGAGGAGGAGGAGAAGGAGAAGGAGGAAGAGGCCAGGGTATTCCTGAATGAACGGCTCCCTCCTCACCCCACACCTCCGCCCGGCGCCGCCTCCCTCCCGCCACTCGCCGGTGTCGCTTCGAGGCGCAGCCAGTTTCTATAGCGACGGCGCTGATCCGCGGCTCTTCCGAGTAGTAACAAAGCCGGGTGCCCGCTGCCGCGCCGGGGAGGACGAGGCTCCCTCTCCCGAAGACACCCCAGACAGGTGCGGAGCGAGGGGCGCCCCGCCGGGAGGTGGCCGTGCGGCCGCGGCGCCCCCGGCCGGGCGGCGGGACGCGGGGACCTGGCGGTGGCGGGAGAGGCTTTCCCCGGGCCGGGCGGCGGGCGAGGCGCGGCCCGGGGCGGCTGAGGGGCGGCGGGCGTCGCCGGAGGGGCGGCGGCGGGCGGCTGAGGGCGAGAGAGGGACGCGGCCGCTCCTCCGGCAGCGTCGGCGGGCAGCTGATGCAAAGCGGGGAGGGGGTGCCCCGGGCGGCCCCTTTCCGACGTGGCCTCGGCAGCGCCGGGGGCACAGGGGCGGTTCAGCTCCCGGGAAGCCGCCGCTCGCCCGGGTGGGCCCGGCGGCTCGGCTCACCCTCCCGGCGGCGGCGGCGGCGTTAGGGCGGGCTGGCGGGGGCACCATACTGGCGGGCTCCGCGCCCTGGGCTGCAACCGGTGGGCTTGGCTTTCCCCCTCCGCCGGGGACCGCGCTTCCCCTCCTCAATTCCGGTTACCCTTGGTAATAGTAATTTTATTGTCGTTGTTATAAAAATATGCTTCGCCCCCCTGGAAATTTGGGGGTTCCAAAGTTTAAATTGTTCATCTTTATAAAGTACCGTTGAATAGGATGGTAGCTTTAAACAGCGCTACTTACTAAAAAAAAAAAAAAAAAAAAAATTATTCTAAAGCATTCGTTTTGAAGAGTAATCGAGAGATTACTGCTTGTTTTTAGGGGTAAGCGTACCAGGAGGTTTTATGTAAAATGAGTCTGTAGCTTTCAGAGTCAGCCTAGCTCCTCAGAAGACGGAGCTAAGGTAAGATGGTAGAGGTGATAAAACATAACACGTTTGCTTATCTCAGGCAAGTCAAGAAATTGCCACCCTTAGCTCTTGAGATACTGTCAGAGGGTCGATGGGAAGGAAGGTCATTAGCAGGACAGCTGCCTGAGCACCGCTTGTAGCGGCTGTATGAGTAACGTCTGAATGGTAGCGGCTGTATGAATAACCACCCATTTCAGCAGAAGTTTAAAATTCAGAGCAACTTCCCAATGGTAACAGAACGGCTGACCTTGCATGATGAGGTCCCAAGGAGCAGCCATTATGGTTCGTTGCTGAGTGATTTAGGAAATAAACTTGATGGGCCAAGGCTAAATTATACTGTGACATGTATGCAGCCAACAGGATGCTCTAGATGAGAATCTTCTTGGATGTGAACAAGGAGAAAAAAAGAAGAAAAAAAAAAAAAGGGAAATAGTTTGTGAGATGAGGAGTGTGGCTATCACGTTAATTGAGTGGGTGGATAAGAATTGAAATTTAAAGTAATATAGAATGTAAATATCAGATTATCTGAGATGTGAAACACTATATATAAGGTAATATCAGGGTATTGGAACTCAAAGACTAAGTATTGACTGGAAGAAGTTTGAGAGTTATATAAAAATAGTGACTTAAACAAAAAGTGGAGCTACCAATACCATTTAAGTGAATGATGTGAAAATATTTTATAGGGTGGAAGGAGAGGATACAGCTCTCTTCAGCAATCATGAATACAAGTAGCATATAAAATAGAGAGAGGCTTCTCTTGCAAGAGATATATAACTAAAATTAAGTTTTAAATGAGGGTTAATCAAGGTTGAATGTTTCTCAATATAAAATTTATATGAGTAATATCATAGCAATAGATACAGTGGAATTCAGATCTAGTTTGTTAAAAAAAAAGTGGAATTTTTTACTTAGGTTGATTGCAGTGCTTTGCCCGGTGTTCCTAAGTGTTTGTCCTTTGCATCTTTCAGAAGTGTCACAACAGTTGTTTTGTTGGAAAAGTTATAACCTTCTGAATAACCTGTTTTTCATGCAACACTGAAAAGCAAACTCTTGAGTTTATTAAATGTGTAAAAATTGAGACTCTTTTAGCATGATGGAAAATAGCATTTCAAGACCATACTCTGGGATAGCTGAAGTTGCATGCACCTAACAGGAAATAAAAGGTCAGCTGTGTATAATAAAGACCTGGGGACTTCTGTTCCCTTAGCTGCATGTCAGAGAATGAGAAACATCAGAACTCAATACAGTCTTGCCTTAAAAGCTAAAGGGATAGGCAAAATATTTATGGCTACACTGCCATGTGATATTTCAGTCCTGAAATTGTTCCATGTGGAACAATTGCAAACTCCTCCTGATGCAGTTTATCAGAGGAAAAAGCAATGTAGTAGCTGAGGCAGTACCAGGAAAGAAAGCAATAGCTTACTATAGATAGTATGTCCCATAATACAGCCTGACAGGTATAAGGGCTTCTAATGGTCTAAACGGTTCTAGCACTTAGATCACAGCCTCTCAGACTGTCATTTCACACCTTTCTGATGCCCCTCAGTCCAGACTAGGTTTATAGGAAGCCTGTTCTCAAACTGTCATGAAAGCATCCTCTAAAGCTATGCACTCTGTACGGTGATATAAGGCCACTGCAGGAGTCTGCTTGCCAGTATTCCTCTTGCTTTAATCAGTCTGAGTTTAACATGTTTGTCTAGATCCTAGGTTTGATGATTCTCTGTTAAATGTTTTTCTGGAGATGTATGTGTGCTTGCTGTAGCCAGCAGCTGTTTCAAGTATACAGGGACACTTACCACCTGCTGTCTAGAGGTTGTGATTTCAGTCCTTCCAGCGAGGTTGCTAAGGAGTATTAAGGATCCTCAGAGAGCAAAGCTTGGGAAATTCTCCTGTGGCCTTTGCACACATTGTGTGCTGAAGTGCTTCCTATCCAATATAAACTACTGTTCTGACAGTGATAGAGTATGGGCAGATGTGTACCTTAGAGTAGTGTAACTTGTGATAATTATGACTTCCTAGTATAAAGAAAACACTTGCAAGTGTGAGAGTGCTGTGATAAGCTGAAAAGAGCTCATGCCTCCTGAAAACGTACCTTAGGTTTCAAATTCCTTTGCAAAGACACATGAAGTACAAGACATGCAGCTTTTAACCTATTACAGCTCTACAATTTTTAAACCAAATCCTCTGTGGTTTCATTCGGCTTGGTTTTCCTGCAGAGATGATGCAGCACAGCATTTTAGGCATAATAAATGCCATAATTAAGCATACCTTTCTTTTTCCAATTTTACCTTTTTCACTATTGTCAGATGAATCCAATTTTTCAGATCTGATGGTGGCTTACAGCTAAATTATTTTTAAGTGAGGGATGTTCGTGTGAGGGCTTAACTTTGGTAAATGTCCAAATGGATAGAAGTCTTTATTAACTCTCCAGACAAGATCCACGCAAACTTTTGGTAAAAGTTTAAATTACACAGCAGCAATTTAAGTTTGGTCCAGGTAGTGTGAAAACCTGAGATGCTTCAGCATCTCCAAAATGTTGAGCAGAGGCTTGAAATTCATTAAGGGTTTGCCTGTCTCTTGCCATTTCCAGGAAATTTAGCTGAAGTGTAACAAAGCTGTGGTTCTCTGAAAGGCTCAGGCTCGTAGGTATTTTGTAGATAATGTATTGCATTTTGAAAGTGGCATCTATACACATTATTGCTGGTGCAGCAATATGCAGAAGGTGGGGGAGAGATGGGGTTGGACTGTCTTATGTCTTAGCTTTCCTGCCTCAATTAGGGATCGCCCACATTATTAGAGGAAATGGCAGCCTGGTAGAAAGAAAGGAGTGTGACAATCTAGACTCGAGAATAGCTGTAGGCAAACTTGAAAAAAAAATGAAAGTGTGTGGGGCTGCAGTGAGGAACAAGGTGGGATTTGATCTGTAACCCAAGATGGAGACATAGCACTGGAGTCAAGGGGCATGGTGGGAGCGTTACCTGGGACTGGTATGAGGAGTCAGGTTGAGACAGGACTGGGACTAGGACAGGCTGGTGGAGACACAGGCAGGAAAATCTGTAGGTACTAGACTGTGTGCTCCAGTTCCTCCCAGTGGATGGCCCAGTTAGGGGCTGAAGGGTTCTTTTAGGCCCCTTTTTGTAAGCCTTCAAGTCTTCATTGGCAGTATCTGTGGCAAAAGGTGTTGGTCAGGAAACCCAAACCTTTCCGTGATAGTTTCAGGGCAGGTGGTGTTCCAGGCAGGGGAACTCATCTTGGCAGGCAGTTCATGGCAAAGAAAGAAAACTCCTGTTTCAGATGATAGATGGATATCCAGTCTGTAAATCTCAGGCAGGAGATGTGCTCCTGTGAACGGAAAGGAAATATTCCCCCCTTGGTGACTCACAAGCAGTGACCTGATCAGAGTCTGCTTGAAAAAGCATCTGACCTTGAAGCTTCTAAAGTGAAATAGCTTTATGTGAAAGTACGTCCTGCCCCTGAGGAGCTACCCTGCAGGTGTTTACCAAGAACCTACAGAAGCCATTTGCCTCCTAATACATGATGGGAGACCTGGAGTATCTCCACAGTAGTATTCTGTGGTGGAAACAAACCTACTCAAACCTCAAGCTGATACTGGCCTTTCAATCTTTAAACAATTCCTACAAGTAAGACTCAAAAAAGCTTAAAAAGGCTTACCAGTGCTTCTACCGCTATTGAAAATATTTAGCTTATTTAACTAAAATTTTATAAACACCTTAAGCAGAAATTTTGGGTACTGTTTGAATCACCCTTTGTCCAGGTGGAGTGTTGTATAACATGTGTGTGTAATGAGGGCTTTTATCTTCCTGTATCTTTTTCAGTTCACTGAATTACACTCATATGCTGTTAAAGTGACAGCCAAATGAAAGTCGAAGAAAGGAACAGTGCTGTGTTTGGTGCTAGGTTTAAATGGTATAATGAGTGAGTTGTGGGGCCACAAATTAAACAATGAGAATAAAACAAAGCATTCACTAAATAACTGCCAACTATCCCACACACTCAATGAAGCTTCCTGAGGAAGAAAATGATGTGTGATTGCATGACTAAAACTGTATTGTAATACATATATTCAGTGGAAAACTGATGTTTTGTTACACTCTAGTACTTGGCTTTGCTTCCAGTATATTACAGGCATTTTACTGTGTCCACTAAATCAAAGACTGCTTTTGTACCTGATGCTTTATTCCTGTAATCAAGTTGCCTCTCACTCTGATAAGCTAAACAGATTGAGGTCTTTAAAGCCTTCACTTAAAGGAGTTTTATTCAGCTCCTGAATAATTTTTTTTTGTGACTGATCTCACTGTTTCTGTGAGAGACTGTCCAATCATTTGATATCCTTTATAGAATGTGAACATCAGAACTGTGCAAAATATCTTATTTTGATTCTCACCAAAGCATAAATGTTAATGGTATCTAGAGGTAAAAACCAGCTGTGTTCCCCTCCTCACCTGTCCCACGTTGCTAAATCCATGTTGCTAAGATATCATACTCAAGTGATTTGTCCTCTGTGACTTATGTATGTCCCCGCTCATTGCAGGGAAGTTGGACTAGACAACCTTGAAAGGTCCCTTCCAACCCAAACTATTACATGATTCTATATTCTTTCAGATTATTTGTTTTCCATTAAATAGTTCCCCATTCTCAAGGACTGGTTTGATAATTCCAGATTTGCTATCTGGTTGTATTCAGGTGCATTTTGTTTGAATGAGCCTGCTTTGCCAAATAATCCTGTCATCTTAATTAGTTACTTTTCAGCCAAATCTTTGTGCAATCCATACAATTTAGCAGAAGTTATTTTATATTTCTTTCAAGTTCACTGGTGAAAACACTTACTAGCCTACTCCTCAGCACCCCACCCCCCCATCCCCCCTATTTGATGATCCCTTCTGGCAGCCATTATTGGAGACATGACTGAATTTTTAATCTACATGCTTCATTCACAGGTTGATTTAGGTATCCATCCTATGTGAATAGTCATACCTTTCTCTATAGCAATCTGATGCAGTAACAGTGCAACTAGAAAGGACTTCAGTGTTAAGGAGAAATGCTGTTTCCTTCTGTTAATTCCTCATTTTGTTTGTATCGCTTGAGCAAAGATGTTAGGTGGAAGCGCTCTGCATTTTTCAATATTCTGATGTATTTCTTTTTTCTTCTCTGCCATCTCTATGGCAGACCTGAAGTTGTCTTATCTCAGAGACCTATAAGGAAAATAAGTCCTTGATGTTTGTGCTATTAAGTTCAAGGTTGACACCTTGAATAACACTTGTTCAGTAAATGGAAATGAAATATGATCTTACTAGTCAGATCTATCTAAAAAGACTATAAGGGAGAGCTCCTTCTGACTGTATAGCTTATGCTATTCTTCATTGGCCATTAGGTGGTATTTTACACTTGAGAAGATAGGCATGGGTACCTGCTCATTTAAAGATCGGCTAACAATGAAAAATTTCATTTCTGTCCCTCTCTGTCTTTTAAAAATTGGGAACAAGTATCTATACAGTAAGATAAAAACTGCCCTCTTTATACCATAAGTTTCTTTTAGCCTGAAATATTAACACCTTAATCATAAAATGCCATGTCTTCCACAGGACAAAGAAAGAACAGAGAATATACCAACAATGAATCATCTGTTTTTGTTACCAGTCATTCAGACACTTTGGTGATGGATGAATAGATTGAGCCCAGAGCTGCAAGCCAGCTTGGCAGCTGGCAGGTAAGTCCTTGGAAGCTCACCAAAATGCCTTCTCAAGCATCACATCTCTATTTTGCCAAATCATATCATAGAATATAAAGTATCTTCTTAAGACAATAGGATCACACTTGAGCATTCAGTAGAATTTAAGGTACACTTAAGCATGTACGTACTTGTACATGTGCTTAGGGATCTGAGGAAGGATGCTTTCTTGGATGGGAAAATAGAGAAACAGCTGTTACAAGACTTAGAAAGACTGAGGCAGAGCTGAAAATTAATGCTGTGCAAGTGATGTAAAAATGAAGTAATAATATTTCATACCAAAGGATCCAACAAAAATCCCAAGTGAACTGAGTTTCCAGTAATTCTCATGTGATCTGTCTCTTAAGAATAAATTAAACTCTTCCATAGCTGCTTTGCCTGTCTATGCCATCTGACAGGCAAGTTGAAGCATTTTATAACTCTGGAATGGAGAAACACTGAGTGAAATGGTGTCTCTCTACCCTTCCCTGGTATATCTCCCAAGATTTCTTGTCCCACAGTAGTGTACTGTGCTTATGGATCTGGCAACAATTGCATTATGAAGCTTCTTTTCATTAATTTATTGTAACATGGCCAAAACACTTGCTTCATGCTGAAATGTGTTTTTTAGGGACTGAGAATAATTTTCAGTATGTTCATCAGCATAAATGTAAGGCTTCAGTAATGCATGTTGACATAGTCGTATTGAAATATGAATTCTCATTGACTTTGGGACAAGAAGGAGGGAGGCATGTCACAGTAGCACACAGAAAGAAACTTTCTGGTGTTTTTCTTTTTAACACAGTTTTGTTACTCAGATATGGCTATGAATAAGTTGAACAACCTTCCGAACTTTGTTCCCTGTTAAGAATTAAGTTGTCTGCCTATTTTTCTGTTTCAGTAAAATTATTCATAAAAATAAATGTCAGTTGTGCCAGTCTTGTAATTTGTTTTCAGTTTTAATAACATCAATATGATGCTTGACTCACTGTTTGTCATTTATATAGATAGCTTATATTGTGTGTGTATTTGAAATTCTGTAGGTCTCTTGAGATGGTAACAGCTTTTCTGTATTTCTAGTCTGCACACGTGCACACAAACGTTTATATATGCTACCCTCTCGAGAGCTGTAATATTTTAAGTTATGCAAATATACACACATGTATATTTATGTTTGCCAGATAGACCAAGGGTATAAATTGACATCACAGATACATGTGTGGAAATTGCCTACATACGGTGCTGTAAAATACTGTACGAACAAGTTCATCCCTGTCACCTTTGGTTTTCCTGTTGCTCAAGGAAGAAAAGCAATTTCACACAGTATGATCAGTAAAGACCAGCTGCGGACATAAATCTGTGCAGGTGTCCAAAAAAGAAGTATCTATCCACAGACTGTAAAATAGTAACTTGTAACAAACGATCCTCCTGCATATTTGATGCCTCCTCCTTTTTACTGCTTCACCCTGTACCTCTTTCAATAGCAGTGTTGTGTCTTTATGTTTAGTTTTGTCACACCTTTTTTTCATTTATTATCTTGTCTGTGTGAGTGCAGAAAAACCAACCTTACTGGAACACAGATTTTTTTTTTTTTTTGAAAGGTGAAGAGTTATCCTAGATGTTTTATTTTGCTGCTCAAGCACTAGCAATGTTAACCAAAGCACTGATAAAGAGCAAAAAGAAGCATGAAATAATGCTATGACAAATAATAACTTCTGGGAAACAAAAAAAAAATATATCCAGTGATCAGCACAGGACTGTCTGTAAGGTTAATACCACCCCATTACTTCTGGCCCAGAGCTCTTTTGATCATGTTTGAAGAGTTGCATTTGTCCTGAGATGTTTGGAGTATTGACGAGGGACAGCTTCAATCAACATTTGCTTTGATGTTTGTACATACATAAAATTAAAATTCAAGTGTGTATGTGTGTTAAATAGTAATGCACGTAGCTGATGGATTAGATTCATTATTTGTTGTTAAAATGTTAGCAATATATTTGATGGACAAGATGCAATACTTCTTGCTGTGCTTAGGGTCTAAGCAGACAGAAGTGTGGCAGATAGGGTATGTCAGAAATCCAGAGAAGGAAATTAATATTATTCAGCATCAGTTCTGAGTCAAAATGGATTGGAATGGTTTGCTGTTTTTTTTGTGGGGTTATGTTTGTTTTGGTTTCATTTTTTTTTCTGGTGGCAAAGATGGAAGGTATGGGTCGTTGGGGAAGAAATATGAATTAGGAGTGGGATTTCTGGACTGGCATGTGGATGAGAAGGAATTTCTATCCTGGCAGTATGCCTGTTAAAATACCTAACTTTGCACTACCAGTAGAATACCCTGAAGGAGTGTGGAGTGCTCAGATAATAGGCAAAGTCTGAAAGACTTGTAGAAAAAAAAAAAATCAAACTGAGCCTGTATATTGCAAGATCATATTGTTCTGAGAGAAGAAACAAATCTTGAGAAAGCAATTTCATCAGCATTCATAGCACTAAGCAGTGGCACAGTTCCTGTAAAGCCTGCTCCAGAAATGACGTCGTTTGTCCACCGTGACATACTAGGCCACTCAGACTGGCACACAAATACTGAGCAGCTGCCCCACACAAACCCAGTTGCATATCTCTAGCAAAAGAAAGACTCTAGTCAGAGATATGAATGGTTATTCACCCATCTGCCAAAAGAAATGCAGTGTGCCAGGTGGCAAACAGCAAGCATCATACATTCACTGATGAGGAAAGTTATAATGGGGAAACCAGGGAAACTGTGTTGATAGGAAATGGATAAAGATTGGGGGTCTGTTCTGTTAAACCCGCTGGATCCAGCGAGCACACTGACAAAGCTCACTTCCTATGTACAGCTCCAGATGTCCATGGAACTTTTATTTTTCCCCAGTTTTTCTTTCACGTAAGCAGAGAATGGTACTGCCACACCAGAGATTGTCCGTGGTCTGCTGGAGCTCTGAGAAGAAGGGAACCGAAGTGGTATATCTCTGCTCTGCCTCTCTGCAGTGCCAGCTGCCCTGGAAAGACTGAGGTTAAGAGTTGCAGCTATTGAGATCTTACATCTGGCTTTTAGGCTCGGGGATATGACGGGCAAGGTATGCACAGGTCACACCAGTTTTAGGGTTTCTCTTAGTTACACTTGGAATCTAAAAGGGCTGTTGTTAAGGAATAGAGGAGTATAGAGATATCTTTGATCCCCTGCCTAGACTGAGTGAGTTAGCTAAATGGTGAATATCTCACATTGTGCTATCATTATTGTTCATCATTGTGACAGGCCGGAAAGAGCAAACATAATAATTGATACAAGGCATTGTGTTAATGGCATTGTGTCTCAGCTTTAAATTGTTTAAGCGAAGCTTTTCTTTTATTTCAGTAACTCTCTGATAATTCTGTTAAAGCTTTCTTTTCTTCAGCCTTGAATCAGCATTTAAATAGAGACATCTTGTGTCCTCTGGCTGAAGTGGGCTTACAGGCAGGGAATGTCTGTGTTTGCATGTGTGTGTTACTCTTTCTCCCTCCATCAATATCCCTTTAGAGTACTGATTGTAGAGCACAGCTATGACTGAATGTTTTTCTTGAAACATCAGATAAAATTATCTAGCTAAATATTATTGTACACATATGCTACTTGTAGATGAAAACATGAATTTATCAATGTATTGTTCAAGAAATATACTGAGCTACTTTTCTTTTGCATTTTCAGAAATGCAGTGTTTTATTCCAGTTGAACCAACAGTCACTAGCAACCGCATTCTACATGATGTGATTTCTTTTATGAGGAGATAGTAGTGCTCATTTGCTCTGTGAAAATTGCCATTTCAACTTTTATCCTGAAGCATCACATATCTCTGTATTTTCTCCAATATATAGTAATGCATCTAGAAGCATGGAAGTGTAGTGTGTGAGGCAACACAATCCTTCCTCTGTAACCCTTCCTGGAAAATGCACTGTGTGTTAGGCCTGCTTTTGAAAATCAGAGTCATCAAAAAAGTAATATATTACAAAGAAAATTACCAGAAAATGTGACCATTCATGTAAAAATATTTACGTATAAAATTTATCTTTACTGATAGTGCAGTTCATGCGTGACACAAATAAAAGTAATCAACGTTCAGTCTTGTTTGTATGTTTCTTTTAATGTTCTTTCCCAGTGCCCTGAATGTGTAATGAATAGAAGCCCACGGATGAAGGCAGGTATATGGAAATTGTATTGTTACTTTACTAAAACTGAGGACACTTAATGGCCAGCCTCATGTTAGAGATAGAGAGGAGACTGCCACCCTCAGGGATGTCTAGACTATAAACTACGACCCATCTGACAACTCCATATAGGTAAGGGGTATCATGTCATCTGCCAAACCGACTCAGGGGGAATTTAATAAATCTTAGGGCAGTAGCCAACATTTCCAAGCAGTTATGCTCTTAGTTAGGGATTATGGAAACCAAGGGGGTATTAAACTAACTTTGTTTCTCCAGAGCAGCACTGTGATCTGTACTGACTAGAAGAGGTAGATGTCAATGCTGTCAAACCTCTCATATACTCTGCTCAATTTTATTGTGTGGCCCTGAAGACTTTCCTCATCATCTTGTGTTTGCTTTGTGTGTGGGGTAGCAATGTGAACGGTATGAGAGGTTGCCTTGGATCTGCCCCCTGAATCGGTGAAAGAGTCCAGGAGGATATGAGTGAATTCTTCCATGTGAGTCAGGCTTTGAAACAGGTGTCCGGAGGGGTTGTGGACCCTCCATCAGCACTGGAGACATTCGGAACTAAAATGGACGAGGCCCACTTCAGACCTGTCTACTTTTGTTAGGAATTGCAATGGGAATCTCGATTGGTGTAAATGGGATTATATGGGTGTGGAAGCACCACAGGAACAATGGGAGAAGGACTATAAGAATGGCAGCTGATGGCACCCAGATTAGGTCATCAGGATAACAGTACACATCTACATGCAGCTTCTCTGGACACCCACTTCAGGAAGCAGGTCAGTGAGTAAATCCTGATGACTCAGAGGTAGGACAGGAAGAAAATGTTGCTTGCTGTTGGTGCCTATAGACAACAGAAAGGCACATGCAGCAGCAGCAGCACATGGTTGCCAACCTGAATAGAAACCAGAAGTTAGGATGAGGACTGGATAGCTGGCATCCCTTGTCCACCATGTTATCACAAGGAATGTATCACCATTATGAACGCTGGACAGACTATTTGGTTACATATGCCTTGGTGCTTGTGAGTACATAGGTTGGAGTGAGATCAACACCCTCCTGTTCTGTAAAGCTCACACTGAGCTTTACTAAACTGTTGGGACACAGTGTTGCAAATATTGTTTTCTAGACTTTTCAGGAAGTGGTTTGAACCATATGGCTTCCAGTGGTTCCTTCCAATCTAAAGTATTCTCTGATTCTGTAACTCGAATGCAGAAATTAGTGGAGTACATTCCATGATCTCCACTGCACAGGAGGTAAGATCAAAATAGTTTTATTGTCCTTTCTTAAATCTTACATTTTTGTCTTAATTGGTTTCAGCTACCCATGTCCTCACAGGTAAGGATTGAGTTTTTTGTTTTCTTTTTAAAAAATGGATTTACCCAGGTACAGGGGGAAAAAAAAACAAAAAAAACCCACAAACAAAAAAACCCAAAACCAAACCTAAGCATTTTCAGAGCATAAAAATGAGTTTCATATTCCTAAGAGGCATTATTTTGACCATCTGTTAAATAATCTTGCACTGGAAAAAATTCCATTCAGTGAATCTTTTTGATCAGAAGGCTGTAAACCTCTGAACTTCAGGCACCTGGGCTTGAAATGTCATCTCAGTTGTTGACTGAGACAGGATCAATCACAAACAGTGAGGATTATTTATCCACTTAAAAAAAAAAAAAAATAGTGCCCAGACTGAACTCCCCAATTTGCAGACCACATCCTGTCATGTTCTTCACAGTGCTGAGCTGACTGTATGAAGCTGGAGCCACAAATAATCTCTGTCATTCATCTTTACTGTCATGTTGCTGTACATATGGAATGAAGGCATGTCACTCAAAATCATGCACCTCTGTCAACTCTACTGCAGACCAGGAATTGTGCTTATTGGTTTGCTTGTCTGGGAAAATACTGTTTCTCTAAAAACACTGAAGGATCTGCTATGAACCCCATCATCTGCTCCTTGTGCAGCCTTTACCCTTAATAGAATTTCCTGTTAAAGGAAGCAAGCCATCTGTCATGTTGTTGGTCTGACAACTCGGAGTAAATGTTGTGAACGCATCTCTTCTCTGCATCGCTCTTCTCCCTCCCCAATCTCTCCTGTTGTGGGGTTTTTTTGAGATTTTGTTTTGTTTTTATAGCTACTAACACTTGTGATTGCTCTTGATAGTGAGATAATTTGGTTATGCAACAAAATAAAACCATTTTCTCCTGAATTTTGTTTTGGCTGGTTTTCTAACATTTTACTGTAGCTATTTTAGTGGTATTTCCAGTATCAAAATTAATTCCATGTTTTGTTCTTCCATCCTCTCCTGCTTTATCGTTAATATTTATCATGTTCATTCTCATCAGTGTGGTGGGCAACAGAGGCTATATATCCCTTCTCCATTTCTTTTCATATTCAGATTAGTACCAAATTTTGCTATCATCTATTCTTGCATAATACACAAAATTTTCCTCACCTTCCATGTCTGCTTGTGCCTTAATACTTTCTTACTTTAATTCCTGTAACTTGTAACCTATTCTCTCCTATCTGACTTGACGCTTCCATTGCTTCCCTTCCCTTTATCTAAATCCCTTGTATCTTAATTTTCTTCACTTACCTCACTCTGTCCAGTTTATACATAAAACTCCTTCAGATTGATCATACTGCTGGCCTCTCTTTTCTCTAATTCAAAAGTCTCTTCTGTGAAGATCCCAGGACTCTGAGATAGCAGTCTTATAGTCTGTGCTCAGTTACACTCATGCAACATCAGTAACTCAATGGAATTGAGCTCAGTGGCTTTCCACAGGTATAAGCAAGAGTAACATTTACTGCAGAGTTCTAACAAAAGGTAGTGGGCATTTACTTTGAAGGTCCTTTTTTGTTCTATTTAGATTTACTGCTTAATGATGTTGTTATTAAGGTGTCACTACAAGGTGTCATACAGTCTTTAAAGACAATTTTAATGCATGTTACTTTATTTTCCTTTTCTGTGTAGTTTTAAGTTAAAATTTTTCCACGTAAAATGGCTAAGGGTTGTTATTGATGGTGAGTAAGATCTATAGTTCTTTCAGAACCACTGGTGTAATAAGCCAGTGGTTCCACCTGGTATGTTCACAGAATACAAGACACATCTGAGGCTGCAGTGTCTCATTTGGACATGATACCAAATCTATGTGAGTGTATCAAATACTTCATTCACATAATGTTTGATCAGTAAGTCCTTCAGACTTGATATCCTGCCAGTGGGGCTGCCACAATTTGTGTATTCATAAACACTGCCCTTGAGATCTTGTCTGCTTCTTTCTGGACAACCCAGTGTATTAATAAAAGAAGTTTATCTTTCTGGGTAGGGAACAGTATCTTGCAGTTTTTATGAATTACTAGATTGTCGTCATATTTTTTTACTGATGATGTTCCCTGGTTGGAATAATATATTATGAAGCACAGCTGTTTCTAATACTTAATAATGTGACAATTAAAAAAAAATATTTTTTTTCCAATAACAGAGCCAAGGAGAAATTAATGGTTGTTTGTGTCAGTCTCCTAGTCAATTCAATCTGACTTTTGCCTTAGGGTTTACAGATTTAGGAACTGAATAAATGAGGCTGTAACAAATTTTAGAAACATCAAAAAAGGGTTTATTCTATGAAACAGAAACCAAGAAAAGCATGCAGTACTCTTCTAGTGCTTAATTCTTTCAGCTTTCTCCCTGTTACCCCGATAAACAGGAATTTTGCCTGAGAAAGTCCTGCATGTATGTCCTAAGAAAATGTTTGCATCCAAGATTTCATTTCTGCTGTCATTTTCCAAGCTAGTCTCAGTGAGAAGATTTGATGAACGAATCCCTCGAGTTGTTTTTTATAACACGCCTTTAGAAGTACAGGCTACATAAGGAAAGCAACAGGAAGAAGTCTTTTTTTTTTTTTTTCCCAAACAAAGGGCTTTTTTAAGACAAAAGCTGATGTGATTTGTTCACATTATATTTGCAAGTGTTGCACCTCCTTTGGTTGAATCACTCTTGGTTTACTCAAGAGGATTTAGTTTACAGTATCTCTGTCTAAGGAATTATCAGTATGCCCTGTTGCCATTTTGCTAATCACAGGGCTTTTAACCACTCTGGCCTAAAAGTAAAGAATACTTTTATTGCTGTGTTACACCATAAATTGTATCACTGGAAATGCTCTACAGAGCTTTTTATTTTATGCAGTTGAGTGGCATTGCTGAAAGCTAGAAATTTGGGCACAGACAGCGTGATATTCTAACACCTTTTGCTGTAGAAAAGGAATGCTTCATTAACAAGGCAAAACTGCCACTAGGACTGGCTGAAGTAAGTCAGATATTTCAGTCTGAATCATTTAGTCAAAAGAATTTCACCAAGGGGTAGGCATGGTCTGGCAGTCCTTTCCCAGATACTCCCATTCAATCCAGTGGGATTGCACGCATAGCTCTGCGTTTGGTACGAGAAAGCAGTTTTGTCCTTAGAAATCTATCTTAGATGTATATGCAAAATTTTTTGTTTGTTTAAAGCTGTAACTGTTAGCATGTTCAACTAATCTGCAAGCTGCAAACTTCTGTCTGAATGCCATGCTTACATGGTCATTTGACTTGATCTGGTATGTAAAGCTGTGGTTTTTGCTGTGTGATGGGCTTTTTGCAGCAGTCATTTGGTCTGGTGAATCCACATAACATAAAATTCACTATCTGAGCAGCTGCTTCTCCCTCAATCCATCTCTGTCTAATGATCCATCCATATAGCAGTGTTCTGTGAAGGCCTTTCAGAAACAGGAGTTTCTGAGGGGAAAAATCACAAAAGTTGGAATTTTTTCAAGCCTTCTACTGCAAGCCTTGTTGCTTCAAACATACAAGATATTAATGGGTATGACAGAACTTTAGAAGGCATCTGTATGGAGGAACAGCCAGGCATGATGTGAATAGCAACATTTCCATCAAGTTTTGAGTAAGTGGAGATGGAAGTCTCCATTTTCTGTGGTTACTGATCCTCTGAGATACCAGTTCAAACTGAGACATACCTAAGTTTGGAAACTCTGAGAATAAAAGGTAATAAAACTTTTACTGTCTTCTAGAACATCTCCTATCACATTTCAAAATGCAGTCTTCCGTGAGTTAACAGTGTACAGTGACTGGTTACAGATAGGCAAGATATCGGCACAGGTTGTAGACAAACCTCAGCATATTAGCACAGGATGATGGAGTGGGAAACGGTACAGTTTGGCTCAGTCTCCCACAAACCAGATTAATTTAGCTCATCCAGAACTATGTGTTGTTATAGCTAGGTTGCTTCCAGTACCAGGTCTGGCTCTGCAATTTAAAGCGTAGATGTACTCACTGTTGTAAAATATATCCACCATAATTAATGGGAAATGCCCTTCAGGGTGCACTTTCTTAGGGTGTGCTTTTGGAAAGAGCCCTCCAGAAGCAGAGAAGGACAAATATGAGCTCAGAAGTCCTCAAGGAATACTGTAATCATTTGACTCTAGAGAAGGGACTAGAACTGGATTTTACTCAGTTTCACAGAGAGCTCCTTTTGTCAAGAAGCCAAGCCCAAGGAAGAAGGTATATTTTAACTTGCTACAAATTACATGGTCTGTGTTTGCAGAAATGTGAAAAAGTCATAGGTTCACAGTGAGTGCTATGCTGCCTTTTGCACTGATTATTAGTGCAATACTTGCAATTGTATAAACCAGGGTCTAGTAGGCTAACAGCAGTATGCTGTACTGGTGCTTCAAGCATGGAGCTTTCCATGGAAAAGTAACAGCATAAATAAAAAAGTAATGCTTCATAGCTTCTGGATAGATAGTACATCTCTATGGCCTTTTTTTCTACATCTTCAGTTCTTTACAGATTGTATGCATTCAGCACACTGGAAATTAAGACATAGTGAAATATGTGTTATCACCTAATGGCTGGTAAATAAGGTCACTTAGTAACACATCTTTCTGGTATCCCTTTTTGGAAAAGAGACATGTAGTAGAACATTTAGAAGCCTCCTATTCCTTAAGTAAAAGCAGAGGAGAGGAGATTCATTATTTAAAATATTTTAAAGAAAACTCATTTAAAACGTCTGGTATTTTAAGATGCTCTTGGTTATGTTTCTGTTCTATCAAAAAATCTTTAGTTAGTAGAAGGCAAGAATGTTTTTAATTTCCTGCTTTATTCCAGAAGACTCAGCCAAGCTGCTCATTTGTGATAGTGTATAGAAAAAATGATATTGTTGGGAATACTCACTGAAAAGCTGCTGTGTTGATGATGGGATTTATATTACATTAAGTAAAATTCAGAACTTGTTAGTGTTCTATTTTCTAGTTTTTTCTAGCCTTGTACTATATGTTGGAAAACACTTAAACTAAAATGCCCATTCATTATTACCAGTTAAGAAAATACCAATACCCAGTCTCAGTCATTAATTTACACTAAACCAGGTAAATAGGCAAGTGTAATGACTCTCTGTGGACTGTATTGCTTTTTAAACATTTATAATTCCATTTTATGTTCTTCTTATCTGTTTTGTGTTTATTGTTTTTTCCTTTCTTTCTAATGACTTTAAGCTGTGTTTCTGAATATGCCTTGATTACTTTCAAAATTTCTGAAGCAATGCTTTCCTCTCCTGGATTTTGTATTTTAAATATGCTCAACTGGCACACTTCAAACATTTTCATTTAGTTTAACCTTTCAACTGCTGTAGTTACAAATGACATCAAAATGCTGCAGCTCTGTGCAAAGCAAAGAAAATTTCATACCCTCCTTTGAGTTTGTTAGACTTGACCAGTGTAAGTCTTTTGGATGATGGAAACTTTGAAAAGTTCAGGTTGTCCTTGTCCCAAAATAGAAGTAGTTGACTCTTGCTGAAATACATTTTCCAACTTCTTTGCAGATTCATATTGTTCAGATTTAGACTTGATTGGATTACCTGCCGTTGTGGCAGTATATTTCTATCAGAAACACGTGAGAGAAATATACAGCATTCTTAACTGGATTTTGATACACACTATGGACAAATTGCCTGCTACTTTCTCCTCCTCTTATCCAGTCTGAAAGGTGCTTCAGGCCTGAACACGCTCCAAGAAGTAGCACTAGTCTCAGGGCAACCCCTGATGACCATGGTGCCTTCAGAAATACCTAAAGGATATCCTCTTTCAGCTCATCCTCAGCAGATTCCTGTGTACTTTAGGAATGATGTAGGATGGGATGACATACACATAGTAAGTAGAGCCAAATTTTCTTTTGCCCACTGAGGAAAAGTTGACCCAAAGTCTGAAGTCTGGCGGGGGGCTAACTCTTCAAAGCTATCTCTCAAGGAGACATTGAGACTACCAATGGAGAGGATTTCTCTTGGGAAATCAATTGTACCAAAGTGGTTCCTTACAGAGTGTAGTCTCTGTATTATTACTATACAGAGAGTCTCAGCCCATGAGGATTCTTTCCTTTGCTTGAAATACTTCATCCAGTAGCACTTAAACTCTTTCACTGACAGTTCACAATGAGTAAAAAAATGCCCCATTTCACCGCTAAATAACATGTTAAAAGCAGAGCAATTCATATCAGTGTCCCTGAAGTTTTAACTCCTTTATAAACATTAATCTGAGTTAAGCAAATCTCACCAGCAGAACACTCCGGTGATGCTGAGACTACGGGTGTAGCACTTCATGAGCTTTGACAATCTTAGATTATTCACAGTAGTTACAAAGGTAACTTGGACTAATACTTAAACCTACTCTTGTTTAAGAGTATTCCTGTATTACCTAATGGCATAAAATAAAAGCTGTGCATATCATTTTGCACAAATTAATTTAACTCCTATCATCCACTTTTTAAATACATACAATTTTATGTTATGTACCTGCACCTAGAATGATGGGTGTGTATGAAGTAACTGGTTTTTGTAGTTTAGTAGTTTGCATGCAGCAGCCATGTAACTGTGAAGCCCTGCTAGACAGGAGTTACTGTGATGCTTCTTGTGGAGTCATTGTGATGCTGCTTCATTTTCAGCAGAAGTACTCAAATAAAAATTAAAATTAGCTACTGACAAATAATTTTCTTCTGTATTTTCTAAAGGCCATAGAGGTCATAGATTGTAATTTGCTTATAGTTGGTATAAAAACCTGACAAGAAGTTTTTCTTTTTTATTATTTGAGGGAACTTGCATTGCCAAAGAAAAATACTTACGAAAGTTAGCTAAAAATAAGCCTGTTTGTTGCAGGGTAATAGTAACAAGTGCTTGAAAAAAATGTGCAGTTAAACCCAAATTTGATACATTTCTAAATTATTTCCCTTGTGTATAAATCAGGCCAAATGGGCTTTTTCCTGCAAATACTTTGTTAGAGGGCAATACCTGTTACAGTCAAAGTTAATGTCTCCTTATTGACACTTGTCTGCTGGGATCATTCAGTTCCCAGAAATGCAGTTGAAGACATACGATGTAGCTTTACCACATGTCAACAAGATCTAATATTATATTTCTCATAACATCTGGGGTATTTTTTGTGTTTACTCTTTTTTAAATACATCAATAAGGTTTTTAAACAAAATTTTTCTTAGCTACATCATTGCAATTCTAGTCATATACAATATGTCAAGTGAGGAGGGAATATGTGCCAACTATGGCTATATTGCCAAAATAAAGATGATTTTAATCCCAGCAGTAAGTATTTTCAGATGTGTGCTTTAAGTGAACTAAATTAAATACTAGTTTATTCAGGTTAATGTTCTGTTTCCTCAGACACCTCCCTTTTCTTTTCAAACTGTTGAGACTATCTGCAACTTAAGATAGATTAGATTTTGGTTGCCATCTTTTTAAAAAAGGTATGTTGGTGGAAGAACAGGTCTGGAAAAGTTGTTTATAGGTGGAAATCTGTATTGGATTTGGATTTTTTTTTTTTTTTGACATATGGTTTTCAAACGTTCCGTGACTGGAGTAACTGCAGTTGATTTTACTATCTTCCTTTCCACATGGGGTAACATCAAATTCTGAGCAGTAGTTAAAGCAGAAAACTTTGTTATGAAATACATGTAAACAGTACATAAACTTCAGTGTCAGTACTGCCCTGTATAATCCTCCACCCTTTTTATTTTCTGTATGCACTAAACTCTTGAGAGAAAATAGACAATATAGTGAAATCTTTACACATAGCCGTATCCTCAAAAGTGTCTGAAACAGAATGAACTCAGTTAAACATACTTGAGTATTAGATGAATTGCTCTTAATGTTAATAGAAAAAGCAAGAAGTACAGCTTCATTTCTAGTCTATTCCTGGGATTATTTTCAGCTCCATTAGGACAAAGGTAATGCAACACACTTTCTATTTAAATATTTTTAAAGTTAACTGGAACTTATTATAATACATTTAAATGATTCCCCTGTGTGAAGAGGAATTTCTCACTAAATTATGTAATCAAGATTAATTTTTGGTAATTTTGTCTCACCTAGTCCCTCTCAAATATATGATATCAAAAATATGCCCAAAGAAAAATAATTCTGTCATATTTTGGGGATCTTACATTTTTTGTCTGTCATTTCCAGTACAACAGTCATTTTTAATAAAAAGAAAAAGTTATTTGCTTGTATTTCTGCACTTATTTTAATTACCTACATTCAAGCATACAATAGTGAGCAAAAGAAGGAGGTAAACTTCTATGGTATTATCTTCATATATTCTGAAACCTAATACAAAATCATATTGGCTTTTAATAGTGCCTAATTTAAAGATAAATGCTAGACATATCTGTAGGTCATATGATTAAACATTTATGCCTATATTAAGAAATACTGGGAAGCTTTTTATTTATTTATCATTTTGTATCTTTTCAAGTCATATTCTAGAATCAATGTCCTACAGTCTGTTCAATTCTCAGAAGAGCTTCTAAAGGACACAAAAACTAAAGCAGAGAAACAGAACTCCATCTTATTTGAGAAAACTGCCAAAAAACACCCCTACTACAAAAGAGGAGAACGTCTGACCTTTTCCTAAGATAATAGTAAAGTCACGATTTCTAGTGTGAAATATATTATTGGAGTAGTTTGTTTCTTGGTTTCAGAGTGATAAAGGAAAAGTCATTGGCAGTGAGAAAACAGTACAACAGAAAATGCCCAAGTAAGCAGGTTGTGAAACAATTAAAAATAATTTTAAAAGGGACTGATTGTTTAACTAGCATATTTCCAAAATTAAATGTTACCTCTTTAGATACAAATTTCAAGCCATCTTTTCACTTATCAATTTAGTGTAATTAATAGTCTGTTTAAATCAAGTCAGCTATTAAGAGATCAGATCCTTTGTCCTTTATTAGTTTTATTCTTAAAACAGCTACAAAGCAACCCACAACCGTATGTCACATTAAGTAGTCATTCAGCATATTGCTATATAAATAGCTCATTAATTATATATGAGGGGAAAATCTCTCTTAAGAAATACTGGAAGAGATTTTGCTTGTGTCTACAAGCCTAACTAATAAAACATTTTTTTTTCTACATCATAGTCAGTTTTAAGATTCATATCAATAATGTAGTAGCCTCTAGCTAGAAAGAAAGTCATTGAGGATAGTAGGATTTCAGTAAGGCATTCCCTGTTTATTCATACCATTTTCCACTACTACCTGACACATAACGTGAGTTATTGGAATAACAAAAAAGGATTGCACATAATATTGTTAAGAGGAAATGGAGTCTGGTTGATATCAAATATGCACTTGCAAAGGATTAGACAGTACCTGAAGAGCCAGCATCACAATATTAATTAAAGTGAACCCTGTGTTAGATTAAAATATCCCTACTTACCAGGGGAGGAAATATTTTTTAAAAAATAATATTAAGTGTTGATTTTTATATATATATATATATATATATAAAAGAAGGCGCATTAATATTACATGACTTATCATATTGATCAGAGATCCATGAACTCAGCTTTGAATATGAAAAGCTATGATTTTCTGTATTTTGTCTTTTTGTGATATTAATGTAGAGGATTGAGAGAGATCAGGTAAGACTCTAAATATTGTAACAATAACTTCTGATAAAAATACTTATATTTGGTATTATTTCCTTGTGAAGCAGTCAATAATACATAAATGTTTCCTGTATATGTTGCAGGGTTTCTCTTTTCTGCACAGATTTGAGAAATAACCTCATTACCTATCCTATTAAAAACTATGTTTTTGTGAAAAGAATTGAGTCATTTTTCACCACAGTTTATATAGCTGACCATAAATTGAGCATGGATCAGTACGCCACATTCTGTAACTGTTGTGCAAAGTCTCACGTTGATTAGAGTTGACAGTGAAATGCCCATTGTTAAAACCCATCCAATGTTAGCAGAAATGTGGCATGAAACAGGTTGAACATGTGATAGCTGCTGGCACTTTGAACGTAGTCTATTCAAATGTCAGATTAGTAAAGCAGTTTGGAGGGTTTTTTGCATTGTGTTTAACACAACTGGAAAAATCTAGTGTGATGGTCATTTCCTGCTGAGTCAGAATGCAGCAAAGCTGCTCGAATGTTGTTGCAGTGGCCCACAGGAGATGGTTGCTTTCTGGTCTGTGCTGGAGAAGAGACTGCAGTTTGTTTGGAAAAGTAGAAGTGACCAAAGAGCTTCTATGAGATTTGTGAAGGAAAGTATTTCGATATGTTTTTAAAACTCTCCTTTCAAAGCACAGTTTATCTCTTCGGCTTTTGGGTTTGTTTGGGAGTTTTTTTGGTGTGAATTGCTAACAGTTGTGAATATGTGGTTGCTAGAAGAGATAGCACTTCAGACTGTTTAGTGCATAATATTGAAAGAGGCTTAAAATCAACAACAGATCTGTAAAGATAACTCTGGATTAATTTACAGAAATAATTTTAGTAAATGGGATTTACCCAATATATTTCTCTAAACAGAAATCTTAACATATGGTTATGGTACGAGAAGTTGGACTACTTCCTCTTTCGGAGAAAACAGACTGAAAAGTCTCCCAGCTGTATTCCTGCTCTACTCATTTTGTTTCCCTCCTTTCCACCAGTTTTTGGCCGTGTGGAGAAGAATAGGCATTTCTTGTGTTCCCTGCAAGTGAACCTTTGCAAGAAGTTCTTTTTCTTGGAAAGTAAGTTTCTCTGTATTTATTAATCTCTCTATAATTTTTCCTTCTCTTATTCACTAAAGACACTTGGCTTGCATTTAGAGGAAATTTTAAAAACCTTTGAAAACATCGTATGTTGGCTAGCTCCATGGATGATATCTTACAGAAGTTAATTACTGACCTCATGTATTTGGTTTAGGTTATATGTATATATAGGAAATATTGGCAAATTCCTTTCACAGAAAGGAAGTGTGAGAGATGAGTGATAAAAGGTTGGTTTGATAAACTGGGCAAGGATGATCTTTCGTTAGGGAGGAGAAGCACAAATTTCCTATCTACTTTGCCCTGTCAGCATGACTGAGCTCCAATATTGAGGGTTTCATCTACAACTAATTGCTTCTGGCCTCTCATAAGAACACTTTGTCTATGCAGTGTTTGATAGATGAGTGCAAAGAGGGGCCGTAACATGTTGCACAACCCATTCACCTTCCTTTCCACACCTGGAATGAAAGCCTACAATCTGCAGCCTGCAACCCAGCAGTGATGAGTAGAAAACTGATGGATAGACAGTGGCCTATTCAGGCTGGTGTAGTCCATTGCACTCTGTCTGGCCATGCCTGGGGTCACATGCAAGAGCTTGCTCTTATTTATTCCGTGTGGTTCTGTGGGTGGCCCCCCTCTTGCTCTCAAGGGAGGATATTCCCCCTGCTTCTGGGACTGCCCCCCAGCAGTCAGCTGGAGCACGGTGGGGACTGCTGGCAATCTTCTGCCATCCAGAAGCTTTTCTCCCTTTCTAATAAAAGGGTCAGGTAGAGGAGTCTGCAAGGTACAGGATGGGTATCACTGGGAAGGGGAAGAGAGGGACTCAGAGCTCAAGCAGCAGCAGGAACATGGACATGAACAGGATCACGGATTCACTCTTGCAGTGCTTAGACAGAACTCCTACAAAAGACAGATGCTTGTCCTAGTATAATAGATGTGCTTGTTCTTGGATAAACTGCAATGGATGCTGTTATCATTGTACACATCTAGTAGTTTATTTTTGTTTATTTTGTTTCAAAGCTGCTATGTGCTACATAATAGAAACAGGAATGAAAAGCTCTGCAATTGAATGGTGTTGATCTCATCAGACAGGTTCTGTGGAAGACAGAATAGCAGAAAGTGTCTAGGCTTTCTTGTAAAAAGGAATTCATACATTAAATGAAAGAATTATTATCTAGGAGAGATGCTTAGCTACATAAGCAACTGTTAGCTTGATTTCTTATTCAGTAAAGACCAAAGCTTCTCAAACAGATCACATAAAGTGAATTCAGGATACCAAAACATGGAATCACAGAATAATTTGGTTTGGAAGTTCTCTCCAGCCAGGGTCCAGTCCCCTTTGCTTAAAGCAGGGACAAATTCCAAGGTAGAGTGGCCTAACCAGGGTTGTATCGAGCCAGTTTTCAGTATCTATAAGGTTGGAGGTTTCCTTTCACCTCTCTCTGACCTTGTTTCAGTGTTTGAACACCTTGTGAATTTTTTTTTTTTTTCCTAATACCTGATTGAAATTTCCCCAGTTACAACTTGTGTCTGTTAGTATCAAACAAGCTGTTGAGACACCTCTATTTAAAAATAAATAAGCTCAAATGGAAAACTGGACATAAGGAGTAGTAGTTTGAAGTAATTAAAAATATCAGAATTAATAAAAATAAACACAGTGCTTTAAAAATAGACATAGGACCTCACTTTGATCTCAAGTCAATAGCAATTTTGCACTTGAAGTGAAAGAGGTTAGACTCATCATAGGATTTGCACTCAGGAATTTTTACTTGACTGCCCACTGGATGTTAAGGTCAGAAAGAACATGCAGATTGCAGCCCAATATGTAAAAAAACCCAAACACTAATGGAGTATTGGAGCATATAATAGAGACATACCTTCTCATGGCATCATAAAAAAGTGGCTCACACATACAATCCCTTTTTTCTGTGTAGCATTGCAATTTCTCTTGCTTTCAACACGCAGCAAACAGAAGTATGTGAATTGTCACCTTTCTAATGGGGGAACAGGATTCAGAGGGCAGCAATTAATCTATTCCCTACTTTAATTCCTTATTCTGCCCATTTCCAGTAAATACCCACCTGGAAGACATGAAAAAGACAAGCTAGAAAATCTTTGACACAGCGTAGAAGTTGCTTGAAGGAGTAGCTGGCCATATTTCTCGAGATATGTCTAATTTTCCCAAGAAATAGGGCTAATTTGAAGTCAAATTTCTTTTAAATACTCAGTTTTCTTGTATTTTTAATAAGTCTATGATCAGAGAACTTTTTAGTATATGTGGTGTATATAATATCAGGGCAGTATTAATTAAGCTCAGAAAAGTTTCAGTTCTCGGCAGAGAAAAAATGAGCAGGAAAGTGGGTATTGAGAAAGAAAATTCCCTAAGAAATCGGAAAAGCAGAAAAGACAGAGAAAGCATTGAAAACCACCATAGAGCTGAGAAGGTAAAAAATTTATGAATAGCATTAATAGGAATTAGTGATTAAATTTTAATTTTCAAAGGAAAAGATGTGTAAATGAAGAATAGTAGTAAGCAGTAATCACACTAGAACACATAAGGAGAAATTCAGCATCTAAACTTAGCCAAATTAAAAATGATCAATGATGATTTATTACTGATGGATATGTTAAAGAGACTCTGTGAAGAGAGAAAGATGATGAAAGTAGCTCTTTGTTATACAGTACATTAAAATAAAAGTTTGAAAATAATTGGTAGAATAGGTCATGACAGAAACTACAATAGGAGGATCACTGTCTTCTGGAAATTAAGCTAATGGTCCCAGTTTAGCAACTGGGACATTGCTAGGCCCAGGGACTTGTTACTCCTTGTATTAATGCTAAATTTGTCCACTTAAAGGGGATAGAATCAGGAAAATACTTTCAGTTTGAAAACTGATGCAGACAGAAGTGATTCATGTCTGAATAGGATTGGTTGTAAAGTGGGCTGGTTTTTTGTGAAAATCTGGAAATATTTATTAGAAAGATAAACACTAAAATACAAAGATTTTCTAGTTCAGAGTTTTCAGAGGAAGGTCACAATTTTCCATGAGAAGCAGACACATTTTCTGGAAGATTTTTGGTTAATCCAAAATCTAGTTTTATGTCATAGGACAGCATTTTCCAGCCTTAGCTATGAAGCATGAACAGATTAGTAATCCTAATTCACCTCAAATACAGAAAATGGATCATACTCGAGATGTAAACTTTCAAAACCATCACTTGTTTTGTTTGGCTTCTTAACTTTCCAGTGATGTTTCGCCTTCCTGTAGGCTGGCATTTCATTTTTTTATGTCCATTTTATAGTTTCTTCATCCTTTGGAAAGTTAGCATCTCATGGCATTTATATATGCTTGAAAGTCATCTAGAAGATGATATTTGGAATGAAATAGAAAGAGTAGTAGGAATTAATAAGGAAGTACACAGTATAACAAAGGATAAAGGATAGGTTATAAGATCTGTAAAAGATGTACTTTTTCTCTCTTTTAAGATGTTTAGCTTGTACACTCTGAAAGTAATGGATCAGCCTTCTTGTATTTGCCTTGCCTAATGGAACACACCACAAATATAGTCACAGTACAAATAATAAAAACAACAGTAAGGCAGAGACGAAAACTTTTAAAGCACTAAAAAATAAGTTGGAAGAGGAAGAAAAAAGAGTTACGAAAATTGAATGGGGAGGGGGCCATGTCTGGCATAAATTCTTAGAAAAATACTTTTTTTTTCTTCACTATGTTTTTTTCATACTGCATTGTCTGAAGCATAACATCTATGTTTTAAAATCCAGGAGGCGAGTTTTAGAAATTATGTTACTTACAGAAGCTATATTGTGCAGAATGTTAAGAGAGAAAATGGAAAATCCTTAAAGCACAGTAGGGAACAAGAGGCCCATGAAAGTGACTTCACTGTACCTGATGACTGGCAAGTAAAAAGTATTGCCAGAAGGGACATGTTGTTTAAAAGAGAGACCTTCCTGCTTTTTTCTCAAAAAAAGAACAAAGATCTGAATGCTTGGAGAAAGTAAAAACTTCCCAAGGAAAAGGGAAAGGAATCAAACATTTACTAAAACTAATAGTCAAGAAACAAGTTTGTGGAAATAGGCCACCTTTTTTATATTCTGTGTGCCTGATATTTACTGATAATGCAAGAGGCAGCTAGACACAATCCCCATATGGGGACTGTGGCAAGTTCCTTGCTACTCTAGCAGTGAAGGAATGAGTTTCAAAGCCTCAAAAATGCAATGCTGCACCCATCTCTGTGAACAAGTATATGCCTGAATCTGGGAGAAGTTTTTATCTTCTGGCAGGCAGATAGAGCTGGTTTTGTAAATGCTGGTAATTATTGGTCTCCAGAGTACATAGTCCTGGTTAATGTTTTGTTTATAATACGTGGACTGTTTCCTGAAGCCGTGAAAATGCACGGTTACAAACTATGACAATATATTTGTTGAAGTGAGACTGACGGGTCTGGTGGCAAAAACGCTGTGCAGAATGGAAGTGCAGCAGTGCAAGCGTGCCGTGGGCATCTCCTGAGCTGAGGTGTGAAACAGCTGCCGCAGCCACGCAACACTTGAAAGCCCGTGCATCTGGTAAATGCCCTTGAGAGACACCTTAGCTTTCACCCTAGCATCCACAGATTAAAGGAGATATTTGTTGCAAACTAAAGAACCCTATTTTCACAATCTGTGTTCAGCAGTTGGGCGGAGACAGAGAAATGAGCTGTTCCACGAGCAGCAAAGTTAATAAAGCCTGATCTTTTCCAAATTTGACCTAGGTCCCCCCATAATTCTTTACAATAACTCCAGCCCTCTTCCATACCCGCTCTGCTCCCCATAACTACTTCCCCCAAATATCGCCAACTTCCCCCTGTGTTGCCTTCCCCTCTAGCTGAGCCACAAGGCAGCATGCTGCCTGTTCAGAGCAGAGGCTGGGTCTGCACTGGCTGATCACTGCCCTCCAGGATAAATGATAGTTATTATCAATACCTCTCCCTCTCCTCTACCCAAATGCCAGTGTTCACTACATTTTTAGAAACATTGTTATCTTCAGTACTGCTGCCCCTCCTACGATTTGTTTGAAATTGGACAGCAGGTTCACAATTTACCAAGAAAGACAAAAAGCTCCAGGGGTCAGGTCTCATTTCCTTAGGAAACCAGGGTTTAAACAAACGGTCACAGATCAGTGATTAGATTACAGTTTCCGCTGAGGACTTCATGGGCTGAGCCAGTCAAAGTTACAAGTCTAAAACAAATGCATGCAGTGCGATACTAAGTTTTATCAGCATGACTGCTATATAGGCCCATATGCCACAGAAAAAAATACCTAGAGGTATTTTTAGCAAAGGAACCTAAGCTTGTAAAAAGTGGAACATGCATATTTCACCTGCTTCAGCTATTTCTTCCCCCCCCCCGCCCCCCCCCCCCTTTTTCCCCCCTTTCCTTTTTTTCCACAAAAATTATACATTGTCTTTTTCAGATGGATGCCTGCCTCAGAGTAAAGGACATGCAGTGCACAATCCCTAGTAGAAGCTGAAAATGGATGACACCTACTGATGCTTTTCAACAATGTCATCTCCACTTTTCTGGTTTGAGATGGGTGAGATCATCAGGAAAAAGTTCTAAAATAAGCCTGGGTGACCTCTTCATCCTTTGACTCCTCTTTCCACAAGTCTAAAAACCATCAGAAGAAATGACCAGTCAACTACCAGAGGAGTCTGTGGAGACCCAGAGCTCAGATGAGCTTGAGTGCAAGATCTGTTACAACCGCTATAACCTGCGACAAAGAAAACCAAAAGTGCTGGAGTGTTGTCACAGAGTATGTGCCAAATGCCTTTGCAAGATCATAGACTTTGGTGATTCCCCGCAAGGAGTCATAGTATGCCCGTTTTGCAGGTTTGAAACGTGCCTGCCAGACGATGAGGTTAGTAGTCTTCCTGATGACAACAACATCCTTCTGAATTTAGCTTGCAGCGGAAAGGGAAAGAAGTGCCTACCGGACAACCCAACAGAACTGTTGCTGACTCCCAAAAGGTTGGCATCTCTGGTTAGCCCTTCTCACACCTCTTCTAATTGCCTGGTTATAACAATCATGGAAGTACAAAGAGAAAGTCCCCAGAATCTGAACTCAACCCCTGTGGTGGAATTTTACAGGCCTACAAGTTTTGATTCTGTTGCAACTGTGTCCCACAACTGGACAGTGTGGAACTGCACATCTTTGCTCTTCCAGACCTCAATTCGGGTGTTAGTGTGGTTGCTAGGGTTGCTGTACTTTAGTTCCTTGCCTTTAGGGATTTATTTACTGGTATCTAAGAAAGTCACCCTTGGGGTTGTCTTTGTAAGCCTTGTTCCTTCGAGCCTTGTTATTCTCATGGTTTATGGCTTTTGCCAGTGTGTTTGCCATGAAGTTCTAGACTGCATGTCATCTTGATAACAAATACAGTAAAATAAGATGTATGGCCACATGTGTAGCATAGTTGATTTATCCTGTCTTTGTGTTCTTATTTATTCGTATTGTTGTTCATCCCACTAAATGAGAGCAGTGGCCCTAGTTATATGGTCCTTTTTTTCTACTTGATTTGATTCTCCTCCTCTTTTTTTAAAGCTAAATAATGGAAATAAAATTTACATGTTGATTCTAAAAGGCCAAGTTGTAGAAAGGGTTAGAGCAAAATGGCAAAACTTGATGCCTGCTGGTGCCGCCACTATTCAGATGAGTAGCCCTTTGCTCTATTGACTTGATTATGTCAGTCAAGGCTGCAGGATCCACCCTAGAATAAATTAGTAAAACAGGTGCCTTCCAGGTCAAAGTATGGCATCTTTTCATCCAAAGCATCTCACGCTTTGGAATATCTGTTATTTATCATTCTTTATCATTTATAGCAAATGAAACCTCTTTGTTAATATTATAAGAAGACAAGCTACCATTGCTTTTGTTGATTCTTGTCATAGCAAAAATATTTGTGGGAGGCCGGTGGTTGCAGATTTTTTGTATTCTGTGGCATGAGGAATCTTTTTTCACCATGCTAAATCATGTCTCCAAAACGCTTTCCCCAAACAGAAGCCCCCTTTACTTGTCATGTAGTTGCAGCTCCCTCTGAGATATTCCTGCTAATGAGTACTTCCAGGGGCCCAGCTACACATTTGCTCTTCTCCAGGTGCACTCATTTCAGTGTGCATACGCCTTAGGCTTCCCTTTGAGGGTTCAGAGCTCTGCAGACTTCTCTAGCTATGTTCTGTTATGCTTACACTCCCTCCCAGCATTTCCACCACCACACCATGTTTCCAACCCATTAGTCCTCCTACAAATTGCCTGACCACAACTTCACGCATAATCTCCTCTGTGGTAGCTACACTTGGAGAATTTGGCTTATGTGATGTTAGCTATCAAGATAGACTTTTATTCCCAACCATTAGGAAATGGACCTTCAATCACTAATACAAATTTCAGAAAAAATGTGAAGTAGTTAACTGTTTGGGTTTTTTTTCTTTCTGAGTTCACAGAATGAGCATTGTCAGGAGGTACTATGACCTTGGGAAGGTTTCTGTTTAACACATAGTCCTTCAAAATAAGTTTAATACCCTGAACTCCCTCTGTCACCATTGTGAGTTGATGGCACTCTAGATGTGGCAATTAGCATGTCTTGATTAGCTGAGTTCAGAGGAATTACTGATGACTTACCGTTCCACAAATAGGATCAGGCCCTGTAAGGCTTCCTTGTGTGTTGCATGGTTTAGGCTACTTTTTAAATTACTGGAAGAGCACAAAAATAATAAATTTTTAATGTTTATGTGTATAACTAGATCTAGTCAACATCACAGCTACAAACTCGTTTTCCTGTGCACGCCAGGGTAAAAACTGAGGAGGAGTTGAGCAGTGCAAGTATGGCTTTTGGGTCAGGCACAAGATTTAGTAATTTCAAGGTAGTGTAAGAGAGAGAATAGTTTGTTGCATGAAGACTGAACGTATGGCCTAACAATATATTTTTAGAGCAAACTGACTTTGGCAAGAATGAAAAATGCCAATGAGAGAAGCAGAGTGTAAGTGATTGTTGTCTGTCTCGAGAGGATTTGAAATCAAGCTGATCCAATTTTTGTAGATGGTGCAGGTGGTATCTGCAGTTTCATTCCTATTGCAAACATAGGGAAAAATGTGGAAATGTAAAGGTCCTGCTTTTCTTGACCCTTATTTTATAATAGTGCATATATATATGTGTGTGTATGTACATATAGACACATATGTAAGAAGAAAACTAACAACAAAATTACAGTTTTCAAGTGTATGGAGTTATGGATCTATGTACCGAATGATTAAAGAAAATATTTCAGAATTTAATGACTTGATAACAGTGATAACTAAAATATTTTCAGAATTCATAGAAATGACTATTCCTAAGTAATTGTTTTTAATGTTTGTGGTAAAGCACATTTAGTTAAAAGAGGTATCATCTCCAGTTCTGTATACTGCGAGGTTTGATTCATCTATGAACTCATAAATTTTAAGTATCCAACAACAATTATGTCAAAAAGCAAGAAAAATAGAAACCTATGTGGTTTTATAGTACTTCACAACTTTGGGAAAAGATGTATTTGTAGTGTTAAGGATTTATATGTTTTAGGATTTGTTCAATTTGTCCGAATATAGTGTCTCTAATAAAGGGCTGGCTAATAGAGGAAGTAGGTTTTGCAAATGTGTGACATATATGTATTACGTCTGTACAACATGTCTACAGTGCTACCTGTTGCCTTTTCCTTTTGATTTTCAGTTGATTATTTTAGCTCCAGCACCAGGTATTTTGTACTGTTTTAAAACAGAGCCTAATCTCTGCAGGATTACAGTGGTATCAGTTACACACCACAGCACAAATAAATACACTTACTATACTTCACTACTTTTAAGACTCCCGGCCTGTTAAATTTATGCTGTTATTTTAGAATGTGCTGCAATACTAATCCACTCAAAAATGCGAGTGTGCAAAACCATATTGATTGTATAGCTATTCTGCCGCTCTGACAGAGCACGTTATTACAGCTTTGGTCTCATAAAATTCCTATATGAGACCTATTGAGAATTGCTAGGAGGTCCAAATCTCAATTATTGGTGGAGAAGATATTTGCTTGTGTCTAAGACTAGAAGAACTTCAGATATTACTCTTTCATTATTTTTATTCTCCACCATCCTTAAGACTCAGAACTGAAAACTCTTTGTGTCCTCTGCAGTAGAATAACTCTGCTGAAGTCAGTGTAAATGGAGCTAGAATCAAGTCCTGTGTACCTGCTTGCCTGCCTGCATTTCCCACTCTGTGACTTTTTTCTCTCCTTGGAGAGTAATAGCTCCTGTGGCTGTAAAATACTGCTTGCACAACAAGACAATTCCCTTTCAGTAGCATTTTATTTCTGCTTTGCCCAGACATGTGACTCAAACGGATACAAAGTGTTATAGATTCATTACTACAGGATTAATTTTGTCCAAATGATTTTTTTTGTTTTAATTCCTGCTTATCCTATGGATGTGGACTGTATCCCTACCAGCTGCTTGTTTACAGTATACATGTAGTACTGCATTCCCTGAGGGCTGGGGCAGGATGATGCAGTAGTAGTCTCTGGGCATGACATCAGGAAGTATGTGCTGAGCTGGACCATCCTCTGAGCAGGATCCAGTTGAGGGATGAAGCTCTCCTGCAAGCGTGGCTTGAGCCCAGAGCCTAAAGGGCAATTCGCAGAGAGTGGGTTGTGTGGAAAGCAGGGCCTGTGGGTTCATGAACAGGACATGGGGCCTCGGGGCTGGAGGGTGAGCTGTGGCTAAGTTGTGCAAAGCAGATGGCTGGGACAAAGGGGCTGTGTTTTAAATGAGTTTGGGGTAGAGCTGCTGCAAACAGTTTCATGTTTTTCATACTGACCCTTCTGGGCTTTAAAATTCATTTGGGAATTAAAAGTCATTTGCTACTGCTGCTACAGTTGAGTATTTTTACTTTCCAAATGGCAAAGTATTGAACTTTATAATTTAAAGAGATCTTTAGATTTGGACATATGCCCTCTATTATGTTAAATGTTTAAAGCTACAATCTTTAAAACAGGATTGACCAAAATAAGGGCTGATGTCTTTGGTTTAGCTGCATTGTGAGCTTTGTCCTACTATATTGATTATGTGCCTGCCAAACTGTATATGCTAACAAAAAACACTTAAAACAGGTGAACTCTTGTCCTGATATAACACTGTTGGCAGACTTTGAGGATGCCAACATTTTACAACGTACCCAAGAATAGACGTTCTTCCCGATGGACTTTATTACCCAAAGACACAGATAAATCCAGCACAACCCAGCCAAATGGACCAGTACAGGAAAACACAACTTTCCAGCTAAATTACTTCAACCAGAGGAAGGTGAACTGAGGAGGTTCACAGGAAGGTGGATGATGTCATGTCTGAGGGAGTTCCTTGTTATTAGGATTCAGAACCATTATTTTTCCTAAATCTAACCATTTCCAGGGTTAGATTCAACTCACTTTTCCCCATTACTTTTCTGCCCTCTCTGCTGGGACAAGGATCTGTGGAACTGTGGGTAAATGGCATTTTGAAATGAAACAACCTTTTCTGCTATATTGAGTTTACAGCTCAGTCCAGCAAAACAAGATTAATACTGAAAAGATGGCAAATTGCAGCCAGGATGTGAGAGTGAACAGAACGCTGAGGAGAAATGGCAGCAGATTGTTGTAACAGTTTTGATGTCAAAGCAAGGAAAACATGTGACTACATCCTGTCTTGCCTTGACTGGTTCAAAACTAGTGATAGGCTGTCCCAGACCTGAGGACCACCATGACTTGACACCGTCCCCTGCTTTATGTCTGTGACAATTCCCTTCAGTTGTACATCTTGATTTCTTGTACAGCAGTTGTATGTCATGATTTCATCTTCCTGCATGGATGATGAGTGTAGTGAAAGGCCCACAGTGTTCTGCTCTTAATCAGGCTCATTTTAACTATCCTAAGGTTTCTCAGGGTTTTTTTTTTCATATATTTCTTCATATTTCTACAAAAGTAAGACAGTGTGCTTTATTTTAAATAGAACAGTGCCTCCAAGGATGATGATAAAAAACAAAAAACAAACAAAAAAACCCAACCCCTCCCCCCCCCCCCCCAAAAAAAAAAACCAACCAAAAAACCCCAAAACAAACAGACAAAACATGGGGAAGAAGAAGAACTAAGAATTTTGAAATCATTTTAAGGTAGTCAAAGTGATGGAAAGAGACTGTTCTGAGATTCTACTTTTACTTTCATACTAGCAGAATAGATGTTATCCTTTGAGTAAACTTTAGTGCTAGAGATTTCTCAGGGAGCTTATAAGTCTGCCAGACCTTAGGCACAAACTCTGTACTCCACTCTGTACTCTACTGTTTTTCTGTAAAGAACCATTCTGCCTTTTGCATCATCTCCCCTTGTCAAAAGTTGAACCATCACAGCTTATAAAGAGTTATGGCACAGAGAATAAACCCCCAGTCCGGGGATGGTAAATCATCTATTTTAGAGATGTGTGTGGCAGTAGCAAAGCTTTCAATGCTAGACCTTAAACAAAGAGAAGTCATCTTGCAGTCTGAATTGCTAGCATAAATTTAATTTTAAATCAAGTTTCATTGTGTTGGGCAACACTACAACTAAAAATCCTTTTATTGTATTTCTGCCTTTTGTGTTATACGAAGTGGTTTGCATTTTTAAAAAATGTATTAAATCATAGAAATCAGAGATGGGTAGAAAAAAGCCTAGTAAGTAGTTTTATTTGTTTCTTCTGCCCCTGTAGAGATGAATGCTTTGTCTAGTCTGGTTTTAAATATCTCAAGTGATAAAGCCTCTACCTCTTCCCGTGAGGGACTTTTCAACCATTTAATAGGCATCTTTGTTAGGAAATATTTTCTTCATACTGATCCCGATTTTTTCTTTTGCATAATCCCTTTATTCTGTACCCACTGTTTTAACTTTTATGAAATCTGGGAAATGTTTCATTTCTCCCTTTCACACTGTAGTTGAATAATTCATAATCCTTGTTGTTCAAGAAATGCAAGAGATAAGCAACCAGTTGCTGAACAGCTAATACTTCACTGAGATGGTATGCCATGTACTAGTAGACATATTTCCTGGCAAGTCCTGGCTGACACTTCTTTCTACATTAGGGAGTGAAAAATGTCAAGTGAAACTGAAGAAATGCGTCTTTCCAAGTGCATACGTGGCAATATTGAATACTGAAATTTCAAGAGGTGCTGAGGCAAACAGCCTATTTCTTTAGATAGAGCTTTTCTTTCTAAAAGTGGATGATTTTAATAAAAGTATGCTTTTAAAAGGCGTTTAAATGTCCTCTTCATAAGCAAACCTCTATGTAAGAACCACACGATGTCAAAACTCTTAACTTGTTGAGAAACAAGGCTGGATTGATTGCCACTCACTGCAGAGCAATTTTTGCTGACAGCCTAGCTCAGAAGAAAAATTTAATCCAGTGTTAAGGAGAAGAGTTTGAAAAGATGCCTTTGCAACTGTGTCGCTGGAATCAGATCTGTGCACGAAAAAGTGACTCATGTCTTGACAACAGAAACAGTACACTGCCGATTTAATTACAATATATTACATAATCCTCTGCCTACCTCAAATGACAAGAAGGAGCAGTGTGACTAAGGAAACTCTAGGTGGACAGGCGGACATTGTATAGGTTTACATTTAAAAGATAATTACTTTAAAAAGTGCTACTACGCTTTGCAAGAGAATGCTGAGCCTGGGTCAGGTAGATGGTCTGCTGGTTCAGGAAGGGTCTCTCTAAAAGTGAGTGGTGGTGGATGCATGTAAAAAAATATATGAACAGCTGATGTGGACAGTGAGCTTCCAATATACCTCCTCATGTACAGCAGTCTGCAGTTTGGCCACCTCTTGAGATGGAGGTTATGTCTGTATCTGTTCCATAATTTAATTATACACTTTGTGGGAAAGGTCTGCTTTGTCTTAAAAACTCCTAAAATGCTAGTTACGTGTCCCCTGCTTCTTCTGATAGGAAATACTTGTGGCCTTTTTCATGTTCTTCTTTATTCATTCCAAGAAGGGGAGATGCTAGCCGATAAAATTAATAATGCTGTTTAGAGGGTAAGTCCTTTGTATTTAGTCCTTCATATTACCAGTTAGGGCAAAAATTAGGGGTCTCTGCTTTCAGTTCTCAGGGATGTAAGCAGGGGGCTGGCTCAGCAGCTTTCCATCCTGGCCCTGGGAAAGGCTCCTTGCAGCCTCTGGAGGACTTCTTCACGTTGACGCTCTTTACATCGATGTTCCATCTTCTTTCCTGCTTTTACTTAGGGAAACTGAGCAACCGTAAAAAAATATTGTTATTCCATTGAAACTAGATAGGGCTCATTTCTCTCAGCAAAGACTAAAATTCTAAGGCCAAAACTCAATTTTGTGGCACTTCCAGGGTCAGCTGCAAATCTCTGATGACTTTTGGGAGGGGGGGGGTTGGTAATGAAACACCAATAGCTAAATAAAACCAGGCCAGTGAGGCTGAATAATCATGCAGTTAGTTAATGAAAATTCACAATTAGGTTCTGAAAGTGGGTAAATAAGTTAAGAAAAAGGGGGCTTAGTCACACAGTAGGTCTTGGGTGGAGAGGGCAAACAGCGGGATGTAGTAACTTGACAAGAGATTGTAGAAATAATGCACAAAGACAGGTAGAATGTGAAAAACTTGTATGCAAGCTCCAGTGAATTATCGATACATTGTAGTGTGTAATTCTTGATCCAACAAACTGAAAAAACCAAAAGGTTTAACCATATCTTGCTTTACTTTATACTTCGGCTACTAAAATCCACTGTCTAAATTCCACATCAGCTTGAAGCCTACCAAATGTACTGTAAGTCTTATGAGAAGAGTTTGACTGCTGTAACTTTACCTTCTATAGTTTTCTTTTTTATTTTTATGAAGAAAAGTCATAGTATGGGGATTTCTTTTTGTTTGTTTTTATTTCAGGAGTGGAACGATGAAATACAATGTAATCTTGCAGATGGAAACTATAACATGGTAGCAAATGGCAAAAGTATCTTATCTGAAATAATGAAGTACTAATGTAAAAGCAATTGTTTCACTCAATAAAAATTTAATTTTTCAGTAAAGATTTGTCATGATAAGCATATTTCTTAATGCCTGGATTTGGACTTCTTTCAGATTCCATCCCTGTTATTCATCAGAACAGTTTAAAAAATAGACTGAAGGGGAGTATGTGATAGTATTTCACAGTATTTTAACCAAACAGGACAAAATATTTCAGTTTACTGCATGAGAATGTAAAGTATTTTGTGTAAAGAAAGATTGCAAAAAATTAAACAAGAGCTAGGCAGATTTATAGATGATCACTCAACCACGTATTTTTAAGATAAAATGACAGCGTGTATGAGGGAGCATTCCAGGTAGCAGCCAGATGGTACTTTGGAGCATGCATTTTACATTGGAGTCCTACATTTCTTGACCTTGCCCATTGACTGTTATTAAAAATATGGGGCTAATTCCTGGTTTGGAGAATGATGTTCTTGCCTGGAAACCCTTAGTACAGGCATCTCTAAAACCTGAGACCACCAGTGTTTGCCTCATCTGAAGGGTGCAAGCTGCAGGTTGTCCCTCATGTTATTAGAGAGGCAGCAGTGGAGCCTGGTCACAGGGCACATGGGTCACACATGTGCATAGGAAAATGCAGCTGCCTGGAAAATGCATGCTCCCCCACATGAATTATTCCTATGACTTGCGAAGAAATCACTCTATAACTGTGGAGTTATAAAGTAAGTATGCTTTATTCAGCTCCCCGTCTCACCTTCTTTTAGCAGGACTACAAGGAGCAAGTGTGTTGTATAACAGCTGGCTTCAGGCACAGCCGGACTGTATAGGCGCACAACTCACAGGGTTGTGATATGTAATCTTCTAGTAGCGGGTAGAACAGTAAGGTTTGTCACATGAGCCAGTATGTGGCTACTGGTGTAATTTACATTTTGAATTTATAAGACACTGGTAGAGTGATGGTTAGATACTGTACCGGGTTTGCATGGCAAGGGGTGGGGGGGCGCTACAGGGGTGGCTTTTGTGGGAAGCTGCTGGATGCTCCTCCTGTGACTGATACAGCCAATGCCAGCCGGCTCCAAGACAGACCCACCACTGGCCAAGACTGAGCACATCAGTGACAGTGGTAGCACCTCTGTGATGACATATTTAAGACAGGGGATAAGTTGCTGCACAACAGCAACTGCAGCTGGAGGGAGGAATGAGAGAAACAACGCTGCAGACCCCAGTCACTGAAGAAGGAGGGGGAGGAGGTGCTCCAGGCACCGGAGCAGAGATTCCCCTGCAGCCCGTGGTGCAGCCCATGGTGGGGCAGGCTGTGCCCCTGCACCCCATGGAGGTCCATGGGGGAGCAGAGATCCACCTGCAGGCTGTGGGGGACCCCACGCCAGAGCAGGTGGATGCCCGAAGGAGGCTGTGACCCCGTGGGAACCCCACGTGGAGCAGGCTCCTGGCAGCACCTGTGGCCCCGTGGAGAGAGGAGCCCACGCTGGAGCAGTCTGTTCCTCAAGGACTGCACCCCATGCAAGGGACTCACAATGGAGCAGTTTGTGAAGAACTGCAGCCAATGGGAAGGACTCACATTAGAGGAGTTTGTGGAGAACTGTCTCCCGTGGGAGAGATCCCACTTCGGAGCCGGGGAAGAGTGTGAGTCCTCCCCCTGAGGAGGGAGGAGCGGCAGAGACAATCTGTGATGAACTGATCACAACACCCATTCCCCGTCCCCCTGCACCTCAGCAGGGGAGGAGGTAGAGAAAATCGTGAGTAAAGTTAAGCCCGGGAAGAGAGGAGGGGTGGTGGGAAAATGTTTTTAAGATTTGGTTTTATTTCTCATTACCCTACTCTGATTTGATTGGTAATAAACTAATTTCCCGAAGTCAAGTCTGTTTTGCCAGTGAAAGTAATTGCTGAGTGATCTCTCCCTTTCCCTATCTTGACCCATGAACCTTTCATTACATTTTTTCTCCCCTGTCCATTTGAGGAGGGGGAGTGATAGAGCAGCTTTGGTGGGCATTTGGCTTCCAGCCAGGGTCAACCCACTGTGGATGTAAAATTCATACAGTGGCTTCTTTATTTTTTAAATTGCAAAACGTCACCTGCCACACTTTGCTTCCTTTTCCTCTATTAAACTGAGGGATGGCCCAGAACTGGTAAGCTTTCTCATTTCCAGATCTCACGAGCCTCTAAACTTGTAGATACCTGAACCCTGAGTTGTGGGCTAAACCCACTCCTAGCTGAGAGTAAACCATCCTTGGAAAAAGGTGGAGGTGTACTAGCTTTCCCTCTTTCTAGTGTAGAAATAAAAGCTCAAATTAAAATTTAGGCTTTTTTTTTTTTTTTTTTTTTTCCCCACAGGAAAATCAAACATGATGTTTCTTTTCAGCTTCGTTCTTACCACACAGAATTCCAGATATTTCCCCTGTTTTTTCCTGGCACAGCCTAATGCATACATTTAGGAAATTAAGTGCAGTACATAAGCAAATGAGAGAGAGCACAATCTTCGCTTGGAAGTTCTTTGTTTCTTTGTTGAACGGTACTGATAAAAGCACCACTTGCTTTTATCTCAGCACTCACCAAGTGCTGAGCTTTTAGCACTCAGCCAGCATTGCTGGAACCTCCAAATCAGAAAATAAACAAAGCTTAGACCTGGATTCTTGATATGTTAGAACTAAAAGCCATCTTTTACCCACCTCAAATACAGAAAATATCAGGAGATGATTAAGCATTGCAAAGGGATGTGAAACTGTTCCTCTTGCCATTGACACATTAGTCAAAAGGCAAATTATTCAGTTGTTAGTTTTGCTAGAGGCATTGATTGGAGTTTTGAGCTTGGACGGAGCCTGTGGAAGGAGCAGGAAAACATACCTCAGCATCACCTGGTGATACGTCCCTATAGCAACCATGTGGGGAGGACCGGGAAGTCTGCGTCTCCCAGGCCTTGAACAATTATGACATTTAGAGATGCTTCTTGAAAGATGTTACCTGCCAGCTGCGCCTGCTTGTCTGAAACATAAATCATGGCTGTCTCCTTGACCAAGGAGATACAGCTGAACCGTTTGGTGCCAGACGCCTCTGGGAAATCCTATGGAAGTAATCTGAGCTGGCTTCAAAGAGAGAATTGGGACGAAGAGCCTTGTGGGTATCATGGGGTATGCTTTTTACACAGCAGCAAGGGAAGAAGTCCTGTGTTCCCATTGTGTGCGTTTACACAGTATTAGTGGTGCGTGTTGGATGAAGTGTTCTCCCCCGCTGCAGCGCTGTGCGCTGGTGGTGTAGCACTAACCTGCAGTCATGGAGTTATGTGCGATATTTTCTTCTGTTCTGCAGAAGGCACAACCCCTGAATCACTAGACAAAATACTATGCTTAGACCTGATAGACTAATTCAAACAGAACACTTGACACAGTTAATTTAGACTTTGCCTTCCCCTGCTTGCAGAGCACTGTCACAGAGGTCGCAGCTTCCTGAAAATAATTTGTTGCTTGTTTATTTCCTTAAATTGATATCTCTTTGAAGATTCTCCTTAGCGACATGATGACAGATACTTGCAGTGTGAACAGTGCCATGGATTGCAATTGGTTAAAAAAACTGGGGTGGTGTATCTTCAGCGGTGTGTGGCACGAGCTTACAATGCCTAAACGTTTGTGCACATGTTTTAAATTTGTTTAAGGATTGGGGTAAATCAATCTGAAATGTGCATGATTATTCTTAGAGGGAAAAAACCGCTATTTTGACACATGCGGAGTCCCCTGGACATCATAAAGTGAGAAGAGTAAGGTATGTGTTCCCTGCCATCTCTGCAGCTACTTGTCTCAGCAGTCTGTACCACAAGCACTACCCTTCCTTGTGAGCTCACCTCCAGACTACATGATGAACTCTTTCAAACCTTCTGGCATGCTGCCCAGTGGTGGTTTCTAAACCAGGATAGAGCAAACAGGATAACATGGATGTTGTTGCTCCAGCACTTCTCTATTTGGGAACAGTAGGGCAGCAGAAGAAGCAAAGGGAAGTGGGGAAGCAGGAGTGGGGCTCCCCAGAGGGGACAGTGATGTGTAATGAGCAAGGGAGGCTGCATGGTGGGGAGGTGAAACAGGAAGGTGGAAACTAATATAAACTCCAAGACCCATCTTGAACTGGAAAGTCTTCTGCAAAGACTCTTTTTGTATTAGTCTTCCTTAAGGAATGGTTGGCTGTGAGCAAATGGCTTGTAAAATTAATACCAGTGACAGCTCAAAAGGGGCAAAAAAATTAGCTGGTCATTGGTTGACTTGGAGGCTTTCCAGTCAGGTGTGTCAGATGAGCATTTCCTAGGCTAAAGATCCTGCTAAAGCTGTCTCAGACCTATCAGTGGTCCTCTTTAAAAATTCAGGAAGGATGGGAGAAGGAAAAAACCAGGTATCTATGCTTACTTTTTTAAAGGTGGAGTGGGTAAGAGTAGGGAATTACTGACTTGTCAGCTCTTTGCAGGTCTCTGCAGTTCCCCTGATTGAGTCACCTGCATGCTTGAAAGTCCCAAGGAGTAAAGGAGCAGCTTTATCAAGAGCAAATCCTGACAAGCTGATTTACTTCTACAGCAAGGTTACGGGCCTTGCCATTAGGGGGAGAAACAGTAGATGTCCTACATCTGGGATATGAGTATGGGTTTTGGTACTACCTCATATGAAAAATATACATATATAAACTCATAAACAAAGAAGACAAATGTGGGAAACTACCGAAAGGTAGCAAAGCTGGATATTTACACCCAAGATCCTCAAAGGATGACTAACCAAATGGAGATCAGAATGGGTACTGAGCAGGGCTACTCAGAGTAATATCCTGGTCCAGGTCTGGATCCAATATTTACATTAATCAACCTGGCATTCAGGATGTACATATTGAAGGTGGATGCAGGGCTACCCAGTGCTCCCACCACATTTTTTTTCTCTGAATTACTGGAAAATTCCATATTCTTTATGGTAAAGGAAAGAGCCAAGGTGAATGTAAAAGCATAAATGGAAAAACCTACTAGAAAAACTGCACTGTATGAATTTCATGCGCCTGAAAAATCACCTAAAATTTATTTAATAACCAATTGTTTCAGCAGTAAAAGAAATTTCCTATTGACAAGGGGTTTTTTCAAATGCTGCCAAGCTCAAATCAAGGAATGTTTACTTTGGTGCCTTGGTCTGACAGAGAGGGATTGTTTCTGGTAAGTACTTTGTATTGTATTAAGAAATCAGTCAAAACAAACAAGAATGTGAAAATTACATTTTTAAAGTAATTTAAAGCCACCATGCAGAGTCTCAAACATTAAAGGACACCGTGAGGGCAGATGTGGTTGGTTTGAAAAAAGTATATTCATAAGGATGCCAATATATTCTTGTCTTTTAAGCTCCTGATGTGAATGAAACTATTCTGGATCTATGGATCTATTAATTTTTGCAAGGGGAATGCAGTTCAGTCTTCACAATGGACAACAAGTGTTTCCACCTGCCCCCAGTATGGACAACCCAACCAGTAACGTACTTGTGAAAAAAATATTGATAGATATCTTATCTGCAGGAAAGTCACAATTAACTCCTCTACTTCCACCATCAAATACCAAAAGGAATAGAGAAAATTAAAAACTGCAGATCAAAGCAGTGTTGTTCATATATTTAAAAATCCTTTTGTGTTCGCAGTTTATCTACTGTATGTAGCAAACAGTAAGTCAAAAATAACTCAGATATGTAATTTTTTCCTTCAGCTTGATATAGCCCTTTTAACATATGGCTGTTGAAAGAGACTTTCATGAGTATTTTTTCTTCTGGTTGCTTTTTTGTACGACTTCACCTTTGAATTCCCCAAGCAGACAAAAGCTTCAGTAGTTCAGTGTGCTAGAAGCTCCTGCGATTAGTCCCACTACAGTACCTTAATTGCAAACCAGAGATGATAGCTCATGTTCAATGAGCAGAGATACATGTAGGAACAGTGATCTGTCTGAGCTCTGTTACTTGTGATCTGCTAGTTTTAAGTTTTGTTCTCTCCATGTTACCCTGTAGCATTCCCTGAAAGACTTCACGCTGTATTGATAGTATTGCAGTTACTGGTACCAAAACCAGTCCAGTCCCCATCGTCGCAGGACTCCTAGATGGAGAAACACTCCCCAGACCAGTGCAGGGCATACAGCTTCCCTGGGTGTGGAAAGCTATACAGTCCTGCTGCTCTCAGGCACAATGCCACGCCAAGTTGTGCCTTCCAGTAGTACATGAAGTGCCTGGTGTTACTGAAGTTGCTGATGGGTTTCTCTCATTTCTTTTCTCTGAGTGGAGGCATGAATGTATTGGATGCTTGCTACATCTAACAGGTGAAAACAAAAACCCACCAGCATGCTCTTAAAACATAAATATAAGATTATGATAATGTTAAAGATGACAAAATCAAATAAATACACCTTGCAGCTGCAGCAACAAGTGGTGAAGTATGAAAGCGATGGATGGGAAGGTGCCTTCCCAGAGAAGCTTCTTAGACCCCAGAGGGAGGGTGTGAGTGAGTGTCTGCCTCCCACCCAGGTGAGTCTTGCTCTGGAAAACTACCATGGTGGTGGAAAAGGGACCTCAACAAACTGGCCTTGGGTAAACTTCCAGTTAACATAAACCATGGAGTGTATGAATCTGGAAATACAACACTCAAGATAGTATTTTAGGGAAGGCAGCTGAGAGTAGCAGGAAGGTAAAATTTAAATTGCTGAGGGGACCTGATGTATTAACACAGATCCATCACAATCTAAGGAGGTTTCCCAAGCACCAACAGCTGTGTCCCCACCTGCATCAGGCAGCTGCAGCTCAATGGAGAGGACACAGGTATGATCAGTTGAAGCCAGGTCACTGCCCACCAAAACTGTGCAGCCTCTGAGCCAGCAGTGACAGAAAACACTAAGTATGAAAGCTGCAGCATGATGCAGCAGTGCAAACGTACAAATGCTGTGATGCAAAATGATGCAATTTAGTATCAGTGACTTGCATCATACAAGCTGAGGTAGTTAATCAGTGAAGGCAGCACTGTAGCTGCATGATCTCCGAAAGTTTCCCACTGCCCAGTCTCATGGGACCTGTCTTACTCAGGTATTCCTTTTCCATGACCCAATTCCACACAAGAGCTGGGCCTTACTGATAACGGGGATCCATCTGTACAGTAAGTGGTTTTCTCTCTGCTGCTAGGGCTTCAGCTAGCGCTGTCTGGCCAGCTCACTCTGAAACTGCAGAGAAATGGAAAAGAGATGAAGACAGATCTGGGTCTTTAGGGAAGCAGCTTTGGATCCTGAGACTCTTCACAGGTGAGTCCTCCAGCAGAGGGGATACCATTACTCCTTGCTGAACACTGCTTGTATCTTTCTAAATTACTTTACTGAATACATCTGCATCCCCTGCCACTTCTCTCAGGCAAAATGGTAGCATGCATCGGTCAGCAGCATTGAGAGCCCATAGGGGCATCTAGGAAGGGGTTGGAAATGAGTATCACTCTTGATGTGAAGAATCCCTCGGGGTCAGCATTTTCCTCTGGAATATTTGTTTGAATTTGGGTTTTGCACAGTCTACATTAGATAAGCCTGTTGTTGGTCTCTAGCTGTCTTTGCTTGATGAGCTCCTCTCTGGCTTCAAATTTATTGTCCAGCTTATATAAGTACAGCACCCCTCTATTAAAACTGGTGTCCCTTGCCATCTTTTAAAAACACAATTAATTAAAAGTTCCATAAAAGGCAGGAAATTCACAATCTTGTAGACACCAGATCAGCCCTGAATCTTCATAGTAATCTCCCCACAGGGCCTGACCACACATGAACAAGAATTGTCTTCCTCTTATTGGATCATGTTTGGCAAAAAGTGTGGTTTACATCATAACATTCCTGTTAGCAAGGTGACTTAAAACTTTTTTGCCTTGATTGGAAGGTTTGAAATGAGGATTATATCCTTCTGGCTCTAAGTCAGGAAAATACTCATGTGTGTGCTGCTCTAAGAAATGTGGTCTTAGCACATGCTACTGTCAGGCATATGTTTAGGAAATTTATTTTTAGAGAGGTGAATTTAAGCAGCAGTTTAAGACCCATCTTGAAATGGGACACAGTAGATAACATTAATCTGGCCAGATTTCCTTACTGGCATCTAGTTTAGCTAAACCACTTGAGCTGCTAGTAGAAAGGAAAAAACCACATGATATTCAAACCTTACTAACAATGGTGTTTGTACATACTGTAAATGTGTCCTCTGTTGCCTTTTGATAGTGTTTGTAACGCTGGACTGTTAATTACGGTCTTGTGTAATCTTGAACTAGTAAATACAGTTTTGTGTAATATAACTCTTTAAACTGATTTTTTTTAATTATTTTTTTTTAAAACTCTCTGGTCTTGCATAAGCTTTTCATTAGTACTAGTTGCTGTTGACATCAAAATTAGGAAGTAAATTTAGCACAATACACTAATGTGCAAATAGAATGCTTCCTAATGAGTCTTTGGGGGATTTTTTAGATCATCCCTTTTTCCCCCTTAAGACTACAGCAACAATACAAAGCATCTTTACCTTCCGCAGGTGATAAGTGCCATCATGCATTCTTAAGAGCTTTCTGCTGTGTTTCTGCAGCAACACAATACAATCCTCAGAGTTCAAGCAATAGAACGATTAATAAACTGTCATAATATTACGATAAGATAAATCTATGCACCTGGCTGCAGTTCATTTGCCTTTTAAAGTTCATAATCAAATTTTATATGGAACGTGTAAAAACAAAATGCTTTTGACAAAAGATGGACATGATCTGGGACTCCTTTATTAATGGGAATGATGGTAACTGAAGAAGTGTAAATCACTGATATACTGCTGCTCATTATGGAGATCTTTAAACATAGTAATAGACATGTTTACAGCACTTAGCACTGTCTAATTCAGCTCAAATAGAAGTCAACCCATACCTTTTTGTGACATTCTGGCTTAGGTACTTAGAATCAAAATCACAGAGAATGAGGAGCTGAACAAAAGGCGTTTGCCTAACCCCTTTGAGTCCTGAAAGCCTGAAGATTGCAGGTTATTCTAGTGCCTAAACGATTCGGATATTTTTGATTAAAACTTTCTTTTACCCCACTGAAGAGCCACAGATCAAAAAGCAAGGGCTGGAACACAAGGGATAAAAGCCAATTTAGTCTGTCTGCTTTACTTTATTTGTACGTCTTCCCTTTTTCAAAATGGGTTCTAACTGTTTCTTGAAATGCCCCTGCCTTTAGCTCAGTACTTCTGAATTCAGTTTATTTTTAAGAATTTGGTCTAGTTCTTTCACCAGCAAAGTCCTGGCATAAAAACAATGCAAAATGCAACAGTGGCGCTTTCTGTCTAGAACACCTAATCAATATGATTCTTAGAGCAAGGAGAAGAATGTATTTTCCTTTCTAACACAAATGAGAGAATAATAAACAGAAAAAACACATCAAGCTTAAAAGTGAATAAGAAACACACTGTGAGCTGAGTGTTCTACATTTGCAGCTCCCTCAGAAGCGAAGAGGAGATTCATGTTACCAACAGCAGATTTGGGTCTCCTTTTAATGCAACATTTATAGCAGTTACCACAAACATTCATGAACAATGATTGTGCGGATTGCTTCAATGACACAATACAGGATTCAAAGGCACAGGTACTATTGAAATAAGTCACAGTTTGTCTGAAGTACACGTATATGCCATTTGAAAGTACTGACTGCAAGATTTTAGTCACTAGGCAAGTTTCTGTGCTCTGTGGCATCTTCGGAGTTGCAGTAGTATAACTGAGATGAAGTTACTGTTTTTCTTCAGCACTAGTGAGAAAGCCACTGCTGCTGCTAATTTCAGTTTATTTCATCAGCTTCAGTTTCTTTGTGATGCCAATATTCCTCACCCACTGACCACCTCCTCAGGTGCTAGACCAATTTTGCCTGCTAGCAGAACACACACATGGGTTTTCAGGGCTGTTAATTATTCAGTATAAACTGCCAGATTGAAAAACTTGTATTGATGCACCCTCCAAGAAGATACCTCATCAGAGTGGTTTGAACCATTCCTGGACACTCTTCCAAGATGGATTAGTTTGGAGGCAATTTCATCTTGCATTTCAGATTCCCAGGTCTTTTACTTTTTTGTTTAAATTACTGTCTTTTTAAAATCTTACTGAAATAAATCATATCACAGAGAACCCAAATCCAACAGAGACTTTTGCCGTAACAGAGATGGTACTCACAGAAGCACCTGAACTCTGCAGGGAGAGGCAGTGCATGGTGAAAGAGCTGGAACAGAAACTCCTACCCAAGGAAACAACTGTTAGGAAAAACTGGGGGCGTTATCTTGCAGCCCTGTGTAAGACAATGGAATCAAACTCGCATAAACACCTGATGAGAAGAAAAAAACACAAAGAGGATGCTACTGATAGTCAGGAATTTGAACCATGGTTATGTGCAGAACTAACAAAAGCCTCATTTCTTAAATGGAAAAGAAGAAATGTTTGATATAAAGACCACAAAAAATTCTGTGCAATTAGCTCCTCTTCACAGATGCTACTCATCTGAATTCAAATTAGGGAGTAACAACTCCTGTGCTTGCTAGGATTCATCTAAATTTGAAGTATAAGATTCAAATGTAGATGATCAAACAACAGCATGATTTATCAGTTAGATGTATTGAAAGAACTGAGCTTGGGGGCTTGAATGCACACGTGAGTTCAAGCCACTTAATGCAACACAGTACTTCTGCTCTCTTTGAGCCCTTTTTCATCTTTTTTTAATTTTTTAAGATTTCTTTTTGTGTCCTGACCAACGTACACTACTCATTCATAAAGGGTATTGCTCACATCCCAAGTTCTCCTTTAGTTTTGATTTCATTGTGTGAATGGTTTACTCAACTTCCCATTCTGGGTGAAGAGAGGCAGTGTTCACACTCCTGCTGTCTACTCCAGCTGACACTTGAGCATGCCATGAGCCAAGCCTTAAACTCTCTCCTCCTGCTCTGCTCCCAATTTGCCAGTCTCAGAAATGGCCAAGCATCTTCCACAAGGAGGTGAGCCACTTTGATTCTTACTGGCTTGGCCACTCAGCTTCTTCTCACAGGATTTTGCCTTCAAACAATTCTGGGTACGGAAATGCATTATGAATGTATTTGTGTTGTTAAGTGTTCTTTCTGAGACTAAAGCTGTATTTCTGAAGTGTAGAAAAGAATCTTGTTTTCCCATTAAGTAATTGATTCTCTGTGTAAAAAATGCTGGGCCCTTTTTTTAATAGTCTTAATGGACAAATACCTTTTCCTCCTGATAATTATTCATTATAAAATGAACTTCCTAGTTCATTGGAGAAGATGAGAAAACAAACGTACCAGATGTTAGTCACACTATTTAATGCATCATCGGAAGGTACTCAGATACTGTAGAGATGACTGCAGTATAAAAAGCTATGCAGAATAGAAACTAGCAACCAAGAAGCTTTTGAGACTAAATGAAAATAGGATTAAATTGTCCAACTGTGCAGCTCTGGTATTCTATTTTCTTGTATGTAATCTGATAGGCTTCACATTATTCTCCAGAATACTTCACTGGGCCAAATTCATTCTTAGTGTAACTCCATTGACTTTAATAGACTTGTACAAGAGATTAGTTTGGTCTATTGTATGTCAGATGTTTTATGCATGCAGCATCATTCCTAGGAGAAGATTACTTAAGGATAAAAATGTTATCTACATTTCAAGACATGGTCCATCTTCCAGTTGAGACCCAGGAGAGCAAAATGAAAATGTCAACAAATTAAGAATTGGCAGTCAGCCAGGAAAGGAAGTTAAAATGCTTTTTAAAATAGTAAAATTTTTTTCCATAGTTCCTTGAGAAACATTTTTATGATGTTGGAGGGAAAGCTGTTTCATGGGGGTTTTTTGTTTATCCTATATTTAATTCATTTCTATCTTCATGATTAAAAAGATTCAGTCAGCCACAGAGACTAATTAAGCTATGCTATAACAAGGATTACTGAACTGTAATTATTACTTATTCAAATCAGTGGAAGAATTACCACGGCTTACGTTAAAGACAATAGAAGCTAATGGAGGAAGAAGCAAAAAGGAGGCCAGTAGTGATTTCAACTCCATATTGTCAACCACCCCAGCAGTACAGAAGTAGCCATCTAATTGCCAACCTGAAATAGGGGCCTGCTGATATTTGCTCATGAGTCATTCATTTCAACCATATTTTTAAACACAACCTCTTTTTAAAGAAATATCCTTGGGAAAAAATTATATGTAGGGTATGAACACTAGTATTACTAGCTGGCTGATGAAAGAAGGTACCAGAAAAAAAAGCTACAGAGATATATTTGCCTGGTATTTTCAGTGAATTTAAATTGTGAGGGGTTTTTGCTCATTCTCTGAAAGACTCCAGACCCCTTGATCGCCGCAAATGCCCACGGCTTTTCATCTGCAGTTTTAAACTAACAATCACTTCCAAGCTGTACTTTTAGCATTCAAAAAACAATTTCAGCTGCATTTTAATTTCACTGAAAAGTTTTAACACTCCCAAAATGAAACAGTACCCACCTGACTAGCCATTCTGAATAAGGGCCTCCTTCCCCTCATTCCTCTCCCTCCACACATGCTCCAGCTAATGAACTTGTCAGGCAGGGTTGGTGCAATCTACAGGCAAATTGTAGTATAGTAGTGGGGTTTAATCCAGGCAAAGATAAACTGGCTGATGCAGAACATCAATATTAACAACCCAGATTTGTCTTGCTCTGATCTAGAATGAAATGTTTTGATTCAGCTGAACAAAAAATTTTTTATTCTGGTCAATCCAAAAATATTCCTATTTTACCCAATGGCATAAAAACTGAGATTTTGTGGAAAGTGTCTTTGCATTTACTTCTACTTTCTGGAAATGGGGCCCAATACCCCTTAGGACTTTAGGTGCTAGTAACGAAAAGAGAGGAGGCAGCAATTAAAGCTGCAAATCCCTTTCTAGTCCTTCCCTGCTTTGCAGCCTCCCAGCTCCCAGACTCATGTCTCTGCCTCTCTGATAATGTGATTCCCCCAAAATCAGGAGAGTTAAGGAAAGCAGGGCATGGGGAGTGGGGGGAGGTTGTTTTCCAGCAGGTATGTCCCACCAGTGTGGCTGTAGGAGCCAGTGATACGTGTGATTTTTGTCATTTTAACAACACATGTGTCTTGCCAAGGGATAATCAATATGAAAAATCACTTTATAGAGATCCTTTTTTTTCCTTTTGATACAGAAGAGATGTGCTTGTTTTCCTCCTTTGCAGCCTCTGGTCACATGCATTTCTCTGACTTCACATTGCGTACATGAGGAAGGGCACGTGGCAGGATCACACGATCCCAGCCCGGGAAGATACAAAAGACCTGAGGTGCAGACATGGCTAGGGCATGGATGCATGAATAAAGGTTCAATGTGCAGGACCATGAAGTCTCCTGCACTCCTGCAAATTTGACAGGTGTCACTTGCCACAAGGATCCAAGAACTAAATCCTTTCCCCTTAAGGCAAGCTCAGCTGTCACTTTTGGACTAGTGAAACCCTGAGGCTTCAGCAATACTGCTCATCTGCATCACAGCCACTATGAGACTTGAGAGATGAGTCCATTTGCCTTTACCTCCACAAATATGTGTCCATACAGTCCACTTATTAGAACTATGCAGTGTCTTCCATACTAGCCTAACAGTCCATAATGATTTCCTTGCTCCCAGCAGTGTGTCACCTTCAGCTCAAACCTGAACGTATAGGTGATAAAAGTTAACATCCAGATGGATATGTATTGAAAACACAATTTCATATTGTTAGTTTCATACAATGTGTTTGATTTTTTGTGTCTGAGCTCCAAAATGCTGCAACAAAGATGCAGTTTTGCTACATAATCTTCTTATTTGTTTTCTAAATCTTTCATTCAGATTTATGCAGATGTTCAGTCTGCAGCTATGCAAAATTTCAGATGGTTGTAGACATAGAAAACATGATCACAAGTGTTTACATAAGCAAAATCCCTCAGCAATGCTGACTTGAAAACCTGAGCTGACTGTCCCTGCTTCATCTCTGCATAGTCGGCTGATTAACATTTGATTTTTAACTTACCTCTTCAAAGTACATCGAGTGTACAGCTTGGTTCTTCTGAAGCATTTATGAGTTTATACACAGTAGCTGGGATGGAACTTCAGATGTCATCGCACTGATCCCATCTGTCCTTGAGACTGTGTGAAAAGAAAGTGCTGATACACAGTTCCACACTCCGAAAAACGCTCCTGGGTCCTACTGGAAGACATTGCTCTGTTTCGACCACTGCTGTTATAAAAGCCCCTTGGAGCAAAGGCATCCTTTTTATTTTTGTGTGGTACTTAGCATCGTAATGACCCACTCTGTGACTAGGGCCCTGAGATGCAATGGGAATAGAAATAACGCCATAATAAAGGCACTTGGAAAATTCTGCTCAGCTGGCTTTCTCTTGCAGGAATTTGGCTTTGCTATTAATGAGGTCATGTGAAAGGAGAATTTATTTATTTATTCATTATTTTTGCCTATGTATAAAAGGATTCTGGAAGTGCACCCTCAGCACCTTTTACACAGCTACAAATTATCTTTATAAAAATAACATTAAACCAAAGTGCAGAGCAACGACTCCAAATAAGTAGTTAAAAATACACTCAGCAAATGAAAAGCTGGAATCACGTTTCTATACCAGTGAGATTCTGCCACCATCACAGTCACTTTCAGGGAAAAATGAGGGTCTTTATACTGAACCCATAGAGTCAACAGACATGAGCTCTTTCAGACTGTGAGAACTTAATGAGTTCCAGAGCCTGAAGGCCAGACGTAAAATCCGTGGAAGAACTTGGAATTTCAAGTGTCTTTCTTGGCACAGCAAAGAGGGGTGTGTGAGAGATTCCTATATTGCTCTTCTGTGTTCCTATCAGTCAATACATTATATGTATTCTTCCAGCTCTTTGTGTTTCCAATATTATAGCAAAAAAAAAAGGACTACACTCACAGTGGATATGAAATACTGAGATCATTTTCCCATCATCAGCTGAGTATAAAAGTGCAGATACACCAAAAATTATTGGGTCATTACTAGGCTAGGGTCTCTCCTAAGATAGAAACGATGGTTATCTGCTCTTGTTGCATTTCAGAGTGGTTCTTTGGATGGCAGTTATATGAAAAATCTAAATACTTTATGGAACTAGTTCTGCTGAAAATTTTAAAATCATCTTCTGGGTGATGTTCTTTATGAACATAGCACTGTACTCTGGAAAGATGTAATGGCTTAGTCATTCAGGCTGATTAGTTTTGTCAGACATTGCAAATTGAGTGATCTTCCTTAGGAGTAGTACTTAGGGGATTTTTTGGTTTGTTTTAAGTATAAAGTACCTTTTTACCTTGTTGGTTTGGGTTTTTTTAAATGCATTCACTTCTGTCTCACTGTGTGATTCATAAGATGTCATGAGCTATATAAGGATGTGCTCAGCCTGGATTTTGAAGGGGATGCAGTGAGGTCTCTGGCATCAGCAACAGCTCTGCCTGGCTTGTCCTTTTGAGCATCTGGACAGTTATGGGTACCACCAGCAGGTATGATATGGGAGGTAAGGTAACAGGAGCTGGGACCACCTCACAGGACTGAAACTCCCACACCTGGGACCTGCTCCAGTACTGAATCAGTGCCCAGAAATGGCATTAGATCCCATTTCAATAGTAAGATGGGCAAGTCCAAAGTTTAAGGAACTGAACTGAGGTTTATGAGATTTAATGGCTGGGTTTGCCATTCCTTTAGAAGAAAAGCACATAAAGCAAAAAATTTCAAATTTCTTCAGCCATTCACAGTAATCTTAACAAAAGTGAGATAATTTCAATGAGTTTCTACTTGCCCTACTGAATTGTAGGGACTTGTCCTTATTAACAAAAATATATCCAAAAAACAGTCACTGACTATAATTTAGGGCTTTACATCCGTAATACCGGAATTACAATAATACTGCCATTTCTTGCAGTGATGCCAAAAAGAGCATTCATTAATGTTTAGCAGGCAGAGTACATCTCTACATAATACTCTCAATGAAAAGATGTAAAATGAAAGTCTTTAGTGTGTATAAACTAGTACAAAACTCTTCCAAAAGCCAGAGCACCTCTACTCATCTGATGGCCAAGTCACAACTGAAGTAATTTCATCTTCTTAAATTTTGTTATTTCATTTGGGCACACTGGCAGCATTTCACATCAATTAGGTGCTCATTTCAGCAGCTGTACCCTACCTAAATATATTTATATGAATGTACAGACTACTGTCAGATTTTTACAAAATCATCTAGCTTGAGCCTTTCAGCAACGTGGGTATTCTGTATGGTTTCTGCCAGTTCTAGAAAAGGATTTTTCTGCTGACAAGCAATTAGCTTTCTGCTACTATTAAAATTATTCAATGGCATTTTTGCCATCTGTTACAATATGTACTTTTCTTAAATGCAACAAAATTTGACACTTGAAGAACAGCGTGGAGGAGAAAGGTTTCTATACAAGCAGGACCTACCTCAAAAAAAACCACAAAAAGCTAGGCACCCAGAACTGTAACCTCATATATTGTAAAAAATATTATGTCTTTCACAATATACTTATGTCCCCAAATGACCTTACTGATGCGAAATCTTTTGTTGGACTGCTTTCTTTCCATCTGGAAACTTTACAAAATGCTATAAACTAGATTATTGTTCATTAACAAAAGGAAGCCTGTTACTTTATTCTTCCAGCCATGTTATTCATTTATAATAACTTGAGGGTAGGGGCAGAAGTTGTGTTCTCTGGAAGAGATGCATTTTATTTAAAAAGGAATTGCGGTCTAGTGAAATCCTAAAGAAGTGGAGGTTAGCTGTTAGTTGGTAATTTCGTTTCTCTTTCTGAATAGTTAAGCAGTTATCTATCAATTCAAAGATGCTTTCTTCCAAGTCTTTCGGCTACACAATATTTTTTGAAAGCTTTAGGCGATGTTGACATGTTAATGCTTTTCCAATTAAATGGGCATTCCTTTTATGTCATTTTCATGGTTATAAAGTTAATTGTATCTCAGTTCTCCCATGAGTCACTCTAAGTGTGCCCCAGCAGGGATCACTCACTCTTCATGTCAGATGTAGAGGTGAAAGTCCCCTATTTTTAAATGAGTTTACAGTGCTCTGTAGAGCAGCCAGTCTCAGCCTAGACGCTCAGTCAGTTTCTGGAATTTGCATCACCTCCCTGGGGAGTCTAGGACCAGGTCTCATATTTAAGTGATGATTAGAAGAAACAAAGCATTACATAACATCTAGGAATTTTTAAGCAGCTTATGCTTCTGTCCGTCTTGCCTATCTACAATCCCTTAGAAAGACTGTCTTCTCTGAGCCATCATTAGGTCCGTGTGACTTCTTCACAGGTAACTGATATTTCAAAAAGTACATCACAGACCTCATCAGAGTTTTTCAGATTTTGTAGAGTCATTCGTCATTCCTAGACAAATAATGCCTTCAGGCTCAGCAGGAGTTTGATTGCATGTCCTCAATGGATTGGCCATGTCTTTATGGCTCTTCAGTGCCAGTTAACAGGCAGCTGTCTATAAGCTAAAGTTTACTGAATTGAAACATGGCAGTTGTACAGAAAATTTCTCCATAAACAGCTTGGTCAACCTACAGTTCCTATAGTATTACACAAAAGAAAAACTCTTCACCTCCAGACTACAGAGTCAGCATTTTTTCCATGGAGGGAGAAAGAATAATTTGGATCAAACTAGAGGTTACATTTAACAGTATCCTGCAAGATACTAATAATTATCAACCATGAGACTTGGGTCCAGAGCCAGACTCTAGTCTAGATGTATTAAAGACATCTGCAGCTACTGGAGGCTGCTAGGAGGCAGGTCAAAGCTGAGGTAAGCAATTCCCTAAACTCCAACTACAGTCAAAGATACTGGTTGATGTTAAGAGTTTAAAAAAAACCCCACAACACACAGGAGTTATGGGAAAGGAAACATGGTTCTTTATCCTCCCTTGTCTACATTTTTGTAAACAGGATTGTAACATGAGTTTTTTCTCCTGATTCATGTTGGCAAATTTTTCTCCCTCTCACTACAGCCTTAGAAGTCTTTGAACACTGACCACTGTTGCCAGAGAACAACAGTGTTATATACAATTTCAGATGTCCCTACAACTTGGACTCTGATGGCAGGCAGTTAGGGCTTTAGCATCCTTGTCATGAGGTATATACATTATTTTCAGTTTTAAGCATCTTAAAACATTGGGGAGGATAATAAACAAAGGAGGTTTAACATTAATATTGCATTAAACCAGTAACATGAGATTAAATCCAGTCAAACAGACTCCAAAGATCTAATAGAAGATAATTCTAGGAGGGAGATGTCTGGAAAGAAGCAGCAGTGAAAGAAAGAAACAAACTAATGGTACTGAACATTTGTTTTGAGAGCAAACAGTCAGTTTGAGCTATTTTGCACAAAGCATGCCACAGGTTTACTCTATTCCCCAAAACTGAGTTTCTGGCTGAAATGGAAATGTGAATTTTGTGCAGAATAATGAAGTCAGCATGCACTGAAAAATCTTTCTCCCCATCTCACAAAGAAATCTCAAGAGTTGAGGCCTAGAGCATTAGCAGTCATTAGGAGAGGAAAAGAGGAGCATCTCTGACCTCTGCAAATTCAGGCAGAATCTGTCAATCTGCAAGGCTGCAAGTCAGGAGATTCTGGCCATCCCAATGGGGCCCAAATGTCCCTCTGCCTTCCTGAAAGGAGGACCTCTTTCAACCTCTTTCTCCTAAGCGTGCCCATCTGAGGGAGACCTAGGCACTGACATACAACCGAGTCACCAAGCACGCCCTCCCAAAGCATGTCTTCACTAGCAGAAGAGATTTCTCCTCAGTTGGAAGGCAATTGAAAAAAAACACAAAAACCCCACAAAACAAAACAAACAAAAAACCCCACAAAAAAACCCAAACAAACAAAAAACCCCAAGACATAAAAGGCTGAAGAAACCTTAAAAAAACCCAGAGACCTGATGAACCCGATGAAAATTATCTATGTGGGTGCAATGACCAGGATGAAGTGCCTGTATGAATGTCTGAATAATATTGTTTCCAGATCATGTATCTTTGAGGAAAAAAGGAGGAAATGTTTAGTTATGACTGACAGCTTTGCCCCAGCATAGTCCTCCAAAAAGCTGCAGACTATAATACAGCTGAAACTGTACTCTTGCCTTTATAATTTCTGGATATTTTCCATATAGAAATGTTTACATTCTTATGTGTATACTATGTCTGCATAATTCCCCATTGCATGTCTAAGTCCTCGTAAAAACAGTGCTAACTTCAGCAGCCCTGAACCTCAACATAAGGATTTTGCTACATTGCCTTAGTGATTATCTGGTGCAATTAATACCAATTGCATGTCCTAGTTTCACAATTACTTTTGCTAAAAACATATGAATAGTTATTACCATCTTTATATTATTATTATTGCTACATCTTAACCTTGCACTTCATTGCTAACCAAAACCAATCCTAGTAATCCAAACACTTTAACTTAAGAACATACCATATCACTGTTTTCCTCTCTAACCAACAAATATGACATTAAAACCTTGTTGGATATGACAACAATTTCTGCATTTGAACATACATCTCAGCTCATTTGTGTGAAACAAATGTTTTAGACCTAAATATTCTCTGCTTGCATTGCAGCACTGGCCAAAGGGTAGGCTACAGGTTTTATTGAGGTAAGTCAGATCTCCTCACAACTGTTCTGAGCTGTTGTGGGAAACAGCAACCTTAATCTAGGTGGGGCAGGGGAATGGGAGCTCCGGGAGTGATATTTCACCAGCCATCTCAAGAATCCAACTAGTGTCCAGACTTGGAACAGGCACTAGTTGGAAGACATCTAGTTCAGCATTTATTCTGCGTTGGATCCAGCAGTCAAGCCAAACTATCATAGAAATAGATGGAAGTGTTGTCTAGGTAAGGGGTTTGAGCACTTAGTTGGTAAAATGTGTTGTTCTCTCAATGATGTTACAGATTTCTTTCTCTCTTGCAGGGTTTTTGTTTTGTTTTTTTTTTTCTGAGCTTGTAAAACACGGAAACCAAAAAACGATACAGCATACCATGTGCACTGTATAAATCAGTATACTTCATTGCTACTGCAGGAATGAAAACTTGGAAATTTGTTTTCCACCACCTTGTGGTCTGTCTTGCACTTTTATCTGTTTAAAGTAAGGCAGTCTTCTCTTGAAGCAGAATACTTACATTTGACACCATCAGAGAGTGTCATGTCCAAAAGGCTGGTTGATTTTCATCCAGCTATAACAGTAGAGAGAGCTGACAAATGGAAACATTTCTTTGCATTGATGGCTGACACCTGTTTTGTAGAGGTGGAAACAGATGTAAGGCAAAGAAGGATCCAGCTTTCAGGCTCTTAGGTAGAAAGCATGCCAAGAATTTCAACCATAAGTAATCCTGGGGCTATGAAGAGCCCCGAGCTTCTCTGTGCAGGTTAGATGGCTCCAAAGACCACAGGCTCCTTCTCAGCCCACTTGTCAGAGCCACAAAATTCTTTCTTCACCTCACCTCCACATACCCAGTGAAGGAATGCAAAATGGAGAAACAGGCTTCCTCTCCTCTGCTTCTGCAATGGCTTCAGCATCTAATGCAACACAGATGAGTCTAGCCCAAAGATACACGGGAGATGATGTAACAAGTGATGGAGAACTGGTGCAGGGCTTGTATCTTCATTAGTTTTGCATCTATTTTTATTGGTTTGTTTTGGATTTTTTTTTCCTGTGTGAAGCTCCCTCAGACATGCCCCTTATCACAAAGGAAAACTCTGCATAATTAATTCTCAATATAATGGTCCCACTTCATAATTAATTTATTCATTCTCTTGCTGTATAACTGTTTCTCTACTTAACTGACTGGTAATAGTTCTCTGCATAATTGATTCATATTGCTGTTGATTCTCCCCATTTTTATTTAATACCAGAAATGATTTGCTGTATAACTGCTTCATTGCTTAACTCATTATCTACACAATTGCTTGGTATCATAATTGATTCACTGCTTAACTGTCTCACAGGATAATGAACAGCAAGTAATGGCCATCCACTTTTCACCTCCAATTCCCTTCCCTACATCAGCCTCTTCCTTTCTTTACATGACAACCCGAAGCCTTCCTGACACCCTTTCTACTCCCTCAGCACATTTCAAAATGTCACTGCTATCACCAGTCCCCTGACCCTTATTCTGATGCCTCCAGCCCCCTTCAGTGTCCTTCCTTGTCCCTCTCCCAGCTGCATCACAGAGTCTGCAGATCTTTAGCTCCCTATCTCGCATATTCATAATGCAGTCTCACCCTGTTTTTTAAACCTTTATGTTCATCTCTTCTGTCCTCCTTTTACCACATAAGTTTATGTCTGTCCCCTCCATTGACTTCTTTGACTACTGACTCTTGTTGTCTTTCTTTCATACATTTATGCCTGGAAGACACCCCTGCACTACTCCAGAAAGCCTCCACTCTGTCTTCCCCTTGAAATCTTCCCTCAAACCCACACCTTCTACCTGACACACCAGAGGCCACTAGAGTATTACAATCCCTCATATGAAAATAAAACTTTAAAACTGCTGGCAACACACCCATAGAATCATAGCATGGTTTGGGTTGGAAGGGACCTTACAGATCATTTAGTTCCAACCCCCCTGCCATGGGCAGGGACACCTTCCACTAGATCAAGTTGCTCAAAGCCCCGTCCAACCCAGCCTTGAACACTGCCAGGGAGGGGCAACCTGTTCCAGTTCCTCACCACCCTCACAGTAAAGAATTTCTTCCTTATATCTAATCTAAATCTACCCTCTTTCAGTTTAAAACTGTTACCCCACATCCTATCCCTACACTCCCTGATAAAGGGTCCCTCCCCACCTTTCCTGTAGCCCCCTTTAAGTACTGGAAGGCCGCTATAAGGTCTCCCCAGAGCCTTCCCTTCTCCAGGCTGAACACCCCAACTCTCTCAGCCTGTCCTCATAAGGGAGGGGCTCCAGTCCCCTCATCATCTTCGTGGCCTCCTCTGGACCTGCTCAAGCAAGTCTGTGTCCTTCTTATATTGGGGTCCCCAGAGCTGGACACAGCACTGCAGGTGGGGTCTCACAAGAGTGGAGTACAGTGGGAGAATCCCCTCCCTCAACCTGCTGGCCACACTTCTCTTGGTGCAGCCCAGGATACAGTTGGCTTTCTGGGCTGCAAGCACACACTGCTGGCTCGTATTCCATCCACTACTACCCCTGAGTCCCTCTCTGCAGGGCTGGTCTCAATCCACTCATCGCCCAGACTATATCTGTGCTTGGGATTGCTCCAAGCCATGTGCAGGACCTTGCACTTGGCCTTGTTGAACTTCATGAGGTTTGCATGGGCCCACCTCTCCAGCCTGTCCAGGTCCCTCTGGATGGCACATCTCTTCCCTCCAGGGTGTCGACCACACCACAGAGCTTGGAGTCATCAGCAAACTTGCTGAGGGTGCACTCAATCCCACTGTCCATGTCACTGACAACAATGTTAAACAGCACTGGTCCCAACACTGACCCCTGAGGAACACCACTTGTCACTGCTCTCCACTCGGACATTGAGCCACTGACTGGAACTTTTTGAGTGCAACCATCCATCCAATTCCTTATCCACTGAGTGGTCAATACATCAAATCCATGTCTCTCTAATTTAGAGACAAGGATGTCATGTGGGACAGTGTCAAATGCTTTGCACAAGTCCAAGTAGATGACATCACTCACTCTTTCCTTATTCACCAACACTGTAACTCCGTTGTAGGAGGCCACCAAATTTGTCAGGCTTTATTTTCCCTTAGTGGAGCCATGTCACCAATCACCACCTTATTTTCCATGTCCCCTAGCATAGTTTCCAGGAGGATCTGCTCCATGATCTTTCTTATGCACCCTCACACAAACCATCACACTGCTCCTGATCTTAATTCTCTTCACAACACATTAAGTCCTTGTTAAAAAGCACACATAGGCTGGCGTCTTTGTCTTAGATATTTGCACTGCCCTGTCTGAGATATGTAAAAATATGGAAAAAATGTAAATAATAAATGCATTTCCAGAAAGTTAAAAAGCCAATGGACAACCATCCTTAGCTTCTTTCCTTCCTGTAGAGTTGAACTCAAAACTCCAACGTACTCCTCCCCTACTCACTTGCTTGAAAATTATATTTTGTTCTGAATCTCCCATCAGTATGAGACAGATCTCCAAGAAGCAATTAAAAAGCAGCAAGGAAAATCCTGCCTTACAATCCCACTGCAGGACTCTAGGAAAGAAGACCAGGGTTGTGGAGACATTAAATTCTTATTTGCAACTTATATGATTCCCTATGTGTAAAGATAAAGAGAAAATAAGTAACTCCTATGAACAATCTCCTCCCTTACTTCTGTCTTCCTGTATACAGCAATCAGGAGATGGTGCTGCTGCCTTTCCATGCCATGAGAATGATTCCTCCTGCCTTTATTTAGTCAAAGGTAGTGAATACATCCCTATTTTGTATACAAGGTAATTCTTGGATTGGTGGGAAGGGATATTGGTCCAAATTGTTCTACATTGTAAGGCACTCAGTTTTGATAGTTTTAAACACAGATGGTATTTATCTGTTCATTCTACATGTAAAACCTGTCTGATGAAAACACATCAAGATTTAATATCTTAATATAAATGCCATTTCTTATTGCTGTCAACCATAGCCCTTGAATAAATATTATACCTCCTTCCTTCAAGAAATCACAGTGGGGTTATTTCTGGCAATTGAACCAGCTTCCAGGGAGACGTGTTCTGCTGGTCGTTTCTGCAAGGAGCTTGGAGCATGACACCATTTAAGATCCTTGAAATGGCTGTTTAGCAACTTAGGGGATCAGGTCAATTGGTTTAAACCTTGTCTGTGTCCTAAGACTTTGAATTGGAGTGGCACTGACAGCCAGCACTATTAGCAGTTACTGCCATCTACGGGTAGGATCATTTTAGCTTTGTTCCTCAGTGATTGTTTCTTCGTTTACAAATAATACACCTGTTCTCATACATAAACAAATACACTGGAAGAAATTGCACAGTCATCATTGATTTCTCCACTAAAAAGAAAACAAAATAACAAAGGACTCCTCCTACACATCCACCTGAAAAGAATGAGAGAAGATTTTGAACACTTAAAAGTATCTGCCATAGACAAGGAAAACGACGACATCGCTTTATTTTCTGTCTTCAGTATGTTGGGTGCTGTCTTTGCTTTAAAACCACAGGGGCACACTCATCCCTGATATAACAGCACTGAAATGCCTCCAAATGCACCCTATCATTTGCATATTTATTTGAATGGTATTATAGGCTTTTTAAAAAATCCCTTCAAAGTGGGAAAGCATCAATGCACTGGTGACTCTCATTCTTTTCCAGCCTGGGAGGTTTTTAGCTTTTCCCATTTAGAATTAAGGGCAGCTTGGGGTATTCATCACCCCTAACAGCTGTTAATCCCCCTCAACTCTATACAGTCACTGTGTTAAAACATTTTAAGTAACAGGACTATTCAATGCTATTTTGGATTGCACCTGTGGTCCTTTTCACTTGCTGGTCTTTCTCTGACAGTTGCTAGTCCCAGATGCTTGAGAGAGAAAGTGGAAAACCTCCATAGTGGAAAATTAATGCAAGGGCACAGGAACCAGTCCATTGCTATTACAGGTAATTGCATCGTAAAATTCCTTTCACAAGCCAACCACATCCATCAAACAACTGATTTCAGTTTTTGATCCCTCCTGATTCCTGTTGGGAAGCTTTTCATAAGGACTGTTCTGTTGAGTCAAAACCTTTTCATTTCCATTGTACATTTATTTATGGCCACTTTACACCAAATGTTCCTTTATCAGTAATGTTCTTTCACATAAACAGTGGTTCTTTTTTCTTTCTCTGCCTATTTTTACACTCCTGTTTTGTTTACAGATGGAAACAAGTTCCCCTCTCAAGCTTTGTTTTACTAAGCTAAACAAGACAATCTCTTTTTAATCACCTGAGACAAAATACTCTTCATTCCCCTTAATTATCCTGTTGGCTAGGTTGCCAATTTGAATATGAATTCATCTTTCCTGTATTGGAATGACCAGAACTGTAGTGTGTATTGGAAATGACATTATACTCAAGAGTCAATGAAACTTTCCATGTGAACAACTGAAAATATCCTACTTGATAGACTTTAGGGTTAGATTTGCTTTCCTGGCAGCCATAGCATATTGGTGGGTCAGTGATACCTCTCAGAGCTCATTTTATTCTCCCCTTTAGTTTTCACCTAAAAGTACAGCAGATATGGTTATTAGTCCTTACTTTGCACTTTGCATTACTTCACTATTTCTGTTACCCAGTTTATAAGGTCATCCACCACTTAATCCTTCTCTGCAGCTTTCACTGTTACAACCAAGGGGGCTATAACTGTAGAACAGTGAATGCTGTGCGCCTGCAGGGACCGAGTTTTCAGGACATTAAGCATGTAACCTTCAGCACTTGTTTCATTTATAGTCTCTAAGTAGGACCTAATGACTTCCATGGGGAAGCCTTAAGCAACCTAGAATCATGAGATAGCAGCAAGTTGTTTGTCCTGTCCACTCTTCGCTTGGGACTACACTGCTCATGCCTCTTCATGCAACAATTAGTCCCCAACACCCAATTAGAAAAATGGATATCTCTGAGCCTAGTGCAGCCTACTGAAGCTGCCTCTGGAGCTCAGCGAATCTCCCTGCTGGTTAGTATATAACAATTCTCAACTTGGAGAAGGTCGAAACAGGGGATCTGGAAGATGACACTGGAAAGGGAAAAAAATGAATGAGTTGACCTCTGACACAAAGGAAGTCAGTTGCGCCAGATCTCTGTAGCTAGTAGTAGTGACTTTGCTTCCCTTAGAGAAGATGAAAATGGGCACTGATAGCCAGCATGTACAGGTGCATTTGACCCTGAGTGGGCTGACTCCAGTTGCAATCATAGCCTCCATCTGTACAGCACTTCTTGCATACATTATCTGCCATCATATCCAAGTGCAGAAATCAACTGCAAAATGAAAACCAGCAGATGATATAAAAGGAGATGCTTCAGTAGTCACAATTTTGCCTTTCAATTGCCATAGCAAGCACAGGGCTTTGAAAGGGATCATTGAAGAATGAGTATCAAAGAAAATACACTGCACCAATTTCTGAATCATCCATAGATGAAAAGACAACTGTCTGCAGACTCACAAATGTCAGGAACTACTGCTGTGCTAATGCCAGGCAATGTTCATACAACAGTCAAGCAGGTGCAATTCACATTATGCAAGTTTCTGCTTTTACTTACAATGAAAACAGGCATGGCAGTATGGGTGAGCCCACCAATGTCCCTAAAATCATACAGTGCAACTGGTTCAAGAAACAGCTATTCATGTAGGATTAGTCTGTGAGTACAGTCATATCATAGAATCATAGAATGGTTTGGGTTGAAAGCGACCTTAGAGATCATGTAGTTCTAACCCCCTTCCACTAGACCAGGTAGCTCAAAGCCCCGTCCAACCTGGCCTTGAACACTGCCAGGGAGGGGGCAGCCACAACTTCTCTTGGAAACCTGTTCCAGTGTCTCACCACCCTCACAGTAAAGATTTCTTCCTTATATCTAACCTGAATCTACCCTCTTTCAGTTTTAAACCATTTCCCCTCATCCTATCCCGACACTCTCTGATAAAGAGTCCCTCCCCATCTTCCCTGTAGCCCCCTTTAAGTACTAGAAGGTCACTATAAGGTCTCCCCTGAGCCTTCCCTTCTCCAGGCTGAACACCCCAACTCTCTCGGCCTGTCCTCATAAGGGAGGGGCTCCAGTTCCCTGATCATCTTCGTGGCCTCCTCTGGACCTGCTCAAGCAAGTCTGTGTCCTTCTTACGTTGGGGGCCCCTGAGCTGGACACAGTGCTGCAGGTGGGGTCTCACAAGTGTGGAGTAGAGGGAGAGAATCCCCTCCCTTGACTTGCTGGCCACACTTATCTTGGCTACAGTTGGCTTTCTGGGCTGCGAGTGCACATTGCTGGTTCATACTCAGTTTTCCATCCACTACTACCTCCAAGTCCTTCTCCTCAGGGCTGCTCTCAATCCACTCATCAACCAGCCTGTATCTGTGCTTGGGATTGCCCCAACCCATGTGTAGAACCTTTCTGATATACTGAAGTCACAATTATATTTTGTAATAACAGTGATGGCTTCTACCATTCCACTTTATCACAACTGCAGCTGGAGGGAATTCCTTCTAGAAATGCTGGCCTTGTGCACATGCATTGTCTCAGCTGCAGTGACAAGCTGTGCTGCTGTGGCACTGCTACACGCCATGGCGGTTCACCTACCTTTGCATTTATATAGATACATCTGAATGATTCCCTCTTCAGACTGATTTACTGTAATTATGAATTCAAGTAAAAAGAAGAAAAGGTGCCACATGCTTTTTGTGACGATGTATACCACAGAAAAAAAATAGACTTGCTCTGAAATGAGTGCTGCCTGGAGAAAATGGCCATACCGTATTGTATTAATTCCCTACAAATATTGTTTTAACAGCACATAAGGAAAAAGCATACCCGTATTTTCAGCAGAACTGAAAGGGCAGCACTCTAATAGTTATGGCAATAGTTTAATAATTAAGGCTCCAGACTCTTCCATCCACTGAGTTGCCTAATTCTGCAAATCACTTGGTTAATAACTTTGAAACCCAAAATCTCAGCCTCATCACAGACTGACCAGGTTTGTCTGAAATGTGCTTCTCTTTACTGGACGTTTATTTTCACCCAGAACGAATAAAGACGCTATTCAGGAAGGGGGCAGAGGTCGGACAGGAGGCACCGGATCCAGCCGGTCCTGCAGCACCAGGACAAGCCTCCTTCCCAACACACTCTTTTTCCGCCTAAATACAGTAGCAGCGTGGCCGCTGCACGACGCCTGGCAGAGCCTGTAGCGGCTGACTCCCCGCAACCCAGCCCGGGCGGGCAGTGGGGAAGCCTCCGCCGAGGCCCGCCCCGCCCAGCCCTCGCAGGGACAGCCTCGCAGCCGGCCGGCCCGCCCGCGCCGCTCTTCTCAGGCCCGCCGCCTGAGACACAAAATCAACCGCGGCGTCACCTGCGTGTTTTGCCACGTGCCGGAGGCGGATGTGAGGCACCGCCTGTAGCGGAAGTGGGGGGCCGGGGCGGCGCGTGCTCAGCGATGGCACTTCAGTAGCGGCGGCGGTTTCCCCCTTCGCCGCAATTCCGTCGTCGGGACCGGCCATGGCCGGGGGCCCGGCGGCCACGGCTGCGAGCGGCGGGAGGCGGGCGCTGCTGCTCTTGCTGCTGCCGGGGCCGCGCGGCGCGGACGGCGCCCTCCCGCTCGCCGCCGCCGCCGCGCGTGACCGCCGCGCGCCCCCCTCCCCCGCGCGCCGCTGCCTTGGCGACTGGCAGCGCCCGGCCGCGCTGCCGCGTGCCGGGGCGGCCGTTACGGGCAGCGCGGGGCGGGGAAGGCGCGTCGGCGGGACCGGCAGGGAGAGCCGCCGCTGCGGGGACAGGGGTGAGAGCTGGGAGGCGGGCGGCGCCGCCTCGCCTGACCCCGGGAGTCCAGTGGCGCGGGGTCCGCCGCCCCCCTGGGGAGGCGGGGGCCTGCGAGGGGGGTGCTGCTGTCCGCAGCAGCTTTAGGAACTGGCCGCAGGGGTCGTTACTAGGACTGTTTTTTCCTCCCCCAAAGACTTTATTGGTTTTTCCCCATTGAACTTTGAGACAGCTACGGCTAGCCGGATTTTCTATCCAAGTGTTTTAAAATGTGATGTCTTTTGAGGACAGAGAGTTCTGCCTCCGCACAGCTCCCCTTGTATTCCATTTCGCTTCTTTTTTTTTTGTGAGCTGGTCTATGCAAATGTCCAAGTGGAAGCTACACTCGTAGATTTGCATTCGATGTTGACAATATTTTCTGTACAAAAAGTAAAGGCAAATTGCGAGTGATTACTTTTTGTCTGAAGGGCAACAAGTGAACGTTGGCTTCTTTATTAAAGAATGGAAAGAGTCTGTTTAGTCCTCAAGATCTTTCAAGTGCTCACAGCTTCCACCAGTTACACTGATAATGGTAAAGGAATTTTCATCCCACCTGATGCTTGGTGGGATTTTGCTAGGATGTTATATTGGAGAGCATTTCAGAACTGTAGCATTAACGTTGTATTCTATTCTCTATCTCTTGCTCATAGAGGTTAGTTGGATATCTTTTCAGTTTCAAGCTGTGCTCATCACAATTTAATATTTTGTCATAGATTAAAAATATTTGGGGTAGAAAGACTAGTGGAAAGTAAATATGTTGGGTAAATATTCTTCCTTAGAAATAACTTACATTTTGGGTTTTTTTTCAGATGCAAGCATCTCTGCGTCATCATCTTTACAAAGCAAAGGGAATATTTCCTTATTGGGAAATAGGAAGCTTTTTTTTGACACTCATGCGCTGGTGTGCCTCTTTGAAGAAAATGGTAATTTGCTAGAGATAGGTAGCTATTTTTAATGTCATTTCATGAGGGTTTTTTTAGTTTACAAACTTTGTTACTTGCTTTTCCTTGATAAGTGATGTTACAGCTTCAGTTTATGGATTTTATCTTTTTTATATACTAGGTAATAACATGTAGGCTTTTTCTACTTCCCGAAGGAAATAGTAAGCTTATATAACTTTGATTGGAATAGTTATTGTCCTACTGGTAATTAAAGATGCTAAAGAGAAATTAGATTTTAAGAAGTTAGAGTAGAAAACAGTTTTCAAGGTAGTGGTTTAAAATGTATTAATTGGATTCCTACATATTTACTATATAGTAGCTTGAATATACAGCAGTGTATTATAATAGGGTTGAATATGGACTGCTGTGAAGCTTTTAGGATGGAATGTAGATACTACATAAAATGTGGCTGCTCTCATAGGTTCATGCTAATTTTGCTGATGTGGGGAAGGTACCTTAAGGAGAAGTTCAATCCAGCTGCATTGACTTTTAGCAGCTCTCCATCCCTGAAAAGAGAGGTCCCACTGCCTTTCCCCTGCCATGGGGTTTTCTCTTTTTCTATGTGCCAACCTAATTCTTGGAAAACTCTCCAGCTCTTTGGTATTTGGGGACACTAGTTTAATGAGCTTACAGAGCAGTTGCTTGAGCACCAGGACACATACAAAGTGTAAGAGAAAGAGAGAGAGCGCAGATGTTTCTTTTCATAATAATTAAATCTTGTTCACGACGTTCTTACTCTTACATTTTGAATGTGGAAAAGTCAAGGGTATTTCTAGGGACAATGTTTTACAATAGTTCCCAATACATTCAGTTTGAAAGGTTTCTAATAGGGACTCAGAGGCTGGTAAGCCTAAAATCAGAGCAGTTAGTTCTGTTTTCAGTTGTTGTGTTGCACATCTTCAGTGGTACTGAAGATTTATGGTGTACTGAAAGCAGGTACCTGCTTTTCAGGGTCAGAATTCTTGCTTGTAGAAATAACTGCATGTGAGAGATGACATTCCATAGTACTTTTAAAAAATTTCCAGTGTTTATTCTGCTGATGCTGTAATAGTGCTGTACTACAGAAGCAGCTGTACTATGTCACAGACTTAATTTTAGGGTAAGGGAACTTGGATGTACTGACTGGCTGTGTTCTTTTGTTGGTGCTGGATCAAGAAGAGTATGTTTTACTACCTTTCATAACTGATACTTGTTTTAACTTGATGTTGAGTATTAGCAAGTGACATTTCTGTAAACTGTCCAGATCTAGGTCTCTCTCTGAACGTTGTTGCTTTTGTTTTGCTTAGGGTTCACTACTCAGCAGTCGGAGGTCATTGTATCTGCATTAGTGAAAATTATGAACACCAACCTGGATATGATTTACAAGGACATGGTCACCAAAGTACAGCAGGTTAGATCAGATACACTGGTGGGGTTAAAGTAAATCAAAACCTAGTATGCCTGCTAATGAAATATATGTTGCTATTTATTACCATTAGACACTGTATTTTAAAAGTTTGAAGGTGAAGAACAGACATCCCCATGTATTTATTGGCTAGTGAATTTTATCTTGAGTTTCTCAAATACTTACTGAAGTGTTGTGGTGGATCTTGAGATTTAGGTACTCTGGGTTGGTATGCAAACGACAGGTAGTTTTGTCATTTCAGCCTTATTGTAGCATGAGGTAGAATTACTGAGAAGGCATAGGAGGTATTCAGTGCATGAATTTGAATAGTTACAGGTCCTACATACGTTCTTTTGTAGACTTGTAACAAAGAAGTACAGATTCCCTCAGTTATTTATCATCCTGTTATGTGATGCCTTTTTCTCTCTTTATGTCACAATGACCTTTATATTGTCTTAAAATTGAGCTGATTTTTTTTATATGTTTTTTTAGGGCATGATTGGTGTAGTTGTAGACACTGATAAGATATAGGAACATATATAGTTTGGATGCTGATATTGAAATCTGTCTGCTTTTTCTCTGAAACATACATTGTTCATGATATCCCCTAAACCTACCCAGCATATACATCTTGGGAGAAAGTGAAGAAAACTTGCTTGAAAATGGACTGATAGTGCTGAGTATCTACAGAGATCTTTCCTGGCTCCCAGGAAATCATGTACAACTGAACTGGATTGTTAACTTTGACTTGTGAGGGAATGATTGTTTTAATAAATAATTGTGTCTAGAGGCAAGGCTTGTTCTAATACTGGCTGTGAATTTTTGGGAGGCCCTTTGTCAGGTTGTACAAAGGTAGATCCATGTAAGGAATTGTACATGACAGTGTTGAATATTGCCACATGGAGCTCTTAGACATCTGGCTCCAGAAATGAAACTGAAAGTCAGTGTAAGACATGGTTCACTGAATGTGGAACTTAAGCATCTTTGAATGGGATTCACAATATCTGGTATGCTGGAATTCTCTGACATGCAAGCTGGTCACAGACACCGCTGACAAGAAGCATAGCAGAAGTTCAGCCTCTTGAGCTGCTCTGAGGCTGGGGTTCACAGCCCCAAGTCACCTTCTGAACCCAAGCTGTAACTTACTCATGGTAACTAGGCTGCTGTCTTAAAACATGAGAAAACAGCAGCTGATATCTTTGTAGTATAATAGTCTTGGCAGTATGGCATCTCAATAAGAAGTGGAATACCTGGATTTTGCACCACCTTCCATCTAGGAAGGTTTCAGCCCATCTTTCCTAGCTTTTAGACTCCAAGCAAAGCAGACATGGGAGTGCTTCCTCCTCCTGTGCTGAATTTGTTTCACGGTCAGTCAGGAAATGCAATGTTAAAGGGACCTTTTCTCCCATGGTTGGTTGTATTTTACAGTAAGCAGACTACAATAAGCAGTCTCAACCTCCTAAGACCATCTTTTTTGAATGAAAGTACAAGCGTTCCTTGTTTTCTGCCAAATTAAATGTTGCTACCGATGGTAGATGTTTTCTGAGACTGTTAGATTTGACCCTGAAGTGAGTTTCTGCCGTTAAAATTCAAATGTGCAGGTTTGTACACCATGCTAAACGAGAAGCAGTTCAGAAGGTGCATGCACTGGGAACTCGGAGCAACATGATAAACCTGTACTTCCTTATAGTCTTTGAATGCACAAGGTCTTATGCAGAGAGTGAAGAATTGTAAGAAGGTTTGGAACGTTATGGATGTAGCTATTACCATTAGGCCATAACTGTGTATGTAAAAGATGAAGTGTTATGCTGGTTAGAAATTAGAAATTTCTTGGAGAAAAAGAAATATGTGTATGTATCGAGATGAGGAAGAGAATGAACATAGAAGATTCTGTTCTGTGTTCACCAAAGATGGGAGAGAACAAAAACAAGCTGGAGACATCAGGGAGTAAGAAAAGATGTGTCCATGGCAGTATTCTTTCTATAGACTTTTTGTAATGTGTCCAGTACAATGACCCATTTTTTTTTCAGTCTGGTCGTCATGTAGCCTGGTGAGGCATCTCCAGATGTCACTTAGAAATTTAACACTGCAACTTCAAATAGCATTTTATGACAACAGTGAAGTTAGTGTGCTGTGTCAGATTTTGTAGGGTTCTTAGACCAGAATCAAAAGCAGGGGGTACTTATTAGAGGGAGATCTTCGGAGTAGAGAAGGCAGTCCATGTTTGCCTGTGTGGATAATGTAGAATCTAGAACAGTGTCTACAGTCTCTTCCATCCTTGAAAGTTGCAGAGAATTCTTGTTTGTCTTCTGTCTGCTCAGTATAGGAGACTGAGAAGAGCACTCGTAAGTATAGTGCATGAGTCTGAGTAGCGAAGCAGAGTGAGCCCCCATGCAGCAGGAGGTAATTACAAAAGAGTACAGTTGCACTGAGGAGTTTTGGTCTGAAAGCCGGCTTTACACATTCAGCTCAGAGACACCTCTTCCCTCCTTAATCCTTTTGATAGCTTAAGAATTTGAAGACTTGGAAGAAGCTTTTCTAGGCTATTAATTGAATTATTCTGGCCTGTGTTAGCACTGTTAATTTTGTCAAACATTACCAGTGTTTGAGCTTAACTTGCTTGTTTTGTCACTGTCACTTAATTTATCTTGCTTTCTGAAACTCAGATGATCTGAAATAGCTGAATTAAAAATTTCAGGATACCAAAATAACATATCGTATTTGTAGGCACAGATGAGAAAAAGCATTATAGTTATGATATGTTCTGAGGTTTTTCTTTCCTCTTTAAAAGGAAATTGCACTTCAGCAAGTAATGTCCCATATTGGTGGTGTGAAAAAGGACATGATTATTTTGGAAAAAAGTGAGTTTTCAGCACTTCGTTCTGAAAATGAGGTAAAAATCACTATTTTGGAATGTGCTGTTCTGGCACTTATTTCTTTTTAATGGTGTAAAAAAGTGCCTTGTACCCAAGGGGTTGGCTCTAGGGCCAGTATGTTTAACACCTTCATTAATAACCTTGTTGATGGGCCAGAGTGCCCCCTTGGCATGCCTGCAGATGATAGAAAGCTGAGAGCAGTGGCTGATATACCAGGAAGTTGTGCTGCCATTCAGAAGGGTCATCAACAGGCTGGGGAAATGGGATGACAGGAATCTCATTAAATTGAACAAATGGAAATGCCGAGTGCTGCCCCTGGGGAGGAACAACCTCAGGCACCAGGACAAGCTGGGGGTGACCAGCTGGAAAGCAGCTTTGCAGAAAAGGCCCTGAGGGTCCAGGTGGATGCCAGGCTGACCATGAGCCAGCGATAAGCCCTTATGGAAAGGGGGCCAACAGCCTCCTGGGCTGTGTTAGGAGGGCTGTCAGTGGGTCAAGGGAGGTGGTCCTGCCTGTCTCCTGGCACTGGTGAGACTTCATCTGGACTGCTGGGTCCAGTTCTGGGCTCTCCAATACAAGGGAGACATGAACATGCTGGACAGGCCAACAAAAAGCCAGAAACATCAATAAGGAACTGTGAGAGCTGGGACTTTAGCCTGGAGAAGAGAAGGCTTGGAGGGGATATCACTGTATCAAATATTCGAAGGGAGGGTGCAAAGAAGATAGGGACAGGCTCTGGTGTTGTCCAGTGACAGAACAGTAGGTAATTGGCAGAGATCAAAATGCAGGAGGGTCAATTTAAACACTAGAAAAAACGTTTTTTACTGTAAGGATGGTAGAACACTGGAATAGGATGCCCAGACTGGCTGTGGAGTTCCTATCCTAGAGATATTCAAAACCCAACTGGACATGGCCCTGAGCAACCTGTTCTAGTTGCCCCTGCTTTGAGCAGGGGATTGGACTGGGTGATCTCCAGAGAGTTAATAGATGATGCTACAGCTATACCTATTTCATGTATCCTTTGAAAGAGATAAAATAATAGAATAATAGAATAAAAGGACCTCTGGAGAACATTAGGTAGTTGCAGGCTGCAGTATGATTGCCATTGAGCCATCTCTTAAAGCTGAACGAACCCAGTTTGTTCTTTCCTCCTTGCCGCCCACCCCCAACAGCCCCCCATCATCTTCATGGCCCTCCACTGGACTTGCTCCAATATGTCAACATCTGTCTTTTACCAGGGAGCCTAAAGCTGGACACAGCACTTCCAGTGCAGGCTCACAAGTGAATATGGGGAAATAATCACTTCCCTTGGCCCACTGGGTTTACTGTTGTTAATACCATCCTATGCATTTGGCCACCTTGAGCACTGTGGGACGTGGCTAGCTTCTATCTTCTGCTGTTGCTTGGAAATGCACAGTACTAACTACACAGGCATGTGTATACACACACATATATTTATACACATGCTGAGGACATAGAGTTAAACCATGCTTAGTTTGCTTTCCTTTTCACATTATGGGTTATAGTCACGGTTACTGATCATACAAATTTATTAGTATTTCTAGATTATGTGGTTTTATATACAGTAATAAAGTGTACCATTTTTTTCTACTCTCCCAGAAAATAAAACTTGAACTCCAGCAGATAAAGAAGCAAGTCATGGTAAGATATGATACCAATTTAATTAAAAATTAAAGCCTGTCTAGGTTGCTTTAAAAAAAAAAAAAAAAATTTCTTTCAAGATTTTCTTTCAAAAGCGGTGCTTAATTGTTGTGATATATAGGATACTGAAATTGCAGCCACAGTACACTGTGGGCTGCAGCCAAGACAATTTCATGCATACTTCATTTATCGTGACAGAACTGTGAATCATACAAGAGAAGAAAAAAAATTTAACTGAAGATTTTTTTTATTTTGATGTCCTTAATCTGATTCAGAAAGTGGCTGCCATGTCATGGTTAAAGCTGAGTGAAGTTCTGCATTTAGGGCTGCCTGTTACATGTAAAGATGCAATAAACTTAAGATTACAGCATTTACCAATTGATTTGGGGTTTGGTGTGTTTTTTTTTTTTTTTTTCTGCAAAGACTTACTTGTTAGTTGTCCAAAATTTAAAATAGCTTTTAAATGACTTTTTTAGGCCACTAAGTTTGGGACCATTATGTTTGGTCCTATTTGTTTGGGAGCAAATGATCATTGCAAGAAAACAGACTCTCTGTAGAAAACTCACTCTGTTAATTATCATACATATTCTTATCAGGTGTAAGCATCAGTGCTGTGTTTCTTGCATAGCAGTCCAAACACCCTTCTATCATCAAAACCAAGATTGTCTTAAAAGTCTATTATTTCAATGGATGTGGAGTCATAAGCAGCTTTTACACAGAAACAAACATTCTTGTAAGAGTAATTAAGATTGGAAACTGGGAAACGTTAACTGTTTTTAGGGAGTATGGACGCATGACTGGAGGACTGCTATTTCTTGCTGAGATGTCCATCTTAGTTGGAAGGATGGAGCCCTCTTCCATCCTTAGGATTTGTCCATGAAATTGTCAAACTGTTTGGCTTGTCAAGCTAGCTGACAGTGTGGTCAGACTCAGCCTAGTGCCTCCTTGCCATTTCTTTCCTATTCTCTTCAGTTTCTTTTTGCACTGTCATCTCCAAAAGGAGAACATAAATTTCTCAAGGCTAATCCTACATGCTTCATACTGTGTTATGAAGTGCATAATGCATCTGGGTTTTCAGAATGCCATTTTAAAATACATTTGGCATCTAATTTTTTATTTGTAACTTATTTAATGGCTTTAGTTGCATATAAATGACTGTAATCCACTGGTAGAGTGTCAAGGATCTGAATTACCTTTTCTTAAAAGCTGGATGTCTTTTTTACTTTTAGCTATAAATGTAGTTCTCACAAGTATGTTTGCTCATACTTGTTCCTCTAAAAGACAGAGACAGAATGCTGTAAAAGTTTAAGAAAATCTTATTCCTAATTTTTGATTCATCAGACTGTAATGTATTGCATTGTCATGCCATCTGATTATAAACCAAAGTTCAAAAATTCAAACATAAAAATTGAGTCTCATTTTTTTTTCATACTAACTTAATGATCCCTTGACTAGTTGGTATTGGCCTACTTGAGAGATGCTTACTTGGTTTTAATAGTAGAGTCTCCCAGAACATCAGCAATCTTTTGCTTCTCTCACACATTCATCTGATCAGCAGTTTGCCTCATGACAAACTGTCAGCTGGCTGGAATTCCTGCCAGGAGGTTGCATTAAAATGGCAGCTGTCACTGAGAAAAGCAGGAATCACTTACAGCTATTGATGAAGTAAAATGCAAGTGTACAGCTTATGGTAGTTTTCCAGAGTTAGATGTTTAAAAATTTAATAAACATTTCATGACTTCTAAAATACCTGTAACTTTTTCTGAAAGCCCTAGATGTAGTCTTTAGAAACATACTTTCTTTTACATTGGAAGGTTAGAAACTGCTTTTAAAGTTATTTGAGCATCAAGGTTGCTTCATGGAGAAAGTCCAATTTACAGGTGTACATGAGTTTCTAGAAATCAGAGTGAGTTATGGGCTATATGGAGCAATCCCAGCATTTACAGAAGGATGTGCTTTCAATTAGTCTGTTCTCAGTGTTCTGGTTTTAAAAGTAATTGTTAGGTTTTGATTCTGAGATCCAATTCATACTATAGAATATGAGTATTTCCCAAGGGAAGAATACTTATACTTTTGAAAATTATGTACATTAATTATAGAGAAGCTTGATTCCTGAGATATGTAAGGAAAGGCACAATGTATTTGTCTCATTTTTTTTCTGCTGATGATTAAATAGAAAATCTTGCTTGCTGCTTTGTCATTTTTTTTCCCTTAGGATGAAATTACCAAAGTTCGTGCAGATAACAAGTTAAACCTAAACCTAGAGAAGAGCAGAGTAAAAGAATTGGTAAGTTTTGGTTACTTTCTTCTAGAAACATCTCAACACTGAGTAATTTCCAAATTTGAGTAAGAGCATCTTATCCAAAGAGCACTTCTATACTAATCTATAGTATCATACAGCTTAAAGATGGTATTAATCCAAGTTACTCATCTTTATGCTTCTATCGTATAAGGTGTTCTGTAGTGTACAGTGTTTGGGTTTGTATCTTATCTATTTTTATATTGGTTTAATATCATGATTAACACATTCCACTTAAATATATTAAATATTTAATCTATGCTGACTAGCTCCTACAGTTTTTCTATGTTACTAATATATCACTTTCTATTTTCGCAACTGTACACATTTCATTATCACTGAAGATGTTTAATTTCCCTATAGCTAGAGAACTTATAGTGTATCTAGTTTGTCAGGAAATACATACTGTGAAAACAGTTGCAATTTATTTTAATTTTTTTAATTGTAACTGATACTGGTTCAGATTGGTTTGAACTTTGAAATATCTGGTAGAACATCACAACTGATGTGATCTTAAATTAAAGTAGATGAAGAATTAGAAGATCAAGTTTTTGCATTATATGTAGCACTCTATTTAGCATTCTGCTCCCACAGAAAGCTTTTAATAGCTTTTAGGATCTCAGAGAAATTGAATCTTCTAAATTGAAAGGTCTTTTAATGACATTTTTCTATTATTTTTTATTCAGGCCTTTTTCACAGGTGTATAGTGAATATGTAATACTTATCTCCAGTCGAGGCAATAAGAACTGTTGAAGTAGTGTGTGCCCCTTGAAGTTTTTTTGCAATGATTAGTTCAGGTAACAGCTGTCAGTGATTTAGTATAATGACTGTTATCCCATGGTAGATGCTTGAATAAAGTACAATTTGAACAGCTAGAATTCTTGTTTAAAGGTTAATACTTCATGCTAATGTTTTAAAAAATCATCCTATGAAATATATTAACTCTGTAGATCATAAGCTTTGCAATACTTTGGGCTTACAAAACTTATTTAAAAACCACTTCATCAGTGATAAATTAGGCACAAGTGTTTTCTTGTATATTTCTATAGGACCTGGCATCTGGTCTATTGTGCAGAACACTATGTTATTTTGCCTCCTAGAAAGAGCAAACTGCATGTCACCTTTCTCTTAAGAAAGTTGACCAACTTTGTAGTCTGTTGTGCAACTATAAATTCATAGTTTCAATGGAAACTGCTCTTTTTTCCTCCCCAGTTTTGCTGACAGTCCTGAAGGAGAATTCTTAATTTGTCAACATTGATGCAGTTTTTAATGTTTCAAACTTGAAATGCTTTATCTTTTAATAAGTTCATTCCACTTTAGATTTCTTGGAGAATCCTGCATTGCTTAATGAACATGTGTTTATGCTGTGATTTGTATCTGCAGTGATACAGATCTTAAAACTCAAAGTACAGTACAAAATTCCGTATATATTGATGTGTTCATGCATCACAGTGCCTCTAAGCTTGCTGTTAAAAATCCCAAGAAGCAACTGACAAAACTGAATTTTCTCTACACTGTGAAAAAAATGGACTTAAGGGGAAATCTCCCTGTTGAATTTCAGGGGGGAAGTTTAACCTTGTCTTTCCTCCTTGGTTTTTTTATGCACTGCTGGTGTTACAGATGTGTGGTGATGCCCTGCAGTAAAAGGGTGTATTTCACTATCTTAAAACCTAAGTTTAAAATCCTTGGATCTGACCTGGAGAGTTCTAGCGACAAAACAAAACTTTAACAAACATGAACATAAGACAGAAGCTTGTAGAATATATTATTCAGGAAAATGTGTATTTGGCTAACAGCATCTGTTTAAAGTAAAACAGATTAACTATTTCAATCCATAAAATTGTCTTTTCAAAATGTCATAGTTCTTTTGATAGTGGTGATCAATTTATTAATATGAGGTCCAATTCTTATGTGACATTTCACCTCAAATGTAATTTTAATTAGATTCTTTTATAAATATTCTGGTCTATACCACTTTCAAAAATGCATATTTATATGAAGTGTCTGAATTTCTTTTTTTATCCGTCTTCGTTTTGCAGAATCTAGTGACTTTCATTAATTGTAGGCGTGCTGTTATGTTGTTTTCTACATTTGTAGCAGCTTCCTATCTGTTTAATTTCATCTTTAGAGCAGTCAAAACTCCAAACAGAGCTCTAGATCTTTAAGGAGGTTTTTCCAATACTGAAGCATTTATGTAGATTAATCAGAGTTAATGTTAAAGTGGAATAAGCTTCCAGGGTGAAGAAAAATAAAGCAACTTTCCGCATGGGAATGTCAACATATGAGCTTATTGCTGTGTACGAGGATTGAGATGGGTGCCTGGTGACCTTAATACTCTACACTATAGACTGGTGCTTTAACAGCTGTCTATTAATAATTGCTTGAGTAGTGGGACAGGAACCATTATAGATGTCAAGGTAAATCATGCTTGTTCATGAGTCAGAAAGGTAAACTGCCTTAAAGATATGCTTCTTTAATTTGGATTTAACTTTCCTTGAACCCAAATAGCTGTAATTTAAAAGTAAGTCACAACTTCTGATGTTCTACAAATGAATGGCTTAATATGAGATACAAATGTTCTATATTTAACAAGTATAACATGAAATGATAGTCAGAACAATACAAATTGTGAGCACATGCAGTGCTGGCAAAACATTTCTTTGATAGCTGAGTTTGATACAATGTTTTAAAACTGCACCTCCCCTTCCTGAAGAAAATAGATGGTTCAGCCTTAATTGTGTTTGTATGCTCAGTGGATTAGTTAACTGTTCCAGAGTTGCTGTTTAGGATCATAGGTCTTTGTTTCTCAGAAATGCAAATCTGCCAATCTTTCTTTCAGCTGCTTATTAAGATACATAGTTTGTGCAAAACATAGGTGTCTGATGGACTTTTGCTTTTTATTTCAGAGGTGTGGATCAACACCTGTCTAAATTGTGCTTTTCTGAAGGACAACAATTATCCTACTGCCTCCCAAGTGTTGTCAGACAATAATCTTGTCCAGATCCAGCATTGTACAGAATTTGGAAACAAAGAAATATGCTTTTAAGTGTGGGGGAAAAAGTTCAGTGACAGTATGTTGTGGTTTTTTTTTTTCCCTTCCCCTCTAGTACTCGCTTAATGAAAGAAAACTACTTGAAATGAGGACAGAAGTAGTGGAATTGGTAAGAACTTAATAGCAGATTATTACACAATAAATCTTTTTGTACTTGGGTTATAGACCTGGTATTCTTTTTGGAATTGTTCATGTCTTTAGGCATTTTAATGTACAAAATGTCGTTGTATTTTATTATTTCCCCGTGTATTTTCATATTGGTACAGGTGACTAAAGTGTCTACAGAATAAAAAGGCTTTCATATATATATATATATATATATATGATTAGATTCGCTGCATGTATATATAAACTGTTCAGTAGTCACTTTGTTTTGAAAGTTCATGCATGTAGTATTTTCTTCAGATGGAATTCTACTCTTAATGTTTGAAATTATTTTTTTCCCCCATGTTAAGAGACTGAAACACATTACTTGATTGATTTGGCTTCATTTTAAAGGGGGTTTTTACCAAGCACTTCCTCTTTCTTTTGTTACCTTTCTGTAGTATAGAGAATTACCCCTAGGAAGACATCTAGCAGTAAATCATTAACCGATTCACAATGTTTCAGTAGTGCGGATTTGAACATATCAGTAACTCAGCAGCTTTTGTGTTTACAAATTTGATCTTTCAGTCTTTTTCTGAGTAATAGTTCTATCCCACTATTTTACAGAAGTCCTGCCTTCTGTCATAGTCAGATTCTGAGTTTGTCTGTAGCTGGTTTTGTGGTAGAAATCATTACAAGATGAAGACATGCTTTTTTTCAATCAGAAGACCAATTCTCAGTTTTACTAATGTTCCATAAATCTTTATGCTTTGGTGTATTTTTGTCACAAGAGGCTCTTGGACTTCTCAGTAGCTCTCAGAATTGAGCAGTACCTTTAATATCAGTGGGCCAAAGGACAGATTGAAGTTAATGGTTATGCTGCTAGATTGAGATAAGGCATCCTGTTCTACCACTTTCTAGATTACACGTTAAGGAACATGTAATCATATAAAATTACCGAGTTCACCAAAGTATTCAATTCCTTGGATATAATCAGCTAGGAAGGAACTTGTTCTCTCTGAATGCAAATTAACATATATTTAATGAGGAATCAAAAATACAACTTGAAGGAATGGGTTAAATTTCTAAATAAACTAGAAACTCTTCAAACTGCATCATTTTGTTGCCTTCTTTTTAGCATGCACAACAAGATCGAGCTCTGACCCAAACAGACAGAAAAATAGACACAGAAGTTGCAGATCTGAAAACAATGCTTGAATCGCACAAACTTGATAATATTAAATACTTAGCAGGTAAGGAATGTGATGGTTGTCTCTGGTCAAACTGTTAAAGATTGTTAAATGTTTGATTTGCCTGTATTCATAAAGGCCCTGATTAAAAAAAAAAAAGTAATACTTGAAATAGTCTCAGTCAAGATTAGCAGCCTTATTTGTGTACTTAACCCAGACAAAATTTCCTGTGACTCGCAACTTTATTTTGCATGAGCTATGACTGTATGACTTTTTTCCCCTCTGTTTTATACTGTAGTAATAATGTGTAGGAGAAATCTAAAAGACTGCATTTTAACAAGGGCCAAAAATTTCTTTTCTAAGTGCCTGACTTAATTTATAAAAGCAGCCTGCTGCATGCATTTTTGGTATTTCTTCATCTGTCTCATGGAGATCTATACGCCAAATGGAACATTTCAGCTTTTCTGACTGTTCAGCATTACATATTCTTTAATAAACCTTCATTTTTCAGGCATGTGCATTTAGAAAAATACTATATATGTGTGTGTGCCTGCATTATTGCCCTAAGCAACTTTAATATTTTGGCATTTTGCTACTGAGTGTGCAGTGCTGTTAAATGTGAGCAGGTTTGCAATAGACAATTATTCTGATTTAGATTTTCTGATTATTCTTTCACAGTGGGTTTTGTCACGTACGGTTACGTCTATTCATAGTACTGTACTTCAGGCATATCCTTTAGAGAGAACCATTACTTGAAAATAAAAGGCACTTTACTAAAATGAGAGGAAATTCTTTTCCCCATCACCCCTACTCAAAAACATGTTGAACTCTGCATGGGGAAAAAAAAAAAATAAATTGCATTGTGTTTGCTTTGCTTCTGGTGCAAACAGTGGCAAAATCTTCTGTGTGTATATTTAAAAATCAAAAGTTGATTTCATTTTAAATAGAAATTTTTAAAATTGCAAACTGATACGCATCATTAAAGATAGCTTTCATTTGTTTGATTGCCAAATACTTGACTGTGATTTAATAATCCTGTTATTCATTTCCTCACTTTACAACTGTAATTTGCCATATTGATCTTTTTTGGAATGGTAAGCAACTAAGGGTTTGTTTCAGCCTTTTGATAGTTCTCCAGCCCAGTTTTTCTGCATTCTTTTTCTCCTTCCTTATTTGTCACTTTATTGCCACTCCACCTTGAAATTGTAAATCAAAAACCTTATTTTCTTACATGGGGAAGGGGTGGTGGCTACACTTTTAGTACTGTAGTAAGATGTGTACATAGCTTACTGAAGAAATGTTCTGAGAGCTAACGATTAAATGTCTCAATTTTCCTCCCCATTTTTATTTTCTTTCAGGTTCAGTATTTACATGCCTTACTGTAGCACTGGGATTTTATCGTTTATGGATATAATCAAAACATCAATTTAAAGGGACTTCTACTGTCTTGGTTTCTAAAAAAAAGTTTTATCTTTGCCTGGACTTTAACCAAGTCTTGACTGGTTTATTTATTATTTTTTTTGTAAAGCAGACTGTATTGGGAATGTAACCAAAGGTGTGCCTAGAAACAAACTGTACACATATTGTGTGTATTTTGAAACTTACCTCTGATGAAAGTGTGGTATGTGCATTTCTGCTGTTTCCTTCCATTCTGAACTGCCCTACACCTTGCTGCTACAAAGTGTCATACAAGCAAAGACTGGCATTTATAACAGTCTTATGGGACTGCGTGCCCTAGAGAAGAATCTGTGGAATTTTGTTCTGTTGCCTACTCAGACACACTTGCTGGAGTCAGTTGCATGTATCAGACTGAAGTCGGCTATTAAGGTAAAACTGAAACTACACGTTTCGTGGCTTGGAGGCACTCTTGTATAAGTAGAACTTGTGTTGACTGAATGCTTACTTCCCTCCTTCTAACACTTGTTCATATAGTTACTGTCATCAAATGTTTGTTTTTCTATTTTTATAACATTATAGTTACCAGCTTATTTTGCAGATGGTTGTTCAATCACTTATGTTTCATGAAAGAGTACTATGTAGTGATAGCAGTGTTTGCTGCTAGTTTTGTTTGTGATGTATTTGTAGAGGTTTTTGTGACTAACTTGCCTTTGGTACATACGAGTATTTGATCCTCTCCATATGCTAATTGTTAACTTTACCACTGTAACTGGAAGTTTGAAATGCAGTAAAATACACTAGTTGTGTTTATAGTGATATGAAGTGTCTGTGGTGCTGCCTTCTTGATGGAAGGGAATTGATGCTTCTAAAAAGGAAAGAGATTTTAAATTGTGGTTATAAAGCAGGGTCTTAGGCAAGAAAATTACATACCAACAGTCTTCTGGGTTTTTTGTTGTTAAAATAACCCAAAACCTGTTGGCTCTTCATATGTGGAACTTTGACAGTGATTATAATAGTGAAAGCAGTAATGGAGAACTGCAAGGATGTTCAATCCAGTTCTGAGCAAGCCCATGTGAACCAGTAAGTACAACTGAAAGCAATGAAGAAAGGCATACAGTGCATCCAAGATATCTTCATTCTTCCACTGATGAAATGACTGCTTTAGTAGCAGAGCTGCCATCTGTGTTCCTTCAGTTAAGGGAAATTTCCTGCTCTTGCTTGCTCTTAGGAGGACAGAACAATCTATGCACTGGTAATAAATGCTGTTAGAGCACAATCACAGCTTTGCTTAATGAAAGTAAAGCTGTTTGGCAACTATGTGCCTGTACTGTAATAACCATTTAAATATTTTCGGTGGTTGGGAGGGCCAACTTTGATCATGTGCAAATGCAGAGCAAGAGACGAATGCTTGTAATGGTATTTTACTGGCCTGAAATAAAAAATTTTGAATATTTCATAGAATATGCTGAGTTTTTATTATAAATGGAAGTTTTAAATTTGAATTTAATCTTTGTTTAAAGGTAAGTCACTGCTACTAGGACTTCTTTTAAGCTAAAAATTAACGAAGTCAACAGCAACTCTAACACTGAAGAGGAAAGAACAGTCAATAATGTAAGGAAAACTATTATTGCAGGACAGATGATTCTATATATGTCTATGTAATCAGTACATCTTTGCTTGTATGCCTGAGCATCTGAAAAATAGTTGCTAAAATAACTATTTAGAACTAATTTTAAATATAAGGTCTATCCTGCTAAAAATGGATACTATGCAAATAAATTTCTTCTCAGGGTAGGTAGGAGGAGGTGAAAAGATTATAGAGCAGCATTGTCCTGGAATTAGCACAGTGTCAGGCAAACCAGCACCTCTTGTTGAGTGTTCTAAACAAGGAGTAAAGTTAATACGTCATTCAGGAAAAGGACACTATAAATAGAATATAGTTATTATTTCCTATCCCATAAAGTCTTCAAGTGTGGTGTAATAGCTTGTTATTCCTATTCTGTGTGCATAGATGCATAATCTCTGATTTCCTCTGATTTTAAAGATCAGACTAGAAATCTTTCTAACAGCTTCATCATGCGTACTACGTTTATTAATGGGCATTCCAAAAAGGTAGAAAATCCTTCCATATGTTTCCAAACACAAATTCTTTGAAAGAGAGATTTTAAACTCAAGGAATTAGCCTTTTGGTACAGGTGAGAAGCAAATAAATCAGGATATACTACTAAATATCTCTTGAAAAGCAAGTGTCAATCACTAAATTCATAAACAGGAGACCTAAGTTGGCAGTTCTCCAATTTTTTTTTCTGTAAAACTTACACTGTATATTGATACAGACTCAAATTAGAGGTAATTCTAAATGTACAGAAATACTTTTCAGTTCTCTGACTTCATATTTTGCTTTTAATTTGCAGAGCTCTTCCAAAAGATGCAAGTGAAAAATAAATGGGACTGTTTCACTATAAAACCACTTCAGCTGTGAAAATCTGCAGTAGCTCCCCTTTGATTCAGAAATGCATCTGTTCATTTCCTGCCTGGCAGGAAAAAAAAGTATAAGAAGAAAATTAATGTAGAAATGTTAGATCTCTCAGGCTCTCTCTTTAAATTAGTTTGCAGGAATAGAGGATGTAGCTAAAGCTGAGCTCCAGTTCTGATTTGCTTTCAGGAACTGCCCATGTCTATTGAGAGCATGTAAGAGTAGCTGTCTGCCTGTGCTAAAACTAGTTGTGCACTTACCCTGTGAACTTCCATGTTCACACAGCAAAGATGGGAATCTGTTTCCTTTTGGGGAAGGAGATTGAGAATCATTTCATTTGCTGGAAAACCTGAGTTGCTCCAAAAGTTTCTTTGGGTTTGCAGAATAAATAGAGATGCGGAGCTCTTACAAAACTATTTACTTGTAAAATGTTAGTGGGAGCATACTGAATTTAACTGCTTGTCTATCTTGCTTTCCCTTTTGTCTTCAGCAAAATCCATGAGGGAGCTGTCTCCTTCTCACTGGTATGTATTAGCTAAATTGTTTGTGTCAAGTATTTTATTACTGTTAAATCACATGCTGTCTAGCCCTTTTTCTATTGGAAGTGTTGATCACATCATTCATTTCCCAGAACGTTGTTGAGTTGTACTTAAAACCATGAGTTGACCAATGGAAACATTTTTAATGTAGATATAAAATCTGCTTCAGTTTTTCTAACCACAAATGTTTTGATTTACTAGAATAAGCCTCATTCTAGTTGTGAATATTCACTTAACTGACCTTTTCATAAATGGTGAAATCCTAGCTCTGTGCAGCTATTAACAGTTGCTATTGACTTTAGAGAATGCATGCTTTTAACTTCTAGATATTAAGTCATACCATTTCACTGGACTTTTCTCTTACTACACTTGCTATCATTTGTAGACCTTGCACTGGAAAACCAGTGAGGTTTTTTTGTGTGTCTTCTAATCAGCAAAGTTAGTTAGCTAAATTCCTGTGGCTAATTCCTTTGAACTATGGTTGCAAGGTGTGAGCAAGACTTCGTTTTGTATCTCCCACTGAGTTTACAGGAATTAAGTAAACTGCCTTTACTGATTTCTAAAATGATAAAAACTCTCCAAGACAATTCAATATTTAACAAAACTGCCATGTAAAATCTCTTTTCAAGGAATAAGTACACAGTAAAATTATTTTTTTTACATGTTTTAATGTATTTGGAGAAGTTGTTTTCAGAAATTATTAGTTTGACAATGGTGTTTTTAAGTATTTTTCCTTTCATTTTATGTACCTTGAATTTATAAGGCTTTTTGTGGGGTGGGGTGGGGTGGGTTTTTTTGTGGTGTTGGGTTTTTTTGGTTTTGTGGGGGTTTTTTTTAGAGTAAAGCTTCCTAGTTAAGCAATATATTTTCTTTAGCCCCTAAACAGTGCATTTACAATCAAGTACTTGCCTGGAATATTGGGGTTTGCTTTAATCAGAAACAAATGCGTATACTCTTGGAAATAGAGGGCCTGCTGTGTCTTTGTTAGGAAAGCTTCCTTTGTCTTAATACAATTTTTTTTTTTTTTACCCTGTTGCCAAATATTTTATAGTAGTAGTGTTGATTATTTATTTTACACATGAATTCTACATCAGAGCAATTGCCTCTTATCCTTAACATGCAGTTTTTTAATTAGATAAAGATCATGGAAGATAGCAGTATTTGCATAGTGTTCCTTTTGAAATATCTCTATTCTGAGAAAGAAGATTCCTGTTTTCTTGGGAGGATGCCTAGCTAGTATCAACAAAATACTGGAAATGAATAACAAAGTATTGCGGCAAATAACTATCTTGGGCTAATGTTTATCCCTGTAGTCAATGTGTTGTGATATTTCAAATACCCTACCTCCCTTTGCTGTTCTGACATGCACCCTATCAAACTCTTTAGAAGTTCATTAGGTTCCCCATTGTATTCTAAAATTATATCAGCTTGGTTCGAGTCATGACTAATACTACTCGTGAAAGTCTTTTCTAGTTGCATGAGGGGAAAAAAAAGGTGGTGTGTTGAGGGGGATTTTTGTGTGGTTTTGTTTTTCCTGTGGGTAAGTGGCACACATTTTGTGAGAACTTTAAACAGAACTGTATGATACGTGAATATAATAATGGCATACTTCTAGTGGGCAATTGAATTTGATCAAATCAAGCTTGTATACAGGACTCGAGGGTTTGCTTCAGAACTGATAAAGTGAGTAATAGTTACCTTCGTAAGGGGTGGGAAGGGAAGTGGGGCAGATTTTTCAGCATGAAGGGAAAACTGATTATTTATACTGTGTATACTTAGACCAAAGCATGCTGGAGATTTTTCTCCATTGTTAGGAATCTTGTAGTCCTTTTATGTAGGACTGTCAGCAATGCATGTTACTCCATGAATAGGCAGCTATTAAATACATTACTTTTGTCTCTGATTTTTGTCCAGATTAATTTGTGTCACTCCAAATCATTCTCCTGTCTTTACCCAGGATCTGTTTTCTTCTGGCAAGGGTGTACTAAACATTATATATTCACAAAGTTCTCCCAGCGATGCAAGAAATTAATAAATACAAAGGCCACTTCAGAAGCTCCCTTTAAAGACTACTTGGCACAACTAGATCCGGATAGTGGCTGGAGATTTTGATAATGTTTTATAACAGTGCTTTCAAAGAAGTCAATTCTAATGCCTCGTGATTTACATGCAGAGTTCCCTTGTGTTCCCTAGACGCCAGCTAGGCCGAGGCACTAACCGCCTTCTTGTCTGAGCTACTGAACCTTCCTTCACTGAACTTTTAAGACAAAATAAAGCTACAGGCATGAACCTATACTAAAAAAATTAACCACTGATGATGCACAGATGAGACAGCATGTCTAGTGTGGATGCTGCATGGGGGTTCTACATTTTCAGTCAGTGTTTTTCTTTGATGTAGTTAGTTACTGTGTCTCATGTGTTAGTAACATTGCACTACCATTCAGAAGTACTGGAGTCTGGGAAGCTTTTAAGAAGTTGAAATTCAATGAAAGTTGAGGGGAGGAAAAAGTGCAAAATAAGGTTCACACTTCCAAAAGTCCATGAGAAAATTCTTGAAGAGATCTTAGCATTTTTGTTGCCGCTAAAAAGGATCCTTGTTTAAGACTTAAGTTTTTTTTAGAAGCTTCTGAGTTGTTTTTTTTATTCTCCTAGCTACCTTCCAGTCTGTGCATTGCAGTGTGCTCCTCTGTGTGAATTGTTTTGTTTTAATAATTTGATTTGAGGATACCTGTGACCACGGATCTCAAAAAAGCTATGCTAAGATATTAGTGTCTCTTTTTGCTATTCAGTAGAAATGCATCCAAGACTTAAGAAAATTTAACAGCATATTTTCCACTAAGCTATTAAGCAGTTAACTTGTCTTGTTTGAAACAGGGTCCCGGTTTGCCCTAAGGTACTTGTCAGGACCATGCCAAGTTATAAATCTGATGATTCATACAGTGCAGTTAACTGGAGGGGGGTGGGGGTGGCAAATGTCTAAAGAAGCTAATCCTGTTTGATAGAGAAAACAGTGGTAGTCATCAGCTAACAAAGCAAAAATATGCTTGCTGTGAAAGGTAAATGTTTAACAGAAACCTCATCTCCATTTACATGAATACCAGTGTTTTGAAAGGTATTTTCTTTTTCTGCTGTTACCTAACAGGAAGGGAAGAAAAAAAAAAAGGCATAGTTCTGTACTTGGACACTCCTAGCTCATTTTCCTTTGCAGTTCCTAACTTCAAATATTCAATATATAATTTAATCAATGAATTTTGGATTTTTTTATATGCCATTTGTAGTTTCAGCATTGTTCTCAAGCTTTCTTTTTTTCCCCCCTCAAGGTTGTAGAGAGATTTGAAGGAGGGAGGGGTTGGTTTTCAGTTTGTTCTTAATGAGAGATTTAATGTACTTCTTAATGAAACTGTTTAATGCATTAAAATATGACCAAAGGCTCGCTTGCAAGCTTTTACTTGTTCACAGAAGTTAAAGGTTTGTTTATATGAAGGTTTCATGATCAGTCTTCTGATTGATGCTTGTTTAAGTTTTTGTACAAATTGTATTTCAAGTAGCAATTTAAATATTTCTGTACTCTGTTAGTACATCACCACATGCAGCAAAACCACAAGACCCTGAGGTACTCAAATATCTCTGAATAAAACAAGCCACAGGATCATTTATAAATAGATACAAATATAGGGGGGGGAAATTGCAAGGTGCTATAAGACTGTGTACTGTATAAATATCTAGGATACCAAATAGATAAGACTGTAGCAACAGTGAAGGAAAACATAAGCAAAGCCAGTTACTTCAGTCCGTAAGTGAATGTTAAGGCACGCAGTTCCCCTTCACTCTTGGACAAAACCCAGCAATAGAGGCAGACGGCTTTTTAACAACTGTCTCTGCAGTATGTGTAGCTGCCTCTTCCTCTAACTGTTGGTAGCGGTGTGTTAATCCAGAAGATGGAGGTTTACGTCATGTGCTTTTCCATTGTCCTGGAACGAAACACTTTATGGCATATACACGAAGTCTTATATAAGCTGCATCAGGCTTGGTGTGAAAATTGTAACTTAAACACGTGTGATGGGGGTTGGTTGTTTTTTTAGATCTTTTATCTATGTTGCTCTAATGTATGTTCCAGCGAATCCTGTTTGCAAACTACTACAGGGTGATTGTTCCTTACTAATTACCCTTACTGAAATAACAGGTGGGCTAGGTGATATGGTGATAGAGTACTCTAAGTCAGAATGAGCTGTAGCGATGTTCATGACAGAATTACTGTAGAGTGAGCCATAAAAGGCCAAAAACCAGAAAAGTGAGTTGCTGCTTGAAGCACTGCAAACAAGGGGGAAAATATCTGAAATATGTACTCATAATGAAAGGGAGAAACTCAAGAAATGGTAATTATTAAAGGCCCATGAGTGATAGCAGGTAGCAAGTTAGTTGCTAAGTTACAAGGCAATTTTGGACGGCAGCTACATAGTCAAGGATGGTTTAACAGGTCTGTGCTGAAGTTCCCATGTTCAGAGATTATATGGAGGCATTATGTCAGTGTCAAATCATCGCACACAGAGTACAGCGATTCTGTTGCTGGGAAAGATATCTGTGCTGCCAGAGAAAGGAGCTGCCTTGCTTTCTGCTCCACATAGGGCTGGGGGAGGGGGGCAGCTCCAGCCTTTGTGCCTCACTCTGTCCCACAGTCAGATGAGTCCTCCAAATTCCAGCTCCTACTGGGATAATTGTACAGGGAAATCCAGCTTTTAAGAGCAGAGAGGTAGAGTTCCTGCCTGTTTTTCATAGCACTTCCTACCAGGGCTGCAAGCACTTAAAAATTCTGCCCTCTCAGAAGAGATCCCAGCCTGCCTGAGAATAGGAAACAATGGCACTTGGCATAATCTCTTCTGCAGTGGGGATGAAATAGGACTGTTGAATGATAAAAAGAGACTCTAATCTTTTGCTGGGATCCCAAGGGCTGAAGGGCTTTTCTCCCAGAATGGATTCTAGCCTTTCCCAAGACAAAGAATGGTGAATTCAGTAATGAGTCCCTAGCTAGCCAGCATAATAGATTCACTCTATTTAAACCTTGTCCCAAGAGACCTGTATGCGGGTTGCTTTTTTTTATTTGTGGTCTTTGCTACCATAGAGCTCAGATTGATGGAACTGCTCATCAAATATGTAACTAGCATTTGTGACAGAGACTGATAAATACGACTAAGCGCAGCTAAGTATTACACAGACTGTTCCTTGCACTGATGCAGTGGACTGACATAGGCTGTTGCCAGAATGTTGATTTCATTCTTTTTGGTATGTGATCAATGTTAGTCAACTTGTCAGACTTCAGAAGCCACATTTGATCTGTATGACAATTATGATTCTCTGAGCTCTTTCCCTGCTACATCCAATTTAATTTACCATCGATTGCTATGTCCAGTAGTATAGGGGGCTTTTCAAATAATATGAAGGAAAGAATACTTGGAGAACTAAAAGGAAAATTGCATGAAAAGTATAATTTTACCAAGGGCGGATTGTGCCAGGCTAATCTGGCAGCTTTCTGTGGTAATACCTGTATAACAGATTTTGTAGGCAGAAGAAATGCAATAGATCTAATAGATCTTGACTTCAGGTTCCACGTAATCTTAACTTGAAGATACAGAAATAATGCTGTTATGAAGTAACCTCATGATGGAAAGACAAAAAAAGTTCTGTTCTGTTAGCTGGTGTTCAAGAAAGACCAGTTCAAACTCTAAGTGTTCTGGAGATGGGCTACTAGGGTGTTCAGAAACATGATTTATTTAGCCTAACAAATGAAAACTGAAGCTAAGATGACTCTGGGCATGCTCTCAAGGGTGCTATGTGAGTAGCAAACACAACAAAAAGGAAAAAGTTATTGAAAGTGAAGGACACAGACTTGTACATTTAGGATGACAATTAGAAAGATGTTCCTGAACCACCAGAGAATTAAGGATTTGGAATAGTGATCCAGTAGAAGTAGCAAGAAGAAATCTGGTTGGAAGACTAGCATGAACTAACATGGTCACATGCTGTGTGGTGCTTATGTTAGCAAAGGACTCCATAGCGAACTTATCTCTGTAGGTTTATATAAACACCAAAGGGAAATGCTTTTTATTTTTTGGCTAGCTGGAAACTTACCAGAGTTGTAACTACAACATTATATACATTGGTTCAACTGTCAGGACTATGTCAGCATTTTTTAAATTTCAGTTTTGTAATTTCAGTAGATCAAAAAAAGCATGTTATGCCCTAGTGTTCGTTGAGTATGAAAAATATGATTTTTAAAGGTTTGGGGTTTTTTTCTAATCTTCTGCCAATGCATCTGAGATAATTTACTGTAAAACTCAAGACAGCACTAATGGCTTACTCCCCTCAATATAGCATGAGTTTGAAAGGGGAAACAAATAGATTCTGAAGTGCACTAAGCTTTATTTTCATCTTTAAATCATCTTTTAAATTTTTTAAAAGATATTTTTGCTATATGTGAACATCTAATTATAGCTAAAGATAATTTGCACTTCAATTATCCTGCCTTCCTGCTAGGTCCTCAGCAGATGAACAATCCCAGGAAGAGTTTTCAGCCTGTGTGCTCTCTACACCTTGACAAATCTTGTGTCCTGTTCCCAGAAGTCCGAAGGTGAAAAGTGGTAAGTGTGTGTATACATGCAGGGAGGACAAGGAAAGACTCATCTGCCCTGTTTTACATTCACTGTGCCCAGCCCGAGTGTTTATGCGCAGAGTTGTGTCTGTACACACAGTCCTGTTATGAACAAAGGAGTTTCTCACACTGCTATGAAAGCCATTTCTTAGAGTGCCAAAATCCTAGGCCCACAAGCAATTTGATTGTTTTACAGTCTTCTCAACCTCCCTCTACGGTCTGTACCTTCCCTTCCCTACGCAGCTCCCTGTTGCAGAAGCCAACTCATTTTATCACAGCCTTAGCACCTTTGTTCCTCTTCAGTCTAGGCACCTCCCAGGGGTACCTCTCTGCTCCTTGCTGTCCTGGTCCTGCAAGACCTCTTGCGGGAGATCTGAAGCAGTATTTCAACAGCTGGCCTCTGCCCAACTGAGGCTGATAGGAAGTCGCAGCCATTTTGAGGGAAAACAGATAAAATGGAAGCCTGTCCTGGTACCTTAATGGCACAAGTAGCTGCTGCTTCTTTTCCATTCACCAACTCCAGCTGTTGGTCATCATTCAGTCCTCAGATGTTGGAGTGGTGCACTGCAAGCCTCTGTTTTTTCATGCTTTGTTCTGTAGCCCCGCGCTGCTGGAAACACCATGTTTTGCCTTTGAAATGACACACATCTGCTGTTCTCCTGCCTGCCTCAGCCAGTAGAAGAGTTGCCATAACTGAGATGTTAAGGTGTGATGGGGAGAGAAAATCAAGTGATTTGGGAGGTGCAAGCTTTCAGCTTGACTGTCCTCAGTTATTTACTTCTTTGTTTAGGTTTCCTGGGGACAAATAGATAAGGCCCTTTAAAGAAGGTTCTTAATTGGCAGTTTGGTAAAGTGGCAGTGGGAGTGCGTATTGAAGAAACTGGAATAAACAACAAAACCAAAACATAAGGTCATGATTCAAGCAAATATGCCAGAGGGAGCACTTGGAGCAGACTATGTTTATTGCTCAATGTAGTCTAAAGTCCAGGCAGTGTGCAGATGCAGCCCAACAGAGCTCTCTGAAAGCTGGGAATGGAGAGGTGCACAGAGAGCAGACCACAGAGGAGGCAGCATGTTTTCCTTTGGAAAGGGGCAATAACGAATGTGCAGGAGACTGGAAATATTTAGCCATATAAAAGGTCTCAGTGTTAGCAGCAGCAATAGAAGCTTTCACACATTCTTTATTAAAAAAATAAATCAGACATTAACTTTTAGTATGAAATAGCATGTCAGTCACCATTCCTTACACAAACTATTGCAGCTGAAAATGACTATGGGAAAACTTCTTAATTAACCCTGGGGTTTTTTTGTTTTTTAAAAAGAGAAAAGTAGCTGAACTTCTGAATCCAGTTTCCTGTGGAAACAAAGGTTACGCAATCAGTGTTTGTCCTGTACCTAATAATTTTTGTAACCCTCTGGCAAATCAGATTTTGACTGAAGTTGACAGTGATAGTGTTAGGCATAATTATTTTTAAAAAAACATTTCATGAAATCTGGCAGCAGGATAAGGGACAGAGAGTTGGGTTATTGCCTTGACTGAAGAAAAGGCAAGAGGATCTCAGCCATTATATGTTGCTTGCCAGCCAGTTGGCCAGTCAGCACACACGTGCCGATAGTAAGTATTTTTATAGCTCCAGACTAGTCCCAGAGTTTGTTGTCTCTTGGTAGTGACAGTGTCATTGGAGGAATGAGGAGAGCTGGGATTATTGTGGTGAAGGAGAAAGAGATGTGGGACAAAGGACACAAATCCGTAGGAAATCAGGCTTCGTTAGTTCTGCTGCTCAGGAACAACATGTTTGTCTAACAATAGCTTTCTGCCCGGGCACATACGTCAGAACCAGATTAGATTTCTATTTGCATAGCTCCTTACCTTTCTCAGGAATGCCTCCGGCATAAAAGTCCTCAATTTCTCTTCCTTCATGAAGGCATGGGTCTCTCCTGAAGAGTAACTGTAAAAGTCGCATCTTATTTCTTAATAGATTTATTACTTTGTTTACTTAGTCAGATGAACTGGGTTTAATAACAACATCAAATGTTTGCTGCTTTTTTTAATCCTCTTGGCTCTTCAGAAACAACATAACAGAGAGAGAGCAAATGAGCTGGATGCAATTCCATGTTGTGCACACAGACTGAGAGCAGAACCTGAAGACAGTATTGTTGTGCAATGTAAACAAGGCATAAATTTATCCTACAGAACCCTTGTAGCTGATGATCTGAGAGGGAAAGAATCCATTGGATTTCTGAAGCATAGGATGAGCCTGTAGCGCTGACAGGAAGAACAGGATTTTTTTGTTTTCTTGTAAACTGAGCACGTTTTATATGTACTTGTTGAAATAATAAGCATGAAAAAAAAAAACCCCAACCACAAGAAAACTTTTACAGCCACTGTTCAAAAGAATGCTGCAGTATCCAAGGGAGTTTTTAATCTACAGGGAGAGAGAACAGGATCTGTGCTCTTCTTTGTCTTACATAGTCTAAGGTCTGTATTATGCTCATTATAATGATATCAGTGCTTCTAAATTAAAGTAGCAATGCCCAGATTCCACAGGGGATGTGTGTCAGAAATTCATGTGCTAGTAATTAAAACAGAGTTTTCAAATATTGCTTCAGATTCAGACAAGAACCTTTTTGTGCAGTTGTGTAATTAAAAAAAAAAAAAAAGGGAAGCTAGAGCCAAACTGGGGGGGGCAGCATTAGTACATGACACAGCCACTGACACAACATGAGACCTTGTGCACTATTGTTGCTGCTAGCCACACCGAAGTGTTTTCAAATACTAGGTAGCATTTCAGAAGCTCAGCTTTTATGGAAGTCCATCCAAACCCCAGCTGAACGTTCCCACTGCTAACCACTTTGAAAATTCACTCCAAAGAATACCTAGTCACTTAGAAAATGAGATACAATTACAATGAAACAGATATTACTTTATTAGATCCTACCACTGGGCTACTCAGCATCCTGTCATTGGTATTGTGCCTTTTCAGGGGCCAGTATTTGACGCTTCAGGGGAAAAAAGAAAGCACAAAGAGCCAACTAAGCTGCGCTGAACTTCATGGGGGTAGGGGATATTCCTTCCTGATCCCCCCACGGACAATGGGTTTGTGAAAAGAAATACAGAGCAATTACCCTAATCACAGTCTTAGCAAATGCGATTAATGATCAAACAGTTTTCCAACGTTTTGGTAAAGCCTGTCTTAGCGTTATTTGCCTTGAATTTCTCCCACAGCAATAAGCTGTGTAAGTTGACAAAATGCAAATGCAAAAAAGCACTACCTTTTGTGTCCCAGGGGTGCTATAACTTGATTATATCCAAGCTACTCTTGAGCAGCTGACCTAATTTCTTCTGTTGTTATAATTTTAGAAGGAAGTTTTTACAGGCTCTCTGTACATGATATGGATTAGTACTCCAAGGTATCTTGGACAAAAAAAGGAGATGAAAAATAGTCTTTTGTTCCTGGTACATTGTTGGTTTAATTTAGTAGGGTGTGTCTGGTGGACGAACACAGGAGCCTAATTTTAAGACTTTCTGACTTTGTTCATGTTGCATTTATGTGTTCTGAGGCTAAAATAAAGCTAACGAATTAGCTCCAGTCATCAGCTTAATTGCTAAGAAATTTTACACTGGGTCAAATGTAATGCATTAGTACACTTACAGTCTAGTAGCTCAGATCTACTTTCAAAACCAACACCTCAAATGTGTCATTAAAAGGCTAAAATACACCCACTGGCAAGGCCTTCATCCCAATAATGTGACCATGTGAGTCCTAGGCTGAGTCAAGGGGATCCTGCTAAAAGCAACACTTCACCCACTGTGGTGGCAAAGGGTATGGGATTTGCTTCATACAATTTTTGCAGTAACTTGCTATAGTCTATTGACTGTTTGTTCAGTCGCACCTAGTCAAACTGGTTTACATTGTCTCCTGCCTCATCATTTGTAAGTAATCCTTTCTCTTTTCTTTTTTAAAAACTTGCTGATACTCACAGTTGTGCTAGAATTGTTATTAGAAAGTATCGAGGTGGAAAAAATAGAGTGGGCTTCAGAGGCCTTGTCCAGAGTTCAGATTGAACTGCTTGACATCACTTGCTTTTGGTATATGTTTGTTTAAGCAAGTAATACATATGCCTGAGTGTAGCGCAGTGCTTTGGAGTCATCCCAGCCCTTCTCTAGGCGGTGCAAGTAACTGTGTTTTTCTGTCATGGCACGTGCCTAGTGAGAAATCAGAAAGTGGTTTTTGAATGGCACGAGCAGAAACCTTTCCCCTTGCTCACAAGGGGAGAAAGGCTGCCTTGCAGCAATTTTTAATCCAGGAATGAAAACTCTGGGGAGACAGTCTCTTGAATAGCTGTGACAGCAGTCCTAATTTAGAGTAAAGCATTCTGGGACTAAATAAATGGCACACCAGAGAGAGAGGGAGATCTGGAAGGAGCCTGCAGAAACTGTGGATGAGTAACCTAGATTATTGTGCTAATGAGATTATGTTTTGCTTTGAGATCTACTCCTGTAGAGAGAGACTGAGTCACATTGTCTTGGCCTATGTCATGGGGAGGGGGAAGCTAGGATTTATTTTTAATGACCAAATTATCTGTACAGCTGCCAGAAGGGAGTGCCTTGATTCACTGCTTGCCCCCAGCTATCCAGGAGAGTTATAGGAACTTTCCGTCTCAGCCTCCTCTATGCCACCAGCCACTGTTCCCCAGCCAAAGCTCTCCAAACCTCCTTTATATCCAGGCAGTTCCCCGCACACCCTTCAGGCTTTTTAGCTTCTCCACTGGTGTTGGGAGAGATCACTTTCCCCCTTGGGGTCCAGCCTGGGAAGCTGCTGACAGCAGGGAACCCCCTGCCTCCCACTCCACTCTCTTTGGGTGGGCTGGGGCTCCCCTCCCCACAGCTGGGGCCCCCCAAACCCCCTGGTACAGGGAAAGCTGCACTGCCTGGAGCTCCCTTCCCCGGGGAGCGTAGCTTTCTTCTCCCCGCAGGCATTGCAATGCTATCAGCCCCTGCTGAGGCGGTGTTTGATTTCCCTGCTTTATCTTCAAGCCCCAAGTAGAGCATTTCATATCTATAAAAATGTGTATGTTGTATATCCTGTTACAGTGATATAACATACAATGGGAATAGGCTGGTTTAAGTCCCCTGTATACAGCTTATCAGCCTCCCCAATAGGGAATTCCTGGTGTTTTAATTCTATTGATGCAGTTGCAGTAATACATAGTTCTCTGCATAAAAATAGGATGAGAAATATCCCCTAGGTAAGAGAAATTTTGCTGGCCAGTTTTAGAAAAACCTTCACATGCATAACTTTTGTTTCAGGTGTCCTGCTACTCTCTGTACATGAGAGAAGCTCTTGTTTATAATGGGCTGATTAGTCATTTGACAAGTAAGCATGTTTACTCATAAAGCAACCTATCTAGCTCCATGCATGACTAAACTGAGTACATAATTATATTTCTGTAACTCAAGCCTTCTCTGCTGCACCCCTATTCTTGTGTAGGTTTGTTTTATTCTCTCCTGTCTGTCACGTCCATCATTCAGAGTATGTGCTCCGCTAGCACAAAGCGCAGTGCCCAAGGTGGTGTTTGAGTGCAGATATGTTATGTATTGATACATCTTACAGCTCACTTGTTCTGCTCAGAATTCAGAGGTGATACTGATTTAAAAATTGGAAGGAGAGAAAACTCATCTTCAAGTGTACCCAAACTTCTATTCAACCTTACTCTTTGCTTTGAGTGTTATGGAGAAGTGTCACTAGAGTTTTTATGGGACTGGATATCCCCCACAAATATGAGCATTCATACAGCTTATAATAGAGGTGGCAGAGCTATATCTACAGAGTATCAGGCTCCAGGGCTCCAAACTTTCAAAATTACTTTGTTTAGATTGGCATTAACAGAGCTACATACAACAGCACTGTTCAGAGGATGAAGCCTAAATTAGAAAGCGCTAGGCAGAAATTCAAACAGACTATGGAATTGCTGGACCGGGCAAAAAAGCTGTTAGCCTGGTAAGTCTGTCTCATTCATTTTCTTCCTTTCTCAGTGCAGTGCAGCCACGATTTCTATTCCACATATTGTCCTTAAAAATATTTGAATATTTGTTTCAGCGTGCTCTGGGCAGTTAATTGGTTCTTTCCTATATTCATGATTGCTTGACTTTCATCAACTATTTACTCATTGTACTTTTCAATCCCTTAGTGGGAAAAAAACCCAACCACTAAAACCATTTTTCTTCCATTTTATCAAATTGTTCTTTAATCACTGTTGGACACTTTTTCTTTCTTTCAGGCCACTAAATTAGGAGTTAACTCCAGTTTCCTAGCTAGTTTCTTCGTTTACCTGAAAAGGGATAGGGTGGAGTGGAAAGATAGCTTGCCCAAGTTTTATGACTTGTGTTATAGCTATTCAGGCAGAATGAAAAGAACCATGAAACAAGGAGTGTCAACAAGGATTTCTATTTGCACCACTGATAAAGAAGAAGAAACTGCATGGCATGCTAAGAAGTAAAAGTGATCAGAAGAGGGTGTGACTGTGAAGGAGGAAGAAAATTAAAAGTTGAATGATGGTAGAAAAGGGAGTCAGCGAAGGGATTTAAACAGGTGAGACAATGAGCAAGAATAATTGTATTGATTTTTGGATTGGGGATGGAACATACAGGAGTGCTGTGCTGTCAAGTGACTTTGAGAGAAGACACGGTTTGGCTGCCTTGGGGTAGGACTGGCTTTGATTAGTCCAAGCAACAGGGTAGGACAAAAGGAAGGACAATGCTTATAAACAGAGTAGAGGGATTGGAGTAGCACTTCAGGGGGCTTCTCAGAAGTTCATGTGAAAGTTGAAATGGCAAAACCACTTCCCCAAGAAGACATAGTGGCTAAAATGTAGGACTGGATGGATGAAAAGACCAAGGTAAATGAACACATCACTGATGCAGAATGCTGCCAACGTGACTGGGTACTGATCCATGGGGAGAGGCAGAAGAGAGAAAGCCTGCTGAGATCTCCATGGCGAATGGGAATGGAAAAGGAAGCCTCAGCTGTCAAAAGGGAGAAGTGAGGATGGAGTTGTGAAAGCCAAGGAGAGAAAGTGTTGAGAGGAAAGATAAAGTTGGCAGAGAGATGACAAAAGTAAGAGACAGGGATCGGTGAAGATATAAATAAAGACAACATCATTTGAGGAACCAGAAGTCACGAGAGCAATTTCAGTGGTGCAATGAGAGTAGATAGCAGAATGTCAGAAATGCAAGACAGAGTGGAAAAGAGGCTTGGAAGTACTTGCTGTACATGAGCTGTGGTATTTAGTCTTGGTGAGACATGAGCCAAGGAAATGAGGAAATGTTGTGAATATTGAAAATAACGATGTGCATGCTACAGGAAAGTTAGTGGAGGCTCTGAAGAACGGAGGGAATGAGAGATAAGTGTTAAGAGCATGTGAAAGAGAAGTGGTGTGAGTCTTAATATGTTTATGAATTGGTCTATGCAGTCTTGCACTGTAAAAGGGAGAAGTCATAGGAGAGATCTTGCCAGCATGGGTTGGGAAGATGTTTCCAGAGACTTTTCTTTCCACTGTCTGGAACCTGATGGATGGACATACACCCTCTAGCATCAAAGCTGGTTTTCCAACAAACCAGCAAGGTGAAGGGAAGAATCAACTATAAGGAAAGAGAATTAAGGAAAAGGAGGGAAAGAGTTTGCTAGAGGAATATGGAACTATCTAATTAGCCTAACTAACGTCATCTGTCATTTCCTACAGCATCACCAGTTCTTAGTATCCACTGTACTGAAAGTCTCTGCAATGATAAGTGGGATCCAGGTCACTTGACAGACAGGCAAATGTACCTGCTGACTTCTAAGCTTATGGCTGCATCTCTTTTTGTCAAAGATGAGAAGCAGGGAAAGAAAAAACAGTTTTCAAAGTCAGGGTCAGCAGAGACAAGCACATCATTTGCATTTTGCTTTATTAATGTGGGTTAGCTCAGCAGACAAAGTCTAGCATACTAATAAATGATTTTGTAATGGGAAAAATAGGGTCAGTTGACTGCAAATCATTTTTCCCTCTCGAGTAAAAATGGCACTGTTGGCGGGGGGACTTGGGGGGGTGTCATATTTCATTTCAGTCAGGAAATACAGATGTAGGCTGGACCAAAAGGGCTCTGAATATTTCACCAAGTAAAAACTATGATGAAAAAGAGGAGAAGCTAGACCCTGCGGTTATCACACAGTCCTGCTCCTAGGTGGTGATGGTTAGCTCCTGCTGTATTGGGTCCACGTGTTCTCCTACTGTGTTTCATCTGAGCACCTCACAGAGCTGGCTCTATCCCCGTTTTCTTGCACAGAAACCTTCTGTTAGCCCTTTGTGGAAACAAAACCTTTTACAGTTTGGCTCCTATAATCTCACAAAATACAATTGTTCCTCCCTTTACCCCACACTCCCCATTAGCTCAAGCAAAGGTTTTGTCCCTCACTTCCTATAAAGTAACACTGAGTTACAGAGGAGTACAGAACATCTCTTCATGGGCGTATGGTTGTGGAAGCAATTGGGCACATGTGTTTGAGGAGTGCTAGCACTGATTATGCCATGATGAAGCAGCTCAAGGAATATACAGATCTGTGAAAAATAATCAGTATCTGTGTGTTTTTCCTTTCCTGAGTCTTCTGTTCTTCTCAAGTTGTAGGAAACTTTAGATGAGCTGGCTCTCACAGCTAAACCAGCATGCTATGCAAGGAGGATTGTCTTTTCTGTTCCCCTGTTCAAGCCTTCTGTGCCTCTGAGTGCGCCCCCAGCCTGTCAGGCCCACGGTGGGATTAGACAGATCATCTCACTTGATCCAATAATTACTCACTGCCAAAAGGGGTGATCCCACTCCACCTCCTCCCTAGCCGTGCAGCCCAGCAGCTTCCCCTCCTGTGGCACTGGAGCTCATCTTGTCTCACAGTAAGGATTTCAAGGGACCTAAACAAGTAGAAGACTAACTCTGCTAAAGGAGGTGAACAGTATTTTTGCTGGATTAGCTAGGTGAGCCATCCCACCACAGGATCACACAAGCACAGCCTGGGGGAAGCAGGACTGCCCCATTTGATGTCAGAGCTTGGCTGCATCATCAGGCCATACCCCACAGCACTGAAGAATCCATGCTCAGTGCTGGTGTGTGCTCCATATCTCTGAAAATTCTTTCATTCCTCACCCCTGGATGTCAGGCAATTTCAGCAGGACTGATTCAGCCTCCAGCTATCTGACTTTCCAAAGATGCTCCCATTTTGAATTGGAGCAACTGAGTTTTAGTAGCTCTCTGCTTTGTCATCTCCAGAAGGTGTGTGACACAGGCCTGACAGTTCAGCTCTGCATCCACCGAGACATTCAGTACTTCAGCATTTTTTTACCTTAAATCAGAATACAAAATTTACATACAGGCACAGTCCCCAAATTGTCACAGTTAGGCATGATGAAGCACCTACACATTGACCCAGAGCACACGTTACTTTTTTCCTGATTATGTTTGCTCTGGTAGCAGAACCACAAGACTGGGATAAGCAGGTACTGATTTGAGATGAATTTATGTCTATTTTGTATTGAGACTGACATGTTTCAGTTTCCAGCACTATTATTAAAATGCAAATATGTAAGCTATGCCACAGTTTGTGTTCTCATTTATCGGTGTAAATGAAGTGAGGTTTTTTTATCCTTGGAACAAAGTTCCCTCGGAAGACTTTTGGCATTCTCTACTCCAGCTTGCAGTGACCTTACGTTGATTTTTTTTTTTTTTTTTTTGTGTGTGTGTGTGTGTGTTTTTTCTTTTCCTTCATGCTTTATCAGTTGGCACAGAGCTAAATCCAAGTCTCAGCAACCAGTTCCCTGGGCTAAACAGCCAACCTTTTTAACTGTTATTTTTTAATTTTGTGGATCCCAGCTCTGTAATCTCAGATGAGAAAAGTTAAAAGCAGGGCAGCATTGCACACTCTAGCCTTTTGCAGTATATTTATATCCTGCATGAACATAATCATTTTACTTAGATCCAACATATATCTAAGAAATCCTGATAGAATATTTGAAAAATCAGAACAACTATTTTGTCTTCAAATCTGGTAATTAAAACTAATTTGTCAAACATGAATTCTGTTGTGTTGGCTGACATCATAGTGCTATAATACCTGTAATACATAACACAACTATTTCTGTCATCTTTTGATTTGTTTTTCTCTGAACTTTAAATAGTACATTGAAATATTTTGGGTAAATAAATGTGCATATAGAAACTTTGCATTGTTACATAGGTTTCTAAACACAGCGCTTCATGTTCATTTTGAAAGGAAAATAGACAACTATTCTTTAATTACCACCTTTTAGCTCTGTTTACTTAGAGAGATACTCATATCTCTAAGGAAAGGAGCCTCCTCCTCTTCAAGGAAGTTATGCCATCAGTGTTCCACAGGAAACCTTGGGCTACAGACCCTTTGCAGCATGGCAAAGCGGACATATTTCAGACCAATACAGACAACTGAACAGTGACTAATTGTACATGACTAAATGTGGTTTGTTTTTTTTCATAGGATGACAGGAATGTTTAAATAGTGGTCTGCAGAGGAACTGCTGCACATCCCACTGCCTGTGGCCACCTCAGCAGGTGCTATGCTGATGTCATCAAGAGGCCAAAAATGAAAGGTGACTTAAAGTGACTTCCACTCTCTTGCTTGTAGGAGAGCCCACAGTCACTGCAGCAGCACAGACAGCTTTGAATGAATCACAGGATTCCAGGAATTAGCGACGAACCTCATCACGTGGGCAATCCGCAGCACGGGAGCCACCAGAACAATGCGGTGACTAAGGAGGCTGATGTGATCCCTGGATGTAGAGTACCTTCCGTAGGAGTAAAGAGGTGATGTTACAGTAACGTTATAGTGTGTCTTGTTCTGGTGCCCACGCTTGAGAAAAATGATGTTGACAATTTAGGTTTCACAAAGGAGAAATAAGAGTTACATGATATCTAAGTAAAGCTGATTTATGGTAAGAGACTTACAATCAGTCTCTTTCGTTTATTGAAGAGAAGACTGGAGGGGAACCTAATGATGAACAGTAGGCTGTGCAGGTTCTTAACTGCAAGGAGCTCTGTCATCCTGCGATCAAAGACATAGCCACATCCCATGGCAGGAGGTGAAAACTAGAAATAATATGGATAGAGTAGTTCAGGGTAACGATGAATTAACTTCATCACAGTATTGTTTGGATCATATTCTGGCTTAACAGCGACAGGAGCCCTTTTAATTACTACGGCAAAGGTATCATGAAATGTGTACATGAATAATTGGCATGATATGCTGTGTAAATGGGGCCAAACTGAGAACTCAAAAGGGCTGACAGGGACATCTGCATTTGAATAGCTCTTAAGGGATGATTGTGCAAATCGAGGACTCTTTTGCTGCTGTGGGAAATTCCAGGAGATGCTGGTTATGGCCTTCCAAAAGTATGATTGTCCTGTATTCCTTCCTGTGCCATCTCTGCCTTGTTAGCCTGTAAAACAATATTTCATTCATCTTCAGATTCCTCCTCGGGGCTGGATTCAGGGATCATATGTGTATTCAGGGAAGAAGACTCATATGCTTCTCTCCCATTAAAATCAATGAGTTTTCAGGCTGTCTGAAGATAAACATAGAGATCACTCAGTCTTCTCTGAATGTAGCCAAGTAGCCTACTGATTGGGTCTAGGTAAAGAGCCAGTAAGGATCTTCCATTTTTTTTACTTCATACCAGTTTATTTCATGTTACCTATTTAGACAGTAAGTGCTTTAAAGTACAAATTGTCATTTCTATGGGTGTAGTGTTTAGCACAGCTGAAGCCACTCTTGATTGGGAGTTCTAGATGCAACTTGAATGCAGATAATTGAAATTTATAATAAGGCTTGAATTAATGATTAGTCTCCCATGCTGTAGAGTTTTACATCAGTGCTGCTCCATCACTGCAAGCATTTACAAAGGCTACAGTCTTTCTGAGAGGACTCATCAAATGCTGTTGTCGGATTTTGTGCTTTGTCTCATAGCAAATATTTCCAGAACTGGACTGTTTCTTTTTTATGATCGTCACAAATTAAGACCACACAGACTTTCTTGTGCTCAAAGAAAAGCAAAAGAAATGAACATTTGCTAGACAGAAATTAATCTGAAGCTAGCTAAGGACTGAAATAATGAAAAAAAACAACCCAAACTTGTAGCATCCATGGGCAGTCACTAGGTCCTTAGGTAACTGCCTGCCCTCAGCTCTCTGCACACAGCAGATCCTGGTTGAAATTCAAATCAGTTTCAGCATTGCTGCTGTCTTTTCTAATTGACTCTGTCAATACTCAGCTAGTGGGAGGGACAGAAGAGCAAAGCAGCAGAAAGGACCAAATGATTTCTAACACATGCTAAGCTATTCAGCGAAACGTTATGGACGCAGGAGCCTGACACTGCACAAGCGTCAGGATTCCCCGTGCTCTGCCATGGAGTACTCTGTCAGAAAACCGAGAGCAATTTTTTTTTTTTTTTAATGTTAGAAGCATTAGGCCCAGACAGCGGTTGAAAACCGCAGCTTAGTTGGCGATGAGCACTGTGCAGCAGTGGAAGCGCGTGGAAAAATTCTGGCTGACTCATCCATAATTCATCTGGCGTCCCAGGGAATGTGCGCACTGGAGCGGGATCCCTGGCACTCCCGCAAGGGAGAGGCCTGCTGCCCCAGCAAAATGTGGGCAGCTACCAGCCCTCTTCCACCCAGACAACTTTGCAGCCCCCAGGCTTGCTGTGGGGCTGCCCCACTGCCTCTGAGCAGGACTGGTCTCCCTGCTGCAGCACAGAGCAGGGGAGTGTAGCCCTGGGAGACTTCATGACTTGCACTTCATGATGTTGCTGAGGTGAAGGGTCAGTGAGGGAGCCGGCCCCAGAGCCTGGAATAACATGTACAATGATTTGAGGAATCCATCCCAGCCCATTCAATATTTGCATCTTCATACCTGTGTGTGTGACAACCTCTGCTTTGAGTGACTCTGTTCTTGGCGTACAACCTCCTACTAGGCTGTGTTTCTAAGGGCTCCTGGTGAAGGGCTGGCTAGGTGTTGTTAAACCTTAATGATCTCTTCACAGAGAACCCAAAAGGTAGGTGGCTGCAACCCAGGCAAAGTAGTTTTTAAACCTGACCTTCAGCTTGGAGGTAGCTAAGCAACATGTTCCATGCTGAGGGATTTCAGTCACCTGATGAGGTTATTTTAAAGGTACGACTGGCCTGAAGAGACAAGTAGAAAGTCTTGTGGGCTGTTTAAAAGAAAAACAGAAGAAACAGGATGAGTATCAGAGGCTATCTGTGATTTGCAGTTGTGTGCAGTAGCCTAAACTCAGAGGAGTTTGCAAGGGAATGTTATGGAAAAGAATGGTGACAAGTAATGAGGAAAAAATTACATAGACAAATGAAAGTAGATGTTAATACTTTATCTCCATCCAGGCATTTCTTCTACTGCCCAGGGCTGAAGGAGCTGACTCCTTCAGGACTGACTGTTTCCACTGTTTTTCTGAAGAGATGAATGAAGTTCAGAGTAGTCAAAATACCAAAGCTGCAAAATAAACTTGTGGGAAATCTATCAATCATTAGTTCTGGGACTGCGTGGTCAGCCATGCAGTCTAGGAAGAGTGAAGAGCTGAAGAACATGCATACACAGTAGTGAGCAAATACAGGGGCCCAGGGATGTCCAGCTGGATTGTAGATGCCCCAAGACACATGTAGATCGAGAGGGCTGTATGCCATAATGCTTGCTGCACTAGTTAACTTCCACGTGCACGCTCTATTGGTAAGAGCATGGAATAACTTGACAAAACAAGATTCAGAACTCATTAACTAGCACACACAAGTCAAAACTATCAGTTACATCCACCGTCTACAAATGTATATCTATACAGAAGCTGTGTTTCAGGAAATTGGCTTTTCGGGGCTGTAGTCATTGTTGCTATCCTCAATCATTTTAAAAAAAGACATGACATAGAGACATAATCTAGAAAATATAGCATGTTTTAATAATAAAAATTTTGCCTTGCCAAAGCAAAGGTTCTTTACTATGTGCTGTTTAATCTCACATAGTCTTCTATGGTTATTTTCTTGTCTTAAATCTAATTACTTCCCAGTATTCCAGTTTATTATAGCTATTTTCATCTCATGTTCTGCCACTGTTCCCGAGAGTACACTCCATTGCACAATTCTCTGTATTATTTATTTTGAGGCAGCTTCTGGGATAAAGAATTAGTCCTGGTATTTATCCACAGTTTTGTCACTGGCCAGCTGGGTGACTTTTGGCCAAGTCACCGCACCTCTTCACCACCACTTTCCTAGCAGTAAGAGTGGGATAATAACCCTTTTTGAAATCACATGGAGATCTGCAGATGAAGTGCTACATAGTTTATAGTCCCTGTTTACAGCATCATTTTCATTGATGTAGTAGACTTACACACCTAATTCTCCTTTTTACAGCTGAAAATATGAAGACCAGCAACTGTCAAAGTGCTTATTAACCTGTAATAGAACTGGTGAAAATAGACGATCACTGAATGTTTCTTTTCCTCAGCCTGTTTAAAACAGGCACAACAATAACAGAGGCAAGCTTTTAAACTGGATGTTTGTGACCTATTTGGAACACCTACAATCAGTGCAGACTTTTCTCACTGGTTCTGATTTTTGTTTTCTTAAAGTGGCCTCTGAGGGAACAAATGCAACATTTTTTATACCTGTGACTTGCACCCTTGGCTCAAGTGAGGCAGGGGTGCCGCTTGAATTGCAGCAGCCCCAGGATACGGTAGGAAAGAACTGCCCGAATTTGAAAGGAAAGCCTCGCTATGACACTTGCTTTTTGGTCCTGCCTAAGAGTTCGCTGAACTCCACACAGAAGGTCTGTCAAGTTAGGAAAGTTTCCTGTAGTCTCTGCCTCTCCAAAAATTACCCAACAGCTAGATTAAATCTGTCTTGCAGTGACTTTCATGTCATCAGATAGAGGAGTCTTTAAAGAGATGCAAGAGCAACGGCCAGGTAATTGTGCTAGAGATCCATGAGTTTATTTTAAAAGAAGTTTCCTGTTTCACCCTTATGCATCATCTTTTCTTAAAAAAAGTAAATTCAAATTAGTACTCAATACATTTTCTTAAATAGTATCAACTATGGGAAAGGTTCTTTCAGCTCCATAACACACATAATCATGCTACTGTAGGAATCTTGTACAGTAATCAGTGTATCTTATCTCCAAAGTTCACATTTGAAGTTCAACTATGTATCAAAAAACCTCGCCTGAAAGGGGGTTAGTCAGATTACTACTGGCTTGTCTTTTCTTTATTACCTCATGTTTATTTCCTCAGTTACACACTGCATAGTTCAAACATTGCGTGCCCCTTAGCAGTGAACATCTCCATTCCTGTTCAGATACGGGGCCCTGGCTTTGATACGTGGTATGCTGCATGCCAATGTGAAGCTTGATTTACCAATGAGAATCCAAGGGAGTTCAGAAATCCTACTGGCACAAGTGATATTGGTGGACCAGGCCTAGGACTTTTGTTTTGGAGCTGCTAGTCAGAGATTTTTGCAGTATTAGAATCAATGCTTTGTCCATCATCTGAGCCCTAGTAAACAAAGGCAAAACTGTGTGGTGCCTAATATTTTCATGTTTATTTTAAGAGTATCATCTTGCAATGCCAAATTCAAGAATTTGTCTCATGCATCTGTTGATTTTGTAACTAAAGCACTGTTGGTCAAATTGTTTTCCTTACTGCTTTGTAATTGTGGGAGGAAAACATGTAAGTGGATTGGAATTGTGCACCACAACAATGAATGTAACTCTCATTTAAGGCACAGGATATGAGATAGAGGAATCAAACAGGAGCCAGCTGAGGACAGCTCTTCAACCAGGCGCTCAAGTTCCCCTAGGAGGATTTTATCCAACCCTTGAAACCTAGTTGGGGTATTTCTTCCAGTAGAGCTACACCCGTAGTGTAGGCAGGCTGCAGACATTTTAGTACAGACAAACCATATGCAGCTTGGTTACACTTTGCTGTGTTCTTGGCAGCACTGAAGGAGCATGAATTAGTGATTTTTTTTTCATGTATGCATTTGTAAAAGGCACAGTACTGGATGTTCGACATCACTGAGGAGCCAAAATAAATATACTGTGGTAATGACCTTCGGTATGTGGAAGAGCATGTTATATCACTTAATGATAAGTAAATAAATAGAATAACAATTCAGGCCTTGTTAATTTGATAACGTCTTTAAATCCAGTACAGATACCTGGCCCCTTCCTACCATGCTTTTAAAGTTCTGCACTAAGCTTTGGACACTAGATATTATACCTGTATAGTATGTCCTTTCTTCTCAGTTAAAAATTGAAGTCACAGGTCATTCTTGAACAGGTTCAGAAACTATACAGGGGTTTGACAAAATACGGGGCTAATTCCAGTTGTATAAAGCCCTTCCTCCTCTTCCTATCTTCCCCTGCTTTTAGCACCCATATTAAAAGGAAGAAGAGTTGTCTTTCAGGCAGTGTGGATGTCCACATTCAGTACACTTCTTGAAAAGATGTTGCTGAATATGTCATCATTAGCATTCATTTCTTCAGAAACCTAGAGAATGCTTGGTTGCTAGAGCCAGAAAACATAAGCTCAGATAACCCGCTGGCCAATTTTTAACTACTGCTTTCACACACATTTGTTATTAGCCATTCATTAACAAGGAATGATTAGTTCCTTGTTACAGCAGGGGGGTGTCCTAAACTTTTCCTGCACTGTTGCCCCAGCAATGTTTGCTGGTTTTGTCTTCCAGTTCACATCAATCCTGCCTGAGCCAATACTAAGCTATAAATGCACACCTGGCCAAGGAACATTTAAAATGGCTGCATTTATATTCTCTGTGGGTAGACATGGTTATAATACTTCATTTTCCTGCATTTTTCTCTGTGATTCAATATTCCTTCTGTACATAAGACTGTGCCACTTTTATTATGGATCATGCTTCCATTTAAATTGATAGAGAATTTGTATTAAAAGTTTGAGAGAGAAGTTGCTGCCTTCTCTGCTATTTATCGTATTGCTGCTTTATATAACTACATGATTCCCATACAGTGGATAAATTATAACAGATAAATAAGCATCTCTGCCCACAAGGAACTTTACTTCTGCATAAAAAATGATGAAAGAATACAGATCAGGAAAGTTCAGTGCAGAAAACTGACTGACGTTCGGTGCGTGGAAAGAAAATGCTTCAAAGAAGTAGCAAGTCTGCAAAAGGTCAAATCTCATCCTAGAGATGAGGGCCAGTCAACAGAATTAGGGCCAGCATTAATGTTTCATAGTACATACAGCAATTCATGGATTAGCACTGAAAATTGAGCTGTCAGTAACTGAGGTGAAGAGGCTATTTCTCCTATGAATTAATTTTGCAACTGTATTTCCTCTTGCCCAAGCTGTGTCTCACCTTTTCCTATAAGCCAGGGATGACATGTCACTGAGTCACATCTCACTTCAGCTGCACTGCATCTTCAGCAGCTTTTGGTCCCACCTCTTCAGCATTTTGCCAGTGCTACCTCCTGTTCTCCATGCTCAGACACAAAGCTCAGGCAAGGAAGTGGGACAGTGAGCCAGCCCATGTCCTGCTGCTCTTCCTGCTGGGCCACCACTATGCCGGGTTGGGCTGCACACACAGCTTGGCTTTGTGCTGATCAGATGTGTCAGGAGGCTGCTTGGTGGCACCTAACAGCTCATATGGGACCCACAGGGGCCAGGTAAAGACCCTTGTGCTGAATTGCATCGAATAAAGGAATTCATGCTGCAAACAGAGGCTTTGGAGAGAAAAAGCATGCTTTGAACAATACGCTGTCTCTAGAAGACAAATACATACTAAAAGAAATCACTAAAAGCAAACAAAACCCCCACAAATTATACTGTACAAAAGGGCATGGATTTAAATTTCCCATACGAGTTTAAAATAAATATCTCATGCCTGTAAAAATATTGTAAGACATTATAAAGGTTTCAAAGTCAAGCACCCATAATAATAAGAAACACATTAATTTGGATTAAGCTTTGCAGCTTCAGTTCTCTGCCTCTGAATGCACTTGTATCCTGGTAGTCTTCATTTGTATGATCAGATACAACTTTTTCCAGAATGCAGAATGCTTGATTAAGCAGGAACCAGTTCATCTGTTTTTGTCAAATGTGAGAGAATGGGAGGGACATCCTCCAGGTACCTGTCTCTCTCTATTAACTGCTGACAGAACCAAGGTGAGAACTTAGGTGAGATACCTAACATGCTGGTCAGTGAAGTGATTCCTGCTTCTAGTACTGGGTGTACTAGATTTATTCTCACTAAAGCTCACCACCAGCTGATCCACAACCACTCCACACCTTCTGCAAAGAAAAATCATAGTGGTCTATGGTTTCTGGTATGCTTTCACAGGCTAAGAGGCCCAGGCCTGTGTAGCCCAGGAACACTGTGTCAATCAGAACTAAAACACATCTCTCTATTGCATCAGTTCATACCTTTCTGCAGTCTGGCAAGAACTTTTAGAAACGCATTTTCAAGTTCTTAAGTCTCAAACACACTTTTTTTTTTTTTTAGGATGGATCATCATCTAAAAATCCAGGCTGGTTGGTGCAGCAAACAAGAAAACATCTAACTTAACTAAGCTAAGGATAGGATTTTCCTATGTGATTTGTATTGCTCTCACTGAGCTGGTTCTCCAATACAACTTCATGCTATTGGTTACTGTTAGAGAATGACCTTCTCTAAAACATATGGCCTTCTACAGACTGCACTTTTGTAAGGGTTAGTGTGAAGCTGGGGATAAATTCTACCTGCCATATGAATTTAATATGTCACTTCAGTAAACTTGAAAGTTGCTACAACTGCACTCTCAACAAGTCCAGCAGCTAACTGCAAGACGCTATATAAAAGGAGGTGTTTGCATTAACAGATTTTAGTCAAAAGTTGCCTGGCATGTTGTTGACATTCACTAGAAGAAATAAGGAGTCTCTAACACAACAACATAACATATTCACTAGAAGAAACAGGGAGTCTCTAACAAGCAAGTTTATGCTAGAACTCCTAAACACAGACCATTAAAATTAAGCAAACTGCTTGTTTATCAAAACCTTCTTTTAATTACCAAGAACTAGCCAAGTGTGACAAATCCATGACAACACTGAATTGTTAGTTTCCTGCAATCTTTATGTTTAAAAATAAAATCCTCTCTACCATGAGACTTAATCTACTAAGGCCTGGGAGTAGAGACAGCATTTGCCTATTAACAAGCATTATTATATAATAATCACCTTAAGAAACAGAACAGTGAAGTTAGCAATATACAATGGAGAGCTTTTTGAGATGAAAAAGATTTGCACTTCACACTTTTCCTCAACCTTTCTCAAAATATACCAAATATGTTAAATATGAGGAGATCTGTACACACAGATTACTGTTTGTTCCTCTATAAAGCTCTAACATGGAGAAGAACACTGTCAGGTCAAATTAGGTGTTGCTGATTTTCATTATTTCATTGCAAATCCTTCAATACCTTTTTCAGCTGTCAAAGTCAAGGGACTGCAGTAAGAATCCCAAATCCCAGCTTTTTTTTTTTTTTTTTTTTAAAAAAAGCAAGTTTTTAATTCTTCTATATGGCAAAAGCTTGTAAATATGAAAGGAAGGTCTCCTGAAAGCTCAGAAAACAGATGGCAAATAACCAACCACCTACCCATCCTCTCTAAATGTCTTATTTTTAAGAAAATGGGCTTTTAAGCCAACTCCATTTGTGGGTGGGTATTGACTCATGAGTTTTGAACACTTACCGTGGCAATGCAAATCTGGATCAAAACTTAAATTTTATGTTTCCAAAAGCACTGCTGAAAATTTTTGTAAAGCAACAGAAATGCTTCTATTCCATTTAGTTTTCAAGCCTCTCAAGCACTCCCTTACATTATTACTAGACAAAACACAAGAGAAACCTGTTAGCGTATCAGTTGCAGGAGATTTTAAAAAGAATTTAAGCAAGTGCCCGTCAGGAATGGTCATGGGATAGCTGGTCCAGCCATGGAGGGGAGAGAAGGTCAGATAACCTCTCAGTCTTTCTCAGCATTTTGATTCCTAGACTTTATTATTAAGACACTTCTAAGGGGGCAGTACCTTGCAGCTGTAACAAATCAGTAACAATACCGCAGCCTTTATATAGTAAAGATTTTCTTATCATACACTATAGCATCCTCACAAAGTTCATAATATAAATTAAAAGAAGTTGTCCAGTAGATAAGATTCAGTCATTTTTAAGTTGATTAAACAATATTGTTGATGACAGAGGGTAGCATAGGCGTGGCTTGGCAAACAACAATAATTGTTGATCATAATAATAATATGTACTAGAACAGGAAGCTACTCTTCCTCCAAGCTTCTGAGCATATACCTTGCAATCATGACAGCATATATAATGGCAAGTTAATCTTAACAACAGTCACCTGCAAAATCATGACCTTGTTTGAAATATTTTAATTGCTCTGTCGTGCAAGTATTTTCCAAGGTTACTATGACTGAACAAAGTTAGGAATATATTTTGCATTTTGTCAGATGATGTGTTTCGTAGATACATGTTTTTGTACTCTTAAAACAAAAGGAGGGAACTCTCTGTACATCCTACAGACTTCTAATATATTTAATATATTCCATAAGTCATAACATAATGATCAGTCCTGTACAGTAAAATACTACTATCTAACAAGGGCAGCAGATTTTCAGGATCTCAGATTTCAGCAGATATTCAGGATGTCATGCTAACTTGCTTCCCTGGAACAGATTTGAAAGAGGCAAACTACAAATTGGCAGTAGGACTAGGAGCAGCTACAATAACTAAAAATTATTAAAACTCAGTGTTTTCACCTGACAGTTTCACATTCCTAAAGTCTACTTAAAATCAACTTCTGCCACTAAGATTAGCATGTGGAACACCTGAATTTGTAGGTGTGAGAGATGCGTAGAGGAAAAAAAATAGTTTCTCATATGTAAACATCTATTTTACTGAAGAGCTAAGTGAGCTAAAGAAAAAAGCACGACAAAGCTCCATCTGCGTGCAATTCCTGGAGCTTTACTCATCTTACTTCCTGATTCTCCTTTTTGGCCTCCTTTCCCTTAGGGCCCTCCCACCTCTATAAACACCATAACAATAATTATCCTGTCAGTGGAGACTTAAACATTCTTGACATCCTAACATCTAACAAGTACAGGACATTTCACAAAGGCCTAGCCTGGCTTTCAAGAAGTGGGTCAGCTTGACACATCCCATGTGTTTCTGAAAGCCTGCAGTCTTTGAGCTTGCTCATCTATGGTAATGGGCACCCTACCAATGCACAGACTGGAAACAAAACACTGACTGGTTTGCCAGCAGAACTTTAAAATGTTTACTGAAAGCATGTAACTTGTAAATTTCCATCCTAAACATCATATAGAGGATGTCATACCGTGCCCTGCCATGGTTTTGTGACCCACCTGCCCCTCGTTAGTCAGAAGGGTACTGGAACTCTTCCAGCTACTTGCAGGAGTCAGGCTGCAATGCACCCAGCCAGGGCAAGGGAAAAAGGAGTGCAGCACGCTCCAGTCCGTTAGTCCAAGGAGACTGTATGATTAGCTCTTCCTTCGTTTCGTCTTTTCCTGTCCTTCAACCTCACTTCACTTGGTTACACTCCACAAAGGGATTTTTTAGTCCAGGCTGATCTGGCCAAACAAACTCTTTTACTGTAGAAATTCCGGCCACTGTGATTTTTTTTTTCAGTCAGTCTTCAATGGTTTTTCTTATATTTCAACATTTATATCATACCAACTTGCTTCCACCCTCGGCAGAAATTCATGATGACTCAGAAACGGATCTTGACCCGCTAGCTGAGAATCACTTCTCTAATAGTGTTATGGTTTGATATCTGTTTTCACAAAAGGAATAAACCAATGTGTCTCATCACATTTTCTATTCTGCCCCTGCATAAATTTGCCTTTTGAATAAAACACATTCTATTCAGTTCAGAGGGCATTTTATTTCTGTGCTCATTTTGACATTTTAGTTAGAATACGATGCTTGTACAGTAGCCCAGGCAGCAGAGACTATAAAATCTTCTATTTAAGATCTATCCCGATGAACAGATTTTCAGTTCTCCTTAAACTGCCATTCAATACTGGGCAAAACCCCTCACCCTATGCACCAGAAAATGATCAACAATAATTGTTCTTCAGTGTGGAAAGAGGATATGGTAAAGAGCTATGAATAGCAATTTTGGAAGAAAAGCATGAAGTTAACTATGAGTAAACTTCAAACTCATTAACAAAACGCAAAGAAATTCAAAGAAATTGGATTATAGAGATTAAATTTGGTGAGATTTTGTACAACGAATGGATCACACTTCTAGAAAACTTGGGGTCCCCATAGATCATAGTGCCCATGCACATGCCAGAAAGGTAAGAAACAATACAGAGAACAAGCCTGCTCCTACTGTGTATACATGCTGGTGTTCAGGTACCAAAACTAAATAAATATGTATCTGCATCTCTCACTATATATTGGGTTTTATGTATATATAAATACCACAACTGAAGCACTGGCAGAGATTTCACATCACTCTTGGTCAAAGACATGCACAGGTATAGTTGACTCATACAACAAAATTATTTCTATTAGCGGATTGCTCAGTTTTATAAAAGCAGAAGCGCCATGTGTGAGCAGCAATATAGTAATACTGTAAATTGCAACTTGATTACCATTTGATTCAACCAAGTTAATAGCTGATGATGGCCTATAATTCAAACATGATTCATTTTGGCGAGTCTTTCATTTGTCAGCTCATCAAGCCTATCCTACATATGAGCAATTAAATTAGCAGGAAAAAAAAAAAAAAAGTCCAAATAGCTCAGCAAAAAAATCCTCCAGGTAGTTTGAAGAGATCTATCCTTAACACTGTTGAAATATCATAGCCTACTTCTCAGTGGCTTTCTTTTCCTATTAGGATCAGTAATTCTGCATGGTAGGTACAATAATAAATAACACACTGCTGATTTCCAAGCAGCTTCTCGAAACAAGGAAAATTAATTCCAAAACAGTTACAAAGAAACTATGCATTGGAAAAACTTAAAACAGGAGAAATACGCAACAAAGAACAGCAAACAGTTGCCATCACTACAAAGGGGAGATAGTATATTTCAGAGAGAATGCTGCTGGAAATCTGTCGTGCTGGCAGTCATAGCACACACACTAAATTCATGCCTTAACTAGGAGGCTTGGTCCTACAGGGGGTCAAAGGACACGCACAAAAGTAAGACTCCCAGGAAGAATCCTCTGTTTCCTGATGACAGCCAGAATGTTTTCGGCATCACTGGCACTGATGGCCATACCCCACTTACTCCCTCTTAATGAAAACATGGAGAGCAGCCAACAGGATCTAGGAGTTAAATCAACCTCAGGAAGGTTGATGCCATGCAGAACGCTCAGCTATGAGAAGAGGATGTGTTTGTGCAATCAGGAGAGGTGGGTGTTCCCTGGAGGGTGTCAGTCAGGGGCTGCTCTCCCCCCTCCTCTGGCTCTGGGTTCCCCGAGGAGAGCCGAGGGGTGCTCCGACCATGAGCTGATGCCCATGCAGCACGTCTGCCTGGAGGACCTGAGTCCTGGAGCGATGGAGCGAACTGATCACCTGCACTCACTTCAAAAGCCATCTCCAACATCCTGACACTGTTGATATGTTCAGCAAAGAGGCTGTACAAATATGCTCAGTTGCTGGAATGCTTGGATTGCATTTTCTTTGGTTGAAACTATCTCTAAAAGTAAACATACATAAAAACCAAGCATAGGGAAGAAAATCTCTGCATATGAAATTAGGTCTAACAAGGCTTTTCTGCAAAGCAAAATAATTTCTAGCTGATCCATCTACTGAAATTCGTTGAAAGTGTCAAAAAAATCCCTACCAGAAAAACCAAAGAGATTTTGGTGGACTAGTTAACATTTTACAATGTTTCAAAAGGCTTTTGATTAAATCTATAAGCCAAAGACAACTCAAGCAGCTAAGTAATCAGTGGGCAAGAAGAAAGTACTATCATGGCTCAAAAACTGGAGATAGAAAACAAAGAGCAGAATTGAACAGCGAGTTTCTGCAATGGCGGAAGGTTAACGACAGCCTGCTTCAGGGCTCTGTAGCAAGTCTCGTATTGTTGCTGTATTTACCATTGATCTAGAAGAGGGCTGTATTGTGAGATAGTAAAATCTGCAGCTGTCATAATTATTTCAGTTAAGCAAGACAAGAGGCGACTGTGATGATGAGGAAGTCCTAATGAAATAGAATGGATCGTGTAATGGTGAATTAAGTTCAATATTGAAAATGCAAAATAATGCATGTTAGAGAGGAACATGAATACTGCTTCTAAATCTGACAAGTTCCAATTCATTTACGTCAACCAAAAAGTAGAAACTGGGCATTTATGTAAATATCTATGTGCTCTCTCTAATCCTCACAAAGCTGTAGTCAGAAAACAAATAAGCTAATAGAACACAGGAGGAATAAATAACATAGCGGTTAATACCAAGTATTAGAATGCCTCTACATAAAGGAATTTATTTTCTCCACTGGCACAGTCTGCAGTATATCCTACCCCAGAAAAAGTGATGTGGACGAGTCTGTGTGGGGGACTGTTTGGGGGAAAAGGCTTTTATAAAAAACAGTGTTTTGACAGATTTGGATTGTTTATCCTAGGAAGGTGGTAAATGGTGGGATAAAAGCAATCAGAGTAGCAAATACCATCAAAAATTAAGCATGGAAATACCTGCCCTCTGTCCTCTGTCTTATTGTACAAGAAACAGGAACTTGATGGTGGCAATCTCAAAATGGGTGACATGAAATATTTTTGCAGGAATGTTAAGTGAGCCACAACTGATGAGCTAGCTATCCAGAAAAATTCATTGAAATTCGAAAAAGAGTTAAGACACATCTACACTTACAGACGTAACAAATACATCCCTCAAAATTTATGTAGCCAAGTACTGTATTTTATTAAATTCAACCTTAAACTACTAAGCTTCATGGTTTACAACAACCTCTAGATACCAGAAAGCAAACTGAGACCTAGTGGGAGATAACCTACCAGTGCCAGGGTAATTGACCTCGGGTGTGATTCGGCATGCGTTTCAGCATCCACCCTAGGCATTTCTACTCTCATGTAGTTTGCAGCTCCTTCTGACAAGGTATTTTTAGACACTTACATTTTGTCCAGCCATAGATACTACATCCTGGAGTGGTCTCATGTGACAGGGTATTTTGGTGACTACGGGAGAGAAACGTTTGGCTTCCTGCAAGCCTTTGCGAGTGTCACACCTGCATTACCTCACCAGCCATTTCACGCAGGTGAAGCATAATTAACCTCTTCTATTTCCTGCTTCTGTACTACTTGTCCAACATGCTGGCAGCTGGAAATGGTTTGTGACGTGCCCAACGTTTCATGTTCTAGACCTGCCAGCGAAACTCTCTTCATCTTCTGTTGTTTTCAAAGTCATGCTTGCCTGTCTGTAGGCTTTTCTCTTTCATTGCTGCCGTGTTAAGGTATCAGTCAGGCAACCACTGATTAATCAATGACATTAAGTACAGGCAAAAATACCCCTCAAATCACAAAACAAATGAGGAAAAAAGGTCCCGAACAAAATCCCCCTGGTCCTCCCGTCCTCATCGTCCGGGACACTCCCAGGCTTGCCCCTCTTCGGCGGGCCGCCCTGCTCTGCTCTCAGTGGCACCTCCCCTTGCCCCCGTGCCCTAGCGGGGCCTGCCAGGAGAAGACGGCAGCCTCCCTCCCAGCCACCCCAGGCGCCAGAGCGGCCCGTCGCCATCCCCTTTCTCCACCCGTCGTCTCCGATGGCGGCGCAACCCACCGCCGCCGCCTCTCCCCCCGCCCCTCCGCGCTTCGCCGCCACCGCCCTCGCGCCTTGGCGCGCGCCGCCCGCCCTGCCGCCCGCCCAGCCTCGCGCCCGCCGAGGGGCGGGGGTTCCGCCCCTTCTCCCCGCCCTCGCGCCGTCGCGCGCGGGGGCGGGCGGGGCAGGGGCCCGCGCTCAGCTGACGGGGGGACGCACGGCGGCGGCGCCTCGCGCCGGGGCTGGACAGAGCGCGCGCGCGCGCGAGACGGGAGCGGGGGGGTGGGGGGGAGCGGGAGCCGGAGCCAGCGCCAGCCAGCCCTGCCGCGGCGCCTGGCGCGCGCTCTCCGCCCGCCTCGCTTCCGCCCGGCGCGCGGCGCCGCTGCTCTCCTCGCCTCACTCGCTCCCTCGGCCCGGCCCGGCTCCGCCGCACCCCGCGACGTCCCCCGCTCCCATCGGGCAGCTCCACGGGCCGCCGTCGTCGTCATCGCCCCCCCACCCCGCCCCCTTCCGAGACGCTCCGGTTGGGGGTGACCCGCCGGCCAGAGCCGCCGGCGGCCGCCTCGCTCCGCAGCGCCCGGGCCTGCCAGTCGCTCCGCCCCGGGCCCGTCCGGTGACAGTCGCGACCGCGGGAGGTGGCGGCGGAGGAGGAGGCCGGAGCCGGGATGTCCGGGCAACAGCAACAACAGCCGCCGCCGCCGCAGCTCCCCTTGGCGGCCGCCGCTCCCCCGCCGGCGCCGGGGATCCCCTCTGCCGCCGCCAACCCCGGCCCCGCACCGGCCGCTGCGCTTCTGCTCCACCCGCCGCCGCCGCCGCCGGCCACGGCTGCGCCGCCGCCACCCGCCGCCGCCGGCAGCGGGCCCGCGGCGGCGGGGAGCGGCGGTACCGGCGCGGCATTGGGCCTCTCGGCAGGGAGCAGCAGCGGCTCCAGCGCCCCGGCGCCGTTCCCGCACGGCGACCCGGCCCTGAACGAGCAGGAGAAGGAGCTGAAGCGGCGGCTGAAGAGGCTCTACCCGGCTGTGGACGAGCAGGAGACGCCGTTGCCCCGCTCCTGGAGCCCGAAGGACAAATTCAGTTACATCGGCCTCTCCCAGAACAACCTGCGGGTACACTACAAAGGTGAGGGCCGGCCCGGGCCGCCGCGATCCCCCGTGCCCCGGCGGGGCGCGGGGGCCCTCCGTGGGCTGGGGGCGGCGGGCCGGGGAGCAGAGGGCCCGACCCCTCCGTCGGGCAGGGGGCACAGGAGTAACAATAACAGGAAATAACACACGCTTCTTTCCCCTTTCTTCTCTGTTTTTTGATACCCTAAATTGCCCGCAGCGGGGAGAGAAGGGTCTTGGTTTTCCTTATTTCAGCTTTATTTTCTCTCTTTTCCCCTCCCCCCGTTTCTGTCGCGGTGCGGGGGGGAGCAAGGGGCCGCCCCCGCCTCCTTATGCTTCTGGAGTGGGCATTATGTAAACTCTGAGACTTCCTCCGTGGATTCAGGTATCACCAGAAGGTTTGGGTCTGAGGCAGGAGAATAAAGGCGAATCGGCATGACGTGTCCCGTTTATGGTAATGAGCGAGAAAAGAAGTGGCTTTTTCTTTTCTCTCGAGAAGAACAAGGGTTAAACGGAGTTAATAGCTTAACGCTTGCTGCTCTTAAACACGGAAATGACGGGAGGGGAAAGCACAGAGAAAAACACTTTATCTTTAAACTGTGAAAAATGGAATTAAAGTCACCGGTAGTATTCTTGCCTAACTATTGTACAGACTACAGAGTGATTTGAGGGAAGGAATGACAATAGGACTTAGGTTAATAAAGGTGACTTTATAACTTTCTGCCTAGACGTTTCATAGTTAAAGTTACCGATGTTCAAGGATAAAAATCGGACTATGCGCTTATATAAATTAGCAAGAGGCAATAGAAGAAAAACTTGTGTTGATTGTTATGAAATGTCATAAAACCTGGAAACATAAGCGTACACCCTGACCTGAAAAAACACAGACGCATCTGGTGTTCTAGGCCCAAGTCCTAAAGTAGAAGTGTTGTGGATTCAAAACCACTTCTGGGTTGGCTGTGAAGAACTGGATCTTTTGTCAGTCTGTAGTCAAATGAACGTAATGGGAGGGGGAAAAAACAACCTTGTAATTATCCTTTCTCAGAGTTTACAGTGAAGAAATTCAAGTGAAATCTCGATAAACATGTTACTGTTTAATTAGAGGAGGAAAATGGCAACACAGACACATGGCAGGATTTGGCTGCCATGAAAGGATTATATGTACTCTCACAGACTTTTTTTTTTTAATAATGAGGCTTTATTATTATATACAAAATACTCCGTTAAAAGTGCTAAGTTTTATGCACCATACAAAGATAATAAAGGAGGTTGATAACTATAGAGCAGGTTTCTGGGGGCACTGAGTGATTTAAGGACATGTTATTTCATACTCAACTCTGAATTTCCTGGCTTTTGTTCAGTGTTTTATGATCTTGTATTTTTAGAAGCATTTTGTATTTTCTGGTGTTTAGTGGTCGGTTTCTTTGGGGTTTTTTGGGTTTGGTTTGTTTTTTTTCCTAAGATGATAGCTTTATGGCCATCAAGTCCTTCTGCTGGTTTGTTTTGCTCTGACCAACTCTTTTTTGCTCATGAACTAGAATTTGGAACAACTCTGGTCCGTCCGTGTAATTGCAGAAGTATATTTTCAAGGTTTCTTTGTGCTATCCCTGTTTTTCCTCACTTCTCCTTTGCTTTAGTGTTAAAAAAAGAAATTCCTTACCTCAAAGAAATTACAAGAGGCTCAGCATGTTTCTGAAGTATAGGTAACATAGGAAATACTGTGGGTACTCTACCAAAAGTCATAAAGCACAGTTAGTAGGCTAGAATAATAAAATACCTTTGCTCTAGCTCTTAAATAATAGTAAGTGATGAAGGTTGAAGAGTTCCTAGATTAACCCAGAGGACTGTGAAAAGGAGAGGTGCCAATATAACGTGTATACGCTTTTCTTTCTCCTAACTGCAAATGGGAGTGAATGGCCTCTTAAGTGGCCCATCACTTCTTCCTGGTAATTTAATGACGGTGGCTGTTAGGGCAGCCCCATGTATATGTTACCAGCCTGGCACCTGGAGCTGCTAACTGGGCTACGCAATGAATGGTATCAGGACATTCCTACTGGCGGACTGGGGGAAAAAAAACACTAAAACATCTGCTGCCTTTTCTCCCTCCTGGATCCTTCAGCCCTAAGATTGCAATAAAGAGGAAGAAAAGGAAGAGGTTCAGTGAGGATATTAAGGGAAGATAGCAAGTAAGAAGGTGCTTGGCACTATGAAATGTTGTTTCCACAGATCAGTTGCAAATAGAGGTCTCAAAGATTCAGAGTATCTTCTTGTGGAATATTGGCACTTTCAGTGCTTCTGAAGTTATCTAAGTAGTTGTGGAAGAACGGTTATCGTTTTTGTTAAGGAAATTTGAATTGCACATTGAGCAGGGATAAAGATCTGTTGTATTCTTGACCAAAATACTCAGGGAAGGGAGAGGACAGCTCTGTCCAAAGAAGCCAGTAATCAAAAGCAATTCTTACTGTTTTCTATTACTGCAGTATAGGTACCTTGTACACTTAAACTTTCTCTGCTGACTGTACATTTCTGACTATAGAACTGTTTTTCTGAAGTAATTTCCTCCTGTCTGTGACTGATAGGAGGCAGAAGGTGGTAACATCAATGCCTTCCTTCCACCCTGGATGTGTTGGGGATATTTGCCTCTGAAAAATTGAGTGGGGGGGAACAATCAGTGCAACGCAAAAGCCTTCAAAGTCATTTTTTCATATAACTAGCTTCATAATATTAATCTGCTGATTTATTGTGAGCAGCGATGTTTTTGTTTCATTGGTTTGTGCGAGGAATGATGGTCCTCTCTCTGTAATTTTCAAGATTCCTTTCATTTTCTTGCATACCAGTGGACAACTTCTATGGAAACGAGCTACAGTAGATGTCTCTTTCTATCCTCTGCAGCTGTAATGCTTTGTGTACTGCATTTCTGGACCTGAAGCTTTTTGCAAGCATCCTAGAGCATGCTTAAAAATCAAAGCTGCCGCAAAACCAGTCATTGATCAAGTGGTGGAGGAAGAAGTACAGTCTAGCATCAGGATAACAGCTATCTACATTTTGTCGGGGGTCAACAAAACCCAAGTGCTCTTTTGTGTTATCTCTCAGAATTGTAGTGTTGCTTAAAAAATACATGGGGAGGTGGTGGAAGGGAAGATGTGTTGACTGCCATATTGTTTACCAGAACAGGCTAATTTCCACAGTGAGCTATTCTGTTATACTTTTACAAATTCTGACTCTTGATTTGTCAAAATCTGGATATGAAATACATACACACTGACATCAGTGATACTGTAATATCTTAAAGACCGTACCCAACGGTATTTTTGTTTTTTTTGGATGGACAGACGTATGCCTCTGTTGCTGCCAGTTAGCCGTGCAAGCTGATAGAAAGCAAACGCTGTCCTTGTGACTTTTGTTCATGGTATATCATATGTAAGAGAGGCATGGAAAACAGTATCAGAAAAAAATGTGTCTTTTCACTTAATTGTAATATTAACAGCTCTGAGCTATAGGTCAGTGGTAAAGAAAGCATAAGGGTTCAGACAAGTGTATGCTATATGTAAAGCAGTTACTGTGCAAAGTACGTAGCTGTTAAGACATCTTTACAAGTATTCCTACATATTTCTAAAATATTCATAATTAAAATACGGATCTTGTGGAAAAACAGGGATTTTATATATGTTATGTGTAATATGAAGTTCCACTAGACAGACAAGTTTAGTTTCCAGCAGATCATGATCTATGCTATGTAGTATAAGGAGATAAAAATACAGACTCGGTGCAGATTGTAACCGTGAAAGAAACTATATACAGAATTAGGTAAACAGATTAAATCATTAATGCTAAAATCATGGAAAGTCCTATAGTAACTTAAGTTAGTCTTGTGACAACTGTCCAAAAAAAGCTGAGGAAAGTTATGCAATTTTGGGTAAGCTGCCATTGCATGAAATTTTTTTCTAAAGAGGAGATCTTCGCCAGACATTTATTTACAGTGCAGTTGCCTTTGAACTGTCTGTAGTGCCAAGCTATCTAGTGCAAAAATCTATTTTATTTTTCAGTGGAAACTATGCATCCCAATTTCTGTAACAAACAGAAGAGGATTCTATAGTAATAGTTCTGTGTTGTCATTCAGTGATACAAAGATGGTGTCAGTTTTTCTGGTAGAAAACACTTGAAGCACATTGACTACAGTATGCCTGTTTTGCACACCTTTGTAGCTCTTGAGTTGTCTTGCTTTTTTAAACTGGGGAAAAAGTTGAAGTAAAATCAGTAATTTAAGCACGTCTTTTTTTCTTGTCTCAGTGAAACTTGCCTAATGAATTCAACAGAAGATTAGGGCTTGATTATTTTATTTTTGGCAGTGTGAGCAAGTCATTGGACCACCTGTTGGAAATAACTGCAGTTCAGCTTATGTAAACTTCATTTAAGGATTTATACTGTATAAACATGCTTACTGTTGTCTAGGCAGACACTCCCATAGACTTCTTTTGGATGACTTGATGCATATGCATTGCACACATAGATTTAGGTTCAAAGATTATATTTTTGAAAGCTGAAATGGCTTCTACAAATACGGTTTTATCTGAATTGGCTTTTTTCAAGGAGATGGAATTTAGATTAATTTCAATTTGGTTTTGCTAAAGGACTGGTGATGCTACTTTTAGTAAAAATCATCACTGTGAATGACTGCTTAAAATATAAAGCTTTACTCCTTAAGCATGGTTGTTGACTCATGGTTGTTAAACACTTTTAATGAAAGCCCAGTCAAAAACAATTCTGGTAATTGAACTTACTTGTGATCTGGTTTACAGTGTAAAGTTCAAGCTTTGTACACCTGTTTTCCTTTCACTGACCCAGTGAATATTTGCAGAATTCTCTTTTTAATGCTGAAAGTGATTAATTTTTAGTGTTAAATAATACATTAACTATAGCTTGCAACTATGAAAGTTTTAGGGAACACAGGGCAGTGTTCGTACTTCAGACATTCAGAACCTCTGATTCAGAAGTCAGAGTTGAGCGTCAAAGTTGCTTTTTATTCACAAGCAAGGAAGTGGGGATTCAGGTTACCACAGAACGTGGCAGCAGTATATAATGTCAGCCTAATGGGCTGCTCAGCATCCCATCAGTCACAGTAGCCATACGTGAGTGCCTACGGAAAAATCTAAAAACATGTTGGGCATATATGATGTATCTGTGTTTTCCCCTCTCAGTTTCCAGCTGTTTTAAACTGAAGGACATCCTGAGCTGAAGGCAGCTTCTCAGTTAATTTTTGTTATAGACGCTTGCCCAGCGTCCACTTAAACACTAGCATCTATAATACCCTTAGGTAAGAAATTCTACAGTTCAACTACGTGCTCTGTAAAAAGCCTCTTTCTTGTTTTAAAGCTGGCTGATAACTAGTATCTATTGACTCTTCATGTTATCCAACGTAGCTTGGTAGTACTGAAAATCTCAACTAGCATGTTGAGACAAGGTAGAGGTATTTTGAGTATTCAAAAGTAGTTAACTGCCTGATGCTGTTGAATTTGCTGTTAGAAATAATAACTGTATGTAACTACAAATAAAAGCAGCATCCTCAAGTAGTAAAATGGGATTCATAGGAGATTATATTAAAAGGACAGTGGTTCTAAATTTAGGGTGTCTTCTGTTTTAATGGGATGAAAGTAGTTTTGAGCACAGACTTCCCCAAGCCTGTTGCTTCACCACATGAAGTGTTTGGCAATACTGGTAAGGTATCCTGTTACTTCTGCCCCTGTGTTGACCTCTTATTTGCAGTGTGACAGCTGTGTGTGGCTGTGTTGTGAACTGGATCAGGGAACTGATCTGCTGCTTAAAAAAATCTGGTAGGTTTCTTAAAGCCCGATCAGCTAATCAATCTGGTTCATGGTATGTCCTTGCGGATAGCTGTCTGGGTTGGGGAGGGGGTGGGAGAAGGGGACTACGTTCAGGAAGAGGTGCTAAGAATACCTTAAATTGGTATTGTTTCCAAATGCATAGATTGTGATTTCACAAAACCCATCTGCTGGGTAATAGATGTACATTTTCAATAATGTTTGGCTAGTTCCTACTACTTCAGTCTTCTATGTGGAAGACTTGCCCAAATAAGGAGACTGACTCAGGCTGAAACTACACAGATTGTCAAGTGCATAGAGTAACCAAGGGAACTTCTTTGCAGTCTATTTTAAAGTAAAAACCTAAGGATATTTAAAAAGAAAGTATCTTTCTCCCCCTCTCCAGATGAGTGCATCATTTAATCAGAGCTACTTGAATTTAAGGGATCTCTCAGGAGTTTAGTGTTCTGCCCATAAAGTTTTGGGTGCCTTTTAGCTGGAGGATTTCTGCATGCTCAGGAATGATAATCTAATTTATAGTAGCTGAATAGTGAGCTGCCAGCACTTGAAAACTAAGCAAACCTATGGAAGCTCTAAGGTTATGTACTTGGTTATTACCTCGGTTGACACAGCCTGAGGAAAGAACTTAAAAATGGTGAACAATAAAGCATGCATGCTGTCTTCTATATGGAAGAGTAAATTACTGTTTTTTCCTCATGTGAGACTTAATGAAAACAACATGTAGAAGGTATGTAATAAGCGTAATGTTGTAAAACCCGTGAGGTGATCGAAGGATATTTATATAAAATGTTTAGTAATGACACATGGAAGTGAGCAATGCATTTGTACACAGAAAGGTAAGCTAGTTGGCTAGTTGCCTTAAGGTAATAACACACTGAGGTGAACTAGTTACATCAGAAAAAATTTGTAGGTTAAATCTAATCTCAATGAGTGAAGAATTCAGGCTGTGCTAGCAAAGTTTGGGCTGCAAGTACAGCTGTGGTGAAATGGAGAGTTCTTGGCTGCATACATGCCATTTGGTAGGAGGTGGTTGGTGCTGGCTCAGCAGGCAGTTCAGCATCTACTGTTTTATCAGCATTTACACTAGAGGGCTCTGTAGTTAGCAGGTTCTGTAGTGTAGATCAGCTATGTCTGGTCTTGCTGGCTGGCTGTGCTGTCATTTTCCTGCAGTTTCTCCCTTGCTGTATGACCCAACTTGCTGCACGAGACATGGTTAAGCTGTGCCTGAGTGATAATTCCAGTGTTAATGCCACTGGAAGGAGTGTATTGGGGAGGGGGCATGTGCAGATCAGTTGCTATGCAGGTGCAGTAGGCTTCTCTGTGTGGGCTGGAAATGACAGCTGGAGTGCTGCAGCCCAAGTGATCTGTGCAACACACTCAAAACAGTCATCTCTCTTCGTCATGCCTCAGATCCACATGGAAAGTGGGCATGGGATTTGCATGAATTACAACAATGACTATCTGTTCCTGGTTGCCATTTTATTGAAATACCTCTTGCCAGTATTCAATATACTTCCCACCTTGCGCTCTTTTTTTTTTTTTTTTAATGTAAAAGTTTTTTTAAACCAGGTCCTGTGACCTCATGCATGACTTCCACACAATAACTGAAGGGATTTTGGTGTGCCTGAGAGAGACTGAGCTTTCCTGAACAGGTTGCTGCTAAAACAAGTCATGTGGCCAAGTTGCCTTTGGAACAAAGGTCTGTGAAGAGGGTGACACATTCAGGAGAGTTAGTCTTAGTGGAGTGCAAGTGGCTCTTGGGTTTAGGTTGAAAATCTCTAGAGTAGACAAGAGCTGGCACTGGGAATTATTCTTGTGGCAGAGCTGGTGCATAGTGATCCTTATAAGAAAAAGAAGTAGGAGCTGCATTAGCCTAGTTGGAGGCTCTGTAACACTTAATGCTGTCCTGAAATAACATTCAGAACATGGAAATTGAGCCATACGTTCTGTATAATGACTGATGTTTATTTTGAAGGACATTAGAATTAAAGTAGTAACTTGAAGATTCAGAAGCACTAAGCATTAGATTAAACTGTATATCATGTTTCAGTCTATAAAACTGAGTAAGACCTGTGGGTCTGAGAAATCATACAGTTCTTTCAAACCTAGGTGGGCTTCTGTCAATTTTGTTACTGCAGTGAAACTTTTTTCTAGTTGCCCCTCAAATAATTGTAGAATCTTTTCGAGAACTTCTCACAGCATGCTTAGTTGCAGTGTAGGTGCCTACAATGAAAACTTAATGTTGGAAGAAAATATTGTAGCATAAAAATGAGGCTGATTAGAACACTGTGTATTGTATGCTTGTTACATAAGCCTTCTGTTTTGAGTAGTTGGTATGTACCTCTGCAATTATCTAAAACTTATTTTTGTTGTTTTGAATGCAATTGTTTTTCAGGTCATGGAAAAACTCCGAAAGATGCTGCTTCTGTTCGAGCTACACATCCTATACCTGCAGCCTGTGGCATATACTACTTCGAAGTTAAAATTGTCAGTAAGGGAAGAGACGGGTAAGCATTGAGTGCATTATTAATTAATTATTACTTGAAATATTCTCACATCATCTTTTTTTCAGTCAACATGATTTATTTTTATATTTTGTCACTTTCTGTAGCTTAATTCCTTATTCATGTGAAGTTGCACTCTGGTATTTGGTTGTTTTAAAGGAGTTGATTGTGGTATTTAGTGCCCACAAATCACTGTGTACAATAAGTACCATAACAGCATCTTCTCATTTTCTCTTGATGGAGAAGTTAGGGTTTGAATGACCATAGTATGACCCTGCTCTTACTTTTAAAGGTGTTGGGTTTTGACTATATGGCTTTACAGACTTTCACGTAACTTTTAGGAAATGCTTAGGGTGTGCAGCAGACCAACTGACTTCCTCAGTGCAGTCTTTTCATGGGTGTTGTATCAGTTTTAAAATGGAAAGTTATTTTTAAGGCTACTTGTTGGTGAACCATAATAATAAAGGGGGATGTTCTGAATAGGTGCCTGGGAATTTGTCATCCTACGGAATGCACGAGTTGATGAGTGAGTACAACTGCTGCTTCCCAGAATGCATCTGAATGGTGAATCTGTTGAAGCGCAGGTGATACTATGCTTTTAAGTCTACTGAGGCAGATAGGATCTCACCTGGGAAAGTTCTGAAGTGCTAATGAAATCTCTGTTAGACCACTTTAATTCCTTTTCATCTTTCACTGCTTTTAGTAGAGGGTGTGTTTTAATCCCGAGACATTGATTATGTTGCCTATGTAGGACTATATAAGCAATACTTCTTTCCAATACGGCGTAGCATATACTGTGGTTCTACTTCAAGGTTGTAGTCAGGATTGAATGTCCTTGTCTTAAGTGCTGTACAAGCATGTTGCAGGTGCTTATATCCTGCTGTGAAAATAAATCTTGAGGGAAAAGAACTATGTCATAGATCTTTGGATGAGATTTAGTACCTTTGTCTTTTTTCTGTCTGTCTTGCTGCTATTTCTTTCTTTAATTTTCCCAGTGTTCTGTAAGCCTTCTGTAAGTCCGAAACAGTCTTCAAACTTTTTTGTTTTGCTTATAGCATTGTATAGAGAGATTTTGAAAGAATAGGCTCTCAGTACTGCTGCTGCCTTGTAGGGGCATTTATGAGTTTGTTACCGGTTCTGTTCCCAAAAGTTATCTCTGGCAGATAACTTTGCTGAGAAAAACTTTTGGCTGTAGTTGTTTTGTCACACTATGAAGACCTAATTATTTTTAAATCAAAATGAGAGAAATTAGTGTTTCAAGTAGTGTTTTGCTGTCAATGTTAGGAACACCTTTTGTGGGTTTTTTGTTCCTTAAACATTTTTTTAAAATTGCCCTGCTGCTGTCAATAAGGAGAGATTCTTACTGTGATTTGCTAGTGGTGCACATGTCTCTTCCTGAAATGCGCTTCTGCCTGCTTAGTTTGGAAGGTAGCTTTTTTGAAGAGATTGGTTTCAAAAGGTGTCCACGTGGCGGGATGTCATTTTACATAGCTCCTCTGACACTTTACTTTAGACCTCTTTGTATTGCTTTTTAGTAATTTCTAATTCAGTAGGCCACTCAGTGCAATCCTGCAAAAGTAGAAAACATCAAGTGAAGTGTTTCAAGGTTTTGGCATTTAAATGGTTATTTGTGAGGTGTAGGTAGCTAGGACTAGTGAAGTTGCCTGCTGAGATTGCTTAAAAAAATGGGAGGGGTACTTTTTTCAGTTAATGATAATGCATACTGCCTTATCCTTGCTTCAGCCTTGTGACCTTTTTTTGGTGTCACTTTATGAAACATTAGCTGCATAATGAGCTGAGGTGTTAATTTTTTTCATTGTATAGGCTGTTATGGATGCTGGGGAGTACTGTGCACAGAGCCAAAGCCAAATCTAGCTTAGCTGATAAAGAGCAGGAGTCAACATGTGGAGCCTCACTGGATGTAATGTGTGTATCTCTAGACCCTGTTTTCAGGTCCAAAAGGTCTTTGACTAGATGCAGTGCAGATCTTTTATGTTTCAGTGTGACGCTGCATTCAAACTCATAAATTCTTCTGTAATAAGTAAACTGGGTAATTTAATGCAGAGATAGGTAAGTTGCTCTGTAGAAACTAGTCTGTGTCTGATAGAGTTTATTAGTTCTTTCTCACTGCCTGTTGTATTTCACCTAGCTTGCTCCAGCTCCATTTTTACCTTTTTTTTTTTTTTTCTTGTCTGGTAGTGGGAACTGAGTTCAGGAAGACCATATCCATAGAGGACCAGCATGTAACTAATAGGGTCAATTAGTTAAAATGCCTTACTGTTGCAAAAGCATCTATTTTTAAGGCCTGAGCCTAGCTGTAGAAGCACTACAGCTGTATTTTATAGTACTGCTTAAAATAAATCCTAGACTACCCGAGGCAACTCAGATAATCTGTCTGCAAGCTGAAGTACAGCTTTCAACTTTTATAAATGTCAGTGGATAATTGTGTTTATTTGGAGTTCCCTTTGGTAGTAGCCTTTACTACTTTTTTCTTTTAATAAACTCAGCTTAAAGTATTTAGTCTTTGTGCAATGTTATATGGGCAAGTCTAACAGCATTCTTCCTTGTGTGCTCTACTTCGCATGACTTGCCTCAAATAATCAAAAACGTTTATTAAAAACATAATCTAGAAAAATAATTTTTTGTGCTATGATAGCACTTGATGACACTGCTCCTGGAACATGATCTTGCATATCTCAAAGTTGCCAGGCAGTCACAAAGATTATTCCCTTCCTCTGAAGGAGTACAGCTCTTTTTAGTATAGGGCATGGCTTCCAGTATGGTTTGTTGTAGCTGTGCGAGAACAGCATTGGTTTGGTCACATTAATGAATTGGGTCATCAAATTCTTCATGTATTGCAGGGAAGGTAATGATCTTGAGTAGGAATTTGAAGGTGCATGATAATTTTGCAGATGTTTATGGTGATCAATTTCTAGGCATTATGAACACATTGGAGAAAGCATGGAAGCTTCCGAGGAAGTAAGAGAAGGGTATGGAGGTTGGTGTTGCAGAGCAGATGAAGAGTGAAGTTGCTTTTTGGTACCCCGATGAGGGGTGATGGAGCCATGCAGCAACTGATGGTAACAGATAAGAAAAAGGGAAGTGAGAATTAAGGTTAATGAAAGTAATAAGGTTGAAATATCATTGAAACAAAAACTGTCTTGGTATTTGTACAGCGTTTGGCATGAAGAGGCCTAAGGTCTTTTATGTGCTGCTACAGTACAGATATGTGAAATAATTATCTTAAGTATTTTAAAATTCTTGTTAAAAGTGCTAAAGTGGCTGTCATGTTGTTCTGTAAATATTTTCTGTTCTTTATTTCTTCAGTTTTCTTCCTTAATTTCATGTCTACTTTTGCAGTCTGAGGACCTCGAGTTTATTTACATTCTACTTTTATACTCTCTTTTGCTTTGTTTTGTTTGGCTTCATGTGGAATGTTGTGGACAGTGATGTGAATGATTGGAGATAATAACAGTAGATGAGTAATGGGTGTAAGTATGGGAAACAGTACCAAGGTGATGATTAGAAAGTATGGTAGGAAGAAGAGTATTAACTGCAATAAATTATATTTGCATCTGTATTGAAATCTCCAGTTAATTTAAAAATAAATAAATTTATGTCAGTTAACACAAAGTATTGCAGCAATTATTGTCAAAAATTCTCATGTAGTTGGGGAAGCTAAACACAGTTTTAACTTTAAATTAAACTTCTGTAAGCTCTTAATGCAACCCTCATTTGTAATTGATCTCTCAGAGAACCAGAAGTACGTACATAGTGTTTGTTCTGTCATTTCTTAATACAGTACTCAAGGGAGTGAGATAGGCATGATGTTGCCTTTTGCATACAACTCTATTTTTAGTTTAGCATAAATTTCTAGAATAGGAGCTTAATGCAAACTACATTGGCAGTTGAGGAATGGGAATGAACAAGGGTGTGCTAAGTCCTGTGGACCTGTTCTTCTGATTTGGAGATGTAAGCCTTACTCTGTAAATCTTTTATAATACTATAATGTCCTTTCACTTTCCAAAAATGACCATGATGGTGGCCATTCTCTTAGCTAGGTAAGTATATCCAAATGACACTTTTTCCAGTCTCTCTCAAATCTTGATTTCAGTTTTCTTATGCTGCTTGTTATTGTGCTAGTCTTTTACATATTTAGGTCCTCCGGCTTTGTGTAAAACGGTAAATGCATCTCCCTTACAGCCCCACAATTAATATTTTATTTCAGATACCAGTTAACACTTCCCTCTTGCACAGCTGAAGATATTTGCATGATATTGTCATCATTTATGTAAACTACAAGTCTGATAGCTTTGTGCTGTTGTTGTGGGCATCCTCCTTTACTGGTGAAGAGTTGTCTGTAAACTCTCTTAGTTGAAAGTCTGTGAGCTTTGCTGTAACCTTAGGTTGCACTCTGTGGCATTTCACACTGGGCATAATGGTTCCACTTTCCAAGGGGCTGTCTCAAGGGTATCCACTGGCTACCTGGCTTTCAGAAGCAAACTACCTTCCATTATGTTATGAACAGCTTTTGTGTGTATGATTTACTGAGTGATCATCCATTTCTACATGAATTTCAGTTTTAGTCTTGTTGGTTCTTGTAATGAATTTCTTAATTTCCTGTCAGGGCAATGTTTTTTGAATGTTTGCAATTCTTACACTAAACCGTAGTTAGAAGGCTTTGTGGTGATTTGGCCATGAGAAGCAGCATGCTCATCTCTGAACATGCATTGAGTTCATTACCCTTGCCCCAGTTTGTGATTGTTTGTGTCAGCTTCATGGTAAACCTGATTGGGTAGTTTATTCTCCAAAAGTTGACCTCAAGAGTGAGTGAGTTTTCATCTGGGTTTGTTCCCCAGCATGGCTGTTTGTATCACTTCATGAGTAGCTATGGCAGCAAAAGCGGGGAACTTGCAGCATTAATGAGTGCCTGGGCCCAGGAGGGTGGGAATGCAACTTTTGGTCATGGTACCAGTTTATGCCCATTTAATTTTAGTTTAAATACAGCTTTTTAGTTTTTTTTTAAATCTTTCACCAGGAGAGACTTTTTGTCTGTTTCTTTCCTAGGGAAGATGAACTTCTGGGGAAAATGCCTTTAATCCTCAGTGTCTTGAATTTCTGTCCATTCTGTATCTTGATTGATGATATGTAAATACAATTACTAGCAATGGACAAATGATAGTAATGCCATTTACTTCTGAACAATCTTTAGTGCTTTTAGAACAGCCGAGGAAGATGCAGGCTTAAAATGCAAAATCCTCTAAGTGCGTGTGCTTTTTTTTTTTTTTTTAAAGAAGAATGAAAACAAGAATTAGAAGTGGTAAGCCACCTGGAAGAAAAAATGAAAACTAAGTTTAGAAAGGCTTTAGTCTTTTAGTAGATAGTACTTAGCTTACACTTCTGTGAGCATGGTTGTTTAGTCTGTGGTGTGGTTGTGCTGATGCAGATCTTCACGGGCATGCTTTATATTGCATGTGCGAGTTCTGCTGCATGTTCTGTACTAAAATAAAATGTTACTACGGCAACTCACACAAGTAATCAGTATGCTTTTTGTTAAAGCTGTGTTAATAAGGCTTTAGACACCTGTTGGATTATGGCTGTTTTTTAACACTGGCCATACAGTCAGTCTTCTGTTGTTTTGGAAGTATCTTGTAGTATGTGTTGTGTACATGAAGTGGGTGAAGAAATAGAAAAACTGTCCCAAGACAGTAATACCATGAGAATTGTTTGAGTTTTCATGACACCCATGCCTGTGGTTTAACCTGAGCTGTTTTAGCGTGTTTGAGTGATGTTTGAAATATAAATGCTTTGTTGTCTTCTAGAGCATGTATATGTAACTCTTTAAAGAGAAACCATACTTTTTCTTATTGCAAATTGTTTCTGTTGCAGTAAGTTGACTTTTCCTTTAGCATCCAGTATACACATTTTCTTGTTCACAACAAAAGCGTAAACCAATAAACAAAATATAGAACATCACCAGTTGCTGGTTTGTGTGTATTTTTGTACATTACTAACTAGTGCAAAAACTTTGTGCAGTCTTGAGACCTATTTTTATAGTTTTGATATGTCCTCAGCAGTTTTGTCACAATAACAGGCATTTGTTACAACATGCAAACTTTATTTTTACATGTCTTGCAGCATTATTGACAGAGTACTTGTGTATAGAGTAGAATCTGATAAAAGTCTGAAGTAGCTTTCTTGCATTACTGTTTTCATTTGAATTGCAGCAGCTGCAAGAAGAGATTGGATCATGAATCAGCAAGTGTATCTTTTCTTAAACTGTAGCAGTAATTAATTTTTTACCTGAGTGTATGAGACCAGACATTTGACAGAAATGAACAGCAACTAAATGTGTAAGAGGATTATTTGAGGTTTGTGTTTAACTGCTCAGAAATATGTAGAACTGGAACAAGAGTTTTATTTTTTGTTGATGTTTTCTAGAAATGAAGATTTTTCATTTAAAAAGAAAGTCAAGAATGTATTTAATTTCTTGGTCCCTGCTTCTTGCAATATCTTTTAAGTTACTTCTTTCTTATGAGGTCCATTCGCATAAATATAGTGTATAAATGATAATCTTACTGCAGCCCAGACTTATATTATGCTATTGTCTATGCAGCTCTTCTTTTCTGACAGTATGGTCCCCAAAAAGGCTTTGATACTTAAGGAGAAATGTCACAAGATGAAGATACGCAACCTCAGAAAGTGAGAGGGATGTCAGTAAGTGAGAGTCTTTCCAGGAACATTATAGGAATCATAAGCAAAATGATACAGGAATAAGTTTCAAGCACTATGCAAGATGACTGCCTTTTTTTTTTTTTTTTTTTTTTTTATCTCTATGTAGAACTGGATTAATCTGAAACCTGGGTTTATCATGTTCAAAATAGTGTTTCCTTGGAAACATTCCATAAAATTAAACTTGTTTTCAATTTGAAATGAAAGACTTAAACTGTCTATGGCATATTTTGAAACATTTAAATAGAGAAAAATTTAACAGCTTATTTCTTATTGTGATTGTGCAGACAATAAGAATGTTGGATTAGCATATTCCTACAAAATTTTCATATGAAGTAACCATATTAAAGATGAAATTTACATATATTTTTAGTGTGCTTTATTTCTGACCTTATAGTACAGTGTCAGTGAAGGCAGTGTAGAAAACTACAGAACATTATTCAGACTTTTTATGTCCTTACAAGTCAGTTGTAAAAGCCCTTTAGAAGGTCATTTAGTCTTAAAGTTCTTAAAGGTGTTGCAGTTTTTTCTACTTGTAGCGTTTCCTAAGACATAAACTTGACAGTAAAACTAACTGTACCTGTTGTATAGCCTACTTTTTTTTTTTTTTTTTCAGAGTGTTAATTCTACTTTTCTTAGTAGTCAGTGCATTTGAAACATTAGGATGTTTTCAGTTGCCTCTTCTATGGGTATAAACATCTGTGAGTACTTGGACTCCGGTTCCTTACAGATACTATGGTAACTTAGGTTTTAACACCATATGGTTGAAGATTCTTTCTTTAAACATATAGCATGTAGGTAGTGAGATATCAGGTTGATTATTTACTTTCATCATCACCAAAAGAGCTTGGATTTCAAAGCATTATGTAGCAGTTCCTCAGGTTATACTGTCTTTAATAGAACAGGTAGGAACAGTGAAAGTCTAAAGGAGTTTCACTCTTTGCAGATAGCAGTTTGGTAATGCACTGTTGTAGGGAGGCTATTTAAGATATGCTAAATTATTTTACTTGTCTTTACAAATACAGTATAGAATATTTGTTTTGTTTTGGTTTTTTTAACTAGTGAAGTGGTTACTTAGTACTTAAATTTATCTTTAGCCACTGGTAAGATTTGGTATAGTTTTTGAGATTATAATAATCTGATATTAATCAGAATTCAGGTTAATTATATTCTGTCCCACCTTTTATACACCTTCAAGACAGTGGCTAAAAGATCTAACAGAACAGTTTCAAATAAAAATCAGAATTGTGCATCTTTTATATGAACTTCCTGTGTTTTTTTCTTTTTCCTTATGTTTTAGCAGTCTTCAGTTCTGTACCGTCTCTTGTTGCTATTTTTTCTTTCTATTTGGTTCTGGTTTTTTTATTTCTCACACTTAGTCTATTCAGGCATCCAAGTTAGAAACTTTAGGCTCCAGCAAAAATGTGAATTTAGCTCTTTGACTGGAAAGACGCTTGAGCAGAAAATAGTTATTGTGAACTGGCTGCTGCTTACACATTTTGCTGGAGAGAAGCTTAGGCTTTTTGGTCTGTAGTGGAAAAAAAAAGGTATTGTAGTGCCTGTATTTTTGACATTGACTTTTGCTTTGTGGCAAAAAAGTTGAATCTTCAGTGAATTTTAAACTCTGTAGTTTTATAGTATTACTAAGAATTTCTATATGACTTGCAGTTGTGAAATGTAAACCAGAAGATGTGCTGAGATGTTAAAATGGTAATCTTTATCTTTAATGAACTGAATAAGAATAAATACAATTTGAAATGGTCCTTAATACCAATTTGGCTGCACTTGAAATCGGTTTTCAGCCACAGTATCTTTTTTCAGTCTATCAGGGGTTAATTTCATATATTCCGTGAGTGGGTTTACATGTTGTTAGTAATTTTATGAGCTCCTGTAAGACTTGAGCACTTTAATGAGGTTATGAGTAGCAACCGGTGGGAGTGAAATGCTCAGAGAGAGGAGCTTCTTAATAAAAAGGGTCCCAGGCCACTTCTGTTTGCCTAGGTAAGTGACCCTCCCACTGCAGCAGCTAAGGATGTTTATGGGTGGGGAGCTGAGGTGGAGGCACCGTCTGCAGGTATGGAGAGAAGTGATGAAGGAGGTGGCATCAGAACCTCTCTGGTCTCTCAAACCATGCAGTGTCATGTCTGTTTTTGGAAGGTGCTACATGTCACAAGTGAGCGTGCTGCTTCCTGGTGTTGTTGACACCTCTGTTTCCCCAGGGCTGCTGAGGTGGGGTGACATAGTCTAAGTGGACCTGTTCTTCCCATCTGTGGCTGTCTCCTAGACCAAACCCATTCCTGTGACAGGACAGCAGGAAATGCATCATGAACTGACTGAACAGTCTGGGCCTGCACTGCACCTGGGTGCTAGTATGTCTGCTTGTTGTGCTGCCCTGCATTTTCATCTTTAACTGCCCTGGTTTCAGCTGGGATAGGGCTAATTACATTTTTTTTTCCTTCTTAGTAGCTAGAATAGTGCTGTGTTTTGGATTCGTTATGGAATTTGATATGAGAAGAATGCTGATAATGCACTGATGTTTTTATTTGTTGCTAAGAAATCAAGGACTTTTCAATTTCCCATGTCTTACTAGTGCACAGGGTCTCAAGAGGCTGGGGAGGAGCACAGCCGGAGCAACAGACCCAAACTGGCCAATGGAATATTCCATATCATACAACATCGTGCTCAGTGTATAGATGAGAGTTTACTGGGAAGCTGGCTCTCGCTTCTGGGATAGTGGTTTTACGATTCTCTCTTCTCTGGGATCACTAGCTGGGAATGGTCTGGGCATTGGTCAGTGGGTGGTGAGCAATCATAATGTGCATTACTCATTTGTATTTTCTATTATTACTATTATTACTTTTTTTTTTTTCAATTATTAAGTTGGTTTTATCTCAACCTATAAGTCTCCTTCCCTTCCCCCTCTGTTCTTTTGATTCTGAGATGCATGATATGTGAACCTTAAAGAAGCAAACAGGAGGACAGTTTAACTAATTCCTCCCACTGAAGCAAATCTTTTTGTAAACAATGGCTCTGGACCTAAATATGGGCTAAGCTTCTTTAAAAACCAAACAAAAAAGTCTCTTTAAGCCAGTGAATCTTACAGGTGCCAGGAGAAGAAAAAAATTGCATATAGTGGTTTGGCATAAATACAGCTCCTCTTCATGCATCTAAAGCCTATCTGTCATGACACTGTCTTCCCCCTCAGTTTATAGTGTACTGTATCTAGTTGAACATGAGATTAGCTATCCATCAACTAGAACAAATAATAAATTCCCTTAATTGATGAGCCTTTAATTTCACTCACTTACAAACCATGAATTGTGGGCATTCTGTTTTCCTTTTGAAAGACGTCTATAGGAAATGTGCTAATTATTTGAAATGTTTTAATCTGATTTTACTTTAGTTTCTATTAATACCGTCTGCTTGATGAAATGGTGTTAACATTCCAAGTAGTTGTAAGTGAATCCCAGGGAAGAATATATAGTTTAATGTCTGTTTTACCGAGATGGTGTCAGTGCCTAGTGCCTTCTAGTGTTGCCAGTGGGTAACAAATCCTCGTTCCCACCTGTATTAAATACAGTGGGTCTCTATTTACAATCGTTACTAAGGTGGAGGAGGCTCAGAAGATAGGATATCTGAGGGAGAAAAAACAGGTGGTACCAAAATGTTACCAAGATGATGATTTTCTATCTAGTATTTCACATTTTCCTGTAACTTTAATCTCATTTCTTTAAGAATACTGAAATGAAACTTTGATAGGGATGAAGGTTTTTTAATATGACATTGAAGGGCTTTTTGCAGTTGGTGGAGTTAACTTTTAAGTTATCTAAATTTACTTTTTAATATAAATCTCCTTTCTCTAACAAATTCTCCTTAACAGGAGACTTTTTAAATAGTAGATGTTCAGGCTTTGTGTGAGAATCCTTCATGCCTCAAACTCTCCAGACTATGCTAATAACAATTCTGCCTTTATTTAAGACAAAATCAAGGCTTTTCCACTTGTTGCTTTCACTTGTAATTGTTTTGTTGACTCTGCTGCTGCAGTGGTGCCTCTGTAATGTAATTAGCAATACAGCAAAGACTAATCCTTTTGTTTGTTGCCCTTTGCTTCAGCTTTTCAGTATCTCTAAATGTAATATCTGCTGTATGGTTCTGAGGTTCCATTTCATGCTGGTATGTTGGAGGGGGAGGAAGATGGTACCATACTTTAGATTATCAGAGGAGGGCTTTGTAAATATCAAATGTAGAAGCAGGTAAGGTAATTGTTGGAAGTGATTGATAGAAAAAGCAGGAAGCCCAGCACAAAATGAAGTATGTGACTTCTGAGATTTGCTGCTCAGTTTCGTTCTATGTGAGATGTATTTAAAATAGCAGATTAACCTGTACTTCCTAGTACAATAGTTGCTTAAAAATTGCATTGTAGAGATGGGAATACAGAGGTCATGTTTGTTGACTTGAATTATTTTCAAATTGACATGAGTGAATATTTTTTTTCAAACAGTTTGTTTATTATTTAATGACAAATCTATGCTAACGAATTTGAACTAGTGTCAAAATGATCTGAATGTTTTGATAAACTAGGAAATGTTAGGTGATTTTTCTTTAGTTGATGGTGGTTTATTTTGGGCAGAGGGGAATTGGTGAAAGCTTAGGTTTTCATTATGCTGTTTTTCTTTTGGGTTCCTGTCATCTTGGTCATGAAATGACTTTTGCTTGAGAAACAGAATAATACAGAATAATCTTTGCTTAAGAAACAGAATAATTTGGGGGTGGGGAGATTTTTCATTTCAACTTTCTAGTACTTAGTATTTACAATTGTACTGAACACTGACTTCATTAAAACCACCTTTTGTAAAGCTGACTTTTGGACTTTATTTGACCTAGCCTTAAGTTGTTTAGATGTAAGACTACTGGTTAGTATAGTTAAAATATTCTTCCTCTTTAGTTTGCCAGTGGATTGCCCACAGCTAAGTAACACTGCTGGTAAATTTCTCAAGATAGCATTATGCTCTGTGATCCAGGCCTTTCATGTTTTAGTGGGATCTTTTTGTAACTGCTGTGCAAGGAGGCACTTTACTTGTGAAAGACTACAGAGTTTTGTATGTATTTTATAAAATTACTCATTTCATATTGTCTGCAAAACATGATGAGGTATGTTGAAGATTATTAAATTGGTCTGTGTGTAGCTTTACCCCTAATTTCAAAATAAGGCATGACCTTTGACTTTTTTCATTCATGCTTCAAACTTCATGTTTAATATTAGTTAAAATCATCAATAAGCCAGGATGCCTAAAAGAATAAAGTTATCCTTACCTCCTGCGGAAACAGAATCTGTCTGTATCAAACCATATATGCTAGGAATTATTTTTAGCTCCCTTGCTGTTATGCAACTATTATATGACCTCTCAGCAGCTTAATTGGTATCTTATTAATCAGCACAGTGTTTCTTGGCAATATCCCACATATATGTATTTTTATAAGAGACAGATAAATTTCTTTTGTTCTTTCATTTTTACAGTTACATGGGAATTGGGCTTTCAGCACAGGGTGTGAACATGAACAGACTACCAGGTATGTTTCAATATTTACTACATTTGATAAGTTACTTACCTTGGTTAATTGTATTTTTTGAAGTATGCTTGACCTTGAAGGGAAGCTTCTGGCAAGCAACAGGCAGTGTAGCATGACATGTCTGTGTTGTATCTGTTATCTGAATTATATAAAGCTTGAAGCTAAAAAGTTTAGCTTTTACTGTACATTCGCTCCTTTACTACTTCCCTCTACTCTTAGTGTTATTTATAACATTATGCAAATACTTTTTAGCAAACAAATACACTTTAAAATTTTCATCATGTTTCCTGATAAAAATGAAGCTATAGATTTCCTTGCTCTGTAAACTGAATTTCTAGCAATAAAGATGAGCTACTATGGTAAAAGCTTTCTGTCAAATATGGAATGAGCTCTCCTACTGTCAGTTCACCTACTGTTACCTTTTCAACCTTAATAGTTAAGGGTGTATAGCATATTTTTAAGTTTTGACTGTTATATATGTGCATGGTCAGAGACAATCTTGTTAACATTATCTGCAGTATTTCTGTATGATATTTAAAGGGGTGTGTGTGTGTTGGTTTTTAATAGCTGTTTAAATGTGTTTTTTTAAAAAACAAAACAAAACACCATTAAAAAAATCACCAAAAACCCCAACTGTGTTTTTGAAATTGTTACCATTAGCCAAGTATAAAAGCATGTTGAAATGACCTCAGAGTATCTGTATTTTCTTTATTTTGCATTGTTGCTTTCTCACCCATATGCTCTCATAGAGGTCCTTATGGTCACAGCAAGCCCCAGTTATACTGGGAGCCCAGCTAAGGGTGATGAATTATTGGTGGGTGGCATTAAGTTTATTTTGAGTATGATTTAGAATGCATAGCAAATAATTATCAAAGATAGTACTAATCAATGTAACTGCAGTAATTTTGGGTATTTCATTTGCCAAGAGATGCTTAATGTGGTGCCAGCTGAAGCTACTGATCATACAGATTAAAGACCTAAATGTGGAAAATACTTTCAAATTAACCTGTTAGGCAGCAGCTTGACAGAAGACGAATAAACCCACAACCTTTTACTCTTTAAAAATAATTTGAGTTGACAGGGTAAATTCTTAGAGTTAGAATGTGTATGTGTATATATATATATATGAGAATATATGAAATTTGATGTTTTGTGTTAAAGATCATGCTATATATTATTTTGAATAGGCATTTAATAGATCAGTTAGGAGTGTTTTGTGGTGCCTGAAAGTTTACTCCTTTTCTATGTGTTTTTGTTTAATATTGAATTGCAGAGAGTGTGGACAGGTATTTTTAAAATGAGCTCAGACTAAAATTGCTTGCTATGAATTTCATTGAGTAGTGTAACAACAATATGAAGCTTCTTAACTGGTTCTGCAGCTTCTTCACCTGCAAAATTAGCACATATTTGCATACATAACAATTTGCCTGCTGGCTGTGATTTTCACCTGTATTTAATTTTTTTCTTCTTTTTTAATTTTTAGGGGCAGAAATGCTAGTGACACTGTAGTTTGGAGATTCTGCTATTACGCAGAGACTGCTTGCTGCTGAATAGTCATTGAGAATAATCAGGAGTAGAAATGTGTTTCCCCAGAGATACATGTTTGGGTTTTAGCCAGGAAGAATTTGATTATGACATATGGTAGCAATAGTTTTGCAAGATGAAAGGGAGAACAGGAGAATCTTCACTGCTTTACTGGGACATGCCAGATCTACATATAGCTTTTCAAATTTCAGTGTTGTAGCTGATTATATTTTTGGTGTTGGTTTTGTGTGTTCACTTAAAGAGAAAAATGTGTTACCTGAATTTATATGACCTGTTAATGTACTACAAATGGTATTGCCTGTTCAGCCATTTTAATAAAGTTGTCATTATTTAAAATTAAACAGATTTGTTAGTTAGATACAAAATCTTAGAAAGCAGAAAGCTGAGCATAGTAATTAACCATATTAACCTGTTTAGAATATACTGACTTTGCATAGCGTTTCCATTATTTCATAATAAGGGAAACAAATAAATTGCAAATGCTTTTGTTCTCTAGGTTGGGATAAACATTCATATGGTTACCATGGAGATGATGGACATTCATTTTGTTCCTCTGGAACCGGACAACCCTATGGCCCAACGTTTACTACGGGTGATGTCATCGGTTGTTGTGTCAACCTTATCAATAATACCTGCTTCTACACAAAGAATGGACACAGCTTGGGTATGGAGAAACGTTATCTTTAATGATAACATTATGTCTGTAAGTCTGTTGTAAATCTGAAACTCTTCATGTCAGGAGCAAAGTGTTTGAATAGTCTCATAATCTATGAATTAATTGAAGAACTGGGAAGAATAATTTCTTGTGTGCCACTTGCACTGACATGCCTTGTGAATTTGGAAAGATTTGTCACGACATCTCGTTCCCCAGGACCTGCATTTATGAACTCCACTACTAAAGCCACAAATAATACTTGATGTTTGCAAGGTAGCATGTAATAAGAGAATTGGAGAAATGGAGAATGGATATAGCTAAAATTCATTGCTGCTGTATGGGGGACACCTAGCATTCACTAAAACCTGACGTTGGATGGGTGTTATTTTGAACATACGTTGGAGAACAGTGTCTTTTAGATTCCCAGTCCGGAGTCATGCATAGTTGAGCTAAAGCCATGAACCATACAAGTTATGCTAAAATTAAGTCCATTAAATTATTGTGGTAAACTTTAGTATTATGCAACACTGTGAGACAATTTCTGAGTTTGAAGATGTCAGGAGGAGGTAGAGTTAAAATTTTTCATGCGATATGCATAATAATTCAGTTAATACAATTTAATGAGCCAATACACAGAGTATAAAGAGAGAATTGAAAAAGATCTGCTTTTTTGAGAGGGCAAGGACTTCAGAGGAGATCGAGGAATTGTGCTGAGGGGAGTAGGAAGTTTTGAAGGATAAAGCTCAGAAAGAAGAAATGAGGTTTTTGTCATGGGTATCAGAGTGATAAGGAAGAGAGGGGCTAGCTTGAAAGGAAGCAAGAGGTTATTGAGATAGGGACTCTTGAAGTGCCTGTTCTGTTTTCTCACATTGCCAAACATGTGGAAAGTTTGGAAAGTAGTAAGGGGAAGGACATGGTTTAAATTCTTCTCCTTGTCTCTCAGCACAAGACTGCCTGTTTGTTTGCTCAGGCCCTGAGCAAAGAGATCTAACAAATTTTCCTGCCCCTGCTCAGAGCAGGGCTTAGATGCCTCCAGAGGTCAATTCCAAATAATCACTTCTGTGATTCTATCATGACTTAATATTTCTTCTGAATTGAATGAGTCTATATACCTTGACACCTGTGGCAGAGGGACACTTGAACCATGTGCTGTGTAGTTGTTTCTTTTGGCCCTGTTTTAGGGTATATGTAAAATGGAAGATAACAGGCTCATGTTATGTTTACCCTAGTATTTATCTGGGTTAAAACTGAGAAGGGTAGTCTTACCGTATTGCCTTTTTGGAACTAGTAATAGTGTGTCTGCAGGTAAGTTGGATCAGATTGTTGATCAACTAAGGAGACACTGGTTTTCTGACCACCCTTATGGTCACATGCATGGAAGAGCTAAGAAGGGAGGAGCAGAACCTTCTCTTTCAGTGAAGTCTTAAAGCAGACTGGATTAGGCCAACTGTGAAACAACACACCAAGTGATTAAAATCTGTTTCAAGAGAAGAACAGAATGGCACAGGTGAGGAGAGGCTAGTAGAATGTCATCTGTCATAGAGCCCGACAAACACTTCATGGATTTCGGAAAGAAACCTGACAGCTGTTCTGCTGTTGTGGGCTTTGCTATCTTGAATTTCTAACTGAGGAAAATTGATTCTGTGTTTATGGGAAAAAGAAATTAGAAATTTTGGCTGTCTTGCTGAGTTGTAGCTGCTAGTTGTCCAGAATTCCTTTGCAATTGTGACTTGGAGGACATTTGTATTTCTTCTCTGGGCCACAGATGCAGTCTAGCATATTGGAAATCTCTGGCTCCGCCTGGGATTTGACGCTACAAAAAGGGCTAAGTGATTATTTATGCAAGTGTGAAATCCTGCATTGAAAAAAAACACACACCCACCCCCAAACCTCAATACCTACATGTTACTCCATCATTTATGATTTTTCTCTCTTGCCCACTGCCATGGTTATTTTGGAAAAGGGCGAGTTGGATGTCAAAATGTACCAAACAGAAAGTGGTAATAGCTTAGAAAAAGTCAGGGGGTGGACAGGTAAAAAATAGATAGCTTGGGATATGATGGGAGGAATCACATTCGCTCTGTATGTTGTTTGTATCAAAGATGTGAGTAAAGAATCCAGATGTTCTTCAGATTTCAAATCTTGGTGAAGAACGGAGATGGAAAGCAGGGGTAGGATTTAGGACAAAAGGTTAAAAGCTTGTGTTTTAATCTTAAATTTGAAAAGGCAGTGATACAAAATAAATTTGAAGTTTGAAGGGGTGAGTCAATTTGAATCATTATGAACTTGTAAAAAAAAAAAGTTCAAGAAATACCTGCAACAAAAAAAGGAAATAATGAAATACTCTTATCATTTGGCTGTCAGGAGATTTCCTGATACTTATTTTTTTAACTGAAAGCTTCTCCTTCTCCTCCCCCTCCTGCCAATTGCATGAAGTTCTGAAGTGTATAGAGGTCAGATTTTTCTCTAATCCTGGAGACAGTAAAATCACTGCCTTGGTTTTATGGGTAGATGGATGCTTGTAATTATGTAACAAGATGTTAAGCTATTCTGTTTGAAAACCGAAACACCCTGGTGTGGATTAGAGTGAAGCATTTACTAGGCTGGCTTGGACTACTATAGGCATGTGCTGCTCAAGTAAAGATAATGTATACTTACAAAGAAAAGTAATAGCAAACAAGAAAGGATACCATTAAATCTTGATGTTGCAGCATTGAGACATGCAAGTGCAAAATTATCTTCAGATATACTTTTTTCTCTTCATTTTAATCTCTAGCCAGAATCTTCATACTTTCTAGTCTACATATCTATCTGTATGATGTTTGCTGAATCTTACCCCTGTTTTGAAATTTTTAATGCAAATTGAGTACTTTTGAATGACAGTTAACTTTTTGCCAAATACTTCCCTTTATTACTGAAGCACATCAGTTGTGTCTGTCATGGATGTGACCGTACTTATTTCTGAGGTGGTTTGGGTGAGTTTTCTGAACATACAATGTTACACTTTAAGAAGATGAACCTAGAATCGAGGCATATGGAAAGTAATCTTAATTTTCTCTTCATTACAGGCATCGCTTTCACAGATTTACCGGTAAGATAAGTGAATTTTCAAACAGCTTTCCTTTGTATTTATAAACAGATGTTTCACATGTAACTTACATTATGCTTCTTAGAAATCCAATTATTATCTCCTTAACCATTTTGCTATCAGATATTTCTCATCATCATTTCAGTGGTGATTTGTTAATTGAAGGAAAAAGTTTTTTGGTTTTAGACCGTTCCTTACAGGGGTTTTCCTTTTCAGGTTTTTAACAGTCAGTTCTAATAGAAGTTTAGCAGAAAATCATGCATACAAGGAGTGACTACGTACTTTGACACATGCAGGCTTTACGTACAAATTTAAAGCTGTATTAAACACCAACATGGTGCATGTGTGTACAGCTATGTATCATTTGTAGAAAGGCTGGCTACTCAAGACATGGTCACTGTAACTCATGCTTGATGCCTGATTTTCAGAAACTTTCTCTATACTGTTCACTCCACGAGATCAAACATACTGAAGTATTTTTTAAGAAAGCTGCAGATATCTGAAGTCTTCTAGCTTTTCAGTCAATTAAATTGAACTCCTTAAAATCATTATAAAGTGCTCCCTGTGCTACTGGTACAGACATGATACTGCACCTTGTTTTTTTCTCATCCATTTCTGATTTAATCTGGTTAGGGTTCAGTGTGTGATGCACTTCCATCTGGCCACCTAGTCTTTTTGCTACGGCCTTAGGAGGCAAGGACAGATATTAAGGAAACATAAATTTGATAACCCAGGGCACCTTTCAGCCATCCCCAAGGTTGGGTGCTTTGTGTAGGAAACACTGCCACTGTCCCCAATCTGTGGAATGCCAGCAGGTCTCCTTGCCGGCACGTGGCACCAGCACAGGAAAACTGATGCTGTAATGTGAAGTTTGAAGCTGGAACCCCCTCCTCATTAGAATCAATTGTTTTTGTCTCATTAAAGACTTGAGACTTGTGCTTTGTTGATTAGTTTAGACTAGGTAACACTATGAGCAAGGTTTACTTAAATAAATAAGGTGGTATACGTGGAAATGGGGGCAAGATTTACCTGGGCATGGTTTTAACAACCAGAGTATTTTTCTTCCATGTTGTTGGGCTTGCTTGGCGTCAGTGTTCCTATTGACTTGCATGTTGATAACTTCGTACTGATAGCTTTAATGTATTTAGCATATAGTTCTGTAGATCAGCATACCATTGTATCATACCACCATTGACTGCAGTGTAAATATGATGTAGGTATATTTATGAATTTAAAAAATCATCAACAATACTCCACCCACCAAAAATCCCAACTAATGGCATTGCCGTTGCTGAGATGCTAGTTGCTTTTAAGAAAGTTACTTTAATCCCCACAGGCAGATTTTACCTCTTCTCATATTTGGCGTATTTCAAATTTGCATGGAGACCTAATCTCTAAGCATAAAATAAACTGAGACAACAATAAATGCTTTAAAGTCTTTTTCTAGATACAAGTCCAGGAATTCACGAGAACTTCAATGCACTGTTACAGTTCTTTTTAGGCGCTACACTTGGACTTTGAGGCTAATGAGTTCTCTATCCTGTCAGTTCTTACCACTAAAATTCAGCGATGTTTTAACTATTTCACCCCAAAAGGAAAATGGTCCACTTTGTAAGTTTAATTTTTGTTCTCTTTTTAAAAGAAACTTTAATCCTGGTCTTTAAAAATCATTTAAAAATTGGTTTTTAATATTTTGTAAAATTGAAACCAAAGTTGTAAATTCTAGCGCAATTTAAAAAGTGCATTTTCTGACTAGAAAGAGAATGATCAGTAAGGCTTTCTTACTTCAGAATAAAAAGATTATGACCACTGGGAATAAAATTAATCAGTCATATTACTGGATTGGTAGAAGTTGCTTTAACTGCTGGACAGATGATCCAGAGGTATTTGCTGCTTCACACTACTAGTAGCAGTGGGGACATTACAGAGAGGAAAAAAAAAAGTGAGAGATTTAGAATAAGAGGAAAAAACTAACTAAAAAATTTCTTGCAGCCAAACTTGTACCCTACAGTAGGGCTTCAAACACCAGGAGAGGTTGTGGATGCTAATTTTGGACAACACCCATTTGTATTTGATATTGAAGACTATATGCGGGAATGGAGAACCAAAATTCAAGCACAGATTGACAGATTTCCGATAGGAGATCGGGAAGGAGAGTGGCAAACAATGATTCAGAAGTAAGACTTTGAATATTGTTCATTCAAAGAAAAAAAAAGTTAATAATTGCATGATTTCATATTCTCTTGTGCAGAAAATTACAGATGGTATTGCAAACTAGTTCAAATAGCTTTGTTAACAGTTTTGATAAACATGTATAAAATTGTGCATGAAGATGTTTGAGGAGGAGTTATCTACATCATTAATAAATAGGAGTTTATGATGATGAATGTAAGCCCTTCCATTCTGATTTGATGGAGTTTAGAAAAAATGCCATGGTTGTTACGGGCAGTTTAAATACTTCGGGCTCTGGGAATTTCCCTTCATGTTCTCAGTCTTCAGCACGCCAGGTTAACTTGTGGGTCCTTAGTATCTCACTTGGAAAAATGGTGGTTGTGGCTTCGCTTTTTTTATTTCTTCAGTGAAAACAAAAAATGAGCACATAGAAATTTCACTTCAGTGTACATAATGAGCAAAAAAGCCTTAATTATCAGGTAATATTTTAATTGAGCCTACCTTTGGGTGATGAATCTTTTCTATTGAAATTCAACATAATAAAATGATACATTGATTTTTTTAAATTGTTTTTCTGTATAGTGTTTTGAAGAAGAAACTGGCTCTTAATTGACTTGTACAGAAATTTCTGAATTTCAAGTAGAATTCTTCAGTCACTTTTTTCAGAAAAGGGTTTTTACATTCAAGAAGTTCTTGGTTTCTTGCCTGTATTTAATGAGTGTTTCTGGGTTTTGTTTTTGTTTATTTTTAGAATGGTATCATCTTACTTAGTTCACCATGGATACTGTGCAACAGCAGAGGCATTCGCCAGATCCACAGACCAGACTGTGCTAGAAGAATTAGCTTCCATTAAAAATAGACAAAGTAAGGCTGGAAAGCATGTTACATCCTTTTTTTCTTCTCTTAAACAAGTATTACATAAAACTTGTTCTTAGGCATCGTTGTAGAATTTCCTTTCAGCACTACTCCATAGTATAGTTCTTTGCTGTCACATAAAGTTACACACGTATGAACAGCTGGTTAAGATGAACTTCCACACTAAGGCTTTGGAACTTGTTTGATGTAACAGAATGTGGTAAATTACCTGTTGTCTTTCTCTTGAATGGAAAATTGTGATCTATCTTAAACAAATGTGTGTAATGTCTCTAAACAAGCGTTTGTGAAAGCTAATGGTCAGTCACAAACAGGAATATAAAACCTTTTAACTGTGAAAAGGGGTAGAGTTTAGAGAATGCTTTATAAGTTAAATCAAATTTGAGTTTTCCTGCTTACAGATGTGAGGGGGAAGAGGACAAGGAGAATTAACAGCAGTTCAGTTCTAACTTGCTGTGGCAGTGCTCTTTGGCAGCCTGATTAAACAGCACCTTCCCCGTTCCTTTAAATCCCTGCTGTACAAACACAAGCATTTGTGTGACTGTATGACATACCACATGGGGAGACTGCTCTGCTTGAAAAATAACCCGTTCGTTGGGCTGTTTTTCATTTGGATCAATTTCTCTGTTGGTGGATAGAGCTGTGAGGCTGTTTGCGACTTGTGCCAGGTTACAGCAAAAGAAGCATCAACTAAAGCAGGGATGGTTGTGGAAAGGTTTAGTCAACTGTAACCTGACTGAAAGTATGTGTAGGTGAGAGAGACTACATTTTTTTCTTAGTCAAAATTGAACCTGTGGGAGTGGGATGCAATTTGGATGTTCTTGGGTGACAGTAGTTTGGTACATGCTTATTTATAAAGGTGTGAAAATGAGAAATACATCACAGAAGAGCATCTGAAATCTTAGTCTAGCTCTGAATGTGCAATCTGAGTACAAAGTGGTTGTATGCTGGCAATAAATAAAAATATTGAGTGCTTAGATATATGTAGGTGGAGTGCAGTTCTTAAATTTTTCAACTGAACAGTTTAAGGAAACATGATCTTTCTTTACACTGTTTCTTTTTAAGAGGAAAAAATCTTGTTGACTGATGGTTGCAGTGTCTTGTAATCGTTAATTTACATGTATTAATCCGTAAGCTGTCCATTTAACTGATGTTGGTTTTGGTGAACAGAAATTCAGAAATTGGTTTTGGCAGGATGAATGGAGAACCCATTGAAACAACATAACAGCTGTATCCGAGTTTACTAGAAAAAAATCCTAATCTCTTATTTGTTTTTTGGTGAACAGGAATTCAGAAATTGGTTTTAGCAGGAAGAATGGGAGAAGCCATTGAAACAACACAACAGTTGTATCCAAGTTTACTAGAAAGAAATCCTAATCTCTTATTTGCATTAAAGTGAGTCTTCAAATTATACAGATGTGTGTTTATAGATGGCACAGTACCTTCTCAGACAAGACAGTTACTCATTTAAAGCTTTCACGGACATTTAAGCAAAGTTAAGCAGCATTTTTTAGAAAATGTGTATAGTTCACTATCTTTATGCTATATTACTTGCTACTTGTTTAACTAGGTTTTGTCATCAAGGTCCTGTTTTGCAGCATAATTCACATCTCACTGTAGACTTGTTCTCTAGAACTAAGTTTCATAATTTTTTCAAAGTCAATTTTGATCAGTTTGGGTATCAAGTAAAACTTAAACTGATACACTATTGTATTCAAGAAGGTTAAGAGTTCTGTTGGCATAAGTTGGTCTGTTCCTAATGGGTGACTGACTTTAAAGACTAGTTTAAATGAGCAGTTTCACTCCATGTCACTTTACTAGAAACCTCTGGCTAATACTGTGGAAATTCCATAACCCCAAAGAGTTCTCTTGGCTTCCCAGGCACACAATAGTCACCTTCATTCTGGCATTTCCACCTGCCAGCTGCGCTGATCCTCCAGAGTTCTGTATCATGTTATAGTGTTTGAATGTGGAAAAAAATCTGCTACCTCCTATAAGAACAAAGCACTTTTAATTTTTATGTTCAGTTAAGTTGGAATGCATTTGAAGTCTGTCACGCTCAAGTGCAGAACAGAATTCAAGATAGTACTGCAGACTTATCACAATTCACAAAATACAAACGTTTTGATGAAAGACTTCACTCGATAACGTCAACTGTATGTTATCTTTTTCTCAATCTGTCTTTCTAAATTATGCCTGTTCTATTGAGGCTCTCCAAGCCTAAAACATAAAGCAGTAGTTCTGAGCTTCCTTAAAGTCCATAGTAAAACCTCCTTATGTAACGTAAAATTGACAAAGAGCAACAGCCTCTAAAGGGAAGGTTTGTATATGAGCTTGCTTTTCAAACTGTTTTCTAGTGCAAATGTTTAATGTTAAGAGTCACCGTTTAATGCTTACTGTTCCAGACAGTCAAACTATGTTCTCATTTACTTTGAGAGAAATGACAGACATGACAACGTAATGACATAGACTTCTCAAGAAATAACCTTGCCCCTGCCAATAAAACAAAACAGTTAAAACAAGAAAATGTAGTTTAGTTCTCTAAACTTTGAGGACTTATTGACAAAGTCTGCCCTTGAAGGATAATATTCCTGTTCTCCTCCCTCACAAATTTTGTAATTGTCTATTTTTGGCTGAATACTCCAGAGTTTATTGATGAATGGTACTGACATCCAGCATTTTGTTGAGTCAGACTTTTTGTATACTTAACACTAAAATTTAATCATTGCAATCGTTGGTAAATTAAAATGTGTAAATTGTTTTATTAGCTTAACTTTTTTGCCTTTTGTTTAGGGTGCGCCAGTTTATAGAGATGGTGAATGGTACAGACAGTGAAGTGCGTTGTTTGGGAGGCCACAGTCCAAAATCTCAAGATAGTTACCCTGTTAGCCCACGATCGTTCAGTAGTCCTAGCATGAGTCCCAGCCACGGAATGAATATTCACAGTCTGGCAACAGGCAAGGGGAGCAGCACACACTTTGCTGGTAAGTTGATGTGGAGGATACACCACATAGATTTGGATATACCACACCACGTAGATTTTTTTTTTTTTTACGATTAAGTATTGGGAGAAGTTACTAATAGAGACTGACAATTTGGTTTACTTAAGAAATGATACTGAATGCTTTGGATAAAAGTACAGTTTTAATGATTAAAATATGTGATTCTCAGTCACTGGGGAAATTGAAAGTGTATAAATAGATTCAAATCTTTTATGCATGTGCTCTTGGTTTTACTAAGGGTTTGCATAGTAGGTTGCCACTTCTAAGTTGCCAGTTTGAGAAATGCTGCTTCCAGGAGATGGAAGGTTGTGACACAAATTTCTGGGGTCCTTTCAGTGATAATTTATGGCATGGGCTGGTTTAAATCCAGTAAGTGGTGTATATGATCCATTTCCTGTGGTGTTTATCGAACAGCAGGAACAGCTGCTCTTGTATAGTAAACACCAGAAGCTAGGTGGTGGAGTTAGGTGAAAGGCTTTCTGCTGGCAGCTGAATTTCAGTCTGCACAGTTGAAACCGTTCTGAGGGATCTGGGTGGTGGTGAAGCTTCTGTGGGAGGCCCTGAATGCTCAGAACTGCCCCGTGCCAGTGGGGAGATCCCCCGCCTTCCAAAGCACCCCTGCAGAGAGTAGTTGAGCATGTTAAAATGGTGCTTGAATGTGTCATCTTTGAAGCCAAGACTCTTAAGAGTAGCAGAAGTCATCAACTTTCAATTCTGTTTCATTCTTAAATCCAAACTGCTGACCAGTGTCATCTTTATTTTTTTTCTCTCAGTGGGACTGAGTGGGAAGCTAGTGTAGCCTGGCCACCAGAATACCTGCTGCCCTTGGAAAGGCAGCAGCTTTGCTTTTGTTACCCTCTCTCTCTCGACTGTGCTGTCATGCATTTGAGTGGAGGTCCACTCAGGTTTTTGTTTGTTCTTCAGGCGATTATTGGGATGTATGGTAGAAAGTACCTCTAACTTTCTAATTTTGAAAGTAGAAGCACCACTTAATAAGTGAGTTGATTAACATATTATTAGAATTGAGGTTTGGGGTGTCCTGAATGACAGCAGCTCTTGTTTATAGGAAGCTCTTCCTGTGACCCGTTTCTATATTAGAAGATACTAGGGAGCTCCTGCTTTTGGGCTTGATAGAACTGGCAATTACATATTTGCTTCAAATAGTAGTTTCTTGACTATATTCTAGAAGAGTCAGAAGATATTTTAGCCAGACATCATAATTTCACAGATTGGTGTGATTTTTATTTAGCAAAGGACAATATTAACAATTAAAATAACTACATAGGGAAGGAGGGAGGTAGTATTTCAGTGTAGCGGTGTGTAAAATATTTTCGGCACCGAATTTTACTGCTTATTTATCATATTTTTGGCACTGAATTTTACTGCATATTTATCAAGATAATTATGTGATTAGGAATTAGTAAGATGCATGTCTGCTTCCTTTCATAAGGATTACAGTGGCCTGGAAAAGATGTTCAGATCTTTCAGAAACAATGTATCAGTTCTAAAAAATTATTCTACGTTGATGCTGTTTTTTCTGGTTTACTGCTGTATGTACAACTGACAGACCTTCTCATGAGCATGTTAGTATTTGTTAAATAATGCTTAACTTCTGCACTGTAGGAGCGCTAAAGGTTCAAATACTTGAAACACAGATGCTAAGTGTTTGAGTGGGTTTGTTTGACAAATCTAGCGTTTACTGACCAGGAACAATTAAGATATACTTATTTCAATGCTATAAATAGGTACTTACAAATAAGTTTGTAGATGATCACAATTACTTAAACTTTCTTTCAGGGTTTGAAAGTAGTTGCAGTAATGGAGTAATATCAAATAAAGTGCATCAGTCTTACTGTCACAGTAAACACACGACCAGCAGCTTGAATGTACCAGAACTCAACAATATAAATGTGTCAAGATCACAGCAGGTTAACAGCTATTCCAGGTGAATAAACTTCAGATGCTTCTAACTTACATTAAGGCTTGTGTTGTCCATGTGCTTGTATTGTAGAGAAGAGTTTTCAGTGGGATTTGATGTGATTTTTTTTTTTTTCTCTTCAAAGACAGTTAAAACATTTAGTGTAAGAGCCAGCAGCTTGTAGTCACTCTAGTGTGCTTTGGTTTTATTTTAACTTCTTGAACTCAGTAGATTGTTTTCTCCTGTTTCGTTAAAGAAATGCAATGGACAAAAATAAATTACCTTGCTTATAGCTATTTATGGTTGGTTTTGAAGTTGTAATGTGAAGATTAACTGGCTTTCTGTCACTTGGGATTTTAATTTAAGCCACTGACATTGATTTAAGCACATTGCATGTAGGTAATGAAAAGTTTTCCAGATACTCTCCATTTGTGGCAGTATCTGCAAAGTAAACACAATTTAGATGCACAGGAAATATGGACTCCCTTCCATTGCACACACAAGAATTGTTTGCCTACTCCCATCACTGTCGTTTGTGCAAACACATTCAGTTCAGAGAATGAAAATAGCTGTATTAACCAGGGTTAATATGGTTATTCATAACCAGTAAATATTAAGCTCTGCATTGCACAGATGCAGCAGAACCTAATTTGATGTGAAATTCAACAGTACTCAGCTGCGTTCCCCAAGATGTGTTCCCAAAACTACCAACTAGGATGTGATGATGTGGTGGTGATAACAAAAAGTATTTCAGTTGGATAGTGATGATTGGGGAAAAAAAGTAGGAGCAACAATTTCCTTTTTAACTTCATGATTTGTGTTTACATCAGCAGTTGCCTCTGCCAAAAAGCCTGGCAGTGTCCAGGCAACTTTGAGATTTTTCACAGGAGGAAGACAGTCCCTTGGCTGCAGCATGGCCCAGTCAGAGAGGCCTTTTGGTTTCCTTCCTCAAAGGAAGCTGAGAACTTTTGGTTGCTTAGAAGCAAGCTACTAAACTTAAAAATGGAATCTTTTTGGTCTTGAGAGAGAGAGTTAGGTTGTTTAGGTTGTCGTTCTCTGTGATGAAATAGAACAGGCTGGGATGTAACTGACGGCAAAGCTTGGTCCCTGAAGCTGTGCTGGCATTGTCTGAAAGTCCTGTGATGTGCTGCGAGCAGAGTGTGGTGAGGAGTTGTATGCTCTGAATTTGCTTCAGAGCATCTCTTCAGTGTCTTGGTTTACTCAGTATTTGCTTTGGGTTTTTATTCTTTTTCCCTGTAACTCTACTGAGAGTAAATGAGAGATCAAAGCTTTTTTGAAAGAACTACTTACCTAAATATGATAGTCTCAAAGTAGGCTGTATATTGAGTTCACTGTGATTAAAAAAAAAAAAAAAAAAAAAAAAAAGTGGTAGTAGTGTATTTTCTCCAGCTCTGTGTATGTACAGATACATAAACAAGGTAAGAACTTTTTGGTGTGTATGTAGGAAGTGTCATACTGCTTACTCTTGAATAATGGTGGACAGGTTTAATTTTTCAGCATCTGCAAATGTTATTTTACTGAATGCTAATGTTAACTGACAGAGCCTTAAGATTTCCCTGGTGCTCTGCTATCACCATTTGCTGGAAAAAACCTGTGGTCTGACTTGGCCAACAGTATTTAAAAGCAGCTTTTCAGTAGCTGAGATGAGGAAGTAACTGTGCTGAAGCTGTGAAGATGATAACCCTAAGTACTTAAATATGAGTAAAACTTTTATTTATTACTCTCTTTTCAGCAATGATGTAGACATGGAAACAGATCACTACTCCAATGGGGTTGCTGAGACTTCATCCAATGGCTTCCTAAATGGTAGTTCTAAACATGATCACGAAATGGAAGAATGTGACACAGAAATGGGTCTGCAGTGATATTTCTTACATTTTTATTAAGTGATGGCAACAAGGTTATGTTTTTACTTGCAATGCTTCCCAACTTGAAAATTAGGGATATTGGCTCAAATCTTAATTTTTTTTTTGTTTGTTGTTTTTGCTGTGATTAGATGTAAATCTTATAACTACTGATTCAGGTGGTCCAGTGTCTGTGAGAACAGGGGAAACTGGTAACTCACGGATGTTGAAACTAGCATTGGTTTTGAAGGGGAGTACCTCGGAGAAAAAACATCCTGTTGTGTAGCATGCCTGGGTTGGGGGTGGCAGATTGCCTCTCCTTTTCCCCTAGTCCTCTTCCCATTCATGGTTCTCATGGCATCTTTGTGCTCAGTAATAAGAGTAGAAATTCCAAATCGCTTATATTAAAGAATGCAAAGTCCTAGTATTAAATGCTCACGAAAAGAACTATATTTGGGAACTGCGATGTTTAATGCTTTCCACCAAAAAAATACCCTGATTTACATAGTTGTGGTCTGAAAAATAACTTTGTTTTATTTAACCTGCTTTATACTCAGTCATACCTGCTGCCATTAGGGGTAAATGAGTATTTAAATACCCTCTGATTGCCAGCACACCATAAGAAGATGCTGTGAACTCTGTCAGTTACGGTGCTGATTCTCCCCATCGAGTAAAGGCAGCCAGATCACCTCAGTACATGCAGGCTGGAGCTTAGACAGTGGTGATTGTGCTGGCCCTGTCTGAAGAAGTGGAGGAATCCAGGCCAGCTGTTTCTGCAGTTGCGGAACAAACTTTCCAAAGAATTGATTTAAGCAGACATCAACTAATAGGTAGTTTAAATGAAATGTGAAGCTTGGGACATCATTGATGGTAACCTTTCAGAATGCAGTGGCACTTGGAGATACCTAGGAACACTTCGCAGTTCTGAGGGGGTGTGCTGCGGCGGCTGCTGCTGGTCATGCAGCTTCGCTGGCAAATACTAGGTAACTGTCGAAAAGCAAATATCATTCTGTTACAGCCCTGGAGGGGGAGATGCAAATTGCCAAAGACTGTTTTCCCTGTATTATGCTATGAAACTGGCTAATATCAAGGCCTCGTTTCTGTGACAGAAAAAACCAAAATACTTCTTTACTCTCTTGCAGCCTTTTCCACAGAGGCTTGCTGTGACAGACATGAAGCAGCTGCACAGGGCGCAGAGTTGTTTGTGGTTTTCTTAATGTAGTTCTTTTCTGCCTTTGGAAAGTGATGTCCTAGATTGAGCTGCAGCTAGCAACAAACGCCACTGCTTGAAGACTTGTGGGTGCTTCACCTTCGTAAAAAAGAAATGTGGCTCCTCAGCCTACATTGTTTATTCCCCACAGTTTGAGCTTGGTGGATTCTTTGGTGGTTTTTTGCTTTTTGAAATATTTATGTATTCTCCTTAGTGTTGTGTATGTGATCTTAAGTGGGCAGATTTTTTCCAGAGGTGATATGCTTGCATCTCGGGGGGGGGTGGGGGGGGTGGGAGGTGGGGGGATAAAAATGGCCACTTCTGGATCCTAGTTTGAAATAGTGGTCAAAACACATCACTAGGTGGCAATGTTAAAACCAGAAAGAATGGTTTTGTAATCAAAGCGTACATCAGAATTCTCATTCAAAATTTGATTCTTTTGAGGAAAGAGGGCAAGGAATGGATAAATGCCTTTTTTACAGGTTGCTTTAGTTGTAAATTTAAAAAGCAGAACTTTCAGAGAAGCCACGGGTTGATTTACTGTTCATAACTACATTAATACCTTTTAAAATCACTGGTATTGCGGAATATTGTAGCAAACGGTAAAGAAATTGATTGTAGTGTTTGCTTAATTATTAAAGAAGCCTGAACTGTCCAAATTATTAAGCTAATATATTCTACAAGGTGTATGTATGAACAGTCTAAATGATCATCTTGTAGCAACATCCATTGTGGTTGTTTGGGAAGTTAAGGGGTTTTTTACCCTCTATTAGTGGTTCTGGATTTGGCGAATCTTTAGAACTGCAATGCCAAAGAATTAAAAAGGTACAATTGTGTGGACTTCTATTGCTGCTGTTACTAATTTTAAACTCCCATAAAATTTTAGGGTAAAATTTGGTTTTACAGACTAGTTAGTAAAATTAACCATTGCAAACCAAACAGCATGTGTAGACAGCCTTTGCTGTTAGCTAAGTGTCTTAATGTTTATAAAGGAGCGATTCAACCGTGCTTGCTATAGGAGTATGTTATGCCAGGGTCTCTGGCCTGACATGCTTTCTTTTGAAGAAGGCAGTTGTCTTTTGAGTGAAATCAGTGCAAATTTTCTAGATCCATAGATGGTTACTGTCAGCTCTATTAGTGGTGATGATGACGATATAATTTTTGCAGAAGTAGATTCAAGTCAGTTAAGACGTCAGCTATGTGGCGGCAGCCAAGCGGCTATTGAGAGAATGATCCATTTTGGAAGAGAACTGCAAGCAATGAGTGAGCAACTAAGAAGAGAATGTGGCAAAAACACAGCAAATAAGAAAATGCTCAAGGTATGTTTAAACTTGAAATTGTGGTGAATAACCACAAGGTAAATAACTGTGCTACTCAGCAGAAGCTTTCCAGAGCATGTGGCACTGCAATACTGTGCTGCTTTACTTTTGTGATGATTTTTTTTTTTGTCCGAGAGCAGTATTCTAGCCAGCTGTGGTGTCACACTGTCTCCTGTCTTGTCTGTGCAGCATGTTCACAGGGAAGATAACTTACCTCATAATCGTAATACAGTTAAAACCAGAGATGAATTTAGCACTTCCCTCTATCTCATTTCTGACTGTGTAGCTTGGCCTCTTGAACCAAAGTGCCATTTTAAGCTCTAATGATAAATGAACTGCAAGAAAGAGGATTGATACAGCTGCCTAAAGTGTACTCTCTTTAGTACTCTGTGTTTCATTAGTTTACCTTGATTTGTGACTGCTCTGGAAAAGCATTCCCCTGCCAAAGACAGACTGCATGCGATTTTCAGTCTGTTTTCTCTTTCCCCATCACTTTCTAAAATACTGCTAACTTTTGTCTTTCTACTGGGAAAAACACTGCTTGCTCAAAATGGAACAAGTCCTGTTAAATTTGTTTTTACACTTTTTGTATTGTTGAAGGACACTGACAGTCTCCTCTGTGATTCTGAATCAAAACGAGTGAAGAAAATACTCATTTTCAGTTGCAGAAGGTAGCTGTGAGATGTAATAAACCCCCTCTTTCCACAGGATGCATTCAGTTTACTTGCCTATTCAGATCCCTGGAGCAGCCCTGTTGGGAATCAGCTCGACCCGATACAAAGAGAACCCGTCTGCTCTGTACTCAATAGTGCAATACTCGGTAAGTGAGACCCCTGCCCTGCCTCGCGCGTGGGCCTCTGCGGCCAAGTACAGCAGCGTGCCGGTGCGCACGCTTACTAAAGAGGGGCAGCTTCAGGGGGGCAGTAATGTAGGAGATGTCATCGTTCAAAGCAAAAATGGGCCCGTTCAATAACAGTGCCGTGCAGCAAATGGGAAAATGTCCCTTGGTTGCCCCCCTGCTCTGTAATGCTGGAAGAGCAAACTTCGCAAGGAAACAGGCATTTTGAAATGAATGATTTAAGTAGGGTTAACTTTGAAGTTTTCAGTGCAATACTATGAAGTTAGTCAGGTGTTTTAACTGTGATTCTTTTTCAGAGACTCACAATCTGCCAAAGCAACCGCCGCTTGCCCTGGCCATGGGACAAGCGTCGCAGTGTCTAGGATTGATGGCTCGGTCGGGAATTGGCTCCTGCGCCTTTGCCACAGTGGAAGACTACCTACACTAGCTATGCATTCGGGGGTCTCAAAGGTGGTGTGGCATACTCAACGTGGAAAGTAGACCAGCTCTGCTGACTGGAATTTGGAATTTTAATTATGTACTAAGGACAAGTCTGTCGCTTTATGTTGCTTCCTAGTTTACAGCATGATGCAAATGATTTCTAACTTAGTGTTAGGAGAAAATTTCCATCTTTAAACCTCTTAGACCACTAAGAGTTGAAAGTATCACTGATAATGTCAGACATCCAAATTGACAAGTACCAATTCTTTAAACGATTGTCCAAAACAAACCAAAAATCCTGCTACCTTCTGGTGGGGCGGAAGAAGAGAAAACGTGGATGTATTAGCAGGTGGGTGATGTAAACGTCCAGCAGGATGACTTGCCAACCTCCACCCCCATTGTTACATAGTTCAATCAGTGTAATTTGCAAAATGCATAAACACCCGATGGTTTGGATATATAGTGTTGATGGGAAGAAATGATATTTTTTAATGTGTACTGTAAAACTTGAATTACTCAGGAGCTGAGTGAATATGTTTGTTGCTACTTACAATCCCAACCTGTTGATCTTAGTAGTTTTTTGTTTTAACATGGTCTTTTCAACTTTGTTTCCTTGTTTAACTACAGACAGCTTCTGTTGTGTAGACTCACCAGTTTAACTGTTGTATTATAACAGTATTACATGTCAACACAGTGTGGTTATGACCTATTTATATAAAAACCAAATATTTAGTCAATTTACAGTCTTAATTTAATCTTTGTACACCTTGCATTTTTAAAAGTGCTTAAATAGTACTATATTGCAATAAAATGTAGTGATATCATAATTAACCAGCCATTAAAAACTTACTTCTACATACATGGTAGCATGGACTCATATGCTACGTTCTCTTGGTTCGAGTGAGCTCTACCCTTGAGCTGCTGCTCACGCAGCCCCCTGCCGTGGGAGCTGGGGCTTGCTGGGGCTGCCCCTGCCCTGTGTCAGCACCTGCCAGTGGCACCCTCGCTCCTCACTGCCAGGCAAGTTTGATGGAAGCTTGTTCAGAGCTCTCTGAAGGTGGGGGAAAACACCTTATTCCCTGAAAGTAATCATCAGGCTGGACAGAAGGGCCCTGTAGGCTGAGCTGCCTTAATGATTCTAACACAGCCTTTCTTCAGAGATACAAGTAACTGAAAAAGCAGGAGCATTGCTGTAAGAAACCACCATCCAGAACAGTAAGTACAACATCGTTTTTCTTTATTGTCTGCAAAGGAGCTGCCTCATGGAGGCAGCTCCACAAGCCTGGTGGTAACATCAGCTGCTTTGCATCAGCATCAGGGACAGGCAGGCACTGCCCTGGCCCAGCTGCAGCTTCGCTTCCCTGGCCACTTACAAAGGGGGGAGGGAAGAGAACAGGGATGTCAGTTCAGGCCCAGCTGAGTGAAGGTCAGTGCCTACTGCTGGCTAGAGCTGAAAGCAGACCCATGCTGGGGAAGTGGGGAAAAAACACCTTTGTTGTATACGGAGACTTAACATGCAGTAAAAAAGTCCTCAATAGCATCTTCTGAAAAACCTGTCTCCATACTCAATTTTTAATCTGTGTTGAGAGCCAACGTTTCTTAAATCTTGCTGCTTTCTCCTTTTTTTCTTGCCCTTAGAGAAAAAAAAAAAAAAAAGCAGCTGTTAGTTACCACTTCCTTAGCCCATGTACTAGCTAAGCAGCAATCCACTGCTTACTGCAGCATTCCAGAACAAAACTGACTGGAAAGCTGACAAGTGTTCTACCTTACCTACAACCTGGGCTTCCACAGGCTGGGCATACCAACTTGCACCCACCTCCTTCAGAGGGAGGGTGGGGTATGGCCCTGCCCCCACTGCTCATGCACAATGGAAAGCTGACTTTGCCTGGTAAGGACCAAGAACTTTTGCCTCTCCAGCCCTCCAGACTGTGCTTATGTGGCTGAAACTGATGTGGGTATGAGTCTGTCCCCATTCATTTCTGTAATGTCAGTTTTTATGAGGAGAAACAGGTGCCATTGCCCTGTGCTCACACACAAGTTCTGGGATCTTGGCATCCCCACTTTACATTTTACAAACATGAAATAACTGCCAACAGCTCAGAGGTTTAAGCTAAAACAAAGGAAAGTATTTATTTCAACAAGTAAACATGCTCACTCTTCAACAAAGATGAGGAATTTTTTTCAAGTTCTGGCTCACACACCCTCCCCAGTGCAGCATGTAATACACCCCCTCAGGCTGTAGCAACCCTTACTATCCAGTTCTCTGAGTTGGAAGGTCACAAGTAACACCCCTCTAACATGGGAAAGCCTTTTTTTTTTTTTTTTTTTTTCAAATGTGCATTAAACCACATATGCAGATAGTAGTACCTACTTTTACTTTTCATACTCACCCCAAGATTTGTCCACAAACTGAACTGCAGCTTTTTTAACTGGGTTTTTCTTGTTTTCAAGGGAAAAAAAATCATTTGCTGAAATGGAGATGAGTGCGAGTTACTAAATTTAACCCATACAAACCTAGATGCAGACCCAGCTAAGGAAAAGGGCTTACCCTGTGCCCGGTTGGTTTCTGGTCCGTAGAGATGAGTGTTTATAAAGTCTTTGGCGAGCTGCTGGTGGAGGCTTGTTAAACTCTGATCTTTTAAGCACACTGCTGTATAGTTTCCTTTTGTCCTATTTAAATAAAGATGTAAATCCCTGCAGCATGGTTACACCCAGAACAAGACACACTAGTCAGTGCTCTGCTACTTGAGCACAACAGCAGCCAGTGCTGGTTTCTGATGCTTGATGCTCAGCAAGATTTGTATAAGTATTAAAAAAAAAAAAAATTGGACCAAGACTCTCAAGCTGTCATCACATGCCTTTATGTGCCCTGAGTAGTTCCCTGGGAGTCTTGAACTAGTCCTAGCAGGAGCTACTGCAATTGCCCTATGGGGACATCAGTGATGAAACACAGGAGAATAAAAGACCGAAATGCAGGAATTTGGTGCTAAACCCAACCTGTAGCAGCACGTCACAAGTTCTGCTGCTGTGCTCATGACTGCCCAGTTATATATACATCATATATAAACAGCATTTGTATTGTAATTGTTTTATATATGTGTGGGTATATGTATTTGACAAGAAGCATATCAAAGGTGCTTTTACCACAAAAATACACTTTCAGTCAGAGGAAGGGCAAGGGGAACACAAAAGGAAAAAGAGCGTTGGGCCATACAGGGACAGAACAGCTGCAGGGATGCCCCTTCCTCAGCAGCACTGCTGCCATGGGGACAGACACCGTGGCCCCTCTGCAGCTCCTCTGCTCCCAGCGTACCTGGCTGCCTTCCTCTGCTTGACCTTCTTCACCCGCCTTCGGCCTTGTCGTGGCTTCACAGCCCCACCTCCACAGCGTTTACCTGAAGTAAATTTAATGGAAAGCAGAAAATTTTCCCAAGCATTATGAATCAAGAGGTGGTAAGTGAAAGAGGAACAGGAATGAAATAACACTTTGGCTGAGAAAAATGTCTTTAGTGAAGTCCAACAGGCATTTTTCAGAAGCTCCGACTAAGAAAAGCTAGAATGCGTTGCCCTCACAGAAGGGCTGGGAAAGGAAGAAGCAGGCCTCAGGGCAGCCATCCAAAGTGCCCCTTGCCAGCTTCCCCCTGCCTTGCTATCAACAGCACAAAACTGGGTTCACCACCAGACAAAAAAAATCAATGCGACACCATCGAGCTGCGAGTAACACACAAAGGGAGTGCCCAGCCTCATTCTCGCCGTTAAATACATCCTATGGAGACTTGAGTATTCATAAGCATCACCCTGAGGCTCATCTCTGGTTTATGCCAACATTTTTTTTAAAAACCAATAATAAAAGGAAGAAAAAGTAACAGTTACACCATCCAGCTCTATAGTTACGTGAGGTATGGATGAAAGAATTGTTTAAAAATAAGCCAAACAAACACGTTTTGGTAAAGTATTTTGAAGTACTGAAGTACAGCTGAAGAGGGCTAGGAAACAGCACTCGCAAACACTCCAGACTCTTGATTTTCTAGTTCAGAATTTGAAAAAAGTTACCTATTTTTTTACAGATGCTATTAAATCACAGTATGATATATAAGTATCAAGTCAATTAGCAACTCCATCCAGGAATAGCCTTTATAATTAAACAAATGCTAAATAATAATCTCCCTCTGCTAATGCTTACTTTTTGTACTATAACCCCTGCCCATAATTTCCTTAAACATCTCGGGCGATTTTAACTGAAATCATTGTACAGCAAACAACTTTAGGAAAAGGCACAGGAATGGGATTAAATGTGACTTCTGACTTTTCCTCAGATATTTTTCCTTGGAGAGAGACAATCTGTCCAGTCCGTTCAAGTTTCAGACTTTCAACGGGTCTCTGTACCCGGGCGCTCCCCGACTGCAGTTTTAGCACAGGAATGACGCCCTGAGGTACCGGGGAGAGCACCGCGCTAGCAAAAGGAGCGGCAGCCTACCTCGGTTACCTGCCGCAGCCTGCTCTTCGCGTCTGGGGAGAAAGCAGAAGGCAACCGGTTACTTTTCCAATTCCCACCCCGAGCTCCCAGGCCCGGGCCCCGAGGGGCCGCACGGCGGGCGGGAGCGGGCAGTCACCGCTCCCCGAGACGCCCCGCCCGCCGCCCCTCGCCTCCTCACCGTGCGGGCGGCGCGGCGGCCAGCTCCTGCAGCACGGCCTCGGGGAGCAGCTTCCGTTTCTGCGGGAGAGAGCGGAGTCAGCGGGGCGGGGAACGCGGCGGACGGGCGGGGAGGGGCGGGGGGCCGCCGTACCTTCTGCTCCGTGAACAGCTCCTGGCGCCGCCGCCGCTTCTCCTTCAGCAGCTCCCGGTGCCTGCGGGGGGGCGGGAGGCGCCGTCAGCGCGGCCGCGAGGCCCCGGGGCGGTGGGGGAGGGCTCGCGCTGACCGGGGTGTGTGTGTGTGTGTGGGGGTGTCCGTACCTCCGGGCCGCCTCCCCCACGAGCTTCCGTTCGGTCTCGGCCGCCTCCCTCGCCGCGCCGAAGGTCACCTCCTCCGGGGCACCGTCCGCCTCGTCCTCCGAGGAAGGCGGGCTGAGGAGCGCGGCCGCCGCCTTCTGCCGCCGCGCCATGGCCGCGCCCCCGCCCGACCCCCGCCCCGGAAGCGCTCCCGCCCGCGTGGCGTCCCGACCCCGCCCCGGAAGCCCGCGCGGCCGCAGCCCCTCGCGCCCGGTCGCCCTCCCGCGGCGCGCACGCGCAGACAGACGAGGCTGGGAAGGCGGCGGCCCGAGGTGTCGGCGGCGGGGCCCGAGCCGCCCGTTTATTGCCGCGGGGAGCAGGGGAGGGACCTCCGCCTCCTCTCGCCCCCCCACACCCCCCTTCAGCCCCCCGTGCCCCCGCCGGGCCGGGCTGCGGCGGCCGGGTGCGGCGCTTCCCCGCCGACCGCTCCGAGGGGCTCAGGAGATGATCTCCGTCTGGTGGCGGGCCAGCGCCGGCGGCAGGGTGCTCCCGCAGGGGCCCGGGAAGTGAAACCTGGAAGGAAGAGCGGGTGAAGGGGCGGGCTGGGGCCGGCGCACGGCGCTTTCCGGCGGTGCCCGAGGGCGCTGGAGACGGGCCCGTGGCTGGTTCGGCCGGGGGCGAGGCCGCCTGGGGCCTAGGGCCGGACTCCAGCTTCACGCCGAGAAACACAGTTGTGGCTTCAGCTCAAGTGCATTCCAACGAGAACGAACAATCATCTTTCCCTGCTTATTGGCGTAATATTTCTTAAGCATTGGGGGAAAAAACTACATCAGGTTTGTTTAAAAATTTTCTATGCACTTTAGCAGCATAATGCAAAGAATGAGGAAGATGGAGGGGACTAAAGGTTGCTCGTTTAAAACTCGGCAGCTTTACCTGAATCTGTTTGTGGCGGGAGTAGCTTCCATGTTAAATTCTGCTACTGGAACTCCTCTGGCAGATACCTGAGGGGCAAACATAGCCGCGGGATACACCACAGAGGAGGTCCCGACCTGCAGGGACAGGGCAAAAAAAAGTCAGAGTGGAGCAGGCCAGCAGTTAGACAAAGCCAACCCAAGCCCAAGGTAAGGACCCTTCTCAGAACACTGGATGTGCAAAACCACTAAAACGTGGAAGATCCCTATAGAAATGAAACCAAATCAGTATCTCTGTTTAGTGTCACTGTACACGTAGCTATTTAACATAGTATCAGAATCTGGAATTGTCTCTCTGATGCAACCCAAAGAATCTTGTTTATAGATTATAAATGTAGATTAAAAAAAAAAAAATCCCAGAAACACAAAATGGCAAACTTTGCCTTCAGGAAATGAAAACACAACATTCCTTCTGTTAGTTGAGATTATTGTGTGAAGGGTATGTGATATTCTAAGCCGGTGTTTTTTTGGTCAGCAATCTGGCACCTACACGGCATGTAAACAACCTCCCATAAAAAGCGGTGCAGAATAACGGCTAGCCACCTTCTTACAACATTTTGTCACTTTTTTTTAAACCGAGCCTCAAAATAATCCTATTTTTCACTGCTTGAGAAATTCAGCAGCTAAACGCTATCAGCTAACCTCTAACACTTCCAACACCCGGGTACACCAAATGCCAACTGCAGGTGCCACCTGATCAGGGTGCACACACACTGAACCTGTTCGCTTCCCAGCGGCGTATGGACATTTTCAAACTTGATGGTCTTTTTCATGTTTTCCACTTGATGCTAAAAGTCCCTCAGGGGCTTTCAGTTCCCTCGGGGAAGTAGAGACGCTTCTCCCTCCCCCAGGAGCTGCACCCGTTTCGCGTGGTCTCCCTGCCGGTAAGGGCCCAGGTAACCAAACCGTCACTCACTACCAAGCAGAGGTCACAAATATCAAGCTCCCTCTCGACCTCTGTGAGAACGTCAGGATCCAGGGTCTCGCCAAACCACACAACATGGGGACGGAGGAGCCCGTTGCAGCCGTCCTCCTCACACCTGTTTAACCATCACAAAGGCACGGCATTAATGCTGCTCACACGGACGTTTCAAGCTGCAAAGCAGTTTTCATTCGCGTTCGGGCACGTCTTACCCGTCTTCGTCGCTCCTTGCCCTTCTCTTTCCCCGCCCTCCCCACGCCCCCGTCTGCCACGTGCTGGACAGAAGGCAGCTGATGCCGTGCTACGCGCGTGTTGGAAGTACACACAGCCTGCCCGGTCACATAGAATGGGTTGCTGAATGGTGGTTCGACTCGGGTACTTAATTGTCCTCCCCTTACTCAGCTCCTGAAACGCATGAAACTTCAAACATAGTGTGTGTGCTACAGGCCTCGGTCTCCATCAACTTTACCAAACTGGCCAACAGGTTTTTAAGGAGGAAGCGAACTGGAAGACAGAAGCCTCATGTTAGCCTCTTTTCCTTAGGGATTAGATGAAAAATATATGGTGGCATCTGCTAAGGCAAAGCTTCCGCCAATTACAGAAAAGCACTGTGGTGCATTTAATGCCTGCAAGGAAGGGACCGTGCAGCAGCTGTGCCCCAGCAGTGTTCCAGGCTGACTAATGGTGGGTAGTGCCTGCAAATGTTTACCGTGTGGCACTTTGTTTCTCACAGCAATCCTCCTACTACTCCACTTGGTACAAACCCCATGGATTTAGGCATGTTTCAGCTTGGTGCTCAAGGACGCAAACATGCAATCCTTTTAGCATCACAGTAAACTTCTAGTACACTCTCCTGTTGTCTGCTGTACCCCGTAACTTCAAGCTCCATTCTCTGGGGCAAAGTCTCACGCCTTTTTCTCCAGTAGAATGTTTCTGTGTCCTTCCAAAACTACATGAACAGCAATAGGAGCCTTTGAGATATGCAAAGCAGGAAGAGCTAACAGCAAAAACCAAAGTGGTCCATACGTACTGAGGAAGGTCTTCAACTGGAATCGTGGCGTCTTCTGTTTCAGGATCTGGAGCCCTGAAGTGACAAAATTTAAATATATACTCAGTTGTACAAAGTGCACTTTATATATGAATAAAAACTTAGTATCCTCTAAAGCATGCTCTCCAGTCAAGGAATCTTTGCAACTTCATCCAACTTCACCACCTACCACAACCCTAAAATACCACATCCAGGGCAGGCAGGCAGGCATTTGATCAGAATTATCCCTGAGCTAAGCAGCTGTAATAAGCTGGTCAAAGTGTCAAAGGCACAACAAATACTTATGTGGCCATCTAAAGGTCTGATAAAATGCAAAGGGAAAAAACCCTAAAAATTCATGAGCATATGCCCATCCTGTCCCCCTGCCCCCTTTTTTTTTTAAGGGTGAAAGAAAGAGGATGGGTAGAAAAAGGAGAGTGAAGGATTCTTCTGCAACTTTTTAAGTTGCAGAAATCCTGGGAACTGATGCTTCGTTCCTAATTGATTGACACCTCTGTATTTTGAGACCTGTAATCATGAGAATCTTATTGATGAGCTGAAGGTCAAAAGCTGCTAAGTGCTCAAGAGATGCAGAAGAGTACAATCCACGTATCAAACAATGACAGCCCAATTGAAGGAATAAGCATCCGATTCAATAAAAAACCTGGAAGGTGAAGAGAATGGGTGTAAACACACATTCTCACAGAGTACAATTAGCTGATGTCCAAGATGAGAGTTTCAGACCATCTGAAATTGTTCTAATTATAGTATGTTTAATATTGTGCTAACTTAGAGGTTATTCATTCACAGGACTTACGGTATCATGGGCTCTCACTGAAGTTACCAAACAGTATACTCGTTCCAAAGCAGCTGTGTAAAACATAAGCATTGATACTACACTAAAGAAAAATGGGGTGGTTGGCTGAAACTCCTGTACACTCCTAAAATGGCTCCTTTCCTATTAAACAGCAGACAAAGTAGAAAATACAGAGAGTTTACAAGGCAGATATATTACCCTTTCCCAGCCAACGCGGGGCATATTGGACTCTTGTAATTCGCAGCTATGTTCCCACAGTTGGTGCATCGAGTCTTAAATAAACTACCTGAAACAAGGAAAGAGAAAACGTCAGGAATCAAGCGACTGCTCTGAGGCATGGCTGTACAAGCAAGTGGCTGTGTTTATCCCAGACAGCCTTTATTTGACCTTGAAGACTATACCTTGTGAGTAACTTACTATGTCAATGTAACAGCCAAGCGTTGAAACCTGGCAGCATTATGAACGAGAGGCTACTTACACAGTGTGTACACACGCTTTTGCTCAGCAACTCGAGGTGACCAGTGTCATAGTTCAGCACAGACCGGGCCCAGCAAAGAAAGACAGACACGGCCATATCAGCTGAAAGGCTGCAGCAAACAGCAGCCAACAGTCCCTCTAAGCTATGATTTATCACCTTGTTTGACCTCGCGACATGAGTAACACACAGCCTCCTAACAGCATTTCTGAGGAAAATCATTATTTAAAATACCACTGAGAGATTATTTCTGCTTATTGCTCTTCCCCTTAAATCAGGAACATTTTCTTTTAAAAAAAAAATGCTGGTTCACACTGCTTTGTCTTACACAAAACTCTCCAACCTCAAGACTTTCCTAGCTTTAGTAACATGTTGCAGAGATGTGCAATGTTACCAAGAGTTTTTAAATTGTTTCTGTTTTGTAAAGAATAAAGCTAATAAAAATTAAACTGTACCCAAGGCTTCATCCTTGGATCCACAACTGCAGAAAAGTTTGTGCAGGTTTCCTGTGTCCAGGTCACAAAGCAGCATTGGGAAATCCCATTTAAACCTGCTGTGATACTTAAGTTACAAAGCATCATCGTGCTGGAGGACCAGGATGGGCCTTTGTCCTGGGAGCCTCACTCTGCGGCAGGGCCTGCCGAGCGGAGAAAGGAGGCGCAGGGGCACCTCCAAGAATGGAGAAGGATTTCCCCACCTTTGCTCTCTCCACACCCGTGTCTCTCCTTAGATCCAAAAGCCCCACTGACCCCCGCGTGCTGCACCTGCTCTGTGCTCCTTTGGCACTTTGCAGAAGAGAGGGTGAGAGCAAGGAATGCCATTGAGCCAGGGGAGAGAGAGGGAGTGCCTCTGGGTGCAGGGGAGAAAGGTAAGGCAATCTCATCTGTCTCCAGCCCCTTCTTCCTTCTGTCTTTGAAGGACAGGCCAGGACAGAGGGAAGGCACCAGGGTGGGTGAGACCAGTCTTGCCAATACAACTTTTATTGGTGGCAATACTGGCGTGGCACCACCACTACCTTGCGGTGGAAGTCCTCATGGATTCTTTTCCCCTTTTCTAAGCGAAATCACAGCCAAGCGTCAGTATCCACATGTATTCAAGTGGATTCGAGGCAAAACTGAGCAGGCGAGAGAGGAGAACCAGTTCCTATGTAGTGTCAGAATCCATTAAAAAAGAAAGATGAGAAATAGAGGCTATGAAGTACCTGAAACAACTTCCAAAAGAGAACAGGGTGACATTGTAAACTTCCTGCAAGTTATTATCATTTTAAAGACAAATTTCTTTTCTCCCAGTACTTGTCCTGCTCTCTCTTCTCCCCCCCAGGTTAGCTCGCCTGTAGCAGAGAGGTAAGCTGATTCTTACCGTGAATTTCTAAGAGGTGCTTTGTCCCTGCCTTTCTGTGTAGTTCATCGATATTTTGCGTAATGACCACAACGCTCCTTCCTTGCTTGCTCAGTCGCCTTTCGCACTCTGCAATGGCAACATGTGCGGGATTGGGATGTTTGCTCAGCATCACTTCCCGGCGGTAATGGTAAAATTCCCACACACGAGAAGGGTTTCGCGCAAAAGCCTCTGGAGTAGCCAGCTCCTGAAGAAGACATAACAATTCACTCTACCAACGAAAGGGCAAGAAAATCCCCTCCCCAGATGAAGCCTGCTAGATTACTGCCATTTACACTGCAACCAGCATCACAAAATAATCAAAAGCAGATTATTTATAACCAGATGCAGTTCAATAGCCCTTACAAGAATGACAAGTCAACATATCTTATCAAATGAAGAAATAACTGATATCAACAGCGTGGGGCACGTGGATTTTACATAGTACATGCAGACGTTATTCTGTGCTGCCCTACCGCACTATTAGGAGTTTAGTGCAGCACAAAGGAAGATGAGATATTTCAATGCACGTTATTTTTGGCATTCAAAACTCTCTCTTCCACAGAAGCCATAAAACTCAGCATTGTGTGGATATATTTCCATTACTAGCAATTTCTTTTCTGCCTTAATTTAAGTGTAATACAAGCCACATTCCAACCATTGCCAAAACCAAAGTCTAACGTCTTGTCTTGTATGTTCTGGTAAAATCTAAGCTATACCTTTCACGCTAACTTTAATTTTACCATATCTTTTTTTACAATGAGGAGTAGCTCAGTCTAATGCTTCAGTGTACAATTCTACTGATATAAAAACACTGAATGCAAGTTTTCTGAGGCAGAAGGCCCAGGCATTTATACACACACATGCTTTATTTCAGTTGATAGTCACTGAAAGAAAAACCACCTTAGATTTAAACCATGCTGAAAAACTCATCTCTCTGACCACTTTTTAACTTCACCAGATCTTTCATGAATGCTGTCATTGAAACCCATAAAGAAAGCAAACGTGATTGCAGTGTTTGGGGTAGCAGTTACTGACAGTGTACCAGTTACTTGAAACGTCTGCAGCACCACACAGGATCAGACGCGTGAGGCACCTGTACGACTTGTGCGTTTTGGTCCTCGCCGCTGCACCGCTCCACCCCCCAGTGTTTGTCTGCTTCCACCTCCTCTCCCACCCCAGTGGCTCCCAACGTCACACCAATAAGAGACAGAGCTTGTGTGAGAGTTAAAGACTGTGAGGAGCCCTGCCCCTAAAGACAAAAAAAAATTCCTAAACCATTTTTAAAGCGTATTATGAGAAACCAAAATTAAAAGAAAAGAACTAGTTGGTATGATTGGTTCTGTCCTTTGTTATTTTGACAAAAGGTTCTTCAGAGTTTAAAACAGGAAAGGCTCCATGAAGTAGAGAAACAGTGAGAGTGTCATGAGATGAGCAAACAGCAAAGCTCTTGCAGCCACAAGAAAACAAGGATGGTGGAAAGACCCACCGCTGTCTTCCCAAACAACTGATAAACTGAACGACAGAAAAGAAGTTGCAGCTGCATAAAGCAAGACATCCAGGGCACGGGGAGAGCTGCAGACACGGCTGGAGGGAGAGCTCCGTCCCCACCGTACCACCACAGCAGCACGTCCACCCTCTACGGTCCCCGGTTGCTTCTGAGCCTTCACGCTCACCCACCTGCGGGGCAGAGCAGCGCAGCTGGGCAGACACATGCCACTAGTACGTACCTGGGCTTGCCACTTTCTCCAGAAACCTCCAGCCCCTCTGAAGGTGGGAACTCCACTCTCCGCACTAACGCCGGCTCCCGTGATAATGGCGATATGCTTCGCTTTGGCAAACACTTCTCGAAAGTCAGCCATATCTGTGTGTGGGGAGGAAGAACGAACAGCCGTTCAAACACTTGTACTTTTACGTAAGAGGCCATAATACAGGCAGTACTGGCACACTTATGCATGCAGAGACAGCTTCCACCTATACCTCCCATGGCTTTGATTTCAGAATACCGATTTGTTTCTGAATTCTGTATATTGGAATTTAAAGAGCAATTCCTGGAGGTCCTCAAAAATGCGTATGAGCAAGCTCAATAGGACAACATATATTAAACTATGAGTATACTCAGTATTTGAAAGATGCCGCCTTCAACTAAAACCCCACACTAGATGCTACCCAATAACAACTGTTGCCACCACCACCCAGGAACAGTTTGCTTCCTAATTGTAATGTAAGACCCTAAGATGAAAAAAAAAAAAGTTTCATTACAAAGTATCACCTTCAAAAATTAAGGTAATTTGGGAAAACCATTTTCTTCTGAGGCATCTCACCCATTTTCTAGGTTTGCAGTTGTATTTTCTATTTTTGAATGTGTATTCCCTCCATGGTAAAGTAACTTGGAAAAAAGATAGGAAATTTCCTTTGTATTTTTCTAAGAACCAGACCAAGATTGAAAAGGTTAGTTACAGAGAGACAAAATAAAACCTCTTCCAGTTTACTTCAGGTATTAATTTTAAAGGAACATATTTTAGAATCACAGAATGGCTGTAGTGGGAAGGGACCTCTGGAGATTGTCTAGTCCACCCCCCACCCCTGCTCAAGCAGGGTCAGGCAGAGCAGACTGTTCAGGACTGTGTCCAGTTGGGTGCGTTCTGAGATCTCCAAGGATGGAGACTCTATAACCCCTCTGCACAACCCATTCCTATGTTTGGCCACCCTCACAGTAAAAAAAAGAGAAAGCGTTTTCTTCTGTTCAGATGGAATCTTGTGTGCTTTAATTTGTGTCCGCTGCCTCACATCCTGTCACTGGGCACTAGCGAGAAGGGTCTGCCTTGTCTTCACTCCCTCCCATCAGGTGTTGTCATGCGTTCATTAGATGCCCCTGAGCCTTGTCTCCTCCAGGCTGAACAGTCCCAGCTCTCCCTGACTCTCCTCATGTGTCAGATGCTCCAAATCTTTGTGGTCCTTTGCTGGTCTGTCCCCAGTATGTCCATCTTTCTTTTGTACTGAGGAGCCCAGCACTGGACGCAGACTCCGGGTGTGTCTCACCGGGGCTGAGCAGAGGGGAAGGATCACCTCCCTCCATCAGCTGGAGATGCTCTGCTGAGTGCAGCACAGGACACCCATAAGCCTTCATTGTTACAAAGGCTCATCGCTGGCTCATGGTCAGCCTGGCGTCCACCTGGACCCTCAGGGCCTCTTCTGCAAAGCTGCTTTCCAGCTGGTCACCCCCAGCCTGTCCTGGTGCCTGAGGTTGTTCCTCCCCAGGGGCAGCACTTGGCATTTCCGTTTGCTGAAATTCATGAGGTTCCTGTCAGTCCATTTCTCCAGCCTGTCAAGGTCCCTCTGGACAGCAGCAGGACCCTCTGGTGTATCAGCCACTGCTCCCAGCTTTGTGTCATCTGCAGACTTGATGAGGGTACACTGCCCCATCATCCAGATCATTAATGAAGGTATTAAACAATACCGGCCCCAGTACTGACTCCTACAGTACTGTACTAGTGAGTGGCCTACAGCCAAACTCTTAAGCTGCTAATCACAACCCTAACCTTCACAATATACTAAGGGGGTTTTGTTTTTTTTAAACCAAAGGCAGGTTAAGTTCTTATAAGGAGAGAGATCACTGAAGAAGTCCCAAGACGCACAACACTAGAGCTGTAGAACTAGGCAGAGAACACTATGATTCTGATGCCCTGTCTGCTGTTGTAAACCAAGCCTCACAAGCCCTTGAATGTGTAAAGCTCAGGCCAAAAGTCCTCCTTATCTGGTCTCCAGACTCAGGCAGCAGCCAAACACTGATGCTCAAGACGGTAGACAAAGCAAGTGCACCTCAGCTACCCAACCGGGGTTTTACTGTTGTACCTGTGAAGTTCTATGCACAGTTTTAAAGTTAAGGCACATCCTCAAATTAAAAAACAAACCCAAAAAATCCCCAGACAAAAAGAGGATATTTACCACTGAACAGGGGTCCTGAGTTCACCCAATACCCTGCTCCTGATTTGTAATCAATGCTGGAGGCCCTCCATAATTCTTGTACAAAGAAATGAGGAGTGAGTTTTATTACCCCTTAGGATTATGAAAAGGAAATGCTATTAACTAGCATATGTTTATGTGCATAAATTATAAATACTAAAAACATGTCACTAGGCAATGACACTGACTGCAACCATGCGAGGCTTTTTGGAATTATATAGAATACAGACACAGAAGAAAAATTTTAGCAGCTAGGAAAAAATAAGAAGATCAACGTCGCAGTCTTCTAAACGTTTTGAATTAAACTACAGATTTCACCTATTATACAAAACCTTCTAGAATTTCAAATCTAGCTTAAAAACCTGTGCAGGGTAGTAGAGGAAAAACCAGATGTCTTACTTGAACTAGGACGAGCCATTTCCAAGTGAAACTTCTGTGTCTTTGAAGAAGAAGAAGCTTTAAGTCCACAATATGCTTGGGAAACCAACCTTCTAGCGGTAAATTGAAAGAGACTCATCAGCATCCCTCGGAAGTAGGAAACCTGAGGAAAGATAAATGAAACGCAAGTGGCTCATTTAGGGAGCGTATTCCTGTAAGCTCCCTGTATCCAACTCTTCATTAAAAACCAAGCACAAACGTTATTCGTGTTTTTTTTTTTTTTTTTCCTGCACCTTCAATTTCCCCCCCTTGCACTGCAAAACACAGATACCTCCAATCTAAGCCCCCTAAAACTGAATAACCGCTTTTTTGTCTGGGTTTGCTTCTAGCGAAGAATTGATTAATTTTCCTCAAAGACTCGCCCCCCGGCCCTTAAATGCGTTCATTCACGCACGAAAACGCGGATTTAGTCTAATATTTAACCCACGCGACGCTTTCCAATACCGCTACCTCACGCCCAGAGGAAAAAAAAAAACAAAAACGAAACAAAACAACAAACCAGCAGCAACCTTCAGGATACGACTGCCAAATTTTTCAGGAGGAAAATAAAAACAACAAACAAACAACCCGACGGCCGCTTCCACGGGCAGGGTTCACCCCCCGGGAGCGAAGCTGCGGCTACGTGCAGCTGCCCGCCTGCAAAAGGGCGAAGGAGGAACGGCGCCGCTCGACGGAGCCCCGCCGAGGGGGAGGCGGCGGCGGCGACCGCCGCCGCCGCCTCCCCCTCGGCTGGGCTCCGTCCGCCCGCGCAGTCCCCACAGAAGCCCCGGGGTTCGCCCCCCACCGGGGGTTACTTACCTCAGCGGCGGTCGCGGCGCTGAGGCCGAGGCGTGAGGCGCCGCACGTCCCGCCCCAGGCCTTGCGGCGGGGCCGGCCTTGGCTTCGCTCCGCCCCGGCCTCGCCTTTCGCCGATAAGAGCTCCCGCCCGCTGCCGTTAATTAGATTAAATTACACCCCGAGTAGGCCCGAAAGGCTTTTGGAGGCTTTGCCGGTATCGGCCCTCTGAGGTCCACCCTCGGACAGGCGCAGTGTACACGTTCACCGGTGAAACTCCTGGATGCTGCTGGGCCAAGCCAACTCACGGTTTCCAGTTTTGATGAGGAAAGCTGGCTTGAGCTTTTCAGCAGAAACAAGGCAGCAACTGCTTTCATCCAAGCCTCTTCCTCCCCAACCTTCCCCAAGAGCTTTAAATCCTGTCCTTTTCAATGTGACCTTTTTTCCTTTGAATTCTGCAAATTACCAGCTAAAATGATGAAGGGATCCCCCAAACGCGTACACTAACATGAGACAGGCCTAAAGCCAAGTCCCACTGCGCTACAGAAGTGCTCTTTTATGCCCACCACCTCTGACCAGGCCCCTCAGGGCAGCAGTTACCTGAGCAGGGGAAGGGAACAGCCTTACCTTGCTCTCAGGGGCTGGCACCCTACGTTTCTTTCATTAGACTGCTTTGTGGCACTTCTTAATTACTTACATCGTAACACCATGCAGTATTCTGCCTCCAGCTGCAAACACGAAGGACACCTTTTGTGGGGGAACGCTGGAGCCAGGCAGCAGCGCTGATTAAACACCGTGCTTTCGCTTGCTGGACCGTACCAGGTGACATAAAGTCTTGTACGCTTGGAAGAACACCACCGAATAAATTCAGAAAACAAGATAAAGGCCAGCATGAACTCATTTAACATTGTAACTATCCTGATGGTCAAAATCAGGATGGGGGAAACCACCACAACAGCAAGTTTGTTTTGGCGGCTCAGACAAATGAGGGATTGGCTCTGCCCTACGTTAATGAGTATTATGACTGGCGTTGGTTTGGTTTTTTTTTAAATCAAGTTCTTAGTATGGATTGTACATCTTGTTAGGCAGTGTATTTTAGATGGTGGCTACCGTACTATTTTAAAAAAAAGCAATCTGCGGTTGGACTATCACCACAGCATTATTCCACTGATAATAAAGTTTAAGACAGCAAACTACTAGTCTAACATTACTACTAGAAATTGCTTCTGGGTTTACCTACCAGAGTTTGAGGAGCACATCAAACTAAAATGCTTGCATTTCCACATTACCTCACTGCACTTACTAGATCCACTCCTGACTTTAAATTAACCCAGGGCACGTTAACATGTGAGGTTTGCAAAAGTACAGGTCTTTCATTAATAACAGAAATCATGACAGCACAGGTTATGCAAAATATGTATGGCACAAAACTAGGTTGGCTTGTTTAGGTTTCTCTGGCATGTATAGCTTGTATACCCCGAGAAGCAAAGTTATGCTGGTGTTTCTTAAGCAACCACATAGTTTGAAACCACGAACAGCCTAGTTCAGCTGATACTATCCTGGTGTAAATACTGCATCTTTGCCCTAAGAAAATGGCTACATCAGCTTTCAAAATTGTTTACAGTGGCCTTCGACAAATATGCAAATGTGCGCGCACACACACACACACGTATTTTCTAAAAAGCATTATAAAAAGATTAAAGTGATATCTAAAATGAACTTGAAGCCTCCAGTGTTGGGTGTAGGTACCTGGTCCTGCTCTAGGATCATCTGTGCCTGATAAAATACCTCTGCATAAAGTGTTTTTTCTATTATGGTAATTTCTTCCAGCAGAAATATCATTAATGCAGTGAGAGCAACTCTAGGTGGGCACCAGAAGTGTAAAGTGTTCTGCAAAGATATTCATTTCACCAAAATCAAGTGACACATAAGAATCCAGTCTCAGAGGAGCCAAAAGCTATGTCAAGGGCTAGTGCACAAAACTTTGCAGCCCCAGCTTTCACCACCCCACCACCCCCCCAGCAGCCAACTGCGTTGTACTCAGCTGAGGCACTGACATATTTAGCAATGAGTCTGTCTTGTCCATCTTCCAGGAACTTGTCCCGTCTGCCCTTGACCCACATAACGCCATTCTCTGGCAGGAGGTCTCCAGCTCCACTCCCCCTCCTGTGAAGGATGGGGAAGGCAGCAGGTGAGGAACACATATCCACAGGGGCTTGCATGAACCGGCCAGTGTTAAAACAGGTTAATACCATCCAGTCTTCCACTGCAATTGTATTGTCCTTCAGCATTTTTAAAAAAGTACTTTGCATCTGAGCACCATCAGCTAGAAACAGCTTACTATTTCACCATGAAACCTAACTGTACCAAATACAAGCAAAACATTATTTTTTTTTTAAATCCCAAGTAAACAGTCTGTATTCTAACACACAATAGGTCTGTACCAATTAAATACAGTATGGCAGTATATAAATTACAGTTCTTTACAGTAAATAGTAAAATACAAGAGTCCGCTTACTGTACACAACAATCAAAGAAAGAACAGCAGCTTTTCAGTAAGGTCCCAGGTATCTCAATCATTCACTTGCTAAGGAACAAAGAAGAACAGATACAGCAGGCCATTCACTTCACTCATTTTTTACCATGTTACTTTACAAGTATCCAGAATGCTTGTACAGGCATCTACAGTATCTACAGGTGGAACAACCTTCTTAGGAATTCATGAGCACCAGACATAAATCCCTCCATCATTCCCATTATTAAAATAAACTTTACAGGTTAAAATTACTTTAGCAGGTTCTATTTCATCTTGATAATAACCAGCAAGTAACAAGTGCAAAGTTTGCAGTCGTGATGCATTTACTGCTTCTTTGTTTCCCCATTCCCCCCCCCCCGCCAAGCAAACCCCCCACCCCACATGTTGTCCTCTCATGCCCTTGCAGTAATACTGTTTCTGCAGTCAAACTGCCCGGCTGGCTTATGCTAACATATGAAATGCCAGACATAGAGCTTCAGGCATTGTTAGTCATTTCAATCCAATGCCAAGTCAGCACAGTGGCAGGCCTCTAGGAAGACAAAAAATACGAAGCAGTTGGATATTTCAGTGTGCTTAAACACAGAACATAAGGCTGCACGGTGCCCAGTGACTAAAAGAACCATGGCACCAAGTTATCAGTTAAAACATTTACAATAGAAAGATATAAACAGCAAATGTGTCAGTCTAAAACAAGTTCTTTGGTAATTAAGAACAGCAAACCGTAGCTTTTTTTTCCAAATACGGATTTGTATCCTGTTTTTTTCTCAATAAAATATTTTTTGTTGTTTAAAATATATCTCCCAAGTTGTTGCGTAACAAATAGTCCAGTACCTCAGTTATCTACAAATCAGCTTTTACTGTATTTTAGTGTGCAGCCGTATCTGCCCACTGGCAGACAAACTATAGATACACATTCATATATATATATATAATATATATATTATTTATAAAAAATTAGAGAATTAAGTCAAGGACTCTAGGGAATACACATTCCGTATGGACAGATTAAAATGTACAATAGCTTCAAAAATCCATAAAGTTTTCTACACAGTGATGCGTGTAGTAAGTGCAAAAATACTGCAGTTTAGTTAATCCAAGATTTCCTGTTTTCCTGTTTCCTAGAAAAAGCAGAAGCCGCTGCATCTCCCGAATGGCAGAGGACTTCTCCTCCTGATTTAGGAGTGGATGACGAACTTTGAAGCATGGAATTTTTCCGTTTCTCTGAAGCAGAAGATGCCTGAGACCGTGAAGTGCTACTCCATTTCCTTGAAGAAGCTGATGCTTTGCTGAGGCGCCCAGGACGAACAAAGACACCATGTCGTGGTTTGCAGTGGAAGTACTCTCTGCCTTTTACAGTTCCATCGTGCTTCCCTTCAATGAAAATAAATGCACAGAATTAGTTGTTGGTACTTCCATTAGCACATACGACTGTAGCACTGAAGTGTTTGATGACTTTGGTTATATGTCAAACAGCCAAGATTTTTAATGCTGAGTGATGAAGCCAGCTTATACCATACACTAGGGAGAACAAAGCCTGGAAAGGACAGCTTGAATTGTGACCAAAAAGATCATTTCCTAAAATATTACTTTGTTAAATAACAGTTTAAAAAGTGAGACATTTCTTCATTTTACAAAATAAACTATCATCAACTGCTTACAAAGCTTAGAATTTAGCTGCCAGAGAAACTTCTAGTATCAATGTTACTATCTATTAAACTCCTAAACCCCTCATATTTTTAAATGACCTGAAGCATTTCTGCAGTCTTGCAGAGTATTGACTTTCTGACCCCACTGGACTGAAGTTAAAGAAAAACCTGTGCTCTGTAATTAACCTTCCCCCCTGGGGTGAGGGGGGAAGTATCTGAAAGCTACAGACAGCAAACCTATTTGATAAATGATGTCCATTGTTAGTACTGCCCACAAACATGCATGTGCATTTTTTAAAAATCTACCAACTTTAGGCTTTGCTTGTTTTTTCCGATCTATAAAAATAGATGGGTACCAATCAGAACTACCACAATGCACAAAAGCATTATTCTGCATGAAGCGAGAAGAATAGGGCTTTAAGACAGTTAAAAATTAGCAAAGCATTCCTATAAATCTGGGTGTATCAGATTCCAAGTCTATATGAAATTAGAGGTATTTCCCAAGACTTAACAGCATATGATTGTAGTTTAACTTTAAAAAATAGATCACATTAACTGCACAGATAACCCTGCCCATATTTAGTCTTACCCAGCTGAACATTTAGTTCAACTCCAACCCAGATTCCAGCAGAAAAATCCACCGTTCCAACGTATCTCACTGTGCCCATCTTATTACTTCCAACACAGACTTGTTCACCCACTGCCACCCAGCTAGGCAAGACGTGGGCTTGATCTGCAGAAGCACCTTCTTCACCCTCAGAACCATCCAAGTGGTCCTTCCCGATAAAATCATCTACAGAAGTATCAGGGTAAGTCTCACAGTCTGAAGTCTCTTTTACCAGAACAGGACACAAAGGGCTTTCCCCAGCGTCTGCAAGCCGGTCGCCAGCTGCTGCTGCTGCTGCAGAACCCACTTGGCCCACGCAAGGGCTTTGCTCCTTGTCAGCGCCTCGGGGTAGCTCCGAGGAACTCACTCCATTAGAGGACACGAGGGAACACAACTGCGGAGCTGTCGAATGGTCAAAGTCCTTTCCATCTTCGACGCCCATGAACTCTGTAAAGGAGTGATCTTCCAGAATGTCTGTCATGTGCTCAACTGTTGCTTCACGCGCTGAAAATTTAATTGCATGACAGGTATTTTTGCCATCCGAGGAACTTAGAGCTGAAAATGATCCAGCTCTGGGTAACTGCTGAGAGTGTGTGTCAGCGGCATCGAGGGACAGTGGTACTTGTTCTGTTAAGGCACTGTTTTCTTTCAGTGGTAACACAGGTAACTTTTCCCTCACTACCTCCTTTTCTGACTCTCGACATTCCTTGTTTGAAGACCTTGCATCATGTGCAAGAGCAGATCCTGAGGGATCATTAGAGTCCAGCTCCTTTGTGTGACTGGCTAGCTGGTCTGTGCTATCACTACAGGGAACAAGCATGTCAGACAGGGTAGCATTAGAGGCACTGTGGGAAAAGTAGCCACTAGTAATACTGCTAGTGGTGGGGCTGCGGGATACCTCTTTCTCAAGAACACGGGAACTCATGAAGTCTGATTTAGAAGAAAACCATTCCCTGTTCTCCAGGCTAGCATTGTAAACACTGAAGTCAGCAAACTCCTCCGGTACGTAAGGGCGGAAATTTCGAAAACTTTGTGGACTTATCAGCTTCTTATTAATGGCCTCCAACTCACTGTCTTCCTCCTCGGAGTCCTGCAAAAGAAGAAAGAGTTGCATGGGATTTGGAAGCTATGACAGTAAAGTTTTCAAAATAGAAATCAATCTTCCTCAATTTTTTTTTTCTTTCTGAATGTGGAGAAACGTATACCTTTAAAATTCTTTAACTGAAGAATGGAAGAGAGCTCTGAAAAGAGCTGCTGGGAACATGTCCTGTCTCATATTAAGCTATTCCATTTTCAGAAAATAAAAGATAAATTCTAAACAGTTCAGAAAATATGAAGCAATGAAGTTTGGCATAAGGAAAGCTCACAACGTGATAAAGTTCTATGTTTACATATTTTCATCATACTCCTTTTTTAGAAGTCATGTATTATAAACTTTTATTTTCCCATGATTTAGACTAATTAAACCTATTGAAGATATTCTATAGAGCTAACTGGCCACCTAACAAGATAACATAAACATGAATTGGAAAGTCTCCACTGCAATAATGATTATTAAAAACTATCCCGCATAACGGGATTTTCTATTAATCTGATACCAGTGAGGCTGAATAATTTTGCTTATACCCAGCTATCACACCTGAACACATTCTCAATGTTTGAAAATAAAGGCAAAAGGATCAAATATTATAGAGAACCTTCAAGGAAGCATTTGTGTGCAAATGGTGTCTGGAGGGAAATAAGTCTCACTAATCAACCCGGCAGACTTTGGAGGCAGCTCCCTGAATTTCCCTTTGATAACGAGTGGTGATGCACGGTGAACACCCCACAAACGTGGCTTTCACAGAGCCCAGCTGAAGTTGAGGACTTTAGTCTGTCAAGACACATCTGAGAAAAACCCCAGCAACACAGTTGTGCTCCCGCCACATATAAAATACTGCAGGCAAAACTCTAAATGGATGCTTTTTTAATACTTCATTTTTCATATAAATATATGTCTTTCTTTATACACATATAAACATATGTATATATACATACATATATCTATGTGTACACATATATATGTTAAAAATGGTTAGTTTACAGCAAATTCATATTAGAAAGAATAATATTTTCAGGAAAATGAAAACTGCTTTAGTACTTAAAAGTTTAGAGGAACTCAAGCATCTATTATTTCTCTATTCCTTTGTCTGCATCATGGATTTCAACTACTGATCAAGGCAGATCCTGTGTGGTATCTAAAATAGTTCAATGCTTTCAGACACCTGCCACGAATCACCCATGGAAAAAGAACAGCACAATATTTAATCAGATGACCAATGCACTGAGAACCAATACATCAAGCTTAAGATAAACATAATCAGATGACCAATGCACTGAGAACCAATATACATCAAGTTTAAGATAAACATCCTCTGTAAAATGTTCTCCTATATTTCATAACAACCAAGATTGCTCAGATAACTTCTTGCAACACAGCTTCAAATACACAGACAGCAAACAGGTTTGTTCAGTTTGCACATGTCAGAATAATCAAAGAATTGTTCAGGTTGGAAAGCACCTCTTGGGGTCATTTAGTCCAAAACCCCCTGTCTTGGTTTAAACCTGGCTGGCAGCCAAACACCACACAGCCCCTTGATCACCCTCCCCCTCCCAGGAGCTACTAAGAAGAAAAATTAACTCTATCCCAGCCAAAACCAGAACTGACTGCCAGAGCAGACTGTTCAGGACTGTGTTCAGTTGGGTGCATTCTGAGATCTCCAAGGATGGAGACTCTATAACCCCTCTGCACAACCCATTCCTATGTTTGGCCACCCTCACAGTAAAAAAAAGAGAAAGCGTTTTCTTTTGTTCAGATGGAATCTTGTGTGCTTTAATTTGTGTCCGGTGCCTCACGTCCTGTCACTGGGCACTAGCGAGAAGGGTCTGCCTTGTCTTCACTCCCTCCCATCAGGTGTTGTCATGCGTTCATTAGATGCCCCTGAGCCTTGTCTCCTCCAGGCTGAACAGTCCCAGCTCTCCCTGACTCTCCTCATGTGTCAGATGATCCAAGCCATTAATCACCTTTGCAACCCTGCACCAGACTCACTTCAGGAAGTCCCCACCTTTCTTGTACTGGGCAGCCCAGAACCAGCCCCAGTACTCCAGATACAGCCTCACTAGTGCCGAGTAGAGAGCAAGGATCACCTCCTTCAACCTGCTGGAAATGTCCAATGTATTGTTGGGTCTTCTCTGCTGCAAGGACACACTGCTGACTCATGGCCAGCTTGGTGTCCATGAGGATCTCAAGTACTTCTAGGGAAAGCTGCTTTCCAGCCCATCAGCCCCCAACATATATTGGTGCCTGGCGTTATTTCTCCACAGATGCAAGACCTGGCATTTCCCCTTGTTGAACTTTGTGAGATTCCTCTTGGGACATTTCTCCAACTTGTGGGGGTCCCTCTGAATAGTAGCACAACCCTCAGGTGTATCAGCACTTCTCCCAGTCTTATATAATCTGCAAACTTGCTGAGGGTGTGCTCTGTCCAATCATCCACATCATCATTTAAGGTGTTGATCTGTACTGGCCCCAGTATTGAGCCCTGGAGTACACAGCTTGTTACCAGCCTCCAACAGGACTTTGCACCTCTGATCACAACCCTCTGTGCCCAGTCGTTCAACCAGTTTCAAATCCACTTCACTGTCCACCTATCTAACCTGTACTTTGTCAGCCCATTTATGATGATGTTATAGGAGATAGTGACAAAGGCTTTATGTACTAGAGTCAAGGTAATCAACATCCTCTGCTCTCTCCTCATCCACCAAGCTAGTCACCTTATAGTAGAAGGCAACTGAGGCTGGTCAAGCATGATCTCCCCTTTGTAAATCCATGCTGACTACTCCCAAGCACCTTCTTATTCCTCATGGGTTTGGAAATGCTTTCTAGGAGGATTTTTGCTGTCATCTTCCCAGAGACAGAGGTGAGGCTGATCAGTTTGTAGTTAGCTGAATCTTTCTTCTTTGTTCTTCTTGAAGATAGGAGTGATATTTGCTCTTCGGTCTTCAGGTACCTCTCCCAATTGCTATGACATTCAAAGATAATTGAGAGTGGCCTTACAATAACATCAGCCAGCTCCCTCAGCAATCATGGGTATGTTTACTTCAACAAACATGCAGTTTGTTTCAGTGCTCCCTAACCTGTTAGTCCTCTATCAAAGGTAAGTCTTCTTTGTTCCACACTTTCCCTTGGGTCTCAGGGGCTTGGGATTCCCGAAGGCTAGTTCTACAGATCAAGAATGAAGTAAAGAAGGCATTGAGTACATTGGCCTTCTCCAAGTCATTTTTGACCAGCTCCCCTGCCCCCTTGGGCAGTGCAATTATAAAACATCCTCATAGGTATATATTAGGAAGCACATGCTTATGTGACAAGGTCTTTCTCCTAACCTGGAGGTGGTTTCTTTTTTTCTCTAACTTTGCATTATTTTTTTTTTCCTAAAAAGAACTGTAACAGTGTTCTAAATTATTTCACTTTTCTTTTAGCCTGCATTTTTTGAAGTTATCACTACTCACTATGACCCTTGTCTCATTTTCCTTTCAACCATGTTCACGCTCATAGCAGATATAATTTAGTCACAATGTTCATGCAGAATGGCCTCTTAAGCCAACCAAGATTTCCACTGATATTAAATGTTTGTTGGTAGAGCAATCAGTATCTGAAGAAAAAAAATGCCTCTTCTTGTTTTAAGTGTATCTGACAAATCCAATCAGATTTCAAATTATTAATATTTGCTCAAATAAAGGCTTGGCATCCTTTGCTTACTAGTTTTTAAAGCTCTGCTTCAAAGTTATTTCGCATAGAGAATTTGGATGAGGACTTTATTTTGCAATTATTTATTTCTCTTCAGAGGAGCAATAGTGTTATGAAATGCCACATAAGACTACTGAAAATTATTTACATTACCTCCTTGAATCTGAAATCTACAGGTAGTACCTTTAAAAGTAAAGGACAAAACTCATATCCACTTCATTGAGACTGTGAATACCCTTCCAAGCACTAAAGCATTATGCAAAGTACCTTTTTTGCACATTGGAGTATACTTGTTGCTTGTCTCTGTGGGACCTTTTCTCAATTATTTGACTTAATCCTTTCCTTTCACCCTTATTACTTATGCAAAAGTGTTGTTCTATGCAGAAACTTGTAGTTTGTTTTTAAAATATTACAAACTCTGGTGTTTATCAAATACAGTAGGTTTAAGATATTATATGAACTCCAAATGGCTTAGCATTTCATGAAGGATTTATAGTTGATAATAACTAAACATCCACTTGAAACCAAAAGGCCTTTTTATAACAGAGTTCTTTGTTTCTCCTTCAAATCCTGCAAGATTCCTCATTTGACTGAAAAAAATCCTAGTACACACAGGGTTCCTGTTCAGAATCAGACTGGATAAGAGGCACTGTAACTCAGAAATGGCTCCACAGACACACAGCCATTGGTGATTTGATCAGGTCAAGTCAAACAAGTAACCACATTGTCAGCTGTGCATCATGTCAGTTATTTATCATTGTAAATACAAAAGCTAAGGGGCAGAGAAGCAGCCTTATTAGTAGAACATGGGTTGTGAAGAATGCTGCAAATAGGTGACGAGTCATCATCTTGTGACAGACAAAAGATGCCCCTTGTGAGGACAAAAAATGTTTCCTTTCAAAGCTCCTCTCTAGCTTCCCGATTGGGAAATTCCTGAAACAAAACTATTTCAGGGGTCTTCAAATTATTATGGATGTAAGATGTGGGCAAAAAAGAAGGAAACTACTTTGTACTGCTCGGGCTATTGGTAGAAATAAAGATAAATTTCCTTGAATCCTTGAAAAACTGGTAAAGAAACTGCAGCCGTTTCCCTGGAAATAATAGAAAGACTATAAAGAAAAACAGATTTAAGAACAGGTAACAGTAAGAATGTGCCAGCAAGAACTAAGAAGACAAGATTATACATCCAGATTTTCCAATAACAGAAGCAAAGTAAGCAGGAACACAGAGAAGCTTCTCTACACCTGCTTTGTAACAAACATACTGTGTAGTTAAAAGTTGAAGTGCCTGAGCTTTCAAATCCCTAAATTATACTTCTCAAGTAACCTCAAACATGCTAGTTCCCATTTTACTAATTTAAAAATCAGTAATACTTATTTAGTGGTTGCACCACTGGTGCTTCAGTTTTTATCGCTCGCTAGGAGGATTTGCTCTTAGGAAGAAAATTAACTCTATCCTAGCCAAGACCAGGACATCCTCCTTTGATGTATTAATTACAGGCAGTATTCAAATACACTCAGTATGAAAACATCATCTGACCGTAACATATTCCAGTGTACTCACATAAAATATAGAACATGCCCTGCTGCCATGCTGTTTTGAAATAGTTCCATATGCGTTTAATATTGCAAGTTACTGTCTGAAATGTTAGAATGAATGCTCTATTTCAGGCCAACTGAATAAAAATAATTTTTGTTAACTGCTTTTTTTTCCCCTTCCTTTGACAGATGTGTTTTGAATATTCAAGAAAAGAACAGATCCCAGAGAAACATGAGAAAAGGGCCAAACATCATTCTTACGCCTACTTAGATGCAGAACTTTAATCTAGTTAATATTACTAGCTTCCTGTATGTTTAGTCGCTTTACTTTTCTGGCATTTTTTACATGCTGTAAGATGCAAGTGAGCATGACACCTGAAGCAACATCAATCATCCAGTGATTAAGTAGAAGTATGAGACTCTGTACCCTAGAATGATCATTTACAGTATTGATTAATAATGTGAAAACTTCACTTCGAATCAGACAGAGAGGAGCAGACAGCTAAAGATTCATGTGGAGCTGTCACACTACCCTAGTGTAATCTCTGAATTTATTCTGAGAGCACTAATCATCCAAAAGTGTGAAATATATCCTCCAGCCTAGTTAAAACATAGACTTGCTCCAGCTTTGAAAAATGCAGGTCAGCCAGGGAAGCCTACATTTTACAAAGGCTTCTTTCATTAAAGAGATAAAAAACCACAGAAACCATCATTTGATAAACCCAATGCCATAAGCTGGCAGGTCTATGCAAAGCAGCCATCTTAACCTCCTCCCTACTAGTACCTGCTAGTTCTTGCCTGCCTCCCTGGTACCCACTCAAGTGTCTATAAGGTGATCAGACAGAGCAGTAGATCCAAATGAAACAGAACTCCACGGTAGTCTAGGCATCAACTGGATGGATCAGTTCCCTTAATCTGACTTAACTATGCAACTGAACCGAAAGCAAAACCAAACAAAAAGCATGTTGATGCAAAAGGGAGGAGTCAGTGCAAGGGTAGGAGCAAGCAGCTAAGAGTTGAACGAACAACTCTTTCCAGGGCCCTGTTGGCTACTGGTTTGCAGTGTTCAATTAATTAGTTCCATTCTAATGGGAAAAGCCTGGTGCAGGATGTTGCCCTTATCTAGCTCTGAAAGCTACTTATGTTTGGGAAGCAGCACAGGCAAATGCCTGGGTTAATTCAGGGCATGCGTGGGGTGGGACCCTGTTTTTACTCAAGGCATTAAAAGTTACTATGGCAAAATTTGTAACAATTTAGTTTCCAAGGATGTTTTTCAACCCACTAGAAGACTTTGTCTCCAAACATCTTCATGCTATTTGTATCAGTGACTCTATGTGAATCACCATGTCAACTACCTCATGGAAAATTAACATGATTGAGAATAAAACAGCTGCTGCACGAAACCAGCAGCCAAGCTTCCAATACACATACCAGAACACTCAGGATACTTTGGTATAACAACCTACAAAACAGTACTAGAAATCCAGACCAGATCTTTTAATGGCTTAGCTATATGGTAGAAATGAAAGTAACTTTTGACTAGGAAGAATCCATCACTAGGCACTCTGTGATAAGAGAGGCTTATAACACTTATGGGAAATAATTTGAAGGTTCTGAATTTTAAATCTAAAGCTCCGATTAAAGCAAGTATTTACAGCCATGACTCACAGCCCAAAACCCAAGTCCATCACACAGCAAGAAATGGTTATACACCTTCTGTTGAAGCAGCAGTGAGAAAAGAATTTGGCGAAGGTGAAGATTAAAATAAAAGCCCTCCACCTCAATTCACCGCCTGAATTATGAAGACAGGCTGCAGGTTAATTAAGAGCGGCAATCTTATTTTAGTCATACTACTACCACATCAGGCAACGAGAAGCTTTTTATAGTGTACCCACACCTAAATGCATGGTTACTTACACCAAATGGGATCATTCCATTTACTCTGGGGTATAGTCACAAAATCTGGGTAACATACAAGGTATATTAGAGTGACAACAACATGGTCCACTAAACCACCCTTTAATTGATCATTTGTACCCTGTAAAAAGTAAAGTTTCCCCTCTCCCACCCACCCTATAAGACAAATCACATATGAATATTAAAAAAAAAACACAAAGAAAGACTCCAAAACAAACAAAAAAACCTGGAACACAAAACCCCAACTGAGTTAGTTCCAATAACAGATTGCATTTGCAAGCCAGGCAAGCAATTATTCATTATAACCATTAGTTAGAATCAATCACAAGTGATTATACTCACATTACACCTTTTTCCTGCTGCAGTAGCGTTAAGTGCCTTAAGTCCACCACCAAGTGGCCCTAAGCCCACCACCAAGCCTCGTAACAGAAACTGGTACAAAACTTACAATCTTTTCCTTATGTATGCTATTGCTTTCTACAGGCATGCTGCTGGCATTACTTCCTGAAGGCACAACACAGCCAGCACAATGCACCCGAGATGAAGGCATGCTCTGCAATAAGACACACAACACATCACACAAACCACAACTCTGACCACAGCGCTAAATGCATGCAAGTTAGAAAGGCATTAAGACACAATGAAAGTGAAACACCTGTGCTGCCCGTACATACATCAAAATTCAAGTTAATAGGTAAACTCATGCGCTCCTCCCAACAGTTTTAGGCTGAGGAATAAAGGTCAGAATTATAACCACCCTAGAACACTGCTTCACAGAATTACATTTTATCTATGAAAAAACATGTGAACATCTTGCTGCACCAAAAAAAAAATGCAGGTTCCTGTTACTTTAAAATAGAACAGAAGTATCCTGTAAAGAAGAATACTTACCAAGAACTGAAAAAACCCTCCAGTGTTTCAGGTAAAAAACACACCAAAACTCCACCACATGTAAAGAACAGCCTGACTAATTTTACCAGAGAACTGCAAAATTCTATTGAAACAGATGCATGCTTCAAATGATTCGCCAAGCATACAAAATCACTCAGTTTTCTTTAAAAAACCCCAGGTGGTTTTCAAAGATTACCTCTTGACTAAGCAGAGGTCGGCTTTCAAGCGGCGTCTTCCTTTTATGTTCCTCTTTCACTGGCATTAAGGGCTTGAAAAACTTTGGTGGCTGAGGAGAAAATGCTTTAAAAGGGCTGGCCATTAAAGCATGGGAATTCTCTGCTACAACACCTAGGTAAAAAAAGCAAAAATATGGTCAAGAGATGAAGAACTGAAATACAGTAAGAGCATAATTCAAAATAACTGAAGGTTAAGCCATGCATTTGGCAAGCTGCTGGTTATAGAAAAATGTCAGTATTTTTAGTATTCAACCACTGGCCCAAGCATGAGATAATACGTTGCTCAACAAGAGGAGATTATGCCCTCTGAGAAGTCCTGAAACAGAAGGGAAGCAGACAATAGCAGTATTTGCACCCTCCATTCCAAGGCTCCAATATTTCTCCTTTTCATCTCCAGCATAAAAACAGTGGGAAATGTCATTGAAACTGGAACTGACAGCTCTTTGCTTCCTGTGCCTCACCTGACCTCTACACACAAGACTGCAATTCTGCCCTGGAACCAGGACCAGGATGATCAAAAAAGAAATTACAAGCAAGGAAGCAATGAATAAAGTCTCAGTCCCACTTTATTGCAGCAGTACCTCCACCTCTATTGCCTGGTCAAGAAAAGCACGTTACAATTTGACCTGAAAAAAAATAGGCACCTGTGACACACTGGCACAGCAAAGCAAATATCCAAATAATGTAAAGAACCTGCAAAAGGACCTTCCCACTTTAACAAAAGCATCTTCATTTTCAAATTTATAAAATAACAGCACAACTTTTTTGGGTTTTTGGACACTCCCAACTTCCCACCCTTTCCTGGATGTCTTCATGCATTTCTCTCCTACTTCCAGATTATGTTTAGCTGCCAAAGCAAGAAGCTGGATAATGCATTTAGCAAGAAAAGGGCACTGAGAATTTAATTTTTGGTTTAATGCAGTCATTAAAAACAACACACACACTGTCGTTATGTATATACTTTAAAGTCTTACCACTGCCATCTTTGCTCTTGCGAGGTGACTCCCTGGGTAAAGTACCATAGCATGACACATCTTGGTAACTGGAAGAACAGTCAGATATATCTAGGTGACTTTCAGACCAACCCTAAGAAATAAAAATACATAAATATGCATGCTGATACAGGCAAACATGAAAAAATAGCAGGTAAACTCAAATGTAGGTTATTAAAAAACCACAAACGAAGGAATGGCAAGTCACTGATTTAAAACAATTTTCTGTCTCACACAAACGGATTGTTTAGAAGCTTATTAACTTTTCAGTGAAGTATATTGTTTTGATATAAGCTCCCCCTTCTTAAATATCTGTTTCTACAATTCTAATATGAAGAGCAGAGAATGACAAGAAGGTTTAATTCAAGATAATGCATAATTAGTGCAGAATTTTGAAGATATATTATGTAAGCACACCATTAAAAATACTGATTTCCTATTTTTTTTCAATTCTCAAATACATCTTGCAAAGAGGATTTAAAAAATCTGAGAATGTGCTCCATTTTTTGTTACATTTACATACCTTATCATCTTCGTCACAGGCAGAAAGATCTAGTCGGCTACAGGATACCTATAGAACACCAACAGGCAGAATGATGAAATGCCTACCTTTTATTTATAAAATATAATACCTTGAAGAAATACTATGATCATTTAGTCCTAGCAACTTTTCTGTTATCTCTTTTCAGATAAGATTATTTATAAAGAGAGCTATGTTTGTGCTGTGCAAGTGGGTGATAGAACACATAAAATGCACACAAAATGGAAACTATCCCTTACACTATGAAAGAAGTTAAAGGGACTTTGAAGTAAAAGTCATCTGAATGAAGGCAGCTGTCTAAACTACTTCCAAAACAAATATCCTTACAAAAGGAGAAGAGTTTCAACCAAGCCTCCCACTTCCCTGTCAACTTTGTTATCTCCTAGGATGGACAGTTGCGGGGAGGGGTTTCGAGCAACTCAATTTTCATTCATGACAACTTTCCTCCGTGTTGGTTAGTCCTAACTCAGAATAATCATTACCATACCATGTTGTGCAAGCGTTACATCAACACGCAAACAGCACCCCCTGCCCCATTAGTACTAATTCACCAGAGGATAAAGGGTCCTTACATTGTGGACATTTGGAGTGCTAATGCTTCTGCGGATGTTCCTCGCTTTGGTGGAGAGTGCCTCTTTGACTGTGACTGCCTACATAAAGAGGAGAACACATTAAAAACAATGCCATGATCTCCTCATAAGAAATGATCCAGCAGGATAGAAATTTTCAGTGTGGCTAACAAGAGCAAACAGGGCTTGCATTGGCTAGTCTTAATTTGCACACACTACCACCAAAATTTGTATCTGAAATTCATTCTTTGGCCTTTGCCTGTTCAGGTTCTGTGTACTACACCACTGCTGGCTATAGTTACTAGACCTACCACTACTGGAATTCTGTGTTTCACAGAAGTAACTTAGTCTTACATTTACCTATCCCATATTCTCTAAAAAAACCCCCAAACTAAAAAACAACCAACACTTAATATTTTTAAAAGATCAATCATCTCTACTTGAATTTTCATAATCCAGTTCAAAAGGTACCAGAAGTGCCTTTTCCTTGCCTGTCTCAGTCGTTCAAGGCTCAAAATGTTCTCCACTTGCAGCACACCACGTGTGTATTTTTCAATGTACGTTTCACCATCGGATGTGCCCTCATTCTCACTCCTTGCAGCCATCAGCGCTAAGGTCTCACGATCCTCAATTTCTTCTGTAGCCTAAACGGCAAGTTACACTATTGAAGTTTTTAAAAATCAAAGTATTTTTAAAATGTATTAATCCACTTCTTCAGACATGTCAATCCAGAAATCAGTTTGAATCAATAATCCTTAACTGGTAATCCTTATTATAATCAGTGATCCAGGACTTTTCAATACAGGTGTAAATGATGCTGAACTAAGAAAAGGTCATGCCTGAGAGAAGTTTTGCACATTTGCTGTCATCAGTGTACTTCTAGAAATAAGGCATATATAACCTGAAATTGTATATGTTAGCAATTAACTGATGACAACTTCCTAAGCAAGGAAATGTAACTTCCTTCTCAAATCTTAAATATTCTGTGTGTTTCCCCAGAGTTTAAATTTTAAGTACTACCACGCAAAAGTGACAATAACATGGCAACAGGAGTAATTACATTTTAATTTGTCCAGTCTGTTTACCTTTACAATAAATTTTATAGTAGATTTACAACTTGTACAAGCTTTTTCTATAAAAAAAGCAATTTGTATTTCTGCAAACTCATTTTCCCAGCTATTGTTTTCACTGACCTGAACACACTTCCAAGTATGCTCTATATTCTCTCTGTAGACGCTAATATGATTTCAAAAGTAGCTCTACAAGAACTCAGTTAAACACAATAGAAGAGAAAATAAAATCCCTACAATTTTCAACTGTTTAAAGATAAACATGATCTCACCAGTGAACTTCAGGATATACACTTTGGCAAGCTGCCTCCTCTTAGCAAAGCAGGACATTTACTTCCCAATCAGTATCACCCACTGCAGTAGGTCATTCTTCTGTTCCTTTCAGTGAATTTACCAGAGAAATATGGTGTAATTTACCTTTGGTATATTGGATACTATTTCATAGGTCACTCCACAGGCATAATATATATTTTTCAAGGATATTCTCCTTTTCAGGCTCTGGGTAAAACTCTAGAAACAAAATAATTTTCAGTTATTGTTTTGACAATGGTTATTCATTACATTCTAAAAAATAAAAGGTCAAAATGGAAAAATTTGTTTTATCACAAAAGCACACTTTCCAGGACCGTAAGTTCCTTTTTAGAATTAAAGGCTGTGTTCAGTATACAACGCTACTAAGTTCAATCAGTAACATCTTCCTCTCTTTGTGCACTGACACTCTACCCTCACATAGTAACTTGTAACTACTGTGGCTGTAAGAAGTCTCTGATATACAGATACCAGTATTTCTCATTTTGTCAGCCACCTGTCCAACAGGTACAAAATTCCATTTACAATAGCAAAGCATAACTCTGCTATCTAGCCCTAACTGAAAGAGTAACTAGTTTTCACTGTTGTAATCACAAAATTAGCATGCTTCATTGTCAGGTTAGCTAGCCCTTACATTACTAACTGTAAACTTAACTTTCATCCAATAAGGCATTTTAGACAAAACTAACAAAGGACAGTACAACAAATACAAAAAGACACAGAATTCAGCTGCTTAGTAACTTGCTTAATAGTACAACAGCTGTTTTGTGCTCCTCCCCCCACTGCACTGAAAAATCTGAAGCAATTCTAAAATATGCTCTTGATCTCAATCATCTGGGAAACAGAAAGGAACCTGATTTCAGAGACTCTCATTGTCTAAACCCATGAAGCAGCAAAGCAAGGGGAACAGCAACCACTCTTGCGGCCAAAGTAAATGCCCTATCTGCGATCATCAGGTAAAAGTGGGTAGAGAATGTACACATTTGGGTAATGGTGTGAAAAAAGCCTAGGTTTTTTTACAGAGGAAGTAGCAAAGAGAAAGAAAAAAGCTATGCTGTGTTTACACTGGACATCTGAAGGTGCCGAAGATGCTTTCAGGAATAGAGTGGTCACAGTGACCCTATATTAGATACGCTACTGCAAACTTCTCTGAATCAAAGAACATTTCAAGTTGTACAGGCAAGAAGGTAAACTCCTTTTTTGTTACAAAAGTAGCACCTGTTACACTCTGAACCAAATCAAGTAGAAAAAAAGCACAGTTCAAAAGGATACACCAGAAGTGCACAGCTTCACTAAACCTGTAATAATCTGGTTTTCATTTGTCTTAAGTATTGGAGGGACCAAACTTACCTAAAACGAAGCAAGGAGCTAAGAAAACACATTCATAAAATCAAGGATATCAAACAAAATCAATAATAATAAAATAATATATAGCTTCTTACCTGCTTGTTATAAATATTGGCTGCAATCCTTTTGCGTAATACCAGTTCCATTGCAGCAGGATGGCTGAGCTGCACAGTAGTCTTCACTATCAAGTAAATTCTCTCGTTTTGAGGAGTTACCCTATTCAGATGCACTGAATCATGGACAGAAGAGTCCCAAGCAGCAGTGGCTGAAACCTATGCAGACAAATAAAGTGGAGGAAAGAAAAGAAAAATCAAAGATTCAATTACTTTAACAACAGGTATAATGTGCAATGATTTAACATGAAGTAAAACAATTCTTTAATGAAAGAAAAATAAGCTTCACTGAACAAAGTGGAGTCAAATCTCCTTTTCATAGTAAGGAATTTATCAGAAGCAGCACAGTAGAAGTGTTAAGATTTTGGGGGAAAACAACTGTGAGCACAATCCCTGCACTGTGCAAACCCTGCAGCAAAAGGAAGTCTTCACACAGCTGGAGACAGAAAGGAAAGCAGAAACAAGGCTGGAGAAAGGAATACAAATCTTACTGCAACTCTATTAAAAGTTTATTAAATTCAATGTCAAATCTTCCATCTGTGTTGGATTAGATTATAATGGCCCATACAGAATAAACATGCTCCCATCCTGAAGAACATTTTTTTCCTTCCCCCTGCCTCCTTTCCCAGCTTCAGTGTTCCATTTATTCTGGAAATGGTCTCTTAAGCAATGGCCTAAGTTGGCACAGAACGTGGAAGAAAGGAGTTAAATTCCAAAAATCAATTCAGAACCATTCATTTCCAACAATTATTAAATTTTATATTAAAAAAGTAACTGTGTACTACAAAGGAAGAAGCTTTATTTAAATACTAAACTTTGCTTAGTGTGCACAATAAATGAAGTAGTTTGAAGAATCTGCAAGAGGAACGACGAAGGGGTGAGGAAAGAAGAAAAAGGGATTTTGAGTCAGGCAGCTGAATTATTGTTTTGCCTAGAAGAGCTAATACTTGTCACCTCTGAATTAAGGCAGAAGAGCTAACAAGTCGTATCATCTTAAATTCTAAATAAATAGGCCAGAAAACGAAGGCAGCACTAGATACAGATGGTACTTCTAAGACAGAAAGATAATAATAATGATTAAATACACACAAGTAGAAAATAAAACGTAAAAAGAAAGTGTTAACATAAGCTGCAGTTGTCAAGAAGGAGGCTTGCTAACAATTTACCTCATCATCACTGTGTTTTATGATCGGCAGATAAAAGAATGGACTCCCATGCTCCTTTGGTAGTATTGAGTTAACTCCTGATGCATGGGGACCTATAAGTTGTTCATTGGCACTGAGGTCATCAGCTAATGAAACAAACGTGCAAAGAATGAAAGAGTTTTATACCAAAGGATATTAATATATAGAGGCAAAGTTGTAATACAGTTCTACCCATATTTCATAATACATTTAATCCTAATTAATCTTATTATTATGCAATATTTTGAAAACTATTTCAACATACGAAAAAAGGGAAGTAAAACCAGGCCAAGACTCAGCCTGAACACATTCTCACGTAACCTAAATGGAATTCAAAACTATTTCTAGGTATTCATAATATTGACTTACCCAGCCAGAAATTTCTGATTTATCTACCTGCCAGCCTAACTAGCTCATCTCTTAATTAAATTACTTCTGATGTATCAGGGAATCTTTAAATTGAGAAAAGCAGTTCTGGCTATATTAGGCTTTTAGCTAAATAAAAAACGCACCTTGTGCAATCATCCATCAATCTGTTTAAATATCCTACTTGACCTACTATCTGCTAACATCTGCTGATAACGAAAAAGCAAGTAACATTCCTTGTGAGCACGGATGAAGGAAAGCGTGTATATAATTTTCCAAATGCAGCTATTAATGCGTTGCCTATGTCTAGCAGACTACAGGTGGTGGATGTGACGGGGCCTGTGGGATACTCCTCTGCTTTATGTCCAAATTTATACTTACAGACTTGCTTCCTAAATAGTCCTTAAATGCAGTGCTAACTAGTCTCTTGTTGCTTACAGTGTGTATCTGTATCTTAAGAATATATATCAACAGTCTTCTCACACTTAAATTAAATACCTTCAAAGGGAGAACATTTAGATTCTCTAACAAAACACTCATTATAGCCCTAACACACTCTTCATTAAACCAGTTCAAGACTCTACAGATAGCACAGTGGAAGGAGGTCTTAAAGCATTGGGACATTCTCCATCAGTGCTTTAAGGACAAGTGGATTTGCACATCGAAACATCTACAGGATTTTCTTATCTGCTGTTTGATTTAAACTAAGCTTGCCCTCTTACGCTATTTTCTGTTGTACAGCCTATCCCTGTATTCTATGTTCCCCAATTTTTATCTTTATTTTAAAATAGTTGGGCTTAATTATTCCAACATACAGAATCAGAAGAAAAAACATTTTACAAACCACACCAGACAGTGCCATTGCCAAGAGTTTTTTGATTTCTTAAAACATTTCAGATTCATTCTTCCATTTACAAGTTTATTGATCCAAACTAATCCCCCTCACTATAAATTTCTTAACTCCTGTTAGAACATACCGTTCAAATCAAGGAAGAGGACAGGTATATGTGTTTCCATTCCTGCAGGTGGAATCCTGAAACAAAACAAACTGCGATCAACAAGGAGGGCAAATTCACACCTCAGCTAATTTGGTCAAACAGATCTCCATTAACTGTAACCAATGACTAAAGCTGTCAACATTTTGATGGCTAATCTGAATGCTTATGTTGCACAGACAATACTTTGTTTATCTACATATGCAGCGAAACATAGTGCTTTGCCAAAACTTAGTTCACACCAGACAGCACCTTTCAGCTGCTGTGAAGATGAGTTTTAAACATCCTGCCCTGTTTCTTACAAAGTTAACGGGTTGTAGTCATTTTACACATAAAGGTTAGCAACCTTTCAAACAACTGGACATGTAACTACTGGCCAGGCACAGTTTTTCTATCAATACATACACCTTTAGCTATATGACCACAGCACACTTCAGGGAGATAAGGGGAAAAAACGTCAAGGTAAGAGTATCACTACATCATTCACCCAGTGAAGAAGAGGTATTATTATCGGAGACACCAGTGTACACTTGATTAGAGTCATATTTCTTGTCCATACTTTTCTGAATGCATTCCTCACTTTTGCATGTTAGTTCCAATGATCTTAGTTAAAACACAAATTTAAATGAAATTAAGATATTTTAGAAATTCAGATGAAACAGAAGAGAATACATCCTTTGAAATAGAATGTCTTCCCTCCTCACCCCTTATCAATGAAATTATCACATGTTCTACCACTCATTTTTGAACAACTCCTTTTCTGAAAGGAGTCAAACTACAGGGCAACTTTTTTCAAAATTTTGTAAAATTGTGAACTACTATGTTAAATTCAAAAGTGATTTTCAAACCTTGAAAGCTATCTCAATGCTACTTTATGTAATATGTTAACTAAGCAAACTTTTCTTACATTCAAATCAGCGCCTGATCTTCTAGCCTACTGACAGCTGAGTGTAATTTGTAGTACTAACATGAAAATGTAGAAAGCTCTAAAATATCCTCAGATTTTTTTACCTTGTAGTGTGCAATGTTCACATAGGAAAAACTAACCACTCCAGTGGTTTTTCTGAACCTACCAGTTTGCAGGGGCACCGGGAATTCCACTGCCTGGTGCTGGAACAAACACTGCATTCCTCTCTTCTGTCAACCCTACCCACTGTTCAACCAGCCGGGCTTCTCGTTCTATATCATCCTCGGATTTTTCTACAGTGAAAAAGATTAGATTATGTATGAGATACATTTTTTCATAGTATAGGGGATAAGTACTTATGACAGGGACTTTAAACTTCAAACCTTGTTTATTGCTGATCTTTTGAATCTGCTCATCCAAGTATTCTCTGCGTTTTATCAAGGCATCAGACCATCTTTCTCGTACACAGTTTAAATCTTCTTCCTAACAAGGAAAGAGAAAAGAACGTTATTAGACTATGTGGTTAAGATTAAAGGGCGGTGAGTTTGTGATAATTTCACTGGAATTGATACTAAACAGCTTGCATGATGCAGAAAACTTTTTTCCCCAAATGACATGCACACTGATTAAGTACCTCATCACCCATGAATGGAAGTTTATTTGTTTTCAAGTTTCAGATCCCAACAGGAGGAAGAGAAAATGTGATTGCCTCAGTTGCTGAACAGAATTATATACCGTAGGCTAATTACTCATAGAAGTGGCAATCAAACCTTTTAACACCATACGGAATAGGAAAAACAGATATCATAAGTTGATCGTAAGTTCTCCTGAAGATTAGACAGGTCAGTATGCCCTCAAACCTGCCCAAAATTCCGTTGCTAGCAGCTGCGATCAGTGCAATTAAAAGATTTCTCATGCAAACAAAACCCATCATGCAATCATGCTTTGTGGTATCACAGAAAATCTGCTTTGTTCTTCTCTGTGATATGTCAGGAAGCGCAGAAACAGCCCGCAAGAAGTTAGTACCTTAACTGATATTTTTGAAATTGCTGTAAAACTTAATACATTATCTTGAGGGGTGTCAGCATTCTCACCTAACTGGTTTTACTTCTGTAAGGTTGACTGTTAGGAATAAGTCTTCCATGTAGAAGTCTGAAATGTGTTTTACTTTTTTAGGCATTTCCTCTTCTGCCCTTTATCACCTTTTAAATGAATCTTCTGTTATACTGCCTAAACTGTGACTTATAATTATCACACAAAAAAATAGGCTCAAGGGGGTTTTTCTGTAGATAAAAAAAATTGCTTCACTGAAGCTTCTGTATTCTCCCCACTCACATATTCCCCTCTCACAAGCATTTCAGAAAACTACACAAACTTAGAAGGTTACGACGTTTTCTTTAGAAAACAAAGAAAAAATCCTATGCCATATAATTTGATTGGGAAAGATGCCTGCAGCTGCAGGTGGTTGTGCTTTTCCCTATGATATTACCTGAAAACTGTTTTCATTCTAAAGTTTCTAAGCTTTTATTCACAAAGCAATTCATGTAGCCAGTTAGGAGAGCTGACTGCTGCATACTAGAGAAGAGAGCACACTGCAAGAGTATAAAGTCACAAGATAAACTGAAACAGCAGTGTTTCATAGCCCAGGTAGCCTCATAAATGCACAGCACATATTTCAGAGCCGCTTTTGCTTGCTCAAGTACGCTTGTTCATTTGAAAGTTGCTGGCTATTAGCATTAGCTGTGCCCCATGCCACAGGATTGACAGCAACAGCAGCAATACCTGGTAACTATCCATATCACCACCATCATCCTCCTCTTTCTGGTAGGAGAAAATAGATTTTGTAAAACACAAAAGCACATGCATTTCTCTCAACAGAAACTCACAGAAATACCCCAATACATGAAAACAAACATTTCTGCCACAAACTTGCAAAATGTTAAAATTACAATATTCAAATAACCAAGTCATTAACGGGTAGAAACTGACTTTTTTTCATTACAGACTACAGCAGCTCAGCCATGATTTGAGTATTAGTGAATATTTTTTATTAAAAAAACCCAAAACACAACCAAAAATCCCAGAACACAGTGCCAGTAAAAGGACTGAGCAAACATATCACCAATCTTCAAGTTCGACAGTTTCATCTGTATTTAAGGTTATAATTACTTGTGGTTCTGTACGTAACCCTTTTGGTAAAAGGCACCTTGCTTCCCTGGGTGGCCCATTCCACTTGTTTGCTGACATCACTGTTAAAATCATGCTTTATCTACAACATTAATTTGTCCAGTGTCAGCTTAAAGTCATTTATAATTCCTAAGGACTTGTTCTGCTACATGAAATAGTCCTTTGACATTCAGTGATGGCTATTTTTGATTCTGATCAAACAACTCAGCCTTTTTTGAAATGGTTAGTAGTATCTCACTGTAAGACATTTTCTCTACTAATTTTTTTCTGCTTTTCCCCTCCTCAACTTTCACCGTCCCTGTAAGGGAGGGAAACCAACACTAAATTCCTAGCACATTAATCACCTCTACACACAAAGGTAAAACCAATTTCCACATTCCTGCTGTCTTGTAAATATTCAAATACCAGACTTGGTATTTTATCAGTTATACACTGAGTTATAAGTGAAAAATGAAGCGGATTTAACACTATACACTCAAAGTATATGTATTAACCTCAAATGTGTAAAACCGCAAACTAACGTATCATGTACCAGCTTGCTAAGGTCCCTTTTGGAATGATGTTGGACTGGCTCTAGAACAGCACAACCAAACCAAAGCAAACCAATGCATGAAAAATTAACTGTCTTACCTGGTAGCTGTCCAAGCCCCTTTGCAATTTGGTTGATCTGGCAGTCACACCACCTATAGAGACTGAAAGAATTGCTTCTACCATGAGAGGCAACGTTCCCGAATGTTGTACGGGTTTCACGGTCACCTGAACTCTGCGAGAATGACCCTGAACAGGTAATTGAGAGATAGGAAGAAAGAGAGAGAGAAAAACAAGGAGAAACTAAGAATGAAATTAAGAATCAATTTAAGCATGAATAAGAAGACAGGGAAAAGATACATACCTGCCTAAGCTGGAAAATTCCCCCAGTGTTTACATCTTTTGCCTGATGGAGTTCAACTGCAGTATATTCTCCCATCTCATTCAGTTCCTGTATGGAAATCCACATTTCTATTCTTCGAGTGACTTCATTCCACCTAAAAAGACACCCCACAAAAACTAATTGTTGCCTCACCAAAGTACATTTTGTGCACCACAAGTATTAGAAAGCCTTTGGAAAGCTGATGGAAGCATTCATGTGTAATTTATTTGTACCTGTCTCTCAGTGTCCTAGTTTTAGCATGAAGAGAATCAACTTCCCAAACAGAGCTGCCATTGACAGTACACCTGTGACCCCACACCTCAATAGCAAGAGCTCCTTCGGAAATGAACTCCAAAAACTCCTCCGTGACATTCACCACATAGTCCTGTCAATGAGAAAAACAAGTCACATTCAATTAAATGAAATAATATTATCTCCTCAACTAGTTTGTAAGGACACACCAAACAAATAGCTACCTGCATGGTAAAACCCTACAGTTTGGATCATAAAGCTCAACTCTGGTCAAGAAAGTTGTGAAATGTATCATCTCCTGCTTCTGCATACTGCATTTCATGCTTTGAAGATTTCCATTAAAACAATGCCACAGCTCCAGTAATCTTTTTTAGGTTACTGAGCTTACCAAACAAGCATATAACAAGGTATCATTATATAACTATAGTTTCCCACACACACTAAAGATGAAGTCTGAATTTAAAAGACTACTAATTAAAAGTTTTCAATTTTGCTGCATTTTGAAATGATTAAGTGAAATATTACGGCATTCTAAAATAGTCAGAAGTCATTATTTATATATGATTTGTTTCTCTCCTCCTTTCCCCAGCAAAACAAGGCTCAAATTCTGAACAACTTATCTCAAACATACTGTCTTCCCAGTAACACCGTTTCATAACAAAAATAGTTACCTTACAGTGAGAAAAGGTCACTGTAAAATGAGCATCTTTGCTCTGAGGTGAAGGCACATCTGGATCTACCACTGGTGCCGCTACTGTTGACTCACACTGATCCCAAAATGTGTATTGACAAAAGACAAAGTTGGAGAGATTAGGTGGCAGTCCAGTTGCTTCTTTTATTTTTACCTGAGGAGACAAAACAGATGTCATAAATATGGCTGCTTCTTCTACAATTATAAATTGTTCAGAAACTAAGTATTTAATCCAAAAGTACCAACAGCCAAGAAGAATTTTTAAAGGACACCTCCAATTGCTTTGTAAGGGTGTCCCTACTTAGGAAATCTGTATTTTGCATACACAGAAACACAAATCCAAGGAAAGCGGTTACATGCATCTAACCAGCCCACCTATGTACATGTTTTCTTTGAGGAAGCTAATAAGCTCAAGTAACAAATTAAGCACTTCATCACAGAAGAAATGAAATCCAGACACCACCCATCCATACTACATTAGATGATCAAACAAACTGTAGGAGATCGATATACAGAAAAACTGTTTCCCCTTTTGGGTCTGCCAAGGACAGTCCTTGTAACATCAGTATTTATTATGTAAACCTGCATATACTAGAAACTAATGTGAATTAATTCAGCCACTGACAACCACAGACTGACCTACACTGAACTGGAACAAGAGAAGTCTTCCTCTTCAGAGAATTTTGAGAAGCAATTGCCTACATAGCTCAAGTACTTTAAATCAGACTGACTACCTAGTTACAAAGGCCTGAAACTGTTACCTTCATCATGTCTTCTCACTCACCCTGCAGGAGAGCTTTTTCGCTCTATGGATAATTTCGCCATTGCTGTCCATGACCTCCAGACTCCCACTCTCACTGGAGTTCTCAGATGAGTCATCTCCTTCTACCACACGTTCCGGGACAGACCCAGTGACTCGCATTACTTCAACATGCAACCGTCCTGAAACCTAAGGCAACACAAATACTAAGAACCTGTGCACAAGGGACTTAAAGACATTAAGATGGTAGATATCTAACTCTCAGAGGTGTGCAGAAACAGAACTAAACAGCTCTCATCCACCAAATGAAAAATAACAATGTTTCAAAAGAGGAGAAAGGAATAAAAAAAAAAATTATTTGCATGCAGAATTACTGACCTTTTTAGTTCACATAAACCAGAAAAGGTATACAGTGTCATGACTGTACATCAGAACCTTAATATGATGGGGTTTGCTCAGTTACCTACATTGATACCAGGAATTTTATTCTACTACTTTAGCAGCTGGTCAATTGTAAACAATTAAACAGAAAACATGCACAGCAATTTGGAAAAGACTTATTCGCTGGCAAACAAGACAGTAAGCATCATTTGCTCGTTCAAAAAATCGGTGTAGATTGTCTCCCAGCAAACGCCATGTTCCCCCGCAGGTACGAGTGCACAGGTACTATGCCCAGCCCGCTATGCATTAAGGGCACTATAGGGCTTTACCTCCCCCTGCTGGCTGATGATGGGCACAGCGTACTGCAGCTTCACGTCATAGAAAAGGCACTCCAAAAACACATTGGCGACGCCAATTAAGTTGTGATTCTCTTGCGCTTCATAAAAAGGATCACCTCTTTTGCCAATCAGCTTCCTTATCTGTTTTAAAGATCATAAAAGTTGTGTCAAAAGCTGTATGCGTGGGAACACAAAATCAAATAACCACATGGTATGAGATCATGGCAGAAAAATTAAGTTGCTACCAATCTTTTCTGTTCCTTCCTGTTACACAAGTAGAAAGAGACTAAAAGCACATCATAAATCTTAAATGAAATTTCTGAGATAAGACATTATACAATTCTTTCTTTACTGTGGGACATAGTAATATGATGACCTGCATTTTTTTTAGTGATGTCAAGATAAAGTGGATTTTACCATGAGCAAGCACAGTAGTCACTGATTTCAAGAAGTTTCACCTTACTTTTCTGCTGTTTACACTTTTTAAATGACAGGACCAATCATCCCTAGGTTGAACAGCTGCTCTGGCTGCTGGGTACCACATCAGGGGCAAAAGGGAAGGTACAGGATGACTCCTACTTAAACCTACAAGTGTTCTTAGGACTTCCATAGAGCTGAGATCACATCTACAGCATTTTCTACACAAGTATCCCCTACACAGCCACAAAGAATTCATGCAGATTCCTAGCACAATACGCACTCCTCAGCGGACTTGTTAGCTCCTTTTCTCCTCCTCTTCCTTCGTTTTCAACACATGCATTTGACCTACGTGTTTCTATGTAGCACATAGAACACATGCATTATGGACAACATAGGTCATGGCAAGGACGATCCTGGCTCAGGCAGACATAATATATTCAAAAGGATGTGCTATCAGTTCTTACTAAAGTCAGCAGCAAAATCATCGTTGTCTTCAATGGGCACAGATGAAATGCTTGACCTCCCCTGTGTTATGATTTTAGAGATTCCCATTGTCCCGTCCAAGGCATGTAACAAAGGCACAACAGCTGTTCAAACATATTTGAGAATGATTCTTGATACAAGGAATTTAGGCACTCCCTATCAGCCCCAAGACAGCAAGATATACTTCCTATACACTTCCATCTGGATAGTCAGAGGATGTCTTCTGGAACGCCATATCTCTTGTCTATCTCTTGCCAGTAAACCAGCAAGCTTTTGACAAGTCTCACGCTTATCGGCCAAGGCTAAAGTACTAAAATTCTGAGGAAACACCACTTAGTTTTGACAGAGATACTGATGTAGACTAAGTCTTCATTTGATTTCTTCACTGCTTTAAGGTTCATGGATATACAAATGAAATTACAGAATATTCCACATTTTAAGATCAAGTTCTACCCCACTAATAAGTTCTGCACCTTGAGTGTATCTAAGAAGCATCCTTGCTAGCTTTGATATTGACTGCAGTTTAGTTTTATTTCTAATGCAGCTTGCTGCTTCCATTCATAGCTGGTGCTTATCTGCATGACATCTATATTACGCCCAGTAAATGTATGCCCTTAGTAGTATCATGAGTCACTACCTCAGCACAATTATATCTGACCTTGGCACACTTATATCTGAGAATGCAAGTAGGATAGGGCATAGTTGTGTTTTATTATGCATGGGCATTTTGAGAATTTAGTATTATTCACAGTTAGTTGTTTTATTTGTTTGCCTGGTTTTTACAAAAACCCCACAATACTGTACCCATTCATATACCAAGTCATTGCACTTGATCTGTACAACATATTAAAAGGGGTTAAAAGAAAACAAACTCAATCACTGATTCTTTTCAGAAAATACATACAATACCTCAGGAATCTTCTCCTTCCACTCTTGATAGAGGTCTCTCATGTCAATCAATTTGTTCTCTAGTTTCTCAATAGTCCACACTTGAGTACCTTTTCCTTTTCTTCTCACTTGAATAGCAGGCTCACTTACTATTGCACCCCTCTAGATCAGAGGAAAAAATAATCACTGCAGGAAAAGTGCATGTAAGTACCTCCTCACTTAAACTGCATCCCTAAAAAGGAATAAAATACAGAACATACAGCTTCTCTCTGCATGCCAGCCATACTCAAACGTACTCATACAGCCATGTCCTCAAACACAGCACACCCTATACATCTCTGAGGATCTAGACCTCTTTCTCCTCAGAGAACTACCATTCACACAGGAACATTAACACTCTCAATCAAATCACTTATGACAAGCATATTATCCTAATTGCTATCATTATATTAACAGCAGCACTATAACTCAAAAACCCTTAAGACAAAAATTGTATGCATCTGTAACAACAATGGCAACTTTCGCAGACATAACAAAATGCAGATTTTACAGCAACAGAACACAAATGTCTGTTCACAAACTGCATTTGCATATGGTGATCATACACATGAAAGAACAGCAAGAGACAAACAATGCTACATTCCCAGTTTTACTTATAATTACTCGCTTTCAATATTTTAAAGTCAGGTGGCACCCATATTTTGCCTTCGCATAATCTAACAAAAGTAACATCGTATGACCTCAGGTTAGAGGAATGTTATATATGTCTACATATTTTAGATTAGCCCTAAAACTACATTTTCCAGAATTCTTTGTTGTCATTACCTTTTTGTTGGCACTGAGGTTTTCAGCAGGGATCTGAAGTGTTACTTGATAATCTGTTAGCTTACTCATTTCTTCTGCTAGGAAGTTTGCTTCTCTCACCAGTGTATTTGCCTTTACTATCTGCTCTCGAAGTTTAGCCAGACTCTGTCGAAACAATTCATCCCTGTGGTGCAGTAGGTAACATGAAAAATACACAGAAACCTATTTCTATTATTGGAAAGTTGCAAATAGAGGTGCTAACAAAGACTTTTCTGAAGCATGTTTAAGATAAAATGCTGTATAGTGCTATGTCAGCAAACATGAAACTGTCAGACAATTTTATTGAGGAAAAGCAGGGATCACATATTAAACAAATATATTACTGTTGAGGTAAGTCTAGCACAGTAATGCACAAATAAAAGGGCACAGTACTATGGGAGCTGTTACAGTGATGATTTGTTAAAAGCCCTAGGAACATTCCTAATTTTCAAGAAATGAAATAATTGCAGCTGTCTTTGTCTTTAATCTGGAGTCCTGTTCCTCAAAAAATACCAGTCCCAACATGTGAGAGTTCATCTTGATAAAACCTGCTTTTCCTCAGATCATGATGTTGGAACCTGCAATCACTGCAGGTCACAGCTTTACATCACAGCTAGGGCTTTGCAGTGCTACAGACCCCCAGACCTCCCTCCATATACTTAAGCCATCTCAAGTGTACACATTTAAAAAAAAATAAAAAAAATCTAAAGTCCTATATACCCAAAGTACCTTTTAAGTAACAGATGAATGAGCACAGGTTAAAGCTTGTGCACTCTGTACAGTTAACAGTCTCTGGACAAATTCCAAAAAGGTTTCTAAGGTCTGTCTGAACAAATCTATTCTAACGTAACACCTGGCAAACCTGCTATGACACATACTATACCTCCACCTGTGATGCTAAGATACACTCTCACCTGGGATTCTCATCTTTAATTTGGCTTTTCAAAGTATCACGGTTATTCTCTGAGCAAATGTGAATTCCCCCTTTCTGCCCTTCTTTGTAATCCCAACAGCACTTACTGCATGTAATCATCTGCACAAAACCCATGATCAAACTTCAGATATTTTGATATATATATATATAACCAGCACTCCCCTGTATGATTTTTTTTTCTTTCCTATGCAAAGTCCTACTGAAATACAGTACCTGTTGTGCACATACACTTCTCATTTCTACAAAATACATTATGGACAAGCGTAGGAGGAGGAACAAGTAAACTCATGGGCCTTGCTGCGAATACAGACAATATTTGCCTACTTTGCCTTTATTCAGATAAGCTTAGATGTTTTGTATGTCTTTATAGTACAAACAACAAACAACTGTTAATATGTCTTTAAGTCCCCAAGAGAATTCTTCTTGAGTGGCTGTCTTTCTTTGAAACATCCCAAAGAGCATCCTGGGTAACTAAAACTGCTGCTTCTCTGATACCATACCAAAGTCGTAAACGACCAGCTGCATTAGCAAACAGCCCTGAATTTTAATGCCTTCAACATGCTAAAACATGCAGCTCTGTCTCCCTCCCCTACCTGGCCTAAGTTTGCAACAGTGGTGGGTTTTGTTGGATCCTAAATAGCTGCTGCTACCAGCAGATTTTTAGTCCACTTCCTCCATATCTGTTCTATATAATGCTTTCCATTATATGGAAAACTCCTGACTTTCTGCCTCTTGCTTCTATTATCCAGGCTACCAAGACTAAATGAGCAATTCCAGATCATGGCAGTGACATGTTCCACAAACAGCTATAATTCTGGGTTCACTCAGAAAATGAAGGTAGAGTCAAGAATTACTCACTAAGCAGTACTTAATACTGAGAGTGCATTACACCTGCAACCACTGTGAGGCAGCTGGCTTGCTTGAGAAACAAGGCAGCTTTGATCTGTAAGTGGTTCAAGAGCCATAGGACTCAGCTACAGCCAGCCCCTTCCCTGATCCAAGAAACCAGCATCTTCAAAGCTTTTTGGGGAGGCTCCCACACCAATCTTTTCTTAGCTAGATTCTTGAAAAAGGAATGGTTTAAGACTGTAAGGAGGACTTATGAGTAACCCAACCAATTATTATGGGTAGTTCTCATTATAGTTGTGTTTTCCTGTATACAGCTGTGCCAGTACCTTTCCAGAAACTTACAGGAAAAAAAATATGTTTTCAGATAGGATTTTTAAATTCTTACTACACAAAACACATGACAAGCTCCACTACGATATTAACCAAAGCAAACACCCACTGAACATGATATCCTGAAACAATTGCTCACCAGGTGTCATTGCAAGTCTCTGGGATTCCTAATGCCAGATACAGAATATGCTGAATTAAACCTCTGGTGCAGTACACCACCACCACTACCCCCCTCACCTTAACAAATAAAATTTGTTCAAAGTTACAATGGGTTAACTTTATGCCAACACTTTTTAATGCCAGGTCAGGTATCACCTGTCCTTCCACAGTCAGCCTAAAGCCAAATAAATGTGCAATGTGTTATAGCTGATCTGACAGATAGAACCACATGTCTACATCTGATACCTATCAAATTCATTTTGCTGGCTGCTCTGGTTGAACTCAGCTTCATTTGCAATGGCAACAGAGCGACAGCTAAAACTGCATGAATCAAATCCCATGCAATCCGGACACAGCTCTTTTGCAAATTCTTCATATCCAGTCTTCCCATTTTCTCCTGCATTTCTTGCCCTCTGGCCAGTTAGCTAGTAAACACCCTCTCAGCATCATGTTGCAATGGTTTTACAGCAGAAATAACTCAACCCCCCCCCCCCCCTTTTTTTTTTTTCTTATTTAAGAAGATTCAGGGTTTTCTGCCTTTTTTTCAGAAGTCCAAACCTATTCTAGAACTCTAAATAAAAGTATACATAAGAGGATCTTCTGGAGGACAGGAAACTGAGAATTCTTCCAGAAAACTGCTTATTCCATGGCAGTGCCACCAAAACATTTATCAGCCTCCTTACTGATTGCTACAAAGAGCATTCATTTTCCTCTTTTTTACAATGCGAAGTACAGTCTTCAAGTAGTTCAACAGTTATAGAAAGCATTCACCCATGACATCCAGAGGCAAAAATGCTTGTTCAAGGCACAACTCCACCTAAGAAATGTCTAACAACTACTAAGAAGACTAGCTGAAATCTAAGTCACTCTAGATTCTCTTTTTTTAAATGTCATTACATAGTTATGGCTGGTTAATTTTAAGTTGAACAAATACAATTTTTTCTTCTCAGCTCTCAAGGACAGGCAATTTTTTTGCTACTTCCTTTTCCCTTTTATTGCATCTTTTCAGAGGTGTTGCTTCCCTTGACAATAAGCCCAGTTCTTATCTCTGCTACTGAAGTGGATTATCAATGATTTCTTGACAGCCTTGCTGTGCTCAAAGCAGTTCTGAATAGCAATGATTCCAACTAGTGTGTTTCTCATTTTACACTCCTTCTGAGGCACTAAACTACCCTGCAAATCCCAACCATGACTCTGCAATGCTTTACATTCAGTTCCCAATGATTCCATTTTTAGCTCTTACAGGGGCAAACAATTATTTTAATTGAAGCTGAAACACAGCTTTACTTCTCCCTATACTTGCCACGGAAAACATTCCGGTCATTGCTGGTCAACAGTTTGTCATTTGTTTACTTTTTTCCCAGGCCAAACCCGGCAGAAATTACAAAACAAAACCTTGCACAAAAACTAAAGCAAGATCTGTCCTGTTCTATTTCTAACACTGAATTTGAAAGCTGCAACACAATCTTGGCTATCTTTCTTTAGATACCTCTAATGGAATTTTTTTATAACAGTGGAGAATAAAGCAAAAATAATCAAAATAGGAAGAACGCTCAAACTACATATAGAAAAAATGCTGAGTGAATAATGAAGCTTCTGTTTTAAAAGAAAACAGATTTAAAAGAAACTTACGAGAAACCTGTTAGTACATCTAGTTATTCTTTCTGCTGAATTAACCCAATGAGAGAAAACTCATTTGCACGCAGAAAACTTAAATCATCGCAGTTGTTGCCCCTAGAACTTCTCTCCACAGAGCTGGCATCTTCTCCCCAATGATACCAAGCACAAGCTTCTCTCATTGTCAAGATGCAAACAAACAAACACATGCTACTTAAACTCTGCTCACATCTTCCTAGTCTGCTTTTTTTAACTCTCCCTGCAAATATCACGATCTTTCATCAATGCTGCATGCAGGTGCCATGCTATTCCTTTGCAAAGAGGCCTGTTCACCTAATGGTAAGCCTTTCACTTCCTGAACAGCTCAAACATACTCTATGAATATTCTGCAGTTCTTCAAATACACAACAAATCTCTTCTAAAGTTGGGCTTACTTTTAGAAGCACATACATACAATACATAAGGACTCTTATTTTCTGTATTTTTTAATGGTTTATAGATTGCAAAATACCGGGCTGTTGTGTACTCTCACACAATCCTCAGCGGATTCCTTACTCTTAGTTGACATATTTATCTCTGTGCTATCCCCTCCTTTCTTTCCAGAACTAACTTAAACAACAATTGCTAAACCATATATTTCAGAAGCAATTTTCTAGTTTAAAAAAAAGCTCTTCAATGTTGATCAATAAAAGCTAAATTCTTATTTCATTTGTGTGTTAAACAGGCAGCTCTTGTAGACATGTTACACATCAGAACCTAGTCCTAAATGAAATGCTAACACCTTAGTGGAAGCAGATCTTGTACTGTGTGTGAACTCCATAAAAAAATATTATCAGTTTCTGACAGATGGTTCAAGCCCCATCTTTCACCCTTGGTAGTTCTTATTAATTCATTTGTTTTAACTCCAGTATTCTCACCTCTCTTCTGTCCAGAGATTTACTTTCTGCTGTGCAGTCTGAGCAGTGTAGGAGAGTCTGTCACTGCCATGCTGATGCTGCCTTTCTGGAGAGAGCTGCTGCCGCAGCAGCTCTAACTCACGTTCATACATCAGCCGCTGCTCCTCCAGAGCACTCCGCTTCTCTTCCAAGTACTGTTTCTCCAAGATCTGGACCACATTTTGTACTGGGTCTAAAAAGAAAAACCAAACCCCCCCCCCCAAAAAACCAGAAGAGTAAGAAAATGACATTTCAGCATTACAGAACACTATTTGGTAACAGCAATCAAGATATCCCAGAGACTTTTCAAACACAAGATGGCCCCAAAACAAAAGCCAAAATAATAGATATTGCATTGAATAAAGCCAAATAATAATAATAAAAAAAAAGCAGCATGCAAAGAGGCTAGAACAATGGTTAGGACCCTCATCCACTGCATATTTCCATACTGTAAAGTTACATATATTCCAGAATCCCAGTGGGAAAAAAATAATAGATGGGAAAGGGAACAAATCAATAAGAAAACAAAGTAAAATACAATGGAAGATGATGTTAACCAGAGAAGGAAATTTACTTAAGGAAGTAAAAAGCAATTTACTTTCTCCATTTTGGCAGAGAATGAAGCCATGTTGGAGAGCTACAGATGAAAATCCCAGCAAAGAAAATTGTCTGACTAGCCACACATCACATTGAACCAGCTTCACAGTGCTAAAGCAGACAATGTAGGTCCTGAAGGGGACTTCTGCATTTAGCTTTACAAACCACATTTCATCCCAGTATCAACCCAGAACAAATATCCATTTGGATACTCTATCCTGAAACAACTGTTTGTGTCAATCAGCTATGGTAAAATCTAAACTGCATTCAAATTAAAGAAACATTACTCTCTTTAGTCTCAGTTTAATGTCCAGTGCCAGACTGTGCCTCTGAAAGAGCAATTCAATGGAATAAACTCCTATATACTACCAGTCTGTATCTGCTTTATATATATATATATGTCTATATATATCTGAAAGCTTAAATACAGCAAAAAAGTTGTTTGCAAGAGGAACAATCTAGATGAAGATCTGAGTCACAGCGTATCACCTAACAGATTGCTGATTCTGTAAATCAGAAGGGGAAGGGAGAAGAGCTCCATAGTTGGAGCAGTGGATTATTAGGGGAAGCGACATGCCAGGATTTTCAAATGCAAAAACTTCAGCTTTAAAATAATGGTTTGTGATACCTCATCTATTCTGCGAATACTAAAAAAAAAAAAAAAAAAAAAAAAAAAAAAAAAAAGCTGCTGTGACTTTTAAGGATGCCAGTTGGTCACAAAGGAGGGACAAAAAGAAATCTAGATTCAATTTCACTGTCACACCAGAAGCGTGTTTCTCAGAAAAAAAAAAAAAAAAAAAGACAACCCAAAACCCCAAACCTGAAAACACATCAGTGTGATTTAGTTATAAACCGTTTTGCCTTCACTCCTCAAACCCAGCCCTCCTAAGATTTTTGCAAGTTTTCCTGATACTACAATGCTACACGAAACAAAACCTGGGTTACTATAGCATGCAATAGAGGATTCACATGAAAGCTTCTGCAGAGTTTTCATCCCTGTATGTTGGTCACCCTAACACGTACACACACTGCCAAAAATCACATTCCCTGAATCTTCACAAACCAATGTAGCAATATGTTGTTTAGTAATCTGTAACAACTTACTTAGTACTAAAACTATGAAGACCAATTTTGTTAAACTAACTCACTTTCTGTGACTTGAACATACATGGCCATCGAGGCAAGTCACTTCATGAAACAAATCTTTCCTATCATAAATGTCAGAGAAGCAAACAGGATCTCCAGGGTTCTGTCATTACAGCAGGTTTGTATTTGCCTCTCAGCATCCTTTTTTGAAATATTAAGATTGATATAAAGCACATCCTTATTTTTATGGATGAAAACAAACACTTCTGCAAGTTCCTACAGTGGCCCCAGCCTTATTCATGGAAGAAATCACTGGCTTCACGCAAAGGCATCATAAAATACCACTACAATGCTAATTATAAAGCACAAAGTTAAAAATCAGTCAGTATAAAGAGCAACCAAATAGCAAAACAGTGATGCATAAAAGTGTCCTAAAATAACCAGAAATATTACTTTTTAGCACATCACACTCTCAGTTAGTTATTTTTAGCATTTAAACAAACAATACAACAAAAACAATTGACTGAACCAAGTTCTAATATTCTAGACTACAACCAAGTTATTAATGTTCATCTGCATTTTCGTTATTCTCCTAACTCCTCCAGTTAACACCAAAATTACTTTCACATGCATAGGCTTTATTGCATAATCCCTAAAACAGTTTTAATTTTTTGTAAGAATGGTTGAGAAAACAGGTGTTACGCAGAAGATAGAGAAGGGGCATGGAAGAAATTAAAAGCCCTCTTCTGTGTTTGCAAACACAGGAAATGAATCTAAGGCTGACTCATTAAGACAAGACTTTCCCAAACTGCTCAAAGTTCAGGGAGCAGATTTCCTTAATAAAAGTGATCTTTTCAGCCACCTAGATTTACAGGATCACAATCAACACAGGACCAAATTATACCATAGAAAAATATTTGAAACAAGATGCAAGAACCTACTCTAAAACTTCCCAGTTTCAACAAAATCCACTACTGTTTGGGGGGGGGGGGGGGGAAACAGGTTATGCTTTTATTGAAAAGTAAAAGCTAAATTTACCCTTTTAGAGAAGTCTTCAATTTAACTTTTGAAAGCATTTACACAGAAAACCCTAAGCCTTTCACAGTGAAAAAGCAAAATATGGTGTGAATTATAAAACATCTAGTTAGAAGATTAAAAAAAACACAGTCAAGTTTTTCACAATTCAGAAGAACTACAACAGTGTTTAAGTTAGAAATAAACATGATGTTCCACAATTTTGTACTTCTCATGCAAAGGCAAATAAACTAGGGAATATTCCACCCAGCACCTGCCAAATGCACAGCAAATTCCATACAGTAACAAAAGTCCCAAATCCCAGTCCTCTACATATTTATGTGACGAGTTCAACAGCCCTAAAAAGACCATTCATGTGCAGTTAATCCTCTGCAAAATGTTAGAATATTAACACTGAACCAGAATAATGTACTTTCTCCACAGGATGGACAGCATTTATCACCTTGCTCCAATGTTACTTAATTCACATCTGGAATCTGTTAATCCAGTAACAACAATGGTGAATAAATTCCTTAAGATTTCATCTAAGTGCATTTTTCGAAGCAAGCTAGAAGAAGGTTATGACACAGGCCACTTTGTTAAGTTTCATCAAAATCCCCACCCTGAGCTGTAACAGTTTTGTTTGCTTAAATGGGAAGCTGCATAACCTAATCACATTGTTTATTTAACCACTGCACACTATACAAGAATAAAATAAACTTCTTTGCTGCATTTTGTGTTTGATCAGCATCACAAATCAGCAGTATAAAGCTGATCTGACAGAATCCCACAAAAGAAAGTTAACATGCTGAAGGGAGGAAAGAATCTAGATGTTTTCTTTACAGCTGTTTTCAAAGTTACACATTTTCCTCAGAGCTTCTTTGGAGCCAGATGCAGTATGTGACACTGTTGTATTGGTTAAGCGCCATAAAAACAAATGTGTTTGTGCCCTGGAGAAGCTATATCAAGGGAGGGGGAGGGGGGGACAGAACAGGACAGGGACGACCTCAAAACCCAAAACAAAGGAAAACCAAACCCTCTTGCTTTGGGCTATATCAATACATGCCTATAAAATAATTACCTAATCAAATTTTTTAAATAACCCTTTATTGCCCCTCTAGAGTTTCTCCAGAGAATATGGATAACAGAATTAACTGACTTCAGTTACTTAGTTGTTTCTTCTTCCTTACCCATATTTATTTTTCATTTAAGGAAGAATAAATAAATGGTATTGTAACAAAGCTGCTTTAGTTCTTACCCAACAAACTGAAAGCCTGTCAGATAAAAATGTATTTTAGCTATACCACTGAGAAGAACAGAACTTGGAAGCGCTACCTAGCTTTGAATCAAAAACCAGCCCATGATCCACACAGTCGCTTGTTTATTATCACTTACTACTTCAACTTAATTAAGCAACACTTATGTGGGAGGGAGCAGAAGAGACAAACAGCAGAATAAGTGGGTTACGACACCTCTGAAACTGTGTGACATGTACAACTGCTAACATTTGCTGTGCATTATGGAGGAAAGAGCTCTAATGAAACAGCAATGTCTGTACTGTTCTTGAGCAAAGACAGAAAACAGCCAACCAAGACAAAAAAGCTGTCCTGAACCACAATCAAAAAAGCCTATTAAACTAAAATGTAAAGACACTTGAAATATTGTGAAAAATCATTTTAATCAGCTAGATAACACAACATGAAAACCAAAAAATACAACAACACCACCCCCCACCCCCTTCAAAGAACACTGACTCATTGTAGACTGCTACAGTTTAGTCAGATCCCTGGTTAGTGACAAGCAGATCAAGCATCAATTAATGCTTTCAAATTTCTCCAGCAGTCTCATGCATGAGCCAATCGAGTTCAAAACCTTTGTCCCAGTTTTGGCACAGATATGGGATGGTTTGAGGCCTTAAAACAGGCAACAGAATCTTCACGAGGGATGACAACACTGAAGACCACCAAGATGGCAGATTCATCTGAAATTCGTCTCCTGGTTTGAGTGAACCATAATGAGAATACTTCTGTTATTAAATAGTAATTTCACATCAACTTAAATGACCTGACCCTGTAACTCACTCACACAAGCAATCCCATTAAAATAAAACTGTAAAAGAACCTGCAAACTACTGCTGGAGCATCAAGCATATGAAACCAGCATGATGTACTCAATGGCAAAACACATAAAGAATAAGACACCGCCAAAAAAAAAGTAAATACTGTCTTTCAACTAATAAACCACGGCAAACAGTGGAAATACTGCAGAGATACGAAGAAAAAAGAACGGAAAGCAGTCAAACACCATCTGCCGTGTCTTCTTGGTCAGTGACCAAGAACCAAGGTATTTGCCTCTCATATTTTGTGTATTTAAAAAACCTGTACAGGTTTTTTTCCTGGTAGTTTGCCAAGTTTTTCAGCATTTTTTTATAGCATATTATATCACATGAACTATGACTTGCCTTCTGGAAACCATGAAAACACCATATTGTTCACCATGCCACTACTTTATATATGCTGTATTTTTATTATAGTGTCAAAAAAGGCATCAAATAGGTTTTAACAAAGATTAAATAAAATATTGAGAGTGATAAAGCATTAAAAACTATGCTAGCTGACATTTGACTACAAGTTTGTTACCATTTCAGTGTTTTTCTACTCAGGTTAAAATGGTGTCAGCAATATTTGACACAAAAGGAAGGATGAAATTAACTGAGCCATATCTGAAGCACCCTTTTGTCTGCAGTAACTTGCAAAAGCAAGAGGTTAGTATGACTTAGAAGAGGATTTGACAGGCGTATGATTACAACTCTGCTGCAGTATAAAGGAGTGCAGATGTACAGATAAAATTGTGTGTCAGGGGACAAACCAACTACTAATTTGTGTGTGTGTCTGTGTTTATACCTAGATGCATATATTTTTTATATATACATAAATGCCTAACATTGTTTCCATAAAATATCTTGTTCTGAAAATGCTCCAAAGGCCCCTGGAACAAGTGTACCACTTGGTTTTTTACCCAGAAATTAAGGTCTGTGTTGCATTTGTTAAACAATACAAAAGAACATTTTTATCTGGCAGTTGCCTTACCATTACTATTCAGTGTCTTCATAATAACTTCCATTTGTGCAAACTCATAGTTGTAGTCTGGTTCTGAAGAAGCTTCACTAGCGGCATCCACATCATGCTCTCCTAACGAAGTTTCCTTCTCAAGGTCTTTCAGCCAATCTCGTCTTTTCCTCTTTGGTAAATTGATTCTGCGTAAAAATTGAAATTCAGTTTCTAAAAAGTTTATGCAGAACAGTGGAAGAAAAAAAAAAAAAAAGACAGGCTGAATGTAAGAGGCTGGAATGCAAATCAACTATTACCTAAAAAAGTGGTTGTTTCCCCATAATATTCTATCTCCATGCCATAGCTGAGTGACAGAACATACCAGTACACCATTTACACAGGATCTGAAAAAAAAAACCCCAAACAAACAACTTCAGTGAAACCCTAAAAATAAAAGGTTGAAAAGTAACTACAAGATCTACTGTTTCTCCCATCTACAGACGGTGATTTGTATCATACAGTGCATAAATCTGCTAGGTTCTCATTAAAGAATCAACAGGAAAGTTACTGGCCTGATTTCCACTGTCAGAGTTAAACACAAAGTACCTTTCTCCTCCAACTTTGGCTGGTACAACTCTTCAGTGAACATATAGACAAGGTTGCTTTAGTAGCACAATTTTCTTTAAATGTCTATTTCTCGAATTCGATCACTGCCTGTTTCTTATGAACAGTCTGTAAACCTGGATGCACACAAATCCTACTTACAAAGCTCTCCAAGATATGTTACTCAACACACAGTTGTAAAACATACTGTTAACATATTTGGCATTCAAGCATAAGAAAAGACCCTTAGAGATCCAAGTTTCATTCTTTCAACAACTGAAGGCTCTATTATTAACAAGGGTCTATTTTTGTGAACATCTGGTATACTGCTATATTTGCGTTTAGGTTTCTTTGTATTTAAGTTTCAATCACAAAATGGGAAAAATTGAGCTGTTGAACTTTTGCATATGTGAGTCAGAAAGCAGAACAATTTATTTGAAAGGGAAAAAAACTTAGGTAAAATAAAAAAAGCCTTTACAGATGCACTGTTCTGAATTCAGCTGTCTCAAGTCAACACAAACATGTAAGCATTTGATTTAGAACCAGATTCTCTCCGCCACCCCCACCCCCCCCTTAAAAAAAAAAAAAATTGTGGTAACTAAATTTCTGTTGACGCTTGTATCTTAAGAACAGCTACAGTGCAGATCGGGCACAAGTAAAACAAAATATTTTTTTCCCACTGACGTGCCTTTATTCTTGCCAGTCCAAATGACTTATTTCTAGTACAGTAATTCTATCACCATAAGTCTGAATCACATCTATTTGAAATTTTGCATTGTAGGCTGGAGAAAAAAAATGCAAGTGTTGAGGTATTTTACTGAAAGCAGATCGGATTCTTTAAAAGGTGTCTCAAACTTCTGTTTCTCACTCTAGTACTAATCTATACATTATTTAGATATTCAGATTTCAGTCAACCAGCATGACTATTAAATAGGACAAAGGTACGGCACCATTGGAGATGAAGCAACAAAGACTTTTACAATTCCACCCAAGAAGCCACAGTGCCCCCAAAATTAAAAATAATTAAAATATGGAAGTAGAAACAAAAGGAGAAACATGACTTCACACTGTGTATTTGCTAGACACAACAGTAATTAAAGATTTTAAGAAGTATTTAAAAATCCGACAATTTTTAAAATACTGAGCTTTACAACAGGAACTACTCATGATGCAAAATTTATCCTCCCCCATCAAGAAACATCCTACTAACCTATCACATGGGTCGCGATAGCCAGCAGTGTCTCAGGGATCCTCTTACCACCCAAGATACAGAAAAACAATGGTCCCTCATTCCTCCTGAATACCTTCTTGCAATGGTTTATTCTGAGTCAAACCACTGACAGCCTGTTATGCTGCAGAGTGGGTGGGTGGGCGTGTACACATGTGGGGAAATCTCAGTTTTATCGCTGAATTTCACTTCTAAGTATCTCTCATCTATATAGAAGCTACTCAGTGATCAGAATGTTAAGACTTCTGACTAGGTAAAATAAAAATGCATGCAAGTTATCTTCTGGTAAAGAAAATCAAACACTTCACTGGAAAGTGCTGCTGATCCTTCTTACCTTGCATTTTCTTTTGGTCTGAGTGTAACTTCTCCATCTAAAGCAATATCAATCTCACAGTGTTCTGGTTGAATTCCTATACCAAAGAGCTGTATATCCTGAGAAGTATCTGCACCAACTCTTGTGTGATCCTAGAAAATAAGCTGTTACTAAGAGACAAGCAAACTATCACTGTTTATATAACTAAGAAAATATTAGCTAAAGCACTGAGACTGCACAATCTACATGCTCTCCTTTGCTAAGCACTTCTGTAGAGCAGAAATGGGGCCACAGCAGATTCGAAGTAAAGGTCACACACAAACCGTTCTTCTGCTCTACACTTCATCTTCATATGGTTTTACATAAAGCAAAATAAAGCAGCTGACAAAATTCCAATTTTAAAATATTCTCAGACTATGTTTGCATACAAGCAATAAATGCAAATAGTGAAGAAAACCTGCTATGTCATATAAGCATACATAGCAGAGAACAACATGGATAGTAAAATAAGGTGCATGGAGTCAACTGCTTTTCAGAAAACAGCTATATAGCAACTCAACTAAACATACTAATCTTTACATAACTTCAAGTCATATTGTAAATTCTGCTGAAATATTTTACTTCGCTGTTGTCAGAGCAGTTGTGCTTTATTTCCTACTGTTCAAAAATAAAAGTTCTATCTCAGCCACTAAAGCAGAAAAGTGACTATAAAAATACACAGGATAGTCTTTCATATCTTATTGACAAGGAGCTCACATTTCCTTACAAACTTATTAAGTCTGTATTTGACACTATTTCACTCTGATACAAGACTATGCTAACATTTCTGTAAATTTTTAACGGTGCTTTTTTTCCCCCTTTTTTCTTAAGCTTTTCTGTCATCAGAAACTATGTTTATGCTTACTTATTACTACTGAACATCACCTCTTTGTGATTAATTCCTATCATGTTTAAAGCAAGCCTCAGTTCACTAACAAAAATAAACATCTAACATGAGGCTCTCACTTCAAGCTCAGCCCAAAAGGCAATTCTATTCACATCCTGTCTGGAAAAGCTAGAATTTATCTCAATACTGGCACACACTGAGCAGTTCTCCCACTGTTGGCAATCAGGAGATTGATCAGGAAAACAATGAAGCAGAACTACAAAAGGAGAACAAAAACCTAAACAGCAGAAGGGGGCCTATCCTATTTTGCTGCAACTAGTCTTAAAAAATCTAAATACGCTCCGAATAACAAATTGAATAGAAATAGAAAACCATAAAAAGTGTCTTTTCATTCTCTGTAAACATCCTGTTCACATTCTTACCTTTAAATAGTAAACCAAAAGCTCATTGAGCGCAGGGTCTGCATTCAGGTTCACCAGGTAACACTTGTCATCCCCAACTTTGATGCCTGAAGACTCAAGGGAAATTCCCATGCTCTCTAGCTGTCTTTGCCTCTCCTGCAAGCACAAAAATAGGCTCATCTTGCCTGCTGCAATACGTAGAGACAAATACAGAAAGTAAACAAAAGCAGAGCAACTAAAAGATGCACATGCCAAATATGCATACTGTATATCGCTACCAGAAACAGAATTTAAGACTTCAGTCACATACAGTATGTTTAACAGAATTTATTTTTACACACCAGCACCAGAAAGTTAGAACTAATCCTCAAACACCTGCTTCCCCAAAGTGGCACTTACTTACCTAAGCAGCCCTACTGATTTTGTTAGAGCTACTTGTAACACAATGTGGCTCTGAACTTCTATGTTGTTAAAAACTAGTCTCTGTTGCAATTACTTCAAGGATAATGATAATCATAGATAATTTAGAAAACAGCATGCCACAGTTTGGCTTTATTCTTATGCAGTTATTCTTATGCAGTATTATTATTAAAATTCAGCCAAAGCATCTACTTGATCACTCCGGTCTTTTGCTTTGCTACAGTTTGGAGGTTGAGGGTTTTATTTGGCTCATTTGGTTTGGATTGTTTTTTCCCACTGACTTTTTAACAGCGGTTGCACCAAAGGCTGCTCTGGAACATTAGAAAGGGAAACCAACAATACTCATTCTCCAAGCTACAGATGGTAGAAATGGTGGAAAAACTACACTGGAATCCAGAAGTCTTACTTTAAGTACAATAATAATAAATGAAATTTAGCAAATACATGTATATATTTTCCTTCTCTGGTTAAGTCACTAAAAAGCAAAAGCAACAAATACTATGCAAAATTCTGATCTTTTTGTAATTCTTCATTTTCTTAGTCATTTCAAGGGAAACACATCCAAGATCTCACTGCAGTCTTATAAATAAACGAGCTGCCCAAACATATTTTGATGTTTAATTTTAAAATCAAATATTAGCTTTTATCAATATCATGACACAGCTACATTTAATCTAATGACACTTTTAAAAAAACACCATCACCACCCCCATAAACTAGGGGAAAGGACAAAAATCCAGAGGCATTTTAGATAGCTGGTGGGAAAGAAAGCAGAGTCCACTAAAGGTCATGAAATTCAACTATATGAGTATCTGGCCTTTCGTTCTCAAAATTTTTGAAATACCTGTGCAATTTCTTCTGTTTTCCTTAGCTTTTCTTCCCAGGTGACTGTTAGCTCTTTTATTAGCTTTTCAGATTCTTCCAATTTTTCCTTCAGTTCTGGTGCCTTCATGGCCTAAAAGATAGAGGTTAGCAAAAACTTTCAGCCACTCTTCCCACTGCAACATTTGCTTGCACAGGGAAAGTGAACACAACAACGTAACATGAAATGCAACAAGTACAGATTGACTATATCTCCAGGTTTTTTGTGGCAGAAGATGAAGAAACAGGTCACTTGCAAAGGAAGAGGACAGAATCAACCTATAATGATCTGAATCCAGTATCTGAAACAGCTGAGATTGACATAGCTCCAGAGGCTAATGGAACCAACAAAATCTCTGAGCCTGGCCACTCAAGTTTCAGTACCTGTATAAAAATATCTGAATATTTTAAAACTTTAAGTCTTAGCTGTCTGAAGTTCAACTGCAAAGTCTTTTTTCCAAAAATAGTTTCAAACAGAAATTCCTCTCAATATTTAGCCTTCCATTCTATCTTGGTTGCGCAAGAGTTTCTAGAGTTGCATTAAAGCTTTCAGACTAACCCTGTTGATCACCTTCAAAGGAAGGCATGCTCTGGAGTTAACACGGGCTTCTCATTTCATGCAAGGAAACAAAAGCAAAAAGCTCACATATGTCCAGTGCCAAGTAACAATTCAGCAGGCTGGCCTATAACTCTATATAACTGTTTTTAACAGAAGGTGTAAGAGAAAAAAGCTTTTTCAAAAAAACTAGTAAGACTCTCGACACCTTCTTATCGATTGTGTTCAGCCACAGTCTGCCAACATAATTAACCACATGCTACAATAATATTTTCCCATTTAAAGTGCAGGATTAGAACAGATTTTTATTTACAAAAAAGTGAATGGCTCTTTTTTCTTAAAGCAGATTTTCCCATTTCAGCCTATAAGAAACTGGTTATACGAGGAACAGTATTCCTTACATGAATGTCAAGCTTAAACACCACACAAATTTACACTCGGACACACTTCTGTTCTTTTTCCATCAGTATTTTCTGTATTGCCTGAAAAAATCAAAAATATTTTCTTACACTGCAGTGCTTAATTTCTCCAGATATCACCAAGTAAACTATCCTACCCTGATACTTTACTCTCCAATTAGAAGTATAAATCCAAGATAAGCAGCAATCACACAGAGTTAACTGTTAAGGCAGTAAAGAAAAACGCTGATGGCTTCAGTGTTGCAGTTTTGAGAATTTTTTATAGATTTTTGCAAATATCAAGGAAACAAATGTCCCACATATTATGTGGTCCAATAGCAGATTTACAGCTTTTCACACTTTTCCATTTGACATCATAAAATTATATAGTCCATCAATGCAAAGAAAGTTTCTGCTAGTAAGTCTACACAATGAGGTTGTACTCTAGCTCTTATCTGTGCTGCATCAATTATTGCTTGACATGAAGTTCTTCAAGAACAGTCTATTCTGACAAGGGTCACCATCAGTACAATGCTGTCCCCATTTAAGAGTTATTAAAAATAAGCAAAAATTAAGTTGGATTTATTTCAGGAAAAAAAGTTAATTATTAAAAAGTGCAAGACTCTTCCTTTCCTCATTTTATAAGACTTAAAAAGAAAGCTAGTCTTCTAGCCAGAGTTTGAGATTTCCTTGAGAAATTCAGTTTACGTTGTACTGTGAGTAATATTACCTCAGCTTGCGAGAGCTGTTCTTTCAGTTTTTCAACTTCTTCACGTAATTCTCTGATGACCCTAGCATTTGGATCTTCATTCACCACAGCATGATTAACTATCCTTTTGGCTCTGTCTGCATATCTCAGAGTAGAGAGTGTTTCTTCATAGTTGTCTGCTGCTGGACTAATTGTGGCTATCATGGCAGTTTGGCTGTTTCCTCCCAGGTTGTCCTGTAGAGTGCATCCACAGAAAGTTTGAGGGTTAAAAGTTGTTCTGAGACTATAAAACGTCTTTAGAAATGTACTTTAAATACAAAACTTGCTATTTAGACACTGAAAGGTACTCTGGATGTAAGCTAGCTTCTGTGATCCATAAACATTTTCAGTGACTTCCATCAGCTTTGATTCCACTATGAGTGAAAATAGCCCAACAGGACTTTACATAGAATTAACACGATACACTTAGTTGTCCACATTACATGGAACAACTTAGAGCTATAAGAGGTCCTTATCTAATTTCTTTTTTTTTTTTTAAAAAAAAGAAGTACACATACACAGAGGTATATTACAATGATCCTACAAACCATTAAGCTGACAAATTGTGAAGAGGGTAAACAGAAAATACTAATTACCTTGAGAAGCCAGGTGAGTACAGAGTCTCTGTAAGGCACAAACTTGTTTTTCCCCTTCCCTGCTGCTTGGTCAGCAAGTGATGATATAACCAAGCCCAGCGTTGAAAGTGATCTAGAAATGCAACACAGTAGAACAGCTTTAACATATATTCCAAATGTAGATTTAACAGAACACAGGAAAGGGGATTTTCTGAAGTTTCATTTATTCTCTGCAAAACTTAAGATCCAATTTTTAAAATATCACAATAATTTAAGTTGGAAATGACCACAGGAGATCAGTTAGACCATTGCCCTGTTCCAAAGAGGGCAATGTATTTATTATCAAGTTACATATTTGGAAGGAAAAATGGGTATCTATGGTGTTTCATCTCATCTGGTACTAAGACCAAGTACCAGAAAGACTAATATTCCAGTATTTGAAGTAGCTTGAAAAGTGCAAAGCAGGCTTCAGTACATGGATAATAACTGCCTTTGATTAGACAAATACATTTTCTCAGACACTAAAAATCTTTCTATCTTGGACACTGCCTCATGACACTGTTAACAGCGTTGGCAGCACGGCAAGGATTCCTCGTCTCTAGGAACAATGCTTTAAGAGCACTGGCTCAACAACAGACTAAAACCAAACAATTCTCTAGCCATAAGGAGGCATCCTCAAGACAAAGCCAGCTATGGCCCAAGAAACTAGTCTGTCTGGTGAATCAGTAACTAATCAGTCACCATACAAGGGAAGACTGGTCATCAGAAGAGGCTGATTAGGAAGTCCCTTGACAAATGGGTTGACTTACAATTGACGTGAAGCCTCAGTAGCTTCTTGTGGGGGGAACAGACCAAATAAGCTCCCAGTTACAAAACTGTTGCACAAGCATGAAAAAGGCCCCAAATTGCTTAGCAGACAGCCACATCCCAAACACCACTCCAGAATTGCGAAGAAAATGCAGATAACTCATCCATTTTGGTACATGTATCACTTGTACCAACAGGGGTAACTGTATTAGCAATCTGTGCAAAGCATATGTGCATTGTATTATCCAATTGTTACACCATCCTGTGTAAATTTTAAGTGACATCAGGGCTCTTGGGGTGAGTATGCTTAAGAAAATGAGCTGGTTCAGGAGCCTGAGAACATTAAACAGATGCCTAAAGGGTTTTGAAACAGACAGCGCTGAAGCCCAAGAGCACACTGGTTCATCATGCTCATGCCCAATTATCCAGCTACTTTTTATAACTACCAAGGAAAACTTCAGCAGCATCACAATTAGATAGTCAAATAAATTTCTAATTGTACTGTTCCACTCCATCCTTTTGAGTTTTCTTTTCAAAGCAGTACTATTTTAGTTGATAGGCAGTTTTTGCACTGTATTTCTATCAGGGCCTTAGTGCTACTTGAAATTAGCAGTGGTTCAGAAATAATATTTAGAAAATGACAAAAATGTTGCAGAAGAATATTTCAAGGGAGATATCTGAAGGTAAGCTAACAAAAAACATAACACATATCACAAAAGATGTCCCACACTGCATATATCAAAGTGGTATGAAGATAGCACAGACATGAAAGCAAAACTAAAAGAAAAATAAATTTAAGGAGAGGCTAGGCAATTTGATCTCCCAAGAGATCACAATCTTTTGTAATTTTTCTGTAGGATAACTTTCCAATTCACCTTTGAAAATTTCACAGCAAAAAGGACTGTTAGTTTTAAGTTTGTGACCTAAACAAAAGTCTAACAACCTCTGAAAGCTTGTGGGGAGAAGATGCAGAGGTTCTTGCCTCTAGGCTCCGGTCTCCATAGACGGAGATGACTGAGCTAAACATGCAAGAGCAAATAGTAGGATGCTGTATGTCGCTTCGTAGCAACCTCCTACGGCACAACTGAAAAGCACCACCAGCACACTTCCAGTGGAGTCCACCTTCAACAAGTATATAGTTAAAAACTCATCCTGGTTTACTTTCCTCCAATTCCTCTTTCCCTATTTAAATGAGGGGAAATGCAAAAACCAAAGCCAAAAACTGAGGAAGAGGGAAGAAAAGGACACTCAGAAGGGAGATAGGAAAAACCAGGATTCAAAAAGGCCTATCACTGAAAATATTTTACAACAGGGCTGCAACACCAATTTGAGTTATAGGCACTGTATTTTAATGAACAGGAAATTATAAGCTATAGTTTATTAACAGTAGATTAAAAGATGTGATAATATTTCTGCTTCTTATAAATACTGATTTTATTTTAAGACTGTTAGCACCTGCCATAAAAGCCAAACTGGAGTCATTTATGTATTCTGCTTGAGATTTCATAATACAAAGCTGTTTAAAGACTTGAAGGAAAGCAGTAAAAGAAATGGTTGGCCAGCAAAATAATTACAGGACTCATCAGCAGCTTTCCTTCATGCTAAATGATGCATCAGAGATCTGTCATTACTTTGATCCTATCTCACACTACTTACATAATGAATCAACCAGAAGGCCTAAGCCCGTAGCACACAGCAGACCGGGGCAGTTCAGAAGAAGCGGTGTGAACTTAATGTGGTGCAAGAGCATGAGAAAGTGCCATTTCTGCACACTTTCTGTTCTCCTTGTCCCTATTTCTCAGGCATGACTAGGTTGCCCTTGCTAGCAGGCGGTGGGAAGCTTGCACGCTCCCACCACAGGCATGAGTCCTTGGCATCTGAAGGGATGTGGTGCTTCCTCACCTCAGGGAGCAACTCTGTCCCTAAATGACACCCATTCAAGCTACCTCTGTGCAATTTACAACCAAATTCTTCAATGAGCAGAATCCACCTCTCTATTAGTTAACTCTGAATACAAAAAACCTCCCTAAAATCAGCTTGGAGCCAGACCTGTCCCAACCCATTCCTTCCCCCCCTACATTTTAAAGGCTTCTTTATGCATTCTCAAGTTAAAATGACAACAACTATGGTTCTACTAATCAGAGTTAAAACTGCAGACTGCTCACAGAAAGTATTTTTCTTAGCCACTAATTGAGAGCTTGTTTATTCTGCTTCCTCCTACTATTATATTCTAGAAATTCTTTGACTACACCACAAAGTTGTTAAGCACCTGTGTTTCTACACTAGGTATGGGAACTAGCACATTCTGGGGAAGAACAAGCATATCCAGCTTTCCTATGAGGTATGGCAAGTCCCCCCAAAACCTAGATAATAAAGAGCAGATACCCAGCACCTTCCCCAAGACAACTCTGTAGCAGCTCTGAGAAAAAACAGAAGTGATCTTTATTATATCTTTATGAAGTTGTTAACAAAATGACACTCTCCATTTTTCAGGAAGTGGGAGAGCAATCCATTGCTTCTCCTCCACGACATGCTGTCCCAAGACAGGAAAGCGTGTTTACAACAGGATGAGTTGTGGGACTAAGGTGGCAGCTACCAGAGCTATAGCCATGTTTCATCAGAAACAAATGGCACAGACACCTGCAGAGACTGGCTGAATGTCACACTATGCAGTTTTGGTATGCACAGCTGAGTGTACATTTTCCCTGCCTCGTAAACACATAAACAGGTACATTATTTTCACATTCTTTTTCAAGGCAATAAAACATAGCACAAGCAGCAAGTTTATTTGCCAGCAGCTCCATTTTTTATCTCATTAAACATAACACATGCTACCAATAAATGTTACTGCTTTTTTATAAAAGAATTTAAAATTATTTTAAAAGGAGCTGACATAGCAAAGTATATGGTTCAAATATACTGTATCATTCCAGAAGAGATTATTGCCTTTCCCTAATAAATAAGGTGCATAACACCCAAAAGACAACCATACACAATGTTCTCTGAAGAACTAGTCCGGTAAGACATGTATACCAATTTTGAGGCTTCCAGCAAAAGTCATACTTCATTAAAGCTCTACGTAGCAGCAAAAATCTACAGAAGATACCGAGCACAGGACTAAGAATTCTCTTTTGCCTACTAGTTCCAAAAGAGATTTCAAATAGAGAATGCTTAATAAATGGACCAATACAGATTTATATAAGATTTTAGTTGATAGGAAAATGCAGAGCTGTTCACTTTTTCTTTTAAAAATACCTTTTACAGAAAAGTTTGGTACTTGCATCTGAAGTCCTATATTGTCAAAGAGGTTCAGCATGGACAAAACAACCATCCCCTACATGCAGTAAAACTTTTACTACCATAAAAGTTTAAAACTGAGTAAACATCCTAACAGAACAAAAAGGATGCCTTTCTGTATCTATAGCTACACTTGCAATTTGTTGATAGCTGATGGAGAGCTGGCACTTGAATTCTTCCCCAAGAATTAGAAAGGAACATTTAATTTCACCTTTGTTTATGCAAAATACAAATACATTTTCTAATAAAACCAATCTGAATTTAACTAGTAACCTGTGGGGCAAAGGTACAACACCTGCCATTAGGCAAACAGAACTGCATCATTTTGTTTCACAAGGACTACGCCAGCATGGCTACCAATACAATGCATTAAACACAAAGTAGATTAGAAATTAAGCTAGAAAGAGCAAACATGTTCAAACTATAAAAAGAGATAATACAAAATCATTTTAAGTATGAATGCTGTTTAAACACACTTTGTGCTGCTATTGTTAACTTAAAATACCAAAGCATTTTGTATTAAATTGAAAAAGCAGTAGCTTTTAATGTAACAGTTAAAACTCTTTCTTTCCCAGGAAAATTAGTATATTTAAGACAGCAGTAATAGTGTGCTAAATTCTTGCTTTTGGGCAATAACACAGTAATTGCAGTAAAAAAGTGCCTTGAAACTTGTCATTGCTTGAGTACAAATGCCCAAAGCAATGCTAAACTAACACAGCTTCATTCTAATCGCCTGTTTTTAAACTGTGAGTTATACTCTTACATATTTTAATACGTGTTGGAACAAAGCCATTCAACTCTGCAACTTTGCATTCTTCCTTGACCAGATGAGGAGACAAACACATAAGCCTGAGGACAGGGTGTATAAATGAATCACAAAAGGTGTATGTTTAATAAAGAGCACTGCTGTCACTTTTTCCAGATAAAATTCATACAGCCCTCATCTGAGTCAAGTATGAATCAGGGTCCCTATGCCAATGTAAGGAAACACATGGTGTTTAACACAGAGCAGCTGAAAGAACCATACTGAACTGCTTCTGATGAGGTCTACCATTTGAACTGACTTGTCACAAGCACACCAAGAGGTAGTCAAGGAAAAAACAGTGATTCTGACAAGATTAAGCTTTTCAACCCGCATATGTCAATGTCTTACTTGTTTATGTTGCTGCCTTCCTTCAGACGTTCTCCTGCAGCTCCCGTTTTGGACACTCTCTCACTCCCAGCCAGATCCACCAGGCTGACCTTGCTGACTTTCTCTCCAGAATTCTGCACAGATGAGACATGGGAGAACAAGAGCTTAAGAAACACCAGCACACCGTGCTAACACATCTGACACTGGCACCATGAAACACTGTTCTTCTTAATAACGTGGGTTAAAGTATCAAATTCAAGGTACGAGAGAAAAAGGAATTGCCAGAGTTTTTACAGCTCTTTAAGAGTCATTCATGTATTTTATACTCAAGGGCTGAAGCACTAAGGAACCAGAATCAGCTGTGTAGTAGAATCAATAACCTTACTCGTATAGAACACCATTAAAACATATCAACTTCAGCAACAGTTAAGACAGGTTTCATGGTAGCAATATAATCTTAAAACGTGATCCAAATGTTTTCTTTGTCTGGTATGCTTCCTTACTTTTCCAGGGTTCTCTCAATCTTATGGTCTTACCAATATCACTTTGATTACTGGACCCCATGGCATTAAAGGTAGAAGAACAGCTAAACAGATAATATATGTGGAAGAGGAAGGAAGAAGAAGAATCCACCATAATTTCATAAATTAATCAACAGAAATACATACACCAGAATGCAGGTCATAAAGTGTCTGAGTCACTATAATATTGAATACAGCATGAGAGCGGCTGCTTTCTTCGTTCATGTTCGTTGCAGCAACTGTTCGTGATTTGTTCCCCTCCGACATGAGTGACTCAATATCCTAGAGCAAAAAGAGTAAGAAGTGATGCTAGGATAAAAGCAAGCATTGTGCTTGCTGAACAAAATCCCCATCTAGATGGAAGGGTGTGTATGTGTGGGAGAGAGGAAGAAGGGAAGGTAGAAGTACTGAAAAAATTCTTTACACATTGTGAGATGTATTGGTACAGCGGGTAATTCAGCAGAACACTGTCAAATCACATCTCTGTTTTAAGTGGTGTGCTTAGAAGCCCAGCAACTAGTCAGTGCACTTCCTCCTTATTTGCTGCTGAAATATGTTGGCAACATCCACATTACAAATCATACTGTTTAATGCCAGCAATCAAGGCCAACAGAGATCTACTTACATAAGTGAACACAATGCAATTCTTTACTGAACTGCACTAGGTACCGTCTTCATGTAATTGGCTCAAAGGGTTACCTCACTTGGAGCCTGTACCTTCCCACATATGTAAAAACAAAGACAACTATGTCGAGTCCAATATATGTGCTTGCTGAGTCTTCCGAGACAGTTTAACGAAAGCCATCAGCCAAAAACTAGGCATGAACAAAATTTGCTAGAATTTGAACAAAGGTAGTTTTCAAAGTACACAATTCACTGCAAAAGCCGCAAAAGCAGTTTTTCTAACTCTATAATATGTACAGATGCTCTGGAAATACAAAAATCCTCATAAAAAAGCAAAACGGTTCCCACACAATACAACACAAAGTGAGTATTTTTTAAAAAACATTTCCAAATCAGCTTCCTCATAAAACAAAAGGCCTATGCAATTCATACAACTGCACTGCTTTAATTATTTCCATTGTAGCTATAGTAGTTCATTAGCTTCTACAATACTGATTTATTCCAATGTGTTTTGGTAACTCAAGTGGGCTCCGATGCTGTCATGATTTAAATTACAAATTATATAAGCCACGTTGTAGCTCATCATGCAATACACCTGCATAAAATAAGAGGTCATATTCAACAACAAAATCAAAGGAGTTCATGCTGAAAGACTAATATTCTTATTTTGGAAGCCTCATATTTCCTGTGTTAAGGAAACATTGTGTTCTTCGTGTATACTATATACATTGAAAACTGCAAAATGGATACCACCATTATATTTTTAACCAACATAAAGGCAAATCCAATGGTTTTACATGACATAAATACTCCTGAAGCAATGGAGAAGATCTTTGCGATTGCTAGAGATCATAAACATTCACAAATCAAGATGTCTGGATTAGTTTATCTTGTAGAAGATTCCTACTGCTTACGTACATAGGTGTTATTTATAAACTTGTCATGGTTTAGATTTACCTCAAAGTTTGTAACAGCCAGCTGAGACAGGCCGTCTACATATGGCCCCAACACTTTGTGCTCTCGAACCTTAAGGGACTGCCGACTCCTATGGAATAAAGCAGACTTTATGCACAACCCACTAGTGTGAACTTTATTGAAAAACAAAAATTATAGTATGAAATAAGAAACTTCTATATAGCAGAAGTTAATTTATGTCTTCCAATTGTAACAGGAGGAAAAAAGTCTTCCAGATTTTTTTTTTAACTAAAATTAACAATAAACATTCAAATTAATCTAACTGGTTTTAATCTATATACATGAATTATTTTAATGCATCCTCCCACCCCAGTATTTGCAGCTGGAACAAAACCTAAAATGCCTTATTTGCAGGAAGAACGCTGACAAAAAAGGAAGCAAAAAATCCTCCCCCTTCCCCCCAGAAATTTGTTAAAGCTTCAATTCTTCTCGCATTTTCCACACCTTATTGTCATGTGTCAAGTAAGTCTCAAATCTACCTTCTTAACTAGCTTGCATACTTGTTCATATAAGTCCAATTATGTTCAAGAATCAAAATAAATACCACATATCAATGCTGGGTGGAAAAAACCCTATCAAACTACCTTGTCTAGACATCTCCAAGCCAGAGAGCCTAACAAGTAATTTTGTGTAGACAAAACAGAAGAGCGCCATGATATATTCTGAGGTACTCTTCCACATTCAAAAAGTTCAAGAACCAAGTTGTAAATATGCTTCAAACTCCTAGCTGACATAAATTCTTACCTGAATACAGCCTGGATCATATGGCAAAAATACCCCAGAACTTACTTTCTGGTAAACTACTTCATACAGTATTTGTTTGCATTGTTATGACAGTATCCTAATATTTAAATTGATCCACACCAGTTACTACTTTATACACAAGCTTTACGTGGATATTCTCTTCTTTCTGCTGTTTGGTACCTAATCTTTCTAAAGAAGTCATATAAACATACATTCTGAAAAAACCTTCTCAGGGACTTCCAAAAGTGGTATCTACTTTTACAGTTTCAAACAAAAATAAGGGAGGCTGTGGGGGAGAGCCAAACTACTCACCCTTTCGGGTCAAGCAAATCTCTGACTTTCTCATTGTAGATTTCCATATAGGACACTTCCACTTTAAAAGTATGAGATTCATTTTCTTCCACAGAGATTCTCTGAAATAAAGCACAACAGAGCCGTGGGATCAGACCCAGCTGCTCTGCATTGCCCATCATTGAAAAGGATTTTCCTGAACCTAAAGGAAGAAGGGAGAAGAAAATGCTTTAGAATGTAGTTTCTGAGCTAGTCACTTGTTCACGAAGCACATGTTTTAACTCTCTTTTTACTCCCCCAGAAGCATACATCAGAACATGACATGCTATCCCAGACAAATAGCTTGCTCTTTGGACTACAAGGTACAGGTAAACAAAAAGATAAATTATCTTATAGGTTTCCTTCAGCAGGGCCATTACTTGGGAACCCTTTGAACACACTCAAACACAAAAGACTGAATGAGCCTCCACAGTATGAACTACTACTTCCACGCTTTGAAAGTGGCCCCAACAGGTAGTAACTAAGAACATATTTACAGATCTGCTTTAAGAACTTTACATCGTCAGTGGCTGTGCTAAATGTTTGACATTTAACATTATATTTCAAATTACAATTTTAAAATATTATCTAGCTTAATATTTATGTTTTGTTCTTCCCCTTTAGCACAGGAGACTCACCTGTCTGTCCATAGGCAAAAATACAAGCATTATATCCCTGAAAGGCCTTTTCAAGAATTCCTTCTCCAAGGCACTTGAACACCACTTCTTGACCTAGAAAATAATTTAAGTTTACTGTACATTGAATAGCAGAGTAAAATTTACTGAGAACAAGAAAAAGAAGTTCTCAAATTATTTTTTTACTATTGAGTGCACTGGTGAACAAACAAATGATTTCACATACAACTGAGAGACAAGTTCAAAACCACTGCCTGAAACTAGTGTAAACAGCTACCTCTGTGTTTAAATATATTGCTGGTTTTCCTGTGAAGGAAGCAGTTCTTCAAATGGTGTCATATAAGTTGAATGGTTAGAAAATAATGTAGATGTCTAAATTTTGTATTATTTTAGTGTAAATTTTGCAATTAATATACATTCTTTAATCACAAACTATACACAAAACAGATCTGTAACAGAATTGCAATGACACCCATCAGTGAACTAGGATATTAGAGGCACAACAAATATCATGCTAGAATTAGTTAGTAGTAATTCTCTTGGGAACTGGCCTCAAGTTTCACCATAAGCTATTATGATTCACCCTGTGGCAAGGTGATGCTGGAACCAAGATAAAAGCATTCCAATGACATTCAAGGAGGAAATACATATAAGGAGGCTGCAAGACTTCAACAGAGCTGTTTGAGGACATATTCTGCCAAGTCCATAGTTTGAAACATCAGCTGAGGACTTTCATAGTCTGAAAATTGTCTCCCTGTACTAGGCAGATTTTTAGAAGTGCTTCAATGTTTTAGATGTAGAAGAAGAAAGCAGGCATAGGGGTTTGGTTGGTTTTGGTTTGGGTTTTTTTATAGGAAAGCCCAAAATTCGTACACCACAAAGAGGATCAGTGGGTGCTCTGCTGAGTTCTGATCAGATAATTATACCAGCTGTGTATAGACTCAAGACAAGCAGAGCCAAGATAAGGACAGTATTTATACACCTTATGGTGTTAAGTTTAAAATTTACATTCACTGCCTGCTGACTTTCTGAACAGCTGTGATCAGCTGCATCATTTTGGTAAGTTAGTCTCAGAAGTTATCAGTTACAATAAATGATTTTGTACAGTGGATGGAATAGTGACTTCCATAGTTCTCAAAATGGAACATAATGGCATAAAAAAATCTAGCTATACTTTTATACATTGCATGAGAATATTTATACTCTATCGTCCTTTAATAACTGGTAGCCCACAAAATTCCTGCAGAAGAACCTGTGGAATGATTGCAGAATGATTTACAAGTATGTAAACAGGACTAAGAAGTAATACATTACTTGTTTTTCCTTTACAGAAGAGAAATCAGGTTAAAGTTTAAAAAAAAAAAAATAGTGCAGTGATGCCCTATCAAATGGTCTTCGTGTATCCTTCCAGCTGGAATTTCTAAAATTCCAAAGTGTCACTGTTCCTTGGATTGACACAGTTCAGACATGTTGAATACAGGAATTAAAACCAGAGGAGAATCTGCTGTACTCTGGAATAACTCCATCTCCTTCCCCATGTACATTCATTCACTTCTCGTTCAACTCAGAATCATTTCATCATTCTGTAATATCTTTTCAACAACCTGGAAAATAGCTATAGAGAATGTTGAACTACTGAAGAATGCATGAAGAAAATGCATTAGTGGAAAATTTTAATAAGAACTTACAATACATAAATATTTGCTTTCTAACCAAATCCTGAGGGCCCATTTTGAAGTTACTAAATATCAAAGAGGCAGGGAGCCACTTACTATGAGGAAGAACACAAAATCAAGCAAAGATTGAATCTGAGTATGATTAAGAGGGGGAAAAGCATATATATTCTGCCATGATTGTGAATGAAGAATAAAACCATTTGTCAGAAGAGGAAAAAAACTTTTATTACCCAGTACTAACCAGCAATAACCCAGTAACCTTCTCCATGTCTCCCAAGAAAAAAACCAAAGCAGATACCAAAATGTTATAAAACTGTGCACAGTCATGATAACCATAGGATGGCCTACAGGATTCCTTACTGCTAAATACCAGGGAAGGAACCCAGTTTGAATCTCACAGGCAAAGCTGTTTAGGGGTTTTTTTCAGAAGAAATTTAATTTTCAGACATGCAACACAAACTGAAAGTCAATCAGACACTAATGCTTAGTTCTAAACTGGTATTTTTATTACAGTTTTTAAGAGCTCAGCAATACCAACATAGACAAATGGGTCATTAACAACTGATGTTTATAGTAACCAGTCAAATTATCATGGGATAAAACAAGATTTGTTTTTAAGTGCACTCAGAGAAAAGAACACAAGACCTTAAACTTTAATTATGCATAACTCTAGTTACATCCCATGTGGCAGTGCCCGTAACACTGCAAGGTGTGAAACTCTACTAACACACTGTTAGGGATGCTCTGTTAATTGAAACCTGAGAAACACTGATGGATGCCCACCCAGTTCTGATGACATACTGGAAAGCAACATCAAGACAATATGGAAACCTTTTCCACTGTCACTGAACAGCTGTAACTCTCTTCGTATCTTCCACGACATTATCTGTGCATTTTGACACGTGCAACCACAAGCTTGATGCCAACAGTAGGGGGGGGGGGGGGGGGGGGGAAATCTAAGAAAAGTGAAATGAATAACTTAATCTCTCAGAAAGTCACTCTGAGCAGGAAGCTGACCCTACAATCTTTCCATCAGCTCTTAGGACTGAATATTTTCACAAGAGCATTCTGACATGTTCCTGACATTCTTCCATAAACATATAAACAAAGATAATAAACATTTATTTTTTAGCAATAAAATAGCACTAAAGATATTGAAGATTTCCACATCTGAAATGGTATCTGTGACATACCTGAAAGCTAAAAGGAATCCTCCTCTCAGATTTACATTTTTAACCTACATATATTTCCTGGAACTTTGAAATGCCACACTTGTGCTATTACCATGCATCAAGAGCATTTAGTATGGCACTTTGAAACAAAAATGTTTTTTCACATGTTCTCTACCTACTAAGATGACTATGTATTTCAACGGCAAAGATAAAAAACAAAATAAAGGTAGCAAAGTGTGGCAGTGCACATGTTAACAGTGGCTATTAAATTAATAATAAGTCTAAAATAAAACCTGCACATTATCTACTCACAGAGCTGCATGTGAAAATCTAAGTTGGAATCTCTGAGCCGACCTAAATTAACAGAACATTTAAATTTGGAAAATATGTAAGATAAAAAAAGTCCCTGAAAATCTAAAGATAAATACATACCCCGACATGCAAGAATACAACACGCATTTTCAGAATGAGGTATTTGTATCTCTATGTTCCTTCCCCTTCTCTTCCTCCAAACCAGCCCCTTACAGTTTCTGAAGCTCCAATTGGGAGAACTGATTTGACAGTGTTCCTATGGAAAGCTACACACTGCAGAGAAACCCTGGGATCTGTTCTCACAATCTGCAAAACGAAGCTGTTTACAAATAAAGTTTAAACATTCTCAAGTTTGCTAGACTGGTGACAGCTGACAAAAGAGAGAGAAGAAAAGGGAGGGGAGGAAAAAGGGCCACACCCTTTACAACAAGACTCCCTTTTAAAAAGGTAGTTAACAGTTACTGTCTTTCCTAAGATCTGCTCATTTAGTGACAAACACATTCAAGATGTACTATAACAAAAATTAATTTCCGTGTCTAGTTTTTAGGTGTCTAGTATTTTTAGTTCACAACTTGAATAGGGTCTTAAATAGGGATAACTGTCTTGTATCAGCACAGATTCATTCAGCCAGGACATGACTCCCAATGTTATGACACATTGGGGCCATTCCTAAAACCCCCTACCTTATACAGTAAAAACAACAAAATACAGCAATACAAAAATAACAATATACAGCAAAAATACTTGGTTCTAGCTATGTGCAACACTGAAAAATCAAGTCTCTTTACCGCTTAATCTCTAACACAGAACTTTTTAATAAGGAAATCTTGACAGCAGTAAATTGCAGTTGGTTCCATGATCTAATAGTTAAAATAAAACTTGTTCTGTGGAGATCAGAATTATTAATGTTCTCCTATAGTTTTAAAAGAATATCTCAAACATGGAAAGAGAGATGCCTATGGCTCACCTTAGCAAGAACCTAAAAGCACAAGAGCTAGCATCATCTAACTACTGCAGCCTAACACTACAGTAGTGACAAAGTATTGCAGTCTTTAATGTTCAAAGCCTTAATTCACTAAAACATCTCCAGTGCTTCAAATCAGGTGTTGGAACATGCTGAAACATTTTAAGTGCCTGACCCATAAAGTGCTAAAACCATACTGAACAACTAAGTTTCCCCCAAAATGTACACGTCAGGTGTCAGCTGTGTGACACCAAATTAAGTCCTACATTCTATTAGAATCTCCTCAGAAAAAAAAAAAAAGACATCAAGGGAACAGTAAGAAAGGAATAAGTGTCTCCCACGTAACAGCTTAAATGTTAGTCAGAACTTCACACAGACACTCATGTCTGATCAAAATCCACAACTTACAATCTCTCATGAGGGTAGAAGCATACAGTTCTTTAAGCAAACTGCCTTTACAATCTCTCATGAGGGTAGAAGCATACAGTTCTTTAAGCAAACTGCCTGGCTTGTTTCCTTTTAAAAGTCAGTGAAAAATGAGTAGTCAAGCATAGATCCTATAGAATTAAAGCTTAGCCCAAAGTCAGGTGTTTAAGCTTTCAGGACAGTGCAGCCTGCAGAAACACAGAGCTGAGATTTTAGGCCAAACATGATGCAGCTTAGGGTGTTTCAAGAAAAAAATCACAGACAAGTCGATACAGCATGTGGTCCTTAGAATGGACCTGCCTAAGTGCTAAGATAGTTATTTATATCATCTCTTCAATCCTTCCCAAACTGAAGGGTTTCTTTCCTTCCTTTTAAAAATCCACTTCATAGCAGACCTCAATAGGCTCTTACTGTTGTCTAGGCTTGTAAAAAGAATTCTTTGTTCTCGTCTCTGAGAATTTCTCAATGTCCTCTTCTTCACCAAAATTCCAAGCCGTTTTTTGTCTCTGTGAGCTGTTCAAGGCAAGTAGGTATGTCCTTCTACATGAACTGACTCTTGACCCATTCAAATCGAGAAACAAATGGTAATAAGCTATTCTGCTTACTCTCCCTCCTCAAAAAAAAAAAAAAAAAAAAAAAAAAAATCTATTTCATTGACCTATCTTTGGGTTTCATTTTGTTGTTTGGGGTTTTTTTCTTTCTGACTAGAGGTTCATATTCTCACTAAATACCCAACTATGTATTTCACAATTAAATCATCAGAAAAAAGGTGTAGGAGCTAGACTGTGATGATCAGCAGAAACCCAGAGGTTTGTCATCACTTCCTTGCTTGGAACAACACAGCCACAAATTGTTTGGAAACACACAGTATCAGTATTCAGAATAATCCTCCCTCTACCTGCTAATTGGTTGGATTTATGAAAAAAAAAACAAAATCAAGCCCCCCAAAAAACACCAACGAAAAAATCCACTCACTTTAACATAGATTAGAAACACTGCATTTTCAGTCTTAAGAGCAATTTAGAGGGGGGTTTTGCATCTTGCATTCTCTAAGATGGGATATCCACCCCTTGCAGCATCTGAAATCAAAGCACCACTTTCTCAAAGGTCTTGTAAGGACCTTACTCCTCTTCTGTGCTCCAGACTCCCTGCTGTCTTTATGAGAGATACAGTCCTGAAAGGACAGCTGCAAAGGTGCCCTCAATGTTTTTCGTACATTGAAGGTTACCTTAACTATTTCTGTTAGTGATAGTGCTGGATCATTCTAGAATTTTACAGCCCAATTTGTACTTCAGTGAGAAAAAAAAAGCTAAAAAAGCAATTCTGCTACTAACAGCAACAATCCCAGTGTTTTCAAATGCTGGAAAGAGAACGTAACTTTCAAACTGGAATAAGATCCCTTATACTTCCTGAATATGAGTTAAGAAAATTAGTATGTAGAAAATAAGCCTTATGTTCAGCCAAAAAAGTTGAAGATATCTCACTGAGTAAATTTAGCGTAAGAGTAAGAGATAGCTAATCCCATTTCAGGGTCAGGCCCACTCTCCCACAGCCTGAGAATTGTTACTAGTTACCCACATGATTAAATTTATCCAAACAAGAATCTCACTCCTGTGCAAACAATAAGTACCAGTAGTGTTGTAGATCAATTAGCAAAGTGAAAAACAAAACCAGCCCATGCGTGATAGCTTTAAGAATCCTGTGACAAATATGCATTTCAAGGAGAGCACAAACTTTGGCTTTGTTGACAAACACAAAAAGTAACAGGGAAGACGTATATACATAAGTCAACGCAGAGTTCAGATGGATGTTGTCTGTGGTGCACACCATTCTGTGGGTTTTCCAATGTCCCACACGTCAATTGACAAAATCTTTAATATAATATGATATACACAATAGATCTTTTCAATGTAATGCAAGATAAGCATGTTCTGGTATTGCAGAGAGCAACAACTGATAGAGTAACCTAGTACTTGAGAAGTTCTTGTTAAACCTTTCATTGTCACATCTTCCACTTTATTTCTGTGATGCAGAAAAAGGGGGTTTTCAAGTAATTAAATCTGTCTCACATAACTTTTTTCTTTTAAGAATTTTACTTAAGCTTGAAGCTCATATATATATATATTACATTTATAAGCACTCTAAACTTAGCTTTTGAGCTTTATGTGTTTCCTTTTAATTGTGCAACTAATCATTGCTCTTGCCAATGACATGAAACTTGCACATCCACATGGAGTTACTTTGGGCAGGGAGTATTTAATGCATCTGTCTAGCTTCGGGATCAGCACCCATTCTGTAGTCCAGCATCCCACCAAGAACTTACAGTTTAGCTCAAAAACAGGCTGTCAGAATCATCTAGGACAATGGGGGTTCCACAAGGCAAAGGAATTAACAAAAACCCCAAACAAAACCAGTTATCGTCTTTTTTGTTTAGTACAGTAATTTAGGCCAAGCTGTGAAAAAGATTTAGGGCACCTTAATACTACAAATAGATAAAAACTGAAATCTTGCCATCTCGGCATTGCGTTTGTTGGCTCTAAACCAAGAAATGCTACTGTAGTATAGGACAGGATCAGTCCATGAACAGGTAAGTGAACAAGCCAACAACCCAGTAATTTTCCCCTGAACAGTTTTGTTGGTTTTTGGTTGGTTTGTTGTTTTTTTTTTTAATACTCTGCCAAATTCATTATGTCCTAGAACATGAAGACTGTAAGTCACAAGTTAACTTCAAGACCATACAAAAATTAAAAAAGAAAAAATAAAATAAATCAGTGAAAGCATTGGTTTTTTATATGCAAGTCACATTCTCACCATATTTCTGGGGAAAAAAAGAAGAAAAAAAAACCCTCACACCAAAACCCAAGGAAAACAGTTTTGGGCTTTTCTTTTCCCCCAGCAGGAACATTATCTGGAATGGGGAAAAAAAACCACCTTATAGTTTTCCAGCCAGTAAGAAAACTCAAGAGATGCAGGTGACATCTTCCTAGAGTCCAGCCCAACAAGAAGTTCACCTGCATACACGTAATAAAGCTTCAGTTCTCAGATAAGACAAATTCAATGACAACTTCTGAAATAAGCTGTAAAAATCTAGTTGCGACCCAAATTAAATAGACTTAGAACCCAATCAAATTCACCAGCAGATGGGTTAAACCAAGACAAAACCAAGTTAACTGGTTAAGGGAGTTTCTCTGGTCTATCTCTTAGAATCATAGAGTCATTCAGGTTGGAAAAGACTCTTGGGACCATCGAGTCCAACCATCAGCCCTACTCTACAAAGTTTCCCCCTACACCATATCCCCCAACATCTCATCCAAACGACTCTTAAACACATCCAGGGATGGGGACTCTACCACCTCTCTGGGCAGCCTATTCCACCGTCTGACCACTCTTTCTGTGAAAATTTTTTTCCTAATGTCCAGTCTAAACCTCCCCTGTTGCAGTTTAAAGCCGTTCCCCCTTGTTCTGTCACTAGTCACCTGTGAGAAGAGACCAGCACCAACCTCTCTACAATGTCCTTTCAGGTAGCTGTAGAGAGTGATGACGTTTCCCTTCAGCCTTCTCCTCCTCAAACTGAACAGTCCCAGCTCCTTCAATCACTCCTCACAGGATTTGTTCCCCAGGCCCTTCACCAGCTTCGTTGCCCTCCTCTGCACTCACTCCAGCACCTTGATATCTCTCTCATATTGAGGTGCCCAAAACTGGACACAATACTCCAGGTGTGGCCTCACCAGTGCAGAGTACAGGGGGACTATCACCTCCCTACTTTTGCTGGTCACACTATTCCTAATACAAGCCAAGATGCCGTTGGCTTTCTTGGCCACCTGGGCACACTGCTGGCTCATGTTCAGCTGCTTGTCAATGAGAACCCCCAGATCCTTCTCTTCCAGACAGCTCTCCAGCCACACCTCCCCAAGCCTGTAGCCATGCATGGGGTGGTTGTGGCCCAAGTGCAGGACCTGGCACTGGGCCTCGTTGAAGCCCATCCCGTTAACGTTGGCCCACCGATCCAATCTATCCAAGTCTCTCTGTAGAGCCTCTCTGTCCTCATGCAGATCGACACTCCCACTTAAATCGGTGTCATCTGCAAATTTACTGATGAGGCACTCTATGTCCTTATCAAGATCATCAATGAAGATGTTGAACAGAAATGGTCCCAACACCGAGCCCTGAGGAACCCCACTTGTGATCGGCCGCCAGCTGGATTCAGCTCCATCGACCACCACTCTCTGGGACCGTCCAGCCAGCCAGTGCTTGACCCAGCAGACCATGTCTTCTCTACACATAAGTTAGTACCATGGTGCACACAATTGATGCAGCTCCCACCTGCACGCTGGAGGCACACGGGGCCAAGTCTGGGTGTGCACCATCACCTCCTTCATTTAAAAGAAAAGGAGGCATTCAGGCACAAAAAGAGGTGATGCATGCTCCAATGGCTCTACCAGCCTGAACTATGAATACTGTCCAGTGTACCTGGTCAGTGCAAACAGTTACTAAAGATGAACCCACACAGAACTTTTTTCCTCAAGAAACCAATCTTTGCTCAGGCAAGTAAAAAATACAGCAGAATCTATGATCAAGTGCAACCCCTAAGATTTGGGATTTGATACTAGGGGCTATAGCAGTAGCACATAACACAAGTATATGATAGTTCATTTATTAGACCACTGATCTCAAACTTTGAGCTAACTAACCTTATCAACCTTAAAGACTTCTTATGGGCCACAAAACTTCATAATATGAATATCTAAAACTGAATGTTTTTTTTTTTCTCCTTTCCATGGATCACAGCCTTGAAATTCCAGTATTCAGAAGTCTCTCTATCAAAACAAGTCCTTTTGTAAAGTACAAATATGTTAATACACAAATCCAAGTGGGTTTCCAATCTTGCCTGGATTATCAAGTTTTTGGGAGGCAAGAGTCAGAAAGCTGATTGCTCAGAAACATTAAGGATCTGAACAATCAGACTAGGAATGACTTGAAAGACCTGAAATAACCACACTATCTGAGAACATGCTTTATTCTTCTACTGTGCACAGGAACACAAAGCATTGAAAATGCACATAATCATCACCAGCATTAGTCATCGATGCAGAACAGAAAGCTTATTTTACGTGACAGAAACAATCCTCACAAAAGGTTCTTCCAAGGGTTGGAAGAAGAACACTATAGCTTCAATGTAAAAGCATCCCTCCTGAACAGTGTACCAGGCACCTTAAAGCTTGCGTTCTTTCCAGACTGAGGCACTAGCACTCACATGACTCAATCCCAGTAAAAATGAGGTCTGCTTCTGTGAAGTCACTCAAGCATCACAGTACAAAATGCAAAAAAAACTCCAAAAAAGCACAAGCTTTCATGTGTTCCCAAATTATATACACTGTCAAATGCATAGAATATAGTTTACCTGCATATTTTGTGGTGTTTGATTCATCCATGGACCAGAAGCAGTGATCAAAGGCAAACACCTGTAGAAGCACATAAAAAGACAAATTAGGAACTCTGGCTACAAGACATTTTTCTTAAAGCAGTACAAATCCATGACTTCAATTGCAGTTAGGCTCTGCTGTTTCTATGGATCCTAAATCAGAACTGTAAAAAGGCTTCATCAGCAGGAACACTTTTAGGAAGTCTTGAGAGTTGCAGAACTGCAATACTTTTCTATCTGTATTACACACAATACAAAATACTGCTTACTGTATCCTTTAACACAGACTTCAAAACACAGACAAAACCTAGTAATTAGCTCCACTCTTCTCCAGGCACTAATGCTGACAAAAGTTTCTGCCAACAGTAATGAAATAGCACCAAAGGGACTCAATATACAGAACTTGGCAAGATGATTTTTTAGCAGTCATCAGTCACACAAGACACACAAAAGTTTTACCACGGGTTGGACTTCTAATGCTCAAAGAGCATTACAAGCCTTAAGGAGAGCAAGTAAGTAGTATCAGATTACCTGCCTAAACTAAGAGTACAGAACTGGATCTCTGTAGAGGAAGCTCAAAAACTACAAATAGAAAATGTAGCTCTACTCGACAAACAAGCTATCAGACCCTGCTCTAATGAAAAGACTTAATAAACGCCTCAGTCAAGAGTTCCAGCTGGGTAGAAATTGAATGAGATTCAATATTGTTCTCAGTGGTCTTGTAGACCTGTAACAGTGTCCTGCAAAAGCACCTAACACAATGGGCTTTGAGTCAAGTTACTTTTTCTGCACATCTGAGAACATCGTGGTATAGACATTTAACACTGTTGACAACTTTATATTGCCACAAACACACCTTAACCTGCAGTTTGTCTTCCACATTTTACCATGGTAAACTGACCGTGGATGAGTTAATTACATAGATTCTATTTATTTTTTTCTTTTGGGGTCCCAAGAGGTGGGGGAGGCGGAAAGCCAAAACAGCCTTCTTTATTAAAACTTTGCCTGGGCCATGATTTTCTTTGCCTAGTCTTCCAACACCTGATCTCCTTAGTGAGACAAACCATGCAGGTCAATGTAGAGCAAGATCCACAGGCTCTATTAGAAGAAATGCTGAACTCCCTCTGAGACAAACCCTGAAGTGAGGAAGATGACAGAACATTTTGTTTTGGCTTTTCGGGATGTGGAACATCTTAGATTCCCTGTTATTGCAGAATTAACATGCAAGCTAATCTACGAATACATTGTAACCTAACTCTTCCTAAAATGTCTGGTGCTGCAAATATTGCAGAAGGATAAAACCAGGTAGCCCAGTAACCTCACTTCCTTCTCTTTCCCCCAGCTTAATGCAAACACATCAAAAGGCCTGAGAGAAGACTGGAATACCCTTAAAACAGGCAGGCAAACATTTAAAAATTACTTTGATAGGTGATGACAAAAGAGCAACCCTGAACATTCCCAACAACAAATAAACCCCATAATAATAATAATAATAGTAATAATAATAATAATAATAATATAGCAGGGAGGTCTGAGTCACTGCAGCACAAATAGAAAGACACAACTTAATGAATCAGGACATTCTCTCATGTAACTGAGTCAAAGACGTGTTTTTTCCACTGAATTGCAAACAAAATACAGCAGTTACTTCATCTTATCTTCAGACCTCCACATTTAAGGGGCATTTAAAATTATTTTTGTGCATTTGTTCATTGTCTTCAAATCTAAGCATAAAGAACTCTCTGTCATCATTAAGAATGCTCTAACCCTTCTCCTAACTTTTACAGCCCAAGAACTACTGTTTCTCTTCTCATATTTCACTTCTACAGAAATTTTCCTCATGGGACTTGATAACAATACCTAATCTCTTGATGATCAAGCAGCGAACAGTTCAATTACAAAAAAAAAAAAACCAACCACCAAACAATTGTAAGGATCCAAATCTACCAGACGCCCATTCTTCCCCCTTGAAATTGTTATCTGCAGTGGATCACATAGCCCAGGTAAAAAGGTTACCCAGCTACACAAGCTCACGTGTAATGACTTAAATGTCAAATACGGCAGTACCACAGGCCAGTTTAATCTACTGTTCTATACATTTTCCCCTTGGTTAACATGGAAAATCGTGACAGGATTATTCAGTGACTCCTAATTTAAACACTGATCTTGCAAAGAGACTTTAAAAACTGGAATATGTACTTGCAGTCAAGTGTTTCTTGTAGAAAAGCAGTTTTTATTTGGATTTTTTTATAAGGTAAAAAATTGGTCAAATTGATTTTTAAAAGTTAAAAAAATATTATGCAATAGGAAGAGAAAAATTCTGTCTCAAGATAAAACAAATGTAAATACAGCAATTTAGTATGTTTTCATACTAAACATAAAAAGCCAGGACATCAACTTAAGTCTATTTATAAAATCTGTTCTGGAAAATTGCCAGATCAACTAACAAGATTACTCAAAAAAGTGTCAGACAAAAAAGTGGAAATTGCTGGGGCCTGTGCTATCTGCAAAACACGGAGAGCAGCTGCATAAAACTCCCTTCTTCATTAAAACAGGCAGGCAAACATTTAAAAATTACTTTGATAGGTGATGACAAAAAAGCAACCCTGAACATTCCCAACAACAATTTAAGGAAGCACTTAACCAAAGCAATTTTCAGGACAACTCAGACCTTTGGGAAAACAGATTCCAAATGCAAAAATTATCAGTGTAAGAAATGAAGCGTACAAGAGCAAGAAACTTGGTCCCAATCAGTGAGGTCTTCTGCACGTACACAACGAAGGCATTTTATGGGAAATGCCTGTAGGATAGCATCCCATCTGAAGAGTGACCCTTTTGAACATCTTTTCTGTATGAAGATGATTTGCTAGTTTTATACTTTCCTGACCTCCAGTGCAGGAACAGCAGGACATGTAGTCCAAGAGCAGCATGTAAGCATACTTGGGGTCAAGATACAGAACCTGTGCTATGAGGAAGAAGAAAAAAACCCTTAAAGTCTCATCCAAGGTGCTCCCTTCCTTCTCCCATCTTCACTGATTATTATTACTTGAAAACAAAAATGGTGGGTATCAGTTTTTTCTTTTGATAGGAGTATGCAGAATAACTTTAATTTTTTCTCCCCAAGATCCATTTCCCTGAAGAAGGTATTAAAGTCCCTGTCAATATGACTATCAAAGCTATCAGAAAGTTCTGTTAATGCTGAAGTCTCAAACTCAATTGTCAGTACTCAAACTGGGCATTACTGGACACTGACAATAAGTTTTTCGCTGTCTGAAGAAAAGAAAAATCTTTATAACAAAACTCTATCAACCAACTATATCAAAACTACTATTGAAACATTTGAACAGAGGTATCTGTGACACACAAACAGAACTTCTAAAACTTCAAGTACCCTTTGTGAATTAGTTTTTAACTACATTTTTGGAAAACCTATTCCATTTATGTGTTTCAACATTAAACAGAAAATAATTGCTTTTCTTTTGAAACTCAAAAGTTTAAAATTGCTACCTATATCTCCACTAAGATTTCCTGAACTTTCAGTTATTCTTTTAGGCATTTGGATGAGTATTTCTGCTTTTCTAGTGCTCTGATGTCAACTCCATAGCCACTGTACCAGGAAGCTTAACGTATTTTCAGAAGGTAAGCAAAATGGGAGAACCATGAAAGACAGGTATACACCTACTTCAAGTGTCTGCACATGCTGGCATCCAACCACAAGCAGACGTAATTTCATACAGGTGTTGGCCAGTTCTCACAACCAGACCAAAATTATTCTGGGCTTTTAAATTACAGAGAGAACTAACAAACAAGCCTCAAAATTTTCTTATTTTTGCAAGATTCTATACCTCATATTTCATCGTAGGATCGAAAAGAGAAAGCTAGATAAAAGGAAGCTGCCAAGAACCTGCCACACTAGGATAGTAGCTTCTAAACCAAACACTTTGAGTGGAGCTAAGGGACCAAGAGGGTGGCTTTTTCCCAGCTCTATTATTCCAGTGTTTTTCACTGGAAAATTAATTTTCCAGTATTTTCAGCCTGAGTGGTATGACAGTTGTAAAAAAGCTTGGACATCACATTTTGGACATCTAGAAACAGCCAAGTAACAGACAGAACTACAAGCAATAGAACATGACTCACCAGGACAGATCTTGCACAATCGGAAGTTCATAGTAAAAATAAGTGTATGAGCTTGAGTACGTATACTTTGTACATTCATTGTAAGAATTCTAACTCTCATAAAAATGGAAAGTTATCAGAAGGAACTAGCCAGGAAGCATGAGATCCTGCTTCTACTGCATCCAGAGTCATCATGAATGTGCACGTTACCCTAGGTAATAGCTACATAGGCCATTTCTAGGTTAGAGAGAATGATACTGGGAGTGTTAATAACGATTAGAAATTAAACAAAAGACTTGTTCTGGTAACCACAAAGTTTAAGTAAAGAAAACATATGGGGCTTTGACTCAGTTTTCTTCAGCAAACAGCTCCAGCAGTTTAAGACAGATGTTGATTATTGTTTTGCTAAGGAGGCAACTATAAGTTATGGCTTCCACAGCAAGTCCATGCATCCACCACATCAGTAAAAAATCTGGGGTTTTGTCTGGATTTTACCTGTACTCGTGGTTTAAAATGAGATTGCAGATTTTAAAATAGAAGAGCCGTTGTGCTTGACTGCTACACAGGAGTAACTTCTCACAGGATCAGAAAAGACAGCCAAGGGGCATTCATATTTTAAATATCCAAAATAGTATTCTGCAGAACTCATTTTTATTAAAGCCCCTGATCAATGGCTTGAAGAATTAATAATTTTAAGGGTTTATGCACATGAGTATACTTATGTGAACTACTTACAGGTAATAAGTACCATATCCAATATTAACTGCTTGCCAGATTATGCCAAATGACATAATTAGTTTAAAAAGGAGTCTAATTTCACATACATTATTAGCTGTTTTGAAGCCTGATCCTCCGTATACACTAGGCAGAGTCTGGGGCTTCCAGCATTTAGCAATGCATTATCCAAAGTGACCATAATCACTAACATACTGGCTATGTAGCTACAGAATGTAGTAAATGCATAGCTAAATTTAATAGCCATTTCCATCTGACCAATAAATGGGAAATGAATCATTTTGTTTTTACAGAAAAAAAGCTATGCTGAACAGGTGCAGATATCACTCATATGAATCTCAATGAAGCAGTCAGTCTGACATACCTAGGGTAACTTACAGGGCTGCCTGATTGCTAAGAAGAAAAGCAAGGGAGAACTGAGGAAAGGAAATTTTCATTCACAAGGCAGCTGTTCCTACATCCCTATTACAACTGCTGATGCAGATAAGTGATGAAGGAGATACATTAGAAAATAGCAAACAAAGCCTACACCAGTAAGTTTAATGTAAATGGCAGCCATTTAAGAACTGACAACACAAAGTTGGTCACTGTATGACAAACACAAGATCTACTACAGGCTTAAATAAGTAGAGACAGAAAATCTGAATGTGGGCTAGGGCACAGCTCACAAATCTCAGCTCAGAACAGCTGTTTTACCTTTGTCACAAAATTACACCAGAAGCCCAAGATTAGTAATATGCTTAACATGGTAGATGTTTGTAGAAATAGTAAAACACCCTAATATCCTTATGTAACTTTTTCTACCACAGCTTCTGAGCTACCAAGTTGAACTGGGATCACAGTTCATCCACAGCTGACAACAAACTAGCTTGTTAAACATCAAGAAATTTCCACTATTTATGAAATTTAACTTGGAAAAAAACTCCTCATTTGAAGATCAACTACATACAGTACCCTAAAAACTGTATAAATCATGAAAGATCCAAATTTCATATCACATCTTTACAAACTCACCATCAGTGGAAACAGGCTTTGTAAAAGCCTTCTGACTCAAACTGATAAACATTTCACAAACATCGTAAGTTTTGGCACTATAAAGTTTAAGGATGTTAATGACATCTAATTATACCTAACAATAACGTGGCATATATGCATAAGCGTGCAGCTGTTATGTTTTTGTCAAAGAAATGCGAGGCAATAACTAAGTTCTTGCATAATGTTAAGAATAACTTAATCTGCCTGTAATGGAAATGAATGATGTACTACAAAAAATGAAAGCTCTTCTAAAAATGCTTTTGTGAAATTTCACCAACAGAAAGGAGGCAGCTTTTGGCTTTTTAACATTTTTTTAACAATGATCAAACTCTTTTGTATTAGATATATTAACTGGGATTGAAATAACAACTTTATTAAATGCTTTCAAAAAATTGGGTCCATCTTAAGAAATCCAAACATTCGGGAGGAAAAATAAATCAGTACAGCATACCATTTTAAACTCGTATCTGTGTTATTCATTTTCACCTGCTGTGACTTTAAATTACATATTTTTGTTTGTTTTTTCAAATATGATTATCTCGATTCATGTTAAAACAGTTTGTTCAATTCTTTCCTGCCTATTTGGAATAATACTGAGAAGTTGTTTTCTTCTGACACTTAAATTAATCAAAACAATAGATGTTTAAATTTTATATATATGCACACATATATAATATAGATGTCTGAACCATAAACTACATCGATATCCACATAAAACAGATACAGATCAATATCCATCCGAACTTCTATTCCCAGAAGGCCTACAGAATGCTCTACTACACCTGCAGAAGTCACATCAGACTTGCATAGTGTTTCTTGAAGATCTGCATATCAAAGAGAATGTAAAATAGAACCTCATTCAGAGCTAACTACAGCTTTCTGATGTAAAAAAGTACCAGCCAACAGAAAGAATAAAATTATCACTAAATTGCTGAAAAAAAATATCAACAGCATTTTTCATGTGCTGACAAGATGATGTAGTTCACACAGTCCTTTTACCCTATTGTTGCTTCCAGCCCTGTACCAATACTGTATATGTTATCCCAGTAAGTACGTAACACTCATTCTCGCTCCTTTCCCGTGCATTACAAACACCACAGAGAATCTTTTCTAGGCAAAGTCCAGTGCAATTTGGCCAATTATACATGAATTATTAATTCCTGAATACCATTAAATTACAAACAAGACTGGGGTTTTTTTCTCACCTCTTAAAAACAGTAACTTTTATGTAGAATTATGTGCAATTAAATGTTTTACACACAATACTTACTTATTCTTTCAAATGTTTTTATGAATGCATTAAAATCATGGCTTGTCCTGGTCACAGCTTTAAGAAGTCACGTGGCTTGCCTGCATGTCAGTTGGACTGAAATGTATTCCTCTGGAATTATAAAGTCTTTAACTTATGAGGAACAGATTTTTCTAAAAACGTGTTTTCCTTTATCAAAGCTGTACTGATCACATAGTACTGCAACATGCCCAACACTTCTGCATTGCTCAACATTTCCGAGCGGGTACAAATGCAAAAAGAGAAAAAAGACTTACCTTAGGTGGCTTTCTAGATGATTGCCAAAAAAATCCCCATCAGCAACAATGATGAGCAGTACGAATACACCATTCATATACAGGGAAGGAAGCAAAGAAAAAGAAAAGAAACAAAGTCAGTGTACATCATTACTATAATCTGAATTTATTTGTAATCCACAATGTATTTAAGAATAATAGGATCACAAGATATTTATATGATACTCCACAGATTTTAAACCAGTAATTACTTAATTACTAATACAGCCCCATATTAAAAAGGAAAATGTCTGATTCTTTATAGGTATAAAAATCTAACATCACTGAGTTCCAGAAGGAAGAGAAGCATCCGTTTTGTCATGATAGTCAAAACACAGCCCATCTTTTGTGGCAAACAGACTGAGCCTGCAAACTGGCAGACCAAGGTGCCACGATGAAGCCCTACTGACTTCAGCAGTGCTACACATGCAAGACCAAGCTAAGAGTCAAACAAATGTTTCTTGGAGACATTACAGAAGTGTGAAGAAAAACAAACCTGTGTCTCCCTTAGGTACTGAAAGCCTACACAGAACATAGGAAGCCAACACAAAACTCCAACCAGTGCTGTCAGAAATAGAACAGAGATGACAAACCCCCAAACTAAAGACACCAGCTGAGAGTACTTCGACTTGTCCTTAAATGCTCTTATGCTTATGCTGGCAGCCATATGGCCACATAGTAAATTAAATCAGTTTGGGGTTTTTTGGTGGGATTGGTTCCAAGGGAGATCTCTGACCTGTCTCACTGTGCAGCCCTGTGCTCACTAATGCAAATGCAAGAGAGGAGGTGAAAATACGGTGCAGAACTAGACTGACTTAGAACATTCATGAAAACGACAGCCTTAGGCATAAATTATGTACTGAAATAAGCCTGAAGTGATATACAGTAGAAATTTCCACTTGCTCTTCATATCAGGAAAAGCAGCATAAAAAAATGTGGATGAAGAGGAAAAAGACAACCAGAATAGGCTAGATACAAAACAGCACAAGCAGATCATGTAGTAAGGTTTATAAAGCAAGGATATTGATGAAAGGTCTCTACCCAGCAACAGACACACTACACAAAATTCAAAGATACCAAGAGGCTGCAGTCTCAGTGCAGAAACACACAGGACCAAGCCATGCTTTCACGCTACACATGCTAACTCCACCAAGTTGCAGGGTGGGGGGCAGAGGATAACACTGAGCAGTTCTCTTAGCAGCCCACAGTACAACGACTCAGCAAAAAAAGCTGAAGAGACACAAATCCACAAACACATCTTACACAATCTTTTCTGCCTACTCTCAGCTCGTACCTTAGATGACATGCCTGCCTAAACCAGAAATTACATAGCTGGTACACAGTACTGGTATAATGCAAACACACATTGCCTCTGAGCCAAACCAGTCATTGCAGCTTTACCCTTTCATTAACAGTGGCTACACAGGTTCAGTTCGTAGCTAGCTCATGTCCAGGTGGCTCAGAACTTGTGCAGAATACCTTCTTATCTAACTGAAAAATACATTGTAGCTGAATATTTTTCACTTTAATCAATTTTGAGATGTGATCAAAGTCCAATATTATCAGCTTGTCTAGCCAGAGTCCCAACACCAGCTCTAAACTTCCAATTCCTACTTGGAAGAGAAATTCCTATTGAAGAAAGTCAAGCAAGGTTTTTTGGAAAGCTTTTAAATACACTCCTATCTTGAGAAATAATTCCAGAATACATTAGCTTTACTAGGGAATTCCTGATAGAGTGTTATTCAGGTTCAGCAGCAATCCTAAACAGTTTAATTGAAGTGAAAACCAACAGAAAGTGTATCAACTTGTTGTTTCTTTCTGAGATCATTCTTATAACCCTCAACTAGAAAAGGTACAGAACATCACTGAAGTAAACAAATGGTTTAACACATTTTTTAAGATACTTACTTAAGCAATGTAAGCTACTACCTTTTAGGAAGTTTCCTCTTATTTTCCTCCAATGCCCATTTTAAGAAAAACATAATAGTGACTTTTTAAAACACTGGTGGACAGCAGAGTTTCCCAGTTGGAAGCAAGATGTTCATCACATCCCCTGGATTTCAAAGCACAAGGAGCTGCAGCTTCATACCATATGTCACATCCTACTGCTCCAAACTCTTTGGCTATTAAGACCAAACTAGCAACTCCACAAGTCACCTGCTAGCATCATCAACACCAATATGATCAAAGGCCTCTGGAATAAGTCAGCTATATTGGCTCACAGGTTATATTTTTTTTAAGCTAGCTGGAATTTCCAAATAATCAACTCACTGTAACCATTATCCTGGCAGTGATTCAGATGGAGACACTCTGAAATACCTTCTTCAATCAAAGGACTAGGGCTAATAAAGAAGTGCTTACAGTTTACCAGAAATCACATCTATAGCAGCTTAAAGATGTGCTATAAAACAGGCATTACCATCTATCCATTTTCACGTACGTTTTTTTTGGGTTGGTTGGGTTTTTTTGTTTTTTGGGGTTTTTTTTTTGTTTTGTTTTGGTTTTTTTTTTAATGTGCTTGATGGTTTCTTTCTTTTCCCAGAAACGGGCAGATTTCAGCTTCATAAATAATTGAATTTCTCCCAATTTTTACCAAACACTAACAATGCAAATGTGGTGACTCAGCATCACAGCTGGGACTGGAGGGAGGGATGGACAACAGATCACAGAGATACAACAATTAGAATTCTTATTTCCCAGAATTTTAAATTCCATGTCTAATCATTCATGGTGTCAATGACAGTGTGCAGGTATACCTACTGAATGACAACAAAACCTCCTCTAAAGCAGACAGCTAGTATGCTTCAGGATATTATCAGTTACCTAACCCTCTAAGGCGTCTGCACAACAGCACATTTTGGTATAACCTGAACCTGACAAAGGGCATCTTCCACCTGCACACTCAAACAGAAGACTGACTCTTCTCGCATGCCTAGAACTCAAAACCAAAGTAAATACTACTAATGTGAGAAAAATACTCTCACAGGTCAGAGGAAAAGTATGACTTTCTATAACCACAAAGCCCACTGAGCCTCTGAACTTCCTCCTGCCTTAAGCCATATGTCTGCTGAGGGTAACTACTCAGACTTTATCTTTCACAACAGTACTAAGCCTCTCCTGTCCTGCTTGGATAACACACATCAAGATCCCAGAGTGCATAGCTACCTCAATTTTTTATCCAAATGAAGAAATCAAATTCTAGAGAGCTTCATCTTCCTGACTGCATCCACATTAGTGACCTTTGCTATTAGTTTAACAGCAGCAAAGGTTGTTTCTTTAATTACGTACATTTCACAGGAGTCTCCCTTTTTCATGTAACAAGCTGATATAAGATGGTATTACATATTCTGACCAGAAAACTAGTCCCATGCAATATGAAGCAACAGAAGACTCTCTTGCACTATGAGCATCCAGAAGTACACAATACCACCATGATACCAACATCTTAAAGACTTAATAATTTTCAGAACTACACCTGGGGTTTTTTGTCCCTTAGAAAGTGTTGTCAGCATTCCCAACCAAATGTCATTTCTACCAGAAGAAAAAACTTGAAAGAATTAGGGTTTCTCCCCATTCCATATAATGGGGGTTCATCACCCCACCCACTCCCAGTCAAGAACATCACTTTCAGAAGAGACAAGGTTATGTTTAAAAACAAGAATGTAGGTGTAAAACCAGGTACTCCCCAACAAAGGAGACAGAAGAACAAGACATCTTTGAAAAACAGGTCTTAGATTCTTTGGAACAACATCCATACAGCCCACTTCATCTCCAATTCAGCTGTGCTAAGAAGCCAAGTAGGTCACCAATTTACTATAATTGTTTCAAATTTTGGAAAGCATTTGGTGGATTCTTTTCCCTTCTCATAATTAGTTAATGAAAACAAAGCAATCATAACCAGCTATGTTAAGTAACCACACATGGTATCTATAGCAGATGATGAATGAACTACAGGGTTTTGCAGCTTGCTTTTCTAAGCTGACTACACCAGAAATCATCATCTAAGACACTGAATTGTGAAATATCTTTTTGCTCTCATCACACGTGCAACCACAGCAAATTCATGGTACTCACTGTTTTCCCAAAAACATACTTAAGTCTTTACATGTTCTGTCTACATAGTCATTGATGTACTCCTCAGGATCACTGGTCAAAAGAAATATTACAAGCAACTACTACTATGTAGAAAAGGGAGAAAAGTCTTCAGGTTTTTATATGATGAATTGAAAAAACAGTCTTCCTTCCTCTGTAAGCATAAAGATGCGCAAACTGAAAAGATCATCCTGATAGATAAAAATAGTGTTTTTTACATTCCACTGCTCCAGCAATCTCTGGAATCTAAAAACCAGCTGTTCAAAACAAGTACTATAGTATTTTTCAGTGGTTTTTAATTTTGCTTTGTTTTTTAAATCAGCCTGCCTTACAACTCAGGCTAAGAATATGATCAGAAGTGTGTTTGCCTCACTCAAAGGCAGAGTGCAAGTGAACAAACCAGTAGTGGGAACATCGTAATGACTGCACCTTGCTTTACTGGATCCAAGTAACTGTATTGTTTGTTTATCCATGTATATAAGGCTTTCAGAGTGGCTACAGCAGAGATAGCAGACATTCGGCACTCTTTAACTGTGAACAACATAAATTATGTAGAAGCAAAGAGATGATGTTTCTCCTATCTTTCACAGTAAGATCACGCAGCTCTAGGACCCTTCGTTGTCTCATGGTTTATCACTAAGCTGTTACTTGCAGGCTTGATACCAAGCATCTTAAAAAGCATGCCTATATATTATTGATGGATACTGTACTAAATAGAAACACCTATCTAGAAAAAGATCGCAATCTGTCACAGTAACAGTTTCAGATGATCATGTACTGCAAGCTACTGGCAGTACACCATTTTTTCTACAAAGAACACAGACAAAGGACATTTATTTGCCTATTTTCCCCTTCTGTCTTCTAAATGCAGAAGATCAAAGGAAATGGCAGGGGCAGTGCCCTTAAAGGGAACATCATCCCACCTTTGTGCTTGGCTGGGGCACCTCCTGTAGAGCTGACTAATGAAGTTGGCATCACAATTCGATATTAGGATTCCTGGAAGAGTTACTTTACGTAATGTATGAACACACATACATAATCAAATATAATTTGTTATTTTATATTCCTTCATAAGGTGGGCAGCACGTGTTCTGTATCAGTTTAATCCTCCTACCCAGAAAAAGTCAAAAAAGACAAAATAATCCTCTGAAGAGCAGCAAAAGAAAAACATTTTAACAAGTAAAGCTGTTTGAGGAAGTGCCTGCATAATAAGGTAGTAGCTGATCATAATCAGAAACACTGCCAGAAACAGATGCATACTCTAAAAATACACTGCTCTCACACTTCATAGGTATCAAGAAGCTGTGTTATTCAATGCAAACCTGCTACATGCAAAGAATGAAAAAAGTCAGACACTGAAATCAGAATGACAAATACTGCAGTTCAAGTTAAACAAAACAGACATTACAGCAGTAGAATGACTTCCGTGACACAAAAGAAACCTAGAAAATGCCTGGATATTTCGCCATAATGGGGTTACACTCCAAGAACTTATTAAGCTCATTAAAATACATGAAAAGCATTATATTCTGAAATGTACAGGATGGAAAATAAAGTGACAACTGCTCTGGAACACCATTAGTCCCTACGTTACCTTCACGCCAAAATTCTGACTATTTTTACCGCCCAAGGCATTATCATTCCAATACTAGCAATCTGGTGATGTGAGTTCAAGTGGTTTTAATCTTTAAACAGAAGCCTTGGTGTTCATGTAAAAACTTCTGACAGCCTGAAAAAGGGCTGATACCTGTCCTACATGCAACAGCATGCCACTCTGCAGCTTAGGATCAGTCATCAGCCATAAGCAGGAAGAGTCACCTATCATTTTGCTAGCAAGTTCACAAAAAAATTATCCCATTTCAGTTAATTTGCCCCATTTTACTGAAAAGACAAAAACTCACTAAAACTGTCATTCTGGTCTGTGATAAAAAAGTTCTAACTCAATCGTGACCACTGAGACCCTGTCCAGAACCCACCACATTAAAAACTATGGGAAAATAGATTATTTAATGATACTCATTCAAAACTTATCCAAGACTCTAGTTATTGTAACGAAGACCTACTAGACCTATTAGAAGTACAGCATAACCACAATCACAAGTATATTAAGCTTGTTCTTATTAACATCCAGCTAGCCTCGTAACAAGAAAGCCAAGAAATCCAAGTCCACCTAATGATTCCTACTAACAGTAGTTACACTACCAAGTAGTAGTCCTGATCCTTTTAAAACTGATTCTTTTTCCCTCCTTTTCAATAAAACTGAATGCAGAAGAATCTAAATGAGGAGATTTTTACTAACTAATCAGGTTTTAACTAACTAATCATGATGAGGAAAAGAAGGAGGGGAAAAAGAATCATGTCTCAGAACCCAAGATCTACTGGCTTTTAAGACTAGTCTCAAATGACAGATGCAACGAAACTGCTATCGGGGCAAACATACTATAATTTTGAAAAGTACATGGCAACACATTCTAGACGTGTTAATAAAATTACTGTGGCATTTATAAGGCACCCATTGTTTTTATTCTGTTGCATTTATTCCTAGTGCTCTTGAGGAGAAAAATACCCCAAGTCATTTCAACTCTGTGCACAAACGCTACTGAGACTCTCACACCCAACCAACCAGTCACTTGGGTTAGCAATCCCAGCTATTAACTACCTCATACATCTCCAACGTCAATGGAAAGCGTTCCCTTTCAATGCCACTGCTCCTTAGAAATTCCTTCAGAAATGCTACTTGTAGGAACCATCAAAACACTATGTTGCCATGAAGATACATCTCCTGTGCAGGTAGTCCTCAAAGCTATTTGAAAAATATACTGCTATTTTATCACTACATGTGGTATTTATTGCAAAACAGATCACCTCCAGAAACATGTGAAGGAAATTTGATAAGCAACACTGCATTTCATAAATTAAGTTTGACTTCATTAGGTTTGCCTGTTCAGAACTCAAGCATCACAATTTGCTACAAAGATATAAACAGCGATTAGCAGCTTCATTGATGAGGATCAAGACAGATCTCTAGTCAGTGGAAAGATTTGGTCCTGGAAAGAACTAAACCACAGGTGTTAACTGAGTAACTGGATCTGAACCTTGGTTTTAACACTTTACTTTCCTTAGTAAATGGAAAACAAAAATCACTCTTTTTCCTGGGAGGTAAGCATATTCTTTCTTATACAATCAGGACAAGGATGTAATTAAGAAGTTTCTGACGATATGTGTGCAACAGTTCCTGACCATGTGTATCAGGCTGGACAACAGATAAGAACCCTGAAGTCTCACTGTCACATTCCTTTACTACAATGGGGAAAATTATCATTCAAATTTCATCTTCTTTATGTTACTAATAAGATTTCAAGAGAGGTGCTAACTGGGCTTGACTCTTGATCCTTTCACACAGCTCTGCAAATGTATGTTAGCATTTTTTAAATGTAACTGTAGTACGAAAGAGTTGTCTGAGACTCATCAAAATTCATAAATTATTATTTTCATTTCATCCAGCATGTGTTTTTAGTGACATTAATATTAAATGAACTTATCAGAAAGAAAATACTGTTTATTAAAACTTTCCCCAGGTTTGATGACAACACATACTATTAGCATAGCAATTTCCATCACTACACTAAAAAGATTTTGCAGAAGAAAGTCTATCTCAGCTGGCTACAACACCAGCTGTTTTGGTGACTTCGAAATTACATTATTTGCTTTAACAGATGGCATTAACAACTGCTACCATTTGCCAGAAAGTGGACACAATGCACAGAAAGATGATGATTCATGGGATAAAAAAGGTTTACTGCGTGGAACAATATATCAAGAATGTAAACTCAAATCAACTCTACATAAATAGACAAAGTTAATAACATCTCCTGAGTTGTTGCAGGACTAACACCTGGAAGTACTGAGGAGACTTTATTCTTGTGTAGCACTCAAACAAGTGAGATCTCTAAATAACTCTCTTCACTGATCTCTACAAAGCTTAGGCAGTAACCTTAGTTAGCTCTAATAACCTAGTGTGCCATGAAATGAACCACAAAAGTTGTCTGAAGGCTAGAAAGTGTCTTCACAGTATGTGCTCCAAGTTTATCAGTCAGCTGCCAAGGCAGCTAACAATCTTCACAAAGAGAAGACATCAAGCACTAAGTTACTGAACCTAGCAGGGAAAGGCAAAATCTGAACTCATTTCTAGGATCTGAGAATAGGTAATTTCCAGCAGAGTGGCAACCGCAATGGCACTCACAGATTTTCCATCTGAGGGCTTCAGTCAGAGGTTAAATCCCTTTCTGGAGGGCACCAGAGGTAAATGAGTTACTGAACTCCTTGTCAGAGAACACATCCTATACGACAGGGGAGCCGGGACCAACAAAATTTAACAGGCTCCCCCTTCCCAAAGTGAGACATGAATTTGTGACAATTTGAACCACCATTATGTTATTTTAAGCCACAAACATTTCCTTTTTTTTACAGCAAAGCTTGCAGGCAAGACCCCTCTAGCAGGCATTATGTTATATACATAATAATGCGCACTTGGTAGTAACGACAACTACCTCCTTACCATGTGCCATAAGGTAAGAGATAAATGAGAGAAGCGACAAACACTCGAGACACTTTGATGCAACCACTACAACCAGCACTGTGGAAAAATAAACACGATCCCTAAATTTTCCTGGACTGAAAAATTAAGTACACACTGCTTACATACAATGAAATAGGAAATATTTAGACCTGTAGCAACAATAAGTAGCAACTTTGCAGGGCTAAAAAATCAAGGATCATCTTATGTTTGGAATATATGACCTCATCAGATCACAGATTTAAAGACCCAATGATATTCAAATCCAGTATTGAGCAAATTCTTTTTCTAGATCTAATTGAATCCTAAATTGTTGAATTCATGTTCTTAAGGAAGCCTGGCTTTATATGTTAGAAAATAATAGTATCAGAAAAAAAGTTTAAAAAGAAGTTAAAAATTAGGAACTGGAACATTTTTCCTATGAGGAGAGGCTAAGAGAGCTGGGGCTGTTCAGCCTGGAGGCTTGGGCCAGGGGGTCACATCAATATATATAAATACCTTGAGTGAGAGCACAAAGAGGACAGACCCAGGCTCTCCTTAGTTGTGCCCAGTGACAGGACCATAGGCAGTGGGCACAAACTGAAATACAGGAGAGGTTCCCTCCGAACATCAGGAAACACTTTTTCACTGTGAGGGTGACAGAGCTGGCACAGGTTGCCAAGGAGGTTGTAGAGGGTCCTTCTTCTGAGACATTCAAAAGCCACATGGACATGGCCCAGGGCAACTGACTGTAGGTGGCCCTGCTTGAGCAGGGCATTGGACCAAATGAACACCAGAGGCCCCTTGCAACCTCAACCTTTCTGTGAAAAATGATAAAATCAATTTTTAAAATATATTGTGGCACAGAGTTGTAGCATGAACATTAGTGTAAAAGATGATCTACAAGGCTTGTGATTCAGGAATTTGTAATCAACTATCATCCCAGACTTGTGTCAATTAAAACCACCTCTAAAAATCCTTACATGATGTGATCCCCACACAAACCCATATATATCAGTTTCACAGAAAGAAATTTTGTATATGAAATATAAAATTTGTGGCAGCCCAGCAGGCTTCAGTGGGGTTTCACACCTGGTTTCTATGCCTGAAATTTCTTCATATCTCCAAAAAGATAGTCTGCTGTGAAGAGTTATTCATTGTGCCCATCAAGTGATGTTATCTGGCAAGGATTGGCATCTAGATTTCACCTATTAATTTTCAGAGAATGAGCTTGGACAGTACTATTTTAACATCACAACAGCAATTTTTAGTTTGCTCTGGCAGATGAAGGGGGTTTAATTTAATCTATTTTCTTCAGTTCTAAGCAGATGGTCACAGTCATTACTAAGTAATGGTTCTGTCCAGCTCCAGTGCAAATGAAATGCTTAAAGACAAACTCTGAAGAAAACTCAGTAAGAACCAGAAGAGATAAGGTATAAAAATCAAGTAATTCTTAAAAAAAGAGGTTTGCATAAGCAAGTCAGAAAGATAATAAATAGTTAAAAGTGATGTACTGCTGACTGTACAGACTCTGTCTATGAAGTTAAGGGAAGACAGATAGAGCTTTAAAGTGCCTCGATGGAGAATGAGTCCACAGCTAAATGCAAGCAGCTGTAGTGTATCATTCAAACTTAAGAGGGGTATATTTTATAATTATTTGTTTTGTTACAATAGACTTCATTTTTACAATACACACAAAACAGTTGGCCTCTGTCCCATAAAACCTGCAATTTGTTTGAAAACAAACAGCAAAGCTACAGTGTAGGTTGAAAGTAAAATTCCAGATAAAGTATTACAAACATCTCTCGATATAAGAAATGTTGATTTCAAAGAGTAAATATGAACACATGAATCACAAGCACAGCAAGAATGCAGTTTTAGTAAGCATTACAAGATAGTATAAGAGAAACGTAAGTCATCTCAGACTTCATAAACATTGATGGCTTTTAAGAAAGTCTAGAAAGAGGTCACAATATTATGGCGAACAGATAATCAATGTGATCAAAGAATTACCCAAGAACTGAAATTGATTTTCAGTATTTCCTGAAAAGACAAACAAAAAATTAGTTATGTCTACTCTTCCAGCTAAAAAGTGAGATCTCATCTGCCAATATACACTAACTGTCTGAATAAAGCAATAAAACATAGAGTAAGGATCTCCAGGTCATATAGTCCTCAGCTCTCAGAGGCAAGAATGCCATTCTGAGATGGAATCCAAACAATTCAAAGTCAGTTATGTTGTTCTGCCTCATGGAAGACTATTCATTCTCCTGCTGTCCAGAAAGTTTTCCCAATTTCTTATACTGAAGAAATTTAAATCTCATTTCTTTGTTCTTGTACTAACATTGTCCTGTCATTTAACACTTCAATCGAACTCAGCTTTCTACATATGCTCTTGTGTTACACTTCCCTCCCAGCTTGAAGTACTTTTACACAGGTTCTGCAGTCCTCTAGCCATCTTAACTTCAAATCAGTTTGAATTTGTATTTCTTAATCATAGCGAATCTGAAATGTAGAGAATATTCCAAAAGAGGTTCTACCAAGTGTCTTTTAGAATGGTATAGTTCCTATGTTGTATTCATATTGCATTGCTTATGAAGTAACATTCGCATTTAAACAGTTTGGAAAATATGTACATCTGTGGAAACAAAAATATTTTTGTATAGAAAGCATAATTAGTCACTGCTATATTCCTACAGTACTCTTGAAGAACCATTGCCTATGTCTTCTGTGGGTGCAAATTACGACAAATTTCAGTTTGCATTAGAGATCAGAAAGAAAGGAGACAAGAACCACAGAAATTGCTTAAATTTTGAAAGCTGAAGAACTACCATAGCTAGCAAATTCTGAGAACATCTCAGAAACAGAGAAATGAAAACTTGAAAGCAGAGATTGAATCTTTAATTAGGTTGCCTGTGAAATAGTTTTATCTCTGCAGGGAATGGGGGAGGAGGAAAAACAGGTAGGGTTTCAAGTGCATACAGAGGCAGAATGAATAAGCTTCAGACTAACAGACACTGGCAACAGTTGCCCTACGAATACCTCACTGTAATTGTTCAAGAGGCAAAGCCAGTTTAAGAAGTTTCTGATCTTCTGCAACTTCTTGTTTCCAGCTTCATGCCCCAAGTCCATCACATTAAGCTGTGTCTCTGCCAGATATATGCAGGGCAAGGGGTGTTTGGAGTGTCAGGCGGGAGCATTAGTTTGCTTTGCCATTCTTTATTTTTAAAATTATCTTCACTGATTTAGTTTACAGAACCAGAAACCAGCTGTACCAATGCAGGGAATGAGCACAATAAATGTCAATGTGCAACTGGGAACATGAACCCTGGGAGAGAGAGGTGAAGCTGTACTGACTGCTAGGCCACTGGCATATCACAAAAGGGGCAGACCCTGCCTCTGACAGCCATCAGAGTCTTTAACCAAGCCACCTGGCAAACACAGCAGAAAACGCTGCAGCAGCCTAGTGCAGCTGCAGAACACAGGTGCTCTCACCAGCCACAGGCAATGAGAAACTTCAGACAGAATTAATTGGTATGTTTGAGCTTAATGGCCTTCAATGGGTTTTCATCCATATTAATTTACCTAACCGTTTTTTAATCACTTGAACTTTTAAAAGTAACACCATCCTCTGACAAAGTCCACAGTTTAATTACGGGTGTATTTGTATTTGTTCTGAAACCACCTCCTGATAATTTCAGGTAAAGTCCCACAGTTCCTGTAAGATAACAGGCAGTATATCATTCCTCCCACTGTTTATGGTTGTACAGATCTCTAACCATATCCCTTTCCCCTCTCCAGCTGTCTTCTTCTAGACCAAAGACTTCTCACTTCTTTCTTGGTTCTGCATGTAAGTGTGGTCTCTAAGCTCACCACCCTTACTGCCATCCTCTACTACTTCCTAGCTCCAGCACACTTTTTGGAGAGAGAAGGGTCAGAATAAAACACAACAGTTAAGATCACTTTGCAGCTGTACACACACAAAGCTTCCTCTCTTGTTCCTTGCTCTTTCCCAACATGCTACCCCAGTAGGTCGTAACAGTCCCTTGACATTTTTCATCCATTTGCTGAGCGCTAAGCTGATGTTTCCCTTGAACAATCGTAACTCCAAGATGATTCTCCTGAGAACAGGGAGTCCAGAAACCACAGCTGGGTACATAAGGTCAGAAGAGCTTTGGGTTTCACAACAAGTTTCATGTACCCTTTTATCAGCCAGCCACAATCCACCTGAAGGTCTTCCCACAACTTTCTGTGGCTGTCATGCTTTAGCAGCAGCATCATAGTACTGCCATTATATTCTTTATACCAGTATTCACTCCTCCTCCAGTTCATTTGTAAAAGAAGAAACACCAGATCAAGCAGACACCTCTTCAGGATCCCCCCACATGAGATGTGCAGGGGTGAGGGAGAAGATTTTAATTGGACACATAGCTCATCCCTACTGAGTCTGTGATTTTTATTAACCAAGAGAAATCGAAAATCACAGTCCATGGGTTGTGACTGGTTTCTTTTCCTCCAAAACACTTGAAGCACAAATACCTGTGTCTTATCTTAAAATAACTCACTGGAACCCATAAAACTATGGAATCATGTTGTACAAGGAGCAGCTGAGGGAACTGGAGTTTTTTAGTCTGGAGAAGAGGAGGCTGCGGGGAGACCTCATCGCCCTCTACAGCTACCTGAAAGGAGGCTGCAGAGAGCTGGGGATGAGTCTCTTTAACCAAATAATAAGCAACAGGACAAGAAGGAATGGCCTCAAGTTGCACCGGGGAAGGTTTAGACTAGATATTAGGAAGCATTTCTTTACAGAATGAGTTGTTCGGCGTTGGAATGGGCTGCCCAGGGAGGTGGTGGAGTCCCCATCCCTGGAGGTGTTTAAGAGTCGGGTCTACATAGCATTGAGGGATGTGGTGTAGTTGGGAACTGTCAGTTCTAGGTTAATGGCTGGACTGGATGATCTTCAAAGTCCTTTCCAACCTAGATGATTCTGTGAATCTTGAATCTTCCAGAAGTCTTTTTACAAAGAGGCTAAGGAAACTTGCAGAAAGAGTATGTTCCTTCCAAAGGGAACAAAATCACACACAAGACCTTAGCTAAACTATACACCCAATACTATTCACATAGGAATTGCTGAAAAGCATTGTAGAAAATAATTGTCTGACTCTTAAAAATGCTTTTGCTAGACACTTATTTTTTAAACTAAATGAACAATGTTGATAAGTTAACTGCAGACCCCTTGATCAGCTTTCTCCAGTTACCTGAAATGATTATGCCATTATTAATACACCATTTACCATTGTTTCAGAAGGAAAAGTTGCAGATTAAAAAATGCAGTAATTTGAAAAAAGATAATGCAAGAGGCCAAAACCAAAATGACAGTACTGAATTGTGAAATAAAGGAAAAATATCCTTTCACCTTAGGACCTGTCTGCACAATCAAATCTAAAGTTTGGGACATGAAGCAATATTCAGTACTTTTTTTTTTTAAATTAAATATGTTGCAAACATAGTTGTGGCATCTTGCAATTCAAAATTGCACCCAAGAAATAAAACTCCAGGAAAAAAACAAAGCTATAGAGAGCAGTTTTGCTTTATAATCTAAAGGACTAAAAAGATTTGCTTTATTTACAGTTGTCTTCTCAGTAGGTTGCAATGGAAAATTTTACAGGAATCTTTTACAGGAATCTTTTTTTTGTCCCTCACTTTCTAAATACTGAGGATCATGATAAATCTAACACAAAAGCTTCCTTCAAATACAGACACAGCCTTCCATCTCCATTACTACAGGAGATTCCACAAAAACATTCAACTCCTTCCTCCCATTGTTTATTACTGAGATTAGCTTGGCAATAAAGACAAATTCTTTAAAACAGAAACTAAGTGTTCAAGATGCAAAAGCTGGCTGTTAAGAGTCCTCAAAATTTAAACAACTTAAGAACCAGGTTCATTTGCTTGTAAAGCCCAGTACACAAGAGTACCCTTTGCTGTACATCGCTGTGTCTTCACCCATTGCTGAGTTGTAAATTAAGCTGGTGAAATGGTACTGGAGAATAAAACCAATGCTTAGCGAACATAGAAGATACAGAATTCAGCCCCGAATACTTTACAAGACAAACACAGGGAAGCCTTACTTCACTTAACCAACTAAAGATCAATATCCTGGAAAGTAAGCAATTCAAACCATTTTAGAAAGGAGGGGGAAAAAAAAAAAAAACCAGCATAGGTAGAAAAGAGACAGAAAAATTCCACTAAGCAGCTAACATGATAAGATTTGGGTTTCACCTTTTTGCCTTGACATATTTTATTACAACTACACATAAGTAGTACTCTTTTCCTGCCAGCTTGATTATTTTCTGCTCCTCCTTTTCTACTCTCCTCAAATGAAGTTGGTGGTTGGTTTGCTGTTTTGGGTTTGTTTGTTGGTTTTTTTTTTTTAAAATCACTGTGCTAAAGAACTGGAGTGAACCTAAGCTAATAAAACTAAAGAACACTTTGAAACAAAATGCTGACACATTGCCAACACTAATTTTGGCCTGTATTTTCAACAGGGTCTCACTAACCCAGCAAGAAACCATGTCTTGGACATTTTGGACTGAAATCCACTGTACTAGAGTGATCTCACATACAAACTGCAACGCTTAAGTTTCAGTTTTCTGTGTATTCGTTGACCATTTTTCCATTTCAGATGCTCTTTTAACTTCCATGTGTTTTTATATTTGTTGTAGCAACATGATAATGAAATATACAAGTCATTACAATCACATAGCTCTTTCAAAAATATGAAGACAGCATTTATTCCACTTGCAGAGGAGGTACATCCTCAATATCCAAGCCAAGCTTTATGTTAGCACTAGGTATATGGCTTGGAAATACAACTGTATAATGGAAATACTGAGAAGCTCTTTGCCATAGCATCACTGGCAATATAAATACCCAAGATTACAAACAATATAATCATGTGAGCATTCCAGGCCAGCCTATAAATAGCAGTTCAGAAAGAACTGGCCTCTCAACTACAGTGCCTCAGTACAATGTGTATCTACTAAAAATATCAACTTAAATATGTTCAGTAACAACATGCAATGAAAATAGGTCTGTCAGAATTTTGTGAATTAAACAGCTATTCATAAACCCTGTCTCATTTATTAAACTGATGATAATTCACAGGACTACTGTGATGGACTTCTAATTGAACAAACATACACTTTGCATGTGAGTGTTACTGGTATTTGATTTATCCAGGAATATGCGTATTTGCAATTTTTTCCTTGATAATGCAGTCCTACTTCAGAGCTTCTTCAGAAACAGCATGACTAAGTGGCTGTCTTCATATTGTCATCAAAAATTGAATCAGAAATTAACTTTGGATTCCAGCAAAAGAACACATCATATCTCCGAGAATCTTTGCGTAATAAGATGCTCATCTACATACATTCATTACATACATACATTATAAAAACATACATTCAGAGGCTTTGTACAAGAAAATACACTGGTTTGATACCAATAATTATTTTTCCAGAAAGAACAACTGAACAACAGATTCATATTAATGGTTACACCACATGTATACAATAGAGGGAGTGGACACATTCCTCAGGTAGCAGATCAGGACTACGCAAGGTTTCAGAAACAATCAGAACTTCCTGAGAGATAATGGAAAAGATAATTCATGTATTACTCAGGATAGGCTCACTCATTTTGCTTTGCCAAAAAAGGAAGGCATTAGACATGTCAGGGAAGAAAATGACAATTTACTTGAAAGTATTAATGACTTTAAAGTTTATAAATGGCTGCAAATGTCAATTTTGGAATTCATATGTATTTAGCCAAAGAAAAAACTACTCTTGTGTCTCTACAGCATACCTCACCCCACTTACTTTCTATACTTCAGCCACTTCTGTCACACCATCTCACAAGTCAGCTACTTCATTCACTGTAACAAATTAGTGACAATAAAAAAGGAAGTTGAATGGAGAAAAAAAAAGATGGATTTAAACACGCATCCCAAACTAATGATATTAATTTGTAGCGGCACCTATCAAGCTGCTACTGGAAGCAACATGAGTGAAATCAGTTCTCCTTGTATGCATATGCCTCAACTTTGTAATTAGATTTAAAGTCTTAATGGAAATGTGTATGCCAAGCCTTTTTAAACTTCTGCAGATATCTTAACTGATTTCGCCTCCGCACAGTAGCAGGAGTATCAAAGAGTGCTCTGAATGATGATGCAGAATGTGTATCCCTCAGTGAGCAGCCCCCTTTATTTAAGACCCAGAACAAGTACAGGCTGCAACAGCTCAGGAATTGGTTCTGGAGAGATTTCCAGCAAAGCACCACACATGACCAGCAGCACACCATGCTACTACAGAAACCAGTGAGTAACCCAGACCTGCAGCCCAGGACCAGTAGGATGGTCAGGATTAATTTAATTAGCTGGACATCCAACCAGCACTGCACATGCACTATTGTGCCAGGGAGTCTGCAGAGCTACTGACCTCCAATCAAGAATCACTGATCTGACTGACTCCCAAACATTACATGTTTCTGAATGCAAGATGTACAGGTAGAAGAGCTTGATGTTCAGAAAACTAGAGACTTCAGGCAGCTGCTGGACGGTTAAGGGGAAAAAAGGCAGGTGGCAGGTCTAGGAAACCATAACTCTATATTCTACTTTTTTCATCATTAATAAAATTTATTTACCATACAGCATTAAAGATTTAAACTTACCATATAAGCTATTGTGAACTGAGAAAAAAAAAAAAAAGAAAACATGGAAGACGCAGAAATCAAGTTTAGATCAGTAACAATACTGAGCCAGTGCCAAATAATTCTGCAGTATCCAGCAGCATTTTTAGAATCTTCTGTTTAGTTGCAGTTACATATCTGCTTCAGAAACTATTATTATATAGATACTAGAAATAAATATAAAATAATCCCAGATATAATTGGAAACTAAAGCATTCCCAGTGTAAACAACTAATTAAGACTCTGAGGGACGAAGATAGAAGTATAAATACTGTTTCTTTTTGGACAGATGCATGCACAGCTTTTAATAAAGCCCAGAAGAGCTATCCCTGTAAGTATATCAGTTGATTACACATTCTATTTAAAGAAAATATATAATAGCAATTTCAAATTATAGATCTTTATTCCTGACTAGCAGAATGGATCTGTGTCCTGTTACCAAAAAGTGATCTGAAATACAGAGAATGTATGTGAGAGAGTTTCAGTTTCCAAGTTGCATGTTGAAACAGGAATGTGCTCTTTTGTTCTATTTTTTTTTCCCCTCATTTAATCATAATGAAGTCAGTTGTGACATTACAACGGTTTCCAGAGCAACAGCCCAGTCAGATGTGATGAAGAGAAGATAAGGGTGCGCGCAGGAGAACTCTGTAACCCACCGGTGACGTCGATGGGAAATTCAGCATAAATCTTTTTAGGCCAAAGAAGCAACTGGATCTGTCCTCTTCTACATGCAAGGACAGGAAATTTCATATAATGGGATCAGACTTTAGATCAGCATTGGAGAAATGCAAGGTGAGAAACTGTTTTCTCCTGAAATATCTGAAAGGGATGTATAAATCATCTGGCCTGTTCTGCAGGAAAAATACATAATATATAAAAACAAAGCAGGTAAAGCTACTGTAAGACAGCACTTGCAGTTGCAATAACATGAATTATAATCCAATGGCTGGCTAGACTCATCGTCTTTCAATATTTGGCTACCAGATTTCCGAAGAACTTAAAGACATAATGCATTATGAATCCAGAGCAGAAAGGGTAAGGTCTAACTGATAACCCTAGATCAAGTCAGGTGCACATACAAACAAGACCCTGTCAGAAATATGAAAAATAGAGGACTGTGCCTTCAAAGGCAGGAACTTAACCATGAGAAATGCAGCCTGAATTCAGCCAGAGATATACTTAGTCCCATTACCTATAGACAAATCACCTTTAGGGGTTTCACAGGGTGTCTGCAATCTTTCAAAACAGAGAACTTGAAATGCCATGGGTTAACCGACTCATGTGTCTGTGTCCTGCAGCATGTTACATATATATACTACATATTAATGATTAACCCACAGCACAAACCACACAAACTGCACAGTCAGCATTGTTTAAGTATGTGAAGCACAGGAGAGGAGTTTTTCCTTCTTATACTGTACTAATACCTTGCAGATTATTAGTATTTTTCCAAATATTTTCCTCAGAAAAAGTGATAGATATATATTGTAATAATCTCCATCAAAGCACGTGCCCTTCTCCTGAAGGAATATATCCCCAAATGAGCATTTGAAGGAACATTATCAGCAAAAGCAATTGTTTCCTTATTGGCATAGTCTAATTATTGGCATGAAAGCTAACCCAGAATCCTGCTTCAAAAGCAAACCAGTCCTTGAACAATCCTCCAGACCTTTTGTTCCCATAAGAGCTTTATACTTCAGGTCAAACACAACACTGAATTACAGTAAAAGGGAAGCTCTGTGGAAATGGAGCAAAGCTGTGGAAAAAAAGTCCTGATTACGACCTGCATAAACAAGTGATGGAACACAAATTTATTTACTACGATAATCAAAAGCCAGAAAAAAAGAGACTGTTCATTTCTCTGTTTAAAAGGTAAAGAAACAAACAACAGCTAACTTCAGAAAAGTTCTGAATAGTACAATGAGAGTGGACACAACAGCATTATTTCTGTTTCTGATGGTACTTGGGATGCTATTCTGCAGTCTTCCAATGTAGACAGACTCCTATCTACAAAACCATAGGACTGGAAAAAGGGATGAACTATCAGGTCCCAAACCAGTATGAACTTTAAAGCCACATTTTATCAATTTCATGTTTTGGGATAAATAACTACAATAGGCAAATGACAGCAATCTTGGTGAACTTAGTATCTTGGTCACTAATTTTCTAAAGAATGAATAAAATACATCCAATACCAGTCCTAGAGAATAGTTTAGAGTATCTGAAGTAAACCTACAGTTACTACAGTATAAGTAGCTAGCTCCTAGTTAAGCCTTCAGAGGGGCATAAAAACAAACAACTGCAAGAGCAATTTTTGGAAACATGTTTTAATTTGGGGAGACAGTAGCAGGGAAAAAGAATACAGGAAGATATGGGTGAACTAACTGAACAGCTTATTAGATTTTTTTACAAACCTAAAATCTCCCTAAACTTATTTTTAAAAAAAATTAATTATATGACCCATTTGAAGAGCTGTCTCAAACAGTTTTTCTTAGAGGTGTCCTCATCACCCAATAGCAACTCTCTTCCAGAAACACATATCATACGTGGAAAAAAAAGGGGGAGAAGAAAAAGAAAATGTACACTCTACACTGGCTATCCATTAGCAATCTGTGCGTCCCCATTTTACTTCCACAGTCAAATCCAAGTTGTCGCCCAGGAAGGCACAGTGAAACACATGCCAGATTTCCCTGAAATATTACTGTTCTCACACACCTCACCTTGGTACCAAAACCTGGCACAGCCTGGAACATAAAACCAAAGTTAGACCTTAATCCCTTCACACTAACTGTCCTCCAGAGGGGAGGCACAACACAGCAACATTAGGCAGAGCCTTTAGTGCCCTTGTCACACAACAGCAGCAGACACACCTGCACCCAGCCTTCTTCGCTCTTCTTTCATTGCCAACAGCAACACTAGATTAACAGTGGAAGAATTGCTGAGAATTCTGAAACACCTCAACCTTAGAAATATTCTTCCAAGCTGTCATCTGTATCATTAACACTTTATATGAATAACTGCAATTCAAAGTTGTACCAAATATATATATGCTCACTCCATTTTACCTGTAGGGCTGCTTGAGATGCTAGAGCTTCTGAATGCTGCTCTACAGCAATGGAAGGCTTGGTGACTCTTTGGCAGGGAACAGTGAAAAAGTCCATCTTTGTTCTCCAAGTCTCGCTCAATTGTTTTCTTTACCCACATCCTGTAAAGAGCTCCAACGATTTCTTCTCCTCCATGCCATAACCAAAAATAAGTAAATCTGGAGGGTTCTTTTTAATGAGTTACTACTGTTCCTACGCTAGCCAGTTTTGCATATCTTTATCATTCACTTCATTACTCACTTTTTAAAGACAACAGAAAACAATATTTTCTGCACAGCTGTCTGTCACCAATCACAGAAAATTATTTGAATCGATAGTATTATCTGTGGATCTAAACCAATGTTGAACATAATACTAAGGTGACAAATAGGACAAAGATACAAAATATAGAATACAAACCCCCAAAACTTAGTAAGAGCATAAAGCATGACCTACTTTCTCCTGTCTGGGGTGGGGGGAGGAGGAAGAAACAGAATAAACTTCAAAAAAACCAACACACAAGCAGATGCAATGCATTTCTTCAAATAACACATTTCAAATGTTTTTGCATTCAGGGAACGCGAAAACAGACAAGTTACTTTCATGAACTTTTTTTTTTAAAAAACAATTCCTGAAGAGCTTTTAAAAGCAAAATTACTGCAAATTACTTCCATAATCTCAGAAAATTGTGATAAGAGATTTACAACAGTTTTCCCTTCCCAATACACTGCCTTCTGACCCAATTCCAACTAAATCACCTCATCTAAGCTTCAGTTGTATCAGAGGATTTTTTTTCTTCCAGTGCTAAACAATATAATGCTATCACATTCTATTTGCAACCTCCTGCAGTCCCTATGTGAGATGAAGCCCCTATTCACCACCTCTGTCACAAACTAAGGAAAAAGATTTCCCAACAATTCAGTCTCCATTTTTTCCTCCAAATCCAAGACATGGATGATTCTAATTTACTGTAACTGCACATACACACCATCTGATCCATTACACCTTGTCTCTTTACAAACACTTCTCTGTTTTCTTGAAGTAAGTTTATTATTTATTAAAAAGCTGCTTTTCTTAACATTAAGGTTATCCATAATAATGAAGTCCACAGAAATTTAACACTGTTTGCTTCAGGACTTGGTCTTACAGATACTCAATGCATCTTAATAAATACTAGCAAATACATTATTTGGGATCTCTATTTAACACTCCTTCATGTTCACAACAGGGCAGCCATTTATCTTTGCCCAGTAATGGAAACTATTACTGCCATCTGTGCTGACTCCAGCTGGTATAAGACTAATATAAAATTCCGTTAGCTTCTTTGTGCTGCTTATTCAGCTGGCAATAATAAAAGTCAAGCTCATTAACAGCAGCCTTGCATAGCAAAGTTTCTGCTTATCTTAGAGAAGCAACTAAGCATCTCCATGAACCTTTTCACCATTTAAAAAAAAGACAACTCCTGGCACCTGTTTTTAACAGCAATCTCAAAAAGCATTACATTTACTTTTTTTTCCAAACATGTCTATCAACGGGGCTAAAATTACTTGAAAACATGAAAAGCTGCTACATCAAGGCAATATGCTGTTTCCTCTTATACAAACTGATATAAATTTCTAAAAATCAGAGACATCCCCAATGCGTCAAGAGGCAGTAGAAGAATAAGCACCTCAAGCAAGTGTTCAGGAAACAGTTTTTCTATCTATCAAACAATACTTAATGGAATACTGATTAAGATTTTACATGTCCTTCTATATTTTAAACTGACAAGAGACTAGTTTGTCTCTTGGAGAACACTCAAGCAATCTGTCATCTTAAAAACACACGGGAATTTTGTGTTCCCCTACTTGCCAACTGCAGAATTCTGAGACTATGATCTGGGAGATACTATTATAAAAATGAAATTTAATCACAGTTTTAGTGGGCTTTCCATCCTCCTGTCTCCCTGAAGTCACACCAGTGTTACTGTAGGCATCAGTACGCAATAAACCCAAGGAAACACAGATTGAACAGTTTGACTATATGCAACTTTCTGGTATTTTCTTTATTAAATGTACACATGCAGTAGAAATTATCTTGTGAACTCTCACCAGTTCTTGACTATCACATTCCCCCAAAACTAAACAACTCTCCTTCCTCATCTATACATTCTGTAAGAAACCCTCTTGACACAGCTCAAAATCCATACTGCTCTTCTACTTTTGTCCCTCCGCAGCTTCTGTCCAAAGCAGTACTTGTTGCAGAGTGGTCAACCTTCTGCTTGCACAAGGCTTCAATTTTCCATATTGCCAAGTCATTTCTGATTCTTTTCTTTCAGTAAACTGTTGAGCCCAAATACACAGGGCAGACATATACTAAAGAAAAAGCTATTGTTAAAAGAAGGCAGTCCTAGCTGATAGACACGGACAATGAAAAATGTTAATTAACCATATTATATTTGATGGTTACTAAAATGTGTTATCGCATACTTCCTCTGAAACCTATGAAATCCCATACCATGACTCAGATGAAAGTAATTTTTTTATTTTCATCCTATACTCCTCCTGATTTGCCCATACCCACCCCACCAGCACCCTGAGACACAGTATTAAAGAAAGTATAGTTCTTAGAGCAGACTTTGAAGACAAAAGACATTTTCCAAGACACCAGAAACCCAGAGGTTGGCAACCACCACCCCAGCTTTGTCCAAGGCAGCAGGAGGTCAAAGCCTTATATATTTCAGAAAGGAGGCTGATATGTGCCACCCACCATACAATCCAGAAAAAAAAGCACGAGACAAAGGCAAAAGAAAATATCTTATTTCCTCAAGTTAACAGCTACATTATTTCTTTCCTTGAGCAGTTTCTGCCAATAATTAAATAAATGTGCACTTCTGTTCCCCCCCCCGTTCACTGGACTTGCACTTTTAGCTGTTAGTCTTTGGTACATTAGGAAACCTTCTGTTCCTAATACGTCTATGAAGTTATTCATTTACCATTAGCAAAACTAAAATACCTATTTTTGAAAATATTATTTAATTAGAACATTTCATAAGTATCACAGTTAAAAAAAAAGAAATGCTACAAAGCACCTCTGCAAACAAACTACTTAACACTTAACTCTTGGAGCACAGCATTAAACAGCTGAAAGGTAGTAACTTCTGATACCACCTCAGCCGATATGCAAAGCACTACCCGATCACACTCTGGAGTTCAAGGTCAGTTGTTAATCCAGTCTACAGTAGTTGTCTACAGTTTCGGTCCCTTTTCTGCAGCAAAAGCCCAAAACCTTCAGTCCTCAGCAAGTTACACAGAATTCCATTTTAGGAAGCTAGAAGAAGGTGTATGGGAGAGATTTAGCCACTACACCAAAGTAATCTGACCTCTCATCAACTCAGAGGAAATTAATCAGCACTGTACCTCACATGGACTGACTATGTGGAAGAAGGTACAATTTCAAAGGAATAGGTAAAGCTTTTCCTAATAAATGAATGTTGTCTTTCAATTCCCTTCATTTATTTCTATTTACTAACCCATATTATATGCATCACAATAAGTTTGCCAACATTTTGCTCCCCTTCACAACCAGTCTGTAAGGTTAACACTGCACAGGAGAAACTGGAATTATGTATTAGGAAAGTGAAAACTTTCCTAAAGCGGTAAAGACACTAATCATGTGTTTGCCAGCAGTAAAGATCTTTCAGCCTTTGAATATATGCCATGAACTGAAAGCAAGGGTCAGATCATGTGCTTTTTATTAAATGAAAATTAAACTAATGTTGATTCTTCAGTATTTTCATTTTCTCAGAGGTTTTACTTTTCCTATTATGAAATCAGAATGGTTTTACTATTTAATACACTAACAATTATAAGACAGTACAGATAAATACAGGGAATTTTTGTGGGCAGGTTTAAGAATCTATGTTGATAAATATACTAAAGAGCCACCTCATCTTATTTTATAACTTCCAATTATCTCAAACATTTACTTCTAACCTACTACATCAAGCTGTCTGATAAATCTGCACTGAAATTAAGGACTGACCTCTCACATGGAGATCCTTTGCAACACCTTCTAAAAATGAATCTTCCCTGCCTCCTCTAAAATATTGCTACTAACACCACAAACAAATGTCAATTAAAACATATGTGACAGATAGCTCTTTCTACATGCCTTACCAACACAGGTGCACTGCAGTCTGAAAACCAATCATGTACCTTATTTTGAAATTCTGGAAACTAAAGGCAGGCAACACCTCTCAAGGACTAATCAAGTTTTCCAGCTTTCATTCACAGATTTCTCAATGCTTAATTTAAATGACGACACTCCCAAAAGTGATATAAAAAAACCTGAGCATTCCAAAAAAGAGAGAAGCTTTGCTCTAAAGTCACTATGTCAGCTGCAACAGATTTTTATAAAACATCAACAAAAAATGTGATCAGTCAATAGAAGATCAAAGCTGGGATTTTAGCAATGGAGAACTCCAGTACAAGAGACTAATGTCAAATCACTGTACCGTGATCTGGGGAGAACTCATGATCATCATATTAAAACAAGAAGCTCAAAAAGAAGACAATAGAAATGGGTTAGGAGGAAGACCCCCTTTTAGACAAATTTAAAGATTTAACACTATGCAAACATAGTGCTCAGTGCGTTAACTGCCTTCAAAGAATACTTCTTTCACTGATGTTATCTCTGCATAATTTATTGTATGTTGCCTGCTAATGGCTGTAAACAGCTATTAATTCTCTGTATCTCAATACTTTGAATAAACTCATACATAATGAAGTTACCAAGAATCAGCAGAACCACAGCAGCTGAAAACAGCAATTGCACGGTAATAAAGTTTCCCTGGCCCATGGACACTTAAGACAGCTCACATTACTCACATGCAATTGTTGCTTTTGTCTTGGAGGCCCAGGCTTCCTTTTAGTCATGTGTACATTAAAAAGCTACAGCCTTATAATTAAAATTAACTGTTATCTATTCCCGAAAATGGTGTTATTTTATACTTATTACTATTAACATGTTGCAGTAAGAAGAGAGTCAGGAAAAAAACTTTATTGGATAGCTGATGCGTGCCTACTGGACAGGTCTCCTGAAGCAATTTGCAAACTGTATTTATTCTTGAGAGAATACAGTATTTTACCTTCACAGGTTCCTGGAAAAGAATTAAATAGATGGAACATGTTCTCCCTTGTACACTTGCAACACATTCAGAGGAGCAGCATGATGAAGGATCATTATTTCATTGTCATTTTGACAAATTATTTTAAGCCCTTTAAAATTATGTTTCATCTTTCAACGTTATGTGAAAGATATTCCATGTGTGTAAGATATTTCTTGCAGCCAACAGTATTATCCCCTCAAAATGTTTTTTGAGCTGTGATCTCAGACTGCAGAGCCAGGTTTATACACACAATTCACTTCATGAATGTTTGTTTACAGAGAGTGGAACACTACTGTATTATTACACTGAAAGGTAAAAGTTGTTTCAAATATCTCTCCACTGCCATTACCTGTGAGAATTTTATCCATGTTGCAGGTTTATTGTGCAGACAAAAAGCAAACACTGAGTCCAGCCAGGCTTTTATTAGCTCAGGCACAAAACAAAAGAGTAGCAAAGAGACAAGCCAATGTCTAAAAATACAGAAGGTACATGGACACTTTCACATGGTGGAGAGCAACTAACTTGGTACCAAAGGAGTGCACAGCCCCAGCCTGGATACAGTGAGCAAAGGAACACTTCAAGTTAAGGGAGGGAGAGTTTGAGAACGTGAGAGTCTGTATCACCCTGCAGAAATTCACTAGGGTCTAGCCGAGAGGTTTAGTTCCCATTCAGCAGCAGCCTGCTAAGCACAGATGCATCGTGAAAAAAGAAAAATTATTCTCTTACAAGATTTGTTGTAATGCAGCAGAAGAAAAAAATTCAACCAAACTCTAAATTAGAAAACATGGTCATCTTACAATGAAATCAAGCTGCCAGCCTTGGCAAGTTTCAGAAGAGGAGAGAGATATTTACCAATTAGCACACAGAAACATAAATACAAAGCAGTTGATAATAGGAGGAAAAAACCTAACCACTCTCAGAGAGTACTACAAGTTAAGTTACTAGAGGTGCCAGACACAGAAAAGCAAAGCAGCTGAGACACAAGCAACACACACATGCTACTACACCAACTGCAAACAATTAATTGTAATGAAAGCTTCCAATTTAGAATAAGCAGCAGAGAGCTGCCAGGAGTTGCTAACTGCACTCAATCTCTTTATTCTGAAACACCATCATTTTTTTGAGATAACACTTTAAATAATATCTTTAAAGAGCATGGGAGAATGCAGGTAGAAGGTCAGGAGGATGAAAGGCAGAGGAAGAAGAAAGTTGAATTGGAGAAGAACAGAGAAAGGTATACACTTTACCTATGGATGCTTGCACAGAAATGAAGAGGTTTAGTATGAAGATTAGTTGTGTATGTTTAAAGAGCCTGCATGCTGGTAAATCAGCCTTAGCTACTGGACCCAGCCATCTGTGTGCTAAGCCAGAAGCTGCAGTACAGCCTGTGGCCTATGCTGGGATCTATTCTGAGGCAGTTAAGAAGGGAGAGCTAAGTTTCTGCCCTGGGATATGAAGAGTGCACAAGTGATCCTGTACTGCAGTTACACAATGGAACATCTCTTTCATAGAGACAACAGTGAAAAATCTGTTCTCTCCCAATGAATGCTTTTCCTGGTCCTGCAAATACCCATGCTTTACATTTAACATTCAGCTCAATCAGTAAGCTCAATAGGTGTATTTAAATCAAACTGGCAGTTTACCCCACTTTTCAGCAAAGTATTTCAATTACTTTGTTTCTACTATTTAATAAAGTACTTTAAAGTCTACTTATAATGTTCATACACGGCTTTATAGTTTCATCTGTGTTGCGATCTGCAGTCAGCTCTACTACTCACGATAAGCATAGGCTGAAACACTCTTAACAACAGAAAATCCCATATAACACAGCATATGCTTGGAAGCATGTTGCAGACATTCCCAGACACCGAATCAACACTGTGGACTCAATTAGTTCTCTCTGTAAAGCCAGTCCCTGCACTCTTGAGTTTTAGGAGACCCCCATCAGCTTTGCCTCATTACCTGAACATGTACTCAGCCTGCACTGCATCTGAACTATCAAAACAGTAGTGGAAGCCCTCACCCACCTACTTTTTGTCCTTTCCTACCCTTGGCATTGCTCTTCCCTCCCTCACTTCCACTTCTTCCCATTTCCAAGTTCACAAGGACAACCACAAACACCAGGTACAGCACGGACAGCACAGGCTAACAAAGCCTTGCTAAACATCCAGTATTTGCACTGTGCAAGCAGACTGGGGGTCCAGCATTGAGTCTTCTGATCTGACTCTGCACAGGAGGAGGTGAAGCCCTGCAGAGCTTATCAGCTGAACGTCCACAACACTGAGATGCAATTCTTCGGTTTCAGGAGCTGCAACTCAGCTAATTATCTCTGCCATAAATAACCCACAGCCTAAATGATCTACCTAGAGATCTGCCTGCATTGCGAATAGAGTTACACAAAACAAGCCAGAAGAAATAAAGTCAAATTACATGTGGTCTCTCCAAAAGTTGATAAAAATCCTTAGAAGAGAATAAGAAGTCCTATATTAAGAAAGACTCAGAACAAGAAGATCGGTCTGAAACACCATGAGAAGTCATATGAAAGAGTACACAGATTCCAAGCTCTGATGAACATTAATTAGTCATCAGAGAAGGCAAATACTACTGAGGTCAGCAGGTTTTGGTTAGCAATATTAGGATAAGAATGTGAAGGAGCAAAGTAGGTGAGCAGCAATACTGCAAACAAAAATTAGGCTTGACAAATACAGATTTAAGTTCAAAATTATTCAAAAAGTTTACGACATTAATTTTTCAGTGTAGTTTTCCCACATTGACCATCATCACTAATATTTAAATAAGTCAGCATCAGCACTCTAATAAGGAGTCAGCTCTTTCCTTTCTTGCTTAAATAGCCATTCTGCTCCAAAAATGGCTAAAAGTCACATTGTTTGATTAGTAACTCCAAACCAATTTCTTTCCATCTACTATATCTGCAAACTGAGACATGAATGTGAAAGAGTATAAGTAGAAAGATCTGCTACAAGAGAAGCTGCAGGTAAGGCAAGCATCCCATTTCAAGTACTCTTAGATAAATAGTACTGGAGCAAAGATGTGTTGTGCCTCATATGCAGAAACAGCTACAGGGAGAGAACAAAGTGGGGGGACGGACATGACAAAACCAAAAAAAGGGAAGTAACATGATTTTTAAGAGAATCATGAATTACCCAGCCTAGATCTTTAAGAAAAAATCCAACAAAATACACAGCACCCTTTGCTCCTTCCATTTAGAGCAAAAGTTCTGTAGGGAACCTGTAACTTGCCTTCTATTTCAGATGCAAAATAGAATTATAATTATAAAAGTATTTCAAGTACAAAGCTTTTCCACCGTTATTTGGAAAAAACGTGCAAGTTTCCTAGTCTAATAAAACACCTTGAGCTGGCTGAACTCTGACATTGCTCATTACAGCTACCAGTCAACAGACCGTCAGACTCCTATCACTCCTAATAAAGGGAACTAATTTAGTTTTTCTTTTCCTACATAACAACTGCATGTCATCATTAATATTTCTATTTTCTCTCATTTATATACACTGCTAATGAAAAATTCCTCCCTCAAAATTCAGTTCTGCAATTCCCTTTTATAATACCTCATTTCAAAGTCCACAAAGACTTAGCATTTACTTTTCTTTTTAATCACAACAAAAGGAAAGCAGGCAAGAGGTGACTTAAATGAGTGACTCACTTGCCTTCATCTTTTCTGAACCATGATGAAGATGCAGATACCCTGAGAAAAACATACACATTTAAACTGCAAGATCCCCCATAAGTCATCCTACAACACCCTTCTTGACAAAGGATGACGGATGACAGATTAAGATCAAGTTGGCTTGGAGAGATTTTTATAAAACTCATTTTACACCTTAGTCATGTGAGTGCAAGATCATTTTCAAAGTCTATTTGCTCTATCTTCCACATAAGCCATGAATTTCTTCCTTGTTCAGGTAAAAAAAAAATCTCAAATAGCAACCAGTAATATGGGTCAGGCCATGAACCAGAAGAACCATAATTCAAAAAATACATGAAGCGTTGCAAGACACCAAGGGCATTCAGCCAGCCCAACACCATGGATCTGCATTGGTGGGTTTAAACTAGCACAAAGTTGCAAGATGCCATTCTGAAATTTCAAATAAAGGAACGCCACCACATTCCTTGAAGCATATGCAAAGCTTCTATCTGTGAGTGTAGATGGTAGTAAGGACAGATAACAACACTAAGGGCACAAAGCTTGCACACTATTAGTGTTTCTGAAAAAAAGTTTCCAATTGCCACATTCACATCTACAAAACTGAAACTTCAAAACTACTTGAGAAGATGCAGTCTGCCCCAAAGAATAATTAAAAGAGAGGAGAAATTAGACTGATGTCTATCTAGGTTCTGTACTCATCCGCTATGCCCTGCTGAGCACTTGAAAACAGAACTGGCAAGAGCTAAGTTCTAACTTTTACCATGTGGAAGTCAGACATCCCCCCTCCTTCAGTACACAGCACTCCTGACACTAAGGGGGAATCCAACCATGGAACTGGGATACTGAGAAGGACAGAACATCTGACTTTATTAAAAAACTCAAGATACTGTTCAATTGAAAGAGACCTTAGGAAAACACTGAAATGCTGCATTGTCAAACACACTTTCATCATCCTTTTGATGGACACACAAGTGTTTCCAATTAGATTATTTCAAGCAAATTTACACAGATTCTTAATCATGACATTAAACATAATAAACAGTAAAAATTCAGTGTTAAAATTAGTTACAACTATGGAATGAAAATTAGGAACATGATGTGAACTTAGCTACAATGTTATAAACACCTCAAACAATAAACATACTAAGGACTTGGAAGCTCTTGACAAGGAAACTACATGGCAAGCTGTCCAGCATTCAATGGTCTGTTTGCTAGAACTGATTTTCCTTTTTGTTTTCAACTTGGATCTCAACCAGAACACACATGAAGACTGTAGTAGCTCCCTAGAGAATGCCAGTTTCTCACACACATTTTCAGAAGGATGGAAAAAAGCTTACTGGATGATGTTGGGTTTGGTTGATTGGTTTTCTCCAACACGGACTTTTGAGGAGTTTAATCATGTTGCTGAGCATCCATTTCTGTCCCTCCCTTTTGCCTTTCATTACCCTTTCAGTCCTGGTCCCCAAGTGTCCTTCCTCTATATTCTACCACATCAGCAGCAAATTCATTAACAAGCCATCTTTTGTGTTTCCTGATGTGTCAGTTTCTCTGTAGACACCTAAGCAGCATTTCTCAAGGGCACTCCAATCAAGAATGCAGGTGCAAGGGTTAGATTTATACCAGAAGAATGGAAACTATTCAACACTTTCCTCTTTTTAAATGTAATGGGCACTATGGAAAATACCAGATTGTTTTCTACACAGTTGTTTAAGAATAGCTTATCTGCTGTGGACACAGTAAGAAGCTCCAAAACAGCAAAACCTGAGTGGTGGGATGATGTTCCATGATGCACTTCTAATGAAGCCTTCATAGCCACCTTTTTTTTTTCCCAATACAGTACAACAGCAAAGTACACGAAGACTGCAAATGGCTTCTGCTCTTACTTCCCTTACATAACTGCAAAGTTCTCTTTAAAAAAAAATACTCAAACTCAACTAATTCTTGCTGAACATTGGGAGTACACATATGTATTAACGTCTTCAGCTGCATACAATGAATATAGGAGCATTTCATTTTACCAAATGGCCAATTTCCATTTCAATTATCTATTTAGTTAGATAAAATTAGCTGAAAACATATTTGAAGTCTAAAGGAAATTTAGAAACAACTCAAAATAGGGAATGACAACATGCTATGACAGCAAGGAAAAAATATCAAAAAATATCAAAATGCTTAGGACTTGCATCATTCAGGGAGGTGGCACTGCTGAACCAAAACAAGACTAGAGCACTGCAGAGTTATATCACATTGCATACATAAAAAACCTTACATTGACAGATGCTGACAAAGAAACTTTCCAAAACAGACCACGATGCTGCTCATTCAGGGCCATAAAGCAGCTCTGCCAGTAGAAAACTTCCGCCAGCTCTGTGCCTCCGCTGGAATGCCCTGTTGACTTATCTTTAGCAAAAGCTCATCTACTGTAAAATAAGCCTTGGCTTTTGAATCACAAAGTAAAACTGAATTTGAAGTAAATATTCAACAAAAATAGGAACTCTGAAGTATTAAGAATTACACTGCAGGCAGTGCCAGTCACTGCACAAATCCATTCTTGCTGGAAATAAACTTTCCTTTACACCTCACCCAACCCTTTTTCCTTCAAGTCTGAAGGAACTGGATTTGTAAGAGGCCTTCTCAGCTAGACTGCATGTGATTTTAATCAAAGTCAGACAAAAAGTGGAAACCACATGGGGAAAAGTATCAAGTACTGCCATTTCATGTCTAAGACCTGTTGTTCATGGTCATCATGTAAGAAATATTAAGCAAAATAGACAGCTTCACATACTTATATTTAATGCAAGAAAAAATATTTCAGTAGCTCAACAGACAGATTTGGAATTTTGAAGCCTTACACTAGAAGAAAATTTAATCTCACCTGGAGGCTTTTGTACACTACATACTTGGGATTGGCATTTATGTTTGGAAAGAGACTGTGGAATAAACTAAGAAAATATAAGCTCAACATATAGGATATCATGTACATTTTTTCACTTTATTTGCAAGTAAAATATTCTCTAACACAAAAAATCTTCAGGAAAATATATTTAAGTGCTGATGTTTTCAGTGTTTTTAAAACAAATAATCAAATTACTTTATAGGAAGTTTACAGGTCACAACACATACTGCTAGGTTTCTTATACATATTGAACAGTATCTTCATAAACACATGCAGAGATAAGCATGCCATTCCAGCCACATCAGCTGCTTTGATTCATACTTACAAAATGCTTACAATTCTTGGAATATACATACACTGCAAAAAGAAGATGCAATGACACCACAAATCTTAAAGCAAGTCAGTATTAGCCTACTACCTATGCTGTTACTAAACATGAAGAGGCAGGAGCACACACTTGGTGGGAGCTAGCATCTAGAAAACAGACCATAAGCATGTACCCGGTTGCTAGTGCACAGTAAGCCTCTTTGCCCCTATCTTCAGCACGTTCATTAACCATAACCATGCTAGTTACCATGCACTAATACATTGCTGTGTGCTTGTTTCAGACACACCTTTATATCACTGTGCTGATTGATAAACCTCAAAATAAGTACTGTACCATTAATAAGCACCAAAAGATATTCATGGCTTAATCCGTCAGAAGAGTAATTGTGGTATAAATCTTTGTCCTAAGCTATAACATTTAAATAGCAAATAAGTTCCTATAGGACAATATATCATTAGGGACTTCACTGGGGGCTCTCATCATACAGATTTCCCTATGGTGATCTATGTGAACTGAGACAGAACATTCAGATTACCTCCTAATGAAAAAGTTACATCTTACAAGCCACTAACTTTACATTATCCAAGGAAGATGCAGGTGTATTTGGTAAGCACGTACATGCTTAAGGATGTCTATTCAGGATATAACAAAATGCCACGATTGTGGCTGATGACTAAGGAACATATTAGTTCAGGATATGGTTATGAATTTTGTTAGATGCTTTGATGAGTGAGGGTCTTTTCAATTACTATTTCTAGATTAAATGGCAACAAGCAAAAATAAAGGCCAGAACTGCAGAGGTTAATTAACACTAACAAAGCACAACAGCACCAGAAAGCCATTGGTTCCCTATTCTCCCCCAAACAAGAAATTACATAACGGGACACCCTCCCATGGCATGGAAAATACCTTGTCTCACTCCTGCTCTTCACCAACAAGGGTATCTAGAGCTCATGTCATTGATTTTCAACTCCTGTCAGCAATGCATTTTTCTGATTGACTTTCATACAGCAAATTTACAATCTGTTTGTTGTTAACTTACCAAGCTCCTCCCTCAGCCCCCAGTGAACATCCATCGCATGTCACAGAAGGATCGTCAGGACACACACAATCAACTCAAGCTCCAGCAGACCTCAGACTCTGATGACGAATTTTATAACAACATAAAAACTCGGATACTGACTGGACAAGCTTATATGCCTTCTACTGTCTCTTGTAAAAAGACACACAGCAATATTTCTTCCAGGAAACAGCATGACTGTTTCAGTTAATTTGGTGCTTTGGGTCACAAGTTAACTTGATAGTTGAGTCCTGTGGTACACATCATTGCACAGCAAAGGCCTTTTCTTTGTAGGCTGCACGTACTGAAGACATAAAATTCACTGTCTCCAGCCAATACTTTCACACTTCCTTAAAGAGCCTTCTCCATACTGCCCTCAGTAACAGCCGTCATCACAAAATACAAGGAACAGAGCAATCTAAGTTATTCAGTTAAGCAACAGCATCTGCACAGTACTGCTGCAGCAGCTGGCATTTCACTATAGTAGGCAGTAACTGTTTCCATTAATAGATTCAAACCATGACCAGGGCGGGCCAAATAAGCAAAGACACTGTACTACTTTCCCACCATTAAGGACAGTCTGTCCACGCAAGAGACACCCAGAGGCACCTACCACTTCTGTTACCCAATCTATGCCCAACTGTAGAGGAATAAAGGAGTTCAAATCTGATAATGTCTCAAACACAACAGCAACAAGTGTGTTGGTCAGTTTGAGGATTTAGCTCTAACCCTATTACTAGAAGTACCACCATGTTGAGTCCCTGAAGAACAGATGCCTGTCTCTGCATGCTGCACTGCAGGCCTGAGACAGGATTCACTTTGTCCCCAAAATTTTGTACCAAGATTCATACACCAGCTATGTGTGGTACAGAGACATGCATGGAAGGGCAGCTGGTGTGTGCTATTCCTCTCTGAGCTCAGATTCTGCAGAACAGGGACTTCTTAAGCACTTCCTGAAGTATTCTGAATCTAGCCCACACCTGGGTCACTACAGTGTGTTTACAACTATCATTTAACTTTAAATTTCAAACCAGTAAATTACAATTAAACTTATTAGAAGTCTGAAACCTTACCATACACACATTTAATAAAAATACCAGATGCACAACAGAGCAAAGATAATCTTGCTTTTAAAACAGGAAAGCTGTGTCTACTGTTTATATCAAGGGGGCAAAGGAGGTGAAAGTAGAACTCTTCCTTTAATTCTGATCTCACTCAAAAAAATCCATTTTAAAAGAAGAGCTGCACATTTTTGAAATTTATATTTCAATAAACAACATATTCAAGATGTATTGACTAGTAATCCAGATCTCTTACAACAGCTCTAGCTGCAGTAATAAGCAAGTGCATGCATACCTGCTCCTTCTAAACACAAAAGCCAAGTGACTGAAGGCCTACTAAACTATTCAACAAATCTTTTCATGTTCCACAATGCAGCATTTGTAACATCATAAAAGAGAAAAATTGGACAGGTTCAAATCTGAACCTTGTTTTACTGTATTCTCAGAAATACTTGAACACAGTTGTAGTCCAAAAGCAGAGAATGGCTACAAGGCAATGATTGCCTAAACATGGTCATAGCAAGCAGTTTTCCTTCTCTTCAAACACTTTATTTTTGTTCTGAAATACTGCCAGCTAAGTACTATTAGCTGCTCACCCATAATCCCAACAGCCTCCAGTGGTAGTTTCCTCTAGCAATGCCATTTAAAGACCAAAGCACAAGGTCCTAACAGCTGTCCGGATCTTATAAACATGGTAAAATAATGGACATTGCATTTACTAACAGTTCGGGCCACCTTAAGAAAAACCAAGAGCCATGCTACACAGTATTCTGGATTACAAGTTTGTGTCTCATTTTGCTTCAAATTACCTGGAATTTAAGGACAGCGATTTCAAGGAACTGTATCTAGTGTCCCATCTGACGGTTGAAGGAATTAAAGCAATGAAAAACTAGCTCCTGAAATGTCATTTTCCAATCAGATTTCATAACTCAGATACACCTGCAAAAATTCACATCCTGAACACTGGTGTCTAACAGGAAAGTTAACAGAAGAGGTCAAAGTCAGATTACTTTTACAATTTCCTGCAGACAAAAGTTGCTGCCTGCTATTATTTTATGATCTACCTCAGACAGGTGATAATTTGAAATATAATGCATCAAAGACATGATTGATCATTCCTTCAGATACAGAAATAATTAGCAGCTGTCCTATTCCAGCTTCCACAAGTTTCAGTTTGAAAAAGTGACCATTACCAGAAACGCCTATCTTCTCCCTACAACATCAGCACCCTTCTCTCATCTCTGATGCTATTCAAAACCATGTATCAAAAAAGATAAAGTGCCACAACCACCACATGATGTGCTAAAGACCATCCAAAAATCACATCTTCTCCAAGGCAGGGGGGGCAACAGATGTTTTCTGGAAACAAGAATTTTAGGACAAGCTGCGTAGGGATGAAATCTGTGCTTTGAACATTCATCTTTGAAAGTATCACAACCTACAAAAACTAGATAGACACACACCTGTTCCTAGCTATTATTTTATTAAAGAGCTTAAACTTACTCAAAAAAGCCCCCATATATTACGGAATCTTTAGTAATTTAGAGCTATAAGAAGAGTTTTATCTAAGCAGAACTGGGCCTTGATGCTATTTGTCTGTTACCAAAATGAGGATGGAAAAAGAACAAGCAAGTGTAAAATGTTTCTTTAAAAAAAAAAAAAAAAAAAGAGTTAAGCTGGGCAAGAAAGGTACTTTCAGAAAAAAAGTGGCAATTTTAAGTTCAGCTCTACACTCTGATGATTTCTTTCTTATTTTCTGCCCTGAGATTTTTAATAAGGCAAAGTTTGCACAAGGCTACTGTGCTCTAACGGAATAAATTGCCCAACAGACAAATTTTTGTTTCAGTCAAAACTACAGTTGAAATAGTATTTCAGTTCTACTGTCTCCATAGCTCCTTGTTTATTTCTGTCAAGACAAATATTTTGCTTACTAAAGGAAAAATCATGTCATGACAAACTGTTGTCAGGGAACTAAAATAAAACTTTTCTTTTCAGATCCTATGCGTTAAAAAGTGTAGCTGAAAAGAAAGGCTGGAGGAAGGCATATTTTAACAAATAAAAATTAGAGGAGGAACCTGGTAAAACCTAATTTGTCCTACTAAAAAAATAACACCCCTAACAAAGTCAAATCTTTCAGAGACGTAGAGATGTGAAATTTCAACTGTAAAAAATTACTCAAATACTTTGACAGACTGTCTGTTAACTCCATACTCTCATTATCTCAGTTACATTTTAACACTGTACCTTATTGCCAACAACCAAATACAAACATTTATAGCAAGACAGCAGGATGTATACAATTGACATTGAAACATAAAGTTCATTTCTAAAAGACTGTAAGTTAGAACAATTTTTTTCAGACAGAGTGTACTTTGAGGAAGAAAGTCAGATTCCCAGCTGAAGACAGAAGAAAATTAGAGGATTCCCAGAAAGACAAGATGTTCTTCAGGGGAAAGGGAAATCTGTATTGGTTTAGGGGAGGAAATGGATGGGAGACAGGTAACTAAAACAACACACAAGCACACTCAGGCAGATATAAAGGAAACTACTGCTACTACTAACAGTAAAACAAGGGTTAAAAGTATGAAGTCCAACAGCCAACTTACAAAAACTTTGCCGGCACTGGAGATTATACCTGATACCAGCTAATGAAAACCATTCCTTTCTAAACTCTGTCTCCTATTATTTCAGTCGATAAAGATTTTCATGTGCCTTTCAGACTCAGATTGTTTGGTTTTACTATGTTCTGGCTCTCCTCCTTCATAAGTTTAGAATACTAAAAGTCATGTGTGTGAGGGGAACAGCAGGCCTGCTGCTTATAAAAAGACAGAACACTTGTGTTTAATAACCATTACTATTTTGTAGCCGTGTTTGTTAAGGTGTGGATGATGTGTGGTCTAGCAGTTAGAAAATGCATTCAGAACCCTGTTTTAATTTATGGTTATTTATAATGTATTGCTTTACGTTGAATACAGCACTGAAAGTTGGACATATGACAGCACTGTCTTGGATTTTAGGCTTTTTTCACCACTTGTAAAACTAGCATTACTTGCCCATCTAAAATCCTTCAGAACTATACTTAAAAAAACCTAGAGACTGATGAACAGCATGCATCTGAACTTAGATTTAATTCAAGAACTCCTTACGGAATTGGTAAAGCTAGTAAAATTTTATTTTTCTAACCTTGGATATTCTCCCAAGAGCAAATTTTATAATGTTATCATTGTTAAAGAGTTATCTAATTTTATTTTAGGAAAACAGTAGCTTTAAAATTATAACTGAGAGAACACAGCAAATAAAGACCATGGTCCTGAATTCTACTCCCTGCACCCTATAGTCTCTTGGCTGCAGCTGAATTAAGAAAACCAGCCCTGGAAACCAAATTTGCTTCAGATGGCTACTTATTCTTATTCTACAGTGCAGCACAAACTTGTACTTCCATTCAGCTAGAAAAGGGAAATTTCCATATAAAAAGATAAAATGTAAAAAGGGAAAGGTAAGACGAAACAAAATATTAAAATGATCCATATAGTAAAGAAAGACCAACTAATCACCCTAACAAGTGAAATCATTTCTGCAACGACATGGTTGCTCTGACAAAAAAAATCCAGTTGAGCTATATAAAAACAAGCTACACAAAGAAAACCAAAAATCCATTTGACATCTCTAACCCTGCCAAGGCATGAATCCAAGTACAAGCACCAACTACTCAGCAATTGCGAGCCAGTTTATACAGGCATTTTATGGTGGGTACACAGAGAACAACAGAATTCGGCTTTCATCATGAGAAATTACGCTGTTTATCTTGAGTAAAAAATAGAAATCAACAGTTTAGCACTGAAAAAAATGTAAGGATCTTCACAGGGCACTAGGAAGTCCATCAGGCATCTCAACAGGTTACGTACAACATCTGCCATTAAGAAAGTACCCAAACTAATATGTTTGCTCTAGTAGTAGTTATTTCTGATCAGTATTTCTGACTGTTACTTCCAATAACACATCAGGCAGTTGTTTCAAACACACAAGTTACACATGTAACAGCCAGCCAAATTCCAGCCTCACATTGGGCTACAAGCAGCACAGCTATCACTTGCCAACACAGCTGTGGATGGTGAGGTCGCACACAAGCATCACAGATCACTCATAAGCTCTTGGCACAGAACCAGAAGCCAATTCCAATCAAGTAAGAGAATTTATACATATTACAGGTATAAAAGCCAGATAAACACAAGCCACACAAGCTCTCAAAAGACAGAGTCACTGCACAGACTCACTGAATACCTGCAGGCCAATGTGCAGAACAAGCAAAATTCACATTAGGGGCTTTTTATTAAACCATCTGGCCCTCAGACTCTTTAGTCTATTGAAATAATGTTTTTTAAATCTTAATTCTGTTCTTGCTTTATAAACTCTATTTGTATTTTATGTTTTATACTTGTCAAATCCACTCACTTTAAAGAGTTAATGTTATCCTTATCATAGCAGTGTTCTGAAGGAGGCCATATATATGCTTCAATAAGTAGGAGGAAGAAAGCCCATACTTTCTAAAATAGTCTCAAGAAACACAGTATTTCCATTTTACAGATAGGATGCTAAGACCCACGGAGGCAGCATGACTTGTAGAAGACCACACAAAAATCTGTGAAAGGGGCAGAAAATAAGTACAGATCTTTCAAGACCCAAGCCAAAACATTAGCCACAGCAATAGTTCTGAAAACAATGCAAGTTGGATTTAAATTAAACTGGAGTGATTACAGCTATATTCCAGTATGTGGATTAATGCGAAAAGCACCTTCACATCTTGGACATGCAAAACCAGAAAAATTCTCTCAACCTTTCCTTCTGGAAAACTACAAAAATGTGACATGCTGCCTTTGAAAAAACCCCATATTCTCACACTACACTTACTATGAACTCGATCAAAAATATTCTTAATAAAACCCTGAGTAGTAGTAACGTGCTCAGATTAAAATCCCTATAACCATGCAAATGATTTCACACTCCTCAGCATTAAATAGGTTTAACAGATCAACTTCGGTTGAGAGAGAACAGGTAACTGAACAGATACGCATACAATATAAATATTCCCCTTGTACCTCCCTGTCTTTCCCCACACTCCCTCAAAGGAAAGAAATCTTTTCCTGTTCTGATCTATTTTTACAGTCTAGTGCATTGGTATTTTGGATTATTTCCAAGGGTATTCTTTACTGGGGCATCACAACTAAATGCCAGATTTCAAAATTATTTTAGCATATTCTCATAGGCTACTTCACAGAACAACACTGAAATAATAAAGGATCTGGCAATTACAGCCTTTTCAAATGCATATACGTTAAAACCTAGTAAACAAACTTAAAGAAAATACCATCACTAAAGTTCAGATTCTGCTTCTTATTCCCCCACAGGTTACATCAAGTCATTAGCAGCCTGCACTCGACAGAAATCTCTGAAAACAGCAGGCACAGTCAGTTTAAGTCCTTACCTAATCGACAGCTTATTTTTTGAGCAGTTAATCAAGAATCAGCTTTTAAACCCGAGAGGCTAATAGGGATCTCCTCTCTCCACATCCCACCGTGGGTACCCCCGACTCCACTCAGGTAGCCGGGAGAGGAAGGTCTGTTCCGTCCTCCCCAGGGATGCAAGCCCAACGCCGCGATCCCCGGCAGGCGCTCGCCCTCGCCCGCTCCCCCCTGCCCGCTCCCCTCCACCGCTGCCCCCGAAAGGCACCGAGCAAGAGCCCCCCTAACAAAGCCGGGCGAAGCGTCTGCCGGGGGGCGCGGGGCGCAGGAGAACCGAGGCCGGGTTTTTATTCGGGGCACGGCGCCTTGGCGTTTTTACCTTTCTCCCTGCTTGGTGTTGGAGGGCGGAGGGTGAAGCACAGTCTGGTTCCCTTCCATCTCCACGATGCACTTGGTATTCAGGTCCAGCTCTGCAAGGCGACACGGCGGGGGGCTGTACCCGGGAAGAGAGCACCCCCCTTCTCCTTGCGCGCCAGGGCCGCTCGCCCCCCCGCCGGCTCCGCGCGGCGGGGCCAGGCTCGCAGGCGTGCCCCTGCGAGGGGGCGAGGGGCAGGCGGCGGCCGGAGGGGGTGTGAGGGGGTTTATCACCCCGCCGGCCCGGGGCAGAAGCCGGGCTTCTTAGGCGCGCCCCGGTGCCGCCCCCTCCCCACCCCCCCGCCGCCTCCGCGCCCCCAGACCCCGCCGCCCCCTTCCCCAGCGCCGCCCGCCGGTTACCTCTCCTGTTCATCGGCCGGACCCTGACGGCAACTTTCACCTTGGTGTCCGACATCTTCCTCCCCTTCCCGGGAGCGGCGGGCGGCCCCGCTCAGCGGCAGCGGCGGCTCGCGGCCTCGCAGCGCCGCGCACAGCGACACGGCGGAGCGCCAACGTCCATGCCGGGCCGGGGTGAGGGCGGGGGGCCGGGGCAGGCGAGAGGCGGCGAGGGAGGGAGGGAGGGAGGGAGGGAGGGCGGGCGAGGAGGAGGGTCCGGCGCCGGGGAGGGCGGTGGTGGCGCAGCCCCAGCCGCCTCCCTGCTCAGCCGCGGTCCACACCGGCTCTGGCGCTGGCTGCCGAGGGCCTCGTTTGCATAACCGCTGCTGCTGCTGCTGCCACCGCCGCCGCGCCTGCCGCCGCCTCCCCGCCAATCCCAACCGCCATCTTCCGCCTCCTCCCGCCGCGCCGCCGGGATTGCGGCGCCCAGGCAAGCGGCGAGGAGGCGGGGAAGGGCCGCGCCGCCGGAAAGGAACGGAAACGCCCGAACGCCTTCGGAGGGGGGAAGCGGGGGAGGCGGGTGCTTCCTCCGAGTGAGCATGCGCGACGGGCTGGCCTTGCAGCGGCGAAAAGGGCGGGGAGGTGGCGCTGGGGCGCCCTGCCGCGCATGCGTAAGAGGGCGGGCGAAGCCGGGCGTCGCGCCTTGCCCTCGCGCTGCCTGCCCGGCCCTAGTGCCGGGGGCTGCCCGGGCCCTCGGCGGGGGGCTGTGCCCGCAGGCCCTTCCCCACAGCCACCGCCACGGGTTGTGCAGATGTGAAAGCCACCGGTTTGTCCGACTGGACAGCAGGTTTCCTTGTACCAAGGAAAGGCCACAAAGAAAAGCCCCCAAATTGCCCCAAAGGATATACCATGGTACTAGGGGGATTTTTTTGGACAAAAGATGAGCAGTGCTCAACTAGAAAATGATGGCCTGCCTGGCGCAGTCTTGGCGCTAGCACAGGTGACCAAGGTGAAATGTGTGTGTTGTGCGTTAGGGAGGCCTGGAAGCGGTGCTGCGCCTCGAGGTGACGGAGCGATGGGCCCTGCCTGGCCCAGCCTGCGCTTCACCTCCTTGGGAAGGGGCTGCCTGCAAAGCGCTGAGGCTGCTCGTGTTGTCCTGTTTTTCCAGGCAGCAACAGGCCACCGTTGACAAGTGCCTGCCCAAATGCCACAGGACAGAGATGCGTCCATCTACTAGCAGCGAGTTCAACGTTGGGGAAAAGCATTACAAACAGCAGTGCATCACCCCTGCAACCACAAGCTCCAAGGATGGCTGAGCTTCCAATGGACAAGCCAAGAAGGACTTTTACTTAAAACTGCAGTAGGTTTATGATCTCAGCATCGCATTCTTTTTGAAGCGGCCCGTTAAAACTTTGTTTTCTCCTCACAAGTGTTTCCTTAGCTTCAGGAAAATATCTTCCAAAGAATCAGTCCTTATCATCAATGCAGCTAACTGGCAGGAATCCCAGCACAAAATAGTGATGTCTGTAACATTTTCTTTACTGAAAAGACAGGCTTAAACCCAAATGGGATTATTCTGTCTGCTCTGGGACTAAACCACTGTAGGAAGAACAAGCTGGACAACAAATGATGAATATATAGCTGCACTGAGAAAGAGCAGACCTTTCAAACAGAGGTGAAAACAACGGATGGTGCTGAGAAGATCGACCCCTTCGGCTGCCAGCACACCAGCCGGAAGAGCCCTGCAAAGCGACCAAGAGGAACATCTCTGGAAGAGGCGCGGCTGCCCCAAATGGCCATGGCCACAGCCTGCAGGAATGCTGAAAGGAAATGAGAGACGTGTTTAGTGTGGAGAAAGAGAAACGTTACCAAATAGAGCCGGGCATCTGGAGAACGTCAGCAGCAGAAGCTAGCGCACGTGGATTTTTTGCCTGTGGAAGTAGGCATAAGGAATGAAGTTTGTTATGAAATGCATTGTAAGCATGTGGCTCAATGAGTAAAGGAAAGGAATGATGTTGAAATGAGGCATCCTACTTATGACTGTAGACTGTAAGAATCCAGATCAAAGTAAGCGCTGGCTCAAGATAAGGCGTGAAGTCTGAAATGGCTGTGCAGAAAGGGAGTTGTTCAGCGAAACTTGGACACTACTGGAAAAGAGAAGACAGCCAACAGACAGAAGGGAAAATATTCCCTTCTGTCTCAATTTTCCACCTCTTAGTGGAAAAACTACATCACTGCAAGATTAAATAAAAACAATGATATTAGCTGAGGAGAAACTAAAGGGAGTCTTTATGAGATTGACTGTGATTTTGACTGTGGGAAGAGTCTTGGGAAGAAATTTTCACTAATGTCTGGAATAGGCTTTTGAATTATATTCCACCATTTGCAGGTACAGAAAGCCAGCCATGCAAAAGTGTCTGAAAAGGGAGATGTGACCTAGGTTGTTCTAATACCAACTATAGCTGCTCTCTTCTTGTGAAATCTTGGGGGGTTTTATCGTTAGGTAATGGGGAAAAGGATTTTTGCTCTTTCATTCACATCAACGTGCCCTGAAAAACAACTGCCAAGAATGAGATGCTGGTTCCACCAAGTTTTTCTGTCCTCTTGAGGAAGGGCTTTTGGCAACATCTGTACCATGACCTGACAACATCTATTAGGCAGTGTGCGTGTAGCAGAATATATTTCTGGTCTCCCCTAAACTTTTGGCATTACAGCAGGATAGGAAGAGAGGTAAGTTATAAGGGCCCCGTGCGATTGTTAGGGAGCCCAAAGAGCAATCTGAAGCACTGTGGGAAGTGAGTGCAATTCAGGCCAACATTCCTCTTCTGGCATTGTATCTCCCCACTGAACACAGTTACCATATGGAACCCTTTACATCTCTGTCTTTGCTACAGGTAGCAACTTTGGATGAATGTTTCTCATCTATCAGCATCTGTTAACTTGATCAGTTTACGTGCCCCATTGGAACCGGCAAGGGATATGATGGGTTGTTCACCCATCAGAATTAGCTGCCAGCTATCCCAGACATGCTGATGGATGGATGGGAGATACCAGATGAGAAATGACAGCATACTGCTTAAGAAAAGATGAGAGCTGGAGAAAATGGAGACTGATGGTGGGTGAGGGGAACAGGGATGGAAACAGAGGGACAAAATAATCTGAAGCCATCTTTCCCGGATTTCTTTTTCCTGTCCCAGCTTTCCTCCACCCCCTATTTTGTTCTGGTTCTGCACCACTGCAGTCAACTGGAATTTTGCAGTTTATTAGGGCCAGGATCGAATTTTTGTCTGTCTTTTGCTTTCCATCTGTTTCATTTTTGTTTCTTCCCTTTCAGCATTTCCATACATTTGTCCATCGATCCGCAGTTCAGCAAAGAGTGTAAAGAGAGTATTGCTCCTTACTCTGGTGGGAAGTTCCAACTTATTGTCCCAAGGCATAACACAGATAATGTGACTTGACATGAAGGCATGCCCCTGTCTTCCCATATATTCTGAGCAGGAGGATCGATTGCTCTACTTCAGGACATGGAAATGAGGGAGCAACACTGTGCACCGGGAGCTGATGCCTGAAGCCCCGCTGGTAGGGCAGAATGTTCCACTGACTTCCTTTCTTTGGTGAAGGGCAGGGAGAAATGTCATGGAGCCTGCCAGGAATATCCATCTTGTCAGCAGCGTCCCCAGCGCATATCTTGCTGTGCCTGACTGGGGCATGCTGTCACCGGCACGTCTAATTTCATCTCGTGTCACAGGAGCTGGAGAACAGGCAGAGCTGGCAGCAGTGAGAGCATGGGAAGCAAAGCAGTGTTTTTCTTCTGGTGTTGAAAGTGTCAAAAGAAAGAAAAAGTGTCCCATTTTACAGCACCTGAAGTCCAAAAGATGCTTATAATGAAGGTTTTTACTACTAAATTTAACCCAAGGCACTTATTTTATAAGATTGACCAAAATTAAGGTTTTCTTTGGGTTTTCAAATTTTTACGGATCATTTTTTAAAATTAGAATTAACAGAGAAAACAAAATTTTATTTTCAACCCAAACACATTACAACATCATCCAGTCTGAAAGAAGGAGGTAAAATGAACAAATTCTGTATAATGAAACCAATAGATATTTTTAAGGTTAATAATCTAATATATTACATTTACATTAGGAAAAAGCATAAGAAGAAATCATAGCTCTAACAAAATAATTGATAAATCTTCCACTGATGTTTGTGAAAAAGAAGAATGGATGATAATTTGCAGGGTTTTAAAATAGTATTTAGCATATAGGAAGGAGGCCTGGACATTACAGAATAGAGAAATATTTCATACTGGAGGGGTGGGATAAAATATTATTTTATATTTGTGACAGGACACAAATGAGTGTCCTATTACTTACATAAATTTGTATTTTTCATTGAATAAAATGCATTTAGAGAGCACCTAGGGGAGGAAGTGCCTGCCCATAACTGTACACTGGGAACCAAATTTCTGTCTGACATGCATCACTAGGTGTGGTGTGTAATGCCACTGGACAGGTATGTTGAACCTACAACAGAGCACATGAGAGCAAGATTTTACCCAGTGACCTAGCTGAGGGCACTTTTCAGGCTGCTTTTCCCTTTCCTTTTTGCTCCAAATTCAAGCTGGACCTTAGTCAGGCTGGATGTTTGTCACCTCTCTCTTATCAGAAATCTGTTTTGACTGTCTCTAAAGCCATGCTGAGGGCATGAAAATTGTCCTCTGTGTCTAGCATATTTATGGCAACACTCTGGGCCCAGGAAGGGGCTGTGGTGACAAATGCTCCTCTGACACTCAGAAATAAAAGAAGTGGTTTTAATTGCCAATAGGAATAAAAGCAGAATATATGCACCTAAACATTGTCCTGCCTCAGAGATGCTTCTCAAAGACGCACGAGGTGTCTGACAACTATGTACTTAGATTTCTGGGTAGTGTATTACTTTTAACAGGCACTGCAGTTTAAACCTCCCTGAACAGAGCTGGCTTACAGGCTCTTTCAGCGGTGAATAAACTAAATCTGTTCTCACAGGCAAATTTATGTATGTTTTGAGTTACCTAGATGGGGTCCTACCCTCTGCCAGGACCCTACCTACACCCACCCAGGGTGTCTGAGAGTAGATTGAACTCTGGGATCAGAGGTGAAGGATTACAGCAAATGTCCCCGAGGAACACGCAGACTCCATCAAGCTGAAACGTTCCTTGCTGGGGAGAAAAAATATCGAATGCAATGTTACTGATCAGATACAATGTTTACTCCCTGCCTCTGATAACAATTTTGCAATAGTCTTTTAGAAACGTCAGTCCAATACTCAGGACAGCGGATGAGACTAACCCATCTGTGAGAGTAGCTGCTTGATTTTAGCTACATTTTTAACTCCGTGACCATTCTCTGCAGATAATCCCTTCGCTCTAGTCACTGAAGAACAGGGGCCAGTGAGCACTGTTGCCCATCTCCTATCACTTAGCAGGAAGAAATAGTTTCTATTTACTGTGGGAACTTTTAATGGTCATTACTACCTACCAGTGAAAAATCATATTAATAGAAATAAATAACCTTAGAAGCAGACTAATGCAGCTATAGCCAAGAAACTGATGGGAAGCAAAAAAGGGGGAAAAAAAGTAGCAAGACTGATTCTTTATATTGCTCAGACACATTTCCCTACGCTCTGGAAGTCTCACTGAAGTTTTTACCGAATCCAAAGTGAACCTTTCTGTCATCTCAGACAGGATTTGGTTTCTGGCAGGGTATTTAACATCCCTGCAATCCTAACCTCAGATACAGGCAATAGTTCTGTCCTCCTCCAACAGCTAGTCATGTGCTATGTAGCTCACATTCCTTAGGAAAAGAAATGATACATGGATGGGTTTATTTACATTTTTTGTTGCTATTGATGTTAGGTGTATGCCATCTCCTTTTCACCTCAGGAAACACTCCACCCCGAATCAAATACCTTCCTAAATTTGTTTATAGTGGGGAGAGAAGGGCTGTGGGTCTTCACCCTGGATTCACAACTGATACCATAACAAAAACATATGTAGTTGGGGCTGTTACCACTTCAGTTATTTCCTACCGTGAAAGAGGAGGTACAGATGACAATGTAAAAAGCATTGCTGAGACTCCACCTGGAAAACTCAGTATAGCATTTAGGAAAGAGGAGTTCAAACTGGAACAGACCCACAAAAGGGTTACTAGGAGGACTGGGGAGTGGTGAATATTAGCAAACAAGAGCAGACTAGAAAAGCTCAGTTTGTTTAGTCTAGAAAAATGAAGACAGAGAGGGGATATGACTGTTTATGCTTCCTTTCAGGCCAGTTAAAAGCATGATGCTACTCAAATTCAAGGAAAACACTAGCACAAGAACAAATGGGTGTAAACTGTCTTTCATGCAGCCCTTTTGTTCTGAGCTGCCTTAGGAGGAGAGCTGCCAGCAGGTCGCAGGAGGTGACCCTTCCCCTCTGCTCAGCACTGGTGAGGCCCCACCTGGAGTGCTGTGTCCAGTGCTGGGCTCCCCAGTGGAAGAAAGACGTGGGCTTACTGGAGTGAGACCAGTGCAGGGCCACGAAGATAATAATGGCCCTAGAGCATCTCTCTTATGAGGAAAGGCTGAGAGAGCTGGGAGGCTGTTCAGCCTGGAGGAAATTAGACTCAGGGGGATCTTGTCAATGTGTAGAAGTCCCTGAAGGGAGGGTGCAAAGAAGACAGAGCCAGGCTCTTTTTCAGTGATGCCCAGTGACAGGACCAGAGGCAGTGGGCACAGGCTGACACAGACGAGGCTCCCTCTGAACATCAGGAAACAGTTTTTCACTGTGAGGGTGGCTGAGCACTGGCACAGGTTGCCCAGAGAGGTGGTTGAAGCTCCCTCCTTGGAGACATTCAAAAACCACATGGACATGATCCTGGGCAACTGACTGTAGGTGGCCCTGCCTGAGCAGGGGCTTGGACCAGATGACCTCCAGAAGTCCCTGTCAACCTCAGCCCTTCTGTGAGTCAGTGATTCTGTCTTGGAACACACTCAAGCTGGAAATGAATTCACTTCTACCCCCAGAGGAATGAATGGCCTCTTACACAGAAGACCAGAGGACTAAACTTAGCTAATTTTAAGAGTGAGCTTGATTGTACTAGATGCCAGGATAGCAGGGAATCTGTCCTGCTGACCCTGCCAGACACATGCTACTATACAGTCTTTAAACATCATGGTGATGATAATAATTTATGGTAGTGGAAAGGGAAGGAAAAGTAAACAGCTTTGTACTGTTACAAAACTAAGATCACAGGGTCCGAAAGGAACTCACATCACCTACCTGTGGCTAATAAATCTTAAGTAACATAAGTTATGAAAGGGGATTAATGTTAAATAAGTAGAGATAATTTTTACTTTTTTTCCCCCCTTTTCTACTATGTATTAGTAGAAATCAAATGCTTCTCCTAAGAATCACAGGATCACAGAATCATTCAGGTTGGAAAAGACCCTTGGAACCATCGAGTCCAACCATTAGCCCTACTCTACAAAGTTCCCCCCTACACCATATCCCCCAGCATCTCATCTAAATGACCCTTAAACACATCCAGGGATGGTGACTCTACCACCTCCCTGGGTAGCCTATTCCACTGTCTGACCACTCATTCTGTGAAAAATTTTTTCTTAATGTCCAGCAACAACAAACTGCCACAGCTGGTTTGTAACATTATTTACAATTTAAATCAGCAGGCAGGCTCCAGCAAACTGACAACCCTCCCATTATTCCCCCTACCCAGAAAGCTCTCACCCATCTTCATCTTTATGATAAGGAATGTCTGGTATGTGAGCATCACTCCAGCACATCCCTGCAGTTCTCTTGTGACTAGGAGTCCCAAATCGAGACTAAGGGCACTAATGAGCAGGGAGACGGCTCACAAACACTGTCCGGCACATCACTCATTGTTTTGTGTTTACTAAGTGCAGGTGTGTGCCTTACCACAGGCAGAAAAAGTGAGTCTGCAGTCTCCAAGTCTCTTCAGTTCACAATCAGATACTACGTGCAGTCAGTCTAACATCCAGCAATGCTCAGGCTCTGCTTTCAGAGGCATGCTCTTTGCTCAGTAAGGATGAATGGGAAAGCTGTAAATATGAACACCCTGATAGGGCAGCAGCCTCTTGGAATAGAAGTGCAGCATTCCTGTTAACCCATTTGCACTCAGTCACAGTCCTCTTCGTTTACTTTCTGCTTTCAGAGAGAAGCTGAACTTTGCTGGCTATCTTGCGTGAGACTTGGAACCTAGGCTCTGCCTCTGGGAGAAGGAGGAGGAGGAGGGTGGGGAGGGAGGAGGAGGAGGGTGGGGAGGGAGGAGTCCATCAACCAAGCTTGCTTACTAAGTAAGCTGAGCTAGCAACCATACTGGCCAAGCCAAAATTTCTCCTTACGCAATTACTTTTTTAGTGATGCCTGCAAATATGCGCTCTAGCCAAACGTGTGTTATCTTTCTGAAGTGCGGCAAAGGAAAGAAGCTCTTGCTTGAAACGGATTAGAAAGGAGAATGGTATGCACCAGGAAGTCAGCATGTAAAGAAGCTGAGCAAGGCAAAGCCATGAGAGAGGAGGTGGAATTGCATTTGTTAAAACATATGGAAATCAGATTTTGGATCAGCACAGGTCTTGGATCATTCTGCTATTTATTGAAGTCAACAGGAAGATTCACATTAAGTTCAACAGGTTTCATCAGTTCCTGTAGAAGGTGGAAACAAGTGCTGAAGGTGCTAATTAAGTTGCATAACAAGACTTCTGATGTTTTATTTAGAAAACAAAACACCCAATCAGTTCTCCCCAGCTTGAAGAAAACATACCAATATAATCATCTCATAATCGACAATAAAAAAATTATCAGCAACAGATCATACTCTCATTTTTAGATTGAAGACTGTCAAATAGGGCAACCACAGGGTGTCCTTTGTTGTTCATGTCTCTTCAAATTTCATCCCGATTCACAGCAAAAAGGCTTGCTCTTTACAGGTTAAAATTAGAGGAACTGACAGCCTGTGCAGGCTTCCAAGCTTCTTGTAGTTTGTCTACACCAGCATTTGACAGGGAAGCTCAGACCAGTTATAGGAGTCATCCACAAAATCCAGTACAGGAGAACCTCTGGATCACTGGGACCAGACTGCTGCTATTGCAGGGAACCACAAAAGAAAGGCAGTGACTTGCAAGTTAGTGACTTCTGGTTTAGTTTTTCCTACAGTCACTACTACAAATGGAGCTACACAGGGGGAGCCAGGGTAGAAGGGTTTCTAGAACTCTTAGTCCACACACAGTTTAAATTGTACAGTCCTTCTCTCTCCCTTTTCTCTCCTGTAATAAAGCTTGCATGCCTGTCTCCCAAATGCATTCCCTGAATGACTTAAGTCCTTTCCCACAATTCATATTGTGATCTGAGGTTTCCTCCCTTTAATCCAATAGTAAAGATGAAAGGCTGTTTTAGAATAGAAACACTGCAAAACCAAAACATGGACAGAACCTCTGGGGGAATTAATACTTCTTCTGAAATGAAAGTGGAGTGAACACACACACACATACACCAGACATTGTGACTAAACAATGGGAATATAGTTCTGGAAGATACTTCAAAGGACTAACCAACCAACTGGGAAGAATGGCTGAGGGCTGTGTAAAAGGCACAAATTGGAACGACATGGTTGAATTTCAGTCATTGAAAAATTTAGGCTTATCGTCAAGAAAAAAGACTTGAGAGTCAAGTTCAACACAAGCAAGAGGGTGAAAGTCCATCACTCAATACAGACATCTGAAAACAATTCAGTTGCATGACTTTCTATTTCTCCATGAAAGAGATAGAAGAAAGTCAAGATTTACTTCTACCTTCAAGATACACTTTTTTTCTAAGTGGCTGGTTTTGTTTTTTATCTCAGTAACACTGACAGAGTGGAAATATAAGAATAATATCAGCTCTGTTTTAATGATAACACCATCCAAATACTGAGCAGCTTTAAGAACATCACAAAATGAATGATAAATATACCTGTAGCTCTAATACTGGGCCTGGGGTAACTTGAATTTCACTTTGCCATACTAGGGAAAAACGAGTGCACTTTTCACCTGGTCTTTAAAAGCCAGCATTCATCCATCCAAAATGAAACAAAAAGTGACTAACTACCTGCAACCTTAGAAATCCTTTCACATAGTCTTAGGATCTAGGTGTCATCTCTACCACAGTGAAAACACCATAACCTTCCTAACCTGTTGGCCAAGACCAATAACCTCCTCTTCAGGCTCTGCAAGAGCAGTTCGGGTATAAAGTCTCCACTGATGCCAGCCCAGAGTGAGTCTTGCCCCAGATTGCTGGTTACTGAGCAACCGCACGTCCCAAAAGGGAGGTGTGGTACTGATCCACTTAGTCTGATGGACTCTGAGGAATCAGGCAAGGGTTCAGTATGTTATGAAGGAATAAATAAGAAAATCTAAATGATTACATTAAATTTGTTTCACAAAAGACTTCTGATGTTGAAAGTCATAAATAATTATAATATATTCTAAACATGCACAGGACTGTCAGCGCATAAAAAACCCAAAGCAGCATTCCCAGAAATTGTCATAATAAAAAGTCTGCTGCAAAGACTTCTCTGGGGCAAGCCTCTGCTCTAGTCTGAATCTCCCTGACTTCAAACTCAGTCCTGTGGCATTTATTTATGTGGACAATTCCATTTGCAGTACTCATGACTGCACAGATAAACTGTTCATGACAGAGCAAGCCTCAACTCAAACAAGTCACTTTAAGGAATAAGAAGAATAGAAAAAGACAAATACACATATTCAAAATACTTCTGGCTCCATAACATCATGCTGTAAGTTGAGTGGAAGTTGGTGCAGAACTCACTGAAGAGCCCTATTTCCTACCTAATTGAGGACAATGACAAATAAGGGAGCCAGACACATCCTTTTCATATGAAGATGACTATACATTTTTAATACTTAATCTGCCTGGCTCTTTCTGATAGATTTCTTATAAAGCGTATCTTTAATGACATTATACTTCTTCTCACGTTAGCTCCTTAGTCTGTGATAGTAAAAGACACAACGGTTCTTTGTTTCTTACTTTCAATACAGGTCAGCAGTTACTAGATACTGGCAAATACTGGCTAAATTCCATAGTCCATATTATTCAGGAAATCATGCTAGGTGAACATTAATGCTTTCATATGGGTTTTATCTTTTATTGATTTATATTTGGAACAAAAAACAGTAAAGGAGTTATCTCCTGTGATTATGTAGGTGTCATAGTTCCTTCAAGATCATCTCCTTTGTATTAGAAGTTTTAAAAGCAAGCTTTGATAAAGGACATCTTTTTTCTTTTTGTTTAACATCTTAACAGTTTTTACAAATAAATTCTTTTCTTTTCCCAGATATAATTTTATCTCTCTACTCCACATCCTGCCGAAAATTCCCTATCTTTATTCATTACAAGGAATGTAACTATATTTAGAGTATTTAAAATGGTTTACAGAATCTACTGACCAGCAATATTTTCCTGATTTAAAAACCAGTACATTCCATGAAAGCAGAATTTGTTCTTACCTCTACTCACTGCCTATATAGTTCTTACCAGTGACTAAAGACAAAAATTGCCTCCATTAAGAGGGATCTTTAGATGTTTATTCAATTATGGGGAGCATGCTTCCCTAAAATGCTTAGTTTGCTCCAAAACTTAATTTCCTACAGATTTTTGCTACATATACAGAGCTGAAAGGAACAGATAGCTCTCCTAAGGATTACCATCTGAAAAGTGCCTAACTGTGGCTGGGAAATCTGTTCAAATGTACGTTCTTGACCTGCCAGAGGTCAATGCTAATCACGAGGCAACAGCCCTTACTGTCTTGTCCATTTTCCCAGCTGAAATGCCTCACCTCTTAAGAATGCATTCCCTTTAGTGAAATGATGGGTGTGCTCTGTGCTCTGACTTGGTGGAGTTCACCCTCTACTTAAGCCACAGACACCTTTCATTAATTTTTAGTTCTTTTCAGAGTCGATCTCCTCTCCTCCTTTCTATCCTCAACATGAAATAAGTAACTTGATCACTGCAATGGGGCTTCACAGCAGTATACCTCCTTACAGAGCATTTCAGAACTCTGAAACCACACACCTTTGTGGAGCACACTGGAAGCAATTATCTAGGCATACATTGTGGTTTAGAAAAGTATTCATTTCCATGATTTGTAGGAAACACCAAAGGAATTATAACAAGATCATCAGTAAAATGTCAAAATGTCTTCCAAAATCAGGAAGGCAACTCCCAAAGCAGAGGATAATTAAACACAGACTCTCCCTGCTTTATTAAGGCATCAGCCTTGTAATGGGAAGTCTGAGATCTAGTCTCAGGTCTGCCAAAGGCTTCCCCTGATTCTCAGCTCTCCTATCTGCAGCTGTAGGGCGAAGACATTTATATCATGTTTGCTTCAAACAGAGGCTGGAGCGCCAAGTTCAAGAGTATCTGTAAATCTCTTGGAAAGCAGTGCTGAAAAAAAGGCCAAAGTGCAACACATTATCTGCTCACTGAGAACCTCTCCAGTATTAGCTAATAGCTTTGAAGCTGTCGAGGAGAATCAGACAGGTTATACTAAGGAAGCACTCTAGAGAAAGCCTGTATGTTTATGTAACTGTATCAAATATAAACGTTATTATTAGCATATTTAGTTGAGATAATAGAGTTGAAAATGTAATGTGGAATGGAGGCATGGTCAATGCCTGCTTTGATGGAGAAACACAGAACTGGTAAGTGTTCCTTCCCCCTAGTCAGATGTATGACCCACAGCACTACATGGCAAAGGGAAAAATGCTGGGTGGGTCTTCAGTATAATGTATTTCAGGGTTAAAGATTTCTATGTTTTGTACATTTGGAATTTTTATATGCAGGTAATGATAATAATGCCCCATTGCATTTGGTAGCATAAAGGGTTTGCTGAAGAGAAATCAAGCAGACAGTACATGTTCTCAGCTCATCTCCAGTGGAGCTGAGCCAACCTTCTGCCCGGCCTTGCGTGGCAAAACAGACCAGTACCTTATTTCAGGTCTGCCTGGCCTGTTCCTCTTTACAGTCAGTGACTGCATATGTGACATGACAAATTTTGAATTATTTCAGCAGTTTCAATTTCTGTACATACCTATTTCAGATGGTAATCTCTACTTTGTTCCCAGAGCCTCGTCTGTGCCTTTGTGCTGGCTCTGCAGCCTTCACATCAAATGAAAACAAGTAGGCAAGGTCAGGAGAAAGCCCCTCTGTTGCTGGGGGTTATACATTCCACTTGGAAGATCCTCTGCTCAGATGGAAGCACTTTTGGACACAGCTGGCCAAACAGAGAGAGCCTGCTGCATCAGATGAGCTGGCAACTCAAACAGCAATTGCTGGGGCTGAGGCTGGACGGGGCTAATGAAGAAATTGTATGACAGACCTGACAAGAAGGTTAAAAAAGACAATCTCTTATGAGTCATTTCCCACCAGACCCTTCTAGAGTAGGACAGTGGACTCTATATAGAGGTTTCTGGTGTACTTACAGGGGAACTGAAGATAATGAGGGGAGAAAATCCTATTATCAGAAAATTTAAACTGTCTACACAGGGGCTAGGCCTCAAATGCTTGCTGCTTTCTGAACAATCTGTCACATCTGAGACGTCCAGATGAAGTATGAAGTTTAGAAGTCATTTGCAAAATCCGTATATTTTTGCTGTAGTTATACTATACTCCTGTGGAGACAAGCTGTGACTCACAGGTGACATGTAAATTATAAGGATTGGCCTCTGAGAAGAGTCAGAAAAAAACCCCAAATGTTGAAGAGAAAGAAAGCAAAAAGAGAGAAGAGAAAGAAAGGCAAATTCCTCCTGTGCAGGGTGTGACAGCACCATAACCCATGATCCCAGGGAGAAAGCTGCTTTTTTACCTCTGTCAACCCTTCCAGAAAGGAAAGGCCTCCTGTATTCAAGGTCTTCATTTTGATGGACCCTGCTCTATAAAACTCAGCTGTTTGGGGGCTGGACACTACAGGAACTTCCCTCTTCACCTGAAATCTGTCCACACTTTTTAAAAAAATGCTATCGTAGTGTTACGTCCACGCTTTGTGAAAATATAAACATCAAACTGATGTGCACATCAATGTGGCTGGACGGAATGGACAGATGGTCAAAGGGACAATGCAAAAATTAAGTAAATTTTACCCTTTTTTTGTTTCTTTTTTTATTCATATATCTGAAAAATTGATTATATTCTTTATCTAAAATTATTTGGTTCACAAGCAAAACAAAAAATATGTATGTTACAGAACACAATTTCAACACACATCTCTGAAACTGCCCTGCCTCCTTTATTCTCGAACACTGCAAACGTACCCTGGTATATTTATATGCAAAGACAGCAACCTGACATCAGTGCTTAAAAATAAACCAAAGAGGAATTGCAGTGTGTGCATGCTCAGACATACCAATCTACAGTAGGGACTAAGAGACGACATTAGGGAAATACTGTCCATTATAGTTGATTGGTTTTAAGCCAAATTGTTAAAGCATGAGGTGCAGGTGGTTATGCAAAGCTTAGCTTAGGGTTTTGTGGTTGTTTTTTTTAAATAAACCCAGCTGTAATTATCACTGAAGTGACTAGACACAGTTGCCATGTTTCACGCTAGATGAAATGGCCAGTGCTTTTTTCCAAGGGTAAGCACACACCTAGCTATCCCCACTTCAAGCATATCCAGTCAGACACCAAAAGCATCACCTACATAGCTATAGGTGCCTCTTACCCTTTGCTGTCCCTCCCTCTGAACCCAAGTTTTTGTTCTGTTGAAATCTGTGACTAAATTGCAATAGATTTGTGGATGGATAGAAGCAGTACAGATCCCTTGGGCCTTTGAAAAGCAGAGGGCATTAAGGTATCATTCTGAAGGCAACAGGTATCTACAGTAGCTATAGGGGAAATGTGCATATATGTACAAAGGAAGAAGCAAGAGTAAGTAAAAATGTCAAAGGCTTTTTAGTTTGTAATCAGCATGTTGGTGAATCTCTGTCTCCCCTTATCTCTCAAATTCTCATGTGTGACAAAAGAAAGATTTCAGGTTTACTGCTGCATTTTCCCTTACGTGCTGAAGAACACAGAATTTTTTATACATGGTTCTAGACAGTTATTTATGGCTTCTCAATTTAGGCACCTGCATCAAATAAATTAAGACAATGTTTCTTTGATGCAGCGTTGTGCAATGCTAAGCACCAAGTTTTACAGCAAAAGGAAAACACCACTGCATCATTCACAGAAAGTCTACGTTTGCTTTCAGTGGGTAGGTAAAGCAGAGAGTGCAGGAGGTGGCACACAGCAAAGTAGGTAGAATAAAGGCACAGGGTTATTTTGCTTACAAACCCAAACATCAAGCAATTTCTAGTTATATACCAAAGGAGATAGGAGAAGAATGGGCAACGATGGGAGTTTTTGTAGATTTTAAAACAGCATGAGTCAAATATTTAAAAATCAGCATTTCAGCTACTGGAAAGTTGCCTACATGGCAGTAGGTGCTAGGAAATTTGCCCTTCCATGAGCTCAGTAGCAAAAACAAGCTCCTGGTGCACATGAAGGTTTGAGGAGATGAAAGCTCACAGCCCAGGGTTCAGAGGAAGTGCTATTGCAATAAACTATTAATTATGTATGAATACAGCACTCATGGTATTGCATGCATTTTGAAACATAGCAGTTCCCCAAAGGCACTGTTATCTAATTGTTTTTATATCCCTCAAAGACAGACATCTCCTTGGCACCTAGAAAGGAATACATATATAATATATTTGTAATGTACTCAGAGCTGCTTCTCTGAGTAAATTTCCTTTCTGACCCCCCAAGAGGGCTCCTGCTCAGGGCTGTACACCTCCTACTGCAGAACAGCCAAGGAGTATTTCTGGTCCCACCAAAGGCACTTACTGGGTTACCTAGCAGTAGAGAAGGCTGGAAGAGACCAGATGTGCAGGTCCATATATTTTCAATAGCAACAAATGACCTACAAGAACTTTAGCAGGACATCTCCAAATAAAAAAATAAACCACCTACAGGGCAACTGCAACAAAGAAATTGGATTGTAATGGAGAAACGCATGATAAAAAGATGTGAGGAGTTTTCACTGAATTATTCAATATAGGAGTAAGCAAATCACACTTTATTGGCAGGTCACTGTTCAATTAGCCTTTACAAATAGCTGCATTTAATGTATGTGTTTCATTTATATAAATGTTAACATAAAACAGATTAACACATTGTCTGAATTAGAAGGCTAAACCGCTCCAGTTTAAAATATTTTGTAAATCACTGGTGCAGCAATGCATGCAGTCATTAAATGCCCTGAAGTCAGACAAAAAACAGATTAAAAAATTACTCATAGAAAGATTGCCTTTTAATTAAATTTCAAGTTACATTAGTTAATGATTTCAGTGACTAAATAAATTACCCCAAAAGTTTTATGCCATTTTAACCTACTTGTCTCTACCTCAGATAGCATTTACACTTATATCTAACTTCCTTTTAATGCTGAAGTAAGTAATCCTTTTAGCAGCAGGTAAATGCCTAAAAGTGCAACAGTGACGTCTAGTGTGGGTGTTAACCCCTCAAAATAATTCAGATATACTTTAATTTCCACTGTGCAATAAGGCAGCAGAACTGTGTCCACAGTGAAACCATTTTCAAGAAATTATAAACTGATCAATCAACAGAACCTCATTTGGAAGCTAGGAAAAAATTGAGGCTTACATCTCTTTTTCTCTATTACTTCCCACCAACTCTTCAATTTTTAGTTTTATCTTGGAGCTTGGGGCACAAAAGTATCATATCAATGACAAGACTAAAGGAGGCAGTATTGGAAACCTCCCAAGTGCAGGTGTGTTAGCACCCCAGCCAACTCAATTTTATATATGCAGAAGTATTTATGGTCTAAACATGAATACTTCAAGGGGCTTTTAGTGAAAGCTGCCCATGCTGGCAACCACATACCAAATTATCTGTAGGTAAAGACACAGACCTGTGCATTATACAGGAAGACCAAGTGCTCCAGCACAACCCTAATAAAGGTGGGAATAAACTCGTACAGAGAAGAGTGCTCTCAGAAGTATGGAAAAAATAGGCTTTGAGCACCAATTCACTTTACACAACTCACTCATCAGTGGTAGCTCTTCCATCGCAATGATCTTAGCTGGATTCAGGCAACCTTGAACTGGAGCTTCCATTTCTCCTATCATTTCATCAAGCCAGTCTCCTTTCTCATGCAGAAATCCTGGAAACAGAAACTCTGTCACTCTCATGAGTGTATCTACGCTTAAGGAAGAATAATGAAAACTACGTGCTGAGAAACGTGAACAAATGATGCATCATTTTCTCTCCCAGGTGCCAGTCTTTGATTACTTCATGACAAATATCATTCTTACTACTTGTCAAAAAGCACACAAAACATTTGGTTGTGAACATATGGAATACTTTTTAAATGCCAAATTGTTTGCTTAATTCATTGTTGACTACGGCCTGCAATGGCCAGGTCTTCTCCCATGGATAGGCAAGAGATTTGATGTAAGTTTTGCAGGAAGCACAGCATGTTGGTCAAAGGGGGCAATTTCACTTAAAGCCCAGAAAATGCCTCCTCCCTACACGCCTACTAACACCAGAGCTTCATGTGCTTTACGGCCAAAAGCAGCTTGAACCTACAGCAGTAAGCATCTAAACCCATTCAGGTAGAGCTATATATTTTTACTGAATGATCACCGCTGTCTAAAACAGCGAGGGAATTGTTCACCATGTAAGTCAGTCCCACAGGATAAGAAAGCCCGTAGCTAATTAGAGGGTTAAAGGTGGGAAACTCATCAGGTTTCCCTAAGCATATTACAGCCTGGCTACACACATCCGTTACTATAACACGATCCTCTCTGTCAAAGGCCACAGCTGTAGTATATATTTTGGAGGGAAAAAGGAGGTTCAGACCGAAGCTATCCATCTGGCCAACGAGATCCATCTCTGCACTGAATATCGTCACTCGGGTGCTGCCTCTGTTCAGTCCTTGAGCCTTCAGGTGCTCTATTACCACAATAGCACCCGAGGTCTGGGAGACTGCAACCCCTCTTGGGCTGATGAGCCGAGACCGGAGCATCTGACACTTCTTCAACTCCCCCTTCCTGAAGTCGGCCGTCAAGCGGTAGAGAGCCCCTGCCTCCGAGTCGGACAGGATAACTTCACTCTCGGGGGTGGCGTCCACGCCCCAGGGCAAACAGAAACCTTCCCGGATGGCCAGGACCCCCCTTCCCTCAAAATCGAAGGCCTTCACGGAGCGGTCTCCGCCATCGGTGACCACCACGTGCCCGTCCGACGTGACCGTCACATCAAGCGGGTACTTGATATCGTTGCCCGCGTCCCCCCGCTCCCCGAACCGCTGCAGGCAGGATCCGCTCGGCCCAAAGACGTGGATCCTCTTCTTGCCGTCGTGAGCCACTGCCAGGCGCCCCGACCTCCGGCAGGCCGCCACCCCGGTGGGGTTGACCAGCGACCCCCAGCCCCCCAGCGACAGCCGGAGCCCGAGGCCCGCGGGGGCCGGCCCGGCCGCCCCGCCGCCGCCGCTCCTCCCCAAGGCCGAGGGGACGCTGCCGCCGGCGGGGCCCAGGACCTCCAGCAGCTGCAGCAGCGGGAGGCAGTCGCTGGTCTCGGCGGAGCCGCAGACCCGCCGGCAGAAGGGACACTCCAACCGCCGGCCCTCGGGGCCGCCCAGGGCCCCCACGCAGCCCCGGCAGAGGACGTGCCCGCAGGGCAGGTTCCGCGGCCGCCGCTGCCCGCCGGGCCCGTACCGCTCGAAGCACACCCGGCACTCCAGCAGGCTCAGCTCCGCCTCGTCCTCCGCCGCCATCCCCGCCGCGGGGAGGGGAGGGGAGGGCCAGGGCCGGGGCCGGGGCCGGGGCCGGGGCGAGCGCCCTCTGTGGGGGGAGCTGCGGCGCGGCCCGGGGGCGGAGCGGGAGGGTAATGGCGGCCGGCAGCACCCGCCCGCCGGCAGCACCGCCCCGCCCCCGGGCCGCCCTCTCCGGTAAAATCCTCCCCCGGTCGGTGCAGACGTGCCGTTACCAAGTTATCGCACCGCCGCTGGTGCTATCGATGCCCGTATCGGGCTGAGGATGCGGTCGCAGTTTCATCGGATTTCTCTTGCTGTCCTGGGAAGCTTTTGAAAAGGCAATTAAAATATTTACACTCATCGCTAGCAGCCGCTTTTCTCAAACAGGTAAGCGCGCACATCTTGGAAGGTGCACGGACAGCACACGCTCGTTCTGCAAGGCGCATTTACAGCGTATCCTCAGACTAACCGGACGGTACACGCAAGGCAGAGCCATCGAGCGCCTGGCCTGTCACGGCTGTTGCGTTATCTGCAAGCCTGAGATAAACTTCCACAGCTCCCATGCTGAACCTGAAAAAAACTTCTGGATTGAGAGGAAGGAGATGCTTTGACCTGGTAGCCGCAGTACTGGCCAGAAGTGAAAATATATGAAAATAGCAGCTCCCAGCGTTCCCTGGCCCACTGGCTACATCCTTTCTTCTCTCTGTCAGTCCAGGCTTAAAGTGCCAGTAGCTACAAGCAATACCGAGAGTTGCAACGGGCTGTAGCTCGGGGACTGCTGTGCTCAAAATCATCATCACAGCTCTAGGACTACAACACTCTAAGAGGCTCCATGGCTTTTACTCACCTTCTGATCTTGGTGAATTTTAATAGACCACATCGCAGTTGTACCTTTCCAGCGTTTTTTAAAATCAGCTGCAAAGGTGAAGTGCTAAGCCTTGGACAACAGGCCCCAAGCCAGAGTTGACCTATAGATGAATCCTATATATTTTGTAACTGATAACCATTGTGCTAGTAGGTATTGTACTAAGTTATAACAACCCACCTATGCTGATGTAAAAAGTGCTAAAGCATCGAAATACTGCAGCCTGAACAACAGGCCCCAAGATGAAGGTGCTAACTTAGCATGTTAGCCATTAATATGTAAACTCACTAGTGAAAGATGAAGCTTAGACAAAATATAATCAGTAGTGAGGAGAAAATGTATCCAACTTCCCTTTCTCAGCCTTGTTGAAGGCTGAGAACCCAAGTATCTGGCCTTGTTAGAAACTCCCTTGGTTTTCCCCCCTGAGCCCTGGCCAGGCTTTAGGTGGAATCCAACAAGAGAATGAAACCAGAAATTTTCTGCTCAAAACAAAGATGCCAGCTATTCTGGCTGGTCGATCTCTGGTATATAAGGCTGGGCCCGTTTGCAGCGACTTTGGGTGCCTCACCTATGGGTGGATGCACCACGCAGGATTTCCCACTTGCCGGGACAGGCTCTGCAAACCCTCGCTGTAACCGGGGCTGCCCAGACACTGCGGGGCTGGGTGATGGGAACGTGTGCAAGTGGTGACGGATCTTAATCACTATTCTCTGTCTCATGTAGTAATGTATTTTCCTGTTTGTTGCTTTAGGTACATTATTCTGCCTTTTCTTACTGCATGTCTTCTGTATTACATTATTTGGTTATCACCAGTAAAATACACCTACTCTTTTCACTCTGGTGTCTGAGTTTAATTGGTATCCTTAATCAGCAGAACAAAAGGGGAGAAGGCCAGGGCCAGAAAGGGTTTTGAGAGCCCTGAACTTTGTGATTTAAAATTGCAGTAGTATCCATACAGAAGTGATAGAAGACCCACAATGGAAGGTTTCTGTTTGGCTGAACAGGCAACAGCTCTGGCGGCTTTCTTTGAAGCCTCTCACCCTACAAGCCCTGTGCTGGTTTTTCTGCTCATAGCTGCACTCTTGAGGGAGCAAGCAGCACACACAAGAGAAACCTCAGGGATATTTTCTCCCTGTGCTCTCTCCTTTATTGTCAACCAGCTTGCTTCCCTCCTCCCTTTCCTGCTCGATGACAGGTCCCCCTTGGCAGCTGCCACCAAGCATTGTTGCCCACTCACTGCCAGCTCATCTGACTTGTAATCACGACTAACAGGGATAGGGAGAAGCAACTTGCGCCAGCTTCCCGCCTCTCTCACCCAGCTGCCTGGCCTGGCACAAGGCCACCGTCACGGGAAACAGTATTTGAACAGCAGCTGCCATTGCTCCCAGGGCGGCCAGCTGACGAGGCCATCCTGCGGAGCACCGGGCAGACAACATCAACTGGCAACGGCCAAAAAGGAACGGAAGCATTTCTTTTTCCCAGCTCTGATGATTTGAATTGATATGGAAGAAAAAAATACACATTTTTAGAATGCGTATTTGTGCATGAAGTTTAAGAAAAGCTATGCACATCTCAAGACAGTGAAGGCAGCTATGTAGGAGAGCTGACTTGATAAGCAAAATGGAGAAAAATGTTCCACAGGCATTTTTCTGTACACTGAAGCCTGCTTTAAGAGTGCACCAAAACATGTCTAATTTTAAAAAGTGAGATAAAAATAAAAAATGGTAAGCAAGTTATTTTAATTAATTTTAATCAAGCTACAAACTTGAGTACATACAGCACCTCCAGAAAATAATCTAGTCCCCACTGTCTGTGTCTGTCTGAGAAGTCATCAACTTTTTGAAGACACTTAATTTCACAGTGGTTGCCTGAAAAGGAGGAAAGAGTAACAAATTACTGAACAATTAGTCACTGAAAAATGCGAACCATCAGGAAAAAAAAATCTTATCCACAGATTTCCTCACAGTCCCTAACACAGTGGTGCAAATACACTGGGGAAAACTTAGGAGTCTTTTGCACTGGGATACAACTGTCCATGACAGTGACTCACTGCACACACTGCAGGGGTCTCAGAAAGTTGTAAATTTAAAAGAAGTGCAATATCAAAGCATATCAGGAGGAACTTTAAAAATAAAATTCCCGCCATAATTCTGTGTTTCATTATTCTGATGGATTTGAGGTGTACGTTTAGCATTTTCTTTGCATGGCAAGTTACTTTTCTTCTTTGGCTACAAAAGTATAGCAGATACTGCAGAATTGGTATGCCTTGTATTAAAACCAGAGTAGCTGGTGATGAGGTGCAAAAACAAAAGGGTCAAATGGGCCTGACAGCAGCTCCGAGATCACTGAGCGCAGTATGAATCCTGGGAGAATGAAAAGATGCCAAGGGGAGGAAAGAGACAGTAGTATCTGCCTCTTGGGTTTTCTACATATCTTTTGAAGAGCTGAGCATTTTCCTTGATAGCAAAATTCCTGTGGCTAAATGGTATTTGTTTTCCCCAGTATTTTTCCATGACTCCACCCCTTGGATAAGAAGCATATGGCTCTCTATCACTTGTCACAGGGCAAGGTAGAAGCATATAAACATGTTTATTTGTTTTGGGAAAAATTCCTAAGGGTTAGATGAAGTATCACTTACCGAACAAGCTTTCAATTTCAGATTCAGGAACATAAAATGGTGGGCCTGAAAGAAAACAGGTGAAGCTAATCAGAGAGAAGACACAGGAAGGAGACAAACATCTACACTGCAGCAGGAGAGCCAGCCCCATCACTCACAGGACCTGACCCATAATCGGGCCCCACTGTGTAGCACCATCTGCAGTTACCAGAAAACACCATGTCCAAGAACTCGTGGCACCTGGGTGGGCCACCAGACAGCTTCAGGTGATGCTGCTGCATCATCTCCAGGCTGCAGTCAGGGTAGCCATGTTGTCAGAAGTCATGAACATGCCATGGACACAACCACTCTCAGTGTGCTGTGTAAATCCGGCCTACAATCTCTATACGACAATGGCATAATTAAAGCTAAAAGCTAAATAATGTGAGAGGGAGAGCAATGAATTAGACTATTGTTGCTTATGATAACAAGACCTATTTTTTCAGGGATAATTATACTGAAGAGCCCAAAAGCAGCAAGAAATCTTTTTTTTTTGAGAGTTAATAATTAAAAAAAAAAAACAACCAAACTTTTAAAATACCTCAGACTTTGGTATGTAATAAAAGTTATAAAAGGAAAAAATATTTTATTATTTTACAGAATTTCACCTCTTCCAAGCATATTCAGACCCTGGCAGTGGCTGGGAAAGAGGCACAGGATTGGCAAAATGCTGGGTTGCAAGTACTTGGTAAACAGAGCGAAGCCAATGTTCTTGGGATTGCTTCAAGCTCCCTAGGCCAGACGGGATGTTACTCTAAGCATCTGCTCTTCCAGCTTCATTATCACAGCCATGTTTCCAGTTTCATTTCATTGTTAATATACCGTGTCTGTCCTCCACTTATCCTTAGCATGTCTGAATGTTAGAGAGAAAGCAAATTTTGTCTCAAGCTTGGTCAACATCTAAAATTTTTAACACACAGTTGTATTGGTGTGATCAGCTGACAAAGCTATGCTGATAAAATACCTGGGGAAGATACTAACATATCTACCACGTCTATATACAATTTGTATTATAGCATGCAAAATCAAAACATGAACAGTGCCAAGTTCTCACCCTTGTGTTTGTTTGGATCATATGAAACCGTAACGAGGAGATAAGAAGAATTTTCCTCCATTAGGGTGATCATCAAACTGACATAGCTAAAAGGAGAAAGTTATACTCTGTTATTTTGGAACTGTACAAACGTTCAAGCATAGCATTCAAAATATTCAACAGAAGAGGTAATGTGTACTTCTGTGCAGACACAACTTGAACTGAACTGCACAGAAAGTAATCAAAGTTCAGTTTTAATTTCATAAGCATGAAAATCATGCTACACATGAAACACCTCAAATCAAGGTTACTGTTTACTGATAAACAAGCATTTATCTTTTTTGCATACTCATCTCAAAACTAACAGACAAGACATAGTATTCATCTGCCACGGTCTAGAATACAGTACACAAAACAGTACTGATCTTTTAAAATTATTGTGAATTCAAGATTATGTATCTAATTAAGAAATCCTGGGGGTAGGGTCAAACTACATTTGGGTTGGCTATAGCAAGAACGAAAAGTTTGAATAAGGGAAGTGAGGGGGAAAAAGAACAAAGAGAGGAGAAGCAGATGGGGTGAAAAGAAAATAATAAAATTCAGATGAGACTTGCAGCTCTGCTTCTGCTGGGCTGGAACAAACCACATTTTTCCCACCAAGTGCCAAGACAGCTTCCTGAAGGAAGCTCAAAAATCTAGAGTACAGCACTCTGTGACTGCAGCTGATGCTTGTGGTAGAGAAGAACTTGTGTAGGTTCATCCTTTAAATGAAAGAGGACTCATCCACAAGTGGCAGGAGAAAAAACGTGTCACTGCATACATTAGAGAAAAGACAATAACAAATCAAATTTACTAACCGTTCTCTGTCGCATGGATTCACAGCTACTAGAGCTCCTCTGTCCCAAACCCCATCAAACTTGCCAACTATTGAGCTATAGGGAGATGAGGAAAAGGCTTAAAAATAGTAAAAAGGCACCTTCATATTCATTCAGATACTTCTGTGAAGTCACAAGGATTCTCCAGCTAGCTGTGCAGATTCCCCACTACCTTTTTGTTACAGTCCAGTGTGATCCAAAACAGTATGATCTGGAATCCATGAAATTACCCTGGTACACAGCCCCTTTGTGATACCAAAGAGGTTCTGGAATTGCTCAGCATCTCCCCATCATTAGAGGGTGCTGAGACAAAGTAGGGAGGAAGGAAAGTACCTTAAACACATTTGGGCTCTAAGTCTTGGGTTTGGCAATCATATCCTGCCATGACCCTTGAGGCAGCACTTAACGTGCATTCAGCACGTCAATAATTCTTGGCCACCTTCAAAAACCCACACATCATTTCAAATGCAGGTTAAGGAAGGTGCCTCATTCCTTTACTGTCATTGAACTCATCACACTCAATCATCTTAAACACCTCAATTTCCAGCTACATGCCCAGGACCATTAGCTTCAGCTTGAAATTTGTTTAATGTTAGAAAAGCTAAGTTACACTACTGCTCGCCCCAGTTTAACATTGCACAGACACAGCTTTTGCTGGCAGATGGCTTCAGAGACCACCCAGAACCTGCAATGGCTAAGACTATTGTGAAGTGCCTTTACTGATGGGTGGTAAGAGCAGTCAGGGTGACACTGGAGATGATATCAAGGCTGAGAGGGCAGGGGGTGGGTGGGAAGGAAGAGCCTTGTTTCTGATATGCAAAGGCCTTGTATTAAAACCAAGACGCCTGGAGATGTGTTGCAAAGAAAGGCAAAATGGTCAAACAGGACTAAGGCTGCAGCTACAAGATCAGGAATTTAAAGAGTAAGGTACTGATAATGTGGATTGCATCACTTTAAAGAAAGTTGGAAGTAAGTTTACTTAGTGAGTATGGAATTGTGCAATACCTTTCTGCCTACTGGGCGGGTGTCAGAGTCCAATTGCATCACCTCTTTCTTCACTTCTGTACTGGTTTTGTCTGGGGTAGTTAATTTTCTTCATAGCAGCTGGTATGGGGCTTTGCTTTGAATTTGTGCTGAAAACAGGGTTGATAATACAGGGATGTTTTTCTTATTGCTGAGCCATATTTTGTTATTGCTGAGCACTGCTTTACACGGAAAATTTTCTGCTCCTCATCCCACTCCACCATCAAGGAGGCTGAGGGTGCACAAGAAGTTGGGAAGGGACACAGCTGGGACAGCTGACCCCAACTGACCAAAGGGATATTCCAGACCATGTGTCTGGGGGGAGGCTGGCAGGGGTGCTGCTTGGGGACTGGCCTGGGTATTGGTCGGTTGGTGGTGGGCAATTGTTTACATTTGCATCATTTGTGTTTCTTGGGTTTTATTTTCCTCTTTTTGACTGCTGTGCCTTTTTTTTTTTTAATTAAACTGTTTTTATCTTAACCCCAAGTTTCTTTCTCATTTTTACCCTTCTGATTGTCCCTGCCATCCCACGGGGTAAGGAGGGGGGAGTGGGCAAGCAGCTGTGTGGTGCTTAGCTGCTATCTGAGGTTAAACCACAACTTCTTCTCCCTCCCTGCTGCTCATTTCACTGCTAAGTATCTGGCATTTAACCTAGAAGCTGATCCTGTACTTCCCACTCTACTGTGATGAGACATGATAACACTTTTAAGACCAGACTTCTTTTAAAGTTTGCCAAGACTAAGCACCTAATTTAAATAACCAGCCTCTTAAATGAAAGGAGATTTTTAAAGAGACATCTTATCATGCAATGGGCATGAAGGGGACAAAGCAAAGTCCAATGGGGCAGGTGACACACTTGATCTTCTGAGGCTTGGAGACTGTTCTCCTCTCTGCATAGCTGAGTCTGCTGCATGACCTTAGGCAAGCCCCTGAAGTGTTTCGTACTTGGTTTTTTCTTCCCAACTTTAATCTGGTCTAACTGGAATGGTGGGGGTGGCTCCATATAGGCATTTCATATATTTTACTCCCCACTGATTTCACCAGAGCCTACAGACCTCACAGGCTTCAGGCAGCCTCATGCTGTGGCCATACTCTAGTCCTGGTCTCCTTGTTGCCCAGATCTCAGGACCTGCTGAGCGTCTGGGTGCTCCCTGCCTGTCTGCACATCCAATTTCCTCCTGAGGAAAACCAAGCCGTGAGGAAAAGGTCAAAAAAGGTATACAGCTGTCTTTCATCCTGATGGGGAGTCAGGATCAAGCCAAGGTGTTAGAGATGCTCCTCTTGGGTGTACCTTTCATTGTATCACTACCCAATCTTTTAGCCCTATATTATCTCCTGCTATGTGTTTATACGGTACATAGTACAAGAGATCACAGTTTAGATACTACTACAGCTAATAAAAATTAACCTGTAAAGCAGAAATTCACATATCTGCAGAAATCCCACTGGATTTAATCAGTAAACTTATGAATTTCTATCTCTGCATATGTTTAATAGTTTCAATTAATGCAATTTAATTTTTTTTTCAAGTCCACAGCCATAATTGTATTAGGAGGTACAATGGTTGTGTAATATAACTTGTTTTACATATGTCCCACAGTTCTCACAAAGAGCAGTAATTCCTGTTACTCTTTAACTAGCAAGAGTCTTTGAAATGTCTCATTCTGACAAAGGTCAGGAGCACATCTGAGTTCTCCTCTAATGACTGCTGGGTTAATGGAGATCAAAGGGATTTGTTAGCAGGCCAGCCTCAGCAAGAGAGAAGTAAGTTTAATTTCCATAATTACTGGGCAATTAATCAAATTGTCTGTACACAGAAACTAGAAGAGTGTGTGCATTTTTCTAGTCACAGATATCTGCTGACTGCTGTAGGGAATGCAGTTCATACTTTCACCATTACTGCACCCAGTACAGAACCATGCATCCAGAACATGCATCTGCAGATTTATTTTGTGGATGACAAACTATGTACTGGAACCAGTAATATGCACTGAAAATGTCATTAATTACCTATCTTTGGTTTATTTCATAGTATTATTCCACCATGTCCTGATGGAAGTTACAGATTTCACCATGTTACTTACTATGAAGTTTAGAACAGAGTTTTTCAAAAATTGCTGACAATAAGATTAAGCAATCTCTCGGCAACTTGTCAACTCACAGCAAGAAGGATTTATAGGGATCTACACAGCAAGCAGCTACACTGCAGGGGCAAGGCAGGGAAAAAATCAGGCAGTATCTATAAAGTCACGTTCATATACAGCCCATCTGTTCCAAGGCACTCACTTTGCAGGACTAGTTATATATACACCACTCTAACCAACTGGAGTCAGCTGCACCAGCAGAAGTCTTAGCGACAGTCTGTTGTCTAAAAGACTTTGGATTCTAGTAATGGATATTCTTTTTTTTTTTTTTTTTTCTAGTTTGTGCAGATTAAAAAAGGATCATACAGTAAACACCATGTTCTGGTGTCCTAAACTACCAGTTATGCCTGTATATGTAGCAGCTCCGAAAAGCCCATCCAAGTAAAGATTAAGACTTGACCTCCTTCTTCTTATTGAACAGCCATGGAACAAATCCTTGTTCTTGACAGTTGTTTGTAAGAAAAGCAGACAAACACACAAACTTCACCAAAACCTTATAATCTAGGTAAAATCATGTCTGAGTAAGAACTGCAAGAACTGCACTGTAGTGCAGGTCTGTGGGCACCTTCAGCTTCCTACAAGATACATTACAAACCCAGAAACAACACAGCTTTCTTGCATGCTCTCCAATCTCCAGCTACCCTAGGACCAGCCTAGGTCTGAGGTCATTTTAGGACAGATTTAAACATGCCTGCTCCCAACACCACTAGGAAGCTTCTGAGGACAAATAAATATGCCAGATGCCTTACTGCCAAGGCAGAGTCTTCTATGCTAGAGGCAGGAGAGAGTCCAAAGTCCTCCTGTAGTATCTGAGCAACTGGGTAATATTCAAAATTCCTCCACCAGCTGACACTTCAGCAGAAGGTCAGGTGCAAAGCCACCACAAAATCTGGGAAGTGACACTTGAGGCCACAAAGCACAATGGGTTGAAATATTTTTCAGGGCACAGTAGTGCAGACAGTATTGAAGTATTTTGCATTTTCTGTTGTGCCTTTTAACTAAGGCCACTTTAGCACTAAAAATCCCTAAGAAGATATTAGCAAGTCAAGCCATGTTTGTCAAGACACCTGCAGAGTTAGTGTTTGACAATATATTATGTAGTCACATACACTGCAGTGATGTAGCGTACTTCAAGTCTGTTGAGAAAAGCACATTAAGTAAAGCATGGGACACATATAATCAATGTGTACAGCTTACCTATGCATAAGTTAATCAATAGTTCAGAGAAAAAATAGATACAGTACTTACAGGAAAAGCTAAGACGACACCTCTAGGTATATTCTCTTCACTTTTACTAAGCTACTCTGAGTAAGGGATTGTGCTAGGGTTTTGCTTCACAGAAACCATCAATAATGTCAAAGATAATTTGGTTTTACTGTAAAAGCAAACATGTTTTTCTATAACTTTCACAGGATGGCTTGGAACAAGAAGCCCATTTAAAGATACTTAGCTGGCATCTTTATCTAACAACAGAGTGAGTTTTTGTTGGGAGACTGGCTATTCACATTTCTCATACAAGTTAGTGCTTTCTTGCGAGGACCTGTTCCAAATCTTTATGGCTGATTCAAATAAAATAACATGACAGTATTAACACATTTGATAACAGAGAATTGAACAACATACTGTGTATTCCTACCTGGACAAATCATAAATACTGCAGCAGTACAGAGAAATGTTCCCAGAGGTACTCTACAATACAAAGCAAACAAAACTATACATATCAGCAAACTATCCTTTGATATGCATTTACAAGTGTATACTTATACTTTATCCCTTAAAATAGATACATATTATTTTAAAATATACACTTAGGTGCAATAGGGAAAAACTGTGAGAAACATTTTCAGATTTCATTTACTGAGGTATCTCTCCTCATCCTCTTTGGAGAGGTTCTGATCTATCAAGGCACATATCTGTCCAGTTCTAAAATACATTTACATCCAGGTGCTTCAATGTCATATGAAAGAAGGCAAAATTAATAAGCTCAAAAGAAGAACTACACAGTCCAAAATTACAACTCAGATCTTCCTTTCAGACCTCTTCAGGAGAGGTGAATGATTACCAGCAAGACAGAGGCATAAAAGCAGAATGACTTGTTTGCTCAGTTCTGTCTGCATTGCATGATTAACTACACCAGATTATTCAACAACACAGGAAACATACCTGCAACTTTTTTGCTCCTGAAATCTCTGGGACTGGTTCCTCGTGGTAAGGCAGATTGTGTTCCGCAAAAAACTCCTTCAGTGCTTGCTCGCTGACTTCCACACCAACGACGCTATGTCCCATGTCCACCAGCCTGCACACAGCAGAGGGAGGTCCCAAGTTTATGGGAGGCTCATGGCTTGGGCCACTACCAAATGAGTAGCTCTCATGTACCATTTATTCAGTAGGGAAAGTCTGGTTTTAGGATGCACTGGTATGTCTAATCCTGACTTTCTGGAGCGTTCATGTTTTATTGAACACCTTGCTTTCATGATCCGAGTTTAAATTAGCACCACTCAGCATAGAGTTGACAAGGATTTAACGGGCTTTATTTAGATTGAATGGATTATACATTTATTTCTATGAACTCGATGAGAACAAAGGTGACTGTTACACAGAGGAACTGCCCATTTCAGTTTACCGAAATCCGTTCTGCTCGGAACTGCAGCAGCTGAGGCACACCGTCCACCCAGCTGCCTCTGCGGCTTGGCAGGAGCCGGCAGCAGGGTGCGGTAACTGCTTCACTGCTGTGGCTCAGCGCAACAGCAACGTGCGTCAGAGCCCGCAGCCAGCCTAGGAAGTAGCTACCATGATAAAACCTGGTAACTGGGACTAACTTGACTCCTTGAGGATGCCGTTCAGTGAGGGCTTTTTGGCTTGTGTTCCTTCCCTCCAAGAAAAAACACTGGTGTATACAGCCCCTAATTATAAATACAACCCACATTTTAAAAGTAAAAAGTAAAATAGTAAATGTAAAAAAGAGGAAGTTATCTTTAGCCCAAATCACTGAAGTTCCCAGTGTCACATGCTACATGGTCCCTTAAAAATGGGCTCTGGCACAACTGGCCTCATCACAGGCAATTTAAGCACTGGCACCAAAAGCAGCAGTGGTAAGGGCGCAGCTTCAGTCACTCTGTCCATCACAAAGTCATCATTCCCCAAACTGACCTCAGGACAATCAGGAGGACTTTCAGGTTAGTCCTTATCCATCCCATTTATGCTACTATACAAAATGGCAGCAAATGAACCCAAATTTCCTCCTCCCTTCAGCCTCCAGTGAGGCTGTTTTCCTACGAGCAGAGTTGCAGCACATCTGCACTGGCTGATAGAAGGTTGGGAATTCCCCCTCTCCCTCTCCCTCCCTCCACTCCCCACATCACATAAGATTTTTGCTCTTACAATTTGTGCTTTACCATTTCATCTCTACCGCTTTACCACAAAGTGGGAAAAATATCCTCAGTCCACTCCTGCCATTTAAAAGAACATTCAGATACTTCTGGAGGAGCCTGCAGAGAACAGATATTTTTTACTTAATGCTGCAAGTATTTGTGCTGGCACATTAAAAGCCAAACGCTACGCACTATGCCAGGTAGCACACAAACGCCATGATGGAACATAGGTTCTAAGTTCAACCTGCTTCACACTGTAATAAAATGTATGTATACATTTTACATACAATAAATGTATGTAAAATGTATAAATAATATGTAATAAAACCATAAAAACATTCCCCTTCCATTTACTTAGAAATAAATTTATTTTCTATTAGAAACACATTTCTTTTTGTTCTGTCTTTTCAAGTAAACAAACCAACCAACCTACCTCTTAAGAGGGCCACAACAGACAGCTTAAACACTATTATTATTAAACATTCGTATCAAAACACTTCTACAGGTCTCAAATATAAGTTTCATTGGTTGAAAGACTATATAATCAGGTTTGCTCTTTGAGGTCCCTGCCTTCCAGAACACAGTAATTGCTTCAAAACCCTCTGCATATTGTTTTAGGCCCTAGTTTCATGACATATGAACAGCAGTGCAGAGCTTGCGCATCAAAAAATGTAAGATATTTTAGCCAAGCTATCCAAGCTTTACAGTTTAAAACCTAATTCAGAAGTTCTAAATTCATTTCAATCCTTTCTTTTCCCTGACCTTTTTCGACAAATGTAGGTCACAGAAGTATGTATATTTTTGTGGCAAGCTCTGCCTGTGCAAAATCATTTTCTTTTTGTAAATGGTCTATTTTCTATTAAGAGTTTTTTGATTAAGTCAAGTCATTAATCTCACTGCAATTATTTAAACAGCTGAGGTAGAAGTGCGAAGTCACGTACGGATGCCCTTGCTCCTTGTGAAACGCAATGTTACCCATTTCCCATTTTTGCAGCCATTCCTCCTCAGTCACCACTCTGTCTTTCTGTGACCCGATGTCTGAGCCTTCCAGGGCGCCGGGGGCGGCTGCTGAGCCGTCCATCGTCCCCAGGGAGCGCTGGTAGCTGTGAAAAAAAGAGGAAAACTGAAAAATTACCCCCACGCAACGAACAGTTCGGAGCAGGCTCTTACTTCCTCGAATCAAATACAGATTTAGAACAGCTCAAGAAATGATTATGACTTGGCGACTCTTTAAACGTCTGGAACGCGGCCGAGCACACTCTTGCTCCCGGTGGCTTCGGCTACGCTTTTTTTCCCGGAGCGAAGCTGCTCAGACGCGGCCCGTGAAGCATTACGGCAGGGCCGCCGACCTCCCGTTCCGCGCACCCGTGGAAGCCACCCAGGGGCTGCCGGGCGCCGCCTCCCGGGGGGCCCGGGGGGTACCCGCGGGCCGGTAAGTAGGTCGATGCCGACACTTCCCCTTCTCACGCGAAACCCGTGGGCAGACCACGGGGGCGAGAGGCGGCTCGGGGCGCCCGGGAAGACACAACAACACCCCCCGGCCGCCCCCCCCCCGGGCGGCTGGCGGCAGGTACCTGCGCGGCGCGTCCCGCGGGGGCTGCAGGCACGGGGCGGCGCCTCCCCGCCCTCCCCCTCGCTACGCACCGCGGAGAGCGGAAGCGGCGGCAGGAGGAGGCGGGCTGAGGGTGCTCGGCACCGGGGAGGAGGATGGCGGTGCGGATGGCGGCGGCGGTGAGTGACCCCCTTCCTTCCCGCGGCTGCTGCGCCCGCCGGGGGGCCGCCTGCCCCCCTCCGTCCCCGGGCGGCGGGGCAGGTGCGAGCGTTGCCCCCCTGCTCACCTCCCCGCTTCTCCCTGCCTTCTCCTCCTTCCTCCTCCTCCCTCCCTTCCTTCTCCTCCCTTTTCTCCCCTGCTGCAGCTCTAGCAGGAGGCGGCGCGGACACGCGTGAATGTGGTCTCCGGCACCCGAGCGACCCGGCCCCGAGGTGAGTCCCAGGCGTCTCCGCCGCGCCTCCCTCCGGGGCTCCCCCGGGGTGACAGCCCCTCTGGGGACGCCCCTGCCCCGGGAGCCCCCCGGGGACCCCGCTGCCGGTGCCGCCGGCTGTCAGCGCCCGGGCAGGTGGGGGCGGCCGCCGGCCATGGGCTCGGCGTCTGTTTTAAAGGGGAGCGCACTGCCTGGCTCCCGCCGCCCCTTGTTTGTCGGGCTCTTTCCTCTCTCTCTCTCTCTGGTGTGTGTGGTTTCTCCCCCTTCCGTGTCGTCATGTCGTCCCGTGTCCCGTCCGGTCCCCTCGTCGTCCCGTCCCGTCCCCCGTGTGTTCCCCCCCCCCCGCCAAACTTGCTGTCAACGGTGCAGGTAAAACCCTGGTGCAGGCCGCGCATTACAGACGGATGAAGTGTTATAGAATGTGACAGCGTATTACGTATCTCCCCTTTTAAAGGGCTTATTTTCTCAGCCAGTAAGATAACGCTTATAGGATGCAGAGTCATGTAAAGCTTAGTAAAGTAAGTGCTGGTTTTTTGTTCTTTAAAAATCCTGGGGGGGGTGGTGTGTGTTTTGGGAAGAGAAGTAGGGACAAAGTGGCCTACACCTGGAAGCAGTGGCGTTGCTTACAGTTACGTGTATGAGCTGATCTCTTTTTCTCTTTCTCCCCACCTCCCTCTTCCCCTTCCCGTAGTGCTTACAGCAAAAATATGTTTGTGATTCTGTATGACTGGCCTTTGCCTTTCAAAATGGGAGGCCTCTCTGAACCTTAAATATTTTTACTAACTGTCTTCTTAATGATAACCGCCACCTTTTCTTTTTCTAACCCCTTATACACAGTGAAACAGCTGCATGTGCTTTTAACTTTTTGGATAAAGGGCCTCACAGCAGCAGTAGACTGTCAGCACCTGGTAGTCGCCAAAATGAGTCGCCTGGTGCCTTGCTCACTGCTAATGTAGTTCATCGCATCTGACTGTAAAAGCAACAGCACGCAGGAATTATTGTCTAGCATCAGAAGCTAACGTGATGCAGAGAGATACTTTTGTGCTGCTGATCTAGAAGGAAAGCACCTGCAGAAGAATGCCACCATTTCCTGGGGTGTTGCGAAGTAGTTTAGGGAAATCTCATGTAAATGAAGCTGGTTGGTTTTTCTTTCTCTACTCTGCAACCTCATCCACTCCCATACAGTGTGTCCTGGTTTCGGTGGTAAATTATGGCGGAGTCATGCTTTTTTTTTTTTTTGTAATAAACATTGGCTTAATTCTTTTTTTCCTCCCTCTAAGTAGTTATAATGGGGGGGTTGCAAGAAAATTATTTTTTGTATTCAGTTGTCTGAACTAATTTTTCACTTATGTGGATATCAACGTGATTTCCCTTCCCAAATCAATTTCTCCTATCTTCAGAGGAGAGTAAACCACCAGTTTACTTGATTTACATCAGGTTCATTTGGAACTGTGTAAAAATGCCCATTTTCTTCTCCTGTTACCTTTACTTTTAGCAGAGTTCCTGAATGTAGCTACTGCTACCATGCCCATCGCTGTCAGCTTGAACAAGATGCAGCCTGAAACGGAGAGAATTGAGAAGTCTCAAATATATTTAAAAAAAAAAAAATACAATTACAAACTGGTTCCTATTAGAACAAGATAACATTCACGATACAGTGCTGTAGTATAAGGGTTTTATTTCTACTTTCTTTCTGTATGTGGTGGAGCACAATTAGATATAATTCTTCTTCTAGACTCTCTTTAGTTGTGTTTTACTCCCTATGAGAAGAATGCCTTTAATAATATTTTAAATATGCTTTCATATTTCTGTTTCATACTTTCTCACGCTCCATGCTTTCCAGCTTACATGATAAACTGGTCTTTTCTGTGTTCCCACTAATGTAGTCAGCTATAGAGCTCTCTTGTGGCATAAACCTTTTATTTTCTCCTACAGTATGCTTAACAACAAAGTTTGTAATATTCCTGTCACCTATAACTGCCATGAAACTGCAGTTTAGACTTTAAATTCTGATGTACTTTCATAGGAGGGTTTTTAAGTCTTGGAACTGGTTGTTCACCTGGTATTAAACATCTCTTTAGTACACTATTTGGAAAAGTGTTTTACAGTGCAAATCTCTTGCTACCAATAAATCAGTAGTTAGCAGGACAAGCGTTACTCAGAGTGGTATTTCAGTGCTTGCATTATGAGCTGATGTCTATTCACTTTGCCAACCTAAATTCCAGTCCAGGACTTCACATAATGCAAATCGGATTATTGAAATCCAGGGTATGCTGATCTGGAACAGCCTGTCATGATGTACTCAAGGATCTAATCTTAACTCCGAATTTAGTTTAAAATAGTAGTAGTGTTCTTTTCCTGTAATGTCTCCTTCTCATTTTCCTTCAGAATTAGTAGTCAAGCTGAACAGACTCTTACCTAGGTAACTCTGACAGAAGTACTGTTATGAGTAGCTGTACTGCCCAGGTGATTAGACAGCTCTGTAAAGTCAAGCAGTTAACCCTTTGTTGTGTTTGGGGTTTTTTTTATAACTACTGCTGATCGTTTTTTTGCAGATCTAATAATACAATGTCAACTGGAAGGGTACGAACGAAAAAAAAGGCATGTTCTTCTGACCAGTCTCCAGACAACCTTCCTCTGAGGAGTTCTGGAAGACAGGTATTTATAATAATTTAAAAACACATGGGTTTGTACTCTGGTATTTTTAATTTTCTGTTATTTATGAGCAAGCAGCCTTTACTGTGGATAAGTTAAGACTTAGAGTACTTACCTGGAGAGAAGGAGAACTAATAAGCAAAGTGACTCATTTGTGAACAATATTCAGAAAAGATAAATGCTCAATATAACCTCTAAAAACTTGATGTGTTAAAAATACAATCACAGATTTCTGTACAGCCAGCCAAAGCTGTCTGCCCATCCAGACGGAGGCTTAGAACAACACAATACATGATACCTTTGAGGCCCGAAAGAGACATTTGGTATACAGCTTTGTATCTGGAGTCCAAAGAAGCCTCAAGCCTACCCTAATATTTTATTTGAGGGGCAGATAAGATTGCTACTGATTAATAAGTTTGTGAAGAAGAGATTTTCTGAAGGAGAAACAGAATGAACTCATGAGGCTTGACTCATTAGCATGTGATGGAGCTTAAAATATGATTTAAACTGAAAGGTTTGCTTATAATTCCTTCAATGGCATCAGTTAGACTAAAGCAAGACATTTTTAGCTTTAAATGATATTTCCAGCCTTACTGGCTTATGTTTGGGTTTTTTGTTTTTTTTTTTTTAGAAAAAAATGACCTACTTTGACAGCTGTTTCATGCTGCAGCTCTTTCACAATGGATACAAAAATTTTCATTAGTACCATTTTAACCATTTGTTGCTACCCACAAGCTGCAAAACTGCCTGAATGCCATTTTATAGAAGATGCATTTGTGTAATTTCTGGTCAGATTTCAGCTCTTCTTTATTAGGTGAAGAAGAAAGCGGCTGAAGCAGCAGATGATGATGATGAAGCGTCGGAGAAGAAATATAGAAAGTGTGAAAAGGCTGGATGCACTGCAACATGTCCTGTTTGCTTTGCTAGTGCAGCTGAAAGGTTTGTTTCTTTTTATTTGCATTTTTCACAGACTTTTCTAAACTTGCAGCTGAAGTTTAGGCTCCTAACTATGTTCTGAAAAATCTCTGTGTTTCTAAATATAGAGGGAGAATTCAAAGGTACTAACATGAATCTTAAGATGCCAGAAAAGTCACAGATTATTCCTACTGTGGTTAACGTTCAACTGTACAAGTTGCTAATTCAGATATAGAATATCTTTAGATGTGCTTATTTATGTTATTAATGGTGTCTTCTGGAACATATCTTGCTTCTGTGAAACTGAGAGCATATTAGTGTAATCTGAGGAAGCTAAATTTGCTTTCAAGGTGGAAACTTAAACCATTGTTTACTGCAGAAATTCTTTATCGCTTTTTCATTGGCATGTTTTGCAGTCTGAGATGAAATTCTGACTCTGAAATTTTAGGCACTGGGAGATGGTCTTATCTGAACTCTTTGTGCCTGAGTTAATGGCTTTCTGTGTACTTGCAGAAGTCCTTCTGCATGCTGACCCTGGGGGTACTGAATGCATGATACTGACAAGGTGTATCTATAATAAGTGACATGTTAGACCTCATTATACAGTAGGCAGACTTTAATTATACAGCATTCCACCCTTGCTGGTTAATAGAGGCAAACTTTCCTTGTTTTATTTATTTTTCAGTGATCTAAAATAATTCAGTGCTTCATTTAGTTATCTATGTAGATTGTTCTTTGGTGGCAGGAGGTCAGTGTATTCTGGATGTTGTCTTAGTGTTGTGTTTAGGGTAAGAGATAAATTTGGTAAGAGATAAATCCCCTTGCGTTCTAGCCAATCCTCAGAGATCAGAGGGGCTAGGGGCAGCTGGACTTATCCTTTAATAGGTATGCCAGTTGAGACCATGACTATAAGTCTGACCCAGCCCAAGCAGGCACTCAGGAGAAACAGTCAGATTCACAAATAGTGCAGTTTATTTTCTTGCAACATTTACAGATTCTTTAAGATTGCCTACGATAAATGCACAAACTGCAGGTTGGCCCTATAGCACTACACAAGAAAAAAAAAAACCACAAAGTAAACCCTATTGTAATCACACTCACTAAATTCTTGGGTATGCACTCGGCGTAGCTGAGGAAATCTTACCAAAAGGTGTCCCTTCTAGGGGGGAGGGGGGCGGCGAGAACACAAACCCATCGATCTGTCCCTCTGGTTTGGTGTTGGATTATCGTCCCTCCAAATTAGGTACAAACTTGGGGTACTGTTTATCGTAGTAGGTATGGTGAGTGGGTGGGACTGTAGTCAAATCATTATTCTATCATTAATACATAATTAATTTCATGGTGCCAAGCAGTACAGCTGGTTTTTGTGGGAAAAAGAGGGAGGATGGGAAGCAAGGTCAGCTTGGCACACTGGGTGCAGCTGGATTGTGGAGGAGAGAAGGGAGGATGAGGCACGGAGTTGGCAGGTTGCTACAGAAAATCGTATTTCAAGGGAACCAAGCAGAATAGGAGATAAATCTGTCCTTGGAGTGAAAGAATGGGACCGTGCGGCCTGCACCCTGCTTCGCATTCTTCCTTGGCACCACATCAGACACAAATCACTGGACCTCCGTCCGGTCCTGTGTTTATTCTGGGCACTCTGTGTCAAGGAAAACGTATGCTTTGCAAGTTTCTCATTGTTTTGCTCTTTTGCCTTCCTCATGCTTCTGACACCCAATTTTCCAATACCTAATTTCCAGTACCTAACACTTAGGAAATTCAAGTGTTTTGGCAGTTGCGTAAGAGACTTGTGAGGGGAAATGAGCATCTGAGACATCATCATTGGTGACACTGTTTTTTATTTAGGAAACAATAGATACTGCTTAGTCATCTTTTTGAATTCTGATTTTAATATTTTGATTACACACACACACGCTCTCCCCAGTACATACTTTTACAACATTATTTATTTCAGATGAGATCATTTCATGGCTAGCTATTTCACTTAGTAGCTTAGGTCACTGCTTTTTACCTCGTGCTTTTTACCGTGTGCATTTATCTTGAACCATTTCATTGAGTATAGTGAGAGTTTTCTAGTTGAAGAGTGATTGCTTTGTCTGATTGATATAATCTTTGCTAATGGATATTTCTTCCTGAAAGTAATAAAGAATAAATGCCCAGAATGTGTAAGTGCTTCCTCAGCGAATCGCAGCCAACTTGGTCACGTGAAAAAATAGGTAACATCTGTTTTGTGTTCATATTTGCCTTTATAGTTTTGTCAGTTGTTCTGGGGATGGGATGTTATAATGATTTATGAATCATTTGATCACACCTACAAGAAAAATACTAATTTAAATGATCCCTCCAACCGCTGCACTAATGTCAGAAAAAAATGGAACAAAGTAAGGGAACTGTAAGCTCCCGTGGAGAGGGACTTTGTCTTCTTACACATTTGCAAAACACTTAGTGTGTCACAGCGCATATTGTAAGAACAAATTTATTTCATGTTCAGGAAACGTCTGCTTAAGGGGTACTAAAGAGAGACTCAGTTGACCATTGTTAGCAGGCGGTTGCTGGAAGCCAGACCAACTATAAAACAGCACATTGTGTATGTTTTGCCTCCTTCGCATCTGGTGTTGCTTAGTTTGGAAACTGGAAGTGTTTGAGACAATTGAAATGATCTTATTGTTATTTGTATGACTGTAGTGCCTTGTGCAAGTCAGCCTTCGTGAATGTAACTGAAAACCCTGGCTTGTCCTGAATGTTTTGTTCACGTTCTAGAATGTGCTATTGTCAATAGAAAGATTTTTTTCTGAATGTATTGTAAACCCATTTCTATGTCTCCTGCATTACAGATGTGCTAAAAATGGGTATACGTCTAGATGGTATCATCTTTCCTGTGGGGAGCACTTCTGCAATGAATGTTTTGACCACTATTACCGAAGGTAGATTTGCTTATTGAAATTTGGCAGATGTTGTAACTGTTGAAACATCATATACGTAAACATAATACAAAGACTCGTCCCCTGTACTTGCTTAGTTGAAAGTGAGGCTTAGATATTGGTGCTAAAACTGCAGGTGCTGTATGGACTAATTAACAACTTAAACATAGCAGCATGAACGAAACTGGTTACTTTAGGCAGGCTGGTTTGTGTATACAGCTATTCTGAAGCTTTTGTCTTTTTTAAAACATCAGAGAATTTTAAATGATGAGAACAGCTTTGAATAAATCTATTTTCCTTTATAAAGCAAATTCACTTTACAATGTGAGTTCTGGAGACCTTGCCTCTCTAACATCAAATCAGTGAGCAGATTTAACTCTTGCAGTTCAGTAACCTTGAAGACTCTGGTCAGGCTCACAGAGTGCTTTCAGCTCCAAGCTCCTTCCCATGTGAGTGGGAATTGAGTCCAGCTTTACTTGGGTGCTTATGTGCTCAGCAGTACCTGTGACTCAGTCCAGGCTTTAGATACCAGGAAGTGTGCTCATGATCAAGAGGACATAGTGGTCAAGATGCAATTTATTGCTATTGTAAGAATCCTGACTTTCTCCTTTTTTACTAGGAAAAATATAGGACTCTCTACAGCCTTATTTCTCTGTTCTTATATAAAATGTTTAATTTTAGAATAACTGCTGTTGCTAGAAATGAACTAGATACTCAATTTTCTGAGTGCTAGCTGTTTTCTTTCCTCTTTCTTCTTAGCCATAAAGATGGTTATGAGAAATACACTGCCTGGAAAAGGATTTGGACAAGTAATGGTAAAAGTGAGCCCAGTCCAAAAGCCTTCATGGCTGATCAACAGCTTCCTTACTGGGTAAGATGGAGGGCGATTGATTTATTTAATAGGGTGTATTTCAATGTGGTATTCTGATGTGAGTTTCCAGTATTGTATGTTCGAGCAGCAGGTCAGCTGAGTTTTTGTGGGGGTTTTCTTGTATTGGAGGGGTGTAGAAAAGAGGAAGATAATAATTCTGATCAGCTCCTCCGTTGTTGGAAACCTTCTCCACACCCCACAAAGAACAACCTTCTGTGGCTTTTCAGTGAAGTATCAGCTAAGATGTGTGACGTTCAGGTAGAATAAGATTTGGTGGGGAAAAGAGAGCATGCCAGCTATAGGAAAGTATGAATGTGAAACACTTCCAAAACAGATTTTGTATTTCTCTGCTAAATAGAGCAGAAGAATTGAGGCTGGAATGGAAGGAAATTTGTTGTTAGTGGTGGATTTTCTTGTTGTTGTTTTTGAACTGGAGAACAATGTGTTTTTGCAGTAATGCTTGCAAAACCCACTTAAGACCATAGTAACTGAGCGTTGAATTAATTTTGAAGTTAGGTTCTGTGGGGAGATTCAGTCTTAAAGGAGATGGGCACAAGGTGTCTGTGTGCCGGATGTCTTTCTTATGATCCGAGGATTACATAATGAATGTAAAAATTATATTTGACAACTTCCTCACATCTCCCTGCTTTCTAATTGGTTAGTTACGCTTCATTAATCTTATCTGTAATCAGACAGCAACAAGTAAAAACATGTTTGTTTTTTGACTTGTAGGTGCAGTGCACAAAGCCAGACTGTGGTAAATGGCGTCAGCTGACAAAGGAAATCCAGCTGACACCACAAATAGCAAAAACCTACAGATGTGGTATGAAGCTGAACAATTCCACCAAGGTAATGCAGAAGAGTTTTGCTCATATTGAAACTAACAACAAGTTGATATTTCTTGTCTGCAGACATTAAATTCTTCTTGTTTGCTGCTTAATGTGTGTAAAGTCCAAATGATTGTCTGATGGGCTGGAGAGCTGCATGGTGACAGGCTTACATGCTCTTTGAACTTTCTGTTTCCCGAGTGGAAATATTAAGAAAGAAGTACCAGGAATATCTTTGTCTTCACAGTCAATTATGAAATACTTCACTCTGAAACTATGGGATCATAGCATGTAGAAAATGGACACACACCAAAATGTTTATTTTGGTTTTGTTTGGCCATACTTTGTTATTGATGGAAGCATCTGAAAAGCTCAATGACCTTTTATTAATTTCTAGCAAGTTCGTCATGGGGCTTTACATGAAAACTTTCAGCTTTGACATGAAGATAACTCCTGAAATCTGAAAGAGTCCTCATAGTGCCATACATCTATATAGTTAAAAACATAACATGGAAATACTGACCATATGAAAATCAGAAGGGTCAGCATTAATCTTGAAACTTTGTGATAAAGATACTCTTAAAATAAATGAGAAACTTTTTTTGTAGTCTAGACTGGAAGATCTTTCTGAAAAATAGGGGATATTTCCAGAACTTTTCTATAAAATTCTGTTGGTTTTTTTTTTCCATGTGTTTGTTTCGGTGTTCCACTCCATTTTATGGAATACAATGTATATTTTAATGTCTTACCGGTATAAACTAACTTAAATGAGAAACATTTTCTGGGGTGTTTTTGCTTCATGGTGTGTTGTGTTTTGTAACTGCATTTCTCTACTATTTATTTTTACTAACATAATCATCTCTGCTACAGAAGGCTAATGCTAACACAATTTTGGTTTGTTTTTTAAGTTTAAAGTACTATGCCATAGACAAATTACTTTGTTTTCTATTTGATTTTTGTTGTACAGCTTAAGAATAGCTCTGATACTGTTCACTTTTCTTTCAGACTGAGGGCTCAGACCAGTGTTCCATGCCTGAGGACTTGGTGAGTAGCGGCTGTTCGTCCACATTTGTCCTAGAATATAAAAGCAATCTTAAAGCACGGTATATTTCTTTCCTTTTCTTGGTCCTTTGGCCAGTTATGGTGGTATTTATGCATTTTGCTCAGGAAACTGTCAGACACTATTTGCAACAGAGCCTAGGACCTTCTACTTTCTCATCTTTTTCCTCTTCTCCCTTACTGTACCAATTAACTTTAATGTGGTTTGTGGTGTCTTTGAGTTGTGGCCTGTGATTCAAGGTTTACTCCTAATTCTCATTTTTGATTAGGCAAAACAGTATTCAGTTGCCAGTTTTCAAATTAAATTCCCCATCCTAAAATTTCCCTGTCTTTCAGGCGGTTTCTGTCTTTAGTCAAGCTAGTCACCTCTTTTTGAAGACTGTGAGGGAACATCAAAACATGTTTTCTCTCTCCTTCATAATACAAAACTAGACTTGATGTATGTTGGTGTTTCAATGGGTTGATGATCAAGTAACCCTACATTTTAGATTTAGTACGATCTGATGTTCAATAAGCCAGCGTTGACAAGTGTACCTGAGGTACTTCTATCCCAGGAAATACATTCAAGCTTACTGTTGACTCTTGTAGAAGCTTTGTGGTTTTGTTTCCTTAATGCATGTTTGATTTGTAAATTAAGGCTGAATCATAAGTGTTTGTTAGGGTTTTAGAAGGTCTTTGATGGGGATAGCAGAATCTAAATTAAATTCACCAGTTAGTATAGACTTTTCTAAGTCCAGATTTCTGGATGCATAAATGACTGTAAATGTTTTATAAAGGGCCTGGTAAGGCATAGATGTGTTGTCATGGCATGTCTCATCTGTTTGCTTTCCACGTGGGTGTGGAGTTTGTGAAGTTTCAGTCCTATTTTTGAAGAAGAGATTAATGCTACAGGTTTTCTGTGTCAGGCTGAGGAAGGGGAAAGAGGGAGAGAAAATGTCTTTATGACTTGCAATTCTGAGATTGGTACTTCTAGTGCTTTTTGGTCTCAGTTTTGGAGGGAGGGGGGGAATTGGTTCATTTTCCAACGTTTTCAAAGTACTGACGTGTTCTCTTCTCCCCTCTTTCCTTCACTTCTCCGCTTGGCCAGAGAGTGGCTGAAGTTTCAGACCATTGGTGGTACTCCATGCTCATACTCCCTCCTTTGCTGAAAGACAGTGTGGCAGCTCCCTTTCTAGCTGCATATTATCCAGACTGCGTGGGCATGAGTCCATCCTGTACCAGCACTAATCGGTTACCTGGTGAATCCAACCTTGTGAAGTTAGAGCACTTAAAGAGCGTGCCTAATTTGACTGGTAAGGGCCATCTGCAGGGCTCTGTGGCTTAAATAGGTGTGATAAATTCTGTCTTATAACAGTTTATAAGGCACATAATGCTCCTGATTCAGAAATACTGGTTCTGTTCTCAGCACTAATGCACACTCTGTGTGATTGCCTCTGTACTACTTTGATGCAATTTACTTGCTTGTAAGATAAAGGTAATACCTTTTGTATGGCATTTCTTTAGGGAGTAAGCACAGACTGCATAGGCTTTTTGTTTACCATCTGTCATTTGTTTATAGAAATGGAAAATTAATATGTGGATACTTAAAGATTGTTTGTGTTTTTAAGGAAACAAAGATTTATCAAAACAAAACATGATTCTGCTAGTTCTGATATTGTGGATCTTTGGGGCTTTGGAGAAAAGGATTTGATTTCTTAAGGCACTCAGATTCTGTTTAGGTCAATTTTTTTGCTAATGACAGCTCTGAGACTGGCAGCCTGGGAGTGCAGATCTGCAGAATAGGTCAAGTATGGAGAAAGGTAATTCAGGATTCCCATACTCATCTCAGAGTGCTTTGAGGAAGGTTCAGCTTCTGTGTTGTCTTAGCAGGCTTTGTTCTCCTTATGTGATGAAAATAAATCTGTTCATCTATTCAACGGATATTTATCTGCTTAATAAACGGAAAACTTCATTACACAGAGCTACCAATAGTGTACATGGAAGATGGTTACTTTTAGTTCCCACCTGCTCTGGGCCGTATTGGGAATTGAAGCTGAAAGGGATTCAGAGTACTGCATGAGCCTGTACAGTGATGCTAGACCTCAGACTTGAGTTTAGATCCTGTTCCTTGTCAGACACATCATGGCATCTGAGGGCACATAGTGTTTTTCTGACAAAACTTAAGCTCTGATAGGTCCAAGATATACCCAGCAGCTGGCAGGACAATAATTAATACTGTACAGCCTAGAGGGTAGGAGATGGGAGAGCAATATAAAGGAAGTAATTCTGAAGGTGGCTAGAGGCTGGAAAGCCTTGGTACTTGTTTATCCGTGTGAGGTCAATGGATCATCTTAGAGGGAAAAGGATGTGATGAAGATACAATGGAATATGATTAGTCTGTGGTGTTTCTTTATTCAGTTGCAGGCATGAACAAGTATTTCCAGCCTTTTTACCAGCCCAATGAATGTGGGAAAGCACTTTGCGTGAGGCCAGATGTCATGGAACTGGATGAGCTCTATGAGTTCCCAGAATATTCACGAGACCCTACCATGTACTTGGCTTTGAGAAACCTGATTTTGGCTCTGTGGTACACAAACTGCAAGGTAAGAGATGCTAAAAATTAATTTGTTTGTTTACAAAAATAGCTACTTTTTGGGGATGTCAACTCTCTTCTTAAGACATCTCCTTATACCAGAAAAAATTTTTCTTTGGTTGTTTGGTTTGGGATTTTTTTTGAATTTTAATGCCTAGGAGCTTCTTTTGCAGTAAAATACAAAAGTTTTGAAAGCAATAACACTCTACTGAGTCAGCTATTAACTTTTAAAGGGAATGCTTGAACATTTCTAAACAGTGTATGGGGGTGCTTTATGATATGACTGTTGGACAGAGAAGTAGATTGTCTTTTTACTTACACCAGCTCTATGACACTGTCTTCAGTGGAATTGCTGGAATTTCACATGCTGAAGCTTTGAGATACTGATGTCTGTATTTATATGAAAGTTTTGGATATTAATCTGTTTTTTATTTGGAATACCATTTTGGAATGGATTTTGCTGCAACGTCATTGTGAGCATTGCCACCATTTAGATTCATTTCGCAATCAGGGATGCATTTCAATATCATTCCTGTACTAATGAAGCACATCATGGAGTTTGTGAGAGTATCTGGTAGACTCATTTGCTTTTATTCCATGTTAATCTACCTAAATAAATTGTTACCTTACTGTGTAAAGCTGGCTATGAAGAAACTTCCACAAAACTTGCTTTTGAAACGTTGTCGGAAGCCTGATTCATGATTAATTTTTGCCACCTGGTTTACAGTTTAAATATGATGTAAACACATGAAAAAACTGAATACTAGAAAATCAATACTTTCTATTCTTTGTTTCTCCTTTGCAGGAGGCTCTTACCCCTCAAAAATGTATCCATCACATCATTGTTCGGGGGCTTGTGCGTATTCGCTGTGTACAGGAAATGGAGAGGATACTTTATTTTATGACAAGGAAAGGGCTAATTAATACAGGGATTTTATCAGTCAGCCCTGACCAGTATCTTCTTCCTAAAGAATACCACAATGTAAGTTGCTGTAATAATCCCTGTGTTGTTAGTGCTATAAAACTACATAGTTTTTTGGTTCTGGATTTTTTGGTCATTACCTATCATTCCAACCATTTATGTAAAAATTACATCTAAAAGCAAACACATAGTATGTTTTCATATGGTTCTGTCATGGTTTAAACCCAGCTGGCAGCCAAACACCATGCAGCTGCTTGCTCACCCTCCCCCACCCTGGGAAATGGGGGAGAGAATGGGAGTTAAGGAGACTCGCAGACTGAGATTTAATTTCATAATTTAACAATAATTGAACTAAAATAAAAGAATAATGATAATAGTAGTAATAGAAAATACAAACTAATAATGCACAATGCGAATGCTCACCACCTGCCAAACAATGCCCAGCCTATTCCCAGCTAGTGATCCCAGGGAAGAGAGAATCACCAAATCACAATTCCGGAAGAGAGCGCCAGCTTCCCAGTCAGCCCTCATCTCTGCACTGAGCACGATGTTGCATGATATGGAATATTCTGTTGGCCAATTTGGGTCTGTTGCTCTGGCTGTGCTTCCTCCCAGCTTCCTGTGTCCCTGTGCACTAGCAGGAGACGGGAAGTTGAAAAGTCCTCAACTTCTTAGCAGCAACTAAAACAATCCGTTCATTCCGTATTCTTCTTGTACCAAATCCCATAGTGAATCCAAAACACAGCACTCTTCTAGCTACTAAGAAAGGAAAATTAGCTCTATCCCAGCTGAAACCAGGACAGTTCTAATCTGCCTTTAATGGTTATGGAAACTACAGACACGGGACTCTTCCCAGCAAGGTTTTTGTTCCCTCTAAAATCTGTGGAATTCAGTCCTATGGATTTGTGCTTCCTTTGAGTTTTTCAGATGGATGGGAATTGTATGAAAAATATACCATACACTTAGGTTCTTCTCATAGCTTAACCTTGTAATAGACCTCTGCTTCCATAGGTGAGGAAACTCCTATTCCGTATTGGTTTGCAAGATTAAAGGGTACATATTTATGACTAGCAATTTGCTTGACAGCACACAGAAACTTACCAAATTAATGTATTCTGTAGTAGAATATTTCCTAGCTATTGTAAGTTGATTTATGTTTGGAAAGGTTATTTGTGTATGTTTTTAATTTATAAACTAGTTTTTACTGGTCAACCCAATCTGTGATTGAAATTATTACAAAGTAAGTGTGTTTCTTGTCTGATAACTTCAGTTAGATTTTGTTACTTGACTGATCACTTCAGCTGTTTACATTAAAATAAATTGAAACATCTGCTTTTAAAGTCCATGAAAATTGTAACTATTTGCAAAGCTACAATTGATCTTTTCTCGATATTAAATACACTATCATCTGTAAAAGTTACCACTGATTACTTTAGGGGGTGAGAGGCTAGACTTCTGAAACCTACAGGTATTTTTAACTTTAGCAAGAAGAAAAATAAGTGTGCCATGATAACTTCTATTTTAGTTCTAACTATTTTTATTTATTTAAATATTTTTATTATTTTTTAGAAATCTGTTATTGTTGTTGGGGCTGGTGCAGCAGGATTAGCAGCCGCCCGACAACTGCACAACTTTGGAATTAAGGTAAGAAACTTTAGAGTACATTACTTAAAAAATCAGACTTCCTCTGTTTTGAAAGTGTTCTTCATCAAAACGAAAAAAATTACATTCTTTTCACAAACATTTATGTATAGGGCATCCTAATTAATTTGTAAAATCTGGGGTTCTACTGAGTAAATCTGTTGTTTGAAAACAGCATTTATTTGTTTCTAAAATTCAACAAAGCATGCAGTGATTATTTTACATAGAATTGGGTTGGGAGGATGGGGGAGACATAGATACTCGTGTCCAAATAATGGGACTGCAGATGATGATGGCTGTTAAAATGAGGTGAAATTTTCTTTTCGTTTCTGCACTTTACTGTACTTGTTTGTTATGAAAAACAAGCAAATCACATGTGTTTCCCTTTTTGCTTGTATTTATCATTGAGAGTGTGTTCTCACAATATTTACATGTTAACGATTCTACACATCAGAATATTCTTATGAAAATCTGTGGGACTCTTTACACATGAAGTGTTTGCAGGGCTGAAGTTTAAGGAAATGAATGAGCATCTGACTTTCCAGATTTACATATATATATGTTCATGTATGTATATACTTATATGAATCCCTGAATCCTGTAGGCCCATTATCTCATGCTTTGTTTGCTAAATAGCAAATTGCAGTGCAGCTTTTCTGTACATCAAGTCCTGTGGAAAGCTGTTCTGCAGTAAAATACACAAATATAAACTGGCAGGATATATATATATTATTATTTTTTAATATATGTATATACATACACACCATTGCTTTCTACTGTTCTGGAGAGATGGAGTTTCTCTAAAATTTAAAAATAAAAAGATACTGTAAATAAGGGTAAACAAACTCAGTCAGACATCCATCTAGTCCAGTATCCTGTGTCTGTGACAAGTAGTGGATATTGAAGGAGGTATGTATGAGTCATGGAAATACACGAGAGTGTGGTTTTCTTAGAATATCCCAGGAATAAATTTCTCCAGAATGTGTATGGACTGCCTCAGATGGACACTGCACCTGGATCATTGTGTTTAATAACCTGTAGCATGCCTTAAACTCCCATTTTGAGGTTTCCTGAATAGGTCTTCAGGTCTTTTTTAAAAAGAAGGCTTGTTTTTGTTAGGTTTGTTTCTTAAAGTAACAGTTATTTTATATATGTATATCCCGAAGAATAATCTTTAAAAGATAATTTGAATGCATAAATGAACTGTGTTCAGAAATTAAAACGAAGTGTTAAGATTGTTAAAATTGCTGTATTGCTTGGGGTTTTTCTGTGTTTTGTTTTCTCCTTTGCTCTGGAGTTGAATAGATGTGTTTAATATAATCAAATCTTACCATTTACTAAGCTGTGTTGTGTCATAGGTCATCGTCTTAGAAGCTAAAGATAGAATTGGTGGCCGAGTGTGGGACGATAAGACATTCAAAGGAGTCACTGTTGGAAGAGGTGCACAAATCGTCAATGGATGTGTCAACAACCCAGTGGCACTAATGTGTGAGCAAGTGGGTTCCCTGCAGTGGTCATGCCTTATCAGTAGTGAAAAACTGTCATTAAAGCCAGGTTTGGGTGGCTGGGTAAGGGTGGGAGTCCTTTTTCATGACATGATTAAAATACTGTTCTGTGTTGTAAGTAAACTCTGTGTTACTATTATATATTTGGTAACAGCTGGGGATAGAGGAGGGCTGTAAAATGGTTTTGGGCACATTCTGTAAAGAAAAACAAGGCAGCTCCAGCTTCAGAACCAGAAGAAACCACTTTTTCCCCCTTTTCTGGAGATAGTAATGTAAAAGATCCCCAGCAGACTTTCTTAGAGCTGAGAAAAGCTTTACTGTGGGAGGCTATTGCTGTGTTGTGGTAATACATACTTCTATGATGGACTTGCCTTTGCTCAGCCTCTATATTTCTATTCAATTCTGCACAAGTTAAGACGAATATGTCTAACAACTACTGATGCAAACACACTGCAATTCGATTTTTTTTTTTTTTTAATTTTTTTTTTTTTTTTAATCTGTTGGTTTGGTTTGGTGTTTTTTTGGGGCAGGAAGCTGAATTTCTCCCAAATGGAACCTGAGTATGGATTTTGTTCAGAGAGGCATGCAAATCCAGCCCATGCTGTTTTAACTGTTTAGTGCTCTACAGTGTCCTGAGGAAGTTGGGGGTTTTTTATATCATGTTTTAGTTATGAGATGAGGAGTCATTTGCGATCATTTCCTGTCACCTTTCATTCAAAGTACAACTGTATCCTAAAGGAATCTGCAGTGGTGACCAACAGCCTAGAGAGATGTGAGGATATGTGAAAAACACTGAAGTGTGCCTTAAGTTAACAAGGCCCTAGGAAGAAGTTAGCACTATATTTGTGCTATTTTCTCTAGACTGACTCTGTAGAACATTAAAAACATCTTTATTCTGATTTAGTTCTGTTGTGTGTTCTATTCAAGTTAGACAAGCAGAGCAAGATACTAGGTTTAATTCCAAATAAGTTTTTTTCTTTGCTTGTTTGTTAATAAAATTGGTGGTACCTGGCAAGCAACATCCTGCCAATTCCTGAACGCAGGGAACTTTGGACATCAGGCACCAGAAAGCTGTAGTACGAACTGATTTTAATGGTGATTTAGAGAATAAGAAGAGGTAGAAATGAAGGATACTTGTTCATCATGTTTGATTACCAGACCCAACATCTTTGTACTAGCCTCTGGCCTGATAAGAAAGTTGGAGATGAGGTTTATGGGAATCCCTCATAAAGAAAGGGATAGAAGAGTGGGGAAAAAACAGTTTGTGGACAATTGACAGATAGAAGGATTGTTGGTATTCCAGTTTTAGAAGAATAAGAGTTTGAGTTAATCTGATGAATTACTTGAAGTTGTGGATTTTTAAGTGACATCGTTTAAATCTGAAATTAAGGGATTCACTTTAACTTCCAGCAGGCTAGCCACTGTTTTTTTCCCTACTTAAAAAGCAATAAAATGTCTTTTTCTTAAGCTTGGCATTAAAATGCACAAACTAGGGGAGAAATGTGACTTGATCCAGGAAGGTGGAAGGATAACGGATCCCACTCTAGATAAACGTATGGACTTTCACTTCAATGCCATCCTAGATGTCGTCTCTGAGTGGCGAAAAGATAAAACACAGCATCAAGATGTTCCTCTTGGTGGTAAGTGGGAGATGTATTGCAAAGTAAAGATGTTGGCTGTGTTCATAAATTTTTATATTAAATTGGCTTTTACATTGGACATTTTTAGAAGCGCATGGCTGTACATCTGACCTTAAATCCAACAGTGATAACCTGGCCCTGTGGAGGACAAACAGAGATTGACTGTCCTATACACGCAGACCAAAATATCACCTGTAACTTTTAAGGAAGCCTAACTTGATGGCTTTTATAATACTGTATGACTTCTGATGTAGTATCTTGTTTTCATGAGGTAGCTTTTTCAGTATAACTAGTGGCACTAGCAGTTCAGAAGACTTCCTTTTTGCTAAAGCAGGCCATAGCTAGTCATAACTCTCATATTTCTTGACTAATCTGTCTGAAAAAGAGCCTCATCAAAGCCTTTTGCTGGCAAGAATAGTCCCATCTCCATTGGTAACGCCTCCCACCACACTTACTGCATGCAAGCACATTCAACAACAGAAAATAAACTAGCTCAGAAATGTCTGCCTCACAGATTTTCTCAGTGAGGGTTCTGTAAGACAGAATTAGCAATTCTTGTGTTTTTCAGTGAATTCTGGATCAAATTTCTTAGCTCTTCTGGTTTTGTAAAAATTAATCAGGATTTATTTACAAAGATTCTTCATTATCTTAAAGTGTATTTTCCTTGAAATATCTTCAGCTGTATATTGATGACAGCTAAATAATTAATTTCTCTCCTATCTCAACTGGCTAGCCCAGCTGTGCTGTTGCACAGTGGTTTTGGGTTTTTTTCTCCTTTTTCTTTGAAATAATTTTATTCTCTTTTTTACTGAAGCTATGTATCTTTCCTCTTTGAAGAAGATGATGTTACTAGGGAAGCCTATGATTAAACAACAAAGTTGTATTTTATCACTGAAAAGATCTTGTGGGTTTTTTTCTGTGAGAAGAAAAACATCTTAGTGCACATTAGCAGTAAGCTTGAAAATCTTGTGATCTAGAGAATAGCGTATCAAAATGCAGTAGGACTTCTGACAAATCATGATGTATTCTTATTTTAAACATGTTCTTTCACAGAAAAAATACAAGAGATCTATAAAGCCTTTATTCAGGAATCTGGTATCCAGTTCAGTGAGCTAGAAGAAAAAGTACTACAGTTCCATCTCAGTAATTTGGAGTATGCTTGTGGCAGCAATCTCTCTCAGGTGAGTTTTGACAGCTGTGTTCTGATGTAGTTGAACTTCACAGAAAATAGGGTTGGAAGTAACATTGAGAAGTAATCTGATCTATCCCGTGGCCCCAAACGAAGAATCGGCTATCCCTGAACTGTTCCTGCATCCCTAACCTGTTCCTTAAGGCACTGAGACAGACTCCAGCACTGCCTTAGGTGATCTGATGAGAGTTCAGGCCATGCTTCCAGTGAGATACTCTTTAATGTAGAATTTGAGAGTAGATGGTGCAGTGGAGTAGGGCATTTTGCTGAGATGCTGGGTGATAGAATTCACAGGAGAGTTACCTTTCCTCAGATGTTGTGTTTGACTTCTGCTTCTCAGTTCTGTGTTTAAAAACTGAGGTATTTCTCTACCTTGCTAGGTGTCTTGAGAATAAATGCATTTAACTTCTGAAGTGTTCCAACACCCTGACAGTGGGCCCCAGTTCACCAGTCCTAGGTATTCTGTTGACTATGTGATACTTGGCTTTCCTGACGACTTCAGCTTTAACCAAGCAGGTTCAGGAAATATTGAAGTATGATGATGTTTGAAGTGCATTATTTACTCAGTCCTGTTTCTTGGGTTAAAGATGTTTAGGGTCAACTGTACTACAGTAGGGGGACAGCTGATGGATGCAGATGCACAAATCTGATCTGAACTGAGAAGCACATAAGAACATAACAGAAATCTGCAAGACAGTGCTATACCAGGGCAGTCAATGGAAAAGATCTCAGTATATCAAGACTTTATACTTCACAAGCACCCAGGGGAAATAAGAAAGAGGTTAAAATCTATCTTGCCTTCAATTTTAAAATCAAAATATGAAGTAAATGCAACTGCAGTGATAGGAATAGGTGTCTGAATATCAGTCTGAGAATTACTTCAGATTTTTGACTGCTAAGTGGTAATTGCTTCGTAAAAATACCACTTTGTACTAACTGTGAGTTTGCAGGGGTGAAAAGGGTCAGTGAAAGATATCATGGAAGAACTTTCAAAATGACAGAAAAATTCCACTCAGTTTTTTTTGCATATTATTTTCCCCTTCATGTTGGGAAATAAAATATTTCCATTTTCATTTGAAGTCTGTAAGATCTGGGGTTTTTTGCAGAGACATAAAACTGAAATAAGTACACTGCAATCCACCTGAATTTTTGTACTTTCCTTGTTTTCTCTACCAAGCAGAAATTATCTGCTAGTGACCAACCCATATTATGACATTTCTTAATCCAGCAATTCATACGTTGTATAGTGGCCTTAGGTAAATAAGCCATTTGCTTTTGTCAGTTTTGCCATACATTCTGGTGATGCACTTTTTCTTTCCAGCTGTGAAGGGAGTAGGGTGGCTTCTTCTAAACTGCGGGACTTTTGCTAGTACCCATGTCATCTCAGCAGTAGAGACAGCTAGTTATGTTCTGTCCACAGGTATCTGCACGCTCATGGGACCACAATGAATTTTTTGCCCAGTTTGCTGGAGATCACACTCTTCTAACTGTGGGATATTCTACTGTGATTGATAAACTGGCAGAAGGGCTGGACATCCGACTGAATTTCCCCGTGAGTCTGTAAAATGTCGATGCAGTGCCTACCCTGGATTGCTTTGAAGCACACAGTCATATCTTCTTATTCTTTTAGACCAGGCAAATCTGTGCCTGTGATTATTTCAACTTGTCTTTAAGAAAAGAGAGGACAATTTTGGCATTTCTTGAAATCTTCCTTGAGGACTATCAGTACTCAAATGTTGTGATATGATGAGCTTATGTGTTAGAATCATGATGATTTTTCTTTTTCAGCTTCCATGGAAGCTATTTTTTTTTTCTTTTAATATTTTTCTCGAAACTTGTGTTCTTCAATTTCTTGTTTACAGACTGGTGCTATATTAGCTATTATTGTCTGAATCTGCATTGCATATGTAGATTTTGTAGTATAATCTTCAATCTGTCTTCCAATAGGTACAGAGTATTGACTATTCTGGTGAAGAAGTACAGGTCACTACTGCAGATGGAACAGTGTGGACAACACAGAAGGTACCTAGTATGCTTCAAGATTAAGGATTTCAGGGAACGCAACAACCACAGGACAAGTCCTTCTTGTCTTTTTTTTTTCCTTCAGAAGACTAGTCCAGTTTCTCCCCACTCAAAGATGAAACTCATATATTCTAGTGACCCATATTTCAATGTCCTAGAGCCTATTTTTTATGGAGCATGCTTGAGTTTTGAGTACTAGTTGATTTGAAGAACTAAGCACTATACAGGTAGTACTAAAAATGTGAAGCAAATAGATTTTTATCTGGTTTTTGAAGTGACAATTATGCTTTCTGGTTCTATTCCCTGGTCAGCTTTACCCCATTTAGCATGTGAATCTGCCCTGTTAGAATTTTTCCCTTTAGTATGCAGGACTTGACTACTCATTTCTCTGTCTCCCTTATTCCCTGTATCACCACCTGCTTCATGCTGCATAATTTAGCTTTTAGTAATTTTCAAAATGATACATAAACTTGGCCACAATTGGGTCGACATCAAAAATGTTACTGAGCATATTTTAAAGAAAAGGGATCTGTGAAAGAAGAAGAAACAAGACAATGACTGTCTTCTTTCCTTTCAAAAAGACAGCTTTTGTTAATCTGAGAGCCATTGATTATAAATTACAGGAGGTATTAAGATTAGTAGCATGGTTAGCCACTCTCATACAAGCAATTCAACAGACTGTAACTTAAAACCAGTCAACTGCAGGATCTGTTCTTGCCTGAATGTAAGGCATGTGTTTCCCATTAATGGGGGTAAAACCAGGCACTAATTTAGAGATGTCTGATGAGTATTATGCTGCATCCTACAAGAATAATTCAAGATAGTTAAGAGGATGCTTTAAGTGAGGCTTTAAGTGCAGTATTCAGCTTTTGCTACTGTTGTGATTATAATTATTTCTTTCAGGTATTAGCAACTGTACCACTGGCCCTTCTTCAGAAAAACGCCATTCAGTTTAATCCTCCACTGTCAGAAAAAAAAATTAAAGCCATTAATAGTTTGGGAGCAGGAGTCATTGAGAAGGTAAGTAATTTCAGATTATATTTAATTTTCTTTTCATAGAAACATTGTCGTCTTTGTCCCTGTTGCTTTTGCTATGCATTTCTCAGGATTTATTATCTCCTACCCTTTCCCAGTGCAAAAAGACCAGCCTATCCTGAAAAGATCCCTAGTAAGACACATGAGTAGAACAAAGCAGCAACAGAAGTAATGCCAGAAACAGGATTGTAACAATGTTGAAATTTAAAGGCAAAATTGAGAATCCCCACACGAGATGGGTATCACGGAGTTCTATGTTATGTTTGTAAAAATTATACTGAATTTCTTGAGCATTTTCCATAGTGAATTCCATTGTGAATTTGATAGTCTTTGCATTTGCAGTTTGTGAAACTAGCATTTTTTTTTTCCTTCCCTGTCCCCCTTGTAGAACAGACCCATATATTCTCTGTTGAGACCCTCTCAAAGAACTGAGTATCTTTCATTGAGTGGAAAAGGGAACAAGAATTAGAAGAACATCATATACCATATCTAGTTATGAGTTCTGTGGTATGACATGTTTTAATTCCATATCTCTCTCTCTCTTTCTGTAGATAGCCTTGCAATTTCCTTATAGATTTTGGGACAGTAAAATTCAAGGAGCTGATTTTTTTGGTCATGTTCCACCCAACTCCAGCCAACGTGGGCTCTTTAGTGTTTTCTATGACATGGATACAGAGGTATCATATGTTAGCTGTATTCTCTGTTGGTATTTCAGAAATTCAGTTTGGAATTTAGGTGCAATAATTACTGAATGGTGAAAGTATTTATCTTCCCCTCACCCTTACAACTGTTAAAAGAAGTGGAAGCGGTGTTATTTATGAAGAAATAGTGGATTGATACTTCATTATAATAAATGGGAATATCTTCCTACATTTGGATACAAAATATTCAATGCTTTTATTCTAAAACTATCCTGAAACTAAGTCTGTAACACCTGACTTATAGATGTACTAATATGAGAAAATCTACCAGTCACTTCCAGTTTAGGACTTCTGTTCCCTTCTTTAAATCAGCTAAAAATGCTGTTAAAAGGATCATGCTGACTTATTAACACTTAATGGCTTGCACTAGCCTGACTAACTGTGTGGAATGGCAGAAGAAAAGATAAGCACTAGGTTTTGTATGAAACTGAGGTCTGTAAGATCAGTCCCAAACTCATGAATTTCAAAACAAATTCAAACTAGTGCACTGACATAGTGTTTCTCTTCCTTGCCAGTTCCAAGCAGACTCATTACACATTTATATCTTACCTTTTCATGCTTTTACAACAACTGATGCTTTCTACTTGGCAGCAATTAAAAGGCCATTATGTAACCTTATGGCTTACTACAAAAGGAAACCATCCTGTGAATACTGTGCTCTGTTACTACACTACCGGTACCTGTATAAGACTTTCCTTAAACAAGTGCTCTTCAGTACTTTTAAACTCATTCTACATGAGGTTCAGTGTGCTGGTGCTGTCCAGAGACACATTCTTAATTTGCTTGATAGCTGTTCTCTGCTAGTTACCAAGTTTAGTAACAGAAGAATTGCCTTATATAAACAAGAGAGGGAGAGTTCTTTCAAGGAGCTGAGAATTTGTGTGCTATTCTATAGTCACTGCTTCATCTTTAAATTAAATTCTGCATGGTAGCAGGTTTCTTGAAGTGGAAGGAAACATCAGTAGAACTGAATTTATTTGGCCAAAATCTGCTGGTAAGAACTTAGTATTGGCCTAATCCAAACATATTTAAGCAGCATTTAAATAGATTCTCTTTGTTACAACCTTTTGGAGTACAGCTGAGTGAAATTTTGGCATGAAACTAGAGTTTAAGAGGTCTGTCACAAAAAGTAACATACAAAATGTAAAATCTTTTAGTGTAGCCTTTAAATAGGTAGATAGGAAGTTTTCACTTAATTCATCAACTTGTAAAAGGGGCTGACAGCCCCTTGTAGAATGTGCAGCCTTTATTCTAAGGAATCAAACTCACCTTCCTCTAGAACGGAAGTTGCACTGCAGCTCAAAATCTCTTTGTCAATACCAATAAATGACCTAATAATTCTGAAATTTTCTCATATGGTAATGTCTTGTTTTTAGGGGAAACAAAGCATTTTAATGTCAGTGGTCACTGGAGATGCTGTGACAACCATTAAGAATTTAGATGATAAACAAGTACTGCAACAGTGTATGACTGTACTTCGAGAGCTGTTTAAGGAGCAGGTAAGAGAAGCCTCTTTTATTAAGAGATGAATTAACTTGCCAACATACATAAAGCTTCCACTTGCTTCATGATGTATAGGAAAACCTTTGACATTCTAAACTATTTTTCTTTTCTTGTTAGTTTGAAGGAATAGGCTTCTTTGGAGATATACTTCAATTCACATTCTTCAGACAAGAGATCAAACATTGTGTTTTTAGTGAAAGAAAATGGTAGTTCACTTCTGTTTTTCAATTCATTATCACCCTTTAAAGTGCTTTTAGAAAGGAAAATAAATAAAAATTAGTACTTTAGACAGGTAACACAAATACACTTCTTAGCTGCCACTTTTTCCACACTTTCTTTTTTGATCATCACTGCTTTCAATATATGCTAACAGCTTTAAGCTAGATAAATTTGATTATGATTCCTGCCCCTCGCCATGTAAAAAGCAACTGAAATTACAACACCCCCAAACCAAACCAATCCATCACTCTTCTAAGAAGAAACAGCCTGAGCTCTCTTAGGATGGAGGTACAGGCAAAATGATCTACCAAAGGGCCCTACATCCTGACTGTAAAAAAAAATTAGATAAAAACTTCTACCTTTTTTCCTTCCCCCAGCTCATCATTATGATAAAAAATAATAGGAAAATCAGAGATACTTGGTGCGAGCAGAGGACTGTCACTTAGCAATGTTATTTACATTACACTCTATAGATAATAATGTGTTAGTTAAATTACTTAAGAGCAGTTAGATCCCAAGGAATGTTTGTGTTAATGTTCGTGGGTGATCTCTCAGGTTTCACTGGTAGTTCAGATGCTAGGATTAATGATCTTGGAAAAGCTTTGGCATCTGAAAGCTTGACTTTTTCTAGAAAACATACTTTTGATAATGGCTTTACAGTTACCAGAATTGTGTGCAGTGTAAGTCCACATACCTGCTATTTTGACCTCATGAGAATGTAGCAGAGGTAGCAAATGGGTCTTTGGTTTTGGTGCCACTCTTGTCTAGAAGAGTGATTTTTCATGTCTGTCTCTGTGGTTTATAGCAGTTAAGAATTTAAGTCCACAATGCAGCAGGATTTTCAAACACAAGGTAGCTTGCAGGGGTGTACCCAAACTTCTGGGATGTCCATGAAACCTGCCATACTTGGCTAGCCATTGTCTTGATTGCTTGAGCTTTAGTCTCTCATGTTCTACCAGAGCAGAACAGTCTCTTTGTTGATACCAGATATTGTGTAAGAGGCAACCAGGGGTGCTTCTGTTTACTTGTCACAAGATCAAGAGTAAGACACAGCTGTAGCTGACTAAACCTTCAAACAGGCTCTTTTTGGTAGAACTGTGTGGAATTTGCATGCTGCTGTGTGACAAAGAATACACAGTATTACTGTCATGGCTTAGCTACAGACACTTTGACTTTGTTTTTCTCCCTGAACCTAATTTTCAAGCCAGCTCATTTTCTGATCTTTAGATAAGTAACGATATTTCTCCATTTGGAATAAAACTATCAGCAAAATGGAAGATTACATGTTGAGATTCAACAAGCTAGAAGTAGCAAAGCATCATGCCTTACCAAGATAAACAATGCTTACGTTACACGTACAGATGTGCTGAATTATGTTGATACTGGTTTTTATCTGTTTGCAAGAGTATCTATGTATTCTGAAGAGATTTTTTTTTTTTTTCTTATGTGTAGTTCTAGGTATATTAGAATATTCAGATTTGTTGCATTCAAAACAGTGCAGCTGTGATGATTCAGGCATCAGGCAAGTCTAGCAAACAAAATTATCTTTGTAGTTAGTAATATAATACAGAAAATTGGAATTTGATTCTGGAAAGTTATCTAATCTGTGTTGTAATAGTATTACATACTCTAAAGATTACAAGACACTCTTCATGAGAAAAAGCTATGCAATTATGAGCTTTTCTTTGCAGTGCATAACTTATTTTGATTATGCAGGAGGTTCCTGACCCAGTGAAGTTTTTTGTTACTCGATGGAGCAAAGACCCTTGGCTCCAGATGGCATATAGTTTTGTGAAAACAGGGGGCAGCGGTGAAGCTTACGACATTATAGCTGAAGATATACAAGGAAAAATTTTTTTTGCCGGTGAGGTAAGTATCTTTGTTACTGTTGATTAAGGTTATTGGGGAACTATTTCTTAAAAAAATCACCCTTTGCTAACCAACACCATTAATCTAGAGGTAGCATATATTCTGCTACACAAATATGCTAACGTTTCTCCATTTTGACACAGAACCCTCTTTATTCATATTACTATTGGGCATAGAAAGTCTGCCACATTTCAAGTCAGGAGTGAACTGCAGAACATGACAAGACTACACAATCCGCTTACTTTTTAGTCAAACTGTCTTTCTGTTACTCCATTTGTGGGTAACGAAACAAATGCATGCTGCTGATGGTATAGGTGCATTCTATACTGGCAGAGAACTTACCTGCCCCACTAAAGTGCAGATGGAAAAACAGACTATTAGCTTTGCTAGTTGACTTGCTTGCAAATTTTGAAGTTGCTAAAAAATCTTAAGTATTTCCTCCTAAATTCTTTCTCAGAAGTTCTCCATGGCTTTTAAAAATGTTGGTATATTCTTAAGAAAAACAACTGATCTTATAAACCAAAATTCTATCTGTTCTCATAGTTTTGGAAACAATTCACTTTTTGTTTGTTTTTTTAAATACAGGCCACAAACAGGCACTTTCCTCAGACCGTTACAGGAGCTTACTTGAGTGGGGTTCGAGAAGCAAGCAAAATAGCAGCATTTTAAGTACTAAAATTTTGTGTTTATAGATATATTTTTAATTGTTTTCTGTGGATAAAACTATCTTCAAGTTTCCTATTGCTGCCTTTTTCCTAAGTGGTACTTAAGTATAGTATATGGTACCTGAAGATAAAATCTTCATCTTCATTTTCCTCTTTCTCCCCCACCTCCCTTTTAAACCCTGATGATACATATTGTTTGGGTTTTTTTTCCAGCTAAGGTATTACTAGCAAGAGTGATATTGGAGTCCTGGCCACAGCTTAACTGACGAAGTTTTGTTGGGAGTCCTCTTCTGTATGGCTCAAGTCATGCTATTGTAAACCTTCATTTCAGAAGGTCTAATTAAAACAAGACTTAAGTTAACATACAGCATTAAAAATGCTGGCAGTTAGTAATGACAATGGGAATTTTCCACTAACTGTGCTTCTTGGGTTGATAATGCTCATAGGAGTTCAAACTTGCTCCCAAAAGCCTGAATAGTCTAGACAAATTCTAGAATTATTGTAGGAAGGAGCTCAACATTCTTTCCACTTGCAATCAATAACCTTTTCTATAATATTTTTCATATTCTTAGCTCCCACTAAGTGGGCTTTGGAATATCAAGTTTGTTCCTTTAAATGAGATGGCTGGAACAGTTTACAGTGCAATCATAGAAGGGTTATTGTATCTAATAGAAACTTGAAAAAATAACTTTAAAAATCTCTGCTACTTATCCAGAGAAATCCTTGTTACAATAATAGGCTAAATTTAGATTTGCTTAGTGCTTCTGATCATGTAGGAACAAGACAGCTTAACAATACTATATTTCTATTATTATTTTGAAAACAAACTTCCAAATTCATTTGGGCTCAGTAAAAAGAAACTATCTCCTGATATGAGTGCACAGTGGGGGTTGAAGGACTGTAAGTTCCTAATAGCTCATTCAGCTTTTGTATTTAAAAAATAAGTGGAGATGAATGAGGAAAAATATTAACACTTTTATGAAGGGCTGAAACAAGGTGGCTTGCACTTTGACTTGAAGTTTTATTTTTCTTTTGTTATTAAAGTATTATTAAAAACAACTTGAGGGAGTAATTCAGTAAGGGCTAAGCATCTATCTAATAGCTTTTTCCATGGGACAGGGAAGAAAACAAAATATTTTTCAGTAGAAATAAGACAGACACAACCAGGGTATCTCATCTCATCATAATACCATTCCACTAAAATGGTATTAATGAAAAGAGATTAAAACCAACTTTTAGATCTGTTCCCCCACACCTTCTATATAACTTTACAGACCTCATGATTTCTGGAAGGAAAGTAAGCACTTATTCTTTCCCACCCTCATTCTCATGCATAGACGACTTTTTTTTTTTCCCCATCTTTTATTTAAAATGACACAGCAAACTTTTTTGGAGTTAGTTATTTCCATAAAGCTGTATCCTTGGGAAAAAAACAACAATCAACCTAAAAAAAATCCTACTGAATAAAAGCAATTCTTCTTTTTAAATCCCTAATGTTTTGTTTTTAGAGGGTTTTTTTTGTATTGTTAAATATCTTTTATTTAATCTCTAATTTACAAGGTGAAGATGTTTATATAACTAGATGTTTTTCAGATATATATTCTCTTCTGCTTCTTAAAGCTGAATTATATGGATTAATATGAAAAGTGTAACTGTTCATAATTTTCCTCTACATAAATGCTAGTATGTACAGTTTTAAAGTATTTCCAAGTATTAAACTGTAATTTAAAGACCATAAGAAGCAAGATAAAGTCCTCTGATGATAAAAGATAATCAGACATCAGATTTTGCTTTTGGTAATCATTTGCACTTTGTTAATTTCATTTATTCCAGGCCATTTTATAGCATAACTAGGAAAGATTGAGAGCTGTGTATGTGTGCATTGTTTCTTTCCCAGTTTATCATATAGGAGAAAATTATTCAGAGAAGAGCTTCTGAAGGTGGGAACAGAGCTTATTACTACAAGCCCAAAACTTATAATCAATGGCTGCATCAGCTTGGTCAAAATTTCAGTCAGCTTAATAACAACATATAAACACATTACATTACATTTTTAGGCAGGAACTGTCTGGAAAGTTGAGCTCAGCATCCATTTCTGCAGTCCAGAGTTCGTGTGAACATGATTGATTTTGAGGCATACACTTTCATCTTGTTAATTTTACTTCAGGTTTTAAATCTATCTCTGCAGGTAGATAAATGCTGTATTCTAGAGAATACAGCAGGATGTGAATAAACAGTCACATTTGGCTTTATGTGCTGCACACTTACAGCATTAAAAAAAGGGTAACAAATGATAAATTTACCAATGGCCTAGTCTATTAATTATTTGTTTTATTTTTGTGCTGAGGCACTTAAACTGTGTTGTGCTGCACTTAAGTTTGAGGAGTAAATAAAGTAAGATCCATTTTAATTTACATTCTTTTTAAATGTATAAGAACATCAGGCTGGTTCTGAGACTTCATTCTTTAATGTTCCCCAAAACTTTTTTTAATACTATGTTAAAATTTATTTCAAGCATGTATGTGTTTTTTCTTTTGTGTTTAATTTATTCCCTGCAAATAAAGAACTGGGAAATATTTTCTTTGAGTAGATTTGTTTAAATGTTATCAAAAATATTTGAATGCAGAGCATGATCTGTTACACTTCAACTCTTCTGTGTGACTGTTATGGCAGCAGAATAAAACTGGAAAGTAGCCACAGGATGCTCATTGGTTGTTGTTTGTTTTTTTCTTTAAGTAGTGGCTAAGCCTACTTTGTTACATTTAATATTGATTTAAGATTTTAGTATATTCCTACAGCTACACAATTCCTCAAAAGTGCTGCTCTACGCCTTCTCTGAGCTCTAAGTACTAACTTTGTTGTTATTTGGACAATACTACAATAGTTAGTGTCTTTCACCTTAAAGGTTTACAAAGCAATTCATAAGTGTGTATCATTATTTTCCTTAGCCAGAGGAAGTTTAAGCTAAAATGATAACTGTTTAGAAGCACTGCCCATAATTTTAAAATAGCTGTAAAAATCACCAGAGGGCCACTTTATGCTGATAAGTATGAATACGTCATAGGATCATGGTTCTGAAAGGTTCCTACTAGCACTTTAAGCACCTGCAAGCCTGACTACATTCCCAAAACACTTAAGTGTTATCAGAATCAGTTTGTATTTTATCTACATTGTTTCTCTAGATTTTACTTAGAAAACATATTCCTGCTCCCTTTGAAAATTTATTTCAACCAATAACACATGTAGGTCTGAACCAGTGTGGAATTACTGTGTGGAAGACTCACTGCTTTCCCCTAACCCCATCATACTTGATTAGTAGGAGTTCAATGGTTGTATCACAGAACCATAGAATGGTTTGGGTTGGAAGGGACCTTACAGATCATCTAGTTCCAACCCCCCTGACATGGGCAGGGACACCTTCCACTAGACCAGGTTGCTCCAAGCCCCGTCTAACCTGGCCTTGAACACTGCCAGGGAGGGTGCAGCCACAGCCTCTCTGGGTAACCTGAGCCAGTGTCTCACCACCCTCACAGTAAGGAATTTCTTCCTTATATCTAATCTAAATCTACCCTCTTTCAGTTTAAAACCATTTCGCCTCATCCTGTCCCTACACTGCCTGATAAAGTCCCTCCCCATCTCTCCTGTTGCCCCCTTTTAAGTACTGGAAGGCCGCTATAAGGTCTCCCCAGAGACTTCTCTTCTCTGGGCTGAACACCCCAACTCTCTCAGCCTGTCCTCATAAGGGAGGGGCTCCAGCCCCCTGATCATCCTTGTGGCCCTCCTCTGCACTTGCTGCACTATGTCCATGCCTGTATCCCAAGAACATGCTTTGTTCTCCTAATGCCAACTCGCTGCAGGAAATTATTTTCATTACACCTGACATTGGTCTTTTAAAATGTTAACTTCTTCAAAGAATAACAATATTTTAAACACAGCAATATTATTTTGTTTCCATTTTAAAGTACATTGGTAAATTTCATCACACTTGCCCAAAGAGTGACAGTCCTACAAGATAATAGTTGGTGTGAGGTAATTATTTTTTTCCTTTTATTCCAGCTGTCTAAAACTTAGATCAGAAATAAAAGTGAAGTAGCCAGTCCACAACAGTGGAGGCCAGTGAACAAGTTTAGGTTAAAAGGCATGGCAAGTTACATAATACTGCCATCCTATTATCCCCAGGACCTCTGGAGATACCTGGTTTAAGCCACTACTCAGAACAGGGCCAATGTGGAGCTGGTGGCTCAGGGACCTGCCAGGTTGAGCTCTGAACATCTCCAGCAATGGGGATTCCACAACTGCTCCAGACTCCCTTTCTGTGAGACCACTCCACGGTGAACCTTTCTTCCCCTAACATGTAACGCATTTCCCCGGTGGCAGCTTGTGTCTGTCACTCCCTTCCTCTCGCTGTGTGCCTCCAAGCAGAGCCTGGCCCTGCCTTCCCCATACTGTCCCATTTGGTAGTTGCAGACTGCAGTATGAACCCCCTTTGTCCGTCTCTTCCTCAGGCTGAGCAAGCCCAGCTCGATCTGCCTCCCCTCCTACATGGTGGGCTCCAGCCCTCGCCCTCTTGGTGACCCTCCCCGGACCACTCCGGTATGTCCACGCCCGCCTTGCACCACGGAGCCCAAAGCCGGACACAGCACTCCCAAGGCAGGCTCACAAGTGCTTCTGAACAGGGGATAACCACCACCTCCCTCAGGCTGCTGGCTACACACTTGCTGAAACAGCCCAGAGTGCTGTCAGTGTTCTTTATCACAAGGGCACGCCGCTGAACTGGCTTCAGCTCGTTGTCTGCAAGAACCATCTGCCCTACACAGGTCCTGCTCTGCAAAGCTGCTTAGAAAGAAGCCACTCTGTCCCTATCCATGTTGTTACACAGGGTTATTCCATCCCACAAGCAGGATGTTGCATTTGCTTTTGTTGACCTTTATGAGGTTTCTGTCAGACCATTTCTCCTGCAAGTCAAGGTCCACCTAAATAAATTTTTAGACCTACAACATCTGGCTACTTGCTTAACTGAGTATTTCCAAGTTCAAAGGCTGGAGAGACATTTCTTTCAGAAGAAAATAAACACATTTGTTAAACATCTTGAATGCTCTTAACTTTAATCAACTGAAACATTTATTTTAGTAAATTTCTTATTGCAAGTTTCCAGTCAGTATTAAAGTGCCTTACAGATTTTTCCACTGTTCTCCCTAAATAAAGGGAACTAGAATAACAACAGCAAGCACCAGAGGTAGTTTCAGGAATGCTTTCATCTAGCTCAGTCAAGGCTATTTGATTATAGTCAACTTTCTAGTTTAGAAACAGAAATAATTAGATCGACCCAAGTGGCCATGAGCTACCCTCTCTCTGAAACAGCAACAGAGCTAATAAACCTTATTGGCATCACCATGCTGACTGCCAGGGCCATTGTTCGGCCAGATTAAGCACTGGCCTCCAAAAGGGTTATTTTTAAGGTCAGTTTAGTGCTGGCTAATCTACCCCCAGACATTCATAGATCTTGGGTTGTCATGGGTCTTGGAACAGGATAATGCAAAGAACACAGATGCTATAAGTAGCCTGCTCAGGTCCAAGAAGTCTATCTGAGCTTCTGGAAAAAAGCTGGATGGCACTTAACATTGTGTCTTCCTAATTTCATCTTGGTTAGACATGCCTGAGCAGCATACTATGGGTTACCACATAACTCTAACTCAGCTTTTTTCCTAAAGACATGTAACCTCTCTTCTCTCAGAATTTCTACTCTTCCCTTTCCCCACCTAGCCCTCTTCCATCTCCCTTATTCTACAGGGCCCATACACTGTTACCTCAAGTGCTAAGGTCACTCATAAGAACAGTTGTTTATATAAGCAAGCCATTCGGGTTAATTTATGTGGTTTTGCAAGGTCATTGACCAAATACTGAATACTAAAGACTTAACTAAACAGAGGAACTGTAGGAATTACACAGTAAGCAATCAAATCAAGATGTTAGGTCTATTTTTCTAGAATACAATGGTCAGGACAGTCTTAAGTATTTGGAAGGTATATACCTGAACACTTTATTCAGTTACCTTTTATCCAATTAGCCAGTTTCTGTTTTTTATGAGCATGTCTGTACAGGATTTAGAGCCTTGATCAGCTGTGTTTTTAATCCAACAGCATCAGGAAAAGCAGGACATTTCATTTACTTTTTTGTATTGTCTTGCAGCCTTTCCCCCAGTTGTAGAGAGAACCGGAATCTTGTATCAGCTGCAGCCAGACTGCTATGGATTATCAGAGAAACAGCTCAGACATTTCTCCTCTGTTGAGGACTACACTGAGTTGTAGTTAAGAGATTTAAACAAAGTATTTTAAGGATGCTGAGTTCATTTCCATCCATCTGTGCAATTCCAAAGTGACAAGTAATGCTTTTGTAAGTTTTCATTAGAATTTACACTATATAAAATGTTTCTACTTGGGAATTACTCAACACTTCCTGACCCACATAATTAAAACTGACTGGTATATTTACATAAAAATCACAAGGCAGTTCAAGTATTTGTAGAAAATCCATCCAAAAACCCCAAAAAACTTGACAAAACTTTCTCGTTTTAAGCAGGACTTAAAAACCTGAAAAGTTTCTAATTGCTAATTAAAAGTGTTCTTTATGCTAAAATAGTTCAGAAAAAAAACAACAAAACAAAACCAACCTCACAGAAGATATAAAATCTTATCCTGGTACAAGGACATACATTTCAGCATTAGTATCTTTAAAGTAGAGAAGCCTGCTGAATCAGGCTTGAATAGTTTCTATCTGATGAGATAAAGACAACAACCTTGTTTCTGTATAGATTTTTTTTTTTTACTATACATTTAAGCAAATGATAGATCATCAAAATTGATTTACATTTTTTGTGAAAGACATTTATTGAATATAAAAGCCCCCCATTACATTCAGCCATATTATAAATGATTACACGCAAAAAAAATTCAAGAAGTGTGTGAAGATTAATAGTCTAACTGGCTGAACATTTTCAGAATTTAGATCATTTATGAACCCTTATTTCTCAACTGTACAATAACAAAATTCAAAAAAATATGCTTTGTCTTTCCAGCAATATTACAGTCAGAAGAATACTGTGCTTATGGCATTAATGGCAGCCCACATTGGCAACTATTAGTTTAATGATTTTAAGTGTAGGACTTCTTATATTAGCAACAAGGTGTATGAAGAACAGAAACCTAAACAACAATTTATGTGAAGACTTCACTTTGATCGGAAAAGCTGTGGGCCAAAGTTCAAGACTGAAGGCTTAAAAGTACCATTGTCCATGTTGAGGCACCAAGGCTCAGGTTCAAAACAGCTTTCCTCTACAGAAGGGAGCTTAACCACACACATCAGTGCTGCCTGATTCAGAAGCTCCACTGTGGATTTCCAAAGTTATTGAGCCTCCCAGCTGCATGTCTTGGATACCCACTCCTGAGATGCTAAGCCATCAAGTCAAGACACTAACGTAAAAGATTTTTTGCAAAGTGAACTTTAGAAGTTTTCCTATAGCCTTTGGAGGGATTTTATTTACTATGTCAAGCCATTGAAACAAATGCATCTGTAGTCTTTTGTACAAAGTTAAATGCTGAAAAGCTTAAGTATAAAACTACAGTTTAGTTTCTGTACAAGGTAACATAGGACAGACATCGTAAAACCTCAACTTATTTGTAAGTTTCATGAAACTTCTGCATACCACTTTTCATCACAGCCGCACTGCTCAACACTGACATTTCATGTCATAAATCCTAAAATAACAAGATTAAAAAACTGATTTGCACAAAAGAAATCTGAAATAACTTTATATACACAACAGAAAGCCTTTCAAAGTACAAAAATAACATCTATATGCCAATTAGTTACCATGCTTTTGACAGTTCTCTCAGTGCCTACACATGCAAGACAGTAATCTAGATTTAGAATAATTCTGCATCTGTAGAATGTATCAGAATATAAAAGACATTACCACGTGACTAACTCTTGTTATTTTCAGGATGGATATGTATTCAAAATATCTTTATAACCAACACTGCAATATTCCAGTCTCTGCATGTACATGTGCAGATAAGCAGCTTTCATCTTACTTGATTTTAAAGTCTCCTTCAAGCTAGTAATCCACCCTAACGAGCTATGATGGTTCTAATAAATCTAGTTGTACAAAGCAATTCAAAATGTACAAAAACTATAAAAAAGGGAACATTTATTGCCATGCATGAAACTTAAGTATGTTCAACTAAACTGCATCAAATGCAGTTTTGTTTGTTAGTTTTGGGTTTTTTTGTTGTTGATTTTTTTTTTTTCGTTTTGTTTTGTTTTTTTTAAAAAAGATACACAAAGCAATTTACATTAACACTCTTAACATTAGATCAGCAGAATCAGCTCTGACTAAATGCCACAAGGGTAAGACACATTCCTTTTGCTGGTGCCTATCAGATCTTCAAATCCATAGGAACATAAAATCAGGAATCTTCATTTCCCACAGTCAATTCAGATCATGAAATCAACTGAAAAGAGAAGTGTATTAGTTTTCTTCTTTCTTTCAGTCCAATTACATACAGCCTCTCCTTTTGCATCAGACTATCAAGAAAATACACTCTACTTTTGCTATCACAAAAAAACAAGAACATCCCTACAGCAGACAGATTGCTCTCTTGTGCCTTTGCTGATAGTGACACATGTATGCAAAGCACATAAGCAGAACAATTTCTAGGTAGCCATATATCAACATCTGCAAATGAAGCTACAACGGAAAGAAACGTTACTTTAACTCCACTAAGTGAACCTCACTTCTCTAGTATCATTTTCAGCTTGGGGGCAAAAGTAGTTGAACTTGAAATTTTTTGACAAATTACCAACCACGGACTGAACAATAAACCCTTGTCATGAGTACATTAGACCAGGCCTAATCTTCAGTGTGGCAGACTCAAAGGCAACACTATAACTGTGATACCAGGAGCACATAGAGAGAAAAGTGAGCTATCATTATCCTCTTTTGCCTTCTCTCATGGCCAGAGCTTGCAGGTCTGCAGAGCTTATACAACCTTCATGTGTTGTTACCTATGAATGTATGTGGTCAGTGCATCAATTATAGTGCACCTTGCAGCCAAGGCTTTTATTTAAAGCAAATGCATAGCTTTCAGAGAGTAAGAGTCATTAAAAAATTATGATTGCTTTAACTTTAGTTCTGCTTACCAAAGTAATTCACAAGAGTAGTAGTAGCATGCTAAGACAGTAGAGTCTGAACAATTATTTTTGAAAGGTATACAAAAGAAAAGAAAATAAATCAGAGCACTAAACTTCCAATACTATACAGGAGGCTATTAATACTAGTGTAACAAGATGCCATGCCACTTTCTAATAGGCTGAAGAAACAACAAAAACCCAACCCAGAATGTTTTCTAAATGATAAAGTCTTTACCTCTTTGACTGTTTTTTTAATGAAGTCTTTCCTGTCAGATAAATCATAACTAGGATATTTTTCATACACCTAAAAAAAATTAAAAAAAAAAAAACAAACAAACACAAAACAAACCTCAAATTACTTTCATTCAATGTACTGTATGAATAAAAGAAGCTTAAATGAAATTAGGGCAAAAATTTGTGTGGAACTTCTAGTATTACAACTGCCAAATGCCCTCTGTTTATTATGGAAAGTGACAAGCTTATTTTCCTGTCCTTATTTTGACAACACAAATATTCAAATACTTTTTTTTGTTTGTTTGGTCACTGACTAAACATTGGTACTATAATTTTTCACATCAACAAATTGGAACTCCTAACTTGCCATGTCAGGCAAACAATTCTCCAATCTTTGTCTTACATGCTCTCTAAGTAGTCAGATACTCCTGCATCTGTGTAGGAAGCTAACCAAATACCAAAGTGCAAGACTTACTTATCTTTCGGTAGTAAGTAAAATTACGGTCCTTTCAAGTGATTAGTAGAAAATGAAACATATTTGAATGCTATTCTACAACTATTGTTTGGTTAAGTGGGTGGGAGAGGACCAACCAAATAAAAAAAATTAGATGCCAACACTAACAACCAATGCAGAATATTTTATTTCAGTATACCAAATTTCAGACCTTGACTATAAACCTGACAAAAAGCTTTGTACAAAATATAAACATATAATTTCCTCCTAGGAATGACTTTTAGTTTACTTTTCTCAAGACAACTTCTTGAAGTACCAGGAAAACAAACATGTGAAATAACTGACTACAGAAAATGTTATGGTAACAGCATTGTCTAATTCAGACATTTTTCCCCACCTTTCCCTTTTCTGGCCACTTGGTCCCTTCCTGGCACCTGTCCTGACAATTAATGGCTTCCTTGCTGAACTGATTCAACTCACTAACTCAGCTGAGAACTGTTAGTTTTTTGCTGATACATGAGAGTTGAATGGACTCATAAAGAGAACATACCAAGAATGAGAGCAAGGTGAGCAGGAGAAATGTACAGAGAGCAGGACACAGCCCCTCCCCTTTGGACAGCAGCAAGCTGCTGCACTGTCTCAAAACCTCAAATGTTTTCACTGTAATACATGGCAGTTGTTTTGGAGGTAATACTGCTACTTTCCATGTAGCTAATTCTTCTCTGGAGATTTCCTTTCTAGTGTTAGATATCAGTGTTGCATATTTTAAGACTAAAGCTGCTATTGTTATAGCTGTTAGCCAGTAAATAAATCAATGCAAAACTACTTCATTTCTGAACCAGTGTGCAGAGTGCAAGCCTCCATTCTGAAATGATGACAAGTCAGTTCACAGACAACTCGCTGCCTAAAGAGAGATTGCAGAAAATCACATTTGCTTACCTCCTTGCAAATTTGTTTCATTGTGACCTCCTCCAAGTTTGCATTGGCCAACAAGTTCTTAACAGTTTCCTTAAGTTCTTCATCTGTGGGTGGTTTCTTCAGCTTTTTAATTAAGGGTTCATCATCTGAGCTATCCTCGGACTCACTTTCTAAATATGAAGAATAAAGTGAATTGTAATGAAAGATTTTCAATTTCTCTGCTTTCTTCCTCCAAAACAGAAGCCATCAGAACTTTCCCCAAACATCTGATGCTAGACATCTTGCCAGACCTTTCATTTAAAAACAAAGCTAATGCTATCAGTGCTCCATTTATTTATGAATCCGCATCAGTGTTGATGAGTTATCAGTTTACAAATCAATATGTACTCTAGAAAGTATGGGACAGATTAATCTATCAAACTACAAAAAGTTTTATTACAACAATTCTAAGCTGAGGTATTATGGCCCTAAAAAAAGTACTTATTTGTTTTAAAAAGGACTTTGGATTTTTTTTTTCTTCCCCCAGCAGCAGTACACACTAGAATCCTGAAATTTTGCAATGCTGCATTACTAAACATGTTAACAGAAATACCATGACAACAAATGAAGAGAATCATAAAGGAAGTTGAGGCACAGGACACTCCTACAATCTTTTCCAGCAGCAAAAAAATTAGACTGAACGACTCCAACATCTACTCAGTTCCTCTACTGACAAGACGACACAATTCAGAGCAGATACCAAACAATCTAGATAATGAGCTTACAGAAAGACCTACTTGACATTGATTTTTGTACTGTGAACATAAACTCAAAACAGAAATGCAGGAGTAATGAAGAAATTATGAAAATATTACATAAACTATATGCAAAACAGAAAAAATAAATGTTGCATATATTGATGACAAAATAAAACACAGTCAGCTACATTAATACTGCCAACAGCCAATCTGAAAATACATCAAGTTCAGCACAGGCCAGTTTGCTGAGTAATAAGGCTACAACAGAAGTTCAGCATAGTTCTATGCCTAAGGGTTTAACCATTCCTTTCCTTAATACACTGACAAGCAGAGCAGTTAATCTGAACTGATGTTTGTGCTGTAGTATACATATTCCAATGCAGGCATTAAATGAACTGTTTGCAGTATGGATATATGCTTCATTAATAACTCATACTACGGTTGCAACAGAGATATAGCTCTTACCTCAGAGAGACAGAGAATTTCTGGTGAGAAGGGACCTCTGGAGATACCTGGTTTAAGCCACTACTCAGAACAGGGCCAATGTGGAGCTGGTGGCTCAGGGACCTGCCAGGTTGAGCTCTGAACATCTCCAGCAATGGGGATTCCACAACTGCTCCAGGCTCCCTTTCTGTGAGACCACTCTCACGGTGAACCTTTCTTCCCCTAACATGTAACCCATTTCCCCGGTGGCAGCTTGTGTCTGTCACTCCCTTCCTCTCGCTGTGTGCCTCCAAGCAGAGCCTGGCCCTGCCTTCCCCATACTGTCCCATTTGGTAGTTGCAGACTGCAGTATGAACCCCCTTTGTCCATCTCTTCCTCAGGCTGAACAAGCCCAGCTTGCGCTGCCTCCCCTCCTACATGGTGGGCTCCAGCCCTCGCCCTCTTGGTGACCCTCCCTGGACCACTCCGGTATGTCCACGCCCGCCTTGCACCACGGAGCCCAAAGCCGGACACAGCACTCCCAAGGCAGGCTCACAAGTGCTTCTGAACAGGGGATAACCACCACCTCCCTCAGGCTGCTGGCTACACACTTGCTGAAACAGCCCAGAGTGCTGTCAGTGTTCTTTATCACAAGGGCACGCCGCTGAACTGGCTTCAGCTCGTTGTCTGCAAGAACCATCTGCCCTACACAGGTCCTGCTCTGCAAAGCTGCTTAGAAAGAAACCACTCTGTCCCCACCTGCACTGCTGCAATTCTTACACAGATATTAAGAAACTCAATGTATGTGTATCTTTTATGCACATTGTCAGATATGAGAAACCCAACAGTAACAGGACACATGTAGAACCCATATTTACGTTAACAAAAACCACATGAAACTGCTGAACAAGACATACACAGTAGGATATATACTACCAGATCAACTGTAATATTCACATGAAGTCAGTATAAAAAGGCACCAATTGCTAACATTCTTCCAGCAGAATGGAAAACTAGGCTGACACTTTCAGTTTGTATGCAAATAAAAAGTATATATGTACACAACAGAAATTACATAAAGTATACCCAAACCAGGAGGTTTTTTTAATTACTGTTGCAAGGAAAGAAACATCAAGTAGCAAACCCAACAATTCACCAAATCTGTTTTCTTTCACAATTCGGTACTAAAGCTTTCTTTCTAATAAGCATGCCAGTTAAGCGACAAGACAATATATGATGAAAGATTTAAAGCAGTTACCTTTTCTAGAACTGTTCTGATTTTTTTTAGTAGTGCTGCTATCCGCCTTCTTGACATTTGCACCCTTCACAGATTTCTTGGTTTTGGAAGTGATCTTTCTAGATTTTTCTCTTTTAGATGCTTTTCTAGGGGGCTACAAAGAAGAAAAACAGAGGATTAAAATTATGGTTTCTACCCAAACAATCAATACGTCTTTTCCACAATGGAAATTATCCTTTCTGTCAGTAAGAACTAAATCAGCAAGTTTAATTACTATATTTTACTAGCAGTTTCTATCTCTATACCACAGGGGGAGTATGTCCACAAAGAGTATTCCTTCTAAATTTCACTTTGTCCTTCTACATGGACTCTTAAGCTAAAACAGCTAGAATTTTTTGATAGTACTAGTAGTTTGGTTGTGCTACAACTTTCTATTCCTAATTACTTATAATTATCTTGTAAAATAGCTTTAAAGATGTTCCTTTAAAAAAAGGACATGGTATGTTGTACTAAATTAGATGCTATAGGTCTCTAAGACTATATGCAGATAATTTTCTGCACTACTACATTAGCTAATCCATAATTTGGACCATTATTGTGACCAATTATAATAATCCCCCAAAATTATTGCATTAACATCAACAGAAGAAGTTTGGAACATAAATATATATATATAGTATGCACACATCAGCACACTGCATTTTTGGCAAAAATCAAACGTGTGCTTAACACAAAATCCTTAGAAAGTACTTCTGTCAAGGCTGAAAACTTTCTTGACAGAAAAAAACCCATGGAACATTAACCAGAAATAAATCATACTTCAGAGAAAGAACATCATGAAACAAAACAAGTTAACAGTAGTTACGAAATCTGTAATTCGAATTTATATTTAAAATGGCAGTGTAGTCAAATGAGCAAACTATCACATTAAAACAACTGAGATTACTATAACTTTTAACTGCTTCTCCCATTAGTACCTGGTGCAACTCATGAAATTTATTTAATAAACCAGATTATATTTATTTATATTGAGCTGCTCAGTTATAGCTGCACTTGTTCTGTGGTGTTAAATGAAGGATAAAAGCTTTCACTGTTGAAATTCAGAAAATACACTCAAGGATCACTCCTTTTCTAAATAAATATTTGTAGTTTAACTTTTCAGCTTTTGAGTTTCTGCTATAGCAGAACATAACCAAAGTAAATAATGGTCTTAAATTACAGCCAAAGGTTCCATCGCTTACATAAAGAATTCCCTTGGACACCAACAGTCAACTAATTACTGTTTGTTGCAAGGCTTTGATTAAGGCTAAAAAGGCAGTCCCATCTAAATCAAAATACAGCATAAGATGGAGCCTGCAGCTCCTTTGCATTTCTTTTTTCCAGGCTTCAGGCATATGGACAAATCAGCTGTACACTTGTACTGGCCTCCATGGTTTGTGTCTATTCTGTTACTAAGTACAGGGCTGAAAGGGAATGTACAGGGAAAGGTATTTTGTATTTAAATAAAAAGTTCAACTCATTTCTCTCCTACTATGCAAGGCTAAAAGTAGCTTCAAATAAAACAGAGAACAGAAAATACAGTGAGATGAGAACACTTCAGTGACTGCGGGGATCTCTGTAAGGCTGTTTACTATGTTGCTCACTTTATCTTTGTGATCCATAACACAAAACCCTAAAAGAGAGGTTAGAACATAAAACCCAGGAGAAATATGGAATCAAGATCCAAAACCAATGCAGCCAGGTAGGTCAGGGACCAATCCTGAATTCCAAGTTAAGTCCTAGATATCCAATCAAACCCTACACAGAGGAAAAAAAAAAAGACAAATATTGGGAATTTTTATGAAATTACAGTAACATCAACACAAGATGATACGAGAAATGCAGTTATGTTTGAAATCCTGACTGTCCCAAAATGACATACAGCAAATGGTTTTAAGGTGCATATATACATCCAAGAATCAGAACCTTTGCCTTCTATCTTGTTGATTCTCTAATGCACTAAGAAATTATGAAAATCTCTTACAAATCGAAGATGTGTCCCTTTTTCTTTCAAACCATTCATTCAAACATCACTTACCCTCCAACTCTGTGTTCCAAGAACTACCAATTGATAACAACCACATAATGACAAACTGCAGACAAATGCTTTTAGCCTTATGCTGAAAAACAAGTAAAAAAACCTCATTACCTCATCTTCACTTTCTTTTTCTTCTGAAGAGTCATCCTTTTCCTTCTTTTCATCTTCTTCACTACTGGATTCATCTGACAAGATCTCTGGGCACTTGGTGCGTTTTGCTTTTCTTGTTGTTCCCGTGCTACTGCGCTCTTTTTTGCCACCTTTGCTTGGTGTTTTTTTGGACTTTGGCAATGGCTGAGAGGCATGTGTGTAATCCAAGTAGAAATACAAAAGTGAATTTTAAAAATATATATACTTTCAAATCAAATGAAAGAACTGTAAACAAATATAGAGGTCTCTAAGTCTTGATAACAAAACCCAGGGTTATTTTATCTACTACACTTAAGCCATAACATTTTGCAGTAAGCAGAAATTTATTACAGAGATGGAGCTGAGCAAAATGAAATTTCAGTTCTAAGCTGAGCACCCCTTCTACTCCACTAACTAAAAAAATCTTCAAAGCTTGAGGATTAGGGAAGGGAAGCAAGAAAGAACAAACTTACTGATGCCCTCCCAACCCATGAAAGCAAGCTTTTTCTTCTGGTAACACATTAGCTGACAACTCTTCAGAAGACTTAAACACAGGAATCCTGTCATGTCTTACGCAAAACTGCCTTTTATTGTCACTCAGTACCAGTGTCCCTAAGACAACATGCAGACTCCTTGTTCATATGACTTACCAGTGATGTGAATTTTTTTCTTTTGCTTAGAATAAATTTAATTTCCTGAGCAACATTTAAGTATTGCTTTTAGATTAAAAACTAAAAGTCCAAGAAGATTAATAACTTAGTTTAGCAGTCTTGGCAGCTTAATCTAGTGTGCTAGCATATACTAGTTAAAGCAAGTTTTCCTAGCGTTGCAACAAATTTCATTTTGTGATGACCAAATGTGATAGCATACCTTGCCAACTTGTAGCATACCCAGATAACATCTGACAGTTTATTCTTCTATCCTTTCATATTTTATTTCCTTGCTCTGACACCTTCTATTTTTCATTTTTCTTTCCTGCTCACCTATTATGTCTATTCCTCTCCATTCACCCACAAAAGCAGAAGCTACTTACGGCATTTGAGGACAGATATCCCTAATTTCATGTGTTGACCACACAAACTTTTGTGTACTAACAGTGTACAACGGGTGTACTTACATGTAAGCATATAGTTTCTATACAAGTCCTCACCCTGTTATGGATGCCTGCAGGAGTTGAGCTACTCTCTTTCAAGAAGCCACTGCTACTTCAGTAAGTTAGAACAGTAACTCTATTGTCACTGGTAACAAGCAAACAATAAGCAATAGAGACAGCTACATTTTTTCATCAGAACAGATCTATAAAAGCAAGCATAACAACCTGCATCTCACCTTGCCTGAAGATTTTGGATGCATTAAGAAGTTTAAGATTCTGGTTACCAGCTCACTATTAACACCTGATCTTTCCAAGTCAAGAACTTCACAGATACTTTTCAACATTGCATTTCTAAATCTGGAGAGAAAAAAAAAAACGACAACAAAACAGCAGAAAAAGATTCAGTATGACATTCTAAACAGTCACCATTTGACTGCTAGAAGTTGCTATCTCATTTGTGTCTGCAATCTGACAATAGACATGAATATACACACTTAACTATGCTTCCAGTCTTAGCTATAGTTAAGCAAAGAACCACCACCATATTACATAAAGCAAACAAAATTCCCAAATCCACATGTATGTAAATTAGGATATATTTAAAAAGTTATAAAATCTTAGTTTTAAAAAAAAAAAAATCTTCCCCAGAATCTCTCCTAATCTACCACACAGGAAAGAACCCATCTTGGAAAACAAATCCAGTGGGTAAAAGACTGGAACTCTAAGGGGAGTAGGGGTTCTGCTTTTATTCTCTCTGGTTCCTTACCCCTTTACAGAAGTACCTCTGATAAAGACAGAAGGTTAACAAAAACTCTGACATCCACGCCCTTTACTCCAAAAGGATCTTGGACCAATTGTCCCACCGATATTGAAAAAAATGGGAAAAAAAAAGTCAAACCCTGTGAGGGTATGACATCAGAATACAAGCTTAATGAGATTAAAAAAAAAAAAAGAAAAAGAAAAAAGTCTACTTATTCTACCTGTTACCTCCCTTCAAATGTTTGTTATCCTCTTCACTGATTTTGTACAATGCTGCTTGAAAAGTGGATTTCACTGACCTTTTTTCACAAATTTAAAAGCTATATCTAATAATCAAAGTCAAAGGAAACTTATTTTTCACTGTATATTTAAGAAGTCAGTGCAATTATATCATCATGACCTACAACTTCTCTAAAGTAGCATTTAATTTTAGACTGTCCCCTTAAACTCACAGACTTTTAAGGGGACAGAACAACTTTGTTCTCCCATGGGCATGCGAACAGGAAATATTAACAGGTTTGGTGCATCACCCTGCCTCAAACTACAGTTCGCCCACCATTCTTCCAATGATAAAGTAAAATCTTGCAATCATTTTTCTAGACAAGATTACAAAAAATATTGTGCAATCTTAACATGCGGAAAGCCTTCCTGCTTAGCTTTTAGGGATACACTGAATAGTTGTAAGGTATGCATAAGCAAAAGTCAGCCTCTTGCATTTTAAAAGACAACGCTACTATAGAATTAAAACCACTTAACTTGTTAACAGATTTAAAAACTGCACAGCATCAAGGTTTCTGTTTCAGACTTTCAGGACCTTGTATATAAAATTTAGGATTTTATGGTTCTATTTTATGATTCTATTGCTAAATAAATAAAACTAAAATTCCTTATGACTTGTGTTACAGATGTCATTTATCCTCATATTTTAACTTAGGTTAGAACTAATATATACAAAGAATAAGTATCACCTCCCAAATCCTTTCATATTTTTAATGCTTTAAAGGTACATCTGCAGGTTCAGAGCAAACAATGTACTAAATATTAAAAAGCAGTTAAAGTGTGGAATAAACAAGTGCACACAAGTTTTGAGTCAGTAACTTCCATAGCAACTAGTTTTGATTTATAAAATACAAGAACTCTAAGCCACACAGCAACCTCAACCCTCATTCTTTTTAGTTTATAACCTCAACAGCAAGATTCTGCAAAACAAATTTTGTCTTTTGTTCATGTTGTTCAATGCTCTTAAAACATGATGAAATGCAAGTGTACAGTGTGGGCAGAAGTCAACCATATAGTCAGAATGAATAATCTAATCAGCAGTGTTTCACACATAGCTATGAACAGCAAGCAGAATTTACCACAGTAACACAAGCACACAGGGCTCAGTAAGAGTGACAATGCAACCAGTTTTCAGAATATTTGTTGAGGACTGAGGGGTAACAAAACCTAACAGCAGTTCTTTCATATGAAAAATATGAAAAAATGTAAAAAATACTTCATTTTGTGACTTTTCGCAGATAAGGGGAAACACTATCCAATTAAACCAGTGGGAAACAGTCAAAACTTGCATCCCAAGACAGTTTGTCTTGTAGATTCACACGTATTTGACAAACCCTACTCCCGGAAAACTGCGTATTTGAGGAAGGAAGATAAGCAAATTTCAAATTCTGGAAGCTTTCCTGCTATCAACAAACTGACACTGAAAAAAATTATTTAGAATCAGTTGTGTTGGAGTTAAAAGTTCTTTAATTTGTTACAACTAGCTGCACAAATATGCAAGGGTATTTTTAAACCCTTTCAATCCAGTCAAAACCAAGCTCCAGCAGCTTCTCCTGTTAACAGAGAAGCAGTTTAGGTGGGGAGGCAGTAAAAAAAAAAAAAAAAAAAATTAGTTAAACTAGTTGCTACAGCAATTGTAGGAATAAGACTGTATGTTTTATATATAATAAGCAGAAACAGCTTTGATTCTGAAGGAGGAAGGTTTTGAGGCCTAGAAGGATGCAAGTTTGCACCAGGAATAGAGCACAATGTATTCACACTATGCTTGCCCTGGGGAAATAATGTTTTCCTCTCACATGGCAAAGAATCTGCTAGTTAGCATGCAATAGTTAAAGCCAAGACTCTAGGAACTGTGCATAAAATGTTCACAATTTAACTTTTTTTTAATACATTGAAAGTTGTCTTAAGAGACCAGTTTGGGTGATTAAAATAAGCTCAGATCATAGAGCTCTAGGAAATAACCACTCTGCTTAAAGTTTGAATTTAATCTGAAGTAAAGTTTTGAAAATAAAAATAAGTGTATAGCATAAATCAAGGTATGTTAAGTAGCAATAGTGATCGTTACTTTTTTAACATTTCTTCCTTCTTTTTGTATTGGTCACTTCCTTTTTCAAATGGGAACCCGCTGAACTGACCCACATTCTTCTTTAGGGAAGCAACCTAGAGCAGAACACACAGATTACTTTCCATTGCAAGTAGTTTAAAAGATTTAATCCAATTACATTTGTTAACTTTTCATACAAGAAAAGCCTATTCTAGCCTTCAGCTTTCTGTGGACAAAAAGTTTTACCATTTAAGTTATAACCTACATAGATACCCTGGTTTCAGCTGGGATAGGGACAATTTTTCCTTCTTAGTAGCTAGAAGAGTGCTGTGTTTTGGATTCACTATGAGATTTGGTACAAGAAGAATACTGATAATGAACGGATGTTTTTAGTTGCTGCAAAAAAAAATTAATCGGGGACTTGTAAACTTCCCATGTCCTGCTAGTGCACAGGGACACAGGAAACTGGAAGGGACCAGAGCCAGAGCAACAGACCCAAATTGGCCAACAGAATATTCCATATCATGCAACACTGTGCTCAGTGCAGAGATGAAGGTTGACTGGGAAGATGGCTCTTGCTTCTGGGACTGCAGTTTTGGGATTCTCTCTTCCCTGCAATCACTAGCCAGGAACAGGCTGGGCACTGGTCAGCAGATGGTGAGCATCTGCATTGTGCATGACTAGTTTTTATTTTCTATTATTACTGTTATCATCATCATTAAGTTAATTTTATTTTGCTTCAATTATTAAATTGTTTTTATCTCAACCTATGAATCTCCTTACTTTTTCCCCTACAATTTCTCCCCCATTTCCCAGCGTGGAGGAGGGCGAGTGAGCAGCTGCATGGTGTTTGGCTGCCAGCTGGGTTTAAACCACCACAACAGATTATGCCTGTACTTATCTCATGACAGCCAAACTACGATTAAGTTCCTGTGATCTTGGTACTTTTATTTCCTTTTAATAACTTGCTAGGTAAAATCGCCTGCCATTTCAAACTTATTTAGAATGTACTGCATGACTATCTACAGGTTTGGACAGCTATGATCAGATGAAGCTTGTTGCATGCTTCATGTAATGGAATTTGTTATAGAATACTGAATTTTATTTTTACTAGATAATCCACTAAAGCAGATTTGCTTTGCTTCCTTTTCTAAAGTCTGACACAGGACCATGACTGTACTTTCGAACCTTTTGTTTAGCATGACCAATTTCTGCATTTGACAACTTCTACTATAATACCTGGAGTCTGAATAGGGTTGAACTTTCATTGCAACAGCCCTTATAACGAGAAAATAGTTCCCATCAAGATCCCAACTACATTAAGTTCTTAGTTTTCACTCCATCTCCTTTCATCAAAAGGGAAGTTAAAAACCAGCTCCAAATCTTTCATTCTTCAGAGATCTTTTTAGCACTATCAAGAATAATTTGAACTCATTTTCAATAGTTCTACAAATTTTGTTCCTGGTGTTTCTCCACTAGTTTACAATTTTAACAAAGCTAAGATCCTTCTCTCTGTCCAGCACCTACAGAAAATTTGCAGATGGTATTGGTATGTTTTATTAAAAGTGTTAGTTACCATCCAAAGGCACAAACAGAACAACATCTGATCTTCACTATATTAAACAGCATTCCGAGTTCCTTACAATTCTGATTAAAAGCAGTTTTGGATTAAACCGTACTGATATATTTGCAAGCAAATAAACATAGCCCCCTATATTTGGACTCAAACCACTGGGACACTGCAGCAATCCAGCTGGGCTCTCCAAGCAGTCCAGAAGACTAGATGTGGGAGGGCAGAGCAAAGGCAGGGTGGAATTGCAACCAATTAAGTGGTGTGGAAGGGAAGGGTGAGAGCTGTATTTCAACAGTAGTTGTGTCTAATTAGTATGATTTAGGAGTGTTAAGTATCAATGTACAATTATATCATTTGCACATAATTATAAAATTACAAACAGTTGTGTGTCTATTAGTTGATTAGATTATTATTTATTACTAAATCAATTATTAATAACAGTATCATTAAGTTGTTAAGTTTCTTAGTAGTGTGTTGCATAATCAATGAAGAATACAGTCTCTAAAATCAGTTATGTCTTAGATCTGCAATCTAAAATGGGAGAGATGGGACTCTGAGGTAACGGTATCCCAGTACCTCCACTCAAAGACAATAGAAAAGTGTTACTGGTTTCATGAAGGGTAAATGAATGCAGTTTGAGGACTTCCACAGTAAAGCCAGTTAATTCAGAAAGTTACACGGTTCTGCCTTTGTACCTTTCCTATCAAACAATTAAATTCTACTGCAGCACAATCTAAAAGTTTGCAAAACTCTGTAGGCACCGAGTCAGAAATTCTCTGGTCTGGTTTATTGCCATACTGAATAAATAGCATAATTCACATCAGTAGGTTTTAATGAATATATACTGTTCTTTCTCTGAATACTTGAGGCAACAGATCTTTCTTTACCATTTAAACAAGCCTCGCATATGCAGCAGTGGTCTGAGATATTACGGTTAGCATGCATCTGTACTAGCACTGTTCAGGTCCTGGTTTCTGTGCTAGCTGTTCAAGTTTCTAAAACACACAAAGAGATTAAAAACAAATTCCTGTAACTATGGCAAGCATATTGAAATAGTAAAATTTAATCTGCCTTAATTTCTCTACATCCATTTTACCTCTATTAGCAGGGAAGATGGATCATATATTTACTCTGAAATTTTAGGCACAATCCCTGCTAAAGGGCTCCAAGAAAGATTTGCTACTATATTTTAAGTTTCCTCCTTGAATACAAAAGTGAGCATATCAGTTTTTAACTAATATTTTAATTGTCTTTGATAAATGTGACAAAAATCACTATTAAGATTTTACATATAAATGTAGTTTTATTTTCTACTGTTTTTTGCAAACTAAATGAGAAAACGACTAGGTAGGTAGCAATATATTAAAACCCACAAACAGGTTTCAAACAAAACAAATAGAAGTATTAAGAAAAAGCTATGTTGAACAAAGTAACTAACTACATGCTGTTGAACAAAGTAACTACATGGAGTATTTTTACTGTAATCCACACATCAGCATCTTTTAGCATGTGAACCATAAATTATTTCCAGCTCATTCTCATAAGGTAAACCGCCCTTCCCCCCATTAAAAAAACTGTAAAAACCCTGTATTCAAGCAGACACAATTCAGTAGACCTTCCCATAGGATTTTTATAGGGAGAGTAGTTTAGAAGAGCTAGAAAAATTATGGGCTTGCTTAACTGGTTCTGCAATACTCATTTTCTAAGTAGTTTATAATAAGTGACACTTAAGAAGTAGATCCACATGTGCAAATGTAAAAAACTATACTACAAACATTTTCACTATGCATGAGAACTAATAAATATACAAGATTGACTTTTAAGTTCTTACAGTGCCTGGCCTGTTGTAGAGGAGTTTGTGCAGGTTCCTAAGTTCGTCTGTCTTCTTTTTACTCAGAAAATATTGTATCCTTTCAATTTCACAGAGTTTTTGTCCTTTTCCTGAAATAGTTAAAATCAATTATGCTATTCATCACATTCATATTTACACATTACCTATGTGTTCATAACTTCAAATAACTTCTTTGCTTTTTTTTAAAAAAAAAACAGTAGATATTTCAGAATAGCATCACCCTCACCCATTATAATAGGTCAAACATTAAGCAGGCCTCTTCCTGTCAGTTAGGCATCCTGACAGTCATTTTATCTTCCTTGGTTGATACTACCTAGACCAGGGTACAATAACTTGGCATTTCTTTTTATTCTAGCTGCTCCTGCCTTTGCTAGTGGTGGCTAGGTACTGAAGAAGTTATTTCTGGTAAGTTTAGGCATCATATAACTTGCATGGCTTAAACTGATGCTACAGAATAAAAGAGGGTTTGCATATAATTCTAATAGCCTTACTATTTTAAAATAGATCATGACTCTAGGTTCATCTACACCTCTACATCTAGTTCATCTACATCTCTAGGACTCTAGGTTTCATCTACAACAAATTAATAATTTGATCTTTTAAGAGGTTATGTTGTCATGCCCAAGACTCAGTTCTTACGCGAGAGGACAAGCTTACCTGGTGTAATTGTAAAAGGTTCCTTTTGCAACGAGGACACTTGCATGGTCAGTCGGTCTACCTTCTTTTTCTCCCTTTTTCCTTCAACAATGAGACTCTTTTCTGCAAAAAACAGTTTCCTTATACGCAATACTCTTCATTACATGAGCAGATTTGACTGTAGAAACAGGCAATGCAATACTGAATCTTTGAAATGGCAACCCAAAAATGGGTAATGATATAACCAGGTACTATGACACTTTCAAACCTTTGGCTGATAGGTCAATGGGATTCTATGGAGCTATATATATAACTAGGCAAGTCTCTAGTTCTTAACCCCAATCCTGTATCCAACTTAACCTTGAAGACAAGACAAGGCATTTCCTAAAGGGAACTTCACCCCATGATGGAGATTGCAGTACTACGTATTTTCAGACACCCATCCTTCTCTCCCTTCACTGCCTTTCTGAGGTACAGAACTGACATTGTTTGCATAGTCTCCTTCTGGGATGCCACAGCCCCTACACATACCTGTAGCTCTCTTGAGGAGAATACTACCACCAGGTGGGCAAAAGGAGAGTCCAGCATGCCTGCAGGCACTTTCTCTTTCCACTACTGGACTGGATGGCTCATACATCTCAACAGGAGAGCCAGAAGCACAATGCAGCAGGACTGTACTACACCTCTTAGGGCTACACAGTGTGGACACTCAGCAGGGCACAATATGACTGTCACAAATACTACAAGAATACTATTCCCAGTAATTCTGGTACTGCTTAGTAATGTATGATTTTTGATTGTTTTGCATATACATTGGACACCACTACTTTAATGATACCATGCCAAGAGAAAAACCCAAAGCTTCACCTAAACATTTCATAGAAAAATACTTGACCTCAAAACAAACTATCTTTAATGCTAAACAGATGCGCTATCCTGGGTTTAGCATCCGAAAGCAGCTTCAAAATCTGTATGAATATAATCAAAACCAGATATGTATCTGCTGAAAACAGAGCAAAACATACTTGTGTGTACACAAGTAACAGCCGTTTCTAAAAATCTAATTCTTATTACTCTCTTGTTTCCCAAAGGGCATAATCTCTTCACTTTCTACTACCTTTCCTAAAGACAAACTTCAGCTCTTAAGAATCCAAGACCATCAGAGACTTGGTTATCACGGTGTCATAGGGCAGCTCTATTTCCACAGATGCTTTCTTTTGCAAAACAGGTGCCATTCACGATAGAAATTAACATTTTCACATAGTAGTTCCTTTATCACAGCTTGTATTCTTTGACTACCCTCTTCAATTACATGCCATAACACAAGATCTGCCTTGCTTGCTCGTCCTATGATGTCGCTGCAACTTTTATTGACCAAATTAGTCAAATGGAATATAACCGCTCTGATATAATTCAATTTTGGTACCCAGTAAATTAATTCAGTCATTAAGCAAAGACATCTGTATTGCTTCCAAAGCTACTGCACAGATTTTTCAAGTTTCTGTCTTCCGCAAACATGGATCACTTCAGATCATTACAGAAAAAAATTTTTGGATATGCATTTTTACACAAATAATTTTATAAAGGATGCTACCTCTTATAGTAATCTAGAAATTTATAACAACAACAACAACGCCCTAGCGTAGGAACCCAGGATGCTGGCAATTCCTTCGATCTTTCCCAAGGAACATCAGCATCACTGTTTCTAGCGTTGCTTGTTATAGTCTACTGGAAAGTGATTTATGACCCATGAGGTAGAGGTACCATGGAATATTCTAAACAATAATTGTACAATTAGTTGAGATCACAGAAGACTGTATCCAATAAGCTTGGCATTTTTTAAAGGACAACTTATTCAGTGGAAAAACAAGTACCCTTTTCTTCCTCCTCCTCCTCCTCCTCCTCTTCATCTTCATCACTCTCCTCAGCTTTGTTTTCAGTTTCAGGTTGTTTCTCATCTGCTTTTTCCGATGACATCGTATCTTCTTTTGATGAAACAACAGAAGACATGGTGTACGGTCCTGTAAAAAGCAGTCAGGGAGACCATCATCAATATACCATTATACATAAAAAATACATTAAATCTTGCTTTTGAAAAACACCTTCTTGTACAGTAGAAGTAATGTAATGGTGTTCATATTGTGATTGTTCAAATTCTTTAAGACACTAAAGTATTCTGCATACACACAATTTTTCAGGAGGAGTTGCCATCCATTCTGCAACTAGCCTGGTTAAGAACAGTTTAAAACGTTGTAAATTCTTTCTGCACATCAGTCTTCAAGCTTGCTTTGTGAAGCATTCGGAAACACCCACTCAAAGCAGCTGATGCTGTTATTTATTAAGAACTGTAATGTTTTAAGATATCACAACCGCAGCTCACCATATTATAAACTGAATAGTTATTTCTGATCACAGTAAACTACAGGTACAAGTTTCCTAGTAAGTCAAAGCTACATGTTTTGATAGGGAATGGGAACAGAAAAATAAAAAATAAAAGTTACAACCAACTCGGAAAAAATTAACACTGCTTTCAGAATTCAAATAGCTTTGACATTTTAGGGCTTGAGAATGCCTTTTGGGTTTAATCTGCAGATCTTCAACAAAAAAGAATAAACGCTTCATACTCAGCATATTTAAATGAAGCCTTTTTTTAGCATTTGAAGTGGTTTAAGTGTTAACTCTAAATTAAAATATCGCACTTTGGTGAGTATCATTTCCCTACTAACAGAAAATGGCTATCTAACAAAAGAAGATAACCATATCTGTTCATTTTTTTAAAGTTTCTAGCTTTCAAAATCTTTCCCTGTTTACAGATCTGGAACAAGATACAGCATCGGTTGTACAAGCCCTTGTGGAAAAAATAACACGATTTTCTTTTTCCGATATTAAAGCCAATATTTTCTGCAAGAGGTCAGACTCAGTAAACAACAATGAAATCACCTGCTTATATGCAATATTAGCAGGTGCCAGAGAACAACAGCACTCCAAATGACAGGAAACGTGAATTATATTACCAACAGCAAGGGGAAAAAGAAAGTTTACTACTCTTTGCTGAATCAGTGAGAAAAAAAACCTCTTTCCGTTTGACACGGAAAAGTAATCCAACTTTTTCACAATATTTCTCTCCGAATTTTGCTTCTCCGCACGTGAAAAAGCAAGTGGTATTGCAAGTTGTCTTTCCTTCCCCTTTCAGCAGGAGCAGAAGGAAATAGGAAAGTTAAAGACTTTTCAGCAACCAGGTCCGTGCGGAGGACGCCTTGCTTAGGGGGAAAAAAAAAAAAATAAAAATAAGAGTACTCGGATCCGCCTTTAGGAAGATTAAAGTCGGGGGTACTTTCGGCCAGGAGAGGGTATCTCGCAAGCCGCCCCGAGGACACTCGTGCACAACAGCCCCTCCCACCCTGCTCCAGGACTTTTCGGACACGGACTCGCCACCAGTCCCCTTCCGACTTGCGAGCCGGAGGCCCGGGAAAGCGACGGGGAGCGCCTAGAGGAGCCGGCGGTCAAGAAGGGCGGCCGGGAGCAGCGGCGAGTGCCATCCCCCTCCCGAACCAGCAGGCAGCGAGACCGTTCCGCCCCACTCCCGCCGCCGGGCCGCGGGGCGGGACACAGCGCCCAGGAAACATCTCTGGCGGAGAACACAGCCCGGCGCCCCGCGGAGGCCTGGGCGGGCAGCAGCCCCTGCCGCGCCGGGGGCGGTCGGCCCCAACCGCTGCCGGCACACGGCGTCCCCCCGGTGGGGCAGCGGCCCCGTTTCCTTTCCCCTCCGCCAGCCCCGTCCCCACTTCACTGAGCCGCCCCGCCCGCGCCAAGGTGAGAGAGGCGGGAGCGCGCTCTCGGCCGCCGTTATGGCCATGGCGGCAGGACCCACCTCCGCTCCAGCCGCGGCTTCTGGCTCCTTCCTCGGGCGCGGCTGCGGCAGCAGCGGCGGCAGCTGGAGGCGGCAGTTACCGGAGGAGGGAGAGGGCGGGGGGAAGGGGGCGGGGCCGGGCGCCCTGGCGCACAGCGACACACACACACACACACACACACACACACACACACACACACACTGCGCGCCCCCCCCCCTCCCCCCGAGGCGCGCGCTCCGCGTCCCGCGGCCGGTCACTCTCAGCCGGAATCAACAAGGTTTTCAAAATGGCGGGTTCTCGGACGAGGAGAAGGAAGCGGGAAGGCGGCGGCCAATCAGCGCCCGCAGCCCGGCCGGCGCGAGGAGGCGGTAGCCGCGGGGAGGGGAGGCTGCGCGCGCGCAAGGAGGGCTGCTGTGGCGGGGGGCGTGGCTGTGGCGCGGAACGTGCGCCAGCCCGCCCGCCTGCCGTGACGTCAGGCCGCGCGCGCCTCTGCGAGGGCCGCCGCTGAGGAGCGGAGCGGGGTGATCGGCCGCCCCCACCCCCCGTCACCGGCGCTTTGTCGGCCCGTGGCTCTTGGCGGGTGCCGGCTCAACGCGGCCCGTGCGCTTCGCGGCCCTGCCCGCTTCGTGGCCGGTCGGCCACGCTTGGCCCGTCCCGCTTGGCTGTAACGGCCGCGTCTCCCTCCGGCTCTGGGTGCCGGGGAAGCGTAGGGCGGCGGCCACGGTGCTGACAGGCTGAGGGAAGAGAGCGGCCGTTGGAAGTAGGAGCCGGGGCTGAAGAGGGGGTCTCGTTACCCCTGTAAAATGTGGGGGTCATAGGCGGGCCCCCAAAAGAGCGGCGGCCTGGTCCTGCTCCCCGTGCTGTGACCTGACAAGAGTGTGAGACAAAATCTTCAAACCAGAGAGGACGCCTGGCTGGGCTTGACGTGCCTTGAGCAGGAGTACTCAGAAAATACGTTACAGAAGAAAGTAGCCCGAACTAGCCAGTGCCCAGGAACTGTCTCGAAGCCACGTGGCTACTGACAGATTTTGGCTGGTGTGACTACCTGTATGCAGATAGCTCTTCGGGAGGGACCAAGTAAAGGGGTAAGAGGAAAAGGAAATGCAGAAGAGGTCACATAGATGTGAGTTGTTAATCTGAGGCATATGTAAAGCATAGCCATGTAAAATGGGTAATAAAACTAAGAAATATATGCAGTATAAATACTGCAATCTAGTTGAATCTGGAAATACTTAGGAAACACTGCAATTCACATACTGTGTACAAAAGAAAAGTCCAGAGAGCGTATATTAAACCCCCCCCCCCCAATTTAGGCCACAGAGATGCAGATTCCTTTTTTTTTAAGTTTTTAAAGCTGGTGCAATCACAGATGGTGGTGGTTTTAAAAAGGAAGACTGTAAATTATCTACCAACAATACATAATTAGACAAACCTGAAGTTAACGTGCAATAAGGAGACAAAAATATCATTAAGCCATGGGCTACACAAACGGTGCAAGACAGATGTTTGCAGATGACAGACTACTTCCTATAAGATGAATGTGTTTGGATTAGTTCAGAATCTTGACAGAAGACAGCCAAAGGCTGTGCTTCAGGTTGGAATGATAAATTAGATTGCTGTTTTGTAAAGGGGGATGTGTTTACCCAATGGAGATGATTTACCTAATTAAACTACCTATGTTAATGTCCTACACATGCCATATTAGAGTGGCATCTTGAGGAGAAATAGAAGATAATTATTTCATTGATCCTTTTAGTGAAGACATCACTTTAGTAGCAGGCAGACACTTAAAGACAGACTGAATTTAATGTTTTAGGAACTGATATACTCTTAGTGGACATAAATAGCATTTTGTCACATGCTTTTGACAGAACTTCAACACTATATTAGCTAACATCTCCTGATTCTGTTTTTGAAACCTTCTCTGCCCTTCACAGTGTCTTTTTGATTATGAATTTATGGAGTAGTTTCAGTATGCTGTTAACAGTTTCATAATTTGTTGTTGGATCTCCCAGACAAGGTTGAGACAATATGGATTAAAGAAACTTAAAAAAAAAAATCTGCAAAGCTAGATATTTGGGAGGAGTGGGCAAATTTTGGAAGAAGAAAGTTTCTGATGTGTGTTAAAGGGAAATTGCTAAATTCAAGAAAAGAGACCGAAACTGTTTTATTTTCTCATTTTTGCTATGAGTAAGAATGCTCATTCTCAATACACTGCTTTGGGATGCTTCACTGTGTCCACACTTGTATATTGCTGCCTTTTCTCCAGGCAACCTGAAACTTAGTGATACAGTTTCAGATGAGAGCCGAAAGACCTATGTGAGATAATTATATGGGTATAAAATGTTAGTATTATCTAAGGTGTTTGGACAGTGTAGTGAAAGGTACTAAACCCAACTTAAAAACCTTGGTTCTGGGAGAAGCCTAAATTGGAAAGGGATAAGTGAATCTGTGAGGTTCTTAGAGTTAATGCAAGAGCTGCTTACTATAGCCCGCTCTTCTTACTCCATCATGGAGAGGCTGCTCTTACACTGCCATAGTCCCAGTGTTAAGGACACTGTCTTAGTTCTGATGGCAAGCTCCATCTGCAAACACCAGTTCCATAAAACATAGTTATCCTGGAGGTACCTTGGGCTCACTTTTAGATATCAAAGGGTGTGTTTCTTAGATGTCATAACTCAATGGAATTAAATGGTAAAAAATGCTGTAAAAAGAAGCTGGCGCATTTGAAGACAACACATTACAAGCTTGTATTGTATGCTAGAGTGCATCAGGCAGAGCCGTTTTTAAAACATGGTTACCAGCCTCTCTGTTAATTAACATAAACAGGTCGTTTCAGTGAGTTCACAGCAGCTTGTATTAGCAAGCAACATTGATTTCAGTATAGAGCATACGGCAGGTTTTGAGAAGCTTTTGGGAATAGAAGCTTCACAGAGCATACAGAGTCCCCCACAGTTGCATTTATTTTGTTTCCAAAGTGACAGGTTACTGCAGTGTCCTGCCATCAACGCAGAAACTAACAGATTTGCTGTGGGCAAAATTACAGAAAAGGTCATCTGCAGATTGCAGAGAAAGTGCCCTGAGAACTCAGTAACACTCATTAGGAATGTTATCCATAGAGTAAAATATTACAGCAACAAATTATGGGATGCTACTCTTTAATGTAGGTGCTGTTGCTTTGTGTTTGTGTATGAGTCACAGAAACATACGTTCACACTTGCGTTCCTCTGTAACAGTCGCGTGACTATGTATTTCCTAGAAATGTCGAAGTGGCTTGTCTATGAAATGCTGAGGAAAGTCCTGTGTAAATGCCAAGTACATCTTTATTAACATTAGAAGCATTATATGGCTTTTGAATCAAAGGGTTATATAATTACTACTGAAAGCAGGAATCTAAATACGAGCTGATCATTGAGCTAATTAACACAATGTACAAAGACAAGAGAAACTTGAAAATTATTTGAGCAGTATGTAGTTAAGTTATGGTGTGATTAATAACCTATGCTATCTCCAAGTGCTCACTGCATATTTGTGCAAGACACATTTGTTGACTGATCAGAATATCTGATTTGCAGAGTGCTTCCTAAGGGGGTCCTGCTCCCTCCTGACATCCTGTGTTCCCCTTTTTGTTCCCTATCTAAATGTTTCAGGATTATCAGACTATTGCATCATCCACACTTGTCATCTGTTTCTTACCCTTAAGAAGCTTAAAGAATTGTCCTTGCTAAATACAAATTCTCACAAACATGAAATGAGTGATTGGTATGAATTGATCTAAGCAGTTTCACTATATTTTAGGAACATCTATATGGGCCAGTGTTCCAGGGTAAGTACATGCAAAGATTCAAGAAAACTGTAAAGTAATAAGAAACTTCAGAGACAGACAATTAAAAGAAACAGGACATAAAGTCACATTTTCCACCTCTGTGTGAATGACAGTGCTTTACTCTGTCAGACTGAGCTCCGTGTTGGGATTTCTGTTAACCTTCTAGTTACCATGAAGTTAACTCTTACTCCGCAGGGTTTGAAAATTACTGTTTCACATGAGTTTAATAACATCTCCAACCATTTGTTCAGTCGAAGCATACACGAAATGGATATGTGTATGAAATGTGTAGATCTAGTACTAGATCCAGTATTTAGATCTACAGGTAGTCTGGGAACTCGGAGCAGGTGCCAGCCCTGTAAACTCTCCTGCAGCCCTCTGCTGACCCTGAGGATCGGAGTGGTCCCACACGCTGCTGCTTGCTGATCAGGCACTGTTAGCAGGACGGTTTCCCTGGCGAAGCACCGCAAGGGCAGCATCTGACCCGTGGTGAGTGCTCGATCGCTCACTGGCCTCCTGCTACTTTTGAGACGGTTTTGCAATGAATACGTGCCAGTTAACGATGTAACGTTATGTAACTCACACTTTAGAGAAAGAAATCCTGACAATTGATTTACACTTTAAGGTTTGAGTCTGTAAATTTTTCCGTGACAGGTCTCTAGGTTTTGGTGCGGTTGGTAATTTACAATTACACATTTTAAAGCTTACTGTAAATGAAAAGCATTTCCAGGGGTATTACTACTTTGCACTAGGACAAGTTTGCACTTAGTGCATCATTACAACGGGCTACAAACTGAAACTGGTAGTTTTCTACATGCATGGCATGTAGTTATCAGCAACCCGTGTTAAAAAAACAAACCAACAAAACAACCAAAAACGAGAAAAAGGAAATTTTTGTAGCTTTCTAATAATTTAAGGTGATCTTGGTAATAATTTATCGGCATGACAAATGATCTACTTCGACGCTTTCCAGAAGACAAGGGGCTTTTCTTTCCAGAGTGAGATTCCTCCCGCATCGACCGCCTGGTAGCAGCGGGCCTCAGCCGGGACCGAGCCCTTCCACCGCGGCGCTGGAGATGAATTTGCCCTTTGTGAGAGGCGGCAGCAGCGCCGCCTGGAGCCAGTCACGGGCCAGGGCGCGCCGCCGGCATTGGCCGCCGCGGCGGGAGCGCCCCCACCCGCCGCTCTCCCGGCGCCGCCGGTTCCTCCGCCCGCGACCGGGCCGGGGCCGCCAGCCGCCTCGGCCGGGAGGCAGGTGTGTGAGAGGGAGGAAGAGGAGGAGGAGGAGGAGTGCCGGGGGTTCACAGCAGCTCCCCGGGCCGCGAGTTGCCGCCCCCCGCCGTCGCACCCGCGTCGCGTCCAGGGGACAACCGCCGCCGGGCTGCACGCGTCGCGGCGAGGGGCAAAGGTAGGGAGTGGCGGCGGGGGGGGGGCTCCCCGCCCTGGCCGCCCCCCGGCAGCGGGAGGTGTGGTGCTGCCAGCCCTGTCGCCTCGCGTTTCTCCCAAGGCTGCCCCTCGGCACCGACGGGCACCCGCAGAAGCTGCTGGGCGAGCAGACCCCTCCGCTTCTTGCCTGAAGGCAGCAGGCAGGCAGGTTTCTCCCCCCACCCCCCCGCCTTTCAGGTGAACGGGCGGTGATCGCTGCCTCGGGGCACGTGTGTGACTTGCGTTGTCTTCTGCAAAAGAGGTGAACTTTTCTCTGCTTTGGGGTTTTCGTGCGGCTCTCTCGACTCTGGGAGCTTTGTGAATGCAGGTTTGCTCGATGGTTTGCTCCAGGGCTAAGATAGCGTGGCAGTGGTATTTAGTGGGGGCTTTATTTTACGTACTTAGAAGTAATATTCTGGAGCCTGATTAAAGTTAATTTTTTTAGGTAACATTCATTTAAGCATGTGCTCTATGTAATTTTAACAGGTGTTTTAAGGTATTTTTCACATACCTTTTCTTTAGGTATGCTTTGTGACATGTGAGGTGCAAATGCAATCCGACAAGAGCTTCTAAGCCTTGGAAGAGACTACTGCTGTGGACAGTCCTCGCTTTTCAAATTTGAGCCCTTAGTATTTATTTGGAAATACATAAAGTAGAGATAGAAACAAATACTAGTCTCCAAGTATTCACAGTTCATAGTTGAAACAATTACATTATTAGATAGAAAAAGAAATCCCAGCTAAATTTGTTTAAAGGTATATACATCAGCTGGTTATATTCAAGCTGTTTTAAAATTCCAGGGCCTGCCATGTGAATTCTGTATGAATTATGTCTTATTTTTAAATGAATGGAATTTCACACTGAAAATATTCATGGCATATTAAATCAGTATCCATGGCCTGGCTTAGACTAACAAAATCCAGGAAGTTCAGCATGGAAGCAAAGCATTTATCCTCATTTCAACTCTGTATCCTGGGTTTCTAGGCATTTCTTCTCGCAAATTATGTAGTTATTCATTGTTTGACCCTTCCAGGGCTTTAGGTTTAGTGAAGTGAGTGAATGCCAGGTGGCCAAGTGCTGTTCCAAATTACTTCAGACTTTACACCATGGTAACTCTATTTGCTTCAGAGCTGTTACTCTAGATTTACCTGACTGTAACTGGATACTGAATTTGATCAGCAGCTTCTGCCATATTTTGTGACTGTTGTCAGCTCAAGCCAGGCTTTTAATACAGGATTTAAATGTAAATTGGATAATGCACAATTTAGCTGCTTCCCCTCTTTAATAGGACTTGAAGAATTGGAATTATAGATGTAACACATGTTTTTAATAGAAGCAAGAAACCACAATGCTGTTTTGTGTGGGTAAAAGCTATAAGCATTCCGTTCTGATGACCTTTTTAGTGGAAATTCTGGTATGACAGAACTAAAAGCTTTAGGGAAACTATTTTGTGTGTACACACATAAATAGCCTTGCAAAGTCAAGATGAGAAGGACTTCTAAAGTTAAAAAAAGTCTTAAAGAATTCCAGTAATGACATTCTGAAATAGAGACAACTTAAATATAGGAAGCTCATATTTTCATCTCTGGTGGCTGGACCTCAGGAGGCGTCACAGATTTCTGCACCTAGCTTCCTCTTAGTGTGAAGTGGGCTCCACCACAGTCTAGGACCCCACAGAAAGTTACAGGACGCCTATAGAGAGCTGCAGGGATTTAGCACGGGACAGAAGATTTACTGGTTTGTAAGTCAGGTTCTTGAATTGATCCTGTTCTGTGTTAATGCATCTTTAGGGTGTGTTTAGGTAAAGTAGAAAGACATATTTTAAATTATTAAAGTCTGTAAAGGGAAAATACACCATCTCTTATTATACGGACATGTTATCTAAGTATGAGTGAAAACTTAATTAAATATTGTCACAGTACTTTTAAGTGGTAACAGATTTGATAATGCTTATTTGACGTATCACTTTTGATAGTAGTGTCCTTATTTTGGAGAAAACATGTAGTTTAAGGCTGACTTTTGAATGCAAAACTCAACTGTTTGCCCTATGAAGGGAAAAGTTAAGGTAAATATTCTGAAGTCACCTGAGCTGCTGCCTAATCTAAACATTATACAAAGGTAAGACTTTTTGACTATAATTGTGATTCCATTACTACATTTCTTCACCATGTTGCTTTTTCAATTATCATTTTTCCAAGTAAATTTTAGTTGATGCCTCTCATTTGAAGTTTTGAGCATGATAGGTTTGCACTGACATGCATGTGTTACGTAATTCCAAGAGGCAACATATGCAATAACGATTAAGAAAAAAAGAGTAAAAGGGAGAGTACATTTAGGCTGAGGGGGCTGAATCACTCACCACTTCTTCCAGTGGATGTAGCTGGCTGAAGAAGCCCGTCATTTTGAAATGTGCCTTTGTATAGTGCATTCAAATGATGTGGAAGGGTTTGAAAGCTGTGAAACAATTTCTGACTAGCAGCTATGGACATGGTGATAAAAATTTCTTCCTTACAAGAGGTTAAAGACAGTACCTTGGTAATTACCAGATAAAGCACTATGGCTTGTAGGAATTATAATAGGTAAGATAAAAGTCCACCTGATGTTTTAACATGGGGAAGATTTTGCTCACAACAAGCAGGAGTGAAATTCAAGGGCATTCATTACTTTAATATGGTATAAAGGAACAAAGATGCTGCTGTGCAAAAAGGGAAGGCAGCTGGATATTTACCGGGAAGGCTGCAGTCAGTTCTGTAGAATTTGAGTTCTCCCTAATTTTAATCCTAAAACTTCAGACATTCTTTGTGGAGGAAGACATTGATTTAAACCCACTGATATTGAACAGCTGCTCAACATTTTTTTAGTGTTCTGTACAGAACAGAAGCTGGTAGTTGTAAACTTTATATGGGGTGTGACACCTTTAAAAAGAAAGACTTCCATATTTCAGGCTTTTTCTCATGACCATAACAGAAATAGATTCTGAAATCTTCCTAGTACAAAACCATATATTTAGATGTGTTGATGGGTTTTAGAAAACATTTGCTTGATATTTAAGAGTGTTTTACAAAGTATTGCTTACATTTTCATCTTTGAAAAAAGTGGAAACGCTTTCTGAGTATGGAACTAGAAGACAATTCTCTAGTCCTGTGTGTATGAATCTATTAGTCACCTCCTGTGTCATCAAGGACAAAGTAGTGAAGGTTTCCGTACCTGGGTATTGTAGGTATAATATGGAGAAAATATTCACAGGGATATTCTGAAGCTTGCTCAAAAAAATGAAACATTGTGTGATGCCTAGTGAATGGAAGCTATATAAGTTCTCAAAATGTTTGTTGGAATGGTGTATGTAGCTTTTAAAGTAATTCCTATAAAGTTCGGCTAAGCCTTCCTGGTCAGAATATCCGAACACTAGAGTATCCACTTAAATGGAAATCAGTACTTTAGTTACCCTATTTATTTTGCAGGCAGTATCAAGACATTATTTTACTTGATGTAATTTTGAAAATTAGATTGCTCTGTAAAATACTTTGGTTATGGCGATCCCAGTAGAAGTCAAAATTATTGTAAGGATGTCACAGAAGGCAGAATTTGAGTACTCAGTTGCCTGAGATGAGTGATACCACTTCTGAAGTGTGGGCATTACAGATAGACTTTCCAGAAATAACATCACACTGCTACTCACATACATCTGTGGGTAGTCGGTTGAGCTTTTTCAGAAAATTTACAGACTAGCTAGTTAATATTTATTCCTTGGTTACATATATAACAGTGTAAATACTTGGTGACAGAGCAGCTCATAAACTAGTTGGAAAGTTTTTTTTCCTTTGTCTCACTTTTTCCTTTATCCCATCTTCTTCTGTCCCATATACATATGTTGTAAAGAAATAAGTTTCTGTTAATGAATACTGGACTTTACCAACTAGTCTCTCTAAGTGAAACAACCTCCAAGCTGCCAAATTTGGGCTAGCTGATCAGGTAAAGTAAGTTGTTGGGGATTTTTTGGGTGTTTTGTTTTTTGTTTTGTTTTTTAATTTTATGACTTAGTAAAACGAGAAATAACATGATATGAATGTAATTTAATGGGAGAACTGGAAATAGCCTACAGGTCTGCTGATTCGCATCCATACTTCCTGGACAGTGGAAAAAAAATGGAAATTTACATCTCTCCTAAAAGTCAGTAGAAAAGAGCAAACTGATCAAACTGTGCAGTCCCATGACCTTTAATTACACTAACGTAGATAGTTTATATATAAATGGTTATGATACCCATTCTGTTTCCCTCTGGTTTTGCAGTGTATGGAGCAGCAGCCTCACACAGCTTTGCAGCTTAACACCAGAAATGCCAGATTCTGGTTGGTGGCAGACAGCTGTAGGACAGAAAACCAAACATGTTGTACAAACGTACATCCAGTATAAGCTGTCTCACTGACGACTTTTCACTTCCAAATAGTCTCTTCTCTTTTCAAACATGTATGCATTTTATTATGCATGTTCTGCTGGCGTGAAAAATGTGACATAATTATCTGCTTTAGTTTCTGAGAGTGACTTTAGAACTTACACTGTGTGTGCTTTTCAGGATTTCAGCAAAATCAACCAAACAACTGTTACTGTAGATGTCCTATTGTCAGGGCAAAAAAGGTGTTAGTGAAAGTATCCACAGGTCTGATGTCTCCTGTATTCTCACTCAAATGCTTTTAGGTACATTGTAAGCAGATTTGAAAGGAAACCTTGAAATGCAAAATTAGCTTTAAAATTGGTATTTTTTCAACGTGTTGGCTAAGATGGTGATTTTTTTAGGCTTATGTCGAACAACTGTCTTGCTTAAACCTCATTAATGATCCAGTAGACACAGAGAGGTGTATTACTCCCAATAATTCTAAAAGATTTAAGAATTGGTAAAATAGATGTTGGGTTTGTTCATATTCTACAAAAGTTTCTGGATTGTTTCAGATATTACACTTCCCAGCTTTTATAAAAATAATTTCACAGGATACTTCAAACTCTTTTTCTGGTTACAGAACCTTTGTTGTTGCAGGTGTTTGTTGTACTTCTTCAGCTTACAAGAAGTTGATACAGCATATGAAATTTCAAAATAAATATCCTAGCTTCTTCAAGTAATTACTTTATAAATAAACTGAGACTTTGACAATTAACATTTTTACCAAAATTAAACTTGGCAAAATCCTGTGATTCTATGAAATGGTTTTGGAACAAAACATGCATAGTTGTATGGACAGAAGTGTCTTTGTGGAATAGAACACTTTTTCATGCTTTTTAAGCATTTGTTCCTGATACTGAAGATTAATATATGAAAATCAGACAGAAGTAGAGAGCACACAACACAATGCTTATGCATTGAATTCAACTGAGGTTTTTTGAAATAAATTGTTATATTATGTTCTTGTTATAATAGGCTGTAGTCTGTAGTAGCCTGCTAAACTGAAAGTTACATAAGAATTTGCACCATTGTCTTGTGCCTGAATGTTGTCTTTGCACATTCGTAACTTAATTAAATAGCGTCCTTTCCTGCTGAAACTTTTATGTTTGGTTTTAGTCCAGAGGTTGACTTTCCTGGAAAGCTTATGGGAACATCCTTTGCCTGGTTTTGATTTTAAAAAAAAAAAAAAAAAAACCAACAAAAAACCCAAAAAACCAACTTTTCCCATTTAAAATGTAGCTGGCAAAAGAAGCCGCTGTTATACAAACACAACTATATAATTTGACAGTTGTAGCCTGGCCATTTCTCATTGAGTATTTAATTACTTTAGAAATAAAAGATGCAACAAGCATTTTAAAAATCTGATGTCCGTTTCTAGTTTATTCTTAGTTGCTTTATGCCATTTGTTTTTTGAAAGGCTTATACCCTGCTTGCTACCATGTGGTGAGGTTTGTGCTGCTGTGCTTTTAAACTGCTCTAAATTAGCATGAATTAACACACACTTGCCTCTACCTTTGGTGGGATGAGGCATCCCTGGATGCTTAGTTAGGCCTCAAGAGAAATACCTATACCCACTATGTAAAGCAGCTTTTATTATTGATGAGAATTAGACTTTTTGGTGGTGGATTGCAGCATTGATTACAAGATCCTTGATCACACATGAGCTCTGTAACCTGAACACTCTGGTAAGTTGGAAGAAATAGTTGCTTCTCACCTCTCAGAAATGGGTCCTGACATCCTAATGCTATAAATACCTATGCAAGTGGTTACCTGATTTGCCTACCCAAATAAAAATGGGATGTTTACATACCTAAAGGTTTCTACAGTTGTGTGCAGGAGTGGACTATAATAATGTAACATAGCTGATATCTCTGTAAGAAGTTTTAAAGCTTTATACAAAATTGTAATACTATTATTCTATCTCCTTGTTCTGTAAAACTATAGAACTATGTAACTTCCTATTTTGATCTCGAAAAGTAAATATGTCCTAAACATTAAAAATCTGCTTAATTTTTATTAAAGTTGGGTATAAGATCCGTCAGGTCCTGAAGCCTGCTAAAGTCCTTCAACTGTTTTAAAGGAGTCCTGAGTGAAGCTACTCTGAGAAAAAGTCTTTTTGCCCACATTAAATTGCGAGCTGATGTATCCCACTATTGAAGCCGGCTGGGGGAGTATGCAGGTTGAGTGATTCAAATACAGAGAGTTTCTGTGTGTCGCTTCTGACATGTAAACATCAGTTTGTAAATTCAAGCCTCTTGTCTAATCTGCTCCAGGCTTTGCTGGGAGGGAATACGGTTACTGAAAAGTAAATCAGGATCTAGCATTAACTATAGAGCTTAAGATTCACTAAAAACAAATACCATGGTTCTCATCAGAGTAGGAATTTAGCTATTTCTCCATTAAAGTGTGTAGGTATGTAATTTTCTGTTTTTCTGTTGTGCTTAAGAGGTGATTTACCAAGGAAGAATTTGGCCTTCAGTATGTATCAGGATGATCAATAATACAGGTGTATAATACATGTTTGTTTCTCAGAAATCTGAATGCTGTTGGTTTACATCTGTTTTGTATGTTTAATTGCCTGTGCAATTATCCTTTAGAAACTGCATTCACCTTGAGTTTTCACTGTTTTGCTTGTCTTTTCAGGACAGTTTCTACTTTTAAAACTGCTTTTTTTTTTTAAAAAAAAGTGACCTTACTTGGCACAGAAGGTCACATATCTTGGCTTTCCATCTGGTTAAGTAATTCAGTTGAAAAATGAGCTAAGCAACAGAGCCATTTTTGTCATTTTTGTGAGTGCCTTACAAAAATACTTGCCTGAAATGCTTTCACTTCACACTTCTGCACAGCTACCTTCCTGCCTCAGAAAAAATGAATAGCAGTCACTAGGCTTGCATACATAGGAACATTCAGAAAAAATATTCCAAATTAACTGCATGGACATTCTGGAGTATGAATTTGAGCTAACTTCAAAAGTGTATTAATTAAATCACATTCAAATCTGTTATGGATAGTTTTATTTGGAAGTGGCTTTTGTTTGTTTGGCTGACTTCTAAAGTAAATTAAACAAAAGAATTTTACAGTCACTTTTAAATTCTATGGTTTAACTAATACATTTTACAAGCTTATTCAAATTAATCTTCCTGAAGGTGCTGGCTAATAAATCCTGCTAAGTTTTGGTAGGGTGAAGGATGAAGTTAGGACGTCTAGCTTTCTGTTCTGCTCTTCTCCTTAGGCTGCTGGACAAAGAGTAGCAGAACAACCTATATACTTGCTGTGCAGCTGGGGTAGTAGTGCATGGTGGTATGTAGTGCAAACTTAACGTTCAGAGAAGGCAAATACAGTCAGTGGACTCTGAACTGGGGAGTCATAAGGCATGGACAGATTGCTTACTATGTTGCAGCAATGGCCATCTTTGGAAGAAGGTAAGGCAGGCAGCAAAAAGGGCTAACATCTTCAGTGCTCCCCAACATCTTCAGTTGCAGGATTTGGCAGGAATTCCATCAGTGGCATGAGTGTCTCTATGAGCTTTCTGTCTACAGACTGAAGTGGGAGTGTGCTCTGTCCTGGAAAAAGTGAAGGTGTTACGTTAAACTGTTCAGATTTTTTTTTTTAAGTTTCTTTTTTTCCTGACACTGAAGGCGTGTCTTCCAAGAGAAGTTGCCGTGGAATAAGGCAGGATGTATGCAACACCCATTGCTCCACACTGGCTTCTATTTGGGGTATATTGAATATTCTTGTTGAATATGAAGTAGTTGTTATCCTGGAGTGTTCAACTCATTGCATGTGGAAGGAGTTAGTGACCGTTTGAATATGTGCTGTAAATTCATACCCTCAATTAATACAAAGTAGCTTCTTTGTGTAGACAAGCTGTAAGAGTCCTTTCTCATTCATGCAAGGCCATGTATCCTTGAATATCTTTCTATGCTCTTCCAGCAATACAAAAGTCTGCTTCTCATGTGGACACCTCTGATGCCAAAGATACTCATGCAGCGAGGCCATCCTGTAGAAACTGTGTGCAAGAGGAAATTCTAAATGCAGTTAGTGGTGGGATAAGGCACTCTTCCTTGTCTGGAATTATGGTTAAAGTCCATGCAGATTGATTTGGATGAACATACGGAATCTTTCTCGTTTATGTTGTTCTGGCTAGGAACACTGACTACTTTTCATACTTAGTGTGTAGTAATGCATGTTAAACTCCTTTATAATCTTTAAATAGTTACACATCACTTTCTTCTCCTGTAGTTTAGTCCAAATAATCTGGAGCTTTTCTGGTAAACCTGCAGAAAGCCCAGAAATATGCCCCCTTAAACATTCCTGGTGTTTCCCAAACTAAATACTCCCTTTTGACTAACGAAAAAGATCACATTCTTTGGCATGGTCTCTGCTCCTGACCTCAGGAAAATAGTCTTGAAAATGAATTCAGACAGTTTAGACTAGTTAGAAACAGCTTTTTTAGAAGTGCTACTGGATGTTGATTTCTACTTCCTTCTGGGGGTACCTGGTTTTGTGCCTGGAGTTCTTCTGTCAAGGCCTGTATGAGTATTGTTCATAGACCGTAATAGTTTATATTCTGTCTTTTGCTCATGTAAATGAAATATTTCATCCTTACAGTATATTAGGACTTTTTTTTTTTTTTAATAAAGTTTTTTCCCTAATTGCATTCTGTTTCTGCCTTTGTGGAGCTGAGAACTGGCGCATTTCACCTTTCTGTGTTGCATTTTATTCTGGCAAATATTGTATAATGTATAAGCTTGTATATATTGTTTATGCCAATTGACATTTTCACGTATATTTGAAAAAGTCCAAGAACACTCAAGTGGTTTATGGTATTTTAAAAGGCAAGTGTATAGTTTATTTTAAAAAGGAATTAACTTACATTTATTTATAGCTGATGAGGAGAGGGGTGAAGGGGTAAATGTTGCATGTACAGTTATTGTACATTCTTGTGGCAATAGATTTTCATATGCTTCTGGTATACAATAAGATGAGGATGGGAAGAAAAAACTCAGATAAAGTAAAATGATTTGGTTTATTTAGTAAATAGTAATGGGCTAGGAAGACAGCTCCTATTTCTTTACTGCAGAAGTGGTGCTGCATTAGTGGGACCATTCTGCTATATCATTCATTAAACTGTCAGGAAAAAAAAGAATAATACTGTGAAGTGGAAGGATGCAGATGTTCATCCATCGCAATGGGGACTGGTTCAGGTTTATGGAGAGTGAATGTGCCAGTCTGTGCCTGTTCGCTTCACGAGATGGAGCTCCTCTCCTTCCTTACCTCTGTGCTGGGCCCTTGGAGCAATCGTGCTTGCCCTTGATTTTGTATTGAAGTCTGTAAATCTATGCTACTGCTGGAGGGGGTGTCCCTGTCCTCCCCCTGCCCACCCACCACGTGTCACTGCCTCCTTTTATGCTACTGCTAGCATTCATTAACGGCCTGATTAACTGGATAATGGTCCAGTTGGACAGGGGTTGGGTTTTTTGCTTTGTAGGATTAAGGCTCTGATCAGCTTCCAGACCTTACAGGTCATCTGCCTACACCAGTGCTGTTCTGGCACACATGAGAAGTCAGGACCATCTTTTGGGGCAGGGCAGCATAAAAGTAGGTCAGTTTAGGTTAGCACTATGCTGTGGACATGTGGCTGGGCGTGATGCTGTCTGGTACAACTGCAGTTCCCATGGAAAGAAGTGGATTTTCTATTACATTTCTGTAGCTATTCATACAGTTCCACTGTTCCTGGGGCAAGAGAAATCCAGTAAACTGATCTGATGGAAAACTGTTCTTTTTTTTGAAGGCTGGCAGAAAACTGGCCAAGTTTTCTGTCAGATGAGCTTGCTGGACTGTCTTTGTGGCCACACAGTTATTAGATCTGGTGGAGAGGAAGCTAAGGGTGAGGGGAAGGAGGCAAACAGGAGCTCTTCTTTCAGGGCAAGCCCTCAGTTGCACCAGATTGGAAGATGCAGGAGACATATTACATCACATCTAAACATCGATAATAATAAATTACAGTATAAGTTTCAGTTCAGTGGTGCTTTTCTTTCTTTCCTCACAGTTCCAATTACTTGCTTTTGAATCAACAAGTTTTATTTTGACATGAAGGGAAAATGTAATCAGAATCAGAAATATATTGTCATTAACAAAATGCTGTGTTTGAATCTTACAATCCTTTTGAATACTTTTGGTTTTTTAGCTCTGTTTTGAAATTTTTCTCTTTTTATGTGTGTCTATAAAGTCAATATTAATCATGGGATTTTGCAGTATCCACAAACATTAGCTGACTTTGTGGGCTTAAAGCTAAATATAAAGTATTACGAATAATAGTTCTACATTTTATTTATTGAATAAAATGTTAGATTTTGACACAGTAAAAGTGGACATATCAGAATTGTAATTTTTTAATTTTGCTGTTAAAAATGTCTCCTAAAAAATGGAACTCGTACTTAGTTGTTCTGACATTTGGATACATTTATTTTATGTTGTAGATTACTCAGATTCCTACCAACCTGCCGAGTGTGTTAATTTGCAAAAGCTGTAAAAGGCAGGCATTAAAAAAAGTCGCAGACGGTGCAGTGTGCCCTTCAGCACTGATTACATGCTCATTACCTCCTAGTCCCCTTGTTCAGTTTGTATCCTGGTTCCTTGTCCTCAGAAGACACATGCATGTACTACTTTGCCCTGAGTTGCTGCCTAGGAATTAAGGGAGCCCTGATGGTCGTCTTGTGTTCCATCAGCTCATGAGGTTCCACTAGCGTATGAGGGTGCACAGGAATGAGTTACAGTGCAGGTACAGCGTGTAGAGTGACTGAGAGGATGCGTGTACTGATACTCTTGGGATGGCCCCTGAGGGACCCATCATCCAGAATATTGGTGTCTGTGGATTTGCTGAGCTCCTGCCTCTCTGCATCTATCTCCTGGGTGAATGCCACTGAGCAGTGATTTATCATTTGCCAATTCATTATCCATCCTGCTCCTTGGTCCTTCGGCAGAAGAGCTTAGAATATGAAGCTGTTAGTTCAAGTGCAACTCAGACAACCTGATAACTAGGGAAAGGGGAAAGTGTTCTGAGAAAAGATTGGATTGTTTCACTAATACTATTTCACTATGTTCACTAGTTCTATTTTGGCTTTAGGACTACTACCTGTACTTGAGAGCACCCACAGCAAGTTTGCAGATGGCACCAAGCTGAGTGGTGTGGTTTGTACTAGAAGGAACTAGAAAGAAGGGATGCAATCCAAAGGGACCTTGACAGACTTGAGAGGTGGGCCTGGGCAAAACTCATGAAAATCAACAAGGCCAAGTGCAAGGTCCTGCACCTGGGTTGGGGCAATTCCAGACATGGATGCAGGCTGGGCAATGAGTGGATTGAGAGCAGCCCTGTGGAGAAGGTCTTGGGGCTATTGATGGATGAAAACTGAGTATGAGCTGGCAATGCACACTCACAGCCCAGAAAACCACCCATACCCTGGGCTGCATCAAGAGAAGTATGGCCAGCAGGTTGAGGGAGGGGACCCTGCCTGGAGTCCTGTGTTCAGGGAGTCCCCAACATAAGAAGGACACAGACTTGCTTGAGTGGGTCCAGAAGAGACCACGGAGATGATCAGGGGGCTGGAGCACCTCCCTTATGAGGACAGGCTGAGAGAGATGGTCAGCCTGGAGAAGAGAAGGCTCTGGGCGGACCTTATAGCAGCCTTCCAGTACTTAAAGGGGGCAACAGGAAGGGTGGAGAGGGACCCTTTATCAGGGGGTGTAGGGATAGGATGAGGGGTAACAGTTTTGAACTGAAAGAGGGTAGATTTAGATTAGATATAAGGAAGAAATTCTTTACTGTGAGAGTGGTGAGACACTGGAAGAGGTTGCCCAGAGAAGTTGTGGCTGCCCCCTCCTTGGCAGTGTTCAAGGCCAGGTTGGACGGGGCTTTGAGCAACCTGGTCTAGTGGAGGGTGTCCCTGCCCATGTCAGGGGGGTTGGAACTAGATGATCTGTAAGGTCCCTTCCAAACCAAACCATTCTACTATTTACTATACTATACTTTCCTATACTACATTATGATTTACTTTACTGTGATTTACTATCTACTATACTAGTATTGGTGTAGAAAGAGCCAATATCCTTTTCTTTTGTCCTTCTTTTTATTAGGGTATTTCTATAGTACTGAAGGTGAAACAAGCACTAGTTTTTCTCAGTGTATGGTTGCTATCAAAAGCTGAGGGGTCTCAGCCAGGGTACAGTGAAAAGGGAACTGCTTGAAGGGAAGAAAACTCCATGCCATGTTAGTCAGAGACATTAAAGTACACAGTGAAGCACTGTGAAGCCGGAAAACTTTCCAGAGCAGTTGCTTTTTTTCCCTACTTTTTAGTTAAATTTTGAGCAAATAGTTAAATGTTTATCATGAGTGCTATAAAGAACACATTTCAAAGTTCCCAAATCTTATTACTCTGCCATTTATGTTTATTTTAAAAGAGAAAACTTGGTTTTAATGTATGGAGCTTTGAGTTCTAGTACATTGTTTCTTCTTTTATTATGTCAGTGTTGGTAAATGTGTGCTTTGAAGGCAGAATGTAAATGAGTGTATTTTTGTAGGAAGGACAAGTATAGATACAAGACTGTGATTAATAACTTAATAAAACCAGGCTTCATAATGTTCTTTAAAGATTAGAGATTTTTGTGCCAAATATTGTGTATCATGTCATATATAGCCATGAGGAACAATACTCTAAATGCAAGGAATTAAAACTGCATTTGTCTGAAGTCTGTGGATGGCTGCAGGCAGCCCCTGGGACATGTGCTGGGAACAGCACTGCTGGACCGGGAGAGCAGCCACTGCTTAGAGGTGGGCACTCCATCTGCCTCTGGAGGTCCAAGGGTTTGGTGCCAGTTTCCTGGTGGTTTACTATTATCTGCTCTGAAGTGCTGAATTTCAGTGTCACTTAACACCACTCTAATTCCGTATCATCCCACCAGTTTTCCTGTGTGAGGTCTGTGAAGGACTAGTGGCTGCTATCTTTAAAGTCTCCACAACTAGAAGTGAACACTGTGTGCCAGGGCTACGGACTGATTTTTGCCAGAGAGGATGATGGCGGAAGCATCTACTTCCATTGTGCAGCAGTTCCCTGCTTTGGTCTGGGTCGCACAGAATTTGAAATAGCTTCAATTTCAACTGTGAGTTCAGTTCACATCTGCTCTTATAAAAAGGCTGGACTTTACATGAAACAGTAATAAAATTTTTAGTGTCTGACTTTTATTTCACCCGAAATGGGTTGCAAGAATCTTGGGCAAGTATTTAAATCTCCTCCTCTTTTTGGCATGTAAGGTTTAGGGACATTTGAAGAGATCAGTGTAAAATCTTACGAGATCCATAAACATTTTTGATTGCAGAAGGAAACATTTCTGAAATCTCTCTTGATAAGTGGAAAAGAAAAACAGGTTGTTAATCAAAGATTTGTGTATGAAATATAAAGTATGAAGTTACATCTTGCAAATGATTTCTGTTCAATGTACTTTTAAAAGATAAAGGCAGAAGTACCTTTGTAACTGCAGAATTACAGTTCTCTTTAAAGCATTTGCAGCTGAATATTCATGTTGGAGTTTTCAGTTTCAGGTGAAGAAAATATGCTTGCTTACTTGAGTTGCTTTCTGCAGTCACTCTCAACAGGGATCTGTAGTGCGTGTGTTTTTCCTTACCTTGACTGTTTTTTGAGGAGGAGAGGAAATAATATTGACTAAACTTGGTATATAATACTGTGTCTTTCTCAGGGGATAGACTGATTGATAGTTTTAGGCTATGTCAGGGTGAAAATGAAACCTTGTGTTTGTGACAATTGACTTGATAGCAGCTGCCAAACATGATTTCGAGTCATGGGAAGTATTTGAAAATGTTCCTGTCAAATAACAACATGCCGAGTTCATTCCTGACCTTGGGAATTATTGCTTGTTTTAACAAAATACTCTTCAGGCATATATAGTCTCTGGAAAGTAGGACCAGTAGGTCTCTTTATTATCATTAATATTGAAAGGGCTCAAACCAATGAATTTCAGATTAAGACTAAACTGTGATGCATGAAAGTTTTGCTTGTGTTTGTTTCCCAAGGACTCCTCAACTGTTTTCCCTAGGCCTCTTTGTCTGTCTAGACAGAAGTAAAATGCTCCCTATATAACTCACTGATGGGTGACCCAAAGCCTTCAGTGGGCACTTGGGCAAAGTAAGATAAGGGGAACTGGAACAAAGGACACAGAGATACCATCTAGGGAGGATGATGTCACTGATTTAGGAAGAAGAAACCTGGACTTTACTTCACAGCATGTAAACTGAGAATAGCAGACACCGTGAAGAAGACCACATACTTCCCTCAACCACCGAAGACCCTCACCCTGTTTCTACTACGCACACTCAGACTATGTAAAAATTCCAGGAACTCATTATCATAAGACACCCCTTTCTAGGAAATCTAACGAATGTGTATGATTGTGCGTGTGTAAACTGATGTTCCTTGCTAGTTCGTGGGAGCCTTTGTGGTGGAGAATCCCCAGGGCGACCCCAGCGCTGCTAATAAAGAATACCTGCTTAACAGTTATATTGGATTCTGACTGTTAATGTCTTCGTTTCAATACTGACGGGAAACATAAATTTCATTTACATTTAGATAACCAACGTGCTAATGCTAGGAAGTTATAAACAGTTCTAAAACTTTTGTACAAATGCTCTGTAACTGATGTCAATGAATTGACATTTTTATTCCATATTTAAAATAATACATGCTTTTTGTCATTACAGTAACTACAACACAAAAATATCCTTTCAAATCCTTAAAGTAAGAATCCTGTAAATAAATGTGGGAGTTAAGACTGTCACATACGCTATATTATTCCTAATGGAAGAGCGAGCAAGTAGTTACTAAATGTCTTTTCGTATGTCTATAGAGCACAAAGGCTGAGTTTCCTAATCCCATATTTTAGCATTGTTTCTGTTTGTACATAATATATCATTAGACTACAGTAAATCTAAAGGGTCTCTGGAATGACAGTCTTGCATATCTTGAGGATGGGTGTCAGTCTTGTCAGAGGGGATGTCTTTGCTATCAAACTTTATTCTCAGAACTTGTGCACAGGCTTTCTACAAATCAGAAGTTATAGAAATCTAATATTATTTACACAAGTATTTAATATATTTGCTTTTATTTCACTGCAGGGTTATGTTTCTTGTTCTTTTTCAGTTGCAGCCATGCAGTGGATATAAAAAGCTACTACAAATTATGAAAGAAGGAGGAATAAAATGTCAAAATACTTTGGTACTTACTGCATTATGTTCCCAATAAAAAGCTTTAGATGAAGAGTTGCCTCTCTTGCTAAGAACAAGTATCCTACAGGAAAAAATGGTTGAGAATCTTCTTTAAGTTCACCTTAAAGAGCTGAATCAAAGCTAATTGAACTGATGTAGAAGTATCTGTGTAACCACTCAGTCCACAGAAGTTATGCTTTTATAGTTTAAAGAACACAGAAGTTTTGTCTTTGCACATACATTCCATACTCTTGGCATGGATGTTAGAGGTTCAATGTTCTAGACAGTTTTGAATGAATAGTGGGATCTAGGAGAATTGTAAGAGCTGAAGTAAACTCATAATCTGAGAAAGCTTGATGTCTCCAATAGCGGCAGTGTTATATCCAACCCATCCAACGTGACCTGGAATGTTTCCAGGGATGGGGCAGGTAGAGATCACCAGGGTGGACACAGAGATGGAGCTCGGAGAGCCTTGTATCGTATTTTAAGACATTTCTAGCTGTCCATAGAATTGAGGGCCTGGAAGTAGCAGTTAATGAGAAATAGCAGCAGGGACTTGTGTATTATCAGTGACTGGTGTAAAACAAGGAGAGGAGCGGTGGTCAGATGACAGGACACTCATGGTGGAGCCTGTGGGACAGTGTGCCATCAAATTAGATGATTATGCCCTTTCTCCTTACTCATGAGTTCTAGCTTCTGCTTTGTGCCAGCACTGGCTCTTGTGTGGCCACATGATAGACAGACTATGGGCCTGATCTGACAGGTGGTTAGTTTTCAGCAGGAAAATTTCCTGATCTCATTGGCCTCACGGACAGTGTCTGTGGCAGCAGGAAAGAGCAGGAGGATCCGGACATTTAGTAACTAAGACAGAATACACACCAGAGAGACTTATAATGGGGAAAATAGTTCATGTGGGAGGTTTGATATATTTTAGGCTGTCTGAATGACCAGTAACACCGTACTTCAGGAATTATGTCTTTGGCTTGGAGATCTAATAGATGATGCCATTTATTATTACCCAATTTAAGCCACTGCTCTGATGAAGTGTATATCTTGAGATTGTTCATTCTTTGTGTCCCAAATATATGTCACCTTACAGGTACACATGGCATGTGTCTATCAGTAGACTCCTTCTGGACAAAATGTAAGAATATTTTGTGCTGTTTTATGGATTGCACACATCTCTGTCTTGCAGCTCTTTTTAATGGACGAATGGGTTAAAATCTTGTCTCAGGTGGTGGATGGGGACCTTAAAGCTGTAGTCTCTCTATGCGCTTTTTCTACAGCTTGGGGTAGCGCTGTGGTGCGACTCATAGTTTATCTCCACAGGCAATCTTGTTGACCCGGATGAGGGAGTGGGGCATGTGAATGAGTAAGAAATCTGAAGCTAACATTGCCTTTTTTCCGCAACATGGGCGGAAGGGTTTTGCAGTTCATCGCTTAAACTGGAATGGGGTAGTCCTTCAAGAACTGAACTGAACAGAACCTGTATAGAAAAATATCTCTTTGGAGATAATTGCAACGTGACCCATTAGTCACTGACTTTCAGTAGTGGTGACTGAATGAGAGAGGTGGTTCATTTTGAAGACTGAAGTATCTTTTTCTACATATAAGTAAATATATATCAATGAATATTATTAATGGTTGGCTGAAATGTTGTTTAAACCCATGGGTCCTTTCAAATTATACAGAAAATAATACAGAAATATTATCCTGATAAACAATTTTAACTATGGAATTTAGATTACTTTCTTCATGCAGATGTATCATCCAGTGCCTAAAATTTGCTTTCTTTCTGCTAGCTAGAGGTGTTTGGTAGAGCTAATTAGGTAGTATTTGCAAGGAAGTTTCTTAGTCGTTTGAAATAATTTATTATGCCTGCAGTACGTGAACACTAGAGGGCTCTTTAGACTAATGCAAAATAATACCATGTCATGTTTATGATTGAGGACAAGTCTGAGGCATTTTTTTATCTGGAATTAGATAATCAAAACCACAGTTTTCATTAGAATAGTGTAAGCCTTTTCAAGAAAAAAATAAATCAATGTCTTTGAAAGAGGAGAAACATAGCCTGTTATGTAGCAAGAATTTGAGGTTTTGAGAAGTGGGGTCTGTATATGTAGTCATCTAATTGATTTAAATTTTTATACATATTTCCGATTAGCAGTGAAGATTTTTTTAAATTTTCTCATTTCAAGTGGTTTATTTTAAGATAACTACATGTTTTATATTTATTTCTGTTTGTCTGTCCACCTTTAAATTTCTTCCCTTAAGTGGTAGTTAATTTATAGTAGCCCTTTTTATTATGAAGCCCAAATCTGCATTGCCTTGTACTATACCTGATCATTGTATGCAGAAGTGAATGTAAAATGTAGCTATGCTTGTTTGGTAGTGTTTTTCAATTGCTTTATGCTGGCTTTCCAAAAAGTTATACATTTTGTGGATGCCAAGAATGGTTTTTAGCTGATGTGAATTTCCAGTGCAGCCTGGAAAGGCTTTGTCATCTTATACTGACTGAAGTTCGGACCCAGTGTGTTTTTTCCAGTGTTAACTGATACCATTTGGGGGGGGTGAAAGCTGCAAAACCTGCTCTATGTTGATGGGAAAAACCATAAAATATGACCATGCTAAAAACTGTAGTGGAACAGTAATCTCATTGTCTTGGTTTACACAGCCTTTGTAATCAGATATATTTTTTTCATACATCGTCTTGATTTTTCCTTGTAAAGTAGTTCTTGTGCATAATTTGTTCTAGTGTTTTTCAATGACACTGTGTTGTTGTAGAAGATAATTGATATTAGAGAAAGTGAGAGACATTACAAATTGAATTAGTTATTATAGTACCCAATTTACATCACTCTAGGCAGCATAATTTTATATTGTCAGAGGGAAGCCTGAAAGTATGCACCGAAATTAATACAACTGTGCTTTGAAATTTAAAGCTTTTACATACACACAAATGCACACACTCATTTCAAGAAGAGTTTGCGGAGAACAATGTGTAGGTTGCTTGTTTAGAAAATTGAAGGGTATTTTTTCCCTATGACAAGTCGATCATTGAAGAGGCAAATAAGACTTGAAAGACAGGTTGAGAGATAGTTGGTTCATGGGACCAGTGTCCTAGAAACCAGTGAAGATTTTTCTGTGTTAAATAATATTGGCAGCAGCAGAGTAATTTTACTTGAGAGACTTACTTTGGCTGTCAAACACTCCCCATTTTTCTTGGATTTTCCTGGCCCTGCTGTACTGTTTCCAGTCATAGGTATATGCAGCTTATTTTTAGCTGCTGGTGTGGTTGTTCTGTACAAAACATTCAGCCTCCAACTGGAATTTTTGGAAGTAAAGAAATGTAGTGGTCTAGTGGGCACAAGAGTAGAACATCTATTTGAACTGTTTCAAGATCGGAAAGAGATATTTCCATTTGGCTTTTCTTTCAGATTCCTGAGACTTGGTGACTCAAAATATCCATTATCCAAAAGAAGGCTATGAATTTACACAGAAGAATTAAGCCAGTCAGGGAAGATTCTGGCTGATGGTAAGTGGAGTGTTAACTGACCAGAACAGCCTGCAGAGCGAGCAGGGAAAGAACATTGTTGGTCTGTTTTATAGTTCTCTCTCCTCCAAGTCCCATCAAGCTCACATTATTGTTCTTATATGCCAGAAACTCTGAAGGGAAGTGGGAGAAAAGGAATGTATGGAGAAATGTATCTAAGGGTAATGAGAGGGGAATTAGGGCACTTTTTCTGCCAGGGAGAAAGATGGGGAAAGAGGATACACTGTTGAAAAGCAACAGGCAGAGGGATCCGTTGTACCCAGGTCAGACTGGGAGGAGGAGGGTGGAGGTTAGGGGGAAAGGAGGAGAAGAAAACCTACAATGGGCCCAAATCATCCCTGATGGCTCCTAAACCTCCCCCACTCAGAACTCTGCAACTCCTTGCTGGTAGCTACCCCCTAGGTATATTTGGGAATCCCTCCCAACCTCTTTCAGGTCCTCACCCTTACTTCTCTGCAGTCCATAACTTCACCATCTACCACCCAACCCCTATCCATCCTACCATCTACCAACCCCTCTCCTAGCATCTCCACCCCACCTATACCCCTGCTCTGCTGCTCTTTCCAAATTATATATTGCTGGCCCAGGGATGAGGACAAAATTGCTTAACTGGGCAGTAACTTTTAGTTTTGCCTGTCTTGCTGAGGAGCCTTGAAGTGATTCCATGGAGGACAGCATGGCTCTCTTTCCCTGAACACTGCTAATTTATACTTGACAATTACCAGAATCAAAGTAGTTTCAGTTTTCTTTGAGGATGAATTCACGGTCTGCATTGAGTGTGTATGTGTAGTTCAGTTTGCTGTACACAAAACAATTAAGAACTGTGCATGTTAAACTTCATTGAAATGTCTTCTGGACACTATATGGCCAAAGACACTTTCAGCCTAAGACACGTCTGGCTGCTATATTTCTACTTGTTGTCACTGATGAAGCACGATGCATGTGGTGACTTAGATTAGAAAATGACAGACTTGGCTCTGTCTCAGCTGCTGCTTCTAGCTATCATAGAACCAAAATAGCATAGGCTGCAGCACAGTTTATAAAGCTTGCAAAACACACTTGGCTAGTGAAAATGCCAGCCAGGTATCAAATAATTTGGTAAGGAGAAAGTTCCTTTGATATAATCAGCAGTTTATCCCGTGAATGCAGTCTAGGATTTAAGGAGAGCCTATTTTTGCACTAAGCTGAACAAACTGAATGCTCAGCAAAAAGAACATAATATATTTAAAAATTATTTCAGTCTTCTGTGTGATGGTTAGTTCTGTTTGTCTAGGCTTTGTTTGAATACCAAATATAATACAAAATATTGTGATTTTGGAAGGCTTGAGCTCGTTTGTTAACTCTACACAGTTCTTGCTAGTGTGAATTAATATATATACATTTCCTAATTGAAATAGCATATTTTAGTATTTCTAGTTTTTGCAATTCTAGATGCAAATAATTGCCGAGAATTGCAGCATTTCAGGAGGAAGCTAAATTGTGCCAAATAGAGTCAGGAAAGATTAATGTATTTCACATTATTAGAAGAGAAGGGCTTATGTTTAGAAGAGTCGAGTAATTCTAAAGTGCTAACTTGTCTGAAGATAAATTATAAACTACTACCACTGTTTATCATTAAGATTGATACAGGACTCTGAAGGAGAGTATTTTTGTTATGCATTACATAAATTATGAAACAAAACCTGGTTGTAGACAAGGAACATTCACAACATTTCTGTTAAAAACATTTTAAAAATATTATTAAAGGTATAATTTTGATATTTTATAAAAAAAAATAAAAAATGCCAAGTTTAATCATCAATGACAGACCAAAAATTTAAAGCACATTCAGAGCTCTTTCTGATGAAAGAAATTCAACTGGGGATCTTAAAAATGTGGGGAAATCCTCTTTCATATATAGTATTATTTGCCTTAATGCCTTTTTTAATTTAGAACAAGTTATATTAATATTGTCCTTCAAAGGCATGGCTTTTTCTAGAGGAAAAGGTAATGTGTTCCTGGATTGTAGAGAGACGATGAAAGACAAGGAAGAAAGCACTATGCAGGCAGTGTGTTCATGTTAGGCCTTGGCTTCTGCTGGTAGAAACTGGTGGTAATGGTCCAAAACCAACTCCCATTACTTTGTATACCAATAGGGGTGGAAATGCTGATAATGCTGATAAGGTCTGTGGTTCTGTGCTTTTGATTAAGTTTATGAAATCCACAGATATCCACTAAAGCATATAAACAACAGTAATTAGTGCTAATCTCTTTTCATAGAAGTGTATTTAATTGATAATCTAAGAAAGTGGGTGTTGGCCACTATAAATCACAGCTATATACTTTTCTATGATAGATATAGAGACAAATTTATTTCTGTCCATTATTTAAAGTTGATGACTCCCAGTTTTTAGCTGAGTAGTTCAGCTGGAAGTAGGAAATTTTATGTGGGTGGTGGTAAAAGATAACCTTTAGTCCAATGCAAAGCATACAGGCACACTCTCTAAACCCAGCATATCCACGACTGTGTCCCCATTTTTCCACTCTTGGCTTTTATTTAATTTTCAAGGGACAGCCTGTCCAGTGATTCCCAAAGACAAGCTGGATCCTCTAGACTCGCCCCCAACTATCCATGTTGGTTTTGCCAAGAGTCCATGCTTTTTCAGATTGCGTGTTTCCTCCAGAGAGCAAATTTTGATTTAGACTCCATGACAGTTTAAAAATACAAAATGCAAAAACTATTTGACTGCTATTGAGATCTCTGTCATAACACAGCAGCCAAATCTCTTGCTGTTATCACCCTGATCTCTCACAGCTATAAGAAACTGAAAAACTTGCCACAAGCCCATCTTTTTTTGAGGAATTGCATAGTGTATCCTGTTCTGTCATGCCAAGGCCTTTCTGTAGGTGGAAGATAGGGCTGAGGACCTCAGTCTGAGGCAACAGCACTGATATTTTTAGATGGCTTTTTAAAGGCTTCAATAAAATGCATAAAACTCAACAACAACTTACTGGTTATTTTCTCTCTTTTGAGTTAACTGTGTAAATAAACTTCCAAAAGTGGAAGTTGGGCAATGAAAAATAATTATATCAGGATGTTTTTGAAGGATGAATTTTCTGATAACTCTGCCATGCTGATGTGTTTGCTGAAAAGGAGCACCAAGCAACATCCCAATAACCTTTGGAAGAGACTTCTGAAGAAAATACAGTGTGTGCAACCACCTTATCTATTCCTTTGTCCATCCATCTACCCTCTAACAATGCTGGAACTCACTGCCTACTTTATAGTGGTTTCTGCCAGATTGGAGGAGACAGAGCTCAGGTCTAATTCATTCTGTTTAACAGCTGCTGCTCACCCATCAGTGCAAATGTAGCACTAGACTGGCAGGAGCTGGATGGAAGACGGAGGATGAGGGTAGTGATTCTAGGAAGGGGGAAGATGTGGAGAGGAGGTGGTGGAGGAATGCTGTGGGAGGACACTTGGAAGGAGAGAGCTGTGTGTATGAAGATGTTCAGGTATTACATGAGTAATGACTGCTGTGAGAGGGCTTAGGAAATACAGCTGTTTTGCACCGAAGGACTCAGGGACTGTGTTACACTGTGGGTGCCAAATGTAGGACATAATTCCATGGGAAACCAGACTTCATTAGTCCTGCTGCTCCCAGGGTGACTTACAGAATGGTAGGCATGCTTTGACATATGGTTGTATTCTTAAAATGCTAACAAAACTTCCAGTGAATGGCTCAATGACAGTGCTTTCTTTTCGTCCAAAGACACATTTTTCTTCCCACAGAAGATGGAATTATTGAGGATCTTCTGTGGATAGAAAGCCTGTAAGTTATCAGGAAGCTGCACTTGTAGGCATATCCAATCTGCCTAATCCATTGGCATTAGCATTGAATAGACAAAATGTTGAAAGCATACCTAAGCCCACTAATGATATAAAAGTGCCTACAGCTAAACAGATTTTTTGTTTCTTGAGATTTATAGCTCACATATGTTTGCTGTCCAGCAAACTAAAGTCAACTGAATAATATTACTGTAACTTACTTAAAGCTTTCTGTTGACAGTATGAATCATGAGGGCAAAGCTATATTCCCTTTTATGTGCATCTAGAATATTGATATAAAAATATAGCTTTCTGTGTTTATATTTCTTCACAATAGTTTAAAAGAAAGCCCGGGTAGTAGTTTTACATAAAGGGAACTTCAAAATCAAAACTGGTAGGTAGTTGCATCAAAGGGGAATTTCAAAATCAAGCCTGGTATGCACCTGTGAAGAGCCACAGTTTTGTAGGGGATTGAGAGAATCATCTTTGGTCCTTGTATGCGACTCCTCTCTGCTTGTTCCAGGCAAATGAATTCAAAAGGATACTTTAACATTCACAAACGTCATTGTTTTATCATTATACTGTGCATTGTAATATAGGGGAAGAGAGGAAGCAAAATAAAAGAAAGGCAGAAGGAGGGGTGAATGAGCCTTAGTGAGCAAGCTACTTTTTCTGGAAAAAAAAAAGGTAAACTGTACCTTGGGGTGCACTGTTTGGTGCTCTGGATCTCAAAGGCATTTATCCCACAAGTGAATAGTTGGAAACACCAGTAGCTTCCTCCTCCTGCAGTGCCTATCTGATTTCAGTTAACAAAGATCCTCGTGAACCTGTTTGGTGGAATCTGAGGAGATAATGTGTTAAACCTTGTGATAGCTCCTAATTGCACATCTTTTCAGACATTACGCTGCTTTTACACAGCAGTGTGTTTTTATTCAGTGTCTTGATGCCAGACACTACACAGTTATCACAACAGGTCTTAATTTGCACTCTCTGATGTTTTCTGGTTCTTCACTGTGGTAGCTTTGACTAGGTAGTCTCCTGTTTTACTGACTATTCCCCTTCTAAATTATGGTAAATATTAAATATGAACAGTGTTTTAAAATATTCAATATTTATTTTGTTCTTGAAGAGCTACCAGTCAGAGCTGGTTTTCAGGTGACCTTAGCATGTTCATTTAGCACTCTGCTCAGCAGCTTTTTGAAGGACATGGGCTGTACCCCCCAGAGGGTACAGCAGAGGGCTCTTTATCACTTTTTTTTCTCCTTGGAAAGCCTATTGGAAATTCCCACACAGTACTAGTGTACATTAGTGATTTTGCCTTTACAAAAGTTGAAAAGCTCATTAGCAACTGTCAGATTTGTTTTGAGTATGATATTAAGAAAAATAATGCAATTGTATGATCACAGTACATAGCATATGTATTTGACTAAAGGTTGTCTAACACTCCAAATGTTGATGACATGCTGTGTGAGCCTTTTGACTTTTGGGCTAGACTCTGCTGTCAGCTGTTGCTAGTTGTACTGCAGCTTTATTCAATATGGGGCAGTTCTTGTGAGAGGAAGTCTACAAGTGTAGCACAGCCCTGAAAAGGCAGAAGAGCTGCAGGGAGCACAGATGGACTGATCAGGTGTTCTTGTACTGGGTGTCAGTATGGTGGGAAGGGACTGAAAAAAAAAAAAAAAAAAAAGGAAAGCTTGTTCAGTTGGGGCTGGCTGGGAAAAAGATAAATTGTTCTCACTTGGAAAGAGGAGGTGGAAGTGGAGTAGGAGCTCTGGAGTCTGTGTCACTTCTCAAAGACAAAAAGCTTTCCTAGAGTCTAAAAACACTGCAAAGCAATGCTCAAGAGGAGATATGAGCTTTGGGGGAGCAGGGTACCCTTCTGTACACATTAAATTTCAGTTGCTCTGCCAGGTAGTATTGAGAATCTTCCACTTGACTGAAAGCAGGCATGATAAAGGCAGTGTTCATGATGATTAAATGGCTCAAATGGACTTTGAAAAGGAGAAACTTTTAACTGAAAAATGTTTGAGATCAACTAATGCTGAAGTGTTCCGTGTAGCTCTTGGGTCCAGAAAACCGTTCTGCCCAATTCATAAAATCTGCTTGAAAAAGCTTTTTTTTTTTTTTTTTTTTTTTTTTAAGTGACAAAATGAGCAATTCTGGAAACAGTGAAAGGAAATGTATGGTTTGGGTTTTTAGTGTTTCTCAGGCATTAGGTGTTGCCATCAACCATGCTGTGGTGGTGATGTGGCTGTTCGGCTGTGGCTGTTCAGTTCCTATGCTGACTTGTAGCTCATGCCGAGCGCCCTCTCTCTCACAGGGAGGATTGATGCTTCCCTCTAGTTTTCAGGTCCTTAAAAACTTATTGCTGCTCCCTTGTCTTCTGCCAACGATGTCAGCCTTGCTCATATTGTTATGATCTTTTATGTGACCCCTTCTGTAAATAAAGCACCTTGCCTTATTATTCATAAAGGAAACATCTTCTCTTCCTTCAGCTTCTTCACTTCCTCTATGACTTCTACCTGTGGCTAGCCAACAGTGATGACTAGTTAATATTGGTCAAGAATTGCAGTTATTTATTTTCTTGATGAGGAGAAAAGGAGGCTGAAGAAGAAATGTCAGTTGTTCTGAATCACTTCATTTTGTACAAAGGTAGCTTGTACCTTCTTCCAGTCATATTTCTCCTGTCTCACTTGTCTTGTTTCACAACTCTTCCTTGTTCCCTCTGATTGCAACTCAAGCTATGAACTCTTTCTGACAGTGCAGCTTCCTGCGTGTTTGGGTTATGCCTTGCATGGGGACCACAGTTTGAAGTAGAGTACAGAAAATCCGTAAGTTAAAATGTAATGATACCAAGCTGCTTAATTAATTTCTCATAGTCTCACAAAATATGGCCTCTTGTGATTACTTACATTTTAGTAGTAGAAATCTTAGTAGTTAGAAATTGTCAAATACACGTTACCTAAAGGAGCTACGTTCTGATAATCCTATGCACACATTAATGGCAAGCATAAAAATATCATGGTCATGCATATTATACTTCCAGTAAAACAGGAACTCAGATGTATATACTGACGGAAAAACTGTTGGTTCAGCACATTTCACAAAGAAAGCTTTTAAGGCAAAACCAAAATCAGACACACTGAAGCATGTTATATATTTCTACAGATACAAAAAATCATATACTACTGCCTGTAGTGCTAGGGCCTGAGTAATAGGCCCTGAAACAAAGTAGATCTCTAGATGAACCTCAGAACAAACGTTATCCATTATTAGTATCTGGTCATTAGTAAAATCTGTATTACCATTAGCATTTATTAATTACTATCTGATCATTAATGAGATATGTATGCTCACTAGTGAAAGATGTAGCTTAGGCAAAATGTAATCAGTAGTGAGAATGAAATGTTGCGAGAATGTGTATCCAACTCCCTTCTTTAGCATTATTCAAGGCTGAGAACCCTCAGTGTTTGGCCTTGTTAGAAACTCCCTTGGTTCTCTCCCCCCAGCCCTGGACACGTTTTGGGTGGAATCCAACAGGAGGATGAAAACAGATGTTTCCGCTCAAAGAAAAGTGCGAGTCATCTTGACTTGCTGATTTTTTTTGGTATATAAGGCTGGGCCTGTTTGCAGCGACTTTGGAAGCCTCACCTATGGATGGACGCATCATGTAGCACTTCCCACTTGCAGGGAAAGGTACTCCAAATCCTCACTGCAGCTGGGGCTTCCCAGTGACTGCGGATCTGGATGTTGGTAATGTATGCAAGTGGTGATGTATCTTTCTTAATCACTGTTCTCCCCATCATGTAGTAATGATTAGGTGCATGACCTTGCTTATTTTATATAATTAACTGTATATAGTAATAATTAAGTGTACTATTCTGTATTTTTCTTATTGCATATTTTCTATATTACTTGGTTATATCCTTTAACAGTAAAATAAGCCTACTTTTTTTACCCTGGTGTCTGAGTTTAATTGGCATCCCTGATCAGCAGAACACTGCCATACTCACAGTGGGATATTTGGGGTTTTGCTGACTGAGTGAAATGACTATTCTGAAGAAAAAGTGAAAAGATTTAGACTTTTAGAGTAGATTTAGCTAGGTTTCAGTAGATTTAGCTAGGTTTCAGTAGATTTAGCTAGGTTTCAGGCAGGTAGTGCAGGGATGACCAGTGAGGTGGCTTTAGGAACTGCCTGCCAAAGTCTTTGTGTGGCTGAGATAACAAGACATGCATGGTATACATTGAAGAGTCAAAGGGAAAATGGTTGGAAGTTGGACAGAGGAACTCAGGGAGAGATTCAAAAATGAGAGGTATCAGTGGCCCCTCCTGATCCCATGGATCCTCTGCAGGCATTCAGTATTCATTTTGTATTAGCATCTAGTATTCAAGTGGTTAGAGTATGCATGGCATTTATCTATTGTACCTTAGGTAAGGCTGGATTGATTGAAATATGCCACATGTAGACACTTTGTATTGTTTGAATGATCATTTGTATTCCAGACAAATATAATCCAGTTCATCAGATCAGTGATGTTCACTAGAAAACCTTTGTTGTAGTGACCAACTTTTCATTCTGTTAATTCACTTCATATTTCCCTGTTGAACATTTCTCTGCTTTGCGCTTGAATCCATCTAGCCTGGAAATCATAGAATGTAAGACGCTTTACAGTCTGTAACAAAGTATACAAGACACTTGGGGCACAAGTAAGTAAGTAAGGGTTTTTTTGTGGTGTTAGAGATGATAAAATTAGTGTACTTTTCCAAGGTCAGAGGATGTTTATGGCAAAGCCTAGGAAAAAAAAAAAATCTAAATCTTGTATTTGTGCTGCGGGTATTTTGTGTTAAGGAGGTGGAAAGCCTGTTTCAGAACTCCTGAAATTGGCTTCCCTTGGTCAAAATCAGAATGTAAAATGAAAGCTTTTCCTCTTTGCTTCTTACTGTGTATAATGAAACAGAAAAGTAACCATGAGATGCAAACGTTGTACTTAGTCACAAGTCTGAAGAGTACTTGGTAGAGTGTAGTGACTTTTGCTACAATTTTGTGAAATGATCAGTCTAATCCTTAAAGGTTTGAGCTCAGTTAAGTCTCTGCTTACCAAATTTCTTAGGGAAATAGAGCTCATGTGGATTACACTATTTTTCTGCTGCTACACTTGATAGCTTTTTAAGCCACTGATGTAAAAAGGCAGGTAGCACTCCACTGTTGTACATTTTCTGGTAGCATCCAGTCAGAAAACCACCATCATATATGAGGCTTACTAATCAGCATGCATGTGGGTCAACACAAGTCATAACTTAGGTTTCCCATGGTCCAGGGGCACATTGTAAGTGATATCAGGGAGCTGGAGGTTATTGTTTAGTAGTGTTAAGGCACAGAAATCCTTAGAAACCAGGCTTCATCAGCTGTTCTGCTCACCCATTTCTTCACATACAAGTTTGGAGCATAAAATCTACCTAATAAATCTTCATTCCTGAGGAAAACCACAGATTATCTTCTGAATGAAGAAAGTAATTTTCTCATTGACTTTTTTCCAGCAATATGCCTGGAAACACTTGTACAACAATCAAGTCATTCATTATTTTAAATTCATCAGCATTTTGTAATCTTCCCATAGAATTTTCAATTGAAAAAATAAAATTGTTTGGCAATTGATGGTACAGAGACGGAAGCGATCTTCGTCATCAGTTTGGGGACACTCTGATGTGAAGCCATCTTAAACCTTGATAGATCATCAGTGACAAACTTTGGGTGGTCTGAGTGATGGATGGGCCTCTTGGCCCATAATAGTATCCAAACTCAAAATGTCATGGTATGTGGAGTGTTGCACATTCAGGTTATCACTAAATGACAAAAGATTTGTTGTGCACTTGTTGCCAGTTGAAGGAAGCTAAAATAACTTCTGTGTTTCCTGGACAGACAATCAAAGCTGATTCGTGGAATTTTTCCTTCACCATCACAATCTCCATACAGACCATACTCTGCTGTGTTTAGTGGAAACTAACTGCAGCAGAACATCATCTAATTTCCTGTAAAACATTAATTTTATTTATTCTTCCCACATGTTTTTCAGTTCCCTCCTCTCCCTCCTAATCCTATTGACAGCAGAAGAAATGACACAAAAGATCAACTGTTGGCTTTATGTAAAATATTGCATCAAAATAGTGAGTCACTAGAAAAAGATTTCCCATAGTCAACACACACACAAATATTCACTCAGGTCACAAAACCAAAAATGTTATCAATAAGGGCAAAGGAAGTTCTAATTTTTGTTTTTAAACAGTCTTGATTCATGCTTCCTGTCATTTTGCTTGGGAGGAGAGAAACGACTGTTCCTAAAAAAACAGTTAAACAGAACTGCCAGAAACCAGAATCAGGAATAAAACCATAGTGGAAATAAGTTATCTTCTCCTGCTGTCCACATTCTGTGTACAAAGTTTTGATGCTACATATCATGTCATGTTCTGATAATTTTTTTATCCCAAAGACAAGAAGCCATGACTATAAACCTGTTTCTATGGCATATTCTGGTGGAACTTCTTGGTTCTTACCAAGTTGTGCTGGATAATTTATCTGAGGTTTGCTCAGTAGGAAGGAGTGTATTTGTTCCAGTTTCATCAGCCCAGAGAGGTGCTTCCTGCTGCTTTCACAGCTGAAGCCTGTGGCAGCTTGCTCCCTGGGGCACCTAGAGACTGGTGAGATGTTTGTGCTCACCAACAGGGATGTCGGAGGTGCTACACGTCTGGATTCCGTCACCGAGATTGCTTTCTGTGAGGCTACTAGGAAATGCTCTTTGTCATCTTTTTGGTTAGTTGCTCAAAAATCCATGAAGTTATACAAAGCTAAAAGGTTATTTTAAGAGTTGGTCTTAGAAAGGAAAAAAATCAGTTAGCAAAATTGAAATAGTTTTTCCCTATTTTTGGTATGTTTTCATGAAATGTTAGAAATATTCTGTAAGTGTGTATGATTTTTCCTCCCTTTCACTTGCTTTTTTTTTCAGTATAGCAAACGTACTCTATGCATGAACCAAGAGCAGGGAGAGAGCTCAGTCTCTTCATGCTGTTAATTTCATATTTAAGAGAGACAAATCGTTTCCCTGCCTTTGGCCCTTGTTCCTCCTTAAACTTCATGTTCTCTCATACCTCTTTGGCACACTTCAAGATCCTGGAAATTTCTTCCCATCTGCCTCCTGCAGGTAGGAGTTGACCTAACTTTGGTCATATGGGAAGTGTGAGAGATGTCAGGACTTTCTCCCTGCAAGTAGACCAGTTGTTTCTACTCTTGTCTAAAGCCTCTTTTTCTTCTTCCATGATGCAGCATTTCCACTCCCCATGACTTGGGAAATTTCATTTTCCTCACATTTGTAAATTGCAGTCATGTAGACAGTTATCCTAAGGATAATGTAAGGAGGAATTTAGTGATTTACTCATAAGCAGAGTTCATTGAGCATGTTTTCTTCCCTTTGAATTCATATACTCTGATAAAGATAGAAATCATGGCATCTATACAGATTCAGAGTTTATACTTGAGAGCTTTTTTTATATTATACATTATGAACTGATTCTCTGTGGGAACAAATTTATTGATAAATTTTGCCCCTGACTAGTTTATTTTGTCATATGCTGGGAAATACATATGTATGTATAAAACAAAAAGTTGGAGGATATGCCTAAATCTCTTTAAGTTTCTTCCTGACAAGTATAGGAGAGTTAGTGGAGCCAGTGGATTTTCACAGATTAAATCATGCTTAACAAAAAGATGAGTTCCCTTGTCATTTCTTAAATGACCACAGATAGTAGTGAAGCAGAAAACACGGTTTGCTTGGATTTTAGCAGTGTTTGGAAAAGCAAAGGTTTTGGTATGCTTCTTGCCCTTCTGTCCCTGCTCAGTCTCATAAAACTTGTGTTTCTTTTCCTAGAGATTCAGTCAGCCCAAATGGGTATATGTAGTTTTATAAGAGACGTTTAAAAAATTGCTAGATAAACCCAGATATTTTTAATAAACTTACATGGCACTTGAATGTAACAGACACAAAAATAAACAACATGAAGTTAAAACCCCCAAATTATTTCAGTGCAACTGAATAAATTGTTTCATCACTTGCAGCAAGCAAGCAATCTGCTAGTTTTTGAGTGCCCACTACTCTAATTTCGGGATTGTTGAATTTAAGAACTGCTTGCTAGGTGGTGCATGTTAAAGATGACCTCTCAAAGAGATTATTGTAATTGCTGTCTTCTCTGCTCTGAGCAGAGGAGGGGAAAAATTTTTATCACTATCCTAACAAGGGACCTGAATGTGGCGCAGTCCTGGATTTTGTTACTATAGCTGTGATATGGTAAGATGACAGCAAAGAATTGCATGTGTTTTAAGAAGTTGCTGCTTCTTATCTGGGAGCTGGTACAAGTGTCCTTGTTGGATGCTGCCATTGCAGAGGTGGCCAGAGCAAAACAAGGAGAAGATAGCTTCACTTAAACAGCCCTACTGTGGCACACTGAGAGGCTGAAATCCTTAAAAGCTCTTATTAGTTGAGATCAGCTAACGACATGATTAAATTCCGTAGGGAGAAAAGTGGATCTGGACAAACCTTTTCACATCTGGTCTCACCATAAATAGGGGAGAAGTGAACTAGGGTAGAGAATGATAGGGTAAAGATGAGGGGAACAGCATGGCGAACCCTCCTTGGAAGCTGAGTGAGGGGAGGGATGCTGGGAGAGAAGGAGAAGTTCCTGGTTTTCCTATGTGGGTGTTTCAGTTCCAGCATTTCCCTGCATAGCCAGGCATAGCTAAATACTAGGGAAGAGGTACGAGTCAAAGGTATGCTTTACCTCCACACCTTGGTCCTGCCTGTTGGATGTCTGTGGAAGCCCCATTGTTGGCTTTAATAGCTGTAGAAGTAGGTGCCTCAGCTCTATCTCATTTCTGACCTGCCTATCCCCGACTCCAGAAGGTATAGTTAAAACAAGGTCTGGGCTGAAATGTATTATCAAGCCCCTCCTGTCGGGGGAGGCAGTGGGTCTGCCAAATGCCTGACAGAGAACGAACAGTTTGACCTTGACCAGCTTGTTGTGTACCCCTGAGCAGCTGGAAAAGTCCCGGAGGAGTGGTGTGTCAGCCTGAGAAAGGAACTGAAGATAAGTAGAAAGAAGAAAAATACTGTGTTTTTCAGATACCTGAACAGTGGGGGATTTCAAGAAAAGTAGCCAATGAAGTAATAGACAAACAGCCATGTAACCAATGAGAATGATGTGTGGATAAAAGGATAAAGTATATAAGATATGAGAGGAGCAATAAAGATGGCTATTCTGCTGCAAAAACATTGTCGTGTCCGTCTCTACCGCGACACCCCCCCATTCTAGCTGTTTTTTAAGCCTGTAGATAGAGACTCACCAGGCTAAGGTGAAGCCATGACCTAAGAGACTGGAAGGAATAAAGCTCTCTTATATTTCCAAAAAAGGGCAATTAAGAGCTTGAGGCAGGACAGAAGAAGCAGCAGAAATGGAGAAGTGAAAACAGCATGCACATTTTTTTCTCATGACAAGGACAGGTTAGTGACCTCCTCTGTTGCAGAGGAGGCTTCCTGTGTTGGCTGCCAGGATTTGCCCTCTCAGTTTTGAAACTGATGGTGATTCCGAAGTCTGGAATCACTGCAATTCTAGGTGCATTACTAAAACACCTGGGTAAAAGTCAACAGATTGTGTCACTTTGGGCACACAGTCAAAAGGAAAAAAACCCCACCTGTGCATAATTGAAAGTCTGTGCCATGCTCTGAAGCTAGCTAGCTGTGAGCATAGTTAATAGAAAATAAATTAATTTAATCAAACCTTAAGTTTTTCCCATGCAGTCTTTATATACTCTTGCTAAAATGTCTGCTTACTTTAAGAGAGAGCAGAAGAGGACAACTTAAGTGTTTCCTCTTTTGTATGTATGTATGTAATATGGTCCCCTTGATACTATTTTATAAATTATTCTTTTTTCAGCTAGAAATTCTCACCTGTTACCTGATCCTCGGAAGAACTGAGCAGCTCCATGTATGTGTTGCACATGAACACAAGAGCAAGGCAAGCTGTTTGGTTTTATTTTAATTTTTTCCAGCAGTTCATGAGGTAGCACTGGTTTGGAGGAAGCAATGTGTGTTGTCCAACTGGGGAATTGGACCCACTTGCACAGGGTGGCCTCTGAGCCTGATGCTGCCATGTCACTAGAAGCAGTGCCATCACATTATTGATGTGCCAGGTCTTCTTGCCATCTGGAGGATGTGTGTCTGTGCTCACTGTGCGTGTGGGGAGGGACGTGACTGCTTTGTGAACAGATGACTGACACGTCTCATGTCACAGGAGAAGGTCAAGGGGAAGAGTGACAGTAACCTGCTTCTTCCCTGCATCTGAGTGCAAAGAGATGGCTGAGGATGGGCACTAGGCTGAGGGTGTTGTGCTGGCCTCCCCTGGACTGGATGTCTGCAGTTCATCAACATTTTATTTATGGCAGACTCATATCAACTCAGCTTGGGTTTTTTTTGCAGGCTGGGTCTTCACACATTTAGTGACCAGGCAGGAGTTAGCAGAAGTTAAACATTTATGTAGAGCAGTTGCAGAGCTGTTCAGTTGCTGGTGGCAAAATGCCTGCCCCTAGCGGCATTACCGATAGAGCTCTGCCACCAGCAGCGTTTCCTGTGCAGGGGCAAATATGCTTTCTCTTAATGCTTCCAGGTCCCGAGAACACAAGTTGCATTGGAACTCCAGTACAGTACTGTCAAAGCCATCGGTCTGGAAATTTAAGCTGAGATTTCTAAGCACCCCAAATGCAGCTACCCCACTGGGGTAGCAGGCTGTCTTCTCACTGTTTTCTGGTGACGCTGTATGGTTTTTTCCTCTGTCACTGTTCTGTATGGATCAAATACCAAAAGCTAGTTTCCAGTATGTCATGAAGTCCTTCAGAGTATAACAAAGGAAAAAATATCAATAGGGAAGAAATACAGAGCTTCATGGAAGCTATATGATCATGTTTTGATTGGAGATGGTCTCCTGTGCCAGCAAATTTTAATGAATATTGCATTTTATCTTGTTCATAAGGCAGGATGAGTGTAAGTCACTTTCCACTTTTCTTTGTCTCTGAGACAAATCCACGTGTTTTGAGATCATACTGATTATAAATGTTCAGTAGACAGTGTGCCATCCCACTCACTTTTTTACTGTAAAATACAAAGGTCTTTAGATTCTTTCCAAATAATTTAACTTGATTTATTTCACTCCAATACAAAACATCTTATAATAATAAAGTTTTACTAGGTTTTAGCTAAAGGGAATAATGATGATTTCAGGACTGGTTTGTCAGTAAATGACTTGCATACTAAGTTAGAATTGCAGAACAATAAGGTTATTTAAACAGGAAAAGATGTGATCCTGATTTTCTTGTAGCTATTCTGAGTAAAGCTTGTCTGCATGCAAAACATTACATAGGTCTGTATTTTTTGCCCTGACATCTGATTTCTAGCATAGTGTGGTTATATAAATACATATATTGAATAGATTCCTTTTTCAGAACATTAGGTTTATGAAGGTACCACAAATTACTTTTGATAGTGTAATCCCCCTTTAAAATAGTTCCTGCTGAAAACTATTCTTAGCCCATGACATCAGGGGTGTCATACTTGCAACTTCAGATAATGTATGTATACTCACTGTGCAAAAACCCTTTCTGTTTTGTTTTCAGCGTTGGTTATGTCACACATTATTACCTATTTTTCTTGTGAAACTCTATCTTGCATATACAAATACTTTTTATTTATAGGAAGATGGATTATTTGCATGTAGAGTAAGTGGATAAAGACACATTTTTCTTAGGCTCTGGTTTTAGAAAGCTTGTTACAAAACCTGTTTTTACACCTATGGATAGAAATTATTTTTCAGGATATTTGTTTTTTATATTTGTTTGTTGAGAACTGTGAATTGGGGTAGTGAAAATTTCTCTTTTTTTGTAACAACCTAATCTTAGTTCTTTATGTAGAATTATAATGAAACTGTTTGTTAGTTATACACTAACTCAGTGTTTTCACTTGCTGTTAATAGAATTCTGTTTGTGCGATGTGAGAGATCTTTTCAGTGGTCATGCTATTACTTTTTAAATTTTATTAAATTTTAATTTTAAATTTTAATTTTATTAATTAGTAATTTTAGTTAATGCCAGAGTGGCTTAGTCATTTTGTAAGTATTTCAAGTAGCTGCAAGTATGACACAGCGATGTTAGTAATTAACTGGCTAGTAACTCAACTAAAAATTCATGGTGATGTTGTGTTTTGGCATGTATCGTCTTGGAGGCTCAGCCATTCCCCCAGCCCTGGAGTTATAAAAGCATCAGTTAGAAGTGTCCAAAAAATTAATTATACCCTCTCAGTTCTGTGCTTTATATCACTGTTACTGAAGAAGAAAGCAAATGGGGAGGGCTTAGCTTGTGCCTTGACTGGCATTGCGTGACATTCTGAACTTGTGTTTTTTATTTATTTGTTGGCTCAAAAAGGAAATCAATCAATCAGAGTTAAGAAATGCAGGGATTTGAGCTGGGTAGCAATTTTAGCATGACTCATAACACGTCACAAAATTAACTTGGCAAGAAGACGTGCTTCCGTGAAACTATGAAGTACCTGGGCTTGAGGTATAGCTGGAAGAGAAATCATTTTGACAGAAGAGCTCATAACAGTCCAGCTCATGCTTTTTGGTGATGACAATGGAAAGAATCATCGGTATTGATCATCTCAAGTCCTTATAGCCCGAGGTCTTGCACAGTGCCACATCACCTTCAGCTCCTCTTTGCTGCGCAGATCCTGTATAAGCACAGAAGCAGGGGCAAATACAGAAGTGAAGATGAAAGCAAGGGAATAGCCAGCTGTTCACAGAGGATCAGTAAGTGATTGTCCTGCATGTAAATCCAAGGACCACAGTTTAGGATTTGATACTGTAGAAGTGGAGTGCTTCAAATAAGTGCATCTTAGTATTTTCCTGAAAATTAAATGTCTTTAGAAACATTCATGATGTTTTTCACCACTTTTGTGATGTTTAAGGAAAATTAATTTTGCTGTAAGCAGTTTTACATGTTTCTGCAGTCACATTATATCTTTCATGCATAGAGATATATAGTAGGGAACTGGATAAAAATACCATGTGATGTTTGCAGCTGAAGTTTCCAGAATTTATCTGCATTTTAATGGACTAATCTAGCTTTCTTAATCCAAAAGAACAGCCCCCCTAGATACAAGTTGGCCTCATCATTTATCTGAAGGAAAGATGATTAGCTTTTATTTGCAGTGGTTTCTCTTGACTGGTGGAGGCTACTGCAGTGAGGCTCCTTTTTGTTTCATTGTGCCAGCAAGAAGTACCAAACCAAATGCTACTTTTGCTACTTTGCTACTGACAGCTGCCCTGCTCTACTTCTGGACCTACTGCCCTGCCATTTTCACTACACCTGCATGAATGACTTGGTTTCTTTCATCCTCCCTCTTTTCACTACCCTCCTCCTTGAGATAATTGTCCTTTTGCTGTTGGGGTGCTGTGGTGCTGCGCACAGGAGCTGAGAGCAGGAAGATTTTTCTTGCTGCACTTCATCTGTGGCCTAACAAGTGCCTATGTGGTGGAGACAGAGTAGCAAAGGTGGCGGCTGCAGGAAGAAAATATAGGACATGGAACAGAGGGAGGGAGAAGAGAGGGGAGGTAGTGAAAAGACAGTGATAGAGGCTTAAGCTATTTCATACTAGAACAGAAGATGGAGGATAAAAATCTAACCACTGAAGGAGACTCCTTTTCTAATTGTGAAGTTTGACACAGAATTCCACATTTTCACTACTGCTCTGCAGCCTAAAAAATAGCTCTGAGCGCCAGCTATTTCTTGAGTACTGTTTAGGATTGGTTACTGCTGAGGATAAAAGTCTGCTGCTGCTGGGAAATACTCTACTAGCTCAAGTGGCAATATCTGTGACATGGCTCTAGGTTGCCTAATCCTATTGTAATCCTGTGGATGAATACTGTAGGGATCAACATGATCCCACATGTTAGTACTGCTGTATTTTTTCTGGTGATTATTCCCTCCCTCCCCAGATATAAAATTATATATAACAGCTGATGTAAAATAGATTGATAAAGTTTGTACTTATTCCAAGGAGAAAAGAGTATCTGATGATAATTCAAGCAAAGGTATAATGCATAGGTGCAAGGAGACTGAATTAAAGTTGCATGAGCTTTCTGCCTTTTCCTTAAATTAATCTGATGTACTGTAATTGTCTGAAAATGACTGAAATCTCATCTGTGAGCTTCTGTACATCCTGGAAGAAATGCCTCTACATCAGTCTTCACAGAAAAGTACTGAAGGCAAAATGCTAGCAATAAGTGTATGAAGTACAAAGTAAATTTATTTCATCATACAGAGGAAATCATAGATTAGCATCTATATTTGTTTCTCCCTCTGTTTTTCTGCACCCCCTGCACTCCAGTGTATCTGTACTTCTTATCTGTGGGTGTGGTGCATTTCCTACAGCAGGAAAAGTTCTTGAGGGTTCTGTGTCATGTGGCACAATAATACCTTCCCCTGCTGCTTGGCTGGTGTGAATCACACCCGTAGGTTTGGAGTACAGAACTGCAGAATTTCCAGGCACTCTTGCACACAAGCCCATCTTAAAGAGTTAAAATTTAGTATTGGTGGAATAAGAAGAGCACCATCATCATTAAGCACTTGGATTTGAAATGTCACTGATACTTTACTTGTGAGTTTAGATTTGTTGCTCCCTTCCCCTCCAACGTGAGGAAATCAGTTTTGTTTCAGATGACATTTTTCACATGTGGAGATAAGCAGAAGCCAACAATGATTCAGACATCTGCTGGTAGGGCAGCTACTATACAAACTGCTACCCTACAATAGGTTAAATGGCAATTGGGAGGGTTTTCATGAGTGTTGCGTCTAATGCCTTATCTCTTTCAGTTTTATCTTGCCTGGGCTCAGATGAGAGTTACGATTAAAAGCAGCACAGATATCCAAATAAGAATGTAGGGCATACATTGGCTGGAAGCTGACAGGGTTTAAGTAATCACCTGCAGTTGAATTGAGACTCAGATGGGAAGTAGGAAGTGCTGTACTCAAGCTTCCTGTATAAATAAATGCAGCTTTCCCACAGCTACTGCATACAAGCTGTGACGTGCTTTTAAGATATAATGGCAGCATGCTCTTAATAGCAGGGAGGGGATGATTTATCAAAGTGGCAAAGGGGCTGGGAGACAAGTCCTGCTGCAGTCCTAAAAAGTGTGCGGCTGTCAGATACCCGGGGAGAAGGAAGGGCGTGCGAGAGCAATCCGCCTCCACTCCTGGTTGCAAGCTTCAGGGGTTTGTGACATCGTGGTTCTTTGGAACGCTGGAGTGTGAGTGCAGCTACTGAAAAGTCACACAGCTGGCAGTGAATGCTGTTCTCCTTTCAAGGTATGGTGGAATACAGCTTTCTGTTTCTTTTTTTTTTCCTTAAAAGCAAAGGATACCCTGAAAACATCAGAAAGACACCATTTGATTCTAATGGAAGAAAGTAGAAAAGGGTTAGTTAAAAAAAAAAAAAAAAAGGAAGAACTAGAATGATTAAAGAGCTAAAATAAATGTTACTTGCTAAAGTTGAACTGTATGGTGTTCAGAGCTGAGGCAAAAGGAAATCTTGGAAGTCCCGACTGTTAAAAGGCACAGAAAATTAAATAGATATCAAGTACTCACCCTAAAGGGTGAAATTACTTTTGCCAGTGTAACTTTTAAAGACATATCTGTGTGAAGTGTTTGCTGTAGTATTAGAACATATTCTGTGTGGAAAGCAGTTGCTAAGATGGCATACTGTCAGTCATTTATCTGGTTTAGTTTAAATACAAGAACTTCGTTCATACTGAAAACACATCTAATTAAGCTGGATGGAGCCCAAGTTTGAAATGCAGATATTTTCTCCTAGTTTGAAGTAATTTCTTCTGCCACAGTCTTGTACAGCTGGTATTGGGAAGGAAAAATATGCTGACCTGTATTATAAGTGTTAATGTACACTTTGATCTGTTCAGGGTTTAGGGTTATGTGGTTTATGTAAGCACATACTAAATATGTCATACATTTATTTTCTAGTTTATGGTTTTTAGGTTTTTTACACTAAACCCAGAAAATTGCATTTACTGGTATGTTTGTACTGCTTTCTCAGCATAAGGCTTTCGCAGTACAAGGCTGCTTCAGTAGTGAGGATGTTTCAGTCTGGTTTATTATAAAGCTCCGTATTTTCTGTAATACAAAGGCACTCTGCTTCCTAACTGCATACATCAGTTATCAAATATCGTCCTTCAGAGAGCACTGTAAGTAGTAAAATATTTAGGATGGCTATAGTTAAGGAAGCATTGTAGGGTGATTTCCCATCCTCTTGGTAAGTAGACACTGAATGCTTTTAAGAAGTAAATTTTAGCAGAGATATAGGCCATGACTGGCATACCCCCATGCAGCTTTGCAACTGACTGTGAGCAGGCACAGCAACACGGTATGTTTGGCTACCCTCAGCCTGAAGGGCAAGTGGTCTTAGTTAAGGGTTTGGGGATATCAGTATTTATGGAAACAGAAGCTTCAAAATCCTGTCCTTAAATATTTTCCAAAACAAATATATTGACAAATATATAGGACAAGAATCACGTTTAGGACTTGTCTATGCGTGAATGTGAGTGGGTGTATGGGTTGTTATAGCATGAAAGTGGCTGAAACCCTTCCCTCAGTGAACATAAGCTATGCTGGAAAAAATACAGCACGTTGGTAAGGGGCTGCAGTTACGTTGCTGAAAGTAATGCTTTAGATTGTGGATCGAGAAATGTGTGTTTGTACAGTGTCTAAAGCTGTGGTAAAGTGGGAGGTATTCCTTCAAATTAAACTAGAACTATTCCGGAGCCAAGGCAGTAATGATGAGAATCAGACTCCTTTTCTCCCATACATCTTACTGTCTGATGGGGTTGTTTAATACAAGGTGCTGTTTACTCATACAAGGACACAGAAACCTCCCTACACTTCATGTAGGAATAGTATTTGGCAACCTGGTATAATTTCTGTTCCCTGTGCATGCTCCTCTCTGATAGTCAAGGTCTTCTTTCCCACAGATGGTGACATTTTAGTGATTTTGTTTGTGTGGTGGTATGCTTTGGAGCAAAAGTTAATAATATAAATAGCAAACAATACAAAGTTGTTTCTCTCTAGCTAGGTTTTTGGATTAGACTATATTCTCTAAAAGATTTGTAGAATTAAATAAACAGCACCCAAGTGGTTATCTAGCCTTTCCCTTCTGGTGGAGGAGGAAAGTATATACTTGTCCTTATTTATCATCTTAAGTTTAAAATGCAACTGTGAGAAGCAGCAAGTCACTTTACAGAAAAACAAGCAGGGCTAATACTTAACCTCGTTCCCAGTTCATTAGTATGGCTCTGATAATATCTGTGGTATGAGTCTGAGCCTGCAATTCACCTTGTCCAGACCTTTCAGTGACTTCTAGTGGTAAGACCCAGTGGACTGTGTTGCTTAGGTGTGTAGCTCAAAAAACTGCTATAGACTTGCTGTCTCTCTTCTTGAGTGGGGATTTTTCTTGAATGTGTCTGAAACTACACAGTGCCTATAGATTGTACGTATCAGATCTATAAATAGCTCCTGGGCTAGTAGTACTGTGACATCTGAGACCATAGTTACAGCTCTGGACCCATAGATGCCACAAGCACATGTGAACAAAACACTGTGGCAGGCTGCCAGTGTCGCTGTGAACTGAGTCCTTTGGACCTCCTTGCACATACCGAAGAAGACGTTGCCTTCAGCTTCATGACTCTGAAAATGGTTCTGGATCTGTCCTCTCCCTCTGTGTGCTCACTGGGGGGTGGGTGCAGTTCCCTGCTCTCCCTCTGGCTTCCCCATGCCAAAGCCCAGCCCTGTGTAATGCACTTCACAAATTCTCTTCATTACCAAACAGCCAGGAATAACCTTACATTCATTCAATCTCAAAATTAATCTTCTTTTTGTTTGTGGAGAGGAACATTGAACAAAATGAAAAAGAACAGATCCAGAGGGAAAGATAGCAATGTTTTGTAGTTCTAGGTCCAGTGCTAGACTACAAGCCTTCTCACTTGATAGAGACAAGTAGAGGTCTGAGGGCCATCGTACACTGTGAATTTACCCAGTCATGGACAAATATTTACAGACATGCTTGTGCCAAATAACTTTGTGCTGATCAGTTAGAAAATAGCGTTCAGTATCTTTCTCAGTGTCTCTTGTAAATGGTTTCAGCTCAGTGGAAACTGAGTGGGCATTACATTCATAAAGTAGATCATTGCTAGCAGATACTAAAACATTCATTAAAAAAAAAAAAAAAAGATAGTATCTCAAATTACAAAGGGCCTGATCCTTTACTTCCTGCTGCAATGGGACTTTTCCAACTCTCAGTCTTCCAGGGCAAAGCAGAGGTGCTGAGTGGAAATTTTGAGGCTTGAAAGCATGACAAGGTTAACTGCATTGCAAACACGCTTTCAAATAAAAAATGTGGCTATATAAAACACATTTTGTTGGTGCAGTTTCCTAGATCTCTTTGTATGTGTTGATACTTGCACACAATGATGTAAGTGTTCCCCCTTTTGGTTCCTCTTATTTTATTTTAGTGAAGAAAAAATATTGTGGGTTGCCCAAGAGCTGGGTGTTTTTTACTGTATTTCTAGGGGAATCTGCTCAGCCTCCAAGGGAAAATCCATAATCCATAATTAGAAATACCGTCAGTTTACCTGATTCTTTGAATGTCCTTGGTGCCTGCAAGTACAGTTTTGACTTTGGTGGAGTTGAGCTACTCAATTATGGGACCTACAAGCATCCTTGTGCCTCATGTTTCCGAGTGGATCATTATGTCTGGAGTCCCAAAGCCAGCCAGCCAGCACCAGGCACAGCGATTTGGGCCATGTGAATTTGGCTCTTGCTACCCAACGGTTAACCTCCCTCAAGTAGGGCAATCTCAGACATGCTGTAGTCGAGGGACTGTTTGTATAAATTATGTTTATATAAAACCTAGTGAGAAATTCTGTACCTGTCCAACAGACTTCAGAGACCAGAAATAAGGGCAGTTGGGTGGGTCAGAGTGGGATTATTGTGTGGCTCCAGAACTGCTGGGACTTGTTAAGGGGTATTTTTTGGTGTTGGTCTGGAGCTGTTACCAGTGAAGATGGTGAAGTCAAGATGTGCCGTTCATGAAAACTACAGTCAGCATATTAGTTGTGGAAAAGTCCAACTTGGGAGTGTTGAGTTTGTGCACGCTAGAACACATCCCCTGCACAGGGTTTCTTCCTGGGTGCTGGTGCTTGTTGTCGACACAGCTGTCATGGGGAGTTGTTCTACCAGCTTTTTGTCTGAAGGAGAGATGAGAGATGCTGATTAGGAGACAAACAGTGAAAGATTACTTTTTACTAGAAGTAAGAAAATACCATTTTACTGTCATGCTCAAGTTTTTCCCTTTTAATTGAGAATGCCAGTATTTGTGTCTCTTGTGAGCTTTTCTGCTTTTCACTTTGCTGTAATAATGAGGATAGGAGGGAGAGTTTAAGATGTGAGTCATTACTCAAAAGAGTGGACAGTGTCTGGATGTCTGACAGAAGCTTTGATATTCATGTTTGGTTATACAACCTATTGTATCTTTGGGCTGCCAGGGATTAAATATGCAGAACTGAAAACCTTTATGTGTTCTATATGTTTGCAAAAAGGAAAAAACGTTGCAGCACAAGAGCTGTTGCCTCTGTTTTCAGGGACTGAAATGGGTCCTTCAAGACTACCTCTGCTTATGCTTTTATGTACTATGTGCTGCTGTGGCTTAGGGGTGAATTCCTTGCTCATGTCTATATATAGCCACAAATCATTCAAAATTGTGTGCTCTAGACCTCTATGTAGATAGAAGGAAAAAAACATTTCATGACATCAAGTATATAGGCTAATCATTTGCATACAAAGAAAATTCCAGGATTAAGTAGAAGCTGTGATGTGCAGGCTGGCACTGGTTCTGTCTGAGAAGTAGATGGGAAAGTTCATGTGTTCTGCCTGTGCTTAATTTTGGAAACATTCTGATGGGTAAAGGTATGGAGATGATGAAGGAAAACGAGGTGGTCTTCCCCTGTCAAAAAAATGGTTACAAAGATGAAAACAAGCGGAGCCTGTGGGCTATTTACCATTGCGCTCACTTGAAGCTTTCTCAGAGCAGTGGACCCTCCGCTAACCACAGGTCTTGGAACTCCAATGGAGTTTCTCCATTATAGGGCTAAGATAACATCCATGGGGCCAGCAATAACTTGCTTACTGAAGTTTTGCACAACAGAGAGGATGCAATCTTACACCCTCCTGACCTCTTCACATTTGCACTGATGGGTTCAGTGGTGGGGAATCTCCATCACAGTCTCTGGGGAGGATTTGTGGGAAAGGCAGTCATGCTCTTTGCCTGGAGTGGAGTAAAAGCCATATATATATATATCTATATCTAATTTACCCAATACTACTTTAAGGACATGTGGTTTTTGGACTGGTCAGTGTTTTTATTGCAAATACCCAAGCAGTGTACATGACTTGACCAGTTTCAACGCACTTGTTGACCTAGCTTCCCACATTTTGGGAGGATGGGCCAACAGATGAAGGAAACATTCAGTTATAGGGAGGGGAGTAGAGAAAGAGTTGAGAATTCTTGCTGTAGCTCCATTTCCCAATTCCGTAACAATGAGGAGAGAATGTCTATTTGAGGAGCATTAGGTGTCATGGTCATAATTTAAAAAACAGCTGGCAGAAAGATGTCTTTAGAAAGGTTTCTGTAAGATTGTCACCCTATAGTAATAGTAAGTCTATGAGTTCTTCAGCGCTGTGTTATAGATACAAATTTTTCTGAGTGTTTGGGAGGTGGGACAGCTTCTTTGAACTGCTCCTAGTTGCTTATCTTTACACACATAAGCAGGTCCATTGGAGCCACTGGAAAGACTCCCACTGGCAGGGCTTCGACTTCATGGCTAAGATTATGTAGAGACTAGTCAGTTGTTAACAGATAGAAAGGCTCTTGAGGCTGAAATCTTGTATGTTTACAGGTTGCTGTGCTCCTTTGAAATTATTTCTGTAATGAAGGTTGAAATTTGGAATTGAAATGAGGGAATGATGAATGCAAACCTCTAACTGCATTTGATGTATACTTTTGCTTTATTATGTGACTTGTAGTACCATCTGGATTTCTAAGTAGTTGCATAGAGCCCCTGAGAAACTGTGTTTCCTGTGCTTAACACTGTACAAGCAGAAACCTTCTTGTGAGCCCTTAGAGCCTGAAACAGACAGAAGGTGGATGTAGAAAGTCAGGTGGGAGAGAGCAGGGCAGCAATGAGACACTGTGTCTCATGATAGACAGTGTCATCTGCTGAACTGCTGCGAAACCTTTTGGCTCAAGTTTTAAGAAAATGTCTTATTTGTCTCATATAGTTAATAAGATGCAGAGCAAAATAGATCATGCTCTGTTAAAAATGTTTATTTATGAATCTGGGAATATATAGGTGATTTAAAAATATGTAGCTCTTTAAGTTAGCCAAGAGCATAGGACTAGTTGTATTTGAAGCTATTTTTGTTATTGAAGCATAGTTTGCAATTTCTGTTCAGTAGTGTGTATGTGAAGCCTATCAGAGATTAGAGATGCCTTATATTCAGATCCTGACTGATGGGGTGGGTACCATGGGGCTCCTCTGAGCTGGGGCAGTAGGAAATACGGAAGAAATCGCCTGCAGCAGACCCCCTCCCTGAAGCTGTGTCCCAGCATGCTGGACTCACTGCTCTTGCCATGCATGGTCTGGAAAAGAGGGAAAGCAAACATGGATATTCAGAAGACAAGCAGAGAGGAGCTCAGTTAGGAGATTATTACTGGAGTTTACTTCTCTTTTTTGCCTCTACAGATCTGCCCAGAGCTGGGACTCATTCAGTCTCTGCCCTTTTCCTCACCTCCGGTTGCAGCTGACTTCGGTAGGGCTCATTTAAGAACTGGCAGCGCAGTGGCTTAGGGGTATACTCTGATTAGTGTAATAACCAGTTTTAAGAAGCAGTAAATGCATGTGTTTAGTTTCAAAACAACCTGCTCATGTCCAGGTCCAAACCTCAGCAGTTGCTTCTTAATGACTGTATTGTTTCTTGTCAAACTCCAGTATAGTCATTAGTTATTCATGTTATTTTCTTAATGGAAAATGCTTATATTAGTGATGGTGTCTTCCCCGAGGTCTAATCTTCAGTTTTGACTCCCAGTCTTTGATTCACCGAATGTTATTGTAGTTAAGACTTGAAAGTTACCACTGGGTAGTGTCCCCCGCCCCGAGCTTTCTAAGTCATTGAGACGTTTTTGGATCAAGGGCAGTTTTCAATGTTATACCTCCTTTATCTTGGTTACCAAGAACAGTGTGTTTCTTCTATAATAATGGGCAGCATATTTGACTGTAAGATTAGATAGGGACAAATTAAAACTTTATACTTACTAATTTTATTCACTGAGCAGTCACATAAAAACTGTTCTAAAAGGAAAATCAACTTATTCTTTGATTCCTGTTGATGTAAATCTAAAGTTGTGTGAAAGTGCTTTTTGATGCTTGTAGTGAATAAAGACCATAATCTTGCAAGTTTGCTGTTTCCCTCACTTGACAAAATGCAGTGACAGAGATGTTAAAGATCTTATCGCAAGCACTGAAAAAAACATTTCTCAGATCATCCCTTATAAAAATATATACCTAAATATGTGTTAATTTTTTCCAATAGATGGTGTTTGGTAATTTTTTTTTAGTATATGGTGCATTTGCAGAATTCAGTTAGGGTCAGTTTTGTTGTTTTGGTCGGCTGAGTTGTTCTTTGGCTTTTGGCAAACTCTGCATGCTTCCCTTGGCCCTAAAAAGTTTCTTGCTGTTGCTTTCAAGGCCTGGCTTTGTGTCAAGTCTCCACTTGCCTTGACCTGCTTGCTTTGCAGTCAGGATGCTGCTTGCTCCAAACACAGCATTGGCTGCTCTGAAAAAGGAGCCATCTCCAGCCAGAGGAGCCTGACACCCCAGTTAGTTTCTTCTGAGAAGAGTACATACTATGAACAAACAGATTAAGTTGGTACCTTTGTCAAATAACACTCCATTGCTTTCACTTTAACAATGCGTGTTTACTAAAAATCCTTGATGTTAGAACAGGCCAGTGTCACAGATAGCTTATGAACATGCCCTGTCTAAACTGTAAACATTCCAGCTCAAGGAGTTAACATATCCCAAGGTTGTTATCTGATTAACAAAAATAAACATTTTTTTCTGTGTCAAAGGCAAAATGTTACATCTGACTTCCTATTCCTGTTTCAGCTGAGACATCTAGCCAAGTCATCAACCCATTTGACCTCCCAAAAGCTTGATTCCTTTTTACTTAGTAAATGCTACAGTTATTGAAAGCCTTCATGTGGTCAGAAAGGAAGACCTAGCATTTGCTTTTGTCATTAATGTAATGAAGAGTATGTTTTTATTTAATAGTGGTATATTACCTGTTGTCAACAGGAGGTTAAAAGTAAAGTGCACCAAACAAGTTTGGGTGGAAAATCCTTGTAGCTTAGCATTAACAGATGTTGCATAGTGTCTTTAAGAATAGGGGGTGTTATTTAGTTAAGCTTTAGAGTCTAATCTTAGACCTGGTAACCTATAGTTGGAATTCTACTTGGTATAATTTTGTTGTTTCAATGTGTTCTGGAAGTATTTGGAAATATTTGATGCCAAAATATGCAACTTCTGTTGTCTGGCTGCACTTTGCCTGTTTCGATGCTTTTTGTGCTGACCAGCTTTCTTTAGCTCTGTAACTGCTAGGGTGAACATAAAACTTTAAGGGAATCCTGCTACTGACCGCCTGTGGGACCACACGTATCACCATAACCCGCTGCCTGTGGCTGGCACCTTCACGATACTCGGGCATAGTGAGTTTGATACATCTGGGTTATCCCAAACTTGATGTCCACAGGCCAGCACAGGACTCGCATCCAGTAGGTCTGGTGCAGGGAGATATGGTTTTCCAGCCTGCCCATGTTGACAGAGACGTATCCTGGACTTGGATATGTCCCAATTAAAGCACAGTTCCAGCAGAACTGAGTGATGGTGGTTGGCTTGTGTGATGTGATGGTCTGACCTCATTTCACTCAGAAGGGCTTACTCCCATCCTCATGGATTCAGTAGATACTGCCATTGTGTGGCTCCTGTCAGTATTGAAAAGAGACAAAGAACATGGTTTTGATCATGTATTTCGGTTTAATAACAGGCTGCATTATTTCTGTTTTAGTCTTCATGTTTTTATCTTTTAAGTGATCAGAAAGTGCTTTTCCTAGCTGCCTGTCATCTGGGAGAAGCCGCATTTCTTTCACCATTAGCTATTAGATTCCCTTTTCTTGGACTCCCCAGCTTTTTAGGAATGAAAGGGGGAAAAGCCCACTTTTTCCCCTTGCTTATTCTAAAGCAGTATTGCAAAGAAACACATAAAGGATTCCCACAACTGCGAAGTCACATCTGTTTTGGAAGAAGAAGTGGTTTGTTATATTCAGTTAATAACCGTGGTGGTCTTGCAAATGAACTCCCCAAGGATATATTGATGTAGGATTGCTAGAAGTTACTGTAAGTGGTACTCTAAAATCTTGAAGTTATTCTTACCTCACAGTATAATAGTACAGTAGAGATGTTAACTGGCAAATGTAATCTCAAAGACTCGTGGGGACTGATTTACATGTGCCATGACAGCATTTTGATTTATTAGATTGATTTTAAATTATTGAGTGAATGTGAGATTTGGGAAGCCGTTCAAGGTGTGTTTTAAGCATCATAAAGTGCTGGTATAAAAATGCCTGTCAGGAAGCTGGATAATATTCTTAATTACTGCAGTCCTTCCTTTTTTTTTTTTTTTTTTTTTTTGTGTAAGAGGCTTCCCACTCACTACATTCCTTTCAAAGTATTTGATATATTTATTTTTTGGTTGCTAGCATGATATGGAAATACTCCATACAGCCAGTGCTTCTTGAGCAGCACCTCAAGGGCTCTTTTTTAGTTTTTCCAGGCATTCCAATGAAAACAAGTGAGAGAAATTGTCTTTGTGTTCTCATGTACCAGACAACATGTTTACTTAGGCTGCTTGTTCTTTAAACAAGTTTTCTTAAAACAAAAATTCTACAGTGCAGAAAACTGTCATGAAATATTATACATCTGACTTTTCTTAAGCCCTGCTCAAGGAGAACAGATATTGAAATACCTCTATTCTCTCTAATACTTTGGCTGGGTAGCATGTTATGGTAATCCAGAAATGAGTTTTCCTTGTACATGCATGTAATCAAGTGCTTGCTGTATTAAAGCACGGATGTAATACAGTAATAATATATTTTAAATGTATTTAAAATTAGACCTTCTATTCACAGATCTAGTTGCTTTTTTTTTGGCATCACAATTTCAGAAAATCTACATACTTGTTTAACTTGTTAATAGTCTCATTGCAATAAAGCAAAATATTCAGGCTTTGGTACACAGCAGAATTTAAACATGATTAAATGTCCTTCTTGAAGATGAAGGCTTTCCTGAATTGGAACTTTAATCATATGTTTTAAAGCCTTGCTGAATCACTGCTTGATAAGTAATGCTGTATGGACTAGATAGGTAGCTCTCTGTAAGGCAGCGCATATCAAAAGAAGAAGAAATTAATGCATTGTGGTCAGTCTGTTAGACCACAGAAGTACTAGTGTGCTTGATTCAGATTATTTCTTTGTGCAGAGCTGTTTAGTTTAAAAAAGCTGCCTTAGAAGTGAATTTTAAATAACATTGTCTTGAGAGAGTTGGAACAGCTAAGGACTTGTAACCGAAACTGGTAATGATGGGGTTTTGCTGAAGTTGATAGAAATGTGAGTTTCTGACAGTTGTCTTCACATGTCCTAATTTCATAGCTCAGTTTATATCTTCTATGATCTGACCCCATTATCTTAATATCACTGTTATAATTTTTAAATCTTTCTATAATTCTTTTTTCTCCAAGGGCCTGATTTTTAGCATTGGTTTTGAACATGTATTTTTCAGGTAGTTTTCTTTTTTATTTTTTGAGGGGGGAACCTTAGTTGCAGGAAACAACAGAATCCTGAGCTGAGTGATGTCAAAACAGGTTTTTATATGGCATTGAAGTAATTTCGTAATGGGTGGAGTACTTTAAAAATCTCTAAGGCATGAGAAACAATTACAGTGCTTGCAAATGTTTCTTCAAGAAAGTTCAGTTAATACCTGGTACACTAAACAGGAGCTTAGCACAGGTGCTGTGGGTTCATTTTGATACTAAAACAAGTTTTGCAAAGTGGGGAAGTGCTGTGTTATGTGTCAAACCCACACATGACCTTAATGGTCCCACCATGTGTATGCAAGTCCATGCCTGGGTGCTGGTTTATGGCAAACCTGGGGAACGCCAGGGTAGAGGGGACTGTCAGGCTCACCCTGCCCCACAGGATGGGCACACACCAGCCCACTGGGAAAAACCCATAAAAGACCCTTTTTGTTTCATGAATGTTTCCCGGAACAACGTGTCTCATGTTTGTATATTTCTTGATTTCCTTTAAACTCCGAACTGAGCTAAAAGCTTAGAGCTCTACTAACTTAATCAGAATTGTTTGTAAACACAAGACTTGAAGTAGCTTCTCAAAGAACTCTGTTGGATGCAGCATGTGAAAAATGAAAGGATGACATGGTGCTGAATATAATCCATTCACTCTCCTTCAGCTAGAGTGCAGAGGCTTTCATGATTTTATGTGATGTTTCTAAGGAGTGAAAGTCACATTCAGGCACATTTTTTTAACTGAGTACATTGACTTGATTGCAGGCACACAGACAATATCCTTCTGATGTTGCAACTCAGCAGACAGCCTGGCTTGTTTGCTCTATCACATATACAGAGTAACTGTTGTTCTTTGAGCCTGGTAATCTTGGTTTGAGGCAGCTGGGCAGACTCAAATGAACCTTTGTGTGATTGTAAAAAGGATGTTACCTTACAGTGCATGCTCACAGGGAAAGTTTCAGCCCTGGGTTGCATCAATTTTTAACACCTTTATGGAGCTGTGGTGGCTTGACCTTGGCTGGCTGGCTGCCAGACACCCACCCAACTGCTCTCTCACTTCCACTTCAGGGAGTTAATAGTTTCCACTTCAGGACACTATTATCAAGATTTGCAACAGGTCTAGAAGCAGGCACAGCAGATACTTGCTGTTAGGAAGTCGTTTTCAAAGCCAGACACCAGACACTGTGGTGTTACGAGGCTCTGAAGGCAGACAAATTCTGTACACCTTCCTCTAGTGCTTTTGTTGTGTTTTTCATATTTTGCTTAAAATCTCCACTGCTTTTGTGTTAGTGTTTCTGCTTGTATTTATCCTTCCCACCCCCCAAGCCCTTTCTTTCTGCTTTGAGCACGCTCTGTTTTCTCGCTTGTGGATAGTGTTGAGACATTTCAGTGCTACGTGAAAGCACAAAGCTTTGTCACCTCCCAGAGACAAAGCAAAACTGTTTGCAAGCAGATAAATGAAATGGAAATGTTGACAGGTCTGTGCGCTCAACAAACTGTGTTCCTGGCAACTGTGCAGTTTACACCCTGCTAGGACTGACCCCATATAGCTCTCTTGCATTCATTCAGACATTCTGGTCATGCCTTATTTTATGGCATCAACACCGTTAGTGTCAGAATCAGGGAAGGATGAGTCTTCCCAACAGTTCTTCCTTATAAGCTGGGCAGCATACAATTTGAGGAAATACATCCTGTTTCCTGGAATTTCCATGCAATGTAAAAAGAGTATGATCTCTGTGTGTGTGTGTAGGTGGCTGATAGAAGTATGTAAAAACACTTGGATCTTCACAGTTCATGAGTGTTCATGCACGCTGGGGTCACTTTGATCCTTCCTTGCCACTGATTTATGCGGGTGCAGAATTTAATTTAGTATGTTCCTCTGGGTCAGTGTCCCTGAGATGTCTTTATCCTTATCCCACAGCATCTCACGGAGTCTTTGTTGCTGTTTAATGGAGGTTTTTGTGAGGAGTTATGTTCTGTATTTTGGTTTCAGTGATACATTTCTTGCTTTATTTAGGATTCTATCCTAAATGGGTCATCTGTGTTTGTGAGCATAAAGGGGAAGACCTTATTGCTTAGAAATTAGTTTTATTTATATGAGGGTCTGCCTTTTCAGGGACTTCCAATTTTTTATTTCAGGTCACTTTTATCAATAAAACCAAGTATGAAATAATCATTTGCTCTTTGTCCCCAACTCATTCTTCAGTGATTCCCTCTTCCCCTGCATGACACATACATCCTAGTTTTGTTTTCAACCTAAACTGTTGACAACTCACTTATAATTACCATAGGAATTTTAAGCCACTGTAAAGAGAGCTAATAGATATATAATTAACTAATGACAGTCTGTGGGACTAAGCCTATCAAAGTGAAAGCCATAAAAATTTAGAGCAACTGAGGTGGTACTTCATGGCTTCTCTGCAGTGTATGGAAGTCAGTTCTGACAGGGTAGTAAATCTGGGGAGATGTTTTGAGAGTTTGGGAGAGGACAGTGTATCTTAAAACATTGGGAAAGAATAGGAGAAGGCGTAGAGGGTGAGAGCAGGAGGAAGACATGCATCTTTCTCTCCCCATTGTTTACATCATCTGATCTGATCATGGGAATGAACCTCCCCCACCAGCCTGATTTTTCTTCGGAGCCCAGTTGCCACTGGCTACCCTTTTCCATAACCATTAACTCTTCTCCTTGCATGCTTCTCTTGGCAGCAGTAGCAGAAGTCACAATTCTGGTGAGCAAAAGCAGATACCAGCTGGTTGGGTTGCTTTGGGAAAAGGAGCAGGCCGTGTAGGCCATGCATCTGTTCTCTCTTTGGTGGTCAGGTTTTCAGGTACTAACAGGATGGCTTTGCCTGTGTCAGCCTGACCTGGAGGACCACTTATGGACAAGCCTGCCCCTTAGGAAGCAGGAGGGAGTGCTGCTGCTGGTAGCCATGGTGCCTCTTCCAGGGGCTGTGAAGGCAGGCCACACAGCTGTCTCTGTGGCTCTGATCCTGTTCACTTCGTTTGCTGAAACCTGTTGAGGTTAATGAGGCTGTGGTGAGACGAGGCAGCATGGACTGTGTGTGGGCCAGATCCTTTGGTCTGCCAGGTTTGCTTGATGTCTGCTGGAGATTTCCACAGGGTGCCCTGCTTGTTTTGGGGAGAACCTCAGCCCTGTTCTGGCAACCTGGTGTAAGGGAAGGAGGAGCTCAGGGGGAGACAAGGAGCAAAACTGAATTTAACCTACAAAGAGTCTTCAGGGACAAGGGTGCCTGTGATACCATATCGAGTCCTCACAGCCATCACACTGTGGCATCTGTCCACTAGTAGGGCAGAATGGTGCATCAGGAGCCTGCTCTTCACTGGCACAAACTCTTGCCATCACACCGAGAGCCAGATTTAGGCCATCTAAAATTAGTCCCTAGCCCTAAGCCTCAGTCATACACCTGAATCTTTCTGCTGCTGTTTTAATAAAAGCATGCAGGGTTATAACCCTTTTGGTTATAAAAAGAACACTGACTTTGGAAACACCTGTGTCCATTTTATATCCATTCCCCCATCCTGAAATATTCTTACCTGTTCTTTTGTACATCCCTCCTCTTAACATTGCTACCTTTTACTGTGTAAATGAAGAAGTGTCAGATCTGTGCAGTGTGGGGGTGAGTAGCTTACCTGTACAGATGTTGAAAAGCATACCTGAGTAAATGTGCTACAGTCCTCCTAAACACTGAGATAACATCTAGCATGTAGTTTTAAATAACAGGTAGTTCTTGATCTGCCCTAGCATTTCCAGTGACTCACTGTTCCCCCCTCCCCATTGCTGTAATTACAGAAGAGTATTGCAGTCCCTGACTCAGAGGGAGGCTTCCTTCCAGGGCTTCTGGCCATGCTGGAGCTCCAGCTCTGTAGCCGTATGGAGCAAATTCTGGGGGCATCATGGTAGCAGGTGGGGACTGCGCCAAGAATAATGTGGGCACAACATATGTTTTGAACTAGTGATAGCAAGCCATTAAAGAGAGAGTTTGCTTTGGATTTGTGGCCAGGAATTTTGTTGCCAGAATCTTGGCTATGACTCTTGTGTATCTAAAACAGGGTGCTTACAGGAAAGACTTCCCAAAGGACGCATCTGACAGCTTCCCTGTCAGGCTAGGCTAGGAAACTCCAAAGTGTAAAAATTAAAAGAGGTAAGTGTGCTTCCACCCAGATTTGTTGCGGTTTCATGCTTTTGAAGAGAAAGTGTCTTCCTGCAAACTCATGGGAACACAGGGCAGGAGGCTCACAGAGCAGGCCTGGGGGATGGGGCTCGGCTGTGGTGAGGTTGTGAGGTGGGAGCTGTGGGGTGAGGTTTTACATACGCTGACCCCTTGAGCTCCTGAGCACCATCACTTTTTCCTCTGGGGAGGAACTCAGCAAGTGCTGCAAGCCAGCACATCGCGTGTGCACTGACCGGCTGCAGCCAGCCTGGCCACGCTAGGAGCCACAGAACGGCAGCAGTGACGTGCTGCCAAATGTGACCTGACAGCCCTGCCAGGAGGACACTCAGGACTGTGGGGGAGGCAAGCAAAAGTGGACCAAAGAGCTCAAGTCTCCTATTTGCCTCATGAGATGCCAGATCTGACAGGCAGAGGCACCGGTCTTGATCCTCCATTGTTTTCATGTTCATGCAGCCTCCATTCGTGATGCAGCTTTTTAGATTCGGTAGAGCTGCGCTCTTACTTGGCGCTGGTGGAAGCAGCTGTGTGTAGCCAGCCACCAGGCCTCTGCTTGTAAAAAACTGTATGTGAAGGCCTTCTTGCGATCAGTTAAGTATATACAGAAGCAGATTTGCGGAAACAGAGCCAAGTTTCTTGGAGATGGGGATAGATTTTTGTGTGCCTTAAACACTGCACCAAACACCACTGTCTGTTTTGAGGTAAATCTGCAAATTTGCTTTCTGCTGTTTTAGCTTAAGCACAAGGATATTCTCTTTAATTTCTCTTTCAGGGTTACTGTGAAAGAATGAGGGTCCCGAAATTTTTTATGGTTATGGTGCAGTGTTTACATTACATGGGAGCATGATATTTCCGTTTGTTGCTTCTCAAAGGATAGAAATTTCTTCCCCAGTCACTGCTGTGACATAATGTGTGGTGGAAATGTGGCTATTCAGAGTGCTAGTGTGCTTAGTTCATGGTTCACAAACCTCAGTAAGATGCCCAAGAGCCCTGTGAAATAGGTAGAATAGCTGGATGCAGGTGAGTGTGATAGAAAAAAGCTACAGACTTGAGCAGGCAGCTCTCTGGCATAATCAAGGGAATGCAGAAAAAAAGACTGCACATGGAATACGCTTACTTGGTTGGATTTAAGGTCCAACCCCGTATGAAGTAGGACATGCAATATGAAACCCTTTCCTAGGTTTAGAAGCCTCTGCAACTCCTTTTGCCATGGACTGCTAGCTCATTATCTCAGTGACAACTCATGAAGAAGGTTGAGTTCATGGTACCACCACTTACATTACAGGCTAGGCTAAATGTTTGAAGTGCTTGCCTAGGAAGTGGGAATCTTTACTTGCTATTACCTTGCACTGCCCAGGAGAGCTCCCGAGCCACCAGCCAGAATGGAAGGTGGGAATAGAGACACCCACTAAAATGGTGTGAGTGCTGTGAAGGATCTGTAGGGATGGGAGGTGTATGACTCTGAAACTCATTTGAGAGGGCACAGTGATACATGTATGTACATATGAACACAGTTTACTTTTTAAATAAAGAATTTGTTGCCCCAAGTCAGATTCCTGCTCTTAGAACTTTGGTGAGGGCTCTGACCACTATACACTTACATGTGACATAGGTAATGTCTCATCTGTGTGAGTTTTGTTTTTTTTTTTCTTAATATAATGATAAGCAGCCTGACAGGTTCTTTCTGCCAGCAAGGTGAGTGATCTCTGAGAACCCAATCCTGTTCAGGCCTTTTGGGGAGCTGGGCTCTCAGGCACCTTCTTTGTAAGTTTTCAATGGCCCGAAGAGTGAGACTGGCACGAAAATGACAAAGTAGTGCATTTGGGTGTGCAGGTGTTTTTATAGATCTGAGTTGTAAATTTTCAGGTTCAATGAGAAGTGATTACATGGCTTGTGAGATGTTTCAGCTGTTGATTTCCCTTTTCAGGCCAAGTGGACCATTAATGAGTGAATGGGCTCTGCTGAGAAGGCTTGTCCTCACACCATGACAGCTGATGAGTCAGAAGCTGGAGAGTTAGCTCTGGAGCCCTTGCTCACCTGCAAGCTATGTCTCTGTGAATATTCCCTGGATAAGATGACCACTCTTCAGGAATGCAGCTGCATCTTTTGTACATCGGTAAGATCTAGCAGCGTCTTTATGTCACAGGAACAGGGTAATGGGAGATAGACAGAACTGTGAGATGGAACTGCTCGTCCCATAAAAGAAGCATTTGTTATCCATGCTGATAGAAGATGCTTTCCTAGAGAGCATTCGGTGTTAGTCTGTCTTGCCTTATTTAAAAGATTTCTCTGTCATTCTGCTTTTGATAATTCATAACTCTAACAGACAAATAATAATAAATCTCAGTAGAAAATGGGAAAAAAGATGCATTTTAAGACTGTCAGAGAACATATACCATTTATATGCAATCTCTGTATTTTTTTTTTTGAAGTAAATCGTGAAACATCATAGGATAACTTTGAGATTTTGTTTCCCCTTTATTATTTTCTGAGTACTCAGAGGCCTGTTAAGTCTCGTATATAATTTTTAAGGACAATCAGAAAACCTAAACAAAATTTAACCTTGACCTATTGAACCTTTGCATCTGCAGTCAGTGCTGCACAGAAGTTGCCCAGGCATTGCCTGTAGTTATCAGTGAGGACTTTCTGTCCCACAAATTCAGATCATATAAAGCTGGTGGAAATTATAAAGGTGAAGGTTGAGTGAGCTGATAGAAGCCCTACAGATATTAGTATTCTTCTGGTCTCTTTGTCAGCATGGGATATGGACCAAATTTCTCTGGCAATGTGACTTCGATGTACCTGACTAACAGATTTTGGAAACAGGTCAGAAGCCACCGGAGGGATGTTGGGTTTTTTTAACTCCAGAATAAATTTACTTAGTTTTACTTTTTAATAGCAAATTGTGGATAAGCATTAAGCAAGTACATTTAAGTTTTGCCCTTGATTGTTTGAACTCATGAAAGAAATCTGGTATTTGTGAAGCCAGCCTGAGTGAGAGTATCTTCATTTACTCTGAATTCAGGGTAGCTTAAATGGGATAAGAACCTAGCTGTGTGTTTCAAGAAACTAAGATAGATTAATATGCATTTTCAGCCTGAAGTTCATGAAGTTTGTTTTCAATATCAACTTCCACAAAACATTTCTGTATTTTAGTTTGTAACAAAATTTTTTAGGGAACATACCTAACAGGGAGGTATGAAGATACTGCTTTAAATTAAAAAAAAAATGTAGACGTTGATAGCTTTACAGTGGTCCCACTCTTGTCCAAGAATTCAGTGACTCTGATTATCATTAATGGCACATTAACCTCAGTGTTAGTTGGGCAGAGTAACCTTTTTGCCCCTGGGGAAGGGAGAACTGCTGAGGACTGTGCCTGGGGAGCTGGGCTTTCCGCTCCTCCAGGACACTGGCTAAAGGGAGAAGTCAGTGATGGCTGAGGATACTGCTGTCCCCACCTGTCCCCTGTTGGTGCCACAGCTGCCACTCCATATGTACACCCCTTACCTGGCCAGTAGCAGGAGGAGCATCCGCTTGGAGCTTGGCTCTCCAGTGCTGTGACAGCAAAATGGAAAGGACAGTCACAGTTGCTTGGCATCTGTGCAAACTTCGCTGACTTTGTTTAAACCAAGAGCCAGTCATGAGCAAGTGCTGAATGCAGCTGGGAGAAGCCTTTAGACATGCTTTATTTATTTCCGTGGGCGTAATATGTCTCAAGTGTACTTATGCTCCATGTCTACCCTTTGTCTGGCTGTTGTTGCCTCTGTCTGAACATCCTTCTGATGGATGTGTCTGAGTTGATGAGACATGTAGATTTTGCATTCTATAACAGAGGGGACTCTGGAAACTTTTAACCTGCCCATATGAGTTTCTGTCTTGAATCCAGAGCAGTTTCTGTGAGGCTGTATGAGTTGCAACTTTGGGCAGCCTCCAAAGAGCAGTGTCAGAAGCACCTTGCCACAGAGTGCCTCGGTACCAGGGCTTGCATGGGGGATTGCTTGGGGCACAGCCTGCAGTAGCTGCGCTGGCATGCAATGCCCTAAATTTCTTCCCACCCATGCTAGGGCTTCTAGATACCTTCACACTACCTTTAAGACAGATATTGGAGTAAGAATGTCAATTGTGAGCTATGGGATTGAGCCCCTATCAGTTTTTCAGCTAGCAATGCTTTCAGCTTGTATAGCTTATTCTAATTTTCTATCACTAAGGTTAATTATACAGATCAAAGAGTAGTATTAGATTTGAAATAGAAAAGGTCTTCATGTGGACATAACAGGTGCTGCTCTACTAAGGTGAAACTGTTAGTTTTGTTCATTTTTTTTTCTGTTACACGTGAGGTGGTTTTTTTTGTTAACTGTAACGATGATTCTGCATCTGTGATTGTTTTTCACTATAGCATTTTTGCCTGTGGAAGTAATTGGAAATTGTTGCTATTTAGGCATCTGTGGAGGCGAGCTTATATCTCCTTTTTACTTGTAGCCTGTAAAACCAAGGAATTTAAATGAGTTAGAATTGTATACAGTTATTTTTTCACCTTAGAAACTCTTGTAATAAACATTATACCTCCTAAAAGCTGTATTCTAGCCAAAGAAAGTAAACTGTGTTTAAGGAGGTGTATGTTTGCATTTTGGTGTAATGTTGCTAGTAAGACAGGAGTTTTTCAAATAGCTACAAACATTTTTACTCTATTCAGAGAATAAGAAGCAGAAAAAGCAGACAGCTTGCAGAACACACTTGCCATATTACTTGGTAGCCCGGTCAGGTCTGAAGAGGCATTAGCCTTGTATTTCTCAACATTTGTTGCAGTTGATGTAAGACTCCAGTGAAATGGGGGATAAGCACATATTTATACATCCCAAGAATTTGGCAACAGCTATAGTGTACCTGATGGCTTGGTTTCATTGTGTTTGGACTGTATTAGTTTCGAATGAAACGCTGATCTCTGAAGAGGGTTGGGCAGAGATGTGAGGTATATTTTACCTGCAAAAGTTTTAGAGGACTGCACTTTATATTTTTCAGGTCATTTCCTATACCTATAAAACCTTGGCAGAGTGCCATGCTGTGGTGCACGCTCTTACATATATATATTCAGAAATACATGTATTGCTTAAGCTGCACAGTTTAATGCTACTTGCCCCATTCCCTAAAGGGAAGGGGATCTCATCTGTACCTGATACTGCTTAACTCATTTTTTATCTTGCCAGTGATTCTTCTTGTATATTTGGTGGGATGTCCTTCCTATCTGCAGTTCCTTGTGCTTTTCTTGTTGCCTTGCAACTTTTTCTTCCCTGGGTGCATCCATGTGCAACTACAGAGGTTTTTGCCCCTGTGGTTGTCACATCACTCACATAAAATAATTATAACACTGTATGTGGCTACAGCATTACAGTGTTACAAAATACAGTATTTCAGTGCACTTATATCTGGGTCCAAAGCAAGTATTAATTACATCCTGATTTATACACTTACAAAATTATATTTTGAATATTACACTTATTTCTAGTCAATTGTCCTACATGTTTGTGTCCTTTGCTCTTCTTCTTCCTCCATCAGATAGCTCCAGTGGTGCCTCACTCAGGCTAGAGTGCTCTGATGGGGTATTGCCAGAAATGGACGGGCTGACCTCCTTGATTTGCCTTTGGAGGGGGCACTGGGTGTTGCCCAGGATTTGTCTCTCATTAGACTGGCTGGAAAGTATACATCTTGGAGAGTCCCAAGTTTTCAAAACTGGGCTGAAACTGAGAAAACAGCTGGGAGAAACAAATGGTGTGATTGCACGCACCTCGCTGTCTCTTACTAGAAGTGCCCTGGTAGCTGGCACAGCATGAGTTACCCTTTGGAATCAGTAGTGAGGAGTGCAGGACTAGCAGTAATACTGGAAATACTAAGGGCCCTATGGAAGACTTGGTGTGAGTCTGGTAGCCTCTAAGCAGTCATGGAGGCGAGGTTTTACCAGGTGTGGTAAGATTGCCCTGGTGGCAGTGATGACAGAAGGGAGCCAGTGGAGTGCTGTTATGGGAAGTGTGCTTTTGGGGCTCAGTAAAAAAGCCGGTGTCAGCTTCTTCCCCATGTGCCACTTCTGTTTGGTTTTATCTTTCCTCATTTTCCCTCTCCTCCTAAGCATTTCAGAGTCCTGATGAGAATCAGGTGAGCAATAAATGGCACTGCTGCTATTTATGTCAAGCAGCAGCTTATATCCATCTTGTGTGTCAAGATGCCTAAGACAACATGTAACAAACTCTGAAAACAGAAGATACTTTCTTTTTCCCTCTGTGCTGTCAGCACATGTTTATACAGAATTAGAATGATTCACCCTTCTCTTTTTCCAAGCACATTCTTTGTTGGGTCTTGTACTTTGGAGAAGTGTGTGAAGTAACTGAGTTACAAAATGTGCAAAACAAATACCATGATCCACCTGTTTGTTATTTTGGCGCACACAGTGCGGTCTAAATGAGATTAAGCTTCATGTAACCTTTAAAGGAGAAGTCAAGTGTGAAATGCTGACTAGAAGCACACGTAGCTTCTGTTCTCTCTTGTCTGTTCTACAAGTAGGTGATCCAAAGGCATTTGGGAGAACAGAATTCTTGCGCTGTAGCTGTCTGTGACAGCAAGGCCAGGGCTAGACATGGGCAAAAAAGGCTCTTTTGCTGCTGTTGGCAGCACAGTGCTCTGGGCAGCTGCCTGCCTGGTGAGTCAGGGCCTTGGGAGGCTGCAGCCCCTGAGAGAGGGGCTTGCATGCTACTGCCAGCTACTTCTTCTAGAGGGTGAGGGGAAACCCTTCCAGAAATAGGAGTTTCTCTGGTACACTTCACCAACCAGACACTCAAAGGCTCCTCTGCTTTCCTTAATCTTTTGAAGAGCAGCTGTGCCTTGCCCTGCTCCTTCAGGTGACAAAATTACATTCTTGGTGCCGTGAAGCCTCATATCCCTTGTGCAGGGAAGCGCTGGAGAACTGGGGACAAACTGATGTGAAGGGTCAGCATCATCACCAAAAAGCATGGGCAGAAAAGCCTGAGAGCAGAGGAGAACAAGTAGATCAAGGGCAAGGAGAAGGCAGATGACAAAGAGTGTGGGATGCCTGCTAAAAGGAGTCAATGTACATGATGAATATTCCAGTGAAAGACTACTTAGTAAAATTTATGAGTAAGAGAAAATTTGGATTTGCTTTCATCTAGCCAGTACTGGATTTCAGTATGTCTTCCATTTCTTTGTGCTAATTTTCAAGAAGGGGTTTGGTCCCCTTTTCTTCTTCCTCTTTCCCCCATCCTAGGTGACACCTGCATGTACTCACGGCTGCACCAGAACACTACCTTCTCCTCTTCCTAAATAGACCTTGTTGTGCATTGCCCCACTTACTTTATATAAAGATCACCTCAGGTTGTTTTCTGCTTCCATCATAGGTAGTAAGCTGTCAAGTTTTGACATTTTGGATTCTTATTCCCAGATCGACATTTGAAATCTTTCAGAATAGCTTTGTTTTAAAATTATAAAAAAGAAAATTCCCACACCTGCTAATATTGGCACTGAACACGTAGCACTTTTATAGTATTTAGATGGTTTAAGAACTTCTTGCATGCATATCTGTGCAGAGTCAGACCAAAGGCAGAGTTAGTAGGGGTACCAAAAGAGCACAAATGTACCCATTGCATTTTGATGCATGCTACTATTCAGGAACAGGAGCTACATGTTTCTAAAGTCAATAGACATGCCAGCATCTGGATGGTGGCCAAGGGAAGACAGGTGAGGAAGAGGGAACTAACATGTTTAATGACAGCATCACATCTGTGAAGGTGGTGTTATCTCCATTTAACAAATGAAGAAACAGATGTGAAGGAAGTTATCAATGCCTCAGAGTGCCACAGTAACTGAGCCAGCCTGTGACATAAGCCTCGAGGTCATGTCTGTTTTGTAGCTGTTGGTAAGGCCAGGTTTGGCCTGACACAGATTTGTTTGCAAGAGAAGTGGTATGCACAGCTGGTTTGATTTTGGGAAGGGTGAGTTTCTCCAGTCCTGTTTTCTGGTCCTTTTCTGTTTGGTGGTACCACTTCATGGCAATAATTACCAGGAACCTATCCTGATTTTTATAAAAGACTGCCAGGATGTGGAAGGCCATGTGTAAATTGTTTTTAGACTGTGTATCTGAGCAGAATCTAGCACTGTTGGTGGTAGATCTTTTGAGACAAAGCTGATGACAATATATTTCTCAGAAATACTTGAAAGATCCCCTAAAAAATAGTCTTGTGGAGCAGCTGGAGGCCATTATATATTCTGGTCCATTGTCATGTTTGCTTGGTGTTTTCACTTGGTCATGACAAAATAAAATGTTTGTCAGTGATGTTACTCCTCCCCTCCTACTGAGCCATGAGATGACCATATGTAATTTGAGGCTCAAGGGGCATTTTTTCGCTTTCTTTCAAGAATCTTTCTCATTAGGCTGCTCTTAAGTGGCCTGATCCTCTATCCATTTGAAAGCAACTTCATTTATCACTGCATCTGGTCTTTAGCAGTTGAAATAGAGATTGGGCAACAAATGCATGTTTCATTGAACTTCTGATTTTCACTTTAAACCATGTCTATCATAGGTTTATTTCTAGCAAATTAATAAATGGCTGTTTCTGTGCTGTACTTTTAAAAAACTTTATTTAAATGGAAAAGCCTCACATTTTTTTCTGAGGGACATGCAGATGCCTCCAAGCTAATTGCCAATAGACTTGATTCATCTAACTTTAAGACCTGTGGAGAAATACTTGAGAGATTCCAGGAGTTCAGTCACCACACATTGAAAGTTACTGGCTCATTTTAGAGATTGAACATGCAGAAGTGCAGATGTCATGACAAGGATGAATATATTACTAAACGTTATGCAGATCTGTCATAAACACTACGAGTACTGTTTGGGGGGGGTGTATATTTATTTGAGTACACAACTGATTAAATGCTGAGTGGATCAGATGGTTAAATTTAGAGTTCTGACATGAACTGTCTCATCAAAGTCAATAATACTACATATTCCATTTAAAACTACATGACTACTACGTTGTCTTGGGTATGCACTGAAGAACAAGTAACATTTATAAATGACAAGAAAGAAATGAAAGTTATATCTTATTGAATAAAAAGTATACAAACACTTCCCAGAACTGAAACTAGAACTAAATGCCTATCTGTTAATTTGTTCTGAATCATACAACACTGTGGAATGCAGACTGAAAAGTTATCTTTTCTCTCCATATACTGTCTTTTTTTTTTTTCCCACCCTGCCCAAATTTTAAATTTGTAAAAAGGCTAATGCTAAAAAAAACCCCTAAAACAAAACCAGTACAGTTTTGAGGACAAATCTGGAAGAGAGATTTAACATTTTAAATCAGTGCTGTGGATTATAAAATGAAAACTTGATGTTTTCTTAATTTTTCTGAAATTGAAATTGTCTTCAAGTTATACGTTAGTAGGAAAGACCTCGTTTTGGCATGATGCCTTCAAGCATTTCTTGTATTTTCATATTTAATATAGACCATGCCCTAGTACTGGTTAAGAAATACTGTGGATCCATTTTTCTCCCTTTCCACAATTTAGTTAAAGACAGATACCAGTACTTGTCCCCTGTCAAATGCTGCACAGTGGCTAGCAGCAGTATTTGTAGCATTCAACAGGAAAACAGGCCAGTGCTTTGCATTTCTTTCTTCTTCCTAGCAATCCCTCCATGTTTCTTAATAAAACTACCTGTTCCATTTTGTCACATCACATATGTGGTTTCCTTTTATACTTTTGCATCCAAACGAATTGAGGCTACATTTAGGGAGCTAAAGAGCTTCATGCAGATGGAAGATGAACAAGGTAATAGAACATGTCAAGGTACTTGAAAAAGTAATATGTAGGAATGACAGATCTATCTTTTGTCTCTGGTACAGAGATTATCTGAAAATGGCTTTGAATAGAAACATAAGATTTCACAGTGAGAGGGATATAGTGCCTTTATCACGTCATTACCTAGCAACATAATACTGAAATTATACTTTGAACTCATTCTTATGTTAAAATGCAGAACTGTTATGGTCCCTTTGCAGATTAAATACATTGCCAAGCAGACTTTTTGGCTTGTTTTTTTTTTTTTGTTTTTTTTTTTTTCTTTTTGTCAGTACATTAAAAATCCCCTACTTACAATATACTTTGGAGGAAAAAAAAAAAAAAAAAAGAAGTTAGAGCAGCATGTAGGAGAAGTGTTAAAATGAAGAATCCATTAATAGCCTGGACAGAATTTTCTATTCCTGGGGCTTGCAGCTGACCATAGAAAACCCTTTCGAAGATTAGAGGAAGTGTTTATTACTGAAGAAGGAATTTTTTGTTATTAGTTTGTGCATTAGTTTGTTTGGGCTTTTCAGTGTTTTTTTTAAAGATTATTCCCTCATGTTACAACATACACTTTCAACAAAGCCTTAGCTCCAGGAGAGGAATATGTACTTGAGACATATGTAAATATTTGCCTAAATTGTAATCTTACAATCCTGCAAACTAAAAAAGAAATGCATATATGTTACATGATAAATTGATCCAGGTACTTTACAGGCTTTAACTTATTAGGTACTCATGAGTAGCATTTTGTGAAGTAGGTAAATGGATATTGACTTTATTTTATTAAATAGAGGAGGGTGATGGCCTGAAAGACAAAAACAATGTAAGAGGAAAAAAATTATTGCCCTAAAATGCTTAGACAGCAAATTATTTTAAAAAGGTGTCATTATACATTATGAATCTCGGGCAGAGAAAAAATTACTTGTAGTACTCTTTCCACTGAAGTTGACAATAGTCCATCAGGAGCAAAATGTTCTTGGCAAAACTAGATAAGCACCAAAACCTTCTGTTAGGTGTACTGAGTTTTAGTGGTGGAATTACATTATCACATTTGAATTGATCCTTCTTGCTTGACTGCATCAGCATTTTGTTATGTGTCCCAGAACACAGACATGGACATGGTATAGTTGCTCAGTAGGGAAAAACTGAGTAAACTGAACGTAACTGGTTAGGGTACACCTGCAGATATGGAAGTTTAAATTCTTTTTGTTGGTGTCTACCATTTATTTGAGGGATCAACCTAATAGAGCCAAACCTCCAATTTAATCTGCACTCAGCAGGATTCAAACCTCTTCAGCAGGACCTCAGTAGATTTTTAGTCTGTTGCCTCAACCATTCTGCCTTGGCCATGTGACACATTTGTGGAAACCTCGCTGTGCTGCTGGGAAGGTCACTGCTGATGATTTGCTCTAGCCATGGAGAGTAAGATGATGATATGGCTGTCACTGTAAGCCACAGGTCCTGTGGTGTGGCCTCTCCAGCCACTGACTGCTCTCTGTGCTTGTAAGTCACCGCACTGTGGGAAATTGGTGGGAGAGTGTAGTCCAAGGGTGTTGAGACCTGGTGATTTTTTGGGTGTCAAGATTAAGATCCTTTCAAGGAACTCTAATACCACAGAAGGCTGAGTATCATTCACTTTGTAGAGTAATTAAGCAGCCTGTGTAATGTGTGCAGTTTTCCTGAGATACTGCTGATTTTTGTAGACAAAATGTATGAAAATCTTACTATTTTATGTCTGTATAATGTATTCTCCATAGTGTGGGAGGACATACTGCTGAGAAGGTCAGTCATGGTTCATTATATAGACATTGAATCCTCTTTTCATCGTATTTGCAGCTTGTACATCTTTTCAGATACTTTTATTTGCCACTTTTCAAGTAAGTAGCTAAATTAGTAGCCGAGCTGTAAATAATAGTAAAACCCCTCTAAAAACAGTCTTACTGTTAAAGGGAAGGCATGTTTATAGATTTTTAGTGTCTTTTCTTTGCCACTAACTTGTGAAAGAGGGAACAAGAAGGTCACATCTTTATTCATATACTAACTTAGGTAAGAAGCTTAATCCTTCAGTGGTTAAATGTTAAATACTTCCTTCAAGTTTCCCAGCACCTTTAAGTCCATCAGCTTCTTGAATTTCACAGACAATACCTTCTTCAAGCACAGAAAATCAAGGCAAAAGATTTACCTTTTTATATACCTATATTTAACAGGGAGGTTTTCTGTGAAACATTTGAAGATCCTTGGCACGGCACAGACCTATTATAAAATCTCCAAATTCCCCTCTAAAATTACCGTAGAAGGCTCTGGTTGCTCACCTATCCTCACCTACAGCCAAGCGGTGAGCTAGAAGAGAAGGAGAATCCAGATGCATTAGCAATCCTCAGAGATGTCTGTTCTCCTGGTTTGGTACCCCTAATGATTTAGATACTGCATATTGAAACTGATTGCAAAATCCATACTGTGGATCGAAGCTCCTTAAGAGCTTCATGCTCATCCTTGCACGGAAGGGGTAATAGTCAGTGCTCTGAGCTTCTGTCCTGGAAGTCTAAATTAAGAGCAAGCCTCTGGGCTGCTTCTAGGCCTGCAGTAACTTCTCAGGCTTTGTCCTCTCTCTAACCAGCTGACCTGAGCTGCCCCCAGAATACAAATCGCTGCACCATGCTGTCAAAACAAATTACTAAATACTGGGCAGCACCACAGAGGAGACAGAAGACAGGATCTCAGTGAAAGGAAAAGGTTGCCCTCCCATGCTTGCTGAGGAATTAGAACACGCTAAATGCTTTGGCGGGAGGGAAGCACTCCCCCTTTCCCAAATGCTGCTCTGAGACTTGATCCAGAAAGTAATCAGGTCTCCCATGAGGAGAGGGGGTGAGATGTAAGGACGCTCTGCTGGAGCATCACCTACTTATCTAAGAAGCGCACCCAACACACTGCAATGCCTGCAGGCTTTGGGGAAGGGACTCAGAGGGCAGAATTTTCTGTTTGCATCTTTCATGGTGGGGCGTGGGTACAGGCACAAACCAGGGAGGAAATTTGTGCAGGGAGTGAGCACTTGATACCCTATTTCTCCTGTGATGCTGTCTGAAGCAGGTGGGCAACTCCAGGAGCTTAAGGAATGTAAGGCCGCAGGAGCAGGTCACCCATAGTCTCCATCTGCATCAGTAATGGCACTGGGAGCCACCCTGGGCTCTGGGGATACTTTTTTTTTGGCTTTCACTGTTTCACCTGCTGCCACTGCCCCGAACATGGTGGCAGCAGATGTGGGCAGGGCCCTGGCAACTCTGGTGTCTTTAGGGTACCTGCTTCCAGGCACTACCATGGTTATGTACCTACTTCTGCTTACTGCTCTGTGGAGGAGCTGTGTGTGCTAGTGGGGTGATTTGATCTAGTGGTTAAAATGACTTTTTATAAGCACTGTGCCTAGATGCCTTTGGGAGAAGTGGGTGAAGAGATGGGGCAGGGCACTGAGACTGCTGTTTGAATAATAAAAGAATAGCTTTTGGTTAAATCTGGGCTGATATTCCCTAGGGAGCCAATACTGCCTTCAGTTACTGACATGATGGCTTTTTGCTCTTCACCTGTGAGTATCTCCCTCACCTCCCACATACTACTTGCACATAAATTCCTTACAGCCTGCTCTACTGCTTTTTTATAGGGGTGCGTGCTGGAACTGAACCCATTGGTGCTTAATGAACTAGATGTTTAAAATTTACCATTTAGGTTACACCCCTACATTCTTTTAAATGAATACACTTCAAATATTTACTAATCAAAAGTAAGCTCATTTAAAATGCCACTAAGTTAAGATGATTCTACTTGCTTGAACTAATGTCTTCATATAGTTCATCAGAATTAACCAAAACATATGGACGTGGATATTTCAGTAGAGAGACAGACAGAATAATAAGGGAACCTCATTTCCATTTGTAAAAGTCCTAATTATCCTGACATTTAAGAGAGTACCAGTTTTCCAGTAAAAATACAAATGAGGAAATTTCTTTAATCAGAGCACAATATGCAAGACCTTCTCAGAACAGCCCAAACTAATGCAGACTTGAATGTTAAATGCCTGCAAGTACTGGAAAAATGGTCTGTGGAGTCCTGGGGCTTTACCAGAACCAATGGTCTAAAAGACTGTGATTTCCCCATAACCCACCTAGTAGCTTTTGAACTCAATGCCTGTTCCTAAAGTTGGCAGAGAGGCAAAGGTCTCAGAGACCTTATGCTTCGATATGTTTCTTGAAAACTGATGGGACAATAAGGTAAGAAGGCAGTACTGAGGGAGGAGAGGTTTATCATGTGGGTATGAAATAGAATTTTGTAAGAAACAAAGCTGCATTTGTCCTGCTGCTTATAAAATAAGTTGGTTTTCATTTACAGTAAACTATGCAAGCCGATACCAAAATATGCCAGAAATCCATGTTCTATTATTTTGTTAACAAGTGATTTGTAATTTACTTCATGCTTTGTCATTATTTTGAGGAGACTTGGTTGTTTTGTTTGATTTAGAAGTGAGCTCACCTACTTGCTTGTGCAGTTTGGAGATACAATTCAAGCACTGTTCTTTGGTCCATTGCACCAGTTTTGTCATGATTTTACTGAAGACTTTGTAATATGTGTTAAAACGACAAGCTGAATATATTTGAAACTGGCATGCTAAATAAAATGTGAGATCAGAGGGCTTATTTTTCTTGGAGGGCTGAGGCCTGCCTTTTGTATACAATGAAACAATTTGGAAACATTCATCAGGTGGCCTCCATGCTGGAAGTGGATTTTGAACTCTTGATCAGTAGACTAGAGGCTGATGATAACTCACGATAAACCATGGAAATTACCTGGGTGGTGGGGGTGGGGGAAGAACTGATAGCTGCACATTTTACAGTGACAGATTATAAACTCCTAACCAGGTTATAAACCCCCTTCCCCTTTTATGCAGCTGAGAACAGTAGTCTCTTTCTTGTAAATGAGGTCTCCTACAATGGAAACTGATGGCTGAGAGTCTGAATTAAGAACACAGGAGGAAAAACAAAAGAGTGAAGCCTGTTTAATTAGGATGAAGGATACTCCCCCTTGCCCAAATCCTCCAATCCTAGTTTAGCAGAGCATAGGGGTTGTTAGTGCTAAAAGGTCTGGCTTGCTGACTTGGGGTAAACGCAATGCTTGGCAGATGAAGTCATGCATAATTAATTGTTCTTTGTTGCATTCTTTCCAATGTAATGACTTGTAGCATTCACGCTTATAATAATTGATGCTTTCTGTGTGCTGGAGCTTCAGGACAGCCAATTAAGGCAGTGGAGGTGGTAGCTGTGCAGCATCTCTAGCATCTGTCTGTTACCAATATGTGGGCTATAACTTATTTTCCTTTTCTTTACTTGTTTTTAGTGCCTAAAACAGTACATGCAGCTGGCAATTCAAGAAGGTTGTGGTTCTCCTATCACGTGTCCAGACATGGTATGCTTGAGCCATGGGACCCTACAAGAAGCAGAGGTATCAACACTTTTTTCTTTTTCTTTTTTTTTTTTTTTTAAATGTAAGCCCCCAAAACTTCTTTATCTACATAATAAATACAACCATACACTTTTCACTCCCTTCAATTACCTTTAATGAGCTTTTGGCAAGAAGCCTGACTGACAAGAGGAACTAGAAATGAACAGATGTTTTTCAAGGATTTTGCTCCTTTTTTCCTCCCTGTGTGCCTTGAGGAAAGTCTTACTTGGCATCCGGACAACCTCTGAATTACCCATGCAGGTGACTTAACCAGAATACCCAGTATCCCAGAACTGCTGAGCCTTCATTAGCACTGTCAGTTAAATCAGATTTGATTTGACTGCAAACAAATTCTTGTGCCTCTTTTAACTCTAGAGCAAGAACTCAAACTGATGGTACACAAAAGTCTAGAATTTCTTCATATACGTTTATATTGGGCTGCAACAATCAATCTGTAGTCCAATATAAACACACAAGACTCTATAGTTATATGGAAAGAAAAGGATCTGCACAGCAGTGGGTGGAAGTAGGTCTTAAGAGATACAAAGAGTGTCTTTATTCCCAAGGCAGATATGGGAGAGGTAGAGAGCTCAGAAGCTAAATAAGGTTTATGCAGAGCTGTTTACACATCTGGCATGTGCACAGTCTCTCAAGAGTAAAGTGATTTCAAACTGGAAAGTCCAGTTTGAAAGTTGGAGGCAGAGAAACTGGAGGAAAAATGTGCTCCTTAGACCTTCTTGCGCCGCTTGGGACAATGAAGTTCAAGGGGGCTGTAGATGGCCCCTGCCAGGCTGCCTGATGGCCTCCTAGCAATGCTCAAGCAGCCTCCTGCCTGATTTAGGGCTGGTGTAAAGTTTCTGAATTGGGCTTAACATCAAACCCATGACATGGGGAAGAGCTGTTGGCAGTATGACTGTGGAACCCTCAGATGTGACAGCTGTTCTGTGAATCTAGAAAGCCACAGAAGACTGCGGGCAAATATGATGTTGTCCTGCGGCTATTCTTGCTTGCTTGCTTTGTGAGCCAAGTAAGACCCTGCTAGGCCTAAGAACACAAGCAGGAAAAAAAACTTAACCAGGAAAAAAAAGGTGGCTAAGGGATTTTGGCTGGTTTTGTGTGTTCTCTCTGCATTTGTTTTCAGGGATAAAATCAAGGAGAATCAGATCTCCATCCTGAACTGAAGAAAAGAAACTTATCTTCTGCCTTCCCTTGAGCCCTGTGTATACAGATGGCATAACTCTGGGAGAACTATACAATCCCGTTCAAATGGAATTAGTGGCAGTGCAACTCCCAATACCAGAAATGCCTTTTTCTCCATAAAAATTCAGGGTTTCCTCTCCAGCATACATTTGAAAAAACATGCTTAGCTGAATCAGGGCCTAGGAGTTACAGCTATGTTTGTTATGGCATGCAGGCGTACGGTGGAGCTTTTCTTTGGCTGAATCCAGCTATTGTGGAAAGTAGCCAGCTGTTTCCCTTCCTCCTTTCTTCTGCACAGATACAGAGAGGGTGTAGCAATGTCCCTCCCACCCACCACACCTGATTGGAGACAACTAGCCTTTACTGAAAATACGGGTTTTTTAAAGAAAATTAACAAATGGGAGGAAGAATTCCGTTCTGTTAAGACAGGGTTATGATGCTATAGGAATTATAGAGATGTATTTCCAGTTAGTAAAGCAGGAGAACACTCCAGGTCATATATTAATGGACCATTACCTTAATCCATGGGTGATTTTTGGGCTGAAGGCAGAATGACTAAACAGCCCAAATGTGCATTAGTGTCCTGTGGATGAATGAATGTTCTGATGCTCCCTTTTGGCGATGCACTTGAAACACAGACCTTCCACTTGAAAAGCAAACAGGCCCCCAACCTGGTTAAAATGAACTGCTTATGTATTTTACCAAATACCTGTTTCTTTAAGGAATAAAGAACCCCCGAACCCCCAGGAGCAATAGAAAAAATAGATTATCTCTGTTAATAATCTGAAAGATTAGTATGTAAATTACAGATTATGTATGAGCACTCTATAGTGCTCATAGAACTCTAGGCTGTTCTCTGTGAAAATGTGGCCTTTAAAAGCTATTATTTTGAAAGGGCTCAAACCAGTGAATTTCTGATTAAGACTAAACTGTGATGCATGAAAGTTTTGCTTTTGTTTTTTTCCCAAGGACTCCTCAGCTGTTTTCCCTAGGCCTCTTTGTCTGTCTAGACAAAAGTAAAACGCTCCCCATATAACTCACTGATGGGCGACCCAAAGCCTTCAGTGGGCACTTGGGCAAAGTAAGATAAGGGGAACTGGAACAAAAGGACACAGAGATACCATCTAGGGAGGATGATGTCAACGCTGATTTAGGAAGAAGAAACCTGAACTTTACTTCACAGCATGTAAACTGGAAAGAGCAGACACCGTGAGGAAGACCATGAGGGTAGGGAGGCTCTGCAGAGAGACCTGGACAGGCTGGAGCCATGGGCTGAGGCCAACTGGAGGAGTTTCCATAAGGCCAAATGCCAGGGGCTCCACTTGGGCCACAACAACCCCCAGCAGCGCTACAGGCTTGGGGAGGAGTGGCTGGAGAGCTGCCAGTCAGAGAGGGACCTGGGGGGGTTGATTGACAGCCGGCTGAACAGGAGCCAGCAGTGTGCCCAGGGGGCCAAGAAGGCCAATGGCACCCTGGCTTGTGTCAGCAATAGCGTGGCCAGCAGGGACAGGGAAGGGATCTGAGCCCTGTACTCAGCACTGGTGAGGCCGCCCCTTGATTCCTGTGTTCAGTTTTGGGCCCCTCACTACAAAAAGGACATTGAATGACTCGAGCGTGTCCAGAGAAGGGCAACGGAGCTGGTGCAGGGTCTGGAGCACAAGTCGTACGGGGAGTGGCTGAGGGAACTGGGGGTGTTTAGTCTGGAGAAGAGGAGGCTGAGGGGAGACCTCATCGCCCTCTACAGCTACCTGAAAGGAGGCTGCAGAGAACTGGGGATGAGTCTCTTTAACCCAGTAACAAGCAATAGGACAAGAGGGAATGGCCTCAAGTTGTGGCAGGGAAGGTTTAGACAGGATATTAGGAAGCATTTCTTTACAGAACAGGTTGTTAGGTGCTGGAATGGGCTGCCCAGGGAGGTGGTGGAATCCCCATCCCTGGAGGTGTTCAAGAGTGTGGTCGACATAGCGCTGAGGAATGTGGTGTAGTTGGGAACTGTCAGTGTTAGGTCAGTGGTTGGACTAGATGATCTTCAAGGTCTTCTCCAACCTTGATGATTCTGTGATACTTCTTCAAAGATGCTCACTCTATTTTTACTATGCATGCTCAGACTATGTAAATGAATTCCAGGAATTCATTATCATAAGACACCCCTTTCCAGGAAATCTAACGAATGTGTATGATTGTGTGTGTGTAAACTGATGTTCCTTGCTAGTTGGTGGGAGCCCTTATGGTGGAGAATCCCCAGGGTGAGCCCAGCGCTGCTAATAAAGAATACCTGCTTAACAGTTGTATTGGAATCTGACGAGTTTATTTCTTCATTTCAATTTTAAAACAGAACCTTATTCAGATAGTAGACAATGTGCTTAAATATGGCTGTTCTTTAGTATGGAAGTACTATTTAGAATTACAGTTTATTCATTACACACTCTGAAACTCCTGGTGTAAACATATGATCTTTCTCACCTCTGGAGTGTCTGGATGTTTGGTCTCTGGCTTCTGGCAGGAAGAGATTCCTCACCAGGACGGTGCCATGAGGAAAGACATGTTGCCTGTACTGGGGAGGGGAAGGAAATTAGTCTTTTGTTTTCCCCTGTGTTAGTATCAAGGGTTTTGAAAAAGTGTCTTTTCCATGGCATGTCCATTTCAGACTCTGCTGTGGCTGATGTTTAGTATACTGTTACAGTTTGAAGAAAAAGTTGCAGTTCAAACTGTCTCTGTCATGGATATGGTGTTAAATTGGTTCCTATACTTTGGCCTAAATTGTGTCTAATTATGTTCACTAAAATGGTTTGTTTGCTTTTTAAATGCCTTTTGCCCTAGCCTGCACAAGGGAGATAAGGTGAACTTAGGCATAATTTGAAGTGAAGTAAAGCCTTTCCATTGACTTCAATGCATTTTGGATTGAGCTCTCTTCAATAAGGAAACTGAACAATTAATGACAAAGCTTATAAGCAATTTGTAACACATTATAGCTATGAAAGTTCCTCTACTCCCCTCTGTCAAGGTCCTTATTCAAGGTGTGTAACATTTCTTCAGTGCTTTCCGGTGACCTATTTGTCTTCTGTGAATTAAATCTGTTTTATCTTTTCAATAAAACTCTTCAGAGTTTATCTAGTTTGGTACTAAATTATGAGAGCTTTTTCACAGCACTTGCCTTGATGCTGAGACACGTGTTTCTTGTGTTGCTTTCAAGGGGTGGAGGGCAGCAAAAACTCTCATTGACATTTTAAACAGGGAATAGAATTTCTTCTTGTATGTCTCATGAAAAATGAGCAAATGTGAATAGCAGGAATGTGTCTCTCTGAAACAGTTGAGTATTTCATCTGTGTTTGTAGAGTAAACTGCTTATTCATAGAGTGTAAGAGATTTTGGCAATTAAGGCTTCTTTACTTTTGGTATTTGTGTCCCTTTGGACCTCAGAAGAAAATGTTCCAGATTTTTATTCTTAAAAAGCTTAAAATGAATGGTCATTTGAACAAGAAAATTGTACTTTTCAGTAGTTTGAAAATGTTTTCTGAAACCCCTCTGTTTGTTGTTCTGGGTTTTTTTGGTGTGTGTGGTTTTTTGGGTTTTGGTTTTTAAATCTAGTTAAAACGGGTAGGTTCCCCAGCAGGTTTTTTTTTTTGTTTTGACAAAGTGCATTAAAACAGAAGGAGTTGTTCCACTGGAGTGTTCAAAATAAAGTTCAATCCAAGGACATACCTTGACCTGTTACATCAAGATTGCAGCTGCTTGTGGTATAGTTGGTTTTAAGTAGAAATAAATGGGTATTGGTGATGGGAAGGCAGTGATTTTGGCTACAAACTGTTTCAAATAGCTGATTGCACCACAAAAAAAAAGGAAAGTTTAAAAGCGGTCTCATTAAACAAGATGTTGGTCCTTTCAAGCTCTAATAGTACAATAAAAATGATTTCTATTCCTTCGTGGAAGTAGAAGATAGAAGGAAGATCTTCTATTAATACAGTTCTCTTTAACCATGCAGACAGCTTCTGTCCAGAATATTCCTGTCTCCCTTGGGAATTTGCTCCATTGATTTAATTGGACCAGTTAATATCCCTAATCTAAGGGACAATTTACCATGATTTGAAATGGTTTTACTTGGTGCAAATCCAATCATCAGTGTAAGCTATGAATCAGGGTAAGTCTCAGCTGCATACAGGGATTTCTAATGCAATACTCACTTGGATAATTTCTAGGGGATTGTACTTTGCCATTTCTGATTCCTCTATTGTTTTGAAGCTTGTAAAATTGATGCCAGTGATCCATGGATACATAATCTGATTTGTATAGAAACCGTGCAGCAGGCAGTAAAGGAGATGATATTGATTTGGGCTCGCCTTTTGCCTCATAAGTTTGACAAGGAGAATTACCGCTTTGCATGCAGTGCAGATTCTGCTTATTGTCCCTCTGTCTGTGTAAATCTGTAATCTATGCTAGGGCTAACCTGACAGAGGGTTGTCAGTGCTTTGTAAAGCAATGGTGAAATGGGACAGTGACACAGATCTTTGAATTCTCAATTATGCTATATTCTATACATAGCTGAACAAAATTCCACTGGGAGTCAGTTTAAAGTACCAGTTTTATTTTTAATTTGAAAATTGTTTTACATTTTGCCAGGGGTGATTGAAATGGTAAAATGAGGAGGAAGGTGAGAAAATGTTGCAGCCTGACCTATCTTTTTCAGGGTCAAAATTAACATTTTTGTTCTTTTTATTTACTTGTTTTTAAATAAATCCAAGGGGACCAAATGAGAGAGTCTTAATTTTGTTTTTATTTGTCACTAAATTAGAGAAGAGCTCCTTAATAAATGAATAATTTAATATTTCAGATTACTTCAGTGAGCACAGTAGCTGATGGAGAAAGGTGTGGGTGTGATTTCTAACAGTAGAGAGATTGAACTCCCATACCGCTTTTGAAAACAAACCACAGCCCAAGTTAAAACTATTTTGCAGTCCTTGCAAAATTAAACAGTGCCTCTGTGAGTGGGACCTTTGTAGAGGTGAGCAGTGCAACACTTTATAAGTGGCTGTTACTGCTGCCAGTGCAGGATCTGCTCTTGCTACGTATCTGCTAAAGCGGGAAGGGGAGAAGCACTTGTCCTGGTGAACTTCCCTCCCTCGGCATTATTGAGATTTGATTCATATGGGTGTGAAAGGAAGTAAGATCTATTCAGTTTTCTTGATTGCCTCCTTGCATCTCCCTTGCAAGCCTGAGAATAGGTGGAGTAGTGATTTTCCCTTTCCAGTGTGGTAGCCAGTGTTTAAAAACAGGGGAGTTGTTCTTTTTTGGCTCCTGGTTACTGCACTGCCCGAGTTACAAGGAACAGTTTGCCCCTGTGTAAACTGAACCCAATTATTTAAAACCCTTTCATTTTCCTTTCTTTGCTTTTTTGTCTTGTGTAGTAACAACACCCCTGGTTATCGTACCACACTGGGCAGTCTTTTGGACACTTGGCAAGGGTCTAGCTAGAGCCTTTTGTGCTAGTAAGCCTTCAAAATTTTGCTTTTTTTCCATGGGTATTTTTACTTCAGGTGAAAACTGCTGTTCTTAGCAAGAGCTCCTCCATGTTCTTGTGTTCTATAACAATAGTATTTTAACAGCAGATGTTGCTTACAGGGTATAGAAAACCAGAAAACTTACTTCAACTCCCAACATACCAATAAGTCTGAACTCAAGATCTTTATAGGAGAGCAGAGTTCTTGTTTCTCATTTCTTCACAGGTTTTTATTGTAACCATTATCCAATATTAAAAAAAAAATAAAAGGCCTAAAAACTTGTCCTGTAGCATTTCTTGATGCATTGAATAATTTCATAGGCTAGAATAAGAAACATCTGATTTCTGATGTATTTATGATCTTTCTCTTTTGGCCCTTTGCCATCTGCTTGGGTTGCTGGTTTGCTTCCTCCCCAGATCTCCACCCTCTGTCCAGCCCAGACGTGTTCTACAGGAGAGGTGTTTGGGATGAATTCCTGGTGGGGCTGGAAAAATTGTATGAAGAGGAACATTTAGACCCTGATGCCAAGTAGGAGATAAACACCTAATCCCCTTACCATGCTTACGGCCTCCTTCTTGATTAAGTGTAAATGAGATTAAAAGTTCACTGAGGAAAGGATTTTGTGTTTTTTTATGGGACCTGATACTTGTTTGGTTTTTTTTTTTCAATTGAGTTTGCACATACAGCTTTGCTGTGGAAATAAATTCAAGCAGCAGCAGATTGTGCATTCCTTTCTTCATATCTAAAGATACTAAATCTGTGAGAAGCTTTGGCTCAGCATCACTTGTGCTGACCTCCATGTGGGTGCTGTCAGGAGCTGGTCTTTCAGAGCCTGGTGGAGTCGGTGGCAGAGGTGACAGACTGCAGACCTCATATGTTCAACACCTGGAGTTTAGTGCGGGGAGGGAGGAACTGAGCTGTGAAGAGGATAGGAGGAGGAAGAGTGAGGCTGGGTGAAACCAGCAGGGAAGGCTGACATGGTAAGGTCCCGTTTTCAATAGGAGAAAGGGAAGCTTTCAGCATTGACACTGCTTCCTATTGAAATCTGCAGCCACTGTAATCAAAAAGTCTGGGTTTTAATACATGGGAAATTCTGGACTCAATAGAACTGCTCTTGAAAAACTGTTAAAAGCAAAAGCAAGCACAGAAAGACCACAGACAACTAAACAATTCACTCAAGTGGCTCTTACAGCATTGAGACTCTCTGTTTTAATTTAGTTGTAATGAAGGAAAGTTTAAAGGAGTTGCCAATGTTCACCCAGCTAGAGAAAAGCAGATGACTCTTTCTGTTTTCCAGATCTATTTAGATTTGAAGCTGCCCTGGGGAGAAGTGGGCAGTAGTGAAATGATGTGTCTTGTGAGTTTTATATAGCTTTGTTGGTTGGCTTAATTCTTTGCTGAAGCTGCTGAACTTGACTCTTTTTTCTCCATTTGGTTATTATTTGTTTTCCAAGAGCATTTCAGCTGACTTCTGATGAACAGGTGAAGACTTTCCCAGGAAGCTTTCTGTGTTTTACAGTCACATTAATGTAATACTGTTTAACCATGCAAATACTTTCATATTAAAAACAGTTTACACCCTGAATTCAGAAGCTGAATGAGGACAGTCCTTTGACCCAGGGCTGACTTACTAAGCTAAGAATATGCTTTGTAAAGATTTGTTGGTGTTTCCCAGCTTGATTTTACATCCTTTGATTTCTTCAACTGTAAGTCTTTTAAGCATCTTTGAACACTTAATAATCCAACTGATGTCAAGATTTTTTTGTATGACATTGGTTTAGTCAAATAAATAGTCCAAACATATGCTTCAAAATTACATTTTAATTCAAATTGATTTGAGATTTTAATAAAGCATTCTCATATTTTATAATGTAAAAATGGATATATTATTTTCTTTTTTCCATATATGAAAACAAATGTATTCAAAGCATGATACTGAATATATAGTTTATTTTTCTGTCTTTGTATTTCTTCTCACGAGTGCCATGCCACACAACCCAGAAGGATAGCAAGGGCTAGTGTCTGCTTTACTGAGGGCATAATTTTGCTTTTTACAGTAATCTGGAGTACTGTGGTGGGATGTGAGGGTTGAGAACTCTTCATTTTGAAGCTATCAGTTCTACACTGTTTCACAGTGCTTCAAATGATCAGGTCTTGTATTAGTATTCGTCTATGTTTGTTTTCAGTAAGAGAGAAAGATGTTTTCAGTGCTGGTACAATATTATGAATGGATCCAATAAGGAGAATGATCTCAAGAGTCTGAATGCAACAAATATGTGGCTTCTGAAGTGTCTGTGAACTTTCTTCCAAACCAACCCCTCCCTACCCTGTATACAGGTTTGCTTATTAGCTTTAAATAGGGTACTTGGTTTTCTTACTTAGACCGGTAATTGGAGATTAGAGCATTTAGCCTTTTAGGTTGCTAGTTTAGTTTCAGTATGGTGTAAAATGTATCAGCAAAGTGTGTTTGTCTATGTGAGCTGAATTTGTTAACTTCAGTCCAGTTCCTAGTGGGCTGGTGTGCACCTAAGGCAAATTCCAACACCAGTGACATTAACTGTCTCTGCTCAAAACCCGTGAAGTGAATAAAAAATGGAAATCAGACTAGCTTTTAAGTTCCTGAGAGCTAAGTGACCCCTGCCATTAAGACTGGGAAACATGAATGAGGAACTGTTCATTTCAGCTGTATTCTTGTGCACGAACAACATGCTGTAGTGTTGAAGGCTGGCAAGCCATCACTCTTTGTTACATTAAACCAACGTGAAATAAAACTCAGAAACCTGAAGTAAATACAGAATCCATAGAGAAGGCTTTCCTGTGCCTGATAAGAAAGATGTGGGATGAACTACCGGGCTGTGTGGCTGAAATAGTAGAGGTCAAGAAGTACTGTACACTTTGGAGAAGGAAGTCAAGGTACGGAGGAACATGGTGGTGAAAGCAAAGAGTAAGAGAAGATGGATTTGAGAGCCAGCTGAGGAGAGCAGGTGTATAGAACAGGGTGCTTCAAGTCTGTGTTTCTAATGCTTTTTCTGTGTGTTTGTTTCTCATTTCAGATTGCCTGTTTGGTGCCTGTTGACCAGTTTCAGTTATACAAGAGGCTGAAGTTTGAACGAGGTGTGAACCTTTTTGTTTCTGTTACCTTCCTTTTTAAAGTGTCAGTGGGGGCAGCAGTATTACATACTGCAAAGAAAAAGCCTGTTAGGTGAGTTAAGAAAGAGACAGAGAAGATGTCTTTGTTTTGAAATAGTTTAAGAGCAATCCTAGTTCTGACTGTGTTCCAGAGACAAATTTGACATTATTTCAGTGGAGCAGAATTAAAAGAGTGGTATCTTACTGAAAATACCACACTTTTACTCAGGTTTGTGGGTAACACTCTCACGTTGCATGCCTGAGGCTCCATTGTTCTTGCAGCATGCTCATCCTGGGTCCTTGAAGTTGTGGTTGCACTGATAGAAACAGACAATAGAGGCTGGTGCAGGGTGCACACAGTCTTTTCATACATTCATAGTGATCTTCACAACTTCTGGGGGAGACAAACCCTGCAGTGTGATGAGGGTTTTTGCAAACATCCCTGTAAGAGAGCTTTACTTTTGTAGAAGCTTCATGTAGATTTGTCGAGTATATTTTATTTTTTCCTGAGGGATAATTGGACCCCTCATTACTGAGTAAGGCCTATTAACAAAGAAGTTTGAAACTGAAGGTTTTACTGGGGCCAAGCTTTCCTATGGCAGAGGTCAGCCTTCTGTTTCAGGAGATGGTTCCTTGCCAAGGCTGAGGAAGAAACTTGCTAGTCAGAAAGATGAAGTTTTAAAGACTGACACTAACATGAAAATCTCTGCTGGAAGTTGAAGTGTTTTTCAAAGAACTCACTCCATGGTAGCTTGCAGGGTAGTGTATCTGGGACTGATCTGCCCGACTCAGCCTGTTTTCAAACTTTAATTGAAAGACTGTATTTGTGTTCTTGCTTTGCATGCATGCTCAGATGCCAATGGATTGGGAATGTCTATGAAAATGCAGAGGTTCATAAAAGTTAGGCACAGTAATACACTTGAAAAGATGGTCAGATAGAAGAATATATGGGTTTTTACAGAATCTCATCTGGCATGAGTCACGCTGAATGACCATGCAGTACAAAAACTGCAAAACAAGTGTACCGAAGTATGCTCCAGAGTTCATGGGCAGATACAGATTGTAGCTATGATTTGCAGACACTCAGGCCAAAAAAGAAAAAAGAATCCTAAACCCTGCTTTCACTTTTTATTTCCCTCTCCTATTTTACTGTCTTTTCTCCTTAACTCCTCAGGAAGTCCCTTCAGTTTGTAAGCCAAGCAGTAGATGTTCTACAGCCCTAGACAGTGGAAATCAGAGCTTGTTAAATCACCGTATTGAAGGGTTAAGAAAGACAGACATTCTTGCAATACGTTAATCTGTTTTATGTAAAACCTTTTTTTAACTGAAGACTGTGAAACTGATGATTTCCTGGTATCTCCTCCTCTATAACTAGCCAAAGCTGAACTCATGATCTTTTCTCCAACTCCCTGTTGCATCTCTCTTTTTTACTGCCTCCCACACACAGAAACCTAAAACTTGCCTATTTTTTAAATACTCCTTTACTTTTCTTTCTTGCCTAAGTCTGACAAATCCTCTGTCACTCCCCTGTCTCTCTTCTTTATGTTTCTAAGATCTGTCCTTTTTCCTTTATGATAAGTAGAACTGTCATCCAAGCAGCAGGCTTAAACATAGCCTTTCTGCCTTGCCTACTGGCTCCAGCAAAAAATTCAGCTTACTGATGCCTGGGAACAACAACAACTGCTAACTAAAGCTCTGACCTGGACACCAGCACTGATCCCAACCCTGGCTAAGACCTTTTACCTATCACAGATCTAGTGTTTCCCCCAAGGCTGACCTTTTTGGACTCATCAGTTGGACTTGGCTTATTAGCTTTTGCTGACCTAAAGCTCTGTTCTCAGATCTGACCCTAACCTGGCAAAGCCTGCCTGCCCCGACCAATGCCAATGCTGGCCTGACAGTCTTTTTCTGCAACTAGCTATAAACCTTGCTGATGGCAGCTGCAGGGCCAGAATTCTGACTCAGAATCTGCCCAGGGACTCCTGGCAGCTGAGAGCTCTTGTGTACCTTGTATCTGTGTCAGCCTTAGTGCAACTTAGTGCTTTTAAAAGCTATAGCTATGGAAAACCCAGGCTGCTACTGCCTAACTCTACCCTCTCCTCCCTTAAAATAGGCAGGTACTAGGTTGTCCTTCATGACTTTTGCTCTTCTCAACAAAGCCCTTTATTCAAACCCTTCAGTTCCTATATTTAGACCATTCTTTTCTCAGCTTTAGTCTGTTGAGATCTTTGCTTCAGCACCTCATTTGTTTTACTAGTAGTGCTGAAAATAAATAACCAGCTTCTTGGGTCTTGCTCTGCTCTGTAGTCTTTGATTATCAGTCTTCAAGTTATTGGTAAAGCCAGTGCTTCTCGCCCTTCTAGACATTTTCCATCATGAGATGAATTTTGAGGAAAATTTTGAAGACCTGAGTGAGGTCTTATACATCGAAAAGCTATTTTCCTCATCCCCCATCTGTGCTAGCTATTTTAATAAAATAGATTTCCTTGTTTTGAAAAAGCAGGGAGAAGTAATTGCATACAATTGTATATCTGTAGACACTTGCTTAGTTTAATAAGAAATGCACTCAAAATACTCTATTCTCTTGTGGGGTTTGTGTAACTAGAATGCAGATGTTTTCAGACTTAAAACCAAGCTTTCTTACATATTTGTAACTTCTCTGCATCCATTCAGGACCTAGCCACAGAGCTTCCGTGTGGTATATTTTAATAGAAGAAACAGGAATTGCTCTGTGCCTGTTTAGGATGGGGTTGATGTGGTCATCAGAAGTAACGAAACAGAGGAAAAGATGTGGTTAGGACACATGCATTATATTTCTATTTCTGTGACAATTGCCCAATAAGCCAGAGTGGTAGATGATAACCCCCATTTAATGCCTGACCGAAAAGTAGTCCATTTCAAAAGGAGGTGTTCCTAACATTGTGTGAAAGGCCTAGGCTCATCCATTCAGTGAGTACCTTTTCTGAGCCAGAAAATCTCCTTTCTTCAGGGTGCTGCATTTCCCCTGTCTGTCTCCCACATCTCACCTGCTTGATCGTGTGTTTTGTGAAAACTGGCCAGATCCCTGCCTGATGCTGGCACTGTTTGGGAAAGCTTTCCTCCTGAGAGTGTAACAAGTGTGGCTAAACTGTCTGTGGGGAAGCAGGAGAAAGGCTTGGGAGAGAAATGGCTCTAACCAGAAGATGGAGCAGCTAGTCAGAGCAATATGATAGCCTATTTACTTTTTTTTTGGCTGCTCCTTTTTTTTCTGGTTTCGCTTGAACTCCATGGTAAGCCAAACAGTATGAGATAGCGTGGATTGCAAAATGCCGTCTGTAGGTTCATTGTAAAATGGAGGAAGTGGGAGAGAACAGAGTTTCATCTCATGCATTACATCTTGCTGCAACAAATTTGTAAAAATCAGTAAGATTTTTAACCCAACTTGCCTCCTTCTGATGATGTCAAAACCAGACATCCTGTCTTTCATCCAAAACCAGGATAAGAGAATGTAGGTTCCCAAAGTTCAGTATGTTAAACAGCTATCTGCAGGAACTGCACTTTATCTCATTTTAACTGCTGTTTATCAGCAGAAAGAATATAGAACCTACTGTATGAAGACTTAAATGCAATAGCCGGTACTAGGCCACGGTCTTACCCAGTTCAGAGTATCTTTTAAAAGACACTAAGGGTAGCTACAGAAACAGTGATTTCTCACTCAGAATATTACTTTTTAAATGTATGTAAAAATGTAAAATGGCTTGTACTGCCCATCCATGTCTCTCTTCTCCCCACAAATGAAGCTGCAAACTATTTTGTTCTGGCTTTCTTTCAGTAGAAAGCAAAATGTTTGGTTGTTTTGGGGGGCAAAGGAAGCATGTGTAAGAGAATAAGATGAAAGAATGCAACTAGATTCATGAAGTGGCTGGAGGTGGATGGTAGTGGTGTTTTGGTGGCACTGCCTAAGTTACAAATGACAACCTGTGCCATGGATGTAGAAATTCTCCACATTTGTCAGAGCACTCTGAGACAGACTTAAAAATTACCTGATGTCCAAACATTGTGTACCTGTGTGTCCTGCAGCCAGCAGAGAGGATGATCATCCTTACATGGATCCTCACTGTAAGTTTCCTGGAGAAAGAGGAAGGAGGGATGGCTTTAAACAAACTGGAAGTTTTCAAGGTGAACAGAGAGGATTATCATACTGGAAAAGAACTGAGTTTCTAGTGCACATTAGGTGATGGGGTTTGTGGGGTGTCCTTCTCCCCAAGTGTTCAGCATGTATATCTAAATGCTTGAGAGCTTGGAGGAGAGTTTTACTACTTTGATCACATTTCTAGTTGTGCAGTTTCTAGTTTCTGGGTATCTGGACACTGAACTGATATCACTGTTTTTCATCCTGACTGGAGCATCTGCTAGATATCCATCCACTAGCCCCCTTCACTGTGGGCTATCAGCACCCTCCTGCAGAGGAGCAGTGCAGGCAGGGGCATGTGCATAGAAGGAAGTGCCTTCAACTATTTCAGCAAAATTTGCCAGAGAACATATGTCTGGGGCCCTTGTGCATCCTTTTGTTTCAAGTGAGACAGTATTTTATCTGCTGGAGGTACAGAAGATCGTTATAATGGCTTTTGACATCTCACAGTAAGGGATTTCCACCTGTTCCTGAGACATCCCCTCCATCTATTTATTTTCAGTGGTGGTACCAGAGAGCTCGCAGGAAAGGAGGAGAGGCATATAGCTCCTGCAGGCACAACAGCCTTTTTCTAAGGAGGCTCTGCAGGGTGGGAGTGTTTGGCTGCACTTCATGGACTTGAGCCAGTAGAAAGTGCACACACAATGGGCATTCCTAACAGTCAACGTGTTTTCAGCTGGGTTTCTGTTGCAAGCCTAAATTCCTTGAACAAAGGTTGGCATGTGAGACGAAGAATCAATGTTTAACATTCTCTGCGATGCAGTGATGTCTGTAACTCAGAGTCTTCACCCTGAATCTTGCCTTGACTATTGCTGGAATCTGATACCTGAATATTAATCAGTGTTTATAGATAGAGGGGATTAAATAAGGCATGGAAAGTAACTTGACGTTAATTTAATGACAGTCCCTTTGCTATTTACATGAAAGACTGCATGGGTTGCACATATGAAAGACATGGAATGGCCTAATGTCACAAAATACATGCTTCTCAGCAAGCAGCACTTACGTTCATCTTTTCTATCTCCCTCTAACGGCTAAGAATATGTCCAGTATTGCCATATGTGCGATGCTTCCAGTGTAACTGCCTTAACAGAACACAACTGCAGACCTGTCTAAAGAAGAAAAGTAGGCCTGGATGCCCATGGGCATGGACACAGAGGGCCTCAACTTTCCCACCCGCACACAGAATTGGGTCTTGTGTACCTAGAGACGTGTTGCTGGAATGAGAAGGGGACTGTATAAACAGTTTTATTTCTCTCTCTGTTACGTTTCAGAAGTCCACTTGGACCCCCAGAGAACATGGTGCCCTGCAGTTGACTGCCAAGCAGTGTGCCATATTACACTGAGTGAGTCCGGAGCTCCGGTGCCAGTGGAGTGCCCAGCTTGCTGCCAGACATTCTGCTCCTCTTGCAAGGAGGCATGGCACCTGAAGCACCTATGCCAGGAAAACCAAACTACTCCAGTACCAACTGAGCAGGGGTAAGAGGGGAATCCAGAGAGGCAACATGGTCTTTCATTTCCTTTTGGCACAGGGTGCTAGCTCTGTGCATCATATTAGTTTAATGGAACAGCTTCCTTCTAACATCTTAGGTGCATCTCTAAGACTTTCCATCTCTTCTAGTGTTTCCTAAATATGATTCCAATCTAAATACTAGTTTAAATGATACATTTTATTCTTTAATACTTAATATTATTTGGGTACTTATCAAACTTGTGATGCCACTGACACTTCCAAAAGGTGAAGTCCTCCAGGGCTTTGAATCTGCCTAAAGGCTTTGTTTGCCTGCTAGAATTAAGTCTTGAGCCTCTACAAAAGATCCAATACACTAATATTCCGGGATACAAACCTTGCTTATACTGTGATTAAGAAATCACCCCTGCTTAATACTTAGAGAATCTCTGCATAGCCGAATGCTGAATCTTAACTCTTAAACAGAGTGGGTGTAAAATGTCCCATTTGATGTGAGAAATCTGATTTGTGCTAGTTTTTCATAGGTGTAAACAACCTACAGATAAGGTTACATAAGGCATTAATCTACAGGAAGAAAACACTTTTGTTTTTAAATTATGTAGTATCTGTGGCCATCCATCTTTGTTTTCAGAATCAGATTAAGTTCAGTCATGTGTGTTCAGAGTTCTCTATCATTTTTGCAAGAAATTAAAATCTGAGCATTCTGCTTACTAGAGGATTCATCAAAGAGGAGTTGCCAAAGAGCTCTCGCCATAATTCTTCTTCTCCAGGTTTGATCTTTGGCTACAGTGGTGTTTAAGGCTATTTTGCTCAGGCAGCAACAGTGCTATAAATTGCATAATCTAGTCCTATTAAATGAATGGTACAAGCTGTTTTAAAAAGTGCTGATTTTTAATGCTATGGGTGATACATTTGTGGGTATAGTGAGTGTCGATTTTATATAGCTTAAAAGACCAAGAGTTTCACTTTTACATGATCTTACACCTAGTACTGAGTATGCTTCAGTGTATTGTACTGAATATAACAAGCTTCACACATTACATGCATTAAGACAACAACATTAGATGCTCTTTAAAATAAGCACAGTACACATTAGGCAGTGGAGCTGAATATCAACAGTAATTACATTCACATTTCACTTTAATATTTCCCTTCTCTTCTAGGTTACTTATTGGAACGGAGACAGACGCACCAATTAAGCAGTGCCCAGTCTGTCGCATCTATATTGAACGAAACGAGGGCTGTGCTCAGATGATGTGCAAGAACTGCAAGCACACATTTTGCTGGTACTGTCTACAAAACTTGGATGTAAGTGCTGCAGAAAAAAGAGCTAGATAAAGGGTAATGGGGTTGGAGTTAGTCTGAGGCCCTGTGAAAGCTCTCCACCAAATTGTTGAGATCCTAGTGTATTCAATTCAGCTTGTAACTTCATGTCTTTCTTCTCATTCATCCAATGCTTTCATTTATATCAACATTATTTTTTCTATAAAGGATTTTAGCTGTGTCTATGGGTCCTATACTAGTTCTTGGAGGGAAATGGGACAGAATGGTTTCTTTCTGGAGGTCTAGCACTACCTTTCTCTGATTACCTCCTACAGTGCAGTAAAATAGTTTCGTTGAGAGCCAGGAAATGTCTTTGACCTGCTCCAACTGCAAGGGTCATAGCCTGTCCAAAAAATGCTGTGGTACTGGGTGAAGGGGGTTATTTCACAGATGTGTGCATCAAAAGCTCGTATGAACTGGGCTCTCCTTTACTAGTCCACCTCTAGTGCCATGTCTGCTGAAGAGAATGATTGATTAGTAGGCTTGAGGATAAAAAGGTTTGATTATGAACATGGATTATGAAGTGCAGGTTGCTAGTTATTTCTCAATTGATACCAACCAGTCTCAACTCATATAGACTTCAAGCTTCACAGCAGGATTAAGAGTACAGGAAGTAATGTGCTCATGTATGTGACAGCTTCACTTTTTGACACAGTCACCAGTAACAAATGTGGGAGTGTGAAAGGACTTTACCAGCACTTGAAATAAAATGTTAGATGCTGCATGGCTTTTCTTCTTTTTTTGTATTCCACAGCCAGCAAACCATGAGACTTCCTCATTCTTCATCCTTCCTTTTCTCAGCGTGCTAAACAGGTTTTGCTTAGCGTCATGTCCCATTTATGTGTGTGTGAGTGTGCTTTTTCAACAGGAGTCTTACAGCTTGCCTCAGAGTGCGTACAGTACACAATGATTGCTTAACACCATGCTGAACTGGAGGACTCTCAGATTCTCACAGACTCTGCAGACATGCCCTTACCAAGTTTTTGTCAGTTCGAAGAGGAAAGAAAAAAATAAACTGTAGTTGTGTGATTCAAATGTATTTTTTTTAAAATGTGCAGGATTCCAGGAGCTTCAGGTCTAGATGAGGGTAATACCTGAAGAGCCAAAGAGTATGGCTGAAAAATGAAATGAAGCAGCGTCAGCTGGCTAAGGGAGGGTGATGCAGTTCAGTAGTAACTTCATGAAGAAAAATTGGATAATTTAATAAGTATTAATGGGAAAAGAGAAAGGAAACAGGGATTTCCTACTTTGTAAATTTTCCTGTTAAGCCTAGGAAGAAAATTACTGTAAAGTCTAGGGACAGCAGGAGAACAGAATGTACCTCAGGAAGATGATCCCCCAGTTTTCTAGCTTTCAGGAAGATCTGTTGTTTGCAGATCCCTTTATCATCACCAAATTACAAACTAGGTATTTGTGCAATAGGTGCAGCACATATGCTTATGCTTTTTAAAAGTGGGGGAGGAAAGATGCTATACAATAGTTCAGGTCCCAAACACATCACACCTTCTGAAACTGCAAGAAGTTTCTCTAGATAATTATTTGGAAGACAGGAGAACTTGTGTGCTGGGAGCTGGTAATTTTAAAGCAGTGTCAGGAAAGTTGTATTTCCAGTCCAGTCTTGAACCTCTCCCCGCAGTACTGTAGCCTGCTCTTACAGCATCTCCTTCTGTTTTTCAGAATGATATCTTCTTAAGACATTACGACAGAGGCCCTTGCAGAAACAAGTTGGGCCACTCGCGTGCTTCGGTGATGTGGAACAGAACACAGGTGCGTTCCTAGTCTGCTGAGCAGAGCTCTCATGCATGCATGAAGCAAAGAGATTTTACCCTTCAGTGAAGGATCAGGGTGATTATTTTTGTATTTTCATCTGGTTTTTGTGACCTGTGTTGTGCTTAGGCATGCATGCAAGTATTTTATTTTCCACATTAGCTAAATACATATTTTTCCCCACCATGTCTTTCAGGTTGTGGGGATCCTCGTTGGACTAGGTATCATAGCATTGGTGACTTCTCCCTTGCTGCTTGTGGCATCTCCATGCATCATCTGCTGCATTTGCAAATCTTGCAGAAGTAAAAAGAAAAAACACAGCCCACCAACAACCTAAACTCTGTGTCTGAGCCTCCATCTGTACAGCATATGTATGTGAGAAAGCACAATGGTTGTATTTGGTGCCATACCTACCAAAATAATACTCCCTTTTTTGCCAATTCTTGGGATAAGTGCCTATTCTTTACAGGCTACTCTATCACTAACAAGTCCCAGTGTGGGAAAAGTCTAGATAATTGTGCAGTACATATGTATAAGTTTTTGGTTTATAAAAGGAAAATGGGACACTGTTCAGCTTAAATATGAGCCGTCTTTCGAGACTGCTAGAACTTCATCATCTTCTGTCAGCTGCACATGACTTGATCCTGCAGTATTATTCTGCCTTTGCAGATGCAGTCCTTAACTGTCATGCTTTCTTTTGGCTCTTGGTGACACACAGATTTCTCAGACAGTTTTAGTATTTTATAAAAGGGGGAGAGGGAAAAGCCTGAGGAAGCTCTTCTGCCTGCTAGCTTGTGTCCCCGTACAAACTGTTAAGAAAATATATTTGACAGTTTCCTGTCAGCTGGCTGCCATGGCATTTCTTTCAGCATTGAAATCAATTTAACTTATACTATTGATCTCAATTACAGAGGTAAAACCCAACAAAACTATTTCTAAGGCAGGCCTCTCTTCTGAGAGACTGGACTACCTTGAGAAAGCTGTTGTTTTTTCAGATCAAACATGACGTCTACCTTGAAATATTAGAAGTATGTGTATTTCCCTGTCATTGGGCATGGCTTTTGTCAGTAACGTGGGTGTAGTAAACTTACCATGACGCTAATATTAAGAAAGGCCATGATACAGCTCCTGTTTTATGTGCAGTATTGGAATATTGATTGTGCATATATAGAGTGGCCACATGTGCATGAATATACCGAGGACATAATGCACAGTTTATTTTCTAGTCAGTCAGTATATTTTTTCAACAGTTTACATGGGGTGGCAGTAAGAACCCTGTTAAAAACTGATTCAGGCCAAGCTAAGCCAAAACCTCCTTTAAACCTTATGGACCTACTGAAGTGAATACTTGGGAAATGTTGTGTAAATGTAAGATCTGTCCATTGGTGGGTATTTCTTCTGTCCCACTCAAGGTTAACAACTTCTGTGACTGATAATTTTTAGTTACTTTAAATCTGAAAGGCTGTCATTTAATGAACCCTTCATTTTAATTTGATGCCTCACTACCAAACTGATTCAGACCCTGATATCAGTTACACCTGTTCACTGAAGAGCTGGAGTTACTCCAGGCTCTACTTCCTGGAGTTTATTTCCTTAATGGCTGGTACTTCTCACAACCCTGGCCGGTGGTAGCTTTTGTTCTGGGCTCCTATCTTTGGATTTTATATCTGTGAGAACTAATATGAGTTTGCACTATATAATCTGTTGTAATTCCAAACCCCTTTCGATAAGAGATGCTCAGCCCGAGCGTCATCTTGGGCTCACCCTCCACCAGTCTGCCCTCCTCCACACACACAGCATGAGGCACCTGAAGAGTGCTGCAAGGAGTGTCTTTGCTGTTGCGTGTGGCCGAGCCTCAGGAACTTTGCCTTATTGGCAGCCGTAAATGTGACCTTTTTTGTTTAACTTCGCTCTCTGGTTACTGTAACAGAAGTGACAGATGTTCTTATTTTAAGAAAGTATAGTCTGTTGAGCAGACTTGCAGGGAAAAAGGCCTTAAATGATATTGTCTGGTTTACTTTTTAATTGATTTCTTTTATAAATACTGTCTAACTTTGCTACCAGTCATGACTGGAGGGCAGGTGGTGCTCGCCAGTGTGAAAGGCTAAATTTATTTTCATCCACAGCTTCAAAGGGAAGCAGAAAGGTAGTCAGTACATTCTAAATACAGAGTGCAATGCAGGCAACTGCCATTTGTAATAAACAGAGAATGTTTTCTGTATGTATTTGCTTTAAGAGCGGTAATGATAGTGCTTGGGGGTACTTGCAACAGATTAAAGCGTCCAGCCCTTGGCTTTGCACTATTTTTATACCTACATTTTTATGGCACTACTGTCCTTGCCATTTTATTTATGAACTTGCAGTTGGAAGTCTTTAATGAAGCCTCGAGGACAAAGATATAGGAGCTGTACAGTCTCTTTAACCATAACCAGCATTGCAATGTACCAATATCCTTTGCATGTTAAAATTTGTAGGTTTTTCATATCTTGTGGTCTTACCTATGTCCAATGCACTCTCTGCTAGCCTGGTTTATTTCCTTGTCCTCTTCCTCTTTCCCTTATCCTGTTTTTGCTAAAATGCCTAATGGAATGAAGGTGTCTCATGTTTTTTTCGTTAATACTGCTGTGTTAATGAAACTGCCAAGTTCTTCCCTCTGTTAAAGAAATACAGCTGAAGGCAGTTGTCTTGTCCAGAATACACTAATGGACACAAGGTCACCATTTGTATTGTAATACAAATTTGACCTTTTTCAGTTCCTTAAATGATTTCTTAAAGTTAATGCAGAACTCTCCAAAGAGTGGGAATTTGTTTAAATTATACTGTTTTATAAAAGCATTGCATACGTGCATAGCTGTAAATCCTGGGAGAACAACACTATTCAGTTTATTTTTAACTCCTCAGTTTGAGTGCAGGGTAACTCATTCCAGAGACTAATTCCTACAGAGCAGAAGGACGGTGTGTCTTTTCCATGTGGACATTTTATTGCTGGTGCCAGGTGGGGGTACCAAAAGTGGTAGAAACTTAGTGTGCAGGTTTTAGCACAACCTGAAAACCAGGACACCCATCCAGGCATCTAAGGAGCTTGTATGCAGATTGGTAGCATTGGACCAGGTTTCAGTTGGGGGTCTTTACGTAAAAGCTGGATAAGGAGAGCATGAGCTACAGGCGCACCTTCCTTTGCCATATAGATACAATAGATTGACCAAGAAAGAAGCTCGAGTAATATGTTAGAACTCAGAAAAGAAGTCTTATGAAGATTATTTTCTTTAAAAGGCTGTGTCCTGGCTTTTCATTGCATGGGAATACTTGAGCATGTGCATTAAGTAGACTCTGACCTGGCCAGCTCATGCGGCCATGCTAACTCTGCCAAGTAGAGTTGTACCTGTGCTGCAGTGCTGAGAGCAGTAAGGCCCTGTTGCCTTGTTTTCCATAAAGCAGCTATTTTGCACCAATTGGTCATGCTCACAGAGTTTCCAGAGAACCATTTTAGCGAGAACCTTTATATGGTGTTGGGATTTGGTTTTGTTTTGTGGGTATTTTTAAGCTTTATAAGAAAAATTAAAGGAACTTTATGAAAGATTTATTGGAAGCATGACAAATAATACAGAAATTAGGGAGAAAGAAACAAAAGTGGGACCCTGATTACTCGTGACTCTTCTAAATCTGTGTAGACATAAATCTGCCCTCTAGAACTCCATCTGTGTGATGTGCATGTTAGTACCAGGCTTCACTGCTCTTACCATCTCTCTTCTTTCCCCTGTGGCAGGTGGCTGGTGTGCAGGTAGCAGCCAGGGGATAGCTCAGAGCTGTGGCAGGGCAGGGTGCTGCTCAGGAGCTGGGGTCTACGGCACACTGCCCACCCTGGCTCCATCACCAATTTTCCCTGGGGCCTTTAACCACTGAGAGAGACTTTGGGGATTTTAGGCGGTTACATTACCTGAGTCCACAAATGTCTGTCTCCCTTGGAGAACAAAAGTGACAGCTACAGTATTCCCTCTGAACCAGGGGTGTTCAGCCCTTCTGAAAACTGGGCTCTAAATATTTAAAGGTCAGATCGTAAAACTAGAGACCAGTGCTGGAAATCTGGATTTTTACGGCAGTTGGCTAGACATCTCCGTGGTCACATATCTCATTGTAATTTCCCAGCAGTTGCTGGAGCTGTGTCAAATACAGCTGAGGATCCAACTTGGCATCTCATGTCGTTGTGTTAAAATGAGGATGATAATACCTGTTTCCAGAACCACCTGTTAATAAAAAGAAAATATTTGTTATGTTATAGCATAAGTACTACCCCGCAGTATTTATTCTAGAACTATAGGAGATGGTCAATGCTGCCTTTCAGTAATTCATGATTTATTAATCGTGCATGGTGTTACTTACCCCAAACAAAGGCATGAGGGGAACGGTAATTAATGTTGTTACGGTGCTTTAATGATGCTGAATGCTACTTACTGTTGTCTGTCCAGTAACATAGCATGAAGTCCAAAGTTAAGTTTAAAATGTACGTAAGTTTTACTTGAATGAACTATGAGAAAATGAATATTGCCTTCATATTTGCTTGAAAATACACAAGTGGAGAGATATCAACTGCATTTCCACAATGGGACAACAAAATCAACTTTTGGCTGCTTTGTTCTCTGGTATCACAGTGAGTGGTTGTGTTGTAGTGCGCCTGCCGCTTTAAAACTTTGAAATCTATTTTGCACTGTAATCTCTTTCTTGCAGCCACTCTCATCTTTCTCAAAAAAGTTCCTTTTAAGATCGTATTTTTCATCCTCTATCTCAGGTCAGAGAATCTTAGTAGATTTCTTTGTATGAGGATAAAAACCTTCCAACAATTTTCTCACAGGTTTTAATAAGAAATTTGATGTTGAGATAAATGACCAAAGATAGAAATTGCAAACTTGGCTTGTTTAGAAAAACTCATTCAGACTGAAGAAGTTGTCCTAGGAGACCTATATAAGGATTACTTTGTTAGAACTCATAGGTAAAGGGGCCCTACAGCTTTTGAGCTTCACAGGAGAGATGCTTCTATCGTTGAGCAGGCTTTTTTGGAAATGTGCTGGGAAAAAAACATATATACATATTTTTATTATATAAATGAAAAAATCTTCTCTTGTATGGCTTCATATTTTAGGGATTCAAACCCCCTGGAGGCTTTCTAAGGTATACAGTAATATAATTTTAAAAATACAATAAAACAGTTGAGCAGAGTTGTAAGTTGAACGGTTGTAAGACATCTCTCACACAAGTGTGTAGGATCAGATCCTAATTAATGTGGTGGGTAATAAAGATGTGAAAATTTACCTCTTGTGGGATAGTTGAGAGTTGATTCTTTGTGGTCTGCTGGAAGGTGAACTTAACTGTTAAGATTCTAGAAAACTTCAATCTAATTTTTATTTGTCCTCTAGTTAGTAAAATAATGAAGTGAGAGCTCAGTGGTTTTGCTGAAGAAGAAATCCAAAGGTCTGTTTTGTATCACTACACTCAAGTTACTCAGAACCAATGTGTTTTTGTAATTTATAATTCTAATTTATAAAATTCATATGTAATTTATAATTTGTAATTATAAAATATTAATTTAGAATTGGCATTGCCTTTTATCATATTATAGATTTATTTTAGTCGCATTCATACTGGAAACCTTTCCTCTTCTTTTTCTTGTGGAGAAGGTTATGGTGTTCCTGGCAAGCTAAATTCCTATGATTTGGTCCAGTCTACAGTAAATGTTTACGACTATTTTTTAGTTATATCAGAGGTTTAGTCATGATCGCTCAAGTTAGTTCTTGGAATCAAGCAAATTTCAATTGTTAGGAGTGGTAGTTTCCTGGCAGTGAATTTTATTGACCCTCACAGTTTGGACTATATGAGATGATACTGGTTGACAAGGTTCACCAGCTTTTTAGAGGACACAACCTCGTTCTTTCCCCTTCTGCCCAAGAGGCTTTCTCTTTGGATAAAAATTAAGGACTTCGGTCATTTACTTGTGCCTTCTGGATGTCCAAACAGAAGCAGCAGCTTCTAGTGGCCATGTGCTGGGAGATCCCAGTCAGGTTGAATGTGCAATGCTGTAGCACTGCATGCAATGAGTTGCTTAAATTTCAAGAAGGTGCCTGAGCTTTACAGCTTGCCGGGGCCCATACAGCAGATGTGGTGCATGAGGGACATCCAGGCAGCTTCATGAGTGCCGGCAGCTGTACAGCATGTGTAGTGCTGGGTTGGTGCTGCACCGCAGCCATGATGCTGGGCTTGTCTTGCCATGCGCATGTATATCCCCGAGTTTCATCAAGGTCCCTGTCTCTAGCTGGCACTTTCCAAAACTATTTGCCCACCCCCAAAACTCCCTAAATTCCACAGCTAATCTCTATTCCTTTCGTTTTCCCATCTCTGCGACAGGCCAGTTTCAGCTTCAAAGAAACCTCAGTTCATATGAGTTACTTGGAGCAAGTCTTGTGAGTGAAGACGAGCAGAACTGTTACGTACCATGCTGATGTTAGCATCACAGGGTCAAGGTGATGGGTCAAGGGTCACCTTGTGAGAACTCTTTAGCTGCCACAGCATTGGTTATTTCTGAAAAAAAATATGTATTTTAAATATGTGTGATTCAAAGTGTCTGAGTCTGACACTGAGGTGTGTTTCTGAGCGGTGGTGTGGACCAGCAACAGTCGTGGACCCCTGTCCTGCCCCATCTGAGGCAGGTGCTTGGCTCTGCACATTGCAGATGGAGGCATTGGCTTTAGCCAGGCTATTTGCAGTGCTCCTATCTCTTCTCAGTTTAAGGTCTCCCAGCTGAACTGATGCTGCTTTTGGGTAAATTTGTTTGTAGTAAAGCTGTGGCTTGAGAGGAGCAGGAGAGAGGGCACTTGCTTGCCATGTGGGGTGAGTGGCACAGCAAAGAGCAGCTTTGTCTCAGCAGGAGTCATGCTCCGCTCCACAGGGCCAGCCCTTTCTTCTTTGGGGGGCTCGTCTCCTGTGCTGCGGCACACAGGGGTGAATTCCTCCTCCGTCTACATGTTGTTTCCCTGGTACCAGTCTAGGCTTACATTTTGTTTATCTGGGTTTTTTTTCTTTTCCTCCAGGTAATACGCTTCACCACTTTTCTCCCGGTGAAGGGCAAAAGGGTTTGATCTTTGTAAGATTTGTTAAAATATTTTTGTGTTTATAAGAGGAAAGCTGACATGTATAAAGAAATAAATGCTTTTGTAAATTTTTTGTTGTATGATTCAGCATTTAAACATTTTACAGATGCAATTTTTTGCACTCTCTCTGCATATATTCATAAAAATATATTTATTTTCTGTCTTTAATGTTTACTTTGGGGTTTTTTTCTTTTGATGTTATAAAATGCAGTATGTGCAACATTAAAAAATTAGCGTAAAGACTTTGTCTCATTTTGTTGTAATTCTTAACTGCCTTTAAAAGGATGAACATAGAAAATATATGGGAAGAATTTGAACACGTCTGGGGTGCTTAATGGGAATTTTGAGGATAAAAGAGAATTGAAGAGGTGGGATCAGAATCTTGACTCTCATTTACTTTCTCAAAAATAAAAAAAAAAGACTTTAAAATCCTTTTATGGAGAGTGTGGCAGGCTCTTGGTTAGCTCCTGAGTGCTGCTGCAGTGGCAGTGGTTGCTCTCTTGGTGGGCTGCAGGGTTACCATACGTCTGCTCCCTTGCAGAGTCTAGTGGAAGACCCTAAGTGTACCACAGGCAACCCGGAGGAGCTAGAGCTACCCCAGGCTGCAGGTGAGGGATGTGTGGGAGGCTGCACGAAGAACAGTCTGCCGTTTCAGAGCCCCCTGTCTCTTTCCTTGCACCTGTCCTTGCAGCAGTATTGGGCCTCCTGCTCTGGGTTTCTGAAGGACATGATTAAACACTACACCCTGCCATATAATTTCAGATATACATGGTTTTCTCACACACCACATCCTGCAGTGCTTATGAGAGACAATCACAGCTGTGTTTTTCATCATCATATTAAAGTGATGTTTACTATTAAGTATTTCCAACTTAGCTACAATTACTCAGCATCCAAAGGTAGGATTTTCTACCTGGGTAACACATCCTTGAAAACCCAGCATGCCATCTGTGGGGCTTTTCACCTCAATAGATTATCTGAAAGGTCTTGAGAGTTTTGCCTCTGAGGATGCATTTTTGAGATGAGAGTTGAGAACGTCACCATTGAAACCTGCAGCTCATGTACATATTTTTTCCCCCACCAGTTTGCTCAGAGTAAATTCAGCACTGATGTTATTCCATTTATGTAATTTTATTTATTCTTTTATTTTTCCGTGAGGGTCTGGTCTTGTTCTGTGAATGTGCAGCAAAGCTGTGACAATGTATCAGTCCACAGTAACGTAGGTGATGTATTGCAGCAGACCGAAGGTTTCTAGCACTGCACTTTTCCTGCAGAGGTTCTTGCTGATTACTGAGGAACCAACCAGCTTTGTGGTGGAAATGTGTCAGTTCTGTCAAGCTCATGATGGACACCAGCTGCTGGCAGCCAACAAGCCTGGTGCCCTGCCAGCCTACCAGCTGCCAGTGGTGGGCAAACTGCCTGGCTCCCCACCTGGTAGATGAGTGAACTGCCAGCTCCTCACCGGGCAACTCCAAAGAAAAAACCCAGCACAGCTTTTCCAAGAAAAATTTGACATTTCTGAATTCCTCTCCAGTTTTAAAAATTCCAGATCAGATGAGTCTGAGCAATTTTCAGCAGAGTGGGAAGTCCAGAGGCCCCATGACTCCTGTCTTATTACATCTTCTTCCACACACGCTTGTTCTCCAGCAGAAGTAGGAACTAATTACCACATTCAGTTCACTCCTTTAACAAGTGTGGAAAACTGGCACTGGCCACTATTCCTGCCAACCCAAACATCTTCTGACCATTTCAGGAAAAAAAAAAAAAAGTCAATGGCTTCAAATTGGATTTGATCCCAGCTTCAACATGCAATTTTCCCTGCAGTTCCTGTACTTGTCATGAAGACTAGTTTTCTTCAACATCCTTTTTATTTCAGGATTATTTGTAGCCAAAATCCCTGAATTTTAAACTCATGGTTTTTGAGATTACAAAAGACGCCACTTACCTTCTTAACCAGCGTGTGTATAACAGCCATCCATCCACCCACCCACCCACCCACCCACGCTCCCTTCTGCATGGGGGTGAGTGTTGCCTTAAACACTACCCTCTGCCTGATCACCCTTGTGATCAGGCTTGTAAACACACCCACATCACCCTTATGAAACACCTCCTCTGGTCTCCCAGCAAGGAGGTCAGTATTTTTGCTCTGAGGTGACCCCCGGGTGATGCTGCCCACCCTATCATCATTCTGTCACGCTTCTCTGCAGGGCCTGTGACTCCTCCAGGGGATGTTTCCTCTTCTGTAGGCATCAGTGGCCTCTGAGGATGGCCCTTGCAAGTACATTTTTCAGTTGCCTTTGAGCCTGTTGCCTGTATGGCAGCTCCTTTCTCTTTCAAGCTCTACAACTCTTCCAGTCTGAAAAATTTTAGGTTTTAGAAACCAGAAATCACTGAAAATTACAACAAAGAGCCTTGTCTTTCTACAGAGCTTTTCAGGGATATTCCAGAATTTAAAAAAACCCCCAAACAAACCAACCAACTATAAAACAAAACCACCCACAAAATCATACTTTTCAGAGGAAATACATTCCATTTGGTACCATTGGTTACTTCTTGCACGGGACCTCTCAGTCTGAGCTTCTCAGCCCAGAGCCTGGCTTGTCAACAACTATGCAGTGAGCAACATCTCCAGCCACTGCCATGCTGAGCCTCACACATATGCAACAGGCACACTCAAGGCTGCAAATCTGTATTGTGATATTCAACATAAAATAAGTCCTTTCTTGTCATTCCTTTCCCTAACCTGAGTTAAGGCTAGCAAGCAGTGCACCTAGCAATCAATATGTGCCCTTTCAACTTCAGCAGGGATGCTGGAATAGATGGTTGGTGGCAGAGCTTGAGAGTAACAGCCCAGTGTCCACACCTGCCCAAAGATGTTCCTGAGTTTTACCCAAAAAGGGAAAGCTGCAGGATCTCCGATTTTTCAAACTGAGGCTTCAGAAAGTTTCCATAGAGGGGTTAGAGTAAAGCCTCTGAGCAAGTGACCACCTGGTCTTTTTCCTTGGTATTACCATGTAGCAAGGAAATAAAAAATCCTTTCTAATGCTGACCTCTTATTAGCATAATCCATTAGCAGGCACAGTTGGTAATTTCAGTCTTGCTTTCTGGAGATCCATGCCAGTGTCAAAATGCCAGACTTTGAGTAAAGCCTGGAGGGCTGACTAATTAGTAAGTAATTGAGTTTTCCTGGGTCTTGGCTAACAAACTGAATTAAAGCCCAGGTGAGTGGATGTGCTTGTGTAGTCTGTGTTGTTGCCCGTGTGAGAGGCAAGAGACTTCTGCTACCTCCAGCAGCTGTTCCTCATTCTGGATACCAGAGCTGCTGGGGAAGCTGCCTTGGGAGCTGTTGGTGTTTCCCTATATGAGTGTGTCTTGAGCACCCCATTGCCTGGTTTGGTCTGAGATGGGGGTCTGTGCGTCAGGCTCTAGGAAGAGGACTCTGGGGAGCATCCTATGAAGGTGCCTAGGAGCAGCACTAGAGGAGGTAGTTCAGGACCTTGAGGTTAGCTCAGCTGAATATCTCTTGAGAAAGCTTTGAGTCATTTTTCTTAACTGTATCTGTTCCCATTTGGAGGTTTTTTTTCTCCTCGTCTCCCTAGAAGCTCCAGGCAGAGTGGACAGTGAGGTATGCAATGGGAGAGATGAAGGGAAGACTTGAATTGATATCTGCTTCCTTGGGGGGCTGAGGCTTGAATAAATTCTCTCTGCTTTCAGCACTGCTGGGAGAGGGGATTGAATCTGTTTTCTGGTATATTGTGTTCAGTTTTGCTGATGTAATGCTTTGCATGCGTAGCTGTTGCCTGGAAAGGATGTTGTTCATGATGGTCTTTCAGCTAGAGAAGCCTTGCAGTGTGTCTGCTGCCACAGTGAGCTGAAGTATGTAGTGTTATAGTGCTAGTGGCACTACAGTGGGGTAGTGCCATTTCTAAAATATAATCAGCATGGAAAGGAAGCTTCCAGCTTTTCTTAGCTATACAAACAACTCCAATGTGACAGGCCCTGGGCTTCCAGCATGGGTCACCCACAAGTTTTGGTATGACCAGGGAGGCAGCAATCTGTGGCAAATCATCAGGGCAAGGGTTTAAAGTGGTGAGAGGGAGGCTCTGGGCTGTGCACAGACCAAAGTCCCTCTTGGCTAGGTGAGGAGGTACAGCAGGGGCTGGTATAGCTGTGGTGGCCCAGAAACCAGCAGAGCGCTTCTGTTAGTGGTGGGTTGGCTGGCTTATACAGCAATCTCTCCTGCCTCTGAGCTGTGTTATCTTCATATCACCCCACATCTCCCTGGTACGTGGTTTGGGTTGCTTGGCTGCCGGATGACTCTGGTAGGCAGGGTGGAGGTTTGGGGTAGCTGTAGAAAAACTTTCTCCTCTTTTCCACCAACTGTATAGTGTTTCCTATGGTAATATGTGTGTTTTTGCTGATCTGAGGCTTTGATTTGCATCACATGTAGCTTTTGGAGGAAAAAGCTCTCACTAGTTAGCCAAAGGTGTCCTGATTAAAGTTTACTTGGTACATATGACCATCTTCCTAATCCTATTTATGAAGATGAATGATATCCCATAAATCATCCTTTTTTTGGGGGGGGACAGAAGGTCAGTAACTTCACTGATGTCATGTATCCCATACAGACTTTGATGCTTGTGGGTTTTCTTTCTACCTGTTCTCTCCAGACAAGTGGCACAGCTGTTCACACTGCACTGCTGTAGACAGAAGTGCCTATTCTGTGGCTGGGCTGTTTGGGTGTGCAGCAGCGCTGAGCTGGCCTGGTGGACACAGCTGAGGTGCTGGGGACTAAAGTCCAAGATGCTTCAAAGTACAGGGTGTCTGGCATCTAAGGTCTAGTGACCTCAACACTAACTCTTATCTAGGATTTTCTCTTTGTTTCACCTTGTCTGGTGTTTTGTTTTTTTTTTTAATTTTTAATTATTATTTTTCTCAGACCATCCCTGTGCTTCCACATCAGCTTAAAACCTAATCCTTGCTTTGGGGAGCAGGTTTTCTGTTGTGTGCCACTGGCAGGAGTGGCTGGGGTGCTCTTGTTTATGCCTGCCAGGAATAGCCTGTTCAGTTTACAGCTCAGGAGCAGTTATGCTGGCCACAAAAATGAAGTTTGATGTTACTGTTCAGCATGTTAATCCTCTGAAGACAGAGAAGCAAGCCCCTCTGCCTGCCTCCCAGTAAGTCCATGAGCGCTGTGTGTATGGCTATGTCCTCTGACATGATGGGGAGGCCAGTCAAGGGCAGGGGAGCACTGAGCTCTGAGCGATGGGGTCTGGTAAAGCGCCAGCTGGAGTAAGAGATTCACATTTGCAGCATTTCAGGATTATTTGAATTTGGCACCTGGCCCAGCCAGTACAGCTGCTCCAGAGGACAGCTCTGTCTGAGCACTGTGAGAGGTAGCAAACATGCCTCCTTCACAGGGCTGTGCTGCTGCGTGGTAGTTTGGCTGGGACCTGTTCATCACTTGTACAGAGCTCAGACAGGAGCCTTCCACAGCAAGAAGAAGGGACAGTTTTGTTATGAATTTGCTTCTTTCACTTCTTGATGTAAGGGGCAACTTCTTTCATCGAAGACCTAAGCACATCCAGATGAGCCAGTAAAATTATCAGTGTGCTTAAAATAAGATCAGTTTAGAGAAACTGAGGACTGGCTCCCTACTCACCAGGGTGGAGGCTTAACAGGTGACCCAATCCCTGACACTGATATTGGATGCACATGCTGATGCTCCTGCACTGATGCTTTTGCATGGTGCTGTGCCCAGCCTCCAATGTGCCACAGCATCTGTGAAAAGCAATTACTAGACAACTAGTTCCTTGCTGCTGGTACCTGCCTGCCTTCGATGCTGCACTGTTGGTGCCATCCACGCTGCTTCTGGAACATGTGCTTCTGGAACATGTGCTTCTGGAACATGTGCTTCTGGAACATGTGCTTCTGGGGATGTCTGGATGGGGATGTCTGTGAGATGTGACCCTGCTGAAGGCAGAGGAGGAAGGAAGGGTTTGAGACTGAAAAGGTGATTAGAAAGATGCTTGAACACAAGGGGCATGAGCATGGTTGTGGGAGCTTTTCCTGATGTCCTGGGCTCCAGATAGGGACCTGAACAAGGTACTTCACAAGGAGTATGTTCATGTTGTGGCTGGAAGAGAAGGGTGGTCTGTGGGCTGAGGGGGAGGCCTGACTGCTGCTGCCCCTGTGTCTTTTCTGCTTTCCAGGCTCTGTTCAGGACTGCTTCCCAGCAGCTCCTGGTGGTTCAAGGCCCTTTCTCTGAGCCCCTCCAAAGCTCCCTGGAAACCTTAGAGGGATGAATGTTGCAGAGAAATCACAAACCTGACTGCAGAGAGGGGAAGAAGGAAAAACACATTAAAAGTATGGAACATGTGTAGGAAAAAACTTGGGAGTAACGTGTAAGACTACATTATTTTTATGTTAATTTTGATAAGATGACTCAGTTCAGCTGCCAGAGCTGAAGCATATGGGTTCAGTAAAAAGAATTTGAAGAAGAGAGCTTGTATGTAAACAACAGGGGGTAACTCAGATAGTATCAAGCTTGTGTTTTACTTAATTAAAAGCAAAATCCTAATTCTAAGCTTCTGGTGGCTCATAATACCTCTGAGCATTTTTGGTCACTCTCCCAGTTGCGGCTCAGGTTTGGATGGACTCAGACCTGAGTCTGCAGTTGTGCTTAGTGTTACATTTTCGTGTGTGTCCCACTGCAGTCAGTCTGGTCTGTGCCAAGTTTGTGCCTGTGTATAAACCTTTGCAGGACAGCAACTTTGGAGGAGAAGAGCCCTGTATGGTGGTGGGCACAGACTGACAAGGTTGCATGCCCACTTCCCTCCAGAAACTTTCTCTATAGCTGATGACATCCAGGGGGGAGGAGGGTGGTGCACCCTCCCTTCTCAAGCACCTTGCATCTCCTTCTGGTCCTGTGCCCATGTATTTTGGATGTTACTGATGCATGGCTGGACTCAGCCTTCCAGTTAATATCAAGGGAAGGTTAATAGTGGCTTTGCTATGTGAACAATAAACACCTTCACTCTGGAGTAGCTCCAGCAGACCCTGGAGGCTGTGCAGGCTGTGATGGGGTACAGCAGTTAGTGTTGCCTTAGGGGTCAGGCTGCGATGGTGCCCTGTAGGGGAACATATGTCCCCATCGTATGTACTCTCCTAGGGAGGTATGTCTGCAGGTCACCTCCCTGCCCTGACACCCCTGACTGATTTGTACAGGAGCAGCAAAGTACTCTGTGATTTTTATTTTTTTTTTTTTTTTCCCCTTCCACTCCTCTGGGAGGGCAAGTACCTCTCAGAGTGAGGGTTTTGTGTCAGTCTGTGTCTGTAACTGTCATTAAACTGAGGTCACACAGGAAGGATTAGCACCAGTGGCAACCAGGATTACTTACGGCCTCAGCAATGGAGGTGTTGTTATAAACCCCATTACTCATAAGTTATCATTATACAATCATGTAGAGTATCATTTTATATAATTGCCATTATCTAGCTCTTTATTTATATACACATGGTGATCTCGGAACACCTGAGGTGACCAGTTTCTTCCCAGAAATTACTATGCTCCAGCATATTGTGAGACTAAAATATATGGTAGCCATCCAAGGCCTGAAGAAGCCCAGGGATGACAAGATGCTGGGGCTATGAAGGACGTTGCTTTGCTGGGAGAAGATTAAGTTATTTTGGTTTTTGCAAATCATGTCCACACCACCCCCACCCACCCCACCCCAACTCATTCTTTAAAATGACAGAATGATTTTCGCTGAAGTTATGCCCTCTGCCTCTTGTTACTGGATTTTGCACATCCAAAGGTTCTTGTAAAGCTGGCACTAGCATGGGCCTGCTGGGGCTGCTGCTGGGCTCCAGCATTCCTATGGCTTGGCAGGACAGAGGGAGGAGAGATGCATTTATATCCTGAGGACTGCATCAAGCAGCATATATATTATAGCTTCCTCCCTGAGATTTGTTTTAAATAAATGGATGCTAATGTACTAAAAGGAAAGATAACATTTATTTTTTAACCAGAGTTTAACTAGAAACCATTTTCCCTGTTTCAGGCTGTATTCTCTGTGTTTCACTTTCATCATGTGCTTTGGGAAAGCAGTGGGGGAAAGATGTACAAATCCAAGCTGGGAAAGAGAAGAAAAAATGAATACTGCATCGGATGTAGAATTTTGCCATTTACTGTGGTGGTACCCACAGTAAATCCATGGACATCATTTGATGCATCTCTGGTCTTGGCTGGTAATACTGAGGGTCAAATGCCCTGAGGTGAAACACAACCCACCGCTCTGCTTGCAACTCTGAGGAGCATGGGGCATATGATGTGTGAGGGGAGCAGCAGCAGTGCAGGATCAATGACTGCTCGCCAGTTACTTGAGCAGAGGAGAAAGTGTGAGAAGGGAGAAAAGAGGAGACAGTGATGAGTGACAAAGAGATTTGTTTTGTACTTCCAAAGCATCTCCTAGTCTGTCATACCCACCATCACAGTGTTATTGCAGGTTGTGCTACATCATCTCTGTTCCTGGGAAGTGATGGAGCCGCCAGAAATGCTGTGGAGTGAGAGGTATCGATTTCTGGCTGCGCTCCTTGCTCTGAAACTCCTGCCTATGTCATGGCACAGAAACAACTTGGAGGGATTACATGGGTGGACAGACAAAACAGGGTCCAGGAAATTAAAAGCAGGTTGTAATAATTGCCTGACTTGAAGGCAAAGAAACGATGCGGTGTTGTGGCAGGCTGAGTTAATAAAGTGATTTAGCTCTTTTTCCTTGCATGTTGCTCAGTGTCTGCTGGGAAATAGTTGGTGTGGGCACACTGACAGACTTTTTCTGCTCCTGGAGAAATCAGAGGTGATCCTGGGCTTTGGAGGTGGGTGTTAAGTGACTGAGAGGTGGGTCTCTCGGGAACTGGCAGGTGATAGGCACCATGGTATGTATTACCCCATGAAGAACTGTACGTGTTGCTGAGCTGGTTGTTGGTGCAGGCTCCACAGGGCACAGGATAGGTACAACTACCCCTAGAGGGGTGGCATGTGGGGACCCTTCTGCCCTGCTGTCACAGGATGTCCCCAGAGGTCATGCTGGGTGGGCTTTTCCCTTTTGTCTTATGGATCCAGCACAGAGGTGGGACAGAGCCCTTTGTTGACATCTTGGACATCACAGTCTAATCTTTTTCTCTTTTCCACCTTCTTCAGGGGAAGTTTTAGAGCCTGTATTAAGACTTCAGGTGAGTACAGCTTCCTTGAGCTGACCCTGCTGAGGAGGGCTCCTGGTCAGTGAACACCTTTTGCCACATAAGACCTGACTTGACTATCCTTGTTGTGAATCCTTGAAGGATCATGGGAAGCTGTGTTAATGTCCTTGTGTCTCCCTGTTCTCCAACCTGGCTTCCCCAAAAGCTCTCATGCATGGCCTCAAGGAAGGGTGAAGCTGAGGCACTGAACACAGTCACGTCCCTGGCCCAGAAAGTAGGACACCCTTTCTTGGAGGTGCAGTCCCACCACAGTCATGCACTTAGCTAAACCCAAGCCATGACTAGAGGGTGTCCACAGTGAGTACAAGGGTTTTACATGGGTTGCAAAGAGGTATGAAGCATGCTTGTGTATGGGCTTGCTGCCTGGCTAATGGGACACTCCGTGGCATCTGGTTTACCAAGTGCCCACTCCCCAAGTCTGGGAAGGGAGGGGCAGGAGGGGATGAGGCTGTGCGAGCTGCTGGATAGTATCCAGTTCTCTGTTCCCTGACCTTTAGCAAGAGAGGGAATAGAAATGGGATCCAGTGGTGAGGTTTGGCCCTGCATGAATTCAATTACAGCAATTTTCCCTTTGCAGTGATGAGAAGGTTAAATGCCTATTTGCAGCATGGCTGAATGCAACCTCCGCTCCCCTCCCTGGCTGCTCTGCAGTGGACAATTCTCTGGAGACAGGAGCAAATTCAGCCAGTGGAAGTAGGTTATGTTTTCCAAATGCCATAACATGTGACAGGTCCAAACATGGTTTAAGTTGCTGAAGTGATGCAATGTCCCATTAACTGAGATCACAAGGGTTTTAACATGGATTGCTGTACACTTCAGTTGTGATGTGTGAGGCTTTGTGGGAGCAAAGTGGAGTTCATTCCTTTTCACAGAAGTTTAAGTATGTCTCTCAAATATTTCAGACATTTCTCTGTATGGGAATTTTCACTATTACTTGCAGGAACAGAGCTTTTATGTGTTTGGAAATAACCTGACTTTCCCTTGTGTACATAAGGGCTCTCTGGGAACATTTCTTTGCTGATTTCCCCTGTCTGCAGGCATGGCCCAAGGCAATAGCAAGGAGCAGGGTTAAGGACTGATGATCTTGCCCCTCTGCCAGGCAGCTGCCTTGCCAACAGGGCAGAGCAGAGAACTAACCCAGAGGTTTTGGCCAAGCACCATTTTAGAGCCAAATCTGCATGTGTGCTCTGTAACTGGAGAAGCAGCCACCATGGTGGGGGCTGGAGACTGACCTTTCCAGCAGCTGCCTAAACGGAGCTGATGAAGGTAGCCAGTACTTTGCCTTTTTATTTCTGGATGGGTACCAGAAGATGGAAAAGTTACCCTTTTCCTGCTACAAGCTTAATCTTTTTCTCGGTGTGGGCTCCAACGGGTTTGGGAATGCCAGTGACTCCCTTCTGCAGCTTGCGAGGGCTCCCTACAGCTGCTGTTGGGTCAGACGGGGAAGTTTGGTGTGGCTGAAGTTTGGTTACTGCCAGCAAACGAGGTGCAAATATCAGTGGGGTTGTGCTGCAGCAGGTTGGATCAAATGCCAGGAAGAGATCAGATGGGTGACATCACAGTCTCTGGGGGAAATGGGGCGTGCTCTGGACAGGATCATCTGAAAATACCAGAGGGGTACAGCAGCAGACCAGCTGGGGGCTGGGTGAGCCATCAAAAGCAAAGGAGCAGCTTTACCAGAGAGGGAGGAAGGACCCTTAACAAGGAGGGAGAAGCACATGTAGATAGTATGAAAGAATTCCTTGATTACACTTTATTACATTTTTCATGCCCCCTCCCCCTGCCCCAAGTCCTTATAAACCCAGTGCAGTAAAGAAAGGAACCTGGGCAGCCTTAGCAAAGAAGGGTGAGGTGGGCCAGCCAAGTCTGTGCAGCTTTAAGGTAAAAAGTGTAGGTCTGGCAAAATGACTTCTGAAGATTCCAGCCTGTTGACACAACACTGACAGCTCTTACACACTTACCCCCTGATATGGGGTGGGGATTCTAGCTCAGAGGTGCTGAACCTCCTCACTAACACCCCAGCCCTGCTCAGATGTGTCCTGGCTGCTGACATGGGTACTGGTTCCTGCACTGGGCATCTGTGGCAGAGCAGGTTGCAGGAGGGGAGATGAGTTGTGGGGTTTCCTCAGATGTGGGCTGGTCTGGCATAAGCATCAAGAGTGGGGTGTTAGGGAGAGAAGAGAACAGAAAAGGAGGATGAGGTGCACATGATGCTAAATACATTTGATGTCAAAGGGCAATCGTAAATTGAGCCTTGGCTGTCCATCAAATCTCATCCCTCCTCAGGTAAGAAATGTTCATCATCTCTCCTACTGCTAGTAATGGATTTGCAAGCTGGGTGTTAGGGATACAAAACTGCAGGAATAACCGATTTGTGTGTTTCTGTTTACTTTCTGTGGGCAAGTGTAGGCAGGATTCAAGGTTGGTGCTAGCAAGTTTGGGGCCCCTCGGGAAGAGGTAGGCAGCTTGCAGAAGTGAATACAGGGGGTTACGTGTTTTGTATGGCACGAACATAAGCACTGTGCTGCTGTAGACCAAGGGTTCACCTCAGTCCTGTCTTATCATCTTTACCTAAAGGATGAGCTTAAAAATGGAGCATGACAGATGATGCTGTACCCCAGTACAACCTCCTCAGCTTTTCTCAGGTGGTGCTTGAAGGCCTTTAAAATGATCTTTCAAGGTAGCCAGTGGTTGTCATTGCTCTGAGAAGCTTGTGGAGCGTGCATAGTCTGAGAGGCTGCTTGATGGGTGCCTGTATGTAGGAAATGAAGCTGGGGAAATCAGTCCTGTTGCTCCTAGTTCTTATGTCACAGGAGAGTTGGAGCCCATTGCCATAAATTTTAAACAGCTTACTCCTTATTGCTATTTCCTCCCCTAGATAGGAGATACCCAATATGTGGGTGAAAGCAGGATGTATGAGAAGACTTATTACACTGTGGTGACCCTCCTGGCTCTTGAGAAGAGCTGTCATGGGCTATCGTGTGGGGAAATGCTGCATAATATGTGGCCAGGCAGATGGCAGAAGGTGTCTGTGGCCCATAAGCAAATACTGAAAACAGAGTGAAACAAAACTAGTGGGTTATCCCAGTTATGCTCTCTCCTCTGGCCTTCCACACCACCAGGCAGGTGGGAATGGTATCTCTGTAGGTATGTCAGGACGGAGGGATGAGCTGGGGGAGCAGGAGGCAATTCTGTCATGCAAATCGGTACAGGTATATAAAGGGAAAGATGGCTCTAATAGAAAATAAATTAAAAGAGAGGCTGGTGAAAGAAATAGAGACCTTTGAGCTGAAGAAGTGAGTGAGTGGGGGAACCCTCCTGAAAGGCTGCCCAAAACTATCATTGGGAGAGAACAGCTCTGAGGGGAAGAGATGGAGAAAGTGGGTCATGGCTGGGGCCAAGGGGACACTGAAGGGCCTTGGTTTGGGGAGACAATGTCAAGGAGGGATGGCTGGTAACCGAGGATGGTTTACGGAAAGCACAGTGCAGAGCGCTGCCATCTTACACCAAGTGCATATGACCCGTTTCTACACGCAGCTTGAGAAAGCATCTACTAAAGAAACCAGGGGCTGGCAGTAGGGAGATCCGAGGAGGAGGCGTTTCCTGCTGGAGATCCTGATTTGGGGTGGTCTGGAGATGCAGGTGGCTGAAGGCTCTTTCAAGCAGATTCCTCTTCGCCACCTGGATGTACAACGTTCACTGCTGGGAAAGTGAGAAGTGATGCGGGGTAGGGGGGGTAAAAAGAGCAGAAAGAGTAATTTGGAAATGGAAACAGCCCTCCAACTATTTGCAGAAGTAACACTTGCCTGTGTTGTGAAACTTGTGAGGTTTTGGGCTCAATCTATTTGACTTTAGTGTGCATGAAGAATGCTATTGGGTTTGTAAGGCCGCTGGACTGCGGTGAGCATCAAGCTGTACTCCAAGGGACAGGTCTCCCGAGTAAAAGGGACTGATGCTCTCGAGCAAAAGGCTGACCCTGCCCGCGGCCCGGGGGAAGCTGAGGACCCCCAGGAGGGAGGCGGCCTGTCAGGCTGCCAAGTGTAGTTTCCTGCTGCCATCTAGTGACTTTCAGGGGTATAAAACTGTCAAACACCGCCTGCTTGTAGTGTCGGGCTGCAAACGGAGTCGCTAAACTTGCAAAGTTAAACAGTAGGGAAATAATCCTGAAATATCGTGGTCTTTCTGTTTTCTGTATCTCCTGCAAAACACCGTGGGAAGCTCTGGCACTCCAAGACAGATTTCGGTGGGTAATTAGTCATGAAGCATAGTTGTCTTTGAATAAGGTTATTTCCCAAAGTAGAGACAAAATTAGATCTGACTTTTCCCTCTGTAGTATTGCTGCTTCAGGTCGGAGCAGGTTTGCTTCGCCTGCGTTTGCTGGTTTTCTCTTAACGGTGCCCTTGTAATGTCTGCGCAGACACAGTGAGACGCCCCTGATAAAAACTTTGAGTAAACTGGAGTGATCCCGTTAAAAAGGGAAAACCCCCCTTTATTTTAGAACTTTCAAGCACTTCAGACTCACCTGATATTGATGGACTGTGACCCACATTTTCCTATGGAGAGGTGTAGGGAGGGTCTAACAAGGAAGACAAATGGGGCATCAATCGATTGTTTAAGATTGGATTATTTGGATCAGAGATTTCTTGGCCCTCGCAGCTTTAGGACATTAATAGGATTACAGTTGATCTTAACTTTTAAAACTGGACTTTTTTCAAGCTTCCAGGTGGAAATATGAGGATTTTCTGCAGAAATCAAAGGGAGAAGCTCTTATGGATTTTGATTAGGCCAAGATATTACCTTAAAACTTTGGAGTCCATTTACTACTTCTGAAATAATAACATGATGAAGAAAATATTTTTACTTTGGCAACATTTTTGGAAAGTTTACTGGAGTTTCTTTGTGTGTGCTGCTGCTGTGGCCTGTTCATCCCAGTACAAATGTATTAGGGGTAGGTAAGCCTTTCTCCTGTGTCTCTAAATATCACTGGCAACAACTAATACCTTTCCATCCTGCTAGCAGCTAGCAGGCTTCTCCTCTCCACCTCCAAAGAGTGATTTGCAAGAGCAGTGATGGAAACAGAGTATTACAAAATGACTTTTCCTTATACTCCCTTTCCCTGTGCCTTCCTCCTGGCCTGAAGCTTTGCAGGGAGCCCCACTACGAGGGCTTTAGCTGCTTGAAATCAGGATGCCTAGAAATACTGCAGGTATCCCATTACCATTGCTTCAGTCCTTTTTGTTCCCTGGCACCTCAGGGAGCTGTGGTGCCAGTGGTGATAAATCATTTCTGCTGCTTCTGTCCTTGGGGGCAGCTGCAGTAATTACTTGGAGTGACCCTTGCTTTCAACCATCATGAAAACCTTCCCATAATCCCAGAAGATCTTAAATCCTTGATAGGATGTAAACTGCTGGCACCAAGGGCAGTGCATGTAGCCAAACAGGAATATAATAATCTAACTACTGCCCTCCAACCTGTGTATTTTTAAAAGGAGGTTAATGATCTCTTGTTAAAAAGAGAACAAATGTGCAATGGTCTGAAAAAGCTGGTGACTGTTTATCCATCTATAATGTTTTAAAGACTATTACCAGGGAATTGGAGATGATGGTCCCCTTCATTGGAGTCTGGAGGCTTGTTTGGACACACAAAGATGATGTGTGTGTGACCAAGGAGAGCTGACAGTGCACTCGGGTGGGTCTAGGAGTGGTGAGCTGGGGCTGCTTGTGTGTCAGACAGCCTCATGAGGAGATGGTGGTGTAATACTTCCCCACTCTGAAGGTGAATCTGTCTTTGCAATGATAGGTTTGCTACACTTTGAACACTGGGGAGGTACAAAATCAGACAGAGGCAAAGTCAAAGAGCTCCTGGAGGTTTGCAGATGACTCTCAGATGGTGAAAAGTGCACAAAAAGCAGAGTTCTCCAAAGAGCAGTGCACTTCTACAAGGTGAATGACTTTACCACCCTGCTGTATGGTAAGACCCATGGCATTTCCATCCCTGTTACATGCATGCAGGCTGACCTTTTCCTTCCGTGGCATATACCATGGCACCGCTTAAATAATAACTGGGCTTTACTGATGTTTTTTCCTGCTTTGTTTCCCAGTAGGAAGCATGAGAGATGTTCCTACAAGCTTTTGGGCTTGTGGCTGTGGAGGTGCAGTGTGGGGGAAGCAGAGCTGCTGCTGGGCCCAAATGGCTCCTGATGGTCAGTGTATCTTTCCTTTTCTGCTCCCGTCAAGAGTGCAGCTTTGTGAAACGTCTGAGCACACCACATCTGGGCTTTGATTCTGGAGCAGTGTACAACCTTGGATGCTATAAGCTAGATGAGTGTATCGTCTGCATCAGTGAAGCTATTATTCGTCATGCTTGAAGACTGAGAGTCACTGCACAGCAAGGATTTTACACTTTGACTTGTCCCATTGAGGTAGTCTGGAGAAATTTACCCCACAAATACCAAACCCTAGGCATGCACCACCCAACAGGCTTAATAATGGCAAGTTATGAGTGGAAAAGAGTATTTCTTGTGAAGCATTATCTAAAACCCACACTGTTGTATACCCATGCTGCATGTCCAGACGAGAAACCAGACACAATTTGTAACAAGAAAAGTGTTTAACTCTTGGAACTGTTTGCCTGGGCAACTTGGTAAATTCTCCATCATTTGGAGCTGTCAAATCAAAATGCAGTGTCTTTCCCAAAATTATGGTAAGTCGTATGTATGACATGTTATATGGTAAGCCATAACTAATTTGGCTCAGGGCATAACGAGCAGTAACACATACACCAAGTTTATTAGATGATGGTTCACAAGTCTCAGATGTTGGTGATATCAGACCCCAGTGTTTGCATTATCTTCCTTTCAACTAGCTAAGGATTCAGGTGTTTTATGTTTCCAGAGCTGTTCTTTTTAACCTTTTGCTAGAATAAGGTCTGAGGAGCAGACCCTAGCAGAGGTCACACTCAAGTTCTTGCCCTCTACTCTCCCTTCCCTCCCAATATGTCTGAGGACAACAAAATGACCAACTGGCTTCAATGATCCCAAGAAACAAACCAGAAGCTGATTCCAGTGAAGTCACGTTTGAGGCAGAGTTAAAAAGAGAATTATTATTTTGGGTACAAATTCCCATTCACAGCCTTTCCTCATGTTAGGAACCACACGTGTATAGCAAACATTCAGATTGACTTCACAGCCAGCTGCAACAGAACCAAAATCAGAACTTCAAAACTCCATGTAAAACTAACTAAAAACATCTGAGAAAATGCTTTGCTCTGCTTTGCTTGCATGGCAGGCAGAAAACTGTGGGTGTCCTTTGGAGTTTGAATGTACACAAGTAAATGATAATCTTCTGACATTGTTTGAATTAAACAAATGGATTAAAAAAAAAATAAAATCCTGGCTTTGTCTTGAAAGGATGCCAGAAGATTTGGACAAGAAACTTAAGTGTAATTGCTGAAGTTTGTGTATCAAACCTAAAGCCCCCAGGCTGAGTGTTGGATTCTAAGAAAGGAAAAATCGCAGGCTTAAAGTTTCTGCAAGTTGTCATCTATCAGTCCTTCGGGATGGAACTCCTCAAGCAGGGTTTGATTTAAAAGTATACAATTTTTTTGTGGTGTTCAGCCACCTGGGTTTAACTGAGGGTAACCTTCTCCAGGGGAGAAGGTACGCCATGACCTCTAGTGGTGGATACATGCAGAAAGAAAACAGACGTGACCGTGTTGGTTTTTAACATTGCGATCGATTTATTCCCAGCTGGAGCATTCCCGGGGTGAGAAGAGCAGCCGGAGGCTTCGGCAGCCACGTCCACAGAGAATCGCTCTTCTGTTCGACTTGGTGGTGCAGGACTGGCTCTCCTTTCTTCACTGGATCATGATGCCTTGCAGGTATTTTAAAAAAATCATTGCTGCTCTCTGGACAATAATATTTTGTCACTCTTCCGTAAGGCTTTATGGGTCTGAAGGCATGCTCACTTTCATACAAAGGAGAACAACTTTGCCCTTGAAATCCCCCTCTTATTCCAGTACTCTTGAGGTGGGAAGCAATGGTCGTTTGCCATCAGGTTTGTCTAGTACTTTTTACGTCAGGTAAAGAGGAACAAATTCCTGACACGGTAATCCTAACCAGTCCTAACCATCTATCTGGTCAATGTCAGTTGGAGTCCCTGATTTCTGCCCTAAGGCCGTTGTACTTCTGGGTGCTGTTGGACAACTGCTGAGCTGGCTAGCTGAAAAAGGAGCTGGCCCTGCCCAGGGAAATTGTTTGACAAGCCGGATTTTAACTATGGGTGGATTAAAAATGTTTCAGAATTTAGCAGTTGTTTATAAACCCCATAAAAATCAGAGCTTAGATGTTTCTTGAACCTCTTCCAAACTACAGATGCTTGTAGAAGTGACCAGGATGCTGGTGTACGTGACTGGTGTGCTTATGCAGTCTTGTCTCTTCTGCAGCTGTGGTGGCAGAGGGGCTCTGCGGTGATGACTTGGCATCACACAGCACCTGGGTGCGTGGATGTGTTGGGTCTGGGTCTAGAGTGGCAATTCTTCTTTTGGCCTTGGTGCCATTCAGCTGTGCCTTGTGGGACCAAGCATGGGAAGGGCAGAGCTAACTCTAAGTGTGGTGGATTTGATCTGCAACAGGAATTTGACTCAAATTCACCAGAGACTTGGAGTATCGTTTTGCTTAAGATTATCAGTGTCCTACTCAGAACAGCTTGCTTAGAGTTTGAGGGATCTAACTGAGCAGGCAGCTCAGCATTAGTTGGTTGATTGATTGGTCTGTATTCCTAGGCTCCCTGTTTTTTGCAGAGTTAATAACGATCCTTTAACACATATTCTCATTGAAGCCTTATTTTACTTAGTTATATTATAGCTAAATATTGTATGTATTCTCATTAAATAGATAAATATTTGCAGCATATTAATTTTACTTATTAATTTGTTGCTAAGATACTTGATAAATGCTGCTTTCAACTGCACCTTGACACACAGGGGAATTTTTTTGGTGTAAAAGTATTTCAACTGCAGTTATACTTTTGCCTGTGTCCTGGCTCAGCTAGGATAGGGTTAAGTTTCCCCAGCAGTGGGGAGGGAGCTTCAGCCGGGTTATTCAATACCATGCTGACATCAGGTCCGGGCGCCCAAGACAGGAACAGTTTCTGTGTTGCTTTTGTCCCTGATGGTACCCGCGATGGGACTGCTGTATCTTTGTGGTATATCTGTATATCTTTTGTCCTGTTTACTGTTATTACTGCTTATTGTTACTGCTATTGTTGTTGTTTGGTTTATTATTTGTTATGCTGTTGTATTAAATTTTTCTTTATCTCAACCCCAGGGTTTGTATCTCACTCCTCGTCTGGTCCAAGGGTGGGGGAGGGACAATGGCAGTGTGGTCTTGGATCCCGGCAGGGCCTAAACCATCACAGCCTTACGCACAGTTGAATGAGAGTCCCATAAAGTCCCAGCTGCTCTGTGTCTGTTGCACTGCACATCGTCACAATGCTGGTCTTTGGCTGGAATGAAACCTCCTCTATGAAACCAGACTTCCCTCGTTCTCTCTTTTGGGCATCCCTCCTGATGTTTTTTCATCAGCCCTCTTTAGTGTATGCTAGGGCTGACGTGAGCAAATGTCATGAGTTTTGCATGGTTGCCTGCAGCAATTGGTGGAGGTGCAGAGCTGTAGACTAGAAAGACTTTTTCCCCCTGCCCTCCACTGGCATTTCTCTGCACGGACCAGATGAGGCACAGCCTCTGATTAGCACGGGCATCCCCTATCTCTCTGGTTGTGCCACGACCTGCCACCATGTGCTCTGACCAGTAATGGCAGGCTACCTCCTCTGGTTCTCTAACTGCAACTCAAGCTCATCACAAGCTTTATTTTACCTTGATTTTGCTACTGCTGCCAGCACTGCAAGTCGCCGCTTGCTTGCAGCTCTGTTAAGGGATGCTCGTTATACTGAAGATGACAAATATAGGTTACTATACCCCTGGCAAAGCCACAAGTATTTTGCATGAGTCTGTGGAACAGCAATTTTGCTGCAGTGATCATGGACAATGAACAAATGTGAGCAACTCTTCAAAAGAGCGGCTTAGCTGTGTCATACTGGAGGGAAAATACAGATCTTGCACTTTAAGTGACCACCCCGGGATGTTGGTTTCAACACAGGAGAGGAGATCTGGGAAGGACCTCACTGGGTTACTGGCTCCACTCCACTTTCCCAAAGAAGGGTCCGGCTTCTCTGAAATATTTGCTGCTGCAGGCTTGTCTAAGTGCCTTTAGAAGGGGTGAATCTCCCACTGCTTTGCCTTGGCTGCCTGCTCCTCTGCTAGCTGCCCTCATTAGAAAGCTGAGAGTCATTTCTGCCAACTTCTCACTCTCTCTTTTGACCTAGCAGTCTTGGCTGCTATGATTTTCAATGGACATCTAGTCTCTGTGTTCAGTGGAGCTGAATTTGTAGCCATCTATTGAGGACAAAATGAATCTCAGCCTAACCTTCACTGATGTTGACTTCTTCAGCTGAAGATGCCTACAGTGTAGACACCTGTGTTTAATCAGACTAATCCCATTCCTGTTGTTTAACTTGATTTTTTTCCTCACTAATGTGGTGCTGCAGGACATCTGTTCCTTGTCTTCAGTATGAAAAACAGATTTTCTTGTATAAAAATCTTTAAATTCTTAAACTCTTTCCATTGCTTCTCAGTTCTCTCTCCTCTGATTAAATTGGCATTTTTTAATCTGATTTTTCTCATAAGAAATTCCTTCAAGACCTCTGATTGTTCTTGCGGTGCTCTGCTAAATACTGTCCTATTAATCCTTATCTCCCTTGAAGTGTGATGCCCAGAACTGGAGACTGTACTCCAGCTGAGGCCTTACTCATGCTGAGCAGAAGAAACGGATCACTATGTAGAGAAGCAACAAATTTTCTTTCCATTGCCTCTGCTGCTTTTTAAAATTGGTCTCTTCAATGTTTCCAGAAAATTATCAGTGCTCTGTCATACATTTCTTCCTCAAACACCACTCTGAATCTTCAGTATATCTGGGGGTTTTGTGCATTAAATCATCGTTCATCCCTCCATTCTGTCTGTTCCTGGGTGTGCAGAGTTACAAACACTTCAGGAACAATGCTGATGTATGTAATGACTGTATATGCTGGAGGAATGGGCTGGGGTAACCTGGCACTTCCACTGCTGCTCTCCTCCCAGCCTGATCATGCCTTGGCTTCCTGGCACCTCATTCCATACAAGATCTGCCTGATGTAAAAGCAGTCTGGCTTCAGGTCTCTCTTAGACAGTATTTGGGGATTCCTGAACTAACAGGACAGGGCAGCTACTATCAGGGCATTTTCTGGGGTTTTGAATTCTGAATGGATTTTTTTGTTGTTGCATTTTGCTTCTATGTAACCTTAGCCAGTGATTCCTCAGGAATAATTTATTCTCTTAATTTTTCAAAGTCTTCAAAGTTAAACTTCTTTTGATGTGGGCTAGAACAAATTTCATAGGATTTGATTGACTGATATAATTTTTTGATCTATAGAATATATATTTCCTGATATTTTGAATTAAATACTGATAAAGTTAAGATTTTTTAAAAGGAATCCAGGGTTTGGTTTTACTGTAACCTGATGTGTTTCTTCCATTGGATGGGGGTGTGAGACATCTTGGCGAGACACCTTGGTGCCTAAACACCAGAGCATCACTTCCATGCATGTCTATTCATCTTCTCTGTTAATCTAAACTCAGGGTTTATAGTACTGGAAATCTCAGAGCAGTGCCTGTTTTAAGATTTGACTCTGCAAGGGAGAAATGGATGAAGATAAAGGTAGAGGTAGAAGGTAATTTGAGTGAAAGCAACCATGAAACAACAGAATCACTGTTCTGAGGAAAGAAAGGAGTGAAAGGAGCAGAAAAAAGGGTAATGAACTTCAAAAAGCAGACGTCAACAAGCCTGGGAAACAGGTAAATGTGTGTCTTCTGGGAAGATAATCCTGAAGATAAATGAACTGTCAGTTACTGAAACTGCCGTCAACAAAAGCAGAATGGTAAGCTAACCTTCTGTGAAAGAAAGAGGGAACTGAGCAGGAGACCAGCATCCAACTGCACCAGGAGCCAAGACCATGACATGAAAGGGACTTAAGTGATAGGTAGAAACAGGGATTCATAACTGACAGTGACTGCAACAAAGCAGCATAAACATGCTGGGGTACAGGTAGTAAAAAATCACATGCAAAACCAATTAGGAAAAAAATCTAAAATGACACCTTTCTATAAATAGACACAGGAAAAGATAAATTTTTAATGAAAAGAAGTACAAATAGCAGGTGAGGCATAAGGGCTGGAAAATTCAACGTTTTTTTTGCTGCAGTTGTGTGAAAAAAGTATCTGGCCAAAATCAATTAAAACTTAGAGAAGCTGAGTGTATTCAGATCAGCAGAATAAGGTGGAGAAGAAATTAACTTCAGAGATCTCAGAGGTCTGAAGATAAACCAGGATGTTTTCTATCTCTGAAAAGGTGCGGAAAGGAGATCCTGGAAATGTTGAACCAGGTTTCCTAACACTGACACCTGGAAAGATACCTGAACAAATTATTTAATGCTCCTTCTGTAAGTACCACGAGGATTTAAAATGTTATTAAAAACTGAACCGGTGTGGGTTTGTCATGAGCAAATCATGTTGAACTAGTCCAATTCCCTTCTCTGATGGGAGAGTCATCCAGATGAGTAAAGGGAAAGCAGTGAATGTGGCATATCTTGATTTGATTAAGACTCTGGGGTCTGTCTTATAAGCAGGTAGCAAAGCATGGCACAGGAGAAATGACCGGTCATTGGGTCTGTAAGTATCTCTAGTCAGAGAAGAGTGACCTCTGCCACACTTCCAGGGTCTTAGTCAACTCCTTCAGATGTTTCTTCTTAATCCAATTATGGCACTAATTCACTGGTATATGAACAAATTGTATGTCTAAAAATAATGTTCTGACCTCAGGTAGCACAGGGCTCGCTCTGCTCTGGCCTCAGGCTGTTGGTAGCATGGTTACTGTAATTAAAAAAGGTACTTCTCACTCTTGTAGGATGTGCAGAGAAGTATTTCTTCTGCTCTGCAGTGCTAAGTCCTCGGTGGAGAAGAGTGCTGGAAACCACATTTTAAGAAAACCAGAGGCAAAATATGGCAATAAAACAAGGTTCAGAAGGCAAGGTAAGGCTCAGAAACACTGTCCAATAGGTGAAAGCCTTTTCAGTCCAAAGAAGTAAAGAGGAGGAAACACAGTACTGATGGATTGTGCGTACACGAAAAGCTTCCCATATACAGTGAAGGACAGCTGGTGTCTGCGTGCCCTGAGACAGAGCAAGAAAAAAAAAACGCACTGTGCTTGTGGCAGGGAAGACCCAGAAGAGAGAGTGTGAGGTTCCTCCATTTCCATGGTCCCTGCTCACCATAAAACATTCACAGCTCCTCTCCTGGGGCGAGGCTTTGCAGGCCTGGATGTATTTGCCAGGCAGGCACAACCACAACGGTGGCATGTGGAGTGACATGGCATTTCTGCACAGGGAAGTTGGGAAAGCACACACGGCACTTCGGATGGAAAAATTAGAAAATTCTTAGGTATGAAATTACTCCTGTCACATTTGTGGTCAGCTTTATGGCTCTTATCGCTGGGCTTTTTCAAGGAGTGAGAGCACGTTTCCTTCATCTCATGCAGGAAGGAGCTCATTATTCCTTATTAATTAGGTCTTCAGTCACTAATCTGTTATGTACCTTTCCAGCAACTGTTTACAGATAAGTGTTGTAGGATCTAATTGATTGAGGATAATTAGCTCCTCCCTAATTAGAGTGAAGTGTGCTTCTTTTCACTCTGTGGATGATCGCTTATGAATGAAAGGCCACAAATGGAAAGCTCGAGATGTGCAATGTGTCAGGAACTAATTTGCTTAAACTATTTTTGAAAGCTTATTCAATTATTACCCAAATAGTGGGCTTATGCATGAATATGTGCAACTGACTTCAGTTGTAGGCAGGCATGTGGTTGCCACAGACCTGGAGGTTAACGTCATGCTCTGTTACCATAGGCTGCGCAGGCACCATCCGCAGCAGGTCCACAAGCATCAGCAAGAATGTTACAGCATTTGAAATAAAACAAACCCTCTGGAAGTTTTGCCTGTGTTTCATCTTACACAATTGTCTCAAGACTGAAAAGGAAGAGTTTATGACAGCCTACAGCCAAGTGGTTGGGGTAAACTTTGTGGTGCCTTTTTTTTTTTAATGCCTAGCCTCTGAAACTTGCAGAGGTATCTTATTGTGGGAGAACAGGTATTCATAATCTGGAAAACAATGCTTACATCCAATTTGGCACCAAAATTACTAGCTATTTTCCAAAAAGTTTCTCTACAAAGACTCTAGATTATTCTTTCTGTAACACAACTATGGGTTATTGTCATAATCAGTCTCAGTCACAACATACTTAATTCTTTTTAAAATGTGACCACTTTTGCCTGTGACTGCATATGGTCTCCTGGCTGCAAAAAAGAAAACTGGAGATTAGTTGACCCACTTTCTGTGAGTGGACATTCACTGTGAAACACGAATGTTGAGGCTTGGAATATGTGCTGACATCTCTGAAAACTTGTAAGAGAAGATACTGAGTTTATAAAATTAAAAATTACGTGGATTCATAACAGAGCCTGAACACAGCTCTAGCTTTATAGGCAGATGCATCAGTTTCATTCATACAAAAGTGTTATGCGTTTGACCAGAAGCCTACCACTTGAGAGCCCACTGAAGTTAATAGAAAGCCTCTCATTGACTTTTCATGTACTTTGAATGACACAGCTAGAAATACCAAGGGACCATAAGTAGGCCTCCTCTCCTGGTTGTGAAGAAACCTTGAAATTGTGTCCCTTAAGGATTTGAAAACAAGATCACAAATCTCATAAACTTCTCTGCCCCCCCCCTCCACAAGAGGGTTAAATCAGTTTAATGATTTGGGAAGTTACATTCCGCTGCAGTGCTGCCAACCTAGCATAATAAGTTAGAAGCTGGGGAGGCAGAGAGGACATGGGCGAGGTTAGGGTTACCAGCAAATTTCTAATGTTCCCTGAGACTGGAGAATTGCTTCAGTTCCCTAGAAGCCTAATACTGTTAATCAGTGAAGAAAGATTTTGCTGTTTCATTACTCGCTGCAGCTGAAACTCAAGGAAATTACTTGGGTCTCATTATCAGATAAAGTTAAGATGTCAGTATGAAAGAAAACTCTTTTTCACACTCAGGTCGAGAGTAATTTATTTTTCCTAGCTTAGATTTTAAAAATAGAGAGGCAGCACGGGAGAATACAATAGAACTGCACAAAATCTGGATACCACAGATCTGCTTTGATACAATAACAGTTTTCAGCCTCTCTTTTATCTTTATAACCGTTCCTAGGTATGGTGGGAAGAGATTAGAGTGGCAAGCTGAGCAGCGCATCTGTCCGCTGCTCGGCCCTTCCCCTACTCCATTATTTCCTGGAGCTGGAAGCCATAAAAGGGGCTGTTACCCTCACCAGGACCCAGTGCTGCCCAGCTTGCCTGGGGGACAAAGCAACGCTCAGGACACAGTGTAACCATGCAAATCCATTTAGGAAAGCAGGAACAGTCTCCCTGTCCCCACTTTTCCCCTGTGAGGGGAGTGACCCTGCATATCTTCCCTGGGGCAGGGTACCTCTCCTCAGCTTGGGGCTAGAGCCTGGGCCCTCTCCATCCCCTGTACTCTCAGCTGCTGCATTGAAAGGGATGCCTAGGAGAGCCTGCGAGGTGCCTCCAGAATCCATCCAGTCCTCAGGCACCCTCCTACCCTGACACTGAGGGGAGGCTGGGAACAAAAGTGTGCTCCTGGCAACGGTGGTGTTGGGCTGTGAATACTCTTTGAAGGGTATGGGGGGAGTGTGTGTGTTAATGCTGCAGAAATCAGGTCTCCAAGACTGTAAATCCTAAGAAAACTCCTTGCTGTCAGTCCTCTGGGCATTTTCTTCTGGGAAATCTTGCTGTAGTGAAAGCCAAGCTGAAGGGCTTGGTTATGTCCGTGGCAACGGCTGGTTTCCAGTGGAGTTTTGATGCCAAAGTTCAGATTTTTTTTTTTTTCTTAACTTGAAAAACACAGTACTGACTAGCTTAGGCTAGTTACAAGATGCGAGCTTACAGAAACAGGATATGCCAGCGGGGACGATAGCGTGAATGTCCCTTCTCCCTCATGCCATTAGAGAGAGATGCAGCTGCCAGCTCAGGTGCCTGAGCCCAGAGCAAGACTGAAACAAAGAATAAGCCCAGCAGGGTTCTTGTCTTCCTTCTAAATAACTTAGTAAGTACTTGGCAAAACCTCTGGGAGTCTCAGTGGTGAAATGTAAAACCTTCCTGCCCCCTTGAGTCCCCAGCCACATCTGAGCAAGGATATGTGACTTTCTGAAGTGAGCTGAAATATGCTAATTTCGAAGTGCCACAAACTGTGCTCTGCCACTCTTTGCTAATGTCCATCTTTTCCTCTCGGAGCTGGGAGTGTGGAGGGACTCGCCTTACAGCAGAGATGAAGGCTGGAGTGTCAGTGCTGATTGAAAGGGGAGGAGCACGAGGTCTTCCTTAGCTGAAGACGACTTGGGTCAGTGTTGCCCCAAGCACAAAGTCACCCAGTCTTTAAGGTAAAGAAAACTCTTTGGATGTGTGTAGTAGTCATTACAGGACTTTTGGCTTTCTCTTGTTCAGTGACAATTATCAAAATCAGTCTGCTTTTTCTGCATCAGCTAAATGTTGCGTAATAACCAAAGTCAAAAGTTGAGGTCTTTAAGGTTGTTCCACTTAGGAAAAAAGTCTGATAGAGAATTCAGCTGTCTCTGAAGTCAGAATGTACCTCCCATGTACAAAGTTATGTTATCCTGAACTTGGTAGCAATTAGACAATTAGAAAGCTGTATCTTTATTCAAAATCCCAGTCTCCTGTGGCTTGCTCCCTAGTTCAAACCCCATTCCCCACCACTCCCATGGGCTGAGTACCATGGCACACCTATGAAGGGCCTTTCTCCTTCTGCACCTGGATCAGTGTGTCTCAAATCCCCTTTGTCATCCTGGCTCTTTGAAACTGAGTTTGACCCCATCCCTTTTAACTAAGAGCCCTTTGATTCCTAAGGCATCTTATTTGCCTTGTCCTAGGAGGATAGGTATGCTCAGCTTTCCTCTTCCAATTATCTATAAGGAGTTAAAGCTAGCACTTTCCACAAAACTTAAATGGTAGTATTAGATGACTCTTAATTTTTTGGTAGCTAAGTGAACTGCTTTAGCTATAGAAATTGTGCATGCATATTTGGATACATGACTTACATTTCCAGCCTTCTTTTCCTAGTGGGAAGGAGGTCTGAAATGTCAGCATACAGCTACAGCTCTGCTCCAGAGAACATCACTCTTGCAGTCATGTACCCTCTGGCTTTACAGGTGCAACATCACCGGCCCCTCCTAAGCTGAGTGCTCCTTTCTTTCTAATAGGGAGTACAACAAGCCTAAACCAAAACACTTTACATGCTGCAAATTTGGATATCAGGGACTCTCCTCCAGCACTGTTGTGAGGAAGGGGCTTATGCCCTTTTCTGTGCTTCATGGGTTCCCCACCTTCATGAACCCAGGGCAGCTCACAGCACAAAGAAAAGCAAGCTGAGCAGATAGAGAAATAAAAATGAGCCAGTGCTGTAGACACCTATGTATGCTTCAGGAAGCCTGTGCCTTCAACTCATTGCTGTCCCTTAAATACAGTACAGCACATAAGCAAAGAGCAACCCACACACCCCAAGGAAACAAACCACAAAACCAGCTTTTGAGAGGGCAGGTTACTCCTTTCTCTATCACCGACACATAACTAGTGCCTTGCTGAGGCTTTCATTTATTTATTTTCTGCACATGAGGTGCAAATGAAAGGCAAACAATATGGGTCAGGTGTGATGGTCTTGGATAATTAACAGCTGGAAATAATTACCTGCTACTGGGAAGACGGATGATGGATGGAAGTGAAGAGCAGCTGTGTGGTATCTTTAGCTGGCTGCTGTGAGAGAGGGGGAATGAGAAATGCCCAGAGAAATTGCTTGGAGGGGCTCTGGGGCTGAGGCAAAATGCAAATACTAGTAACAGGTCTTACCACAGCAACCTGCTGGGGAAACTCTTCTAGGGACATTTCTTATTGTGAGACCCTCGTGCTTCCTTCTGGAAAGGAATCTAATATTAGCCTTGGCAGCCAGCAAGAGAGCTATTTTCCTAATGGGCTGTGGGAAGTTGCCACTCCACTCTTATTACCCTGAGACCGTGAGCAGAGGCGCCTCTCTGCCTTTAAGCATGGTACGAAGCAGGAGCAGAGTGTGGTAAGGAGAAAGGGGCAGCAGTCTGTGGCCAGCCTGAATCCTTGCGTGGGAGCAGAGGTCCTCGTGTGGCTCTGGGGTGCTGCACCGAGGGGGGGTGAATTGAGTCGGAGAGCCCTCGCTCTCTGGGATAGCGGAGTCAAACTCACATGCTGTGGACTGTTATATGGCTGGGACGGTTCCCGTAGCCACCAACTTCTCCCTGTGGCTATTTCCCACAGCTGGGGCTGAGAGAGCTGGGGGATTGCCGTCACCAAAATGCACGAGAATCTTCTCCATAGCTAGGAGGCCAATGAAGAGCCCAGGAAACTGTTCCCCCCTAAATAGTTAAACGGCTGCCTCTCGACAAGCACAATGTCACATTGAATTTGAAACAGGGAACTTTTTATATTTTCCCCCTGATTGTGCTGGCACCTGGCAGATGCCTATTTACCACAGGCATCAATACACATAGTAATCAAAGGAAATCAGAGGCACAGATTAGCAACAGCTGCAAGTCATTAGTGGCAGCCATGGGAAAGCACAGCTCTGCACCCAACTTCGAAATAACCAATATGAGTATTTCAGAGCACGAGGGTTACCGCAGGGCACTCTGCGAACACCAGAGAAAGCAAACAATTGCCTCGCTTGTCTCTTGAGATGGCTTCTTCCCTCTCCCAAAGGCAGCGCCACGTTATCGATGAATCAATCATGCTTTATTGGCCCATTCAACATTAACTCTTTGGGAGGCTGAATTTTGCTGACCGGGAGTTGCCAGAGCTGGAGAACAGCGTCTCTACCTGCGCTAATTTTCTAGTGGTTCTTTATTTCTTCTGGGTTGATTGCTGGTGTCTTCGGCAGTGTCTCAACAAGAGTGAGAGTTTGGCATCTCTGAGACTTAGCGCTCATTTTACAAGAAGTTTTATTGAAGCTGGTGTAGAGCAAAAGCTGACCAAAAGACTTGTGTATCTGATTTCTTGAATCAATTCATTTTGAACCAGAATAGAGTCCAAATTTTATTTAAAAACTTGGTGTTGATTGAAATTTCCATTGCAGATTTAGGCAGCTTGGATTTCTATTTTGATCGGTCTCCGGAAAAGCCGATTTTACTTCAAAGCATCTCTGACTCTTGCAGGAGCAGGAAGCTGCTGCCCTATTAATAGAGAGCAGAATGCAGCATCACCAAGGTGTGGCCGCTCCCTGGCAGTCCTTATGTGCCCGGCTGTACCTGCCCTCCTCCCTCCCTGGCTCAGAAGGGCTCTCACCATTACAGGTGCAGCACTCAAGCTGCATGTGTGGGCTTCGTGGTCCACAAGAAGTGCTTTCCTGTGCTGCCTGCCTGCCTTGCCCCTGCCAGACAGGAAACCCATTGCTGCCTTATGCTTGCCCAGCTCTTGGCCACTACCACAAGGAGGTGGGAGCATGTGAGGGGGTTGACAGCAAGAAGATGTACAAATGTTGATCTCCAGTACTTCAAAGTACACCTTAAGCTTCTGCCTTTTCTCAAGGAGGAGGAATAAGAGGAGAAGGAATGGGAGCAAGGAGAGTAGTCATGGAGGCTGGAGAAATGGCAAGCTGAGGGAAGAGAAAAAGACCTTTCCTGAAAAGCTGTCTCCCATGGTCAGCTTGACTCTCATAGCCCCTGGGTCTCTTTCCAGCCCCCAAATCTTCAGTTGCTCTCATCATCTCACCTGCACCTTCTGCCACTGACACAGACCTTATTTCTTACCTGCACTCCCAAACCTCATTAGTGAGTGAGGTTTGGTCCAATCTAGTTCTTCCAAACTCCGTCCTCCTATGTTATTGTTATTGTAAAAGTTGAATTTGCTTTCCCCAGGGATAATAGATAACGTTTATGTGGAATTTAGCCTTCTCTCCCAAGGCATCTCAGTCTGGCTCTGTAAGCAACATGGAATATGCAAACATGAAAGGTAACAAAGGAAAGTATGGTTTTAAAGTAAAAGAAAAGTGAATCATCTCAAAAGATAAAGCATATTCCAAGTGCTTGCATCTCCTAGTGCTAAGATGAAAGCAAGGAGAAAAGAGGGTGGAGGAACGCTAGTTCTGCCACTCCCTCAGTCCCACAGCTGTTTCCATTTGTAAACTAATGATTTTAGGATCACAAAAGTCTGTAGTGAGCAAGACAGGTATTTGTGAGGGGAGCTTCTTTGCTGCTAGCTGTGTGAAGTAGGGTGGCTTTCTGCAAGGCAACTAGGGAAAGCAGAATAGTTTTGGGAAAAGCCCTAGGTAAGTGCATGTTTTTAAAGGAGTTTTTTATTTGCTCTTAGGTTTGTGAAATGGAGTAGTAGATGTCTTCTTTTTTACTTTTGCTGAAAATTGTGAGTAAAGGAAGCTGCAATTTTCTGAAAGATTATTGTTTTTTCAGTAGGAGAGACTGTTTTCTGTGTGTCTTTCTATCTTCAATTTGGGCATTTAAGTGCTTTACTTGCTGAGGTACAAGTCATACTGATTTTTGTTTTAGTATTTTCAAGCCTTTCTTCCTGTGGTTAAACTCAATGTTGTCTCACTGGCTGGCATGCAAAATAATGCAGTGCTATGTTCACTTGTGCTGCCCAGGTGATCTAGGCTCTTCTCTGTCTTGTAATTCCTTCTGTACCCTGCTTTATCTAGATGTGTTAATTCAGACATATGCCAGTTATTAATCTGAGAACAGTAGATGACAATTTGTACCTCCACTGTAAGAGGGACTTTATTGTCAAAACTGGTAAAGAGTCAAATAAGTATTATGTCTTCAGGGAAATTAACTTCCTATCTTCTTGATATTCCTTTTTTTCTGCTATTTTTTTTTTCTACTTATAACTGTCAAACTCATGTTGAAAGGACCGTAGTCCAACTATGAACTATTAGAAGAATCAGTGCTTGTGTGCAAAGAAAGTCTAAGGGAAGGCCAACAATATGGTGGGGGTGCTAGAAAAAACTGCGTATGAGGTGAGATCTAAAGAGGTTAGTGCATTCAGTGTATCAGAAGCAGACTAAAGGAGAACTGTATCATTGCATGTAAGTACCTATATCTGGAAGAAGTAGACACCTTTTCCAGAACAATTTTTCTGTGGAAAAACTGATGGCAGGTCCCTGCTGGTTATATGAGTTTAATCTTGATAAGAGAGATGGTGTTCCAAGTATTTGAATAGTGCAAACAGAGGAGCAGCTCAGCAGAGGAGGGTTTCACTTGCAGCTTTAAAAAGAAGAAGAAAAAAAAGGCATGTGGCTTTTTTTTAATGATAAAGTTGTGTGTGGACACACTGACTGCTTCTTGGTACAAGGATCCCTTCATTCATTGCCATCTCAGTGGATCTTCAGGAAAGAAGGGTTTCTTTTGACAGAGTGGCAGTGCTGTGATTCCTGTTGGGGCGCAGGCTGCAGAACAGATGTCAAGCTTCACTCCTGCTTGCCAGGAAGGGTTTTTCCCTGCTTGGGGAATTGATAGGACTTGTTCTGTTTGTTTATATCTTTTTGATTTTTCTGTGAAATATCCTGGTCATCAGAGCCATCCTTAGGGGCAGAGCTCTGGATGGGAGATTTGTACCCTAGACATCGGGCTGATTACATACTGCTCAGAGTCAAAATAATATGTGGGGTCAGGTGGTGAAGACCTTAAGGCTTTGTTTGCCTTCCTTTGCAGTATAGACATGAATTGCCTTTTTTAGTTGTGTTTCAGCTATTGAATCTCCAGCCATCACAGAGCTGTGGGGTTTGCTAAAGTCACTAGCCTTTCCAACTCGTTGTTTGGGATGCATCAGCAGTGGTGTAGTCTCTTGGATCAGCCTTTCAAAAGCTCAAAGCCAGTGCTTTGTGGGTGATGTGCAAAACCCTGACATAGGTAGGATAAAGTGGTCTATCAGATCACTATTCGTATCGGCACTTAAGCCAGCGTCACATATGAGATATGAATCCTCATGAAAGACCTTAATTCCCATGTATTGGCTTATGTGTAAAAGGTAGAGTTGGGTACTAACTTTCATAACAAGGTGCTACAAGTACACTGGTGATTTGTCTGTACTTGGAAAACCAGGCAGATCCTGTAGGTTATGTACTTACCATACATGCAGAGCCTGCAGAAAGATAGGGCTGTGAAAATGGAAAGATGACAGTCTCTCTTCTATAATTAATGATTTTTAAGCTAGAACAAAGTTACTCAATGTTTTCAGCTTTTTAATTTTGAGCCTACACAAATGAGTAGGTGCATACAGGTTTGATAAGCCTTAGAAGAAAACCAGGACCTGGGTTTGTGCTGAGTGATTTTGGTCAGCTCCTCCTTAAAAATTAAAGCTAATCTTTGCAATTTTGATTCTTTCTTCACCTCAGCAGCCAGGTGAAAGAGTACATGATATTTTGGTCATTTTATTCTCTGTTGTGCTTTCAAAGCTACCTAATGCACCTGATTGTAGCCCAGTTAGCTGGGAAATGAAACCCGTCATAAAGCATTTAGACTGGTTTACTTGTATGAGGTCTGTTGCACACAGATCACTAACTTGTGTCTCAAAAAGTGCTTGATGGGGAGCAGTGGTCCTCACCCAGCCCATCCTAGCTTAGTGTAGGTAGAGCTGCACTTGGTTGGTTTCCTTGCTCCAGGGACTGCAGAGGAAACTTAAGTTTGAGTTTAGCTGCTGTGGATAATGGCCAAGTTGAAATCCTGAAATTGCTCTAAGAGGATGCTATGAATACACGTCTTTATGTAGCACTGGCATCTCTGTTCAGGAGGGCCTTGAATGGAGCATCTATACTGACTTAACTGCTTTTCACATCTGTTGGAGGCTGTATGTGTGTACCCTTTCAGGTCAAGAAAAATGATTTTGTAGAAACTTCACCATTAAAATGACTAGCTTCTCAGGATTAAAAACCAGAACGATTCCATTTTCCACTCCCAACAAGGATCTCTAAGTCTCCACAAGCACAAATACTCAGGAAAGACTATCTCATTCCTTCCAGGGAGCTGTAGTGTCTTTGACAAATCAGTTTGGTGGGTTTTTTTTGTTTTTTTTTTTTTTTTTTTCCTTTAAATAAAGCCCTGGGGTGCTTTGCAAGATGCTCTCGGTACTGATTCACCGTGTGAGTGTGTTTGTACGTGCAGGGGGAATGAGGCTGTGTTGCACGTAGCCCTAGAGGCCTCATTAAATTGTGATGTGTGGTGTCACATTTCAAACCTGCAGCTCTTGCTGTCCCTAGTTTAAAACTTGATGCAAATGATGAGTAACGATGGTCCAGAAGCTGTCTTGACAAATAGCATGTGCGAAATAATGGCTGAAATGATCTGAAACACCCACTCGTTTTATGTCTTTGGGTTTTTCAGTTGCTCAACTCCAAGACCATTGTACTTGAACTGTCAGAGGTGTGACGCACCCTTTATCCCCTCAAATACAAAGCATCAGAACCTAGTAAGCACTTTGGAAAAATGCTCTCGATGACTCACTTGCGACTGGCTGGGATATGTTTGGTCATGTCTTTACACTCTCGTTTGTGTTTCCTCAGGAAATATATCAGTGCTGTTCTGATGAAGGTCAGCATCTGTTTGTACTCATTTAACTAAAAGAAATATATCGAGAAGGTCAGCAGCTCTCTTAGACCTGAGAGAATAATTAGCAATGAATTATTCTACTATGCAATCGTGTTTTTTCCCTACTTGTTAATTATCTGCAGCCAACTTATAAAATGTGTCAGCATTAACAGAATTATTCACAAATAACTACTCGACAAAGAGTTTGAAAAGGTGCTGGCAGGTGGTATGGAGGCGGTATGTTCCCTGCCTGGAGGAAGGCCAGCAGGGTCACGCCGTGGTAGAGAATGGGCAGGACATGCAGTATTGGGCTAACTGTGGTGTGGAGCAGAGGCTCCTCTTGGCCACGCACAGTTACTGCTCTTTTCAGCTCCAAGGTGTGTTCCTGATACCGCCAAAAAGCCCCAGGTTGGCAGCAGCAGACTAATCCTGACGTTTTAGAGAATGCAAGTTGCTGTTTGTTTGTTCACAAGAAATGATTTTAAGTGAGGTGTCTTAATATAAATCTATCGAGATAAAATGATCAGCAAACCAGTACAAACCATCCCAGTGTCAGGAAGAAGTTGTCCTTATTTCACATGGTTTATGGTGTTATGAAATACCTTCAAATGGTGACTCAATCCTGTTGTGATTTTAATTTTTTTTTTTTTGTCAAATGTGTTCTGTACGTACCCTTGGTGCTGAGTCAAAGAATATGCATGAAGATGATGGAAGAACAATGTGATGGTGGTGTTTTAGTAAATGGCTGGCTTGTGGAAGGTTGAGTCAAGATGTAGGATTTGCACCATAAAGTGTTAAATAATGTCCTTCACTTTGAGCATGTTGGCAGCTCTTCTTGTGAAAGAGAACTCTTGGAAGTATCTGTCTATATCAAGTTCAGGTTCAGCTTTCCTCATATGAAACACTAATATAAACCAGGAATGTTAATATTTGCTGATCTGTGCACTCAGTATATTACTCTTAAATAATGACAAGCTGTTTTTACAGTGACTTAATAGATTTAACTGATGCAATTTCTGACTTGGCAATATCTCAGAGGAGAAAATAAGTCTATATCAAAACCAAAAGTGTGTTTTGTTTGGTTTCTGTTTTAAGGAATAAAACACTATGTCAGAATTATGACTGTTATTGTGCAGTAGTATCTTTTGTGCTTAATGGGACTTACAGGCAATGTCTTTGTGGAGTCTACCTCATTGGTTTTAAGCCTGTGATTTTGTGTGTGACTGGATACAGTAACTTGTTAACTTTTGCCCTTCTTGTGTGTGTCCTTTTTCTGGGAGTATTTAAAAGTGTTGACTCAAAGGGCACTTTCTATAGAGGTAAAAGATAAGCCTGGCCCTCTCTAGATTAACTTTAAACTTCAGGGGCATAACTCAAGGAGGACAAGGATGTAACGTTAATGAAATGAGCTCAAGTACTAGCAATCAAGTTAATTCCTCAGGATATGTTTGATCAAGTATTACACTGGCTAGTAAATAACCCTCCACCTGCACCATTTTCTTTTAAATTTTGTTTGCATAGTTTATGCTTAAGTGGATTTAAGATATCTTCAAAATAATCTTGATGTGAAGAGGCTGCCAGAGGACAAGAACAGTCTTTCCTCATTGGTTTACTCTTTCCACAGCTCAGAGAATCACAGCTAATTGATACTGTTTCCATTTTAATTACACATAATTTTTCTGTTTTGCTACCCAGGGAGCCAGGAGAAGAAAACAATACTCTGTCTACATGCAAATCTTCCAATCAACAATTTAAAACCTTTATGTTCCTAAATTTGTTCTTTTTATTTCAAAATGAAAATGTATGTGCTTGGGCAGGTCCTTACAAGTTTTTTTGAGTGGGGACACTGTCACTGAAGTTCAGACCTGTAATTAAGTGCAAGATGCTGCTCCTTTCCTTTCCCTGTACACTGGGGCTCAGGGTCAACATTCAGGGATGATGTCAGTGTTCCCAGCTTCCATGTTTTTGGGAAGAGGCATCCCACAAACAGTAGATGTTGTGTTCCACATGCTTCTTGTGCTGTAACTGAGTTGTCTTCTGTGCTGTCATGCCCCACCTTCAACCCTGTGCAAGAATGGTTGTGTTTATACTTTGGTAAATGCTGTGATGCAGGTACATGGGATGTCGCATTGCTTTCACTGGTTGCATGAAAGATCCTGAGGGAAGGTGTGACTATGGTCACAGAAGGAGGGGGGGGGGGGAAATCAGTGGCTTCAGAGGAAGAATGTGTGAGTTGATACTCGAAGGCGAAAGCTAGTGGGAGTTAGTTTTCCTCTGGGCTTAGATGGAGCTCTCAGGTGGAGAAGACTTTTTTTTTTTTTTAAAGGAGAGGGTGTTGCTAAAGCCAGGTGTGTGCACAGGAGAGACGTGTGTGTCCTGTTGTCAGTGAAGTCAGCAGAAACCTATGCAGAAAGGCAGCTTTTGGAGGGGAAAGTGGGACATGCTGCAGGGAGGAGGAAAGGGTGAAAGCTAAGAAGTATTTTTAGTAGAGAACTGCCCATATTTCCATGTATGATGGCAAAGCCTGCCTGCTCCAGTCTGGAAAAGTAAATATTGGCTGTGGTAACAGTGTTCCTGATGCACTGAATCTCCTTTCCTAATGCTGGTGTGCTCAACCCTCTAGACCTGAGCCTCAGGTTTTGTTAATCTAGAGGCTTAAGAGGGTAGGAAAGCAATGTTGCTTTGATTCCTTGCCATGTCTTTTCTGATCAGCCAGGCACCAAGTATGGTCCCTGAACAAAACTGGGCAGTCTGTGCCCCAAGCAAGCCTTACTGACTTGTACTGCAGCATTATGAGGAAGAGCTGAAAACTGTGATCCTATAATCTGACAAAAATACTGAGGCTTTTAAAGAAATAATTATAAAACATCAGCTGTGCTTTTTCTTTTGCACGACAAACATTTTCAGCGTAAGTGGAGCAGCTGAGCCTGGTCATTTGGAAGAAGGATGGGGTCTCCTGGCACCTTAGTGCATGGAGGTGGAAAGCCACCACTTGGAGTGAGCCTAGTGTGCCGTGCGTCTGCTGTTCACAGTGGGGCTGTACTGTGTTGGTCCTTCCCACCTCCCATGGCCAGGACTGCATTCTGCCCTGGGGTCTGTGGCATCTATCATCTCTTTTCTTTCCTTCCCCTTCTGTTTCAAATTCTTGCAAATCCATCTGTTCGTACCAAGGCTAGTGACTAATGCAGTAGCTCTTATTAGGTCAAAATAGCTGAAATCATACGGCAATTACACATGCACTCTCATATGCACGCAGAAGGGTTGTTCCCCCCACCCTGCTCCCCCCTTTCCCCATCTCTGGAACAAAACATTCCCTCACTGCTCTGAGGGCCAGAGCAGCTGCCCAGCTGGCAGGAGCAGAGATGTTAATGCTGTCAGTGAAAGGATGAGTCACTTTGCAGAAGTTATTTAGGGGGGTCACCCTTCTTGTCCCCTTTCCCCTCCAGCCACCGATCCTTTCGGGTTCATCAGATGCTGGAGGTCTGCATCAGCTGCTGCTGCAGAGAGCACAATGAAAGCTTTTCAGGGTGAGAAGACTCCTGATGGGAGTCACAAAAAAAACTAGTTCCATGTTTGACTGATCTGTTGGTCTCCTGAAAAAAGCTTCTGCCTGTCTTGGAAACATGTGATACTAGCTCTAAGAATGCCTTTTTCTTCCTTCCTTCCTTCCTTCTTTCTTTTTTTTTTTTTTTTTAAAGTTAATTAAATGGAATTATCAGTGAGCGTGGGGAAATGGGAAGTAAAAGGCATAAGGATAACAGAAAATGATGACACAACTTAAATTTATTCTTATTTTTTGGAAATGGGTCACCATTTCCAAAATGGTGCTGCCTTCTTCCTAGGAAAATCATGCTCTTCTAAGCTCTCTGGAGGATGCAGAGCTCTTCTAAGACACCTCTCTAGCTGAGACCCTTTCCATGCCCTGAACCTCTTCCTCAGCCCATCAGATTGTGACTGATGTTTACTGCTTCTCCAAACTCCTGTGGGACCAGAGTGCCCAAATCTGGCATGATCTCCACTTGCCCCATCAGTGAGGGCTTGGCAATGTGCTCCTGAGTCAGCACTGAATTTGTTACAGGGCAAACTTAGCTTGTTCATGCTCTCAACCGGGAGAAGCTCTGACTTTTGGGAAGGTTGTGTTTGAGAGAAAGTTGGAGGTCAACTGCTGTGAAGGCTGCTATTGGTGTAGGCTTGGTACATTATTTGTTATTAAATATCTTCTGATAAAGATAGAATAAAGGTCTGTCTATCCTGACCATTTGTTATACTTTTAATTATTGCTCTTAACCTAGAATTGCTGAATGGTTGCCATGTCTGTGCCAGTGCATACTCATGTGCATGCTGTGACTGAGACAGAGATCTACAGTTTCCCATCCACAGAGCATGGTACATCAGGCTTAGAGCCATGAGGATGTCCTCTCCGGACTTCAGGTTTGTAAAGTTAAAACTAAACTATGGCTGGGGTCACACCTCTGAGGTGGGGCTGGTGGTTGTTTTAGCCTCTTCTGTGACTTGTGACACGTGTGTGACATGCATGGATCATCTTGTGTGTCCTTCTTCTCAAGTCTCTAGCACCTGTGAGACATTGATGAAAACTTTTTATTCCTTCTTCATGTCCAGAGTATTCACATCTCCTAATGTGTGCCAGCAAGTCTGCTAGAAGTTACTCTGGCTGCTAGAAGGGCTCAGTTTCCTTGATTAAACATGTCATAGGTCTAAACCATACAGGATTATTTTTAAAATGTATAAGGTTATTTTTAAGTGGGGTGTGTGTGGGAGGGGGGAAACAAACACCATTTTTTATGAGAAGATTCAAGCATCCTTGATGACAATAGTTCTGGCTGGGCAGAGGAGGAAAACTCAGAATCAAAGCTTTTGTTTCTTTTAACGCTTAAAATGTTTTGACAATTTTCATCATTCCTTTAGAAATGTTTCTTAGCACTTCTTAAGCGATGCTCGTGACAGACAGGAATGCAGTCCCTTCCAAACTGTGCCACAAGCAGAGAAGTGTTGGCTCACAATACTGCTGTGGCAGAGACTTCCATTGATACCCAGTTGCCTGTTCCTTTCTGAGCACCCTATTCCCTTGCTGAACAGCTAAATACAGCTGGTTAATCCCACAATTAGCTGCTTTTTTTTTAGTTTGTTTGTTGTTTTTTTTTCCTAGATGATCTGATGTTGGTATAACAAAAAAACCTGTTATTTCTAAAAGCCAGGAATGTGCATGTGTGTACAAGTTTTCCACCCTTTCTTCCCTACCCCTACCGTTTCCCTAGTGTACAAAGGTAACTTTAATTTTGGTAGATAACTTGAAATTCTGATATTTGAAAATGGCAAGTAACCTAGTTAAAAAAATTTAGGTACATCAGTGGGGAAGGATGTCTCTTGGTGGCGTTTTAATTAATATCTCTTTAAGATAATATGTTGCCCCTGGAAAGATACCCGTAAGTTGACCATGAAATAGCAAGTGACTAAGTGTACTGACAGAAGAATTACAAACCCAGAGCACTCATCAGTGGCAAACCAGTCTTGTGTCATTTTGTGGGTGTCTAATTGGCCCAGTGTAAAATACCAAATTAAGCCTGAATATTCAGATTAGAAGACTAAAATAGCCTCTCCCAGAAGTTTATTCTGTTCTCTGATGTTTTTGTCCTATTTTCAACCTTTACAAAGGTGACACATCCCTGCTCAGCGTTACTGGCTGCGTATTGTCAGTCTGGAGTACTGGCGCTCCATCTGTGAGCTCCAGCTAGCAGCAGGTACTGTAAATCATAGAGATTCATGACAAGGCTGTGAAGTTTTCTGAAGGACAAATCACAGTATCTGTGTAGAAAATTACTATATCTAGTAGCCAGGAGTGGCTCTTGGTTTGTCAAATGCTGCTGTGATAATGTTGGGGGATGCTTTAACCATTGTGAATGAAATACATAGAGACCACATATGCATTGATGTACATTTTGCAACTCCCATCTTCCTCATGCATTCACTTTCACACTCATGTATGCTTGTTGCTACTGGAAGAGCTGAGCTGAAATAGAGCATGAGACTGTTCCTGCACTCTTTCAAGGTTTTCTTTTAGATTTGGGAACTGAGAAGGTTGAGTCACCCAAGAAGCATGTGGTTCCATGCTGCTACAGGCTCTCAACAGTTCAGATGAGAGGGACCAAAGTGTGCTGGGTCCAGCACCTAAATAGCCATGATCTGGAGGACTTCCAGCCTGTAATGCCACAGGCAGGTTTGCTTTGTAGTGATGTCCTTGGAGACTCAATTTGGCTAGTTTAGAGGCAGGTGCAATTTTGATTCAGACATGCACCTCTTGCACAGGTGTATGGTTTTGTTCCTGCTAATACTGTAGGTCTTGGGGGTCCTATGGGATGCCAGTGGGTGAGTGCTCCCAGACAGTGGAGGCTGCCAGCAGAAGCTTTTGGGAGTCAAGATCTAGGATGAGGCTAAGGGTGACCAGCTGGATGAAAAAGGTTAAGCAAAAGGACCTGCTCATCAGGATGAGCCCCTAGCAGCCCAAAGTAAGTACTTGTCACTGTAGGATGTGGTGGAGCAGGACTTATGGCAGATCATTGCTTGTGGATCAAATCCAGCAAAGTCCAGTTCAATCAACATGAGCACTACTGTGCTGGTGGTTAGACCTGACCTTCTGTATTGGGTGAGGGGCTGCCAGTCCTGGCCTAGCTGGGGGGGAATGGGGGTGACCGAGGATGGGGTGAGCCCTGGGGCTTCTCTGCACAGCCTCTGCTTGTGCAACCCTACTCCATCCTCTTGAATTCAAATAGTGTGCAGAGACATCCTTGGTCTAATGTGGATGTACTCAACACACATCTGCAGTGAACTGTGCCTGGAGAAACAGCCCTGCCATGTCCTTCAGTGCATCCTTGGGACATCTGTTTGTGCCTAGCTTCATCCTCCCAGTTTCCAGCTCTTCACGTGTATTCTGAAAGGAAATGAGAAATAAAACTTTCCTAGAAATCCCACTGCAGTTACATGTCTCTTCCCTTAATTGGCGGACTCATCTTTGCTTCTTTTTGGTGCTATTGTTAACTTGTCTTTTGGTTGTTAAGGGGAGTTTTTAGACTTGTTTAGAAGAATATCCTACCTCTTTCTTGTGTGCCACTTGCTGTGCACTGAGGATGGGTGCAAACCCATGGCTTTTGTCAGAGGCTTTTCAGCTGACACGTTTCTGTCCCCCCAAGAACCTGAGCTCAGCTCAGGGCAGCACAGCAGTGCAGGGGACACCAAATGCATTGCAGAGGGTTTCTGTGTGGTTCCTGAAGCCTGTGCTGTGTGGGGTACTCCAAAATGATGCTTCATTATTTAGTTTGGGGATACCAGTTTACAGCCTAGTATGAAGACTGTGCATAAAACCGTGAGAGAAGGGCACGTATGTGTGTCCACATGCATCAAATCTCCTTGCTTGGGCTGCATTGTCATCCTATGCAAGACTTTAATGCAAAATATGTTTGTGTCCTTGGTGTGCCTGCTGTGGTGCTTTTGAAAACAGGAGAGAGACGTGATTCCTTTAGGGCTGGCCCCACTCCAGATTTCATGGAATCCCAGATGTGCCCCACAGAGCACCCTTACCACCACTGAGCACCGCTGTTAATGCTTCTGGCACCAAAATACAGCTGGTGACTCCTGCGTCTTCCTTCCCCCTCCACCACGAAGGGGGAGGAAGGGGAAAAAAAAGCCCCAAAAGCACATGCATTGAAGGAGACTCTTCCTCCTACCAGCTTAATCTAGGACCAAACCGCTCATCACCCCACTGCCCCGGAGAGGTGGTTTTTGGTGGTGGTGCCTTCAGCATCATGCATGACAGCAGCTGTTCTCTTCAGTTTGCTGCTCCTAAAATGTACTTAGGGAAAACTGTGTTTCTGAGCCCAGTTCACAGGAGTGTTTCCACTTAGGACAGCATTTAATTGAATGTTGGAGTCAAACTGAGATTGAGTGGGACTTGAGTGATGCTTAAAGAGAGGGAATGTATGGCTGAGACCTGGATCTCGTTGGCTGTAACTGCTCTGCTGCACCAAGCAAGACCCACAGCTGAGGCAGGCCTGATCCTTCTCTAATATTAGTGGATGGATACAAGGATTGAAAATGGGGCTGACCACCCCTGTCAGGGCAGGAGTTTGGATTTTGTTGATCCAGTGTGTCCTGCATCCCTAGGGCATCAGTGTGGTCTAGGCAAGAGTGACCATGTCCAGCCAGCTGCACAGGTCTCCCTCTGGTCCTCATCTTAGCTGAGGTGCTGGCTCTGGCATCATGTCTGGGTGGTCCTCAGAGAGAAGCCAGAGGTGTGGTGCTTGGGGGAGAGGATGTAGAATGGGATGGGAGTCCCGCAGAGGGACTGTATCTAGACTGTTGCAGGAATGGGCAATACAATGTAACCCCTCTTCCTTGTCCCTGTTCCCACAGAGATTTCATAGAGGATTTATGCTGTTGACTTCCTCTTCCTGGTGCGGCAGGGACTTCAGGCCACCAGGGACCATGTGTGTGTGACAGACCAAAAGAAGGGTGTGTGAAGTGTGTTTTCTTCTATAGGTGCCTGCTGGGAAGAACTCCCAACAAGGTCTGTTTGGCGCTCTCAGCCTAGGCCATAAGATATAAATGTGGCCTTTCTCTCCTCCGATTTGAGTAGCTCCAGGTGGTTTAGGATTGACCCCATGGCAAAGGATGAGGCTCTGGCTCTGCATATTGCATAGGTGAGCTTTAGTTGTATGGCTCATTGCCAGGGACAGGGAGTTTTGAAATTGCATTTTTTGGTTTTGGCATCTGGTATCAGAAATGTAGTGTGTTTAAAAACTAGTAATTTTTTCTACAGAGGGGCAAGCCCAAGGAAGATTTCCAGCAAGCTTCTTTGCTTCTAAGGGGTTTTTTTTCTCAGTTTCAACAAGTAAGTTGAACAAAAGTAAGTAAAGACCAGGGACCTCACACAACTGTGGTTGGAGAAAGTGTGCAATTCCACCGCTGAAGCAGTGTTTCCTAAAATAACAGCCTCGGGAACCTCTGCAATCTGTTTCCCTGTCTCTTACCCTTTTACAAGAACTGAGAAGTCTTTCAGCATTGTGAAGCAAGGCTGCGAAATAGCAACCAGAACAAGAGTGTCACAGTCTCTCGCACTCTATCTGGGGACCTACTGGGCTATTATTAGCAGGGGATACCAAAACCATTTTGTAAATATTTGAGAAGCCTTGCCAAGTGGTGTTGCGAAGACACATGCTCTTTTATGAGCCCCACAATTGTTAAACCCAGGCAAAATGCAACGAAAGAGCCAGAGCAGTTCACATTTATCATCCCATTTTGTTCTTGTCTGTGTAAGGAAATGTGCTCGGATGCCGCTTGGGAATCCTCTCCCTAATTCTTGGCAGAGAGGGTTTCTTTGCAAGTGGAGATGGAACAGCCGGGCTCCTGAGCCCCCGGCCTGGGACGTGGTGGTCTCCTTGCACGCACCTCCTGCGCTGGGGTCTGGCAGCCGCGCTGCGGACTCATCCCGTTCCCCCAGTGTAATCCGAGGTGCCTTCAAATGTTGGGATTTCCTTATAGCCTCTTCATGTCCTTTCAGCATAGGAAGAGTGACCCGCAATCTCGGTTTCCATCGCTAGAGGGAGGGAAACTACACGGAATTATCACCCCCTCCGCGGATCTCCACTCTCCACTTCAGTCCGTCGGTCCATCTGCAGCAGGCAGGGCAGCAAATGCTCTTTTAACATGTCTTTTATGAGGACCAGGTAAAAGAGTGGTAGGTGGGTTGTCTACCTTCGACGGTGCCAAACCAGGGTTTGTGCGCATCCTTGTAGGCTGCCGTGAGCAGGGCCTGGGAGCCGTGCTCTGGGAAGCTCTGCGCAGTCCTGGGGACCTGCTGAAGGAGGGGGACAGCAAGAGCAAGGCAGGCTGCAGGCATCTCCAGAGTGTCGGCAAGTTCTGGCCATGCTCCTTGGGGTAGTTTTTGTGGGAAGTGAAATTGCAGTGCAATGGCGAAGAAGTTGCATCCCACCCCTGTGGTAACTAAATTGGTGGCTGAAGGGCTGAGAGAACTTAACACATGCCATGGGGTGAAGGCAGGTGCTGAACGTCATACACTGGTGTGCCTCTGCCCTTCTGAACTGAGGGGGAATGTGTGCATTGTGTCCCCAAATATATTCTCCTTCTAAATTTATCAGCTCTTGTATGCCTTTTAACCTCATAATCTGTGATGTGACTGGTTTAGTGTGGCTGGAAAAATGAAACCGTTCAAAAAAAGGCAGATTAAGGAAAGATTCTTCTTGCTCTCTAATGTGTATATTTAAAAAACTAATTGAATAAAAAAACCTTTAACAAAGGCAAATGGTGATAGAAATTTATGGGTATTCTTGAAGCAGTGTAGTATAGATGCTTTTTTCTATTCAAAAGTAATTTTGAAATTCATTTAAGAGAAAGATGATGAAAATTTCAACCTAGGAATAGGAACACAGTTATAAAGTCAACCTGTCCTCATGGGAAAGACTAGAGAACAACTTTCCTGCTTTCAGAACCTATTTCATGAAACCTGGTAACTCTTTACCAACTTCCCCTAGATTTGGGATTACAAAACCTAGTTAAGGTCAGTTTTCCTCACCAGAACGTCACTGACTAGCTACGGTGGTTTTAGCTTCATTTGCTGAGGGGACAATCCATCTCCCCTACAAGATGTGGAGGGTGAAAGCAGGCATGTCAGACCAAGGGCACATCTCTCTTCTAAATTTTCTTATGGTGGCCGTGGTCATAGCACCATGCTGTATAGGGCTGCATGCCAAGGGTGTTGTCATCTCTTGGGACTGTGTTGCTCCTGAGAGGATGCTCTTGAGGGATGACAGTAGACCGATACCTTTTTTTTTCTTTCATCTTAAACATTAGAGAAAAAAAAAAAAAGACAAGTGATTAATTGCAACATGGAAAGAATTCATAATAATAAAAAAAGGATATAAAACTGAGCAAGAATGAATGTGACCATGGCTTGTCTGTTGCTCAAATCTGGTTTATTCCTCTGTCTGTTCTTCCTCTATTCAGAAGTGAAAAAGGCACATGTGTGGGTTTGTGTTCGGTCTTTTTATTTATTTAATGTACAGGCTATTATATTATTGGTAACAGTAGGAAACAAACAAAAAAAGTCCATGCTTATTTTTTTTTTTTTCTTCCTCAATGAAAAGAAGCATGAATGGTGCAGGACTCTGGAAAAAATTGAAAGATGAAACCATAATGAGAGGTTCTTAATGTGTGGCTCAGAGGTGGTCACACTTATAACTGTCTGGGTCATTATCAGAAGGGGAAAAGGACAGGGTAGAGCAATATTGAACATACTCCTTCGTTTGTCTTTTGCTACTAAAAGAAATGTGCACATCTACTGTGTGTAAAATGTGGCTTCTGGGAGTGGAAACAACATGGAAGGGCTGAAACAGCAGCAGGTCCCTGTGGGATGGGACATGGTGATGCTGGGTTGTGCTTCAGGCTCAGCCTTCCTTAGTGAAAGCCTCTACTGGCTGCAGCATTGGACAGGGCCAGCAGTGGTGGAAAAGAGGTGATTTTCTTCATCAAAAAGCCTGCCTGAGTGTTACTGGCGGTCGGGAAGAGAGAATGGGTTCCAGGAGGGGACGAGTGCCTGAGAAGTGGGTGTGCCAAAAAGATGTGGCTGGCAGTGGAGCAGCTGGCCTCTGCTGCTAATTCAGATTGTCTGGCCCAGGAGGATCCTAATTACAGCACAACTGCTGTCTCCATAATCGCTGCGGCAGGAGCAGTGCGGGCCATAAGCCACTGAACGGGACCTGGATGCGGCAGCAGGAGATTATTAGAGTTACTGTGCTCTGTCCTGGCCACTGAGTTGCACAAAACCTACCAGATGTCAGGAAGGAAGAAATGGGTCATCCTTGGTGTAGGCTTCTGCAAATAATGTCATTGACTGCTTATATGAACAACGTGATTGCATAGTGAGACTGGGTTATACCCTACCGAGGGTGTTCATGGGGGTAAGAGTGGATATGTGGTGAGCCTGCTTGGGCATTGGGGTCTGATTTGCAAAGCAGCAGCTACTTGTGTGGCTGATGTCTGATGCGAATAAAAAAGCTGTTCAGACAACTCCCAGTGAAGGACTGTATCTGTATTGAATGTTCCCTATGTACCAGTAATAATGGCCACTCACCCACCCTCACCAGCCGCTGACAGATGAAATCATACTCAACAAACTTGGGCCTAGCAATTATCAAGAAAAGCTGTGATGAGCAATAAGAAAGCTATGTTTTAGGATGTGAATGTTGTTTTTTTTGGATTCCTAGTATGTTCCCAAGGTCAGTTTCTCCAGATATATTTTGAAATCAGAATAGTAAGCTCAGGCAACAAGCATTCAGAGGGGGTGCATCAAAGCAGATGTGATCTTTGTAGTATGGGCAGCTTGTTGGCAATCTGAAGCTACTGCTGATGTCTGCTGCACTGAGGATCTAGGGTAGTAAGTGCTTCCACCATTTAATTTGCAAGACAGAAGCATCAAAGATTTTACGATGCTTTTTTTGGAAGTGCTCCCTCAGAAAAAGACTGTGAAATGTTAAACCGCATTCAACAGCCTAAGAGTCTCCCAACTGGAAAGTCTGGCTCTTAGTTCCCAGATGTGAATAAGAGAAGCAGGGTGCAGGTAAAGAGTTATTCCCTGCATCCTCCCACTTGCTTCCCAGCAGAGTAGAGCCTCTGGCCGCTTCCCTGCAGGCTGTGCCCGAGACGTGTGTTTCTCTCTTGCATCAGACTTTAATTGTACATGATTGCCTTATGGATAGCCAGGGCAATAATGGTGATCTTAAACATTGCTGGATGACTCACATTCACTTTATCTAAGTCTGTTCACACTGTTACAGCTTTTCTTGCTGGTGACGATGTGGTGGTGAAGGACAGAGTGAGAGCGTGAGATAGTGTGGAAGTGGGAGGCCATGCCAAGGTGATGAGCTATTTTGCATTGTCATCTGATGGTGCTAATCAGTAACGACGCAATAACACGTACTTTAGAACATGTCTTTGATAATGCACTTTAATAATTTAACCCACCTCATATTTTTGGATATATAATTTGCGTAGGGATTACAACCTGAATCTGCTTAGGTGCCTCTGGTTTCTGACACAGCAGCAGCCTTTGAATCAGCGAGTGTCTGCTCTTGCTGCTTAATCTCTGAGGCAGCCAATTTGGGGACAGAAGGAGTTTTTACTTTATCTGCTCCAAACACACTTGTACTTTATTCCTTTATATTGGGAAAACAGGAGAAAAAAAAAAAAAAGGGAAAAAAACCCCCCAAATGCTGTGTGTGTGAGCACGTGTGCATGTGTTTATATAGTATGGGAGACAGAGACAAAACTGAACAAGTGTGGGAGGGTGAGAACCTTTATTGTGCAACAAACTGATGGCACCAAATATGCTGCATTTGTTGTGAGTTAAAAGGTTTATACAAAGATTTTCTTAGTAGTGTCTAAGATCTTAATAGGGTAATTAATCTTTCTAAGTGTTAGTGCCAGATTATGGGATCAGCTATTACCCCTGGCTACAGAGTACTCCTTTGTGTGTTGCTATGAACAGGACTAAGTGATGAGACTACTCCATTTGCCAAACAAAGATATGGTTGCTGCTAGCTTGTTTATGTTTGAAATGTGTTTTCTGGTGCAGTAAGAGAAGGCCGCACCATTTCCTTGGGAATATTGGTGCCCTTTAAAATGAGTCTTATTAAAAGAAGGGGGGATGAAGCTCTGTAGAATTTGCAGAGCTTTATAGAAAGCTGCATATATACTTTAAGAGACATAATGGTGAGTTGCTTGGTTTGACTATTTTTTTTCCAAACAGGAAAATAAGTAGATAGCTAACATAATTGTAAGAAAGCATCTGTAGGAATAGATAAAAATAGGTCTTTACTTAAAAACTTCTGTATGGAATGCAGAAGCCAAACACTTTCATTGAGGAATTAAAATCCAAGTTGTACTGTAGCAGAATAGAGTAGGACATAGAGGATGTGAGAGAATTTTCCTAAGAAACAGACTTTGCTCAAGACTTTATTCAAAAAGAATGAGTCAAATCTATCTGTTGTTTTATTTAATAACGGATTTTTTTCCAGTGACATTGGAGTAGGGGGAGGGGGGGAAAAGAGAGAGAGAGGGAGGGAGGGAGGGAAAATAGTATATTACCCAATGGTTGTCACTGTTGAAACAACTGGGTCATCCTGGAGAAATGGCTGCTTGGCTGAATTTTTGACATCTCCTGTACTGCTGAATGAGCAACGTCTGATCAAGGTCAGTATAAACTACTCTGTCCACATCATTTAGTCTGGTCTAGTGAAGGCTGACATGTTCTTAAGTGACGATAAAGGAAAACTCCAACTCTAGGCTTTAATATATAATATATCTGGCTTGAACCTAGGGTTGCTTTTAAGCCACCCCAGAAGTAGTCACCTGAGAGTGACTGTTCATGTGTGGGTGAGCATGCTTCACATATAATAGTGCTGGTGAGGCTGTCATATGTTGAGATGAAATGCTCTGGGCTGGCTCACATTGCTGCTGTGTCAGGTTAGACTTTCTTCTGGACACTGGCTGGGAAGACACTCACACAGGGTACATGGGAAGAAACCTTTGCTACATGGCTGGAGAGTTGGTCAATTTGCAGAAAAATGAAGAAAAGAGCAGTTAGGGAGGCTGGAGGAGGAGAGGTTCTTGCCACCTCTTGCCTTGCTGATACCTGCTGATGCTGATGGCATGCTACAAGCCCTCTAACAGGGTCATTTCCTTTACGAGGACAGGTACTTGTTACAGGCTCAGCTGGGGGGTCTGGCACTGCTCGCTCATCCCTGTGGCAACCATGGGGCCATATGCTCTCCTGCCTTTCCTGCTGTATAGTGATTTACAGCTGAACAGTGATGGAAAGGAATAGCTGCAGAACCTGGTTCATCCTCTTTTCAGTCTCAGCAGAAAATTTACATCTGTACAAGGCTTGGGGGAATCAAGGGAGAATTTTGAAATTATGCCAAACCACCAGAATGCATTCAAAATGCTCTGATTTGGCATAAGGTTGAAGAAGCCTTCCCATGGGCACAATGACTGGGTGTAGGATTGGAGGGGGTAGTCAACAAGGCCTTGTAGATGTTTATTCTAGATGGTGACAGGAGCTTGCCTGCCTTGTCCATGGGCTGAGACGATAAAGTGCCAATACTGCTGGGCTGGTAGGGCTTTTACAGCACTGCACATCTCCTTGCGGGGTCTGCTTGCTTCTGTCGTGGCAGCTCCTGCTGGCTGGCCATGTGTTGGGCTCAGGGAGGTGTGTGGCACCACAGGTGCCCACCCTGCCCAGCTGCTCTGGGGGAAGATGCTGCTTAGCTGATGGAGGTGTGGAGGTCACCAATTCCTTCCAGTGGGCTGTGTCAGTGAGGCTGCCCATGAGGGCAGAAGGTGAGGGTGATGCTCATCCCACATCCCTAGGGGTGATGGTGGTTGAAAGCCCACTAGAGCTTTCAAATCTGCTGCACTGCCATCACTCTCTCTTTTTTTTTTTTAAAGTGACTGGAGCATACCTCCTAGAAATTGAATGTTTGCCTGAAAACAACAGAGAGCTCCTGGCTCCGTCCTCTTGTCCAGGCACCCACAGAGCCTCTTGTCCCACACCTTTAGTACAGGGATTTCTCACTCTCTGATGCTGCAGAGATGTGGTCTTTTGTAAGTAGTTGTCTTCATCGGTCAAATTACATTTATAGCTTTCTACATTCAGTATTTGGGATTTGCAATTTGCTTTACAAATCTCAGTTTGATTCTAGAGACGATATGCAACATGAGATGCTAAAAACTCTGAAATAAAGTCTTTGAAGATAATTACAGCTACCTTACCACAAAAGAGCTCTGAGGGTTACAAGGAAAAAAAAAAGATCCCTATTAATGCAGAGTTAAGGTGACCCAGTTGTAGCAAAGACCTTTTCAAGTGGAAAATTCAAATCCAGGAAATATAGAAACAAGGTACATGCCAATAAAACATTAACTCTGCCCCCCTGGAGCTGGTAGTGCTCACTGGGAATTATCTGCAACTACTCCAGTTGCAGTCACTGTATTAGCTGGAGCAGTATTAAATGGTGTGAGGATTAGCCGAAGTTTGGCAGAGCTTGGAGAATAACAGGAAAAAATTTCAGGGTAGGCAGGAAGAGAAGCCGAATGCACATACCTGTGTGTGTACATGCATGCGTAAAGGAAAAAGGCACCTATGAGCCAGGGGGAACTTGAGAATTTCACTTCAGCACTGAGGTGCAGCAAGGAGACAAATATCTAGAAATGGGGACTTAATGGCAGCAAGGCATAAGATAATATTGACTTACAGGTTTAGCACTGGGCTGAGGTGCTGCTGTAGGCCACATAGCTGGGTGGGGGAGAGGTTTGTGCAGCTTCCATCTGGTACAGCACACCTATGGTGCAGTTAGCATTAGGAAAAGAAAGGTTTTGGGTGCTGTTGTCAGTGGTCATACCCCTTTCCTTGCATCTATAAAGTGTGTTATAGGGAAACTGAGGTCAGGGGACAGTTGTACAGCTGCATTTTCTTATTTCCAAATGATTGCTTATTCAGAGTGGCACATATTACTGGGCAGCCCAGACTTTCTGATAACAAAGATATTTGTCAGTGAATTTTCTGTTTATTCAATAGTAATAGGAATGTGTGGTTTTGGTTGGGATTTTTTTGTTGAAAGTAGTGGTGACTTAAGCAGCTGAAGTTAACATCTAGGTTTTTACCTGATATATCTATCTCTCTCACTAAAGAAGAAATAGGGTGTCTTACGATTAAGTGGTTGTGTTCTTTTTTTTTCTATAACAAAATAAATTTTGTTTACAGTGGAATGGAAATTACAGTCATGTTTTGAAATATCTGTGGACTAGCAGAAGAGGAAGGGAATTCAAACCTGTGGTCTGTCTCTTGAAGTCCTCAGGATTTTTTTTTCCTGTGTTGGCTGTAACAGCTTGAAGCTTGTGACAGCAGGTTGATGCATCTCCTTTTCCCCTCCCTGTATTTCAGGAAAGATGTAAAACTTGCCTGTATCTTTGGCCTGGTCCCTTTCCCAAGCCCTTTTAACATTAATACCTTAGAAGCTGTGTATTAAGCTCCACTGTGATTGTTTCCTCTAAGCTGGGTTTCTGGAGCTGACCCAGGGATGAGTCCTTGGCTCTTGTGTTGCTCCAGCAGATGTTGAAGAACCGGGGCTCCAGGTCTGAGCATGTACCCCCCCATCCTGCTGGTGTTCCACCTTGGAGTGAGCTAGAGGCACTTGCAGATAGGTGCAAGATGTGTTAAACACCTTTCTAGTAGGTGAGAGGGGTCTGGACTGTCCTGGATGCACTAGGGTCCATGATGCCCTTGCTTGGAGGCTGTCCTTGGCAGCCTTTAGGCAGGCAGGGGTGGCAGTGAGCTCCTGATAGTGATGCTGGCACGGCCCTCTCCAAGGGGTAGGGTTGGAGCTGGTACGTTTAAGCCCCAGGTTGTGTGTCTCGTAGAGGAGTCTTGGGTCACCCTTTCTCAAAAGCCCCTGACTTCGGCTGACAAACAGGCCCTTTTGAGGCATGGCAAATTCGCAGGTAGTCCGAGTTGGCAGAGGTTTCAGACATCTTTGAAGACAGCCTTTTAACAGGAAAGGCTTCTCAGGCTGTGAGAGCTAAACTGGCTCTCCACTGCAACAGATACACTCTTATCCTTGGTTTTCGGCATACCCACAATATTAGGAAAATGTTGCAATGAAGCTCTAACTTTATTTCAAGAAGTAGCTAAAAAAAGCCCCTGGGAGAGAAGTGACTTATTAACAAGTCATGGGATTTTAGTATGCCTCAGGCAACATTTTCAAACTATTGCTCTCCAAATCAGTCGCTATAATTATACCACTTCCCAAACAGAAAAGAACAACGTGGGAAATTCATCTTATGTAATATCATAGGTCTGAGCCTTGGAGCAGAACAAAATGGGTTATTGAAACATAATAGTAAAATAGGTGTGACTATAACATAGCAGGTCAAAGCAAACCCTCAGATGAGTAATTAATTCTTACTATCCTACTTGTTCTATTTCATCCTTAGGTATTTAATTACACAGTTTTCCTTTCCTCCTGTCCTAACATGCACCACAAGGCAATTTTTTTTCTTTGAGCCCTGAAAACAGTAAAACTTGAGTGCTTTATTGGAGCTGCTCTCCTAAAAATAAAACTTTGAAAGGTCTGAGCAGTGGTAGGACCAGACTTTGTAATTACGGCCCTGTCTGGAGGGTATAAGATGGATGAGGGTGTCCTTTTACTGGGTGCTGTACCCTATGTGATAAGGCAGGAACTTAGAAGCAGAAGAGCACTGAAGAAAGCCACTGTCTTCTGTGCAACCTACAGCCCTTGTCTTGAAGCTAATCCCTGCCTTTGAAATGAGTTGCGTGCAGGCTGCAACAGGGTGTTGCCTCAACAAGGTCCCTATCTGGGGATGAGAAACTAACTTTTTTTGCAAGGATGTATGCTGGCTAAACGTAGTAAATGTGTTACTAGCCTGGAAAAAATAAGACCTAAGTGTTTTCTTTGGGGAAGAAAACCCCACCCTGCCTGTTTAGGTGCTTACAATGTTCCTGTCATTTTAGTCTTCAAACGCCTACTATTCTAGCGATTCAGCTGATAGCACTGTGAAAAGTAAATCTCTCTCAAGCATTTTCCTCCCCCTGGCTAATAGCTAATCTAATAATAGTTTGACTCATACCACCACAATAGCTCTCTTTAGCCTCCTCCCACTACACGTCTTATAAAGTTTTCATCTCCTTTATGGTGATCCAAAACTTCTTGAAAGTAGTGTAGCGGTACTGAATCGGGGCCCCGCGCTACTTATTTATCACCCTACAGAACTTTACAGGCTTAAATGTTTCTCAGATTTGACTTAAAAAATAATCCAGGAAAGCCAAGCAACCAATCCTCCCCAACAATGCGTGTCCCTGTCAGTTTCTGTTAATTTTTTTCCTTTTATGTTAATATTTTCCTTGTTAGTGCTTCTACATGAGATCTTTTTATTTATTTATTTTGTGTTTTTACATCAGCCCTAAATGATCTTCCTATTAGTACAAGAAGCTGGCAGCAGCCAGTCTGCAGCCTTTGGATAGCCAACTAATTAAGGGAAAAGCAGGTGTGGATGGATGTATTGAGTCTATAAATAAGTGCCAAAAATTTAAGTTATTGGTCTGTGAGTGTTAGCAGGTGGAACACTGTTTTTATATCTTCAGTGGAGAGAAAAAGAAGGGTTAGAGGAATTTTTTTTTTTTTTTTCATGATTTAAAAGCTCTTCAGAAATACAATATGTCTATTCTCAAAAAAACCCCAAAACAGTAATTGTCTTATATGAGGTTAGTCTTGAAGACAAATAAAGGTAGTGCAGGGGCTCTTACTTTTCATTGACCTGGGCTGGGTGATGAACTGGATAGTCTGCAAAGACATAATTCATATTCTCAGGCTGACAATCAGAAACATAACTCACAAGTGACTACAGATGTTAGTGCCTATTGTTCCTTTGTGGTTCTGTTTATAAATAAACTTTCCCTGCCTTCCATCAAATGCTCAAAATGTTCTAATCTGCAAAAAGCCTCTTCCCTCAGTTACTAAAGAAAAATACGATCTATTGAACAAAGTATTATGCAAGGGAGTTTGTATCTAAGAATATATTCTTTCCCCACACCGATTTCTCCTCCTCCCCAATTTCTGTACTGGCTTTCTTCCTTTGTGCTGGATTTAGTAATTTATTCAAACACTTCTAACCAGGGGGCGTATTTTACCAGGGTGCAGTGGCAAGAGACCACAAAAGCATTTCACAACACATACAAAATACATTAAAACACTTTCAGGGTAGTATAACATGTGATAGGATAATGTTAGAATAAAACCTACTTACTTGACTGGTTTCATTAAATTTGATCTGACTGATATAGAAGTTTGTCTTCATAGATATGTATTAATATTTTATGGGCTGTGTATACATTTAAATACAAGCAATAAATGAATGCTTATAATAAAGCTTGCATGTGTCAATCTGGGAAAGGCATGGTAAGAGGAAAACCACAGCCACAAGAAAATACACATTGTTTATATTTTAAAACTCTATGCACATCTGACTAAGCTAACAAGTGTTGATCTGGAGTAGTAAGGGAATGGACTTGTGGTCTGAGGCTTTCGGGAGGCACTGCTGGTTTTTGGGACTTCAATTTCTGAATGTGCGTCTTGAAATTAGAATGGGACTTTTCTGCCTCTCTCCTTTTCTCCCCCCTAAATTCTTAAAGATGTGGAGGGGAAGGGTTTTCCAGATTAGATTGATCATTATGAATCTCCTTTCAGTGCTGAGTCTGATTCTCAGGGCATTCAACTATAATGTGGCTATGCACGTGAGGTTTCTTATCTGCTTGCCAAGCTATAGGATGCTCTGACTTGGAAAGGGGAATGTTTATAACTTGTCTTTTGCCCCTGGTTCCTCTTTGTACAGATAATGAGATACTCACTAGAGCAGGGATTGGGATCGGGTTACCAGCCTTCCCAGCTAAAGTGTACTAATTAGTCTCGCTTTCTGTGTCTCTTAATGAATCCATACATATTCATTGAGAAGTAGAACAGCTCCAAGAGGGGAGAGACTCAAGGAAAAACTTTTTCTCAGAATACCCTGCAGCCTACCTGATGTCTGTAACTTTCTCCTGATGGTTAGAAACCATGGAGTAATTTTTTTGAATTGTTTGGAAGGAAGACCTTTTTTTACCTCTGGGGTGAATAATTTGGCCACTAGACTGTTTCAGGCAAGGAGAATGGTCTCCTTTTGCAGTGTGTATGTGTTGATCCTTACTTCTTATGTTCTTTCATTACAAGTGTCTTAAATACAAACTTTTTCAAATTGGTAGGCTGAAGGATTGGCTTGCACTTGTTTACCAGGCAAAGTAAACTTAAATGTTAAAAGCTGTTTTTAGATCAAGTTAAATATTTCCATTCCTTATACCACCCCAGCAGTATTTCTGTGGTTTGATAGAGGAAGAAGGAATTGATTATTGTCATCGTTTTATTGAGGTGCTTTTTAAAACACTTTGACTCTACATGCTTTCCTATTTAATCCTCAGGAACAGTTATGTTTTTTTGCAATATATAAAAATTGTCACTAGAATAAAAAATAATAGTAGTAATAATAAAAAAGATTTGAAGATGGTGGGTAAGCATTGGCTGAGAGTACAGACAGAATCTATACTGCTGATGGAGCTGGCTGTGAAATGGATGCTAAAAATAAACCTCAACTCTAAAAGTCAGTTCTGACAGACCTGGGTCCTGCTTTTTTGTGTAACATAATTTGCCACAATCTGTGGGCTGATGTTGCAGTAAATTAGGTTCCTGATACTTACTGTTAATGAGTCACTGAATAAATACATCTCTATAAATTAGCCCACAATTTGCCTGTTGCAAAAATCAACAGTTTTGATTTCCTGTGTGAATGGCATGGCAAGCATTGTACACATGTAGTTTTGCTACATACTGAAGACATTAACCTGTGGGAGGAGAAAGAGGTCATGAACAGGTATGTGAGCAATGCGTGGTGGGATGGAGAGGTTCAGCCCTTTTGCTGCATCCTGTTAAGTGGGAATGGGACTGTTCAAGGTAGGGCCAGGGGCTCAGTCTATGGACCTGGAGAATCAAGAGTTCCAAGTCTTTAAAGCTGTCATTGAGACTGTGTGTCCTCTGCATCAGCTTGAACAAGAACAGCAGCAATAAATCCTGTACCCAACAACAGCATTCAAGATGTTATTTGTGTGTTGGTAGCACGGGGGCTCCGGCATTGTGGCACTAGATGCTGTGTAAGACCAAAGTAGGAAATGTTCTACTCTCAGAGTATTTTACAGTTCAAGTCTGAGAAGATATAATAACACTTGGAAAGAAGACAATGAAAGCAGAAGTGAGGACTTGGGTTTATATAGGCCAGATATTTGCACAGTCACAGTAGAGGACTTCTATGATTCTGTGTATTTTTAATCTCCAAGTATGGTAGTCTAAGTGCTTTGCAAGGTACTGAGTCTGAAAAAGACTCAGCTACCTGTTATTTTGGTGAAAATACCTCTACTCCTATGCAATGACTTCAGCTGAAGATGGGTGGAAACAGAAATAAGTTCAGTTCTCAGTTCTTGTGAGCTGGGTAGTGCATTTAGCTGTGGAGCTGTGCTTCAATACAGGGCATAATCATATCATGTCAGTCTCCCTGAAATGGTTGTCTGTATTAAGCACTGGGTTCTTTCCAAGGGTTGCAATGAGTTGCCTGTCTGCTGGTACTAGACACGTGACCTTATTGAAAAGTCTCCTTTAATATCTAGAGGCTGCGATGTGTCACACTGATACACATTTTTACCTTAACACTCACTTGGCAGCAGCTCTCTGATGTGATAGTGCTTGCCTAGCTGGTCTGATAAAATGAGTATTCTTGCACAAAGTCATTATACAAGTGCCTTATGATGGCATGCAGGAATATGAACTTAATTGCTTATTCCACCCAAGGTCTGAGTATTCCAGGGGTGTTCTGTTGCAGGCTTTTATTCTGAAGATGACTGATTGTATGTAGTGTGCATAAAAGGATGAGTTTCTTGTGTTTGGTCACAAGCAATGGAGTCTGCACAGGGCTAGGACAGATGTGAGGGAAGAGGTACTCAGGGTTAGAGATGCCTTAAAAAGTACCTGGCAAATCTTTCTGTCTAGTCAGTACTATTTCATATGGGTGGCATTTGCTAGGCAAACAGATGTGAGATTTTTATGCAGCCAGCTTCTGTGTCTCCTGCCATCAGGCATGGTCCCTGCTTGTTGGCACACAACACTGCGGTTCCTCATCCATTTTGTGTCTTTGTACACTGCATGCAGCTGGTCAACCTGATCTGGAATTTACTGGCTGTCTGCCAGCCCAGGAGGCACACGAGCCCTGCTAGAGAACGCACTTGTCAGGATCCACCAACGACAGAGGACCAACTGTATATGCAGATCTCACTTCTGTGTACATGTGGTGATTTTGTGTGCTGTGGGATGAGAAAGTCAAAAGATGTATGGAAACCACAGGATGAATTAATGAGCTAACTATGCAGAGGCAAAATATAACCTGATCAGGAAAATACAGGGAGAGGAGGTCTACTTAAACTTAACTTTTTAAAAAGATATGCTTCTCTGAAAGGCTATTTTATAATGAAACAATAATTATTAAGTTGTTTATTGTGCATATGTGGGTGCAGGTTTACACACATGTGTGCACATATACATCTGCACATGGTGTATACGTACCTGACCCAAGTCAATGTGATTCTGCAGAGTGATATGCAAGCTTGTACTGGGTGGGGGATTTGTAAACTCTTTCATATTGCACAAGAAGTATTTGCAGAGATTATCTTTTGCCCACTGAGGTTAATATCTCTAGGCTTCTGCTCTGGTCAAGGGGAATAGAGGAGCTCCTGTCAGGGGCGAGCTAGAGCAGCAGAGGTAGACATTATTTTTCTGGTAATTTTCCTATGAGAGAGGTTTTCTCTCAACAGCTAGGGCCAAGGCTGCTGTGAGCCTGAGTGAATGCCCTTCATAGGGAGACATGAACTAGGACAGGCCAATTGTGGTGTTTTGTGGTTTTTTTTACTTTTTTTAAGAGAAGTGTCTAGAAGTTAAGCTTCTAAACTCCTACTTCAGCACTGAAAAGAAACACCTGGCTTTTAGAAAGAGTGGAGGGCTCCCAGCTCTGCCCCCAGCTGCCAGCAGCAGGACCCAGAGGGGGGCTGCCTCACTTGCTGCATGGTGAGCCAGGGGCTGGGGGCTGTGCTGTGCTTGTTTCCCCCTTGATCTTCTCTAAGCTTTGGCTCTGTTTCACAGCTTTTCATGGAAATGACTCCCTGTTCTGGGAGTGGCTCAGTCTCTTTCTCAAATGATAATGCAATCCAGACATGAATTGGCAGAAATGTCATGAGACTTCTTATTCTTGCGTATTTCCAGCATGAATGTGCTCAAAATATCCTGAGAAAGGCAGACTTGGCATTTCATCTGATGAACTGACACTGACCTGATAGTTAATTGTGGTTTCTTCCCCAAAAGATGGTTATACAGGAAAGAAACTGAAGGATCTCTTTCCCATCCTTAGCTCGTTTTCCAGCTGTACTAATATTAAAACCTACTATTTTTCCACTATGTATTTTAATAATTGCTGCCCCATCAAAATACTTACAGTTGACCACCACCTTTAAGCATATGTTAATGTTGACTTAAAACCTATCTATCTCTGAACTATGTGTAATAAGCATTTCAGGAGGCTTGGTGCATGAGGTAGGAGAGGACAAACAGAAGTTTAATACAGTCCTCTGAGCAAAAATTCAGAGGGGTACCTTCCTCTCATTATATAGGCAGCTTAGGATGACTTATCTTCTTCAGTGTCGGCACCTAAATATGCTGCCTAGAGTTGGGCAGAGTGAATAGCTGCTGTTACTGTGTTTGTGCCTTGAGATGATGGGATCCCACTTTCTCTGTCTTTCTGTTTCCTGGAGTTGCAAATAGGGATTCCTGATATAACCTGAATGATGGAGGAAGAGAAGGTGTTTCACAGGCTTTTTCCAATTTTGTTTTCCCTATGCGAAGGAGACTACTGATGCAGCAAAATAAAAGCCACTGGGGAAAAAGACTCTGAGGATGGGCTGGGGTCAAGTACTGTGTTTTCTCCTCTAACTGGACAACATGAAAGCCTGATTTAGTGAGCACTGTTGTGGCTGTATGGTGATAGAGAGGGACCTTAACACAGATCCTGCCCCCCACTGTGTGTAGTCTGTCCATCTTGGGGGCAGACTAATCTTGATTCCTCTGTCTAACCTAGACGAACTTCCCTGAGAAATAGATCCCCACTCACAAAAGCCAACTAGGAGACTCAGAAAAGATGAAGACATTATTTCTTCACATGTCTTTCAAACATAGCAATGAATGGGTAGAGCAAGGTAGGTATGAGTGATTTAGCTAAAGTCTCCTTGGGAGAGCTGTAGTGGAGCTAAGACGAAACCCTGCTCTTCAGCCACACAGCATTGATCTCCCTGTGGGCTTCTTGTTTTCAACCCCTGAACTAGAATGGCAGCGTTTCACACCACACGTATGCATAATTCTGTGGAAGATGTAAGGTATGAGGCACTGGAGGGCTGGATCTGCTGCTTTTTTTCCAGCTGGTTGTTGTCAGGCAGTCTCATTTGCTGTCTATCTGCTCTATTCTTGGTCCTTCACCAGGGCCAGGCACCTCTGTGGTTCCTGGACATCAGTCCTCAGCACCCGACCACCAAGACACCAGGGCAGGTGGTGTCGTAGGTGCTGCTCAGAGAAGAGCTTGGAAAGAAGCTTTCTTTCATTTTCTACCTCTCCCAAACACTTCTCCATGGCAGTGGTGTGTGTGTTGCCCATAGAGGGCTGAGCTTCCATGAAAGTGTGGGAGAGAAGCAGGTGAGCCTCATCATACTGGTTTTGGGCTAGTGGCTGTGCTGAGCTAATAGTTCATATATGCCTGATATCAAGTCAAATATGTCGCTCAGTCAAGCACAACACTTTATTTTTAAAATAAATTCAGCTTAGATATGTTGGTAATATTTGTCAGTGATTCTTCACAGAGAGTTGAACTGCTGCATGCTTGTTAGAAAGGGAGGAAACACAGTTTCTACCAAAGCTGCAAGAGCACTGTACTGGTAAAATATCATAGCTGACAGGTACATCGCAAATCAATACGACAGAAGAGTTTGAAATACAGTGTGTAGAAATATTTACAGACCACGGAGATTGAGAAATATTGCTGGCATGGTTGGAGGAATCAATACATGAGGGTAATTACAAAATGATGTGTTCTTCTGAGGCAAAAAATACAGGTCCCTATCCTGCCTTAATAGCAGTTAATGTGGACCTTTATCAAGTTTCACTGAAACCAATGGAAAGTTCAAGGGGTTTCTGTTCCTTGACTGAGTAATCTAGCTGGAGCTAGTATTAGGTTATAGAAATGGGTCCCTTACTTCTAGCTGTTTTAAGGAAGAACAGAAAAAATCCTGGAAAGCAAGAAAACTCTGAGATGATAAATGATTGGAGAGAGAAATGTTTAAAATGCAGAAAAATTAAGATAAAAATTCTAAAAACAGTTCCTCAAGTTTTCATGCAGGTCTAGGTTTGATTCTGAAAATGTAGGGATCAAAATGAAGTATGTAATTTAGGATTTCTTTTGTCTTTGGATTTCTTCAAGTGTGACTTAGTTTTCTTTGTGCTAAAGCAGATGCAGGGAGGACAATACTTTTGATGGTGTTTCATATAGCCTCTGTTCATAGCTGGTGAGTGGATTATTGGTTTTTTTTGTCTTATTACTGAGGTGTGAGTTAATATGTGGCCTGTCAAAGATGTTGGAAAGACCCTATTTAACTCTTGGGAAAGAGAAAGCGCCTCATGCCTGAGGTAAATTTATGAGTAGGGTGGAGCTACAGGCAGATTGGCCTTGACTGCTTCAGCTGCTAAAACTCTTCCAAATGCGGTGTGAAGTTGCTGCCTGGTTAGCTGCAGCTTGCAGAGGTCAGGATCCATGGAGCCATCTCTGGTCCCATAGATACACGGGAACATAATGAAGAACAGACTTCTGCCTCTTCCGCTGGTCTGAATTTTCTGGAGCCAGGGAGAAGATGCTCTTGACATCTCTGCTGAGATAAGCAAAGGTGGGCTTTAGCTAGTATATCTCAGAAAGTAAAGTTTATTGAGAGATTAGCCTGAGCTTAATGAAGACTTCCTGACGTCTTCAGCCTCTATGGCAGAGAGTGTTCTTATGGTGAAGCTGTGCCATTAAGCCAAGCAGGAAATTGGGTATCTATTTCTTCAGGTTCTGCAGACCCCACAAAGATGCTGGAGGAATGCAATGCTGCTGTGTGAGCTTGTGGGCCCATGCCATGAGACATGAGGAGAGGTCTCTGGGTGCTTCCAGGAGAGGCAGCAGCAGTACTTCCCACAGTGGCAGGATGCTCAGAGAAACTTCTCCCAAGCAGAGCTGTTACTCTGGCACTTGATCCATGTGACAGCCTGGTAGAGGCTGCAGTGAGGTCACTTACCAGCTAGTGCTCTGACACTGCCCAGTCAAGATGGGACTGCTAGCCTGACCCAAATGGTGCCTCAGCAGAGTGTTTTGAAAGGAAACCAACTCCAGAGGGTGGTTAAGCCATAGCTGTAAGGTGGACAGCCTTAGAAGAGAGGGGGTGAGTTGTGGGCATGTGTTGGTGCACTAGGTCTCTTTTAGATATTAGTTGAATGAAGAGAAGTTACAGCAGAACCTGTGGGTTTGGAAGCAGCCAAGGAGGAAGAGCCAAAAAATCTGGAAGCAGCAGAAGCTGAGCTTCTGCTAGCACCAGAGACCAGTCGACCCAGCCCAAGCATATTGTTACTGTTTTATTAAAAGGGTTGATTTGGAGAATGTTGTGTTTGCAATTCAGCATCATGCCTCGGAGCCTTGATTTCAAGCCTTTATTTATATGCTTAATTGTTGCTATGGAAATTCAATATTTAAAGAGGTAATTATTGCTGATCTTGTTGCATGTGTCCATTTCTGATGTCCAGCTGTTAGCTCTTTAGCTTCAGTCTAGCAGATTAATTACTACTATTGATTACTTTGAGCTTCTCTCTTCACACCTGCAGTCTGTGTAATTAGCCGGTGGCCTCCTCTGAAAATTAGGAGCAGTTTCATTTTGGCACCTTGCCATTTCTCAGCCATGTGCATTACACTGATGAACAAAAGCAAATCTATTTTAAATAGAGATATCTGGGCAATGAACTCTTTTTGTATTTTTGAACTATCAGTGGATAACTCAATTTACTCTGTGTTAGCAAATATTGCACCCCATTGGAAGACCATTGATAGTGTAAAAAAAAAAAAAAAAAAAAAAATTCAAAACCAGTGTCATTTGTTCTGTCTGCCCACCAGTCAGTAAATGCTGTCCTGGTTTTTTGAAGTTTATAGTCCAAGGTGGTTTTGCACTAAATGGGACCCAACCACCTGAGCACAATCACTTCTCCTCTCAACCTGCTTTCCTGAGGTGGTGGTGTCCTTTCCCTGTTGCCTGCATGAGAGATTTCGTGCTGTTATTAGTGGATGCTACCAGGCACATCAGAGGAATGTTTAAGTAGGAGTGTAGGAGGGGATGCTTTTATACCCAGGAGACCCTCATCTATCCTCTCCCTTTCCAAGCACTGTGCTTGTCTCTGACCACTTACTGTTTTATCGCCCAAAGATTGCGGCCCTTCTTGGAAAGACATGTGCTGAATTTCCCTCCCTTTGTATATCATAGAGGGTTTGAAGGCTTTGTTTTAAGAAATAAATTATATTAATTTTGCCACCAGGGTCATGGCTTCCTCCTCCCAAAACCCAAAACCTTTTCTTTATGTGAGCTGGGTTGCTAAGCATAGGTCATGCTAGCATCATGTGATTTCAACATAAGCAGTGTGCTGGGAGGAGGAGAGAGTGAGGGGTGAACTCTATCTTTGTTCTCTCTGGGCAAGCATCCAGTCTAGATTTATAGCAGACCAAGGACAGTCCAAAAGCACAATATGGGTGGCCTGTGAACCGAAGTGTGCTGAAATTCACTGTTCAGGAACTAACTTTCATATTAATGCTGCATGACTGGACACTCTTCACATTGCAGTTTAACGTGCTGTGGTTCAGGGTGGTGAGTCTCCAGAGTCAAGGTGGCAATGAAGGCACTCTCTGCTTCACGGGTCAAACGCCACCCTGAAAATTGTGAAGTTCAGGGGAAGAGAAAAGATTCATCTCCTTTCTGGTTGGGTGAAGTAGTTGCTTTAGACTGTTTGGTACAACACCGGCCTCCAGACCAGAAGGTCCCCAGCTGGAATCTCATCACTGCCACTGTTTCTAGATTAAATTCTAAATTGTGTACTGTCATTTGGAGGCCTTCTGTGCAGGGTCTCACTGAGTCACCAGTTATTAGGAATGCCTCCTATTATCGCAGCCCTAAAAGCTATTTGAACAGAAGCCTAATGCGACTGTGATTTCCAAGGACCATTTGCTGTTATTGCAGCTCTGCTTTGCTGTGAGTGAGAAACAAACCAAAGTTGCTTTCGGATCACATGAAAGGGAGGGACAGAGGAGCAGTGGAGCTCGAGTGACATTCAAGCTTCTAACAAATGTAAAATCACCAAAAATAAACAATCTTCCTATTAACTCGAGTGGGGTCATTTCTACTGCAAGAAAACTAACAGGTTAATTTTGTTCAAGCAGATACACATCCAGGTTTTTGTAACTCTCATTTTTTCTAAATAGCTGCCAAAAGTAGCTGCTGAAGAAGTACGCAGAGACTACGCACTGCCCGGCCCCATGGGCCAGAGCCACTTTCTCCATCAGAGGACATAGCAGAAAGGCAAATGTCTGCTCTCTGGGAGAGACGGGCATGACTTGTGTGCACAGAATGGGAAACTACAAACAAATGTTATTGTGAAGGCACACAGTTGTGTTTGAGAAGTCTATATAATGTGGGGGAGTTTGGAGTCTGAATAATATATTTTATCGTCTGGATTTCAGAGCAGTCCTGATTTTTACTTTATTGCTGACTCTTTATAAGGCTTCTTAGTCCGAAGTTCCCTCCATAAAATGAAAGTGGAATGTGACTGAAGAAGGGATGATTAAGGTACTAGGAAAACAGGGCTTTCATAAAGAAATTTAGAAGTTCGTTTGTATCTACAGCTAAACGTGCTGTGAACAGCTTGCTCCTGTTTAGGAGGACTGATGTGAAATGGCATTGGTCCATTACAGCTAGTGATGCTAGGTTCAATGCTGGTTGAATATATGGCCAAATATTTGTATTAGTCCTGGGTAATACAGTTGTATACACAATTCAGCCCTGGCTCTCCCTTATCTAGCCTAGTGCTGGGGTGTTTGCCAAGGATGAGGGGCGACATCAGAGAGTCTATTTAGAGCATGAGGTGCCAGACATCTTCTTTGTATCAGATGGTCTGTAGCCAGCCATGCTCGCAGAAGAAGGACAGACGGCTGGCGAGGGAGAAGACAACTGAAAGCTGGGACCATTAGAGGAAGGCAGTGGTGCTGCCAGCTATTTGCCTTTCTTGTTCCCAGCTGGATATATTGCATTTAAGATGCTGCTGTACTGTCTCTAGCAAATAGATTAGTAAATTGGGAAGGGACTACAGCTAGCTGTGGGGTAATGAATATGTGGCCAGGCAAAAGAGAGAGCAAACATGTTTGTGCATCCATGTTATGTGTCTGAGTGCTCACAACAGCTTGGCACAGGCTGAAGCATGGGGATGCTTTCAGGGTTGACCTGACATTCTTGGAAAGCTCTGAAACTTCAGCCCCATGTTTCAGAGATTTCAAAATGGCAGAAATCCCACCTTCTGCAGCAGAGGTCACAGTTTCTGGCCAGCCCAGGGTGCAAAAAGGCCATTCCTACCATGATTGTCCCCTGGGATTATAAGAGCAGCAACTGATCCAGTTCTGTTAAGAATTAGCAAGCCACCCTGGAAGAAGTCAGAACTGCATGTCCAGTGGAGTCACCTGAGCACCAGCTTCCTTTATTATGTGTTCTAAATCACCTACAGACATTGCTTTTTACCTAACTGAGGTTGAGCCTGGGATAACTTGCTCCTTCTCACACAAGGAACTAGATCTTATGGCTTGAGGGTGCAGGCAACGTGGTTGCCATATCAGTGATGTGGCAAACCCACCAGACTTATGGTCTGCGTCCATGGTCAGGACCAGTGTGCTGAGCAAAAGTGGTGACAAGCTGGAAAACTTCTGGGGCACCTGCTTTCTTCCCGGAGAAAGGTAAGGCCCCTGGTAACACCTCTCAGGGGTTGCCAGTAAATGAAGAAGTGCTCTATCTACAGGCTGTGGTTAAAGGTAATGAGTGTCTCCCTCATCCTGAAGTTCTTACGATAAGTTTGCTCAGCAAACCATTCAAAGGCGCCTGCGGGCATTATCAAAAGCTTCAGAGTGCCCAGTTCAGGAGGATGTGAACATGGGTGATTTTAGAGATTGTTGCCTCTATCATTCTGCTCTCTGTATCTTTAGGTGGGTAGACAATCTGATGCGTTCCTGTGTTTAGAGTGTGTTAAAGATGTTACTTGAACTGCTGTCACCCTTTCTGAGAGGTCTTATCATTCAGTTTCTCATCATGTTGCAGCTTCTTTCCTCCTTTTACTAGACTGTGAGGTACTGCCTCCTGCCACTGTACACTTATGTGGCTCTTCACACAGCTGACTGAGACTGAAGTCCTGAAATGCAAGTAGTAAACAGGAATAAGAGCATGAGGTATGTATGCAGTGACAAAAGTGAGTTGCTCACAGCCGGTAAATTGTGTGTCACAGGTTGGTAGATTTGAAATAACATTTATTTCTCGACTCTTTGTCTCAGTGCACTGACTTTGTTCATATGCCAGGCGTTGTGTTTGACCTTCGGTATCAGCCTATGCAACCATCACTGACTTCATCTGAAGCTCTGCTAAAGTGCTGCATTGCATTGTTTTTTCCTTCCCAGGGATCTAAATTGTTTGAATTGCTATGTGTGTGATGCTTCTCCCACCTAATGGCAAGCCAGTAGTTGCACTTTGTCTTTTGTCAGCTTGGAGTTTTCCTTTAGCCAGATACAGCTGGGACCTGCTTTGGAGCCCTTGTGGGCTTTTTCACCAGTCTCATAAAAATATGTAGCCGTTGCTGGAAGATGCATCTGGGAGCGCAGAGTGCTCAGGATAGGCTTCAAGCTCTGATCCGCATTTGAGGCGCTTGTTATGTCCTGCTTCTCTGTGATACTGTCTTAGGAAACCCTACCAACCCGCTGCCTATAGGAGCAGGCTGAAGGAGTGGATGGCATGCTCTGCACCAGGCTGCTCCTGCCGCACTCCATCTGCCTTGCTTAGCTGGAATGTTTATTGTCGAATGTCCTCTAACAGGAAACATTCTGGCTGTAATGAAGTATCCACAGAGATTAATATGGTATTTTTTACCAGGACATCTCCCAAAACCGCAGTACTGACTTCTGTGTCCTAATTGTGCCACATCTGTTTCCAGCCTCAGAGTATTACTTCTAAGGTAGAGGCGCTGATGTAATCAAACTGTCTCTTGGTATCCATTGCTTACTAATGTGGCTTCTGCATTGCTCATGAGCTAAGGAAATAACATGGCGCTGTAAGGATCCTAGGAAACTCAGAACAATCTGTAAATATGACTTCAGGAGACATTTGAAATCACAGAATCACAGAATTATCTAGGTTGGAAAAGACCTTGAAGATCATACAGTCTCTTTCTTGAGAGCACTCATTTCATGGCTCACACTTTTTCCTCTCTGAATGTAAATATGTGTATATGTGTATGCATGTGTCTGTGTTTGTGCATGACACATCTGAGAGACTTTCGTCCCTAAATAGGGAAAATATGGGTTGGTCTGTGTTTTTGTGAGCCTGTGCATCCCATCCACAGCATCAGCTTTCACCCTAATGAGCTGAAGCTGCATTAGCAAAATCCCAGGCAGATAAATTGACTTTAAACCTTGGTTTGATGATCCTACTAAGACATTCAATTAATTCTGTTTTGCTACAAGCTAATTTATGACTTTGTGTTTATTCCAAAAAAATGTTGAATGTACAAATCAGTAGGAGACAAGGTAATGAATTATTCTACCTTCCTTCATGCTCTTGTCTTCACACTTCACTACTATAAGAATGGAAGAGGAAATATGAAAGAAATGTCTTTTGATGTATGAAATGTGGGTATTTTCTCATACTGAGCTGTATCTAACTGGTGTAAACACATAATCAAGCCCTCTAGGAGATGCTAATTAGTGCAGTAAATGTTAGTTTATTAATTGCCATTACGTTTCTCTTTGTTTCACTAGTGAATGTGTCTTTTCAGGAGAACAGATTTGATATGGTGTGTGTAGGATTTGTTTGTGTTCATGGCAAATGAAGACAAGTAGCCTAGCAAAGCTGTGATGAATTAACAGCGTCCGTACGATCAACGTTCCTGTAACAGAGTCCACAAAGTGCATGGGCTTCTGTGTGATCTGAGAAGAAAAACAACACAAAGCAAAAAGCCCCGGAGGATTTGATAACAATTTTCTGCTCCATCTCTCTACTTGGTGTGTTTTTAATGAGCCCTCCAAAAGCACAGGTAGTAAAACTTTCCCTTTTTGATGTGGCAGAATACACTGCCAAGACATACTGCAGGAGAGGTACTTCAAAGGCAAACAGCCAGCGAATACAATTACATTAGGTGAGGCTGCTGGGTATAATTGAGTTCCTCCCATCCTTCGAAAGTGATAGAAGACAGTCCCTTAACAATTCCCTCTTTCTGCTCCTCCAGCTTGTTATTATAAATCGGTACTTTCCCTGTGAAGTTCATGTTTGTAAACTATACCATTATCACATGCTACGTTGCCTGTGTCAGGTACTGAGAGCCAAGATTATGTCTGCTGGTAAAAAATAAATAACCAAGTGAGCGGTCCCCCAGTCAGCAGCAGCAGCATGGGCTATGGAGAGGGCAGAAGAAGCATGCAGTGGTCTGCCAGTCTGGAAGCCATTCTTGCCCCTCTGTGGAGGCTGCCAATAATTGCTGGAAACCCTTGTGTGGGGAGGGTGCCAGTACTTCTAGGAAGCAGCAGAGGACACTGTGTGTATTGAAGCAACTTGGTGTCCTAGGAAGACCAGGGTGGGAAGCGACTTTGCTGAGGGTGGATCTAGGTCATGGTTTGTCCAAGCTCTCTACTTTTAGACTTGGTATGGAGAGGAAGACTTTGAATGTTTTTAATCACTTTACTTGTGAACCCAAAGTGTAGGGAGGAGGTTTTCTCCTTCTGTGTGGAATGTGAGCTCTTGTGTTTTCATAGACTTTGGTTAAAGCACATCAAAACCCAGATATCTCTTCATGCTCCTTCCCCCGTAGAATCGGCTCTACAAACAGTTACAGTAGGAAACAGTGAATATGTTTTGCTCAGACAATTGAAATTGCTTTTTTATTGTTTTCTTCTATTATTTGCCTAGGTAAGTTTTAGTACACCACTGAAAATCTGAGGCTAGAATGCTTATTTGATCTTTATCCTTGAGGGCAAGGTTGCTTTGCAATGTCTTTGAATACCTTGAGTCCCTAATCCTGTTCCAGGGCAGTTTCTAGTTTACATTCTTATACAAATAATGACAATCCCATGTCAGAAGCTTCTAGCCTGGACTTCTCTGGATGTCTGTTCAAGAGGCTGGATCCTTCTTGCCTCTTTCCACTAAGGCACATGTCTTGCCTCTGTGCTTCATTTACTGCAGACGTCAAAGGCAGGCATGGCTGACTCTCTTCTGGGACTTTGCATGGCAACAGTGGCTGTTGCAGGTCTTAATTAGCATTCATTGATTTATTTTCTAATGATAAATAATCATAACTAGAATATAAATATGTAGTTCTACTCTGATTGGAGCACTGAATTAAAAGGTTCTGTCCAAATGTTTGTATGATGAATGAAAAGAAAAAAAATTACTGGAGCACCTTTTATTTTACAGATTGGGAAGATTTTAAAAAACCTGCAAATGTTGTGTTGGGTGTATTTCTTCAGCACAGCTTGAGCAAAATTCCACCTTTTTAGTAAGGGGGATTTTTTTTCTGGACTCTAGTAGCAGAAGTATGATGGAGATGGACCTAGCTTAGAAATTTGCTAGAAAACTAGAGAAAGAAATGGGCTTGTCCTCTGAGACACGCTCCATATATGCAGAATCTATCTGAATAAATGAGCCCCTTACTTAACTGGGAACGTACTGTATATTCCATCTGCAGACTGAATGATTGCTCCATTTCAAGCCTCCTGACTCCCATGGAGCCATCTGGTACACGCTAGTTTGTACGAATAGGTGAGGATTCCTGCTAACACAACAGCCTTCAACTAGGCAGAGTGCTGATATTTAGCACTCTGCTTCACATCTGCGCGCAAAGCCGTAACAAAAACCCTAACACTTTCCAGGTTTAATATTTAAATGAACCTTCGTTTTTCTCCTGGAAAGTCAGTTGGGACAGGAACAATTAATGCAATTACATCAGAAAATGGGTTGAGCTATTAATACATCTGACTAAGCAGAGATTTCATGTTATGTGACATTGTGAATTTTTTTCACCCATTGCTTGCTAGAGATGAGTGGAGAGGAGGGTGGAAGAGGGGGAGAAGGTATGTGTCACAGATATTTTTATATCACTTTGAGATATTGTCAGAAAATTAAGATAATGGATATAATTCATGTCTGTAAGTAATAGCAGGCTGGTCACAGGACCTATCAATAGGTGTGTAAAACTTGCATTGTTTCTGGCTGCCCTGTTGCATCCAAGATGTCCGTATGGAATCGGCAGTCTGTGGCACAGCACCATGGCTCAGTGGCAGCTGAATTGCTATAAACGGTTTCAGTGAAAGTGGACAGAACAAGGTGAAAAAGGGAGAAAGGGATGTGGGCTAAAACCCAAAGGCTGCTATGTACTCACACTGTTTTATTCTCTGGCACCCAGATCCACAGATATATTTAAGACTAGTATTTAGCTGGAGAGACCTGTGTGTTCTTTATCAATTTAATAAGAATAAAGCAACATTAGATCCCCTTTTCCTCCCAGATGCTGCTCAGGAGCCCAAAGGGGAAGAAGATCAGGAGAACTTTTCAGCTGCTGTCCTGGGTTTGAGCAGTGGTGGCCCTCATGCCTCTGGAGTTTGTAGGGAGGTCTCAGCTCCCAAAACTCCCACCAGGTCTTGCTCTCCTCAGGTGTTTTGCAGAGTACAGGTTACTTAAGTCTTTTGCTTAGTCTTGATGAGATTTGGATCTGTGGCAGACAGCTGTCTGGTTTTGGCTTGACTCATTTATTTCCTGCATTGGGAATAATGGTGGATCTTTCCAATAAAAAGTATCTTTCTGGGTTTTTTTTCCAGTCATTCAATTTAGCTCTAGTTTCTGATGCATCCTGACTAAACACAAGTCAGTGTGAATGGTGCAAAGACTTACTCGTGTTTGCTCATAACATGGCAAGTACGTGGTTTACCAGTGTGGGATTGGGTCTGTGCAGATTCTTGCTATTCATGTCAGTGCAATCTCACTTTGTTTTAGTAAATGTTGCCCCTCAGCCATGGGATCACTTACAAACTGGGATCTGCACTCATATGTCTATTGCAAAATACAGCCTGCTAAAAACAGCTGTAAGGAGCTCCCTTTGTCTGGTTGGGGTTCTTCACTTAAGTGCTTGTGGTGCCTGATTAAATTAGTAATCAGAGATATAGTCATGCTATTTTGTGACTCTGAGAGCCTTGATTGTGGATTATATTTACACACTGCAATTTCTTTCTAAATGGAGCTCTTTGTATTCAAGGACTTTAAGAGTCTTTCAGCCTGTGATAAAATCCAGTTTGCTACATAGACTAGTTCTTGCAGTGGTGCCAAGCTCTTGGTCAGGCATGCTGTGTAAAACAGTTTTTCATTTGCACAATAAATACGGCTATGTAAAAGTTCATATGTGGTGCAGTGGTTTTGCTGACCCTTTACACTGAAAAACTACAGACTGGCAGATGCACTGAATGCCTTCACGTTGTGTTGCCTCAAAATGACAGTTTCCTTTCTTGTCAAAACAGGGGATGACTTGAACTAAAGCCACATAAATGGTAATAACAAACTTTGTGGTATTTAAAATGCCTGCATGGATCCAAACTCTGTGGCCTGTTCCTGGTAAAAACAATAGAGATGGAAAGTCAGGCATCCCTTACAGCATATTTTGTTGTGTTTAAAACCCATGATATATGCTAAGACAGTGGCTCTGCCTCATGCATGTAGGTAGCAGAGGTAGCCAGGAAACCTGACTATGCTGATTTTGAGGCTCCGGAGCCCTTCAAGTAAGTCCTATGGGAGGAACCCTTTGATTGGAAGCACCTGGTTAAAATTTCTTCTTGTCCTGTTCGGAACAGGGTCAGGAAACCTAATCTCCTACATCAGGCCAGCTGCACTTGCTTGCAAAAGGGTGCAGGGAAAATGAGAAGGACTTTGTCCATCATGACGAGGTGTGCCAAAGTGGGGGAAGCCTTAAGGCCAGGCTGTGCTCTGAATCATCTCAGAGTGGGCTATGCCCCCTTAGGGCTTTCTCTAGACATGGCCAGAAGTTTCACCCTGGGTTGGAGGAAAGTTTCCCAGAAAGGGTTTTCTTGTTTGCTTTGCTTTATTTTTTGTTTCTTCCGGAAACTGATGGGTTCTTATGAAAAAAAAAATCTTACTTCCTTCTCTGGTGACGTGTGATTCAAGCTGTTAAAAATTCCTGACTAACTTTAGTGGACGCTGAATTTTTTGGGGTTTTTTTTGATCACGTTTACTAGCAGAACAATTTATTTGAATGCCTTACATTGATACTAACATGAAGGTCCTGTTTATAAATGTATCAGTGGGACTTAATACATGTGAGTCTATTGCTTTGCTACACTCCTGCAGCAGCACTTAAATATCCGTGCCTTAATTTCCCTTCCCCCATTACTTGCCTTTTCCATAAAAATTATTTGGAACTAGATTTTTATTACTTTCTTGTGCTAGACAGTGGAATTCTGATCTCGCTTGGTTCTTTGTATTGTTATAATGTAAATAATATCCAATTCGGTGGAGTACCTCGAATGATTATTCTGAGGTATCCTATCAGCTACAATAGCCATTGAGCCTATTAGAATGGTGAAACCTTTGGATGAATTAACAGACCAGATGAACAGATACAACTCACGCACTTATGAAGAAATTAATTCTTTCCAGAAAATTAGAGTACCATCTTGCAGATTGTTGGAACGATGCTGCCTACTGGCATTTTCCTTCTGCCACAGAAATAGCTGCAAAGCACCCCCCAGTGAACTGTAGAGTCCTACAGGATAGCAAATGGATCAGGAATGCCCCTGGAGTGAACCCTCTTTGAGTTCAGTGAGTCTCTGTTCAAACAGCTGGAACTGCATTTGCCTCTTGTATTTTCTCTTCCAGCATAGATGCAGCTACAAGCTTGTTGAAGCAACCTGCCAGGAAAAAGAGTCTGAACTGGTGAGAAAAAGCCAAACCACCCTTGCGTGATAGCAGCTGTACTCACTGTAAGATCATGCCTCTAATGAGGCTCCTATCCTCATCCCTGGCCAGCAGTAGATGCTTGGTGAAGAGTGTAAGAAGGATGACATGGCTATGGTGATACACACCTGAATACCCTCCTGTGGCTCCCCAGCTCTTGACCATGGCTGGTCATGGATCAAGCTGGGGCAGGGTCCTGCCAGCATTCAGGCAGCCATCGGTGGGATGTGTACCTCCAGAGCCAAGCCTGAGGGGATGGAGAGGAGGTCAAGGAGGCACATGAAAACATGGAGAAGGGTGTCCCCCGGGTAGGCTGGAGCTTGCCTGAGGCGTTGTTTAACAGTTGTCTCCATTTAACTGCAACTACCGTCTTGAGTACAGTTCTGTCTGAGACCACTCAAACCAGCCTTTGTTCTTCAATAGCTATATAAATACACTGGTTATTGTGTCTGGTTCTGCTACTGGTTCTTTTTGGTAAGTGGTGTTTAGTGATCTCAACCTTCACAGGAGAAATGTGACAGATTTAGGATTTGGTCTCTGTTAGGTATTTGGTTTGGGCTCACCCTGAGCTTGGCTTAAATGTCCCATGAATTGCAGGAGCTGCAGGTTACCCTCTAGCCTAATTAGGTACAGGAAAAGTATGGCGTATAGGTGTGATCTCAACCAGCCCTTTTCTTCGTACATACAGCCTAGCTGTGATCTTGAAGAAACGTTTTCTCAGGGGCACCGTGTGTTGTTCAGTGTTAATGGTACGTCATAAAATCCTAGCCCAGGCTTCCTCCCCAGCCTGAGTACCTCTGCTGGCAGCCTGCTGCTCTTGCTACAGGTTCCTCTGCTTCATGCATTCAGATGCTTTTATTTTCTGTGGCTGGATGTAATGGACTCACTTGGTTCAACCACGATGTTAAGACAGGAAAATAATCTTGAATCCCTTCTCCTGTTCTCCTGCAGTGACTGGATTACTACTCCCCTCCCCAAAATGTTAACATATCCTCCCCCACCACCAGAGAAAACCCAAAGACCTCCAAACCATCAGTGCAGGAACTAAAACTGTCATGGTCACTGCAGTTTCCATAGGTAGCTCTTGTGTTGGTTAATGAGCTTTTTGAAGGCCTTATTACTATGGCAGTAAACCTGTTTGGTGGCTTGTGTGGCACAGGTAAAGTGGGACTAAAATTGTGATTGCAAAAGTTGAAAGGAATACAGTTACTGAGTGTTTGTTAATTCCATCTTTGCAAGAGGATAGCAGCTGCTTTTCTTTTCTTTTTTAACAGATGGAGTGATTTCTCATGTAGTGTTACAGTAATGACCAACGTGACACAGAAGGAAAATTCTGTGACAATATGGTGAGCAAGATCTTATTGACAGCTCCACTTGGTTGTAATTTGTAAGCTCTATATTGTTGCTCTATTCTTTTTTCTCCCCCCACCTCCCAAATGCTGCCTGTATTTTTTGCTGTATAGAATTAGATTTCAAATTGAATGAAACAATTTAATTTTAAGGACTCTTAGCTAAAAGCTGTTCAAAACCTTTACCAGAATTTACACCCCATCATAAGTTTACAAAAAATTTTAAAAAAATCTGCATGATGAAGCGATGGTGCTAAAATTGTCTCCTATTTAATTTCTCTGGGATGGCTGCTTTGATTTCTCCTGTAGCAGCTGATGCCCTCTCAAGGAGGGGACTTATTGCACAAAGCAGCCTAGCCCTAGAGTGAAGGTGGTGCAACTAAGGACCAGCTCACCATGAGGGCACAGCCCAAGTGTGTGAACCATGAATGACCAGGGTGGAGTGCTTGTACCCTGCCCTATGAGTAAACAGTGTGCAGGGGATGGAAATAAACCCAGGGACATGATTATCAACCAAAATCTGCAGCTTCTGCCATGCACAGAGGTGCTCAGAGCAAATGCCACCACCTATTTGTAGAGGAGCTAAAAATCCAGCTGGAGACACCCACCCACAGCCCTTTTTTTGCAAGGTGTGGTTATCTCTGCATCACTATGTGCATTTAGCTGCATGCATAAGGTAAAGGGCTCTCAATGTCCTCATAAATTTCTCAGTAATCTGTATGGGGCATAAGTCACAAGGCAATATGTCTGTGGAATAGCTGGGATGTTGTTCTGCTCTTCCTTTGAATCTATTAAGTTTGAAACTTGAAAACAGAAGAAAACAAAAAGTGAATGTTTGTTAGCTTGATGCTAGTAAAGTAAAAAGTACACCAGGAATGTTCTTTTTAAAGGGAAAATAACAAAGAAGCTATTTGTCCATGGATGATAAGGAAGATTAGACAGAACCATCCAGTGGATTCAGCAACAGCATAAAGCAGAACTGCAGAGAATATTGTGTCAATAGGAGGACAGGTGGAACAATCCTGACCTTCTCTGTGCTCGTCCAAGGGGTCTATAGTCATCCTTGTTCCTGAGCAATGTCAACTGGCAAATTCTGCTCTTGGAAACAATTCCCTAAAAGGTAGTCCCAAGGGCTGGTTTTCATGCTTGTTACCAAATGCTGGTGGCTCTTACAGTCCTGTTACACACTGTGTACAGTGCAAACACAGCCGTTTCTTGATAACAGGGAGAAATACCCCTAAGAGAGACATTTTCTTTACAGCCCGTAAAGGAGACTTACTTTTAGTGTGTCCTGCACACACAAAACAAGGATGTTTTAATCTCTGTAGCAGACTTGTCTTTAATTTCTGGAATTGGTGAAAACTTGTGATATTGTTTTTGAGAAGGTTAGTTAGAACGGGGGAGATTAGACTGATTCTGTATTTCGCATTAACCACCTTTTAAAATTTCTCAAAGTGAAGGGCTACCAGCCTGCTGCTCAGTGACTAATAAATTTGATTCATCCTCACTCCCCACAGGGTTATCCTCCTTCTTACTAATGTTTGACATTTTACATTTTAATTAAAATCACCCTCCAAGCAGCAAACCACTAAGAGAATGACAGATCTTCTTACTGCAACAAGATATAAGCAAAAGGGCAATTCACTAACTATATCTTCGATAGTGCCTCTCACTTAAGCTCTACATGACCACCTAATGTTTGTGTGCATGTGTGTGTGAGAGACAAGGCAACACCTATCTTAATGTCCAGGGTATTTCCAGTATCGCAAGATGCTATCACTTAACATCGACATTTCAGTAGGAGTGACTGGGACTCAGGAGGTAACGGTGCTTGGTTGGTGCTATACAAGCACATATATAAAGTTGTGTAGCTTAAGGGAAGGAGGACAGAGAGAAGCAAAATAATTCAAGGCTGCGAAAGAAATTGCAATAAAAACGCTGTACATTGGCTGGTTGCTGTCTGCCCCAGCCATCGCAAAAGGGCTGGTTGTATGGGACCTCCCTGCAGAGAGCAGAAGAATGAAGACTGGTGGACAGGCATAGAGAGGGTGTTTGTGTAAGGGCCTGTATTGATGAACATGTTATAATATCATCACAAGAAGCTGAAGAGCAAGGCAGCAAAGCTGGTGCTTGTGACAGCAAAGAGGAGATAGCTGGTGGGAGACAAAGCAAGAGGCTAGGATGCATAGCTGAAGGTGTGAGGCATGTGAAGCTGGAGACCAGCATTACAGTGTGCTTGGAAGGAAGAAGAGGTTATACTATCAAAAAGGATGGATACCCTTTGTAAAGGGGAGTCTAAGCCTTGAGAAGGGGAGTAGCAAATGCCTGGAAAAGTGCTTTGATTGTTTGAACAGACAGATGGCAAACCTGAAAATACAGTGATGGAATATTTTTATTAACTGGTCTTCACGTAAGGCAGAGAAAAGATATTCTATGGAATATGGCCTCTGGGGTACAGAGCTCAATGATAACAAGTTGGTGAAGCCAAAAGGACAAAGATGGATGCAGGCAGAGGGACAGAGCAGTGCTGTAAATACATTGAAGAATTGATACCTGACTCAGTATGGAAAGACAGAGGAGGGAAAGGCATCAAACCCAGAACGAGCCCTTCTGTTTATGAATCTTATTTAGCTTTGACAGAGAGCTCTGGTAACACTTATTGGGGTTAACAATAAGCTAATTCTTTTGTCTTATCATGACAGTGACTGGACATGTGCATTGTAAAAGATGCCATCTTTCCTCTCCTCATACAGTCCAAGAGCATGTGGCTATGTTGTGAGAAGGCAGTGACACAGCTTTCACATCCCTTGTTTCTAACCTAATCTTGTCTCTCATTGGCCTCTCTTTGAGCATTTTATTCCAAATGTCTTTATAAAGGACAGTATACAGGATAAACTTGCAAAATCCTTTAAGTTATAGGCTTGTCTGGGCCTTCCTGAATTATGATATGAACCCCGAAAGAATAGCAGAGAAATGACAACTCCCTTTCACATGATATTGTGGCTGCTCTTAAGAGATGAACAGTGGAAGATGTGACTTCTGAAGAGAAACACATTAATAGAGAGGCAGAAGACTTAGATGTCAGTATGAATATATGGGGAAAAACTGAAAGCTGAAGACAGATCAGTAAGGTTTTGTGTTCACAGCTCATTTGTCCTTCTTTCTGGGACAGAAAAGTTGGAGAGACATGGTAGTTCCTCTTAAGCAGGTTAGATGATCTGCACTTCAACATTGCCGAAAACAGACAATCAAGTGGGACTAACTGGTCTCTTGCAACTCTAGAGAGACAACTGTTTTTGGTTTGCTGGAATAGCTGGTAAATAGCAACAATCCCGTGGCATGTCGTTTTGGTAATAACAGCTCAGTGAATAGAAGGTATTATAAGAAATAGTGTTGTGCCTCCCTGTGACTCAATCACCTTGGAGGGAATTTAGAAAAAATGGTAGAGCTGCCTCCTTCCACTGGGATATCTGAATTTTGTGTGGAGGAGGTGCTAGAGTCAGTCCTGGTAGAGCCACATGGACTTCCTAAGGGCCATCACTGAGTGTCTTTGCTTGTGACAGAAAGGATCTTGGCTGTTTTCAGAAGCAAGTTTCTTTCAAGAGGATTTCTGTCAAAATTGCAAAGGAGTGCAGATGCTTTGCCATGCTTTCTGAGTGCCTGTATGTACATGTAAATAGGAAACAGACACCATCTCTGAAGAAAACGGGTACAACGCTGTGCAGATTCCTACATCCCTCAGACATGTTGAATCATGGGTCAGTCCACACAGGCATGTGGAAGGAAAGAAATCCAAACTAACTAAATGATCTGAATTTAAAGTGGATCAATTAAATTGCATTAAATCCCTGTGTAGATGCTCTCGTTCAGAATTAAAGTAAGATAAGTCTCATAAAGGCCAAGTTAATTCTGAGTAAGATAAGTCTCATAAAGGCCAAGTTAATTCTGAAGGAGAATACATACATAGAGATTTAATGCATTTTTAACTAATCCACTTTAGCAGTTAATTCAGATTAACCATACTCCGTGTTCCTCTCCAGGAAAGCCCTTCAAGGGAACAAGACATGGAAAAACACCAGGCTCAGAAGTGCAATGTTTTTAAACATCCAGCACTGCTGATTTACAAAGCAGATAATTACTGCCACGGTGCTCCTGAACTGACTGGCTGCATGCAGACTTACCCGTGTTGGTGCTGTCGAAGGGGGCAGTGGTCTTGGGAAGGACTTGCCAAGGGCATCCTGGCTTCCCGGAAGGTGCTCTGGGAAACAGGGCAGCATGCCGTTAAAGCCTTGGCTAACCTGCCACTACGAGGAATTCTGATCATTAATGAGGTCTGTGCTAGCAAAATGCATCTTCCCCACAATGAGTGTGGAGTCGTCTGATACCTGTGCCTGCTCGTTGTTGGCGTGTGAGAGAGTCAGGATGCAGTGTGAATCTTAATGGGTTCCCTCCTACCTGGAGTGATGTATTCTTGGGTCAAATCCTGTCTTCACTCCTATGCGTAAACCAAATGTTGCTTAGCCCTGTGCAATCTCTTCTTTAGTTTAAAAAGTAAAAATCTGGAGTTTGAGCTTTACTATTGATTTTAAAAATATATTGCGAACAATAATTTACAGGGAAATGGGAGATTATGAATAAATAATAAGGTGCATAGGTGTACAGGGAAAATACAGCAGTCTATAAATATAGTTAAGAACTCAGTTGTACAGTAAAAAGAAAGGGTATAAAAATTTAGATGACTAAAGCAATATGTGTGGAGAGGAATAATAATCTACCATGAATTAAAAATGCAAGTATTGGGGACTAAATTGCTTTTACTACTCTATACATTTTTTTAAAGTACCTAGAGGCCTTCAGGTATTAGTGCTAAAATAAAAATATTATTATTATGGATTTTGGGGGGCAGATGAGTTGGAATTCAAGGATGTCCCCTGTGTCTTGGCTCTATTTCATGTGGTTAAATGTGTTGGGCCAAATTTATCCCTGGTCTGCTATGTTTACTGTTGAAAGCATTTTAGAAAAGTGCATATTAAAGATATATCTAAAGAAGCACTGAATTTTGAACAGGCATTCAATGCAAGGCAATAAAATCAAAGGTGTTCTCTCAGGTCAGTTTAGTTTTGAGTGAGGGGAACAATTGCTCAGTCACATCGCTCCAGTGAATCTGAAACAACAGTGCGTGAAAAATACGGTGGCAAAATAATTTCTCCATGTGGGAGAATTGCTAATGCTAATCACTGGCTAGCCTGCTTCTTGATTTTTTTTTTTGGTTTTTTTTTTTTTTTTTTTTTACTCATGGATTTTATCCTACTTTTTTTTTCACTGATTATTATTCTCTTCCAGTGACCCTTAAGGTAACTTCTCCCTATTTTGCAAAGAAATTTGAAGCCAACATTTTTGCTGCATTATGAAGTTTGTATTTGGAAATTCTACAGAGTGCCCATGTGCAGCAGACTGCAAAGCAGTCATGGTTTCAATGCTGACTATGAAGGAGCAGGAACTGAGGCTTGGAAGGTGACACCAGGACTGCAGTACCTCCAGTGGATTTGCAACCTGAGAGACACCCTGAGCGCCCACATAGCAGCAGGTATGTTTTGCCACTGTCACTGCCAGAGCTGGCCTGGGTGATACTTTGGTAATGAGTACAGCAGTGCTGTTGGGGCACAGCTGCTAGCACTGACAAGTGTCAAAAAGGTCAGATCTGTGATTTCTTTCATCCATTTCAGATGCATCTCCCATTTGCTTCAGAGGATTGAACTCTTCAGGGAGAACCTGCATGGCTTTAAGGAGATGCAACAAATATTCAGGAAAGGAGATGAAGAACTCAGTTTTCTATCATTTATTTTATCCACATTCAAGCTATTTTTACAAGGTTTGATAACTCCTGTGTCCAAAACAACCAGTTAAAACTTGTGTGGAGGAGCTGACGTTCTCTGTAGCCTTACTTCTTGAGCAGCTGTTTGTCTACAGCATCCTGGTACAGCTGCATTGTCCTTCTCTTCCCAGGGCTGCACAAAAGCAAGGATGGCTGCCAAGCAGGGTCACATTTTAAAGAAGGAAAAGAGCCATCTGGGAAGTGTGTGAAATGCCTCCCCAAAGGAGGGAAAAGCTACAGGCAGTGGGATGTGGAGAACATGCTTGGTTGCTTGTTGTTATTCCATGGTGATAGGTTACAGGAGAGTGGCTGAGTGGTTGACATTGAGGCTTCCTAACATCTAGACGCATCTTGTGTATTTTGCAACCATGTTCTCAATTTGTCATCAGAGAACCTGGCATGGCTGCATGTGCAATGTCCTAGTTTATGAGAGGAGGAGGAGAGGACTTGCACCAGTGAGTGACCAAGCTCACAGAACTGTTTGTGGTGATTTTGCTTGCTTGCATAAAGTATAATTGTATCTGAATCAATTCATTTTCAGTGCTGCAGCTGCAATGAAAAGGTTTTAATCCTGCAAACTACTCTGTTTGGCTAATAGAAAGGAGCTGGCACACTGTGGCTTCGTGTGGCATTTGCTCAGCACTTGTGCAAGCAGCAGTTTTAGCATGCATGCGTTTCATGGCTCAGCACAAACCTTCATACCTGAGGGGAAGAGGATGTGGTGCAGGGGTGAGTCCATGGCACCAAAATCACCACTGTTGAACACCCAGAGAGAGAAATGATCAGGGACAGAGCTGGAAACAGGGTGACTGTAATGAAGCTATAACATAAAAACTCCTGTAAGAGACAAAACAAGTCCACAGCAGACAGCAGAATCTGAAGGGGTCACACTCTCAGCCTTTTCACTCTCTGGAGGGGCAGGGAGCCTCATGCAGCACTTTGATGCTTCTTCCTAATTTTGTCCCCTTTAGTTCGGTGCTGTGCTCAACAAAGAAAGAAATGGCAGGGTTCAGTCTTGGCCGACCCTTGTTTATGCTCATGCTGTAGCAAGGCCATGTGTGAGTGGTAAGAGGCGTGTATGGAGCTAATGGATGGTACGTGTAAGAAATGGTATCTGTCTTTCCTGGATGCTTTTGGGTGCATCGGCATGTGTAGTATGTGTAGTACTTGTTTTTTGCCTTTTGTTTCCATTTCTGGTAGTTAAAAAGGTCCCTGCTAGTTGCTGCAAAAACAGTTTACATGTCTTGTGGCTTGGGCTTGGTATCATCCCACACCTTTCTGCAGAGAGGGGGTCTTGACCTCAGTGGAGAGGCTTCACTTGTATTGGCAAGATTGCGTCAATGTGCAAAGGGTGCAAGGAAATACATCAGGGAAAAGTATAGGAATCACTCAGGCTAAGAGGATCAAGATGTTTTCAGAAGCAGTACGCAGGCATTTTCAGGGCAGCTCCTGTGCCTTCTGGGAGGTTTGAGTCCTGCGGATGATGTCCCGCTGTGCTGTTTCAACAGGAAACTCTTGCTGGTAGTCAATTCACTCCTAGTGAGATCAAGATAGAGATGACGCTGATTTTTAAGGCTGCATGGCTGCAGACAAGAGCAGGTGTACAAATCATTCCTAGGGATCATGCTTTTTTCTGTTTTGTTACAAGTGTAAAAATGAATTTAAGCCCCCTTCATTCTTCAAGCCAAGCGAGGTCCTTCTTTAGCATATTCCTTTTTTACCATAAAAACATGCCATTTTCTGTACAGAGGTAGCTGGGAGTGGGAGAGAGGGGCTGTCTGCATTTTGCTTGCATAGCAATGCAATTGTGTTAAAATCGATTCAAGCAGTTGGAACATGAGAATAAAAAACAACACAAAGTTTCTGTGCAAAACTCAGTGATGCAAAAAGAGCAACACTTCAGCTTGGGGTCTGAGCATGTTCTCTCTCCAGTGATGCTAACAATATCGTTACCTTGTCCCCTGGTGGAAGTACTGCCAAAAGTGGGGAAAGGCAGACTGAGAGCAGGCTGCCCTGATGACATAGTTTGAGACCCAGACTCGTCTACGCAGCAGCGCCGCACTGACTAGGGCAAGAGAGGAGTAGGTTGAAATGCACTGTTACTTCTCATGCTGATGGCACTTGGGTGTCCCTGCACTGCCACGCCAGCAATGGAGGAGTTGACTTGGCGGCTCAGGCACACCATGCTGTCAGAGGTCTTGAGAGAGGATTCTCAAAATAAACCCTACAAAAGGTTTTTGGGGAACCCACTGCCTCTCCAGAGGGACTCCCAGCCTGTACAAGCCCTTCCTGCCATCCTTGTGGGCATGTCCTCCAACGACGGACATCAGGAGCTCAACTCCGGTCTCAATTGCTGTTTCCCTTTGGTTGTTCCTGGCATTGAAGACCGTCTTTCTGCTCCCGTTTCTGTTCCACTAAAGGGCAAGTGACATTTTACCCATTGCACAGGCAGTTTGTGAAGATGAGAAGGTAAAGCACTTCAGAGAAGTGCAGGGATCTTGTTTTTCAGGGCCTTGTGCTTCATGCTGGATTTGAAGCACTGAGAGCTGCCGGCAACTTTTCCAGGTCAGGGCCTCAAGGTGTCCACATAGAGAACTGCAGTAGTGGGACTGACACAGCTCAGGCATAGTGCTAGGAGATAAGATCTTAAAAAGAGAGGAGAAGCAATACCACCTCATTTTTGCCTATCTCCTTTGTTTCAGATGCTAAATTTTGCTACCTTCCTTGTTGCAGAGATAATGGAGGGCAGCATTGCTGCCAGGATGCCCTCCTGGGTCACTGCAGCCACTGCAGGCTGGAGGGGAGCATGGTGGGCTGGCTGGATCAGGGAGTGTGCTTGCAGGAAAGAGCAAAAGTTTACATTTGTCAGAACAAAGTGAAGAGGCATGGGATTGGAGAACACTGGGTGCTGCCATATAAGCACCATAGCCCCAAGTCTAATGGGTAATAGAGTCATTAATTTTGCTGATTAACTTGGCCTTGGGGTTCATGGAAATGACATCCACCTCCTTTCTTTTTTCTTTTTTTTTTTTTTTTAAGCTCAAACTGTGGAACGAGGGAGCATAAAAAAAACAGCTAATTAGAGAGAAATCAGGAGAAAAGAAGCAGGGAGAAAAGAGAGACAGTCTGAGCATTAATGAGACTGATTTGGGGAGAGGATGTGACAAGCTCTTCAAAAGCATTATTGTCAAATGTGTCACTGTTTCATAGATGGCTAGCGCTACCTTTGAGCTTCATGCTGATAGTTAATGATTTGAAACTATAAAAAGATTGAAAAGGTAAAAGCGAAAATGGCAGACTCCACTGGATTTTAATGAGAGCCCCCCCCTTTCTCTTTTTCCGTGCGAAGCAGCCATGGAAAGTACAAAAAAAGTTCATTTTCCCCCTGCATGTTTGGTCTTCCAAGGCAAAATTGTTTACAAAGGAGAAGGGAGAGCACAGAGGTCCATCCATCTTACTCTAACCACCATCCATCTCCTCTTCACCAAACCATCGGCTCTCCCATCCGCTGACAAGTGGTGGTGGGGTTATGGCTATATAGGCAGAGGGATGACAAAAATAAGCTGAGATTGATGGAAGAGACAGCTATAGCTCTTGTTTGTTTTTTTGTGACGTGCTGAGCAGAAGCAGTCTTCACACTGTGAAATGTAACAAAGAAATCTAAAGTGATTACGCAGGTTCATTTGTCAGTATCACTGCTCCAGCTATTGCTGTGTGCGACAATGAGATGACAAGGCATTTATTGCTGATGGTTGGTTATTAGCTGCATTATAGAAAACATTAGCACAGTCTAGGATACATAGACCAGGGAGACAATAGCTTTCTGGGCTCCAAACTCAGCAGGGTAGCCTTGTCATTAGATTTGGTAGTGCCAATTTAATTTTTTTAAAATAAATTGAAAGGAAACTTTGAAAACTAAATCTGTAACCCTGCGTTTACCTTAAGACTGATCAATGCGTTTTCTTCAGATGCTACATTTTGTATCAGAAAGGCTACACAGCCCAGCAGGCCCACAAATCTACAAAGAAAGATGCATCAGAAAAGCCTAATGATACACTGGGTCCTGGCTGATCTCATCGCTGCCTTCCAAACCTGACCTCCACAGTGCTGCTGCTGCTGGGATGGACCAGGTTTTTCTCAAGCAAGTCACCTGCGAAAACGCAAGGAGAAAAGGCAAGAGGCATCTGTAATCTTTTGTTATGATCTCTGTCCTGCTTATCTTACCTTTCTTAGATTCACCCGTTTTTTGCTTGTCTTGCCTGGGTCTTTTAGGGTTGGATCTTGGTAGCTCTCCCAGTCTTGCAAATGGCCCTGTGGAAGTCACTGCAAGTATCTGACAGTGAGGGCTAAGTAGGGAAAGTAAAGGTCTGGCATCTCTGGGACGTGACTGGATGACTGCCATATTTATTAAGGTGTAAAAGAACGTGCCTGTCCTATGGCAAAAGCTGTATTTGCACAGTGGTGCAAAGCCAGCCCTCAGTTCTGGGGTGAAGTGCCTACTTTTTGCAGACTTTCAGTGCTGAATTTTGCAGTAAAAACAGAAATTCTCAGGGTGGCTCCTTCTTTTCAAAGAATGTTTCATTATCTAATTCATTTTTGTATTAACTCAGTCAGTGAGCAATATATTCCCTGTTTCATTTTTTTCTGACACTCAGCTTCAGTTTATTTTGTGCTACCCTCAGATTTCCAGAATGCCCTGGATTTTGGCACTGACAGTACTTAAATAAACTGTAACAGTTGTCCTGGGAAAGTTGGAGGTTTTGACAGCTGCATGAGGGATCATGGGGTTTCAGCCCGTAAAATACCAGTGCAAGGGGCGTTACAATGTTTTAAAAAATACTATCACTTGATAATGTTATAAATAGCAACAGGAGCTGGATTTGAACAGAATCAGGTCAAAATCAAATAACTTTGAATCCAAAAGGATAATTTTGCTGGAATCTCATCATCACCAATTTGGGTGAATCAGATGGGGGGGGGGATAATATTTTTTAATGTTATGATATTTGTCATGTTCTTTGCCCTATATGCTCTCTGCCTAGCAGTGAATGTAATCTAAACTGTTTGTTCCAAAAAGATTTGGTCAGACTCTGACCCTTAAGCTTTGTAAGTCAGGTTGTAAATTTTGTGGCATTTTTGAGGTTAAAAACAAATAATAGTAATTTTCTTTTTAATTTACATTTACCAAATGCATATGAGAAAATTTAGTACTGTCAGCTCTTTTATATTTAGTGAGCAAAGTGATTTTGCCCTCCACTGGACATGCTCTAGGCCACATCATCTGCCTCTGCCCAGTAATTAATTTTGCCCTGAAATACCAATCCAGTACTATTCCCCCCAGCACTGTGCCCTTCTCTCATTGTTTCTGCTCATGAGTTAATTCTCTCTTCTCTTAACTTCCAGCTCACTGCTGAAATCCTGTTATTTTAGTAAAATCAGAAAATCAAGGGAGCTGGTAGCACTGTGAATTGCTTCAGTTTCAAATAAAGAATGTCTGCCTGCTGAGCTAGGGTCCCTTGAAAACAAACATCCCCCTTAAGATGGACAGATAGCAACACCTGTGATCCAATTTCCAAATAAGGATCTTTTGTAAAAAAAATCCAGAGTCAATAATTTAATAAAAATATTAATAAAATAATAATTAATAAAAATAATGCCCCTCCACTCAGAAGAAGTTTCAAAAGGGTAGCCAGTAGGTCTAAATCTGTGGTGTCAATCCAGAACCAGATAAGGATGAGGTATCTCTTGAGGCCATAAGCTTAAAACTTGTCACAGAAGAGGCATCTAAACTCCCAGAAAAGAAAGCAATCTCTATTTGAGAGCACACGGGCTTTTCTGATGAGTAGGGTCTGATGAATCAGCATTTCAGCTAGTGAGTTAATGCAGCATTTGGCAGCTAAGCTAAAAGAAGAAAAAAAAAAAAAAAGGAAAAAGCCCTTTGGCATGAACTTTGCTTCTGAGATATATGCAGTGTATCTTTGAGAAGTGGAAAGGTTTTTGAAGTTATAACAGAGGCTGTTTTAATTTGGGGCAGGCTCATTAAGGAACACTGTTTAAAAACATAGATTTTGTTCCCTCTGACTGTATGCTGTGCTTCACACTAAACTTGGCAAAGCCAAAATACAATCCAAGAGAAGGTATCTGTATTGTAAGATAAAATGCAGCAAAGACTTCCTGTTCTATGGCTGACTCCGATCAGATAAGGGCTGAATCTCCCACACCCACCCTGCGATGTAAACTAGAGCTAAAAGTATTAAGGGGTATGCCAAGATGATGTGTTAAAATTTAATTTATATCCTTCTAGAATCAAAAAGACCAAACCTTTCGAATCATTAGTTGTTAAGTATCAATTGGTGCTAATTGAGTTTTATTGTCTAAAACGGAAACGGTGGAAAATGACATAAAGAAGCAGTTAGCAACCCGGCATGCTGACCCACCTTTTATCACAGATGTTTCACTCAACCAGAGGCACATCTTGGTCTTTATAAAAAGTCTGAGCCCTGCTTCTGCTTGCTCTTCTCATGATTTTCATTAGGAATGTTAAGTCTGGCTTTTAATATACAATTTATGCAGGAAGGTGGTGTCTGCATTTCAACAGAGACTACAAAGTTAGACTAAAACTTAGACTTCAGATCTACCAGAATTTGTACACAAGAGAGCAGCAAGTAACTGATGACACACTGATAGAAAATGGATTGAAAAAAAATATTGTTCTTTTCCCCTGTATGACGCTAAATTTGCAAAGACTGAAGTATTGACCGGCTATCCATTACAAACAAGACGCAGGCATTTCAGACAAAGGTTTTCACTGTTACTATTAATCATTATTTGTGTTGTGACAGAGCCTCTGAAGACCTAGTAAAACCAGGTCACTGATGAACCAGGCACAACCAATATTAAGAATGCATAGCTTAAATGCACAAAAGAGCCACGAGAAAGAGCTGTCTCGTAAAAGCAACACAGTGCACTGCTGTGGAGGAAGAACAGCCAACCTGAAAACTGCAACAGAGACCGAGTGGCAGCCCCCGGCTGGGTGATGTGGACGCTCCCCCGAGCTAAGCCGTGGTGAGACTGCAGGACCTGGGTTAACTTCGCTGCCCAGCACTGGGCTGGAAACCATGGTTAAGTGGCATGGAGGTGGCATAGCAGCCTTTAGTGTGGTGCCATGATTTGTGCACCCAGAGCACATCCAGAGGTGGGCTCTGAAACACCTGCAGCCAACCGGCAGCACAAGGTCTGCCTCCTTCCCCTAGGCTGTGTTTACTTTTCTGGATGCATGTGCAAAAAACACTGACCAAGAAAAACAAAGTAATGAACAAACATCCAAAGCTGCCCCCAAACATTTGTGGCTGGTAGAAAACAAAACTCATTGCAGCAGTGTTGCTCAGGATGACCCATGGAATTCCACTTTTAAAGGTGAGATGGTAAGAACCATTGCTTTGCTGTTTGTAGGAAGGAGAGTTTAGCTGTAAGGTCACTTTGTTTTTGCACTCTTGGAAATGTTACCTCCACTCTTCACAGGGAATGTAAATCAAGTAAAAAACCACCCAGCAGGGTTATCAGGGTAACACTAAATCAACACCACCTGCAACTGCTAGTGGTGAATGTAAAATTTACAGGGAGACATATGTCTGTTGCTACTGAGCGATTAACAGGCTTTTCAATTAAAACATGCAAAGACCAAGATGATTTTTTTTTTATAGTGGTCTAAAGGAAAGCGAACATGGAGACCAAAATAATCAGGTTTTCTATTCTGTGTTCATGGTGTCTCTAAATCAAGACTATATTGCAAGTTGGAAGAGGATGGGAAGGAGGGCAAACTTTCCTTTCAGCAGTTTTAAAAAACTGCTGACTAAAATCTGCATCTATCATCTTGTTATTGAAAACTATAAGTAAAAGGTGAGAGAAAATTGTGTCTGATATGGGATGTTTAGTTGACAGACAGCTCATTGTAGCAGATGTGGCTCCTTTTAAATAGCACTGTAAATGAGATCCCAGAAAGACAAGGACAAAGGCTGGGAGAGAGCACTTAGACTAATTAGACAGAGAAATCCATTTTCTTTTTAACTGAATGCTCCTCTAAATGTGTGGAGATTTCCAAGTTATGAAGCGCAAGCAAAGGATAGAGACTACAGCTATCAGTTCATAATCTGCAAGGCACAGAATAACAATGGTCCTCATTTTTCAAGCACTGATCTTCAGTAGTTTGTTAAACCTGCACATCATCTCCTCACTAAAGTACCTGCAGATTAATGGCATGGCTAGAAAGCTTTTCATCTGGGGTGTGTGTGGGGAAATTGTAAAGAAAGGCGAAAGAATGGCCTCAAAATTTGTTCTATTTAAAAAATTTTCTAAGTAAGGGACTGGTAGCCCAGATTTTTATTTATCCCAAATTTACAGGGGAAATAAGAATCAAGGTAAAAGACACAGAAATGGTACTGTGGTTTCTATAGCAATCAGCACTCCAGGCTTGACGTGCCTTTCTGTGTGTGCTTTATGTTGGCTGCAAGATATTAAAGGCCAGATCCTTCTCATTTAGCTTCAGCTCTCTCACTGCCAGTCATTCGTATGTTATTACCCTTATAAATGCACATAAACTGAAGTTTTTCCAGGATCCTCCTACAATTAACTTCGAGAGAGAGAGGCATCCCCAAAGTTTGTTTTATCTTGTCTAAGGTATGTGTCTGAGACACTCACTCTAGAGGGTGAATCTGTCAACCTATTGCCCCTCACTGACTACAGAGGACAATTGGTTCAGGCTAGAAGATATGCTTTTAGACAGATAGAGCTAAGTAGCTATTTTAAGAGAAGTGATTCTGCAGTTACCACCAGAAATTTCAGAAATCTCACCAGAGATCTGTACACTTATTTTTGATCTCTTTCTGTCTTCTGCACAAGACCAAAGAGGAGGAATCAAGAAAGGGAAACTCAAGGAAATGGAGAATATGTCTAATTTTTGTTGCTCCTTTTTGAGCTGAGAAGGCAGCCAAAATTTACCTTGGATGTTATGTGGAGTGATTGAGTCAGGCATCTTTGGTGCAACTTCTCTGTACGTTTTTGTAAATAAGTAGTTCTTCTTTCTTGGAAGCTGGGGGAATCAAACAAATGGAAAATGCTTCTCAGCTCCTACCTCTATATCTGTTCCGCCAGTATTTCCCTGACCTCCTTGAGAGCCCTTATTTGCAGACATGTTACAGTCCTTGTGCACACCGTGTCTTTGCCAGTGGCTTTTGGTATGTTTTTCTGCACCCCAGCAATAAGGAGCACATGTTATCAGGGCAGTGAAGACCAAGCAATGAGGTGTTCAGAGAGCCATAGGAAACACAGCATGTACCCACAGCCTGTGGGTCATCTTTAATTTCGTTGCTATCATGTATTATAGCCTTGGCTGCGGTGCATTTTCACTGCTGTTGCCCATGTCAGCTGCATTGACCAGGATGGATATAATAATGTTAGTGAAAGACGAACTAAAAAGTCTGGCAAGAGACTGAAGTGAGGAGGAATAGAAAGTAATTGTTCTCTTCAAGGGAAAAAGCCTGAACTGTTCCTCATCTCCCTTTTCAGAGCCTCTATAGAAGAGTAGGAGTGGGAACAGGGAACGATGAGCCTTGCTCCTTCCTACGTCTCCAAATATAGGAAGAATGTGTAGGATAGGAACATCATTTTAGGAAGGATTTGATACTTCTGGGCTGTGGTCCTTGGAAATAAAGGAGCATTTAATCCGTTTGAGGAGGAAAGCAAAACCTTTTGCCAGTATGGCAACAGGCAGCTTTCAAGATAGTCTGAAGAGTAATGCAGTGTCTTGGTAACATATGAGCCAAACAAATGTGTTTTTCTGAGTGTAAGATCTGCCAGATTCTTGCCAGTGGTGCTTAACAGGCAAATTGCTTAACAATTGCAGGAGGGGTTCTGCAACTGGGATCTGTGCAGGTGCAGGCTCCTGGTTATAGGCCAGGCTGATTTTGCAATGCCACTGGCTAAAATTATTTTTAAAGGAAAACATGATGGAATTGTATTTGAGTTGTTTCTGTGTGTACCCATATTTTTACATACACATGTCTTTAAGTGTGCGTGGGCAAGCGTGAACATAGATACGAGTGTGTTTGAACTGTACATTGGCAGTATTTGGAGCAGCATAAAATATTGCCAGGGTTACTGGTGACGAATTAATCCCAACGGACTGAGATTAGTTTGATGACTCTGAAACAAAACAAAGCCACCCTCAGCACTGAAGATTAACAGCACATGGCATGGTGAAATAATGGGTGTTAGAAACTCAACAAAGTTGTTTTGTGTTTTCAAATAGCATGGGATAACATGACTACAAAAGTGTATTGCAAGCCTAAGCTGGGCATGGGTCAAGATAACAATCTCAGCTGGATTTTTCCCTGCATCTGGACAGGACGTTGAGCACACAGGGCTGTATTTTTCTGACTTAGCAGCTTGTGGACTTCATTTGTTTACACAACCACAGAATAGGAAATGTACAGACTTATTTATCTGTGATTCTTATCAGAGACTGTCTTAATTGAGATACTAAGAGAACTAGCTGTGGAATAGATTTTGGTGACAGGTGTCCTGTGCTTTGCTGTAACATAAAAAGCCACCTTACCATCTCTGTCAGCTGCAGTATCTGGGTATAATTAGAAGAAATAATATGTCAAATAATGCATCATTCACATTTTGATTAATTTCCTGAGACAATTCTACTCTTGTGCCACTTTTCAATCTCCCTGTGATTTCTTAATTTTCTCATTTGGGGAGAACTTCTGATTAATCAGATGCCAAAATCTTGCAAACAGCTTTGTAAATATATGCAGTAAGGTTTATTTCCTTACACTTGTGATACCAGTATAAGCAACACATGGTATTCTCAAAATGTGTCCCATAAGTTATATAGCACCATTGCTACTGAAAGTGAAAAAAAATATGGTAGACCATCTTTCTTGAAAGTTTAGTTGTGATATGAAGAAGGACCGTATTAGTTTAGGAGTGCTGTAAACCGGCTTTGCTGGTTGGTCGTGCTTCAAACAGGTTAAGATTGTGAAGGGTATTTTTGTGAGATGAAATGTTTTGAAATGTGAGGCTTGTTCATCTCATTGTGGATTTGTCAAATGCATTTAATTTTCTTTTTAAGAAGTTAACCTGAAGAATTTTCAGAATTGTTAATTTGATATTCCTGTCAGACAGTGATGATTATCCTTTCCAAAATGTAAAATCAAAACAAGCAAAAAAAAAAAGAACCCATGCTTTTGTTCCCAGGCATGGGATCAACTGAAAGGCAGGAAAAAGGTGTGGAGAAAACCAAGGAAATCAGTTCCCAGTGTTTCCTAGGGCTACTGCTTCGATAGCATCTGTGTGTGTTGCGTTGGCAGGCATGGTGCCTGAGGGGCTGCACTCCTCTCCAGTGGATCCACAGGTGTGTGGTGCAAGACTCGCGCCGGATCCGTGCCAGGCGACCCCGTGCCCGGCCTGGCTGCGCCGCAGGCACTGCTCAGGGAGGGGAGTGAGCTGGGGTGGCTGGCAGTGCCAGCCCTCTTGCTCCCACGCCCACTGCTAGCAACAGGCACTGGCACACCATGGTGGCTGTAGCCTAAAGAGCCTCCAGGCTCAGGGCAGAGTTTAGGATGGAAGAGGTGATTTGCTGTGGCTTTGTATAGATAAGAAAATATTAAACATCCAGTACTTCTCTGGAATAAGGATAACTGGAGAAAGAGCAGATTGCTTTTTCCTCTTTTTCTTTCAGCAGTCCCTTTTTAAGCACACAGTAGTAACTGCAACCTATATCAATTATGCTTTCCCATTTGAGCATTAATGCAGTATTTTTGTGGAGTATATATACTGTTGATTATCTTTCCTTCTAAAAATTTTGAATGAGGTCCATCAGCATTTTGGGGAAGATACAGCAGTCTGTGATGCAAGTCAACATTTTAAATGCTAGATCAAAACTTAAGATGAAGTCTCAGACCTTTTGAAACCCTTTGGAGAGCTGGGCAGTGGGATTTCCCTGCCCTCCTGCATATAGCTTAGGAGATGGGGCCTGCAGGAGAACCCTGGGAGCGACCCAGAGGGCAGTAAGGTGTGAAGATAAGCCTCCTTTGCTGTTCCTGGGGTGATCAGTGGGGTGCACAGGAGGAAAATGCACCATGGTCCTCTTTTTCACACAGGCTCCCATGCCAGGAGCAGGCTGCCTCCCGTTCAGGAGATCTGGCAGCATTGCACTCAGTAGTGCTTTTGCTATCCCAGGCTTGCTTTGGGGAGTGTAGATCTGTGGTGTTGCATTTCTTAGTCACTTTTCATTTGCTGGAGATGGAACACCAAGAACAAAACATATCCCACCTTGCTTCTCCAGACCATTTTCTACCACTCTCTAATATATTTTGAGCCATTCAGTAGCATATGTTCCTCTACGCTTCATGTACCTTTCTTCTTTCTGCATTTGCTCCATGCCCCTGCACATTGGTCTGTGTGTTGAACTACTTGCAATCTGTGATAAGCCACTTCCCATTTGGGCCCAGATCCCACTATCTGCATATTCATTTTCTCACCTTCCTGCCTATTTCCCACCCCAGATTTGCTGTCCCATCTATTTGGCAGGCTCAACTGAGGGATGGTGTCATCTGCTGTGGAGAGGCCCTGCTGCCTTAATGGCAGCATGAAACAGCACCAGGACCCCCGAATGAGGCCAGTCCATCTGAGTGTGCAGAAAGTTGAATTGCCACTGCCTCCTGCTGTGATAGATAGTACCACGAAGTGGATGTGATGTGGTTATTAGGCCGTGATTCGGTTCATACTGAGCTATATTGATTGGTGTTCGTTCAGCACTTGCTACATATTTTATCAATTGACCTTCTAGATTGTATTCCTGCTCTGCTTCTTTTACTTCTAATTCTGCTTTATCTCCAGTTTTTGTAGCTCCTAATCTTCCTGTGTTTGATTTTTCACAGTATTTCTTTGGTATTTTGTTACAGAAAGGCTATAGAAACTACACGTTCTTCCTTTGTTTCCCTTCTCTTTGTTTGCCTTTTAAAACCCTTTTTTAAGAAATCCACCTGCTCTTCCTTGATACATCATTTTCATTAAGAGATTCAGCTTCTAAAATATTTTTGTCCTCAGCAGAGAAAAAAGTCTAAATGCAGGTGTTTAGCAGTAAAGCTCATGGGTGCAGAAACTGGTTTTATAGCAGATCTTGTCAAATAGGATTTACAGAACCTGATAACATAATACAGTTCGATAACATAATGCCTTCACGAACTGTTGTCCTGGCCATCTGTGGAGCCTCACGGTTATACCAGCTGAAGATCTGGTAGCCTATTTCCAAGATGTTGTTTGTAAATATGCACTGAATATCTGAAAGAATAATTGTACTTGAGTGCATTTAGCTGGGTGAAATTCACTGTGGGTATTAATTTTAGACTTTTACTGAAAACAAGGGAGACAACGTTGTTTGTTCTGTTGTTTTAGCACTGGCTGGCAGTAAAACAAGTTAGGGAGCTAAACTATCTGCCTAGATCTATCCAGCCATCTATATGGCAAAACTGGGGTTGAAACTAAAGAGTTTCTGACTCACAGTTCTCTGTTCAGCCCAGAAGCATGCTGCCTGTGTGTTGCAGAACCCTAATATACAGATCTGATACATCAAATACAGAGACTCAGATTGCAAGAAATTCAGAGCAGGAGAAAAAGCAAGTTTGTGCCAGTCAAAAAACTAAAAGATAAATAATACAGTGTTAATTCATAATGTGTGCGAAACTTACCTTCAGCAAGGAGATGCAAAGCATCAGAAAGAAGGTCATGGGATTTTAAAACTTTTTGCTGGCTGAAAGGAATATAAAATATTTAGTAGTCAATGTGAATCCACACAGATATGAATTAGGATAATTTAAAGATCTCAGATTCGTATGTCTAGCTGAAGTTCAGAGTTATCAATTAAAAAATGCTTTCTAAGATCTTACTACAGTCTTTGTGTAGGAGTGAATTTGAAACAGCCCGGAAGAGTGGTGGTTGATATCAAAAGGGGAGCGGGAATTTCAAAATATATATTATGGAATTCTAATAAAGTGCCAGCTCTTTAGGAATGTTCCCTTGTGAATAGTGCTCAAGTGCCTGTTCTCTGTGCAGTTTCATCCAATGGTCTCTTTAATGACCTGGATCATGGGAGGCTTAGTATGTCTGAGGATAAAACAAGTCTGAGAGGCTGCAAGCACAACAGGGGAAAGAGAATTAAAAGTGATTCTGACAAATTGAAGACTTTTTCTAAAAATAGGATGAAATTCCACAGTGTCTCATGCAAGCTAGTGGGCAAAATAAAATAATTCATTTAAATATGGGATGAGAAACTGTTGGTTTCTTCCAGAAAGAATCTTGGAACTATGTTGGATCACAATCTGAGCAGGTGTGAACGATGTCAGCCTGTTGTGAAAAGGAGAGAGACCATCCTGAGATGCATAAACAACAAAGATATGAAATAATCTGGTAAAGCTATTTCATGTCCAGTGTCAGGCACCGTGCTTCAAGAAAGCCATTGATCAGTTGGAGAGGATGGAGTAAAGTGAGATTAAGATATCTAGAAAATGTGACCTAAACACATAGTGTAAGAAGAAAAAAAGGCAAAGATATGGCTTGCTTACTCTGAGGGAGAATAGACTGGTCGGGGAAATGGGACAGGATAACAGTTTTCAAGTGGAAAGAGGAGGGAATGATCTGTTCTCTACATCTCTAGCAGCTCATAAGCTGCAGGGAGAACTACCTGTGTGAGAGAATATGAAACATGAGGATAGTAAGGAACTGGGCAAGAATCTCTGTGGAGCTGGGGAGGCATCCTCAGTGAGCTGTTTTTCAGAGCAGGGAAGACAAGAATCTGCTAGGTACAGCATTGAGAGACAGCTTGTCCTACTTTGGGACATCTCAAGGTCTTTTCCAGCTCTGCCTCCCATGCTTCTATAATATTTGTGTTGGTGAAACTAGCAGGAATGATGCCATGCTTGCAGAAAGCATGGGGACAGTTAAATGATAAACTGGTTGTACAACTCTGTCTGCATTAATGCTGGTGAGAGTTTTGCCACTGACAACCAGAAGGCACAACACCCCAACATTTATCTTAGGAGGACACTTTGGTGATGTGTTTTGTGATAATTTAAAAAAAAAAAAAAATTTGTGGTCATAGGGATGCCCTTGAGTCTGTTGGGATTTTCCAGAGCTTTCTTGCATGTGCAGCAGTCTTGCACTGTTTTGAAGAGATGCCCTTCCTAGTTCTGCTTTCCCTAGTGCTCTCTGAGCAGGTAAATTGTAAGAGTATTTATGCTGCATCTAATACTGTTTTGGGTGCAGACCCATGTTCCCTTTGGACCTAGCTATGTGACAGTCAAATGTTTCTCCTGCCCCTTTTCTGCTTGCACCCCCATTAAATGGCCTTCAGAGAGCCAACATGAGGGACCTGTCTTTGAGAGCACCTGGGTACCCATCAACCAGGCTATCTGTCACTGGCCCATCCTTGTCCTTTGGTAGGTGTTGTAATGTCAAGAGGAACAAGTGCTTTAAATAATGTGTGTGTACTGGGAAACAAATATTGCTAATGAAAGCTCCTGTGGAAACCAGCAGCTTGGATGTGTTTTGTAGAGGTAGGAGAATTCAATTGCATGGACACAGGCTGTTCTCTGCCAGCTGGCCTCGCTGCCCTGGGATGGTCTTGGTCATCCGTATTTTACTAGTATAGATGTAACCTCTCTAGCCAGCAAATTCTCTAAAGCAGTAGCTGCTATTGTAGGGAGATCTGCCATGAGGGCAATGACTGTCCAAGCCCAACCCAACAATCAGCATGACTTCAGCTAAAAAATGGCAGTCCTAAAAGTTTCCTTCTAGTTCCCAGAAGAGTAGCTCATCTCCTGAACTATTTCTAACCTGTATGGCTGTTTCCAGACTATCTGACCCAGATAAAGCCAAAAACTAACAGAAAAAATAAGATAAAGCCCCTTTGGTCAAAGCTCTGAATGCAATGTGGAAGTGTGAGGTCAGGTCTTCATTTCAACATGGCACAGGGGGGATGTAAAGTGCCTTTTCAAACCCATCTTTCCCTCTTGTACCAACACTGGAAGGAAGGAACACATACATATTAGAAATAGCCTCTCATCCAGTATGGTAATATTCGAGTGTGTTTGTGAAACTACTTCAGAATTACATTTAAACAAAAGGAAAAAAACAACCCCTACTTCAATTATTTCTGAACAGACCAGCCTGCCTGATAACGTTACAGTATGAGGGCAGCAAGAGAAGTATTTTCACAGCCAAATCACTTGCCAGAAAAGTGTTATGATCCATTTTCTTAAAACTACCCTAATGTGATGTCTTATAAACAGTTGTTTTGTTGTTGTTGGTGTGTGGTTTTTTTTTTTTTTTTTTTTTTTAAATTTCCCAATGCATTAGAAACAAGCTAGCTGTTAGCATCTTTGAGATTTTAAAGGAAGTAACAATGGTCACCCCGGGGTTTTGTTGTTCTAATTTTTTTTAAAAATCTGCTTCATTAATTGACAAAAATTTCACACTTGTGTTATTTTGCAGTGCCATACCACTGCAAATATATGACCAATTTTACAGTCAAATCTGAATACTTTCTCAGTTTAGATTTTTGTGTGTCTCCATTCTATGAAAAATTAAAGTCAGAAAGATGGTGAAGACTTAGTGAGACTTCTAGCAAAGCCAATTTTATTATATATGAAGAATGATTTTGAATTATATCCACCTTGATGTCCCTCCAGGATGCTCTCCCTCCCAGATTTTGCAGCTCAGCTTTCTTATTACCTCAGAGGCTGAAGGGCTTCTCTGGGGGGTCAGAAAGATGCAATGCACTTCAACATATCCTGTAAGCACCACAACATCCAGAGAGCCTCTAGAGGGGCAGGGTAGCTGAAGAGGGTCTGGCCAGGGAAACTGATATCTGAGAGAGTATCTTTTAAGACTGTTGTGAGGCAGACAGAGGAGAAAATTTGTAAGATGATACTGAGAAGGAGTTCATGTGCATCAGGGAGATTAAACAGCTGGTGAGAATGAAGGAAGAATGAGAGATGCAGGAAAAGCATCTTCCAGAGCAGGAGAAAAAAAGACGATGTTGGGGTAAGAGAAGAAAAAAATAACCTCTGTGGATTTATTTTTTGGACAATAATTTTAGAGCTGGAGTTTCACAATATTTTAAGTTGTTTTGAAATTGTTTATCATTGCAAAGTTGCTTCCTCAGAGCAAGGTGCTGTTCAACCTGAAAATGGCAGATGATAGATAGCCAAAGACCATTTCTGTCAACTACCTTGTTTGATCACCAGCCACCTGAGTAGGTGAAGAGTAATTGAGATTAATTCTACACTACTTTTATTTTTTTTGTTTGTTTTTTTCAGGATCCACAAACAGCAAAAAAACATCTGCCTTTAGTCTTAAAAGTTGAAAGTTCTTAAGGGCAAGGTGTGGAGTGACTCCAGGACTGACCACACCACTGGTGAGCAAGCAACAAACCAGCCTGTAATGGTACAGCCCCGGCAGACATATTCTCCATTCTTTGATCCCATCACAGTACCTCCCCACACCAGCACTTGCTACCTTCAAGTGCTTGCAGGGTGAGGACTAGGTTTGCCCTTTTTTTTAATGATCCTTTTGAGCACTGATAAATTTCATTCAATCTTCTGCAATGTGAACAGTGTGAATTCCTACATTGCTGTACAGTGGAAAGGGAACAGCGCTATCTTGTAATGTACTTATTTGTCTCCATGAGGGATTGCTGCGAAGCTTCTGTGAACAGACTTCTTTTGGCTGCCCTCCCTTAAATGAGCAAAAATGCTGAAAATTTATTCCCGCAAACCCCAAAACTTCTTTCTGGTATTTCATAACCTTAAAACACACATACAAACATGTATACACAGATACAAAACTTTGCCGGGATTAAAACCACTTTTTTACAACCACAGCATCTTCTTTCCTAAAGCCTCACAAAATGCTTGAAGGTATCTAAGTTATAAGTTTACTCGAACCTCTGGGATTTTTTTATATCTCTAACTCTAATATCATTTCCATTCTGACAGACAAAATCAAACCTGAAAAATACAAAGCATATCCTGTGCAGCTATATTAAGACTATTTCTGAGATGGACAGGAAAGAAGAGGGGAGAATAGTTAAGACCAACATCTACGAAGTAGGTAATGGTTCACATTCCATAGCTGGAGTAGCTTTTTATTAAAAGAAAAGCAAATTAAAATGACTGATTAAATGTTCCTCACATCTTTATAAACCTGCTACTTTCCAAAGGCGGCCAGCCACTTGCTTGGAGTGTGTGTGTGCATAAGTGTTTGTGTGTGTGTTATATCTATTTCTGTGTAGGGGACATATTTCCAGCAGTGGCAGGTAGTAGAACTGATGAGTACAAGATGGGAAAAGGCTTTGGTGATGAATGATCAAATTTTCAGAAACATCTCACCTCATTTGATTTGTTCATAAAATCTATTACAAGAATAAATAGTATTTTCCTACCTCAGGCATTCTGTGGTTCTTGGTCACAGGATGATGGTTTTCTGCAGTATCTGAAGTTGGAGGTCTGTTGTTTGTTGTCTTTTGTTAAATAGTATGTCATCTGAAAAAATACCCACATTTTTTCTGAAAAAGCATTGTGGCATTGGGACGTTGACAGCCTCATCAAACAGTCAGCAGTGGTGTATAGGTGAGGAATTTATATGAAGAACTTCCTAGCTAGAGTGATCTATTTAATAGCCAGAGTTTGGAGAAGGAACATGAAAGAACCAGAGAAATGATTGTGCTGATATAAGTGTTTCTCCTGTCGTTTTTCATTTTCTGAAAACAAGAGCTTCTTGAATAGCTTGTGCTGTCCATTTTGATCAGCTTTGGTAGGGCAGAGGTGGAAGCTTGGATTCACACCAAGGAAAAGTCTCTGCGGCTTGCAGAGTTAGAACCAATATGTGGTTTTCTGCAAATATTGCTTTGCAGTTTAATTCCAGAAAATACTGTGTGCTGCTACTACTGTTACTGGCTACTTCTTTTTAAACAGTCTTCATCCCTTGTGGAGCAATAAGGAAAATGTATTTTTATTCTCTTAGCTGGCCTCCCACAGAAGGTGCTTTTGAGAGCCCACCTTTCTGCATGGGCTTATAAGGCAGCTGGTGAAGTTTTCTGTCCTTACATACATCATATTACTGAATGCAGCAGCACTTCTCGGATCCTGACCCTGCGGGCATGTTTTCTTAGGATAAAACTCAAGTGCACACTAACCTTTGCAGGGGAAACCCAGGCCCAGTAAGAGCAGTGTATACCATGATCCCCCAGCCTCCGTGATACATATTTCAGCAGGTAACATAGATGCAGCCATAGTGACTGGTATTTGCATTAATTATGGTGCATTAATGATTAGGCTTCAGAGACTCACAAATAATTAAGCTAATGAATATATGGAAGGATTTACAATGTTGGGAGCCTTTATAAGGGGCACAGTTTTTATGATATTTCAGTAGGGAAGTCTGGATTTTCCTTCTCAGTCTTCGCAAAGTTAGAAATTAGCAGCTCGGCCTGTGCTCTGACACATGCTGTGCTACACAGCAATGGGTATCTGCAAAATCTTCAGAAAAATGTGCTTGTGTGCATCTCCCTCCCCAGGGCCAACAGGACAAGGGCAATTCACAGCCACATGTTGTCCATGGAGACTTTTAGATGCTCTCTGCTGTGCTGTGGTTCAGAAGGTGTACCTGCGGATGAAACAGCATCCTGACTGAAATCATGCAACTGAGTTGTGTTGGAGTTCAGATTGCTCTCTCCTGTCTGAGGCTGTGCCGGGGCAGTGGGCAGGGGCTTCCTCCCCATGAGAATTTTGGGCAAATGTGGCCTATGTGGAGATACCATGTCCTGTGACTTGTGCCTGCCTCTGGAAACAACACTGTGGATTCAAATCTGTCTCCTCATTTGGCTACTTATGGCATGCTCACAAAATGGTGAGAGTTGCCAGGCCCTCTGCACCCACAGTCTCAGTTCTGAGCTCTGTATTTTCTGCTTCAGGTGCTTCCCATTAGGTGCATTGGACTTTTTACCGTGCTTACATTGCTGGAGGAGTGTGAGTGCCAGTCCAGACTGGGCAATTCTCTTTCCTTGACAAACTCTCATTGCAGCCCCAAGAGTTTGTTCCCCCCGCAGGCTCTGACTGGCTGTGTTGCTGCTGTCACCCACTGCTCCCTTGGCAAGGATAGGTTAGTCCTCCCAATATTTGATGATCAACTCCTTTGCCTTATGTATATAACACCTTCTTTCACAATATTACAGTCTTCATATTTTCAGCTGCTTTAAAACAAAATTGTCTTCTGTTCGTTCTCTGATTTGCAATGAAGCATCATTCTAAACCTTTTCGATACACACAGGTTTCCGGAGAGTTTAATCTCTATTGTGGGTTTTACTGTTCATTATCTTAGATACTTGTTTAATTCTTCTGACTGCTAGAACCATATGCTGTGTGGTAGTCACTGAGACAGGGAGTCTGAGAGGTTAAAAGTGCATGTTAAAAATACATTTTTTCACAGGTCTCATTGGGAAAAATGCTATTGATCTTTTGTTGGCCATTTGGGCTTTTTATGCATAGTTCTGTTTAAAGTGCCTTCAAGGAATCCCTTTGAGAATGAAATTTTAGGTCATGAAAAAGAACTGAGAACTGAAATATTGGAAAAATAAAACCCTTTGTTTTTTAAGAGAACAGCATGGCTTTTGCACTGGGCTGAGGGCAGTACATGTTTCCTCCTGCTGCTCCCATTGCGGTGCTGAATTTGAAGGAGCTGCGCCCTGCTCAGAGGGTATTGTGCCACAGGTTGGCCAAGCCCTCTCCTCTGTGGTGACTGTACAAGAAAGGGCGCTGGGGAGGGCTGGTCAGGCAGGACTGGACTGCGAGAACAAGTTGTTTGGTAGCTTGAACCACTCAGTTTACTTGGAGGAGGCAGTGGCAAAGTCCTTGAACAAATCCTGCTCCTGCAGTTTCTCAGTCTAGACCCAGGGTAGGTTTTCTGGCATTTCCATGTATCGCTTGTAGGTGACAGGCAAAGGTACACACTAGGAAGGCTGGACTCTGCTGCAGACATTTGATCGTTGTGCTGTTGGTGTGGTTAAAAATAAGCAGCTGCAGCCTCAGCCGTTTGGGTTAAGTATTTTAAATTTTATTGCGAGTGGGTCAACTTGGAGTATTTGGACACCGGGCTCTCCATGTTGAAGGAGCTGAACTTCCCTCTCCACTTCTCCCCCTTAACTTACTTCTTGGCAACAGTTTGAAGAAAAAACATCTGCTACCCTTGGCAACTTAACGCACCTTCGTTTTCAGATAAATTCTGTATAAATACCAAACAAAACATATAGATGCTTGGTTTGGATCTAGTATATAATTTGCCTCCTAAGCTACCTTTTTCTCCTCTGGTTTATGCAGATGTAAGGGTGTTTCTGTAGCTATGTACAACTTTCCATCTACATGGTATTTTCATATATAATTGAGGTCTAGTGGTGACCATCCTGCTGTCCCTGCTTCTAATGGCATAGCCTACAAAATGTAATTTGGAGTGAGCACCACTGCTGTTTGTTTGCCAGAGAAACATAAGGGAAGAGACCCCATTTCACCTGAACCTTGGTGGAGCTGTGTCAGGCCCTGAGTGTGCTTCCTTGTCTCAGCAAAAGTGATGGACATGGTCACACTGAGCAAATAATTGCCATGAGTCACTTGCTTCATAAATTTTTGTCCTTCTCTTTTGGGTTTTGGTCTGCCTGTAAGCAAGCTGGGATTTTATCAGGCACCCCCAGAATCCCTCTGAAGGATTCTTTGTCTGTGGAGCTGCTGGGCAGCCATCCGGCTGGTGGGAGGCAGAGTTTATGTGGTATGTTTCTGTTCTTTGAGTGGACTTCTAGAATCCCTTTCTGGGATAAATATTTGGGTTTGCAGTTTTGAAAATTGCTTACCACAAATATTTGCCTAAAATTTGCCAGTGCAGGGAATGTTTCTTCAGTAAACACATTTACCATCATGTTTTCAGTCAGTAAACATCGCAGAGGTGTGAACACAGTTGAAGGGAATTAATTTTTAATATAAAATAATCTGGAGAAAGCTGGAATCAGCTTTTTGTATTGTATTTTGGGGAATGCTCTTCAGCCCAAACCCAGACATGCTCAGTGCAAGCCTGTACCTTTTGTGGGGGGTGTGGAAAGGGGAGCCTGCTTTTTAGTGCAAGATGCAGCGATGCGTGCCCCAATTTGGAGGGAGCTGGCAGCGTACCTGTGCATGGTATGAACCAGCCTATTTAGCTCAGCTGGGCATGAATGATGAATTGTCCGCACTGTGAGGGTCCTCAGAACACTCCTTATGACCATATTTTGGGGGGGATGAGGGGGAAGTGGAAAATGGGAGCTCTTGCTGCCTTGAACCTCCATGGAGGTGGTTCTCAGTAGGATCAGGCACCAAAGAGCTGGTGGGACTCAACCTGTTCTTTCAGTGATGTGGCCAGGCTGAAGAAAGGGAAGCTTGGTCTCCTTCCTGGTGAGGTGGCAGCCCCTTGTGAGGCTAGCAAGAGCAACTTCTTGTATTTCAGGCTGCCTCCTTGGTGTCCTCCTCTCCCAGTAGGTGTTGAGGCACCTTATTCTGCGAATGGTTTTTCATCACAGGTTCTCCTGCTCTCCTTGGTGGGAGAAGTGCCGCGCTGCTGTTTGGTTCTCTGAGGTGGTGCAATTTAGGGAGGAGATGACAGGCTGTTGTGACACATCTCCTCCCTGACTGTCTCTCGAACTGGGGTCAGCCCGTGGCAGGATAGACCAGCTTGCTGTGCCCTAGCATGGGGACTTTGCCTGGCCTGGGACTGGTGAGAGGAGAATTTGCCTGGAAGGCTGGTGTGTGCAGTGTTGGTAGGCTGTACCAACACGTGGCTTGATTTATTACAGATTCCCACTCCGGTTTTAAAGCTAATTTGCAAGTTCTAGAGAAGCAATGGCTTGGCAGAGGGGAGATGTCATTATTCTTATTAGCACCAGTAGTTTTAGACCAAATCCTCTGTCTTCACTCCCTCTGAGAATTTGTTGATTTTCAGTCAAGAAATGTGACCCAAGTTGGGTAGAATGTTTATTTCTAGGCAGGGGGATGTCCTCTCTGAATGACATGGCTAGGAACGTGAGCAAGAAGTCTTCTTTTTGTTCTAGGGCTCTCTGTAGCTTGTCAGGGCTGCTGAAGATAATCAAACCCCCATCTTTAATAAGATCCTTTTCTTCATCAGTATATTGTCCACTGGCAAAATGGGATGCTCTGTCACTGATGTCAGAGCAGACTGAGGGCTCATAGAGAAGCTAATTATATTTTGCCCTCTTTTTTTTTTTTTCTTTCATTTCAGAAAGACAGAATAGTTGTGAATAAATTGGGAAAAGGGAGGGTGAGGAGAACTGAGAGTTCATTAATATTCATATTTAGCCACAAGTACACAGAAAAGGTGACAAGGAGCTGGCTCCCTGGAAACCTGTGCACCTTGGCAGTAGATGGAAAATTGCATTTAATTATAGCTACCTTGAGCTCAGCACCTAATGAGCATGTTTGAAACCATGCAGGGTTGTCGTATACTGAGGAAGATCCAAGACTCAAACAGAAAATGAAAACCTTCCCTCCTTTTTCCCTGCTCTGCTGAATGTAAAATAATTCTACCAAGGCCCAGGAGACCAAGTGGACTTTTATTCTTGATTTACCAGTGATTATCACAGAAACCTATCCATCAAAAAAAAAAAAAAAAAAAAAGGTCAGTAGTGGGTAACAAGCATATTTTAATAGGAAGTAAAAGAATGGAAACTTATTCCATTCTCACTTTGCCTAGTGAGCACTGCTAGTGTCTTGAGGTCTGTTTTTTTGTTTTTATTTTTTTTCCCCCCTCTTATTTTCTGCTGATTTATCTATTCTTTGGTAGCTTTTAGTGTTTTTTTTTCTTCTTTATTTTTGGGGAGACTGCTATCTGTGGATTTTACCTCCTTGTCAGGGAAGAGAGAAGCCAAAGAGATTTTTCACACACATTTCTTGCGTGTGTTGCTTTAGCATGTTGATTCCCACAGCACCTTTAAAACCGTAGAGCCAAATCCTTCTCTGTAGCACACAAGCATAGGCAGAGATTGAAGAGTAGAGATGCTCCATATTAATTTACATGAGTATAGAGGAAAGCAGATACAGCACAGAACTGATGTTTGTAGCACAAGCCCAGCAGAAATTGCTTTCATTTTGTGGCAGAGGTAAGAAAGTGAGTATCCTGAATTATCCCTTATATTTTTAACCCATGCTGAAATTTGGCTTTTCTCACACAGTCCAGCCATGAGCTGTAGATAATGACCTAACAGAAGATTGCATTTATCTTTGAGGGGAAGATTCTTCCAATGTGAACAAACCTCAAAAGAGCTGATAAGTGAAATGCCATGTTGACACAGGGGCAGGTTACAGCTCTGTGGTTACTGGGCTGTTTCTCAATGTCATCGCTGCTGAGGGCAGATGAAGCAAGTCTGACAGTCGGTGATGTTGCTAGTTCATTTACACCCTGACCTGCGAAAACCTGGTCAGCCGTGGCTCGTCCCAAGTGGTGTGCCCGATCTGCAGCACAGGGGCAAGGAGCTGCTGAGCAAGAGCCACATGTGCAGCTGGGAGCTCAGAAGTGAACCCACGCGGCTGGCAGGATAAAGGGCAGATGGCATAGGCACCAAGCTATGAAATGATGGTCACAGCCTGGCCCTGAATTTCTCAAGTTTAGGCCAGTTGTCTCTCAGCTTCTACTTTTTTTTGAGAAAGTGCCATGTTTGCTTCTTTCCTGGATCTTTTCCCAGGGCAATCTGGTAAACCTGGGAAGAAACAGAAAATCTATATGGGTTTCCACTTGGACTCTCTCCTTTTTGGGTCTTTGTTTGGAGAGACCTTTCTAACGGTTCATGTTGCTTAAATATCCCTATGCTCCTAGCAGACAGATAACACTGACTCTTGAGAGGTTCTTGAAATAAATCTCTTAGAGGCACACAACAGTTACTACACCACATGTTTTCTCTCTCCTGCTTCTTTGGCATGCGTTTAGTGATTTGTTAGTTTACAGGAACTACTCTCAGCTTCAGAACTCATCCATGTCTTTTCTTTTCTTCTTTCTTTCTTTACCTGGGGATGTTTTCTTCTGCTCCTACTCTTTTTGGATTATATTGTTTTACTCTCAACATTACAGTCTACTTTGGGTGATTTAGAACAGGACAGATAGAAAGGCACAAATTCTCTGGCAAATAAGCAAGCCTAGATATGCCTCAAACACATTTTAAAACGTTATTAAACCCTCATTCACAGGCAATTTATGTAGCCGACTACTGGCAAACTTAAATCCTTAAATATTTCTTTTATTTTGTTCATCATTGCTTTATTCTTCTGTTTTTCTTATCAGCTTATTTCTAAAGGGCAGTAGGTACCAACATGCTTTCAAAAATCCTGTTATTTTTTGACACCTGCATACCACAGCAAATTTTTACCTCAGTTGTCACTTATTTTTTTGAATGAAAATATTTAATTATGATCAAGAAGGAAACCTTCTATGCGTGTCTGTCTTTAAAGGCACGATAGACACCTATGGTTGGATGCTGCTGCCTCTGTGTTATCTTCTGTTTATTAGAATCCAGACCCTTACTAATCTGTCAGATGAGCAGAGGAGATGCAGGGTGACAGGCATTTCTGAGGAGACTTCGGGATGTGCCAGAGCCTCAGAGTGAATCATGAGGTGTGACAGACATCCACCATTTTTTACCTATATGTGGAGCTTGAAAAGCTGCAAGATGCCTTTCTTTGGGAAAAATAGCTCCTAGCAGAGCACCTGTGGTCCAGGTACTATGGGTCCTGCCTGTCAGTGCTGCAGGGAAGGAGATAATGTTGTGCAGGCTGGAAATGGTACAGCCCAGTTTGGAGAGAGTTACGGGAAAATTTCCTTTGACTTCTTCGTCCTTCACATATAATTCTCATGGCTGTTGTGATACCTTGCGATGCACAGTGTTAGAAGCCCGCTGTCTGGCTTGCCAGTAAACATGGTCTGAGGGAGCCTGAGGCAAAACTACAGAGTCTCTGCAAATGTGTTGGTTTTTTTTTTTCTACAGTCTTCTTGTTTAAAACTGTGGGAAAAGTTAGAATTTTGAATAATGTCCAGGATCAGATGAAGCAATTGAGCCAAAAGAGCAACTTCAACTCTGAAAGGCTGCCATTGGACTTTAGTACAGGCATCTGAGGAACTTATGTGCTTCCTATAGTCACCATTGCCTCATCCACCAAATCTTTCCTCAGGAAATGTCCTCCTTTAAAGAGGTGGGGTGCTGCAAAATGGGAGTCCTTCACCTTGTCATGCTATGGCAAATCTTGCCTGCTCCTTGGGGGAAAAGAAAGTCAATGAACTAACATGCCTATGAGGCACTTCAGCAATGTTTGCAGTCAAAACTTTTTGGTTTTTAATGAAATACGTGTCAGAAATATTTTGTCTTTTTTGGCTTTCTGTAAAGTATGTAGCAAAAATAGTTTGATTTTGAATTTATATTTTTTTTCCCCTTGAAGATATACCAGTTTTGTGGGGGAAGAAATAGGCTTAACTCTGTTGGTGATACTGTTTTCTGACAAGAAACCAGTTCATCTTAATGGAAAAATTTTAATCAAGCATGGAAAAAGCGCACTTTTCTAGGTAGTGATCCTGTCACCTAGAGAGAAGAAATTTGGGATCTGGGGTGATTTCCTTCTGGTTTTGAGCCTTAAAACTTATGTTTTCAAGCGTCTCAAGTCAGCCTTATGCTGTGCAGACATGCAGCTGGAGCATTATGAAAAAATAAATAAAAAGCGATTTCTAAAGGAATAGCCAGTGTTGGTAAAAATGGCTTCACCTGCTCCATTGAGAGGTTTGTGAAGCGATGCTCCCCTGTGGCAACTGGCATGCACCCATTCTTGCTGTCATCCATACGACTTCCATGTGTTTCCTTTGAAATACAATTCCTTTGTGTCAGCTATATCTTTATCAATCAGGGCTGCACGATAAAGCCCTGACACTGAGGTGGTAAAGTGAATTTAGACTGTGGCTACCACTGATACCCATTGACCGATCCCCAATCATTGTGTAAGGGCCCGTAGGAGGATGCAGGGGGGTGTTGGTGCAACAGCATATACAGTGTATCAGATTGCATCAGACATGAGCATAACTGAATGTACAGAATGTATTCAACCCTCAGGCACATATCCATATGTTTGGATGCTGGTGGGTGTTTTTTAAAGTTACTGTTTTAAAGATATCCACACAGGTGGCTAACAAGCATTTGTTAGATGGCACAGCATGAATATTGAAGCAATCTGACCACTTGTGGGTGAGGAATAGAAGGAGAAGCAGTGCTGGGTGTCCAAGCTTTTCTGGATATTCTGCTATTTGCCTTGAGAAAGAAAAGACTATGTTTTTCTAGTTAGCTTTGGGGAAATACACAGAGCTGTGTGGAAGCTGACAGCAGGCTCTTGTTTCAGAGAAGACAAAAACCCCATCAGGTAGAGGCACTTTAGAAAAACAAACCCAGTTTTGATGATGTGATTTATTATTTTTTTTTCAAAACCACATTTCATGCCTGGGTGCAAAATGTTATTTTCTTAGTCATTCAAAGGCAATTAAAAAAGGGTGTAACATGTGGGGGGAAGGCAGTGTTTTGGTTTTGGGTTGGTGTTTTTTGTTTTTTTGTTTTTTTTTGATAATGGAAATATATGTTGAGGCCAGAGTGTGCCACTGCAGAACAACTCTGTGATGAGCAGCAGAATGAAGTTGCACAGCCCCAGAGGTTGGGCTGTTGGTTTGCAAAAAGCCTGTAGTGAGCTACAGGCTCACTAGAGAGGCACAGTCCTGCACCACTTCCTTACAAGATGATGAGAGCTTTCCCCTGTGGCCAGCCAGCTTCTTTGGGTTTCGTTTTCTTCCTCCTTTTCACAGTCATGGGAGCATCCCCTCCAGGACGAAGGGATTTGGTGTATGGGCAGTCGCTTAAAGGACAGCAGATGTTGCTGGTGCACGTTGAGAAGCAGCTTTATTGAAAGGATTTTGAAGCTAGTTTCAATCCACAGCTTTCTCTAGGTCTAAGTTTGCTCAATGCAGAGAAAGCAATAAACAACAAATGAAGGTAGGTTACTAACTGTAAAGGGGATTTCCCAGGGACAAATTGTTCTGAGGAACCTTTGCTTCTAAAGCAGTAAAGGCAGCCACTGAACTGAAGAAGGACACCCATCCTTTATTTCTGGACAGGCTGAGAATAAAAGGCCTGTCAGCCACAAAACCCTAATTCCTTTCCCACCAGGCCTCTGGTCCAAACACTGTTGAAGCCATGTAGAAAACAGAATTTCTTCAGACTGTTCTGTGACTTCTCCATCACAACTCCAGCAAGTATGCTGTCATCACAACTTTCTGTTGCATCTACAAGATTTGTACCAGTGTTCACTGAGGAAAACAATCCTAACGTATGTTTGCTGGCTCATTATCTGCAAGTCTGTAAGGGCATGAGTAATGTACAAGAGAAGTTGATTAAAATAGCTATGGCTGCAAGGAGGAAATTAATACTGTGGTCACACAGGGTGGGAGTAGGACTTGGGTAATATTAATATTGAGCTATGACTGGGATATATAGATGCCTGAGCCAAGTACTAGGAGCAGAACCACTCATATGCTGAGGGAGTTGTCAGCTGGTGAAGCTGGGAAAACAGAATGGGACCAAGATTTTGACTCAAAATGTCAACATGAATCCCTCACTGAGCTGACCTGCACCAAGCACATCTGTGCGTTGTGAAGGGAATGCTGTACAGACTGTAATATTTCAACCTGAAGCTATTTGAAAGTGGGTCTGGCCAGCACTCGGCCATAGAGACTGAGTTGTCAATCACAATTTGCTTCAAATATAATTGAAACTCAAGGAAAATAAGTACAGCTAGGCAGATACTATCAAAATGACTGCAAAAATGTTAAAAATACAGTAAAAATCCCAGAAAACACCAGGCTTTCCATTGAAAATCTGTGGTGCTCCATGTGAAATCTCGGAAATGACTGAATAATGCTCTGGTCCTTCATCCACCAACTCTCACAGCTGCCATATGGGTGGCTTCTGTGTGGACTGTGTGAGGCAGAGCTGGTGCCCCTTGGGGGAACTTGCAATTTCCAAACTTAAGACCTCATGCTATTGAGCTGTAGTGTGTGTGTGGATGGTCTTTAAGAACCATTACTGAAACGACACCTTATGCAGCCACGCGCACATTCACCTGCACACATCATGGACTGTGCATCATTTTTCCATCCTGTGATTTTGGTAATTTTGGGAATGCCTTCCTTTGTCAGCTTTGACTCATTCTATTCTTTCACCATCTCTGAGCGATGTTTATGCTGCATTATGCTGAGAAGCTCCTTAAATCTTCACATGCACCCTCACGCGCACATGCAGACGGTCCGGCATTATCAAACTCCATGGTGAGGATATTCACATTTCTTCTCATTAGCGATGTGCAACGTAAAAGGCTTGCCTCGAATTTCTTGAAGACAGCAGTAATGAAGCTCTGAAGAAATAGTCAGGGGACTGGAGCTAATTAAAATGCAGCAGGGTGTAGAAGTAAAGGTAGCAGCAGCTCGCTATGCCATGTCTCCGGCAATCAGCAGTCCCTAGTTTACCCACACTAATTGACAGGAGACGCAGTGCTACTGAGTGTGCACACAGCCAGCGTTAATGGAGTCAGCACACGCTGCTCTTCCTGCCTGACTTGTCTCATTATCGACCTTGAACTGGCAAAGGTCAGTTGATGGTGCTGCTTTCATCAAGATGACAGGTGTCTGAAAATCTTCTCTTTGTAGTATAATAATTTGGCAGTTGTCTTATCCTGTACGTGAATTAGTGATCTGATCCCGAAGAGATGACAGATAAAAAAGACTGGCTTACTGTGGTGAGGAGCTGGGCTGTTATGTGTTTAAAAAATAACAGGTACCAAACGTCCTGGAGGAAGGAAACAAAACTATATTGCATATTTCCCCTTGGAGAAGATAGTGCCTGAAGAAGCAAATAGGCACATTTTCACAAGTGGAAATGAAGTCGGCCCACTGTTAAAAATCGGCAGCTTGTTTGAGTTGATTATGAGCACCAGGTGCACTGCTGGCACTCCGCAAATATCTAATAATAATAATAATAACAATAGTCGGGGCACCTGACACCTGCAGTAAGCTGCAAATGACAGTGTTCTTGGGGAGACGTCTCATCTGAAGGCAATGGTGTCTCCAGGAGATGCATCATTATAACATGCTGCACCAAGGACTGCATCTCATGTGCCCTCCTTTTTTTACTCCTCTGTTACAGATGGTCTCAGCAGAGACAGTGGAGACTGACAGAAATACTTCTGCCATCCTCCCCTTCAAATCTGCAAAACCAGCGTTTTCGAGCATTTTTAACAAATGCTTTGGCTTATCTGAGAGACGACCAGCAGCCTCTTATGTCTTGTGGCTCCTCTCATTGGAAGTGAAGCTTGTGGTAGTCTGGGCTTGCAACTCCTTTCCTGTCCTGCCAGATGCTGAATGCTGCTATAACAGCATTTGGTTACTTGCTTGTGGGTACAAAACTGGGTAAATCAGGGCCTAGAGCTGTGCTATTCCCCAGTAGCACAGGCAGAAAAATGGTCATAGCTGAGGGGAAGTCTCGGTGGTGACTGTCTTGGTGGCACAACTAGGGTAGGGGTTTTTGGCTAGAATAAGGAGGGAGAAAGTGGGAGCCCAGACATGCAAAGTAGCACCTGCAAAGGGACTCTTTCAAAGAGGCTCCTGCTCCCTCACCTCGGTGTGTGTGTGGGGGCTCTGGCCCTGCTGGCTGGCTCCTGGGCAGCTCCTGTGGTCAGCCCTGCTCTGGCTCCACTAATGGCAACAGAAGATGCTTGTCCCCAGCCTGTGGTGCCTTTCCTGAGCAAGATGGAGCAGTTGCAACCCTCACCAGAGCTGGGAAGGGGGGAGCAAACTGAGCAGTTTCTCTTTGCTTCACCTGCATTTTCCCAGGATCTTTTTATAATATCTATCTCTGAAAGCAACTGCTCTTTGCTAGTATAATTACCAGAATATTTCTTCATTTGTCTGTGATTATAGAAAACTGAAGTATTGTCTGGGGGACAAAATACTCTATAACTTGAAAGCAGTTTAAAGCAGCTCTCTTTTTAAAGATGTGTGGGGAAAAAAAAATGCTGGGGCAAAACAGGTGTGTGATGTCTCTCTGTATGGCTGCAGTCCAGCTGTAAAGGTAGAAGATAAGGAGGTTTTTACCAGGGCAAGCCTGAGGTGACTAACAGGATCATTCTTTAAATAGAGAAATGTTTTTGTTATTGAACCTTCACAATCTGACAAGTTTTCTCAGTTGCCTCTGAGGTGGCTGCCAAGTGTATGGGATGCTCCTGGTCTCTATCCTCCTAGCACCTGCACCAGTCCTTCAAAAAACCTCCAGGCTTCCCACTGTTCCCTGGCATGCAGAGGGGCTGTTTGCCCTCAGCACTGCATCCACTATTGTTTCAGGGTTGTATCTCCTTTGGGGACATGAGAGCAAGCCTCCACCTTTGTGCTGGGTTGTGAAAGCAATTGTAAAATAAATGTTAAGAGAAAAAAAAGTGTTGCCTAAGTGTGTCCTCAGATCAATAAAATATACAAGCATGGGCTCCCACTGCTCAAGGCTGTAACAGTCTCTAACCTAGAGCCAGGGGGCCTGAAGGATCATGCTAGGGCTACTCTAAGTGACAGCTGATAGGGATCCTACATTAATGCAGCAGGTAGAGCTCATACATTTGTACCCAGAGGTCTCAGGTTCAGGTGCCAGCTATGAGGGGACTCTCAGGAGGTCCCTGTCTGAAGAGGCAGTGATAAAGGAAAGAAGTATTGATAAAGGAAACTTTAGCAATTCATGTTTTATGCCTGGGTTAACTTTTTCCAACACTGGGTCATTTCTTGTTTTGCAGAAGAGGATTTATCCCTTTCTTTCCCCAGCAAGGAGACAATCAATAATAGAAGTGGTGAAAAATAAGAATAGTGACTATTTTTCTTTTGCTGGGGAAAGAGAGATGCTCCCATGTAATCCAAAGACAAATGAGAAGGATTCATGGATCATTTCTTCTTGAAATGAAAAGCTCATCTTATGCTGCTGAAATCAGTAACATCATGGTGGGACAGTAGTTTCTCCCTCCTACCAGTGGAAAGGGTAGTGAGTGGAGTGGTAATATGCATGTGGGAGATATAACATGACAGCTATGACAAATATATGGGGTTTTTTGCCTATTAGATCAGTGTCAGTTCCTGTTAACTCCCAGGTTATCTCTTTTATTACAGGAAAAAAAAAAAAAAAAAGAGAAAACGCGTCACACAAATGCTCTAGCTGCTTTCTGGTTGTGTTTGTTGGGAAGGATCATCTAGGTCCCAAATCCTGAATACTCTGGTTATGGTTGTTAGCAGTATTCCAAAATTAAGTCACCACTAGAAGTTTCTAAGGATGAAAATATGTGATTTAAAGCAAAGGACCAGGAATATTTGTGGCTCACAGGAGCATTTCTGTTAAGAACGTTCGTGTTAGTGATTTGAAATCGTGTTTTGTCCCTGTCCTTTCTCTCTGTGTGTATGTGCAGGCAGTGAAGTCGGGACTGGAGCAAAGTGGCCTCTGATTCAACAACTTCCCTAAAGGATGTTGAGTGCATACTTAGAGATCTGGTGCCAGTTTGACTTCTCTGGGGAGGGAGGAGCAAGATCCATAGACAGTAAAGCAACTTGTGCAAAAGGAACCAGAGCTTTTGGGAGACAGAAATGCAGCATCTCTCTCACTGGATCACGTATACATTTCAAGCAGAAACCAATTTTAAGGCTTGGATGAAACTGAATTCAGAGCTGCACTGGGGCTCCCTAGCTGACTTTGGCTGCTCTGAAGAGGGACTGGTGGGTGAGTGTGGGGCGGGACAGAGATGACCAGATGGGAGTAGTGAGTGTTGTTTGCACAATCCTGGATGCTCCTTTGTGTGACTCTGAGGTGAGCTGAGAGCCTGGAAGGGATCTGGGGTTGATTGACAAATAGTTTTCTGGAGAGAAAAATAAATATTTGTTTCAGGGGTTAGGATGTGTCGAGTAGGAGAGGGTAGCAGGAGGTGGCAGAGGAAAGGATGTCTTTCTGAGAACACAAAACTCAGAATTGGAAAGGGACATTTTTTTTCCTGTCATCCAACCAGTGTGTTGCATTAATGCCACAGACACCCGAGCTGGGAGAAGCCTTTTGACTTCTCCATAAGCTCCTGAGGGACCCGAGAAAGTGGACAAAGAGGGCTGAAGATGGGGAAAAACATCTTTTCTCCTTCTTTCTGGCCTGCAGCTTTCTGGGAAAATGACTTTTCTGTATTTGACTAGGGGTTTGGCTACTCCAGCTAGAAGTTTCTCTTGCCTCAGAACAGGTTTCTGGAGTAGGTGTGGGAACTGGTGGATGCTTCTCTTTAGTCTGTGTTACATGGGAAGTCAGACCACATGAGCATTCGGGTCTCTTCTGGCTTAAGTGTGTTAAGTGTTGTCCCTTCAGCTGTTTAAACAAGGGAAAAGATGAAAGTAGCCTTTTCCCCCATGTTCTCATCTTTCTTAGTGATCCTGAGATTTGTCGTTACACCTGCGGGTGTTGCCTTTGGCTGAGTGCTCGGAGTCACACAGCTTTTGCATAGCATCTGTCTCCTACCAGAGGCAAGAAATTAGTTTCCCTGTTTCTGAGTGCAAATTACAGACAATTATTCCAGACACAGGCTAAGACAGAAAGAGTGTCTCAAAACTGGGTTCAGTGCAAAACTGAGGAGGGATCAAAACAATATAAGAGGAAATAAATTGGAATCAAAACTCTTTGTAGGTCTAAAAATTCCTGAAGGAGGCCAGGCATCTTGAGGGTGCAGTTCAAATGGTGCTCCCACTTTCATCAGCTTTGTCTCACATCAGTTAACACCTTTTGTTTTACAGTATCTCTTAGCTCCAGTTTATACAATATCAATGAAATGTTTTGTTCTGAAAGCTTGTCACTTCTGTCTCACAGCTACTCTAGTATGACCAGATGTGATCTGCTGCTACTGTGCTAGTCATGGCATTATTAACTGTTAACGTCCAGGAAATTACATTTGTCCAGGTGCACTGCCTTGGGATGTGAATCAATCTCTGTCTTTAGACCACTTCAGAAAGCCAGTTATTCCTGCTCCAGAAGGATGATTCTTTTTCCAACTTTTTCTGATACTCTTCCCTAGAAAATCTTGAGTATGTATGTTGTTCTGCACTGATTTGGAGCAAAATGGAGGCTTGTCTGAATTTTCACACTGTCCTTCAAAAGAAGCGGCTGTGACTTCACACTCTCTTGTTAGGCAAAAAAACTCTCTCTTGCCTTTTAGTCATAGCTTGAATATTCCTGTAGCTTCAGAGATTATTGTCAGTATTTCTCAATAATTTGTTTCATATAATTTCTGATTCCACAACTGGAAATACCTAAATTCTGAAAAACAATTTAGTTTCTAATCTGGAAAGAGCTTAGAGAAAAATATGCTGAAAGAAGGACAATGAGTACTGTTCTTATATCTTGTTTGTTTTGGTGTCAAGTCCTCTATTAATCATCATCAACACAGCATAGCAGAAATGTTTACCACAGCAGAAAACTATGAATTTAGTGGAAAACTTATTTCTAAAATTTTATGCCTCCCTTTACTCTGAGATTTTTGTCTGATATGCACATATTCTATCACATTGCTATATCATAGGAAAGCCAAGGAATTTGTAAGGGGGGAAAAAAAGGGAGTCTGATAAAGCAACCTGCAGTGTGCTTCAGTGACGCTTATGCTGTTTGGGTCCGTGTTTAGCTCCAGGAGTGTTGCCACAGGCAATCTGTAGCAGTGCAGCACGCAAGTGAGTGCTCAGCATTTACAGGAACCCCAGGCAAAAGTCATGATGAAGACCAGGGTGCAGCAGGAAAGATGGTGAGGAAACACCTTGCCAAGAACATCACATGCAGAAACATCATTGGAGTTCCGTCAAAGTGGGTTGGGTTTTTTTGATCATCCCTTACACTTAAACAGAAGGACGGGAAATATCAATGTTAGAAATTCAGAGAATGGATTTGCCTGACTTCATGCAAACATGAATTCACAAGATGCCAACAGAGCTTTGCAAATCCAAAGAATTTAGGCATTCTTATCTTCAGATAAAAATTAGAATGAGACTTTTTTCTATTTGCCCACTGCTGCCTAAAAGCTAATACAAAGAAAGTAATTTTAGTAATTGATTTTTTTAATCATTCCTTTACATATGCTTTTTGTGGTCTGGATTTTCGTATGCATTTCCCATTTTCATGAGTTTTTGGTCTGTTATATAATGGCATAATCAAGCTAAGGAAAAAGGTAATGTTTCTTTTCTGTGTGCTGCATTCGAATAAAATTATGGCCATGACAGAAACACAGATGAGACCTAGGGAATACATAGATCATCTGAAAAACTTAAAAGAAGTCATCACTGCAAGCATTTGCAGCATGAAAAGTCATTAAACATTTTTATGGGGGTGGCTTATTTGTTTTCCAGATTCCAGTCTTCTGGTTCTTGTGGCTAGACTTTGTGCTTATGTCAAAATCTTCTTTGCTTTGGATATGTATATATAGTGATCAATTTGAGTGATCCAAAGCCAAATGAAGTCAATAGTGGTATTTCCATTAATTTTAATCTGTCAAAGGCTATATTTATATCATATTCAGTCTTTTGGAATCTGATCTTCTGTATTTGCCATGCAAAAAATTGCTTATGTGCCTATATCCTATTTATTCTTTGCGAACCCTTTTTAGTTGTATTAGTCTTTGAGAGAAAGAAGCTATCTGCCTTTTGGTGTAATATATCTTTCATGAGGAAATCACTGTTATATCTGGATGCCAAGAAAACTATGAACGTATTTTCTGTGATAAAGGCTTAAAGGAAATAGAAATAAGCATTAAAAGTGAACCGACTGGACTAAATTCCAAGAACAAGAAGAAACATGGTGGGATGTCTTCCACAACTAGAGTGTGACGGTTGATGGCTACAAGCTCTTTAGAAGGGATAGACAAGGAAAGAGAGGTGATGGGGTGGTGCTGTATGTTAGGGACTGTTATGACTGCTTCAAGCACAACTATAGTGAAGACAGGGTGGAGTGTCTTTGTGTTAGAATCAGGGAGAAGGCCAACAGGGCAGATGTCATAGTGGGAGTCTACTATAGGCCACCCAACCAGGACAGAGAGGTGGATGAGATATTCTATAGGCACTTAGGAGAAATTTCACGATCGCTTGCCCTTGTTCTTGTGGGAGACTTTAACTTCCCAGACATCTGTTGGAAATAAAACACAGCAGAGCGGGACCGGTCCCAGAGATTCCTGGAATGTGTGGGAGACAACTTCCTGACGCAGCTGGTGAGTAAACCAACCAGAGAAGGTGCCCTGCTGGATTTCCTCTTTGTGAACAGAGAAGGGCTGGTGAATGACGTGATGGTTAGAGGCCAGCTAGGGCACAGCAATCATGAAATAATAGAGTTCTCTATTCTTAGAGAGGCCAGGAGAGGGGGCAGCAGAACTGTTATCCTGGACTTCCAAAGGGCTGACTTTGACTTCTTTAGGCAACTGCTTGGCAGAATACCTTGGAGACAGTCCTGAAGGGTATAGGGGTCCAGGAAGGCTGGACACTCTTTAAGAAGGAAGTCTTAATGGCACAGGAGCAGGCTGTCCTCAGGTGCTGTAAGAGAAGCTGGTGCCAGAGAAGACCACCTTTGCTAAACAGGGAGCTTTGACTGCAACTCAGGGAGAAAAGGAGAGCTTATGGCCTTTGGAAGAAGGGGCTAGCGACTCACTATGTTTACAAAGATGCTGTGAGGCTATGCAGGGTGGCAATCAGGAGGTCTAAAGCCCAGTTAGAAATTAATCTGGCTTCAGCAATCAAGGACAACAAGAAATGTTTCTATAAGTATGTCAACAGCAAAAGAAAGACCAGAGATAGCCTCTATGCCCTGCTAGACGCAGGAGGAAACATGGCAATGAGTGATGAAGAAAAGGCTGAGGTGCTTAATGCCTTCTTTGCCTCAGTCTTTAATAGCAAGACTAGTTCTACTGAGGGAATCCCACCTCCTCAACCAGAAGACAGAGACTTGGAGGAGGACTTCCCCACAATCCAGGAGGAGATAGTCGGTGACCTGCTGCATCACACAGACATACACAAGTCTATGGGACCAGATGGGATACACTCGAGGGTGCTGAAGGAGCTGGCTGGGGTGCTCGCCAAGCTGCTTTCTATCATTTACCAGCAGTCCTGGCTGACCAGGGAGGTACTGACAGGTTGGAAATTGGCCAATGTGTCAACAATGATCTGGGAAATTACAGGCTTGTCAGCTTGATGTCGGTGCCTGGGAAGCTGATGGAGTAGCTCATCCTGAGTACCAGCACAAAACACGTGCGGGACAACCAGATGCTCAGGCCCAGTCAGCATGGGTCTATGAAAGGCAGGTCCTGCCTGACAAACCTGATCTCCTTCTATGACAGGGTGACCTGCTTATTGGATGAGGGAAAGGCTGTGGATGTTGTTTACCTTGACTTTAGTAAGGCCTTTGACACCGTTTCCCACAGCATTCTCCTGGCAAAGCTGACTGCTCGTGGCTTGGATGGGCACACGCTTTGCTGAGTAAAAAACTATCTGGATGCTCAGGCCCAAAGAGTTGTGGTGCATGGAGTTAAATCTGGTTGGCGTCCGGTCACGAGTGGTGTCCCCCAGGGCTGGGTTTTGGGGCCACTCCTGTTTAGCATCTTTATTGATGATCCAGACGAGGGGATCGAGTGCACCCTGAGTCAGTTTGCAGGTGACACCAAGCTGGGTAGGAGTGTTGATGTGCTCGAGGGTAGGGAGGCTCTGCAGAGAGACCTGGACAGGCTGGAGCCATGGGCTGAGGCCAACTGGAGGAGTTTCAATAAGGCCAAATGCCGGGGGCTGCCCTTGGGCCACAACAACCCCCAGAAGCGCTACAGGCTTGGGGAGGAGTGGCTGGAGAGCTGCCAGTCAGAGAGGGACCTGGGGGGGTTGATTGACAGCCGGCTGAACAGGAGCCAGCAGTGTGCCCAGGGGGCCAAGAAGGCCAATGGCATCCTGGCTTGTGTCAGCAATAGCGTGGCCAGCAGGGACAGGGAAGGGATCTGAGCCCTGTACTCGGCACTGGTGAGGCCGCCCCTCGATTCCTGTGTTCAGTTTTGGGCCCCTCACTACAAAAAGGACATTGAATGACTCGAGCGTGTCCAGAGAAGGGCAACGGAGCTGGTGCAGGGTCTGGAGCACAGGTCGTACGGGGAGCGGCTGAGGGAACTGGGGGTGTTTAGTCTGGAGAAGAGGAGGCTGAGGGGAGACCTCATCGCCCTCTACAGCTACCTGAAAGGAGGCTGCAGAGAGCTGGGGATGAGCCTCTTTAACCAAGTAAGTAACAAGCGATAGGACAAGAGGGAATGGCCTCAAGTTGTGGCAGGGAAGGTTTAGGCTAGATATTAGGAAGCATTTCTTTCCAGAATGGGTTGTTAGGCGTTGGAATGGGCTGCCCAGGGAGGTGGTGGAGTCCCCATCCCTGGAGGTGTTCAAGAGTTGTGTTGACATAGCGCTGAGGGATGTGGTGTAGTTGGGAATTATCAGTGGTAGGTTAATGGTTGGACTGGATGATCTTCAAGGTCTTTTCTAACCTAGATGATTCTGTGACTGTCAAGAATTTTCTCCAGCATACAGCTAGATTCAACCTTGGACATCTGAAGAGGATCATTCAGTTTCAAAATAAGATAGTTTCTGGTTCTGACCAGTTCATCCCATGCTCCATTGTTGCTGCTGGAACTAGATGCAGAATACTGGGAGAGAAGAATCACTTCTTGGCTAAGTATGAAGTGCCAGGAAAATGTACTTGTGAGATTACATTTTGGGGGATTTGCACCCTTAATCTATTTAAATTACAGAAGAACAACGAGAATTTAAGGGAGCTCTTTGTGTCTCAGCCTATAAATTTCTCATATTCCCACTGCTACCAGTAATCACATATGCAGGGAATAGTTTTGTTATGACTACAGTCTGATCTGAAGTTCATATTTGGGCTTTACTGTTGATTTGCAAAATAGAAGTCTGAGGCATTCTCTCCCCTTTCCTGTAAGATGCCTGAAATGAATCCCCTTTTCCCATTCAGTAAGGAAAATTGGCAGAGAGGAGGAGAAGATAAGGGAGGAGATGTTGGGTTTCTCTCTATTACCTGATGGGAAACATTTGTATTTAGAAGTTTATCTCTTTCCCATTTTTCTCAGGAGGGAAGCTACCAGGAAGGGAGAGGGAAAGCAGAAACACTTGTTCAGTCTGGTCTATGTCCTGTGAAAATGTGTGACTGAATTAACGCTTCTGAACCATAAGCAAAGCAGAAAGCAAGTGCTTTCATTTCTAGCCAGTCAGTGTGGCCACAGTTCAGTTCCAACAGAAATACATCTTCTGCATTGTCATTAGGTAATTAATCAAAAAACAGACTACATTAAAAATATTACAGAGATAGCTCAAAACAGCCCTTGTTAAAAGGACTACCTATTCCAAAATGGCAATTTTTGTGTCTTTGTGGCAGACATCAAATGGTCCTTTCCTTTAACTAAGCCAACACCAGAGACCATGGCTTGACCTTTTGGACCATACTGGCCTATCAAAGCTAGGTACAACCTAGCTAGCTATGGTGTCACCTTACATCTGTGGGTTTTAGCATGTGCTTGGTTAGACTTCAATTTGTTTCTGTCCATGGGGCATTCTCTTGCAGCAATCTGGATGAAAAAAGTCATGTCACAAGAGTTTGTTTCCTGAAGTTCTTTCTGAAATCAGTGAGAACTCAAGGTAGATTTGTGTCTCCAAAATCCAGTCATAAAGAAGCTGCTATTTAGCATCCAGTGCTGCCATTCTGACCCCTATGCTATCTTTCTCTGCTAAGCCCTGTCATTAATTCCACAGAGCCTAGTGTCTAATATGCACTCAATGCAAGTAATGATGGTAGAACTAACTTTAAATAAGTAGATTGCAAGTGAAGGAGTGACAGAGAGAGAGAGGGGAAAACAGAAAAGGAATGCGGTTTTGCTGTGACCATTGATGCAGGTGTGGTACAGTCTCTCTCTTGCGGTGATGAAAACTTGAAGGTCTCACCACTGCGTTTAGACAAGAGACCACGAGTAACTATTTAGCGGGGGTGAACAGTAAGCAGAGTGCCCTTTCCCATTTAATCTTTGTTCTCTACATGGGACAGTTTAGGCAGAAAAGCCAAAGTATACAGGTTTTGCTGGTATAATTTTCTTCAGTGCCCAGGCAGGGGGTAATGCAGGCAGTTCAGGCAGGTTGGACCTGTGTGGGGCTGAACACTGATGTTTGTTGCCTGTTTGCCTGGCCTCCCTGGGTTGCTGAAAGCTTTTTGTCCCTGATCTGTCAGGATCCTTGTTGAAAGCTGTTCCTTCTGCTGCTGCCGAAGAGTCGTCACACAGAGGGATTGTCCGGACATGTCCTGAGGTGAGTGAGATATTGCTGGGGAGGGCCTTGAATTTCAACTTCGTTCCTGTGTTATAAATGCAACTTATTTTCTGTAGAAGATTTTGGAAAGCAGATCTGACTGTCCTTTAAAAAGAACTATTGCAATGCTAAAACAGTTGCAGCAAGAAAGATAGTAACATCACTCAGCCTAAAGGGATCCTTACCAGACTCTCAATTACCACCTGCAACTTCACTAAAAGCGATGGAGCAGTATAGGCATAAGAAATGAACAGTGCTGTCCATTTAACTTCTGAGGCTGGCAGGAGCTGAGGCAAAGATTTATAGTTGTTGATATAAAGTGTCAAGGGTTTGGATTAGACCCCTCGCTTTTTTCCACTGGGATGCTCAGGGAGCTGGTCATGACTTTCCTGGGCTCAGTGATACTTCACCTGAAAAAAAAATGAAGATCCAGCCAATGTCAGAGCAGCCGTGAGCTGCATGGAGTCAGGCAGAAATTCTGCCCCTTTATCTTAACCTTTATCCGTTTGGGGACTTTCCTCTTTGAAGAGGAATATCTTGCTTTTCCACTTGCTATATGCTGATAAAGCTATGAATTGACTGCTTTGCTCTGAATTTTCAACCGTTCTGTTCTTTTAAAGATCATCTTTCTTCTTTCCCTTCTGCTCCCACTTCCCCTGAAGTCCCCTGGCCACGATGAAATAGCGTTGGGCATGACCCAGGAAGAAAGGAGCACTGTTGAAGTGTATGTGTGCTTTGTGGCTCTCCTGTGCTTTCATTTGGCATTGAACTATCCATGCAAGAAGAGAATTAAAATGATGTGAACATTATTTTTTTTTTCCTCCTCAAAGTTTCCCTTTCTGAACTCCCCATAACAACTTTATTTTTTTTGCTGGCATTATCTCCCTCAGGACAAAGCCTTATAGGACTGAGCATTGCAGAACTGCAGCATGCGTTGAAAAGCATCCTAGCACACACTTGGGGGCAGTTGTGTTTTTCTGTGATTCAATCAAGCAGCTCCCTAAACTAGGAATCATTATCTTTGATTCTAATGACTAACATGATGGCTAACGTGACAATTTGGGTGATAGTTACCTCTTGCATCCTCATGTGAATGCTAGAGAGTTACCATGCGTGTGTGCCTGCAAGAGCAATTGCCTATTTTTTTCCCCCCTCTGGTGTTCATGTGCAGCTGTCAGAGACAGGGAAACACGTTCATTGTAAAAAAGCATGCGAACAGTTTGAATGTGGTGAAAATGCTTATGGTTTTCTATAAGCTGAAAACAGTATCAGCCCATGATTTGGAACAAAAGACCGAATCCTAATTCAAAGCATGTATGTTTGCTAATAGCAAAAACTGAAAGCCACCAAAGGAAAAAAATAGAGGACCAAAAGAAACTCAGAAGAGGCACAGAGAGCAAAAAACCAGCCAAAGATGGCTTGCCTGCGTATGGCTCATCGTACCGTACAAACCCCACTCCTGCTGTCACTGGCCTCGCTCACTTGGCAGGGGCAATTCTGGGAGCTAGCATGTCTGACAGGGTACCACCGGCTGCCCCCCTCTTCCTGGGCATGGCAGTGATCTGCTGGGTGCTGGTTTTCTCAGTGCTCTGCCCTCAGCAGCAGCGGTGGTAATGGCAGGAAACCTGACAGGTAGAGGCTGGCATTAGGCAAGAGCTGATACAGGCTGCTTGCCTGCAGCCGCATCAACCGGTGCTTTGTGTGGCGAAGAGCTACCCCGGGTGCAGTACGAAATGTCCTGCGGGCTGTTTCTATGTTAAATCACACCTCCTCCTCCTTTTCTGAATTCAGTGGAGGGGCAGGGGTTATAAACTAGCAAAAAGCATTGGCCCCTTGTGTCTGCGCCTAGTCTGCTCAAGTTAATTCATTTTTTGGCTCATTACATTTTCTGCCCCATTACTAATTGCCTCTTGGGCTCTACTCATTGCCAGGGTTTTCTGACCGTCAAAACATTACTAAACAAATGAACTAAATAAAATAAGCCTTCTTCAAAAGCCTTTCTCCAGCCCTCCCCTTGTGTTAGTATTCCAACTGCGCCCAACAGGTAGGCGTCTGCACTCATGTTATCTGTATTAATTAGACTGTAATACCCTTGGCACAAGACAAGGACAGGGATGCAAGAGAGTCTCTCCTGCAGCTTCCTGATAATTTATACCAACCGAAAGCCTGCTACAACATCTTTCTCTAGTGCCACATGTACTAATAGTGATGCATAAATAAGATTAATTTTTATTAGGCATTTTTGTTTCCTTCCAACTAATTAGCCCCCTTTCCACAATATCTGAGCCCTACGCGGTATTTAATGAGCATTTTGCAGCAAACTCCTGAGGCAAAAGTACTATTGTCCCCCGGCAGACTGGCTGTGTCACCCATGGTCATGGGAGAAGTCTCTGATAGAATGAAACATGAACTCATTTCCCAGGGTCTAGATCCTGCTGCCCAGCAACTACCTCTAGTAGTTGTTTACTGCTCCCTGACTTTGTGGACTTGTATCATATATTGAACGTACCTGAATCCTTTGGGTATAAAATCTAACAGTTAAAGCAATCTATCCTCTGTATTGGGTTTCTTATCTTTGCAACATCAGCATTACTTAAAATCAGAGGGAACAGGAGGGTAAACATAACTGACTCAAGGGATAAGCTTGCCATGTTTTTCATTACAGCTGATTATTAATGTAATCAGTTCAGTAGCAAAAGTACTACAGTAAATTGCTTAACCTTGGGCCTTTCTTGACCAGGCTCTGAAGGATCCTCATCCCATGTTCATGTTACTGTAACAGTGGGGCAGGTTTCATTATGCAGCCAGTAGTACTATGGTAATAAAAGAAGCACCAGAAGTGGGTTTGCTCATTACTGCTTGAATCCATGTTATCTGCCAAGGGCTGCATCCTACACAGATATGCATCTTCTCTTAGCAAGATAGTTTAGCAGCAGGGGTTGTCCTCTGCTGCTCCCCCCTCCCCCCTCCTCACACTCACCCCAGTGGTTTCTGTTTCCTGCAGCCTTTGCTGAGCCATAGGCCACTTCCTCGGAAGCAAGAGTAGCTGGTAGCCTCAGGACCCCCTTTGGCCCCATGTGGCCATCGCTCATCTCCTGCCTGTTGCCGTGTAAATGTGAAAGTGGAGAGCAGCGCACCTATACCCTGCACTGCACTTTCTGAAGCACCTGCTGTCCCGCAGCCAGAGCAGGAGTGAGGGATGCTGCTGGAGCCCTGTGGTCCCCAGAGCAGAGGACGGGTGGGCAGCCTTCAGCAGGAGGGCAGCATGCTCCAGAGCTGGGGTGCACTGGAGCCCTGAGGCTCTGCATGGGAGGCCCAAGGTTTAGCCCTCAGTGCAGGGCATAGGTTTGTTCAGAGCAGGGCTTTTTGTCCCTGCTGTACTGTTAAACATCGTGTTTTGAGCCACTTTGGGAACTCACATCATTGCCAAGGTCTTTGCTTTGCCACATTCTTTTGGTTAATAGAAATATTTAGCTAAAGCATGAAGGCATTGTATTTCCAAAAGGAAAACACACAGAAAAAGGTCCGATCATTTTTTTTTTTCTTTGGGCCTGATTGTCTCTGCTTGTTTATGGCTGCCACTAATTTGCTCGTTTGCTTGCTGGAAAATAGCTAATTAAAACCCACTTCAGCTAACAAGCTGACTGGGACCATGCAAATGTCACTCTCTGCTGTCTGCTATTTTCGTTTATACTTTACATTATTAGTGTTGTTTTTCCTCCCTCCATAGTAATAAACGCAAGGATAGATTTAGTACCCTCTTCACAGGTGTGTGCTTGTACATCAGCACATCATCCCGAGAAAAGTGCTGCTGTTTTACTGCACTTCAGTACTTTGAGTGTTATTACCCCTGACAGTTAATGGTTTCAGACTACACTGCTTGTTAGCACTAGATTCTGAACAGCTTCATCTATCTTTTTGTTTTTACACTGACTGGTCACATTAAGTATATGTGTCTGAGCTATTAGTCCCGTCTGTTCATTGCATGCATTTCATTTGGTGCGTTTTTTCGCTAAAATTAGTATGTATTGTCATCCATATACTTCAACACATCGACTTTTGTTATAATTATGCTGTCATCATTTTGCTTCCACACACTTGCTAATTTATTGTAGCTAAATTAGACCTAATATTAGCAATTTTGCAGCTGTTCCCATAGACCATGCTTAGCCATATATTTGTACATTGTTTGGTAATTGGATTTGAGGGCTCAGGAACGGACGATGGCACTCTTTAGAAACAAGGGAAAGATTTGAGGAAATGGGAGAAAAATAAAAAATACAAGCCCCAGCAGAGGCTTCAGGGGTGAATTTCTACAGCCAGCTTAAAAGGTTTTCACATGGCCAAACAAATCAGAGAGTTAGTGTACCAGATCACAAACTTTCCAAAAGGCACATTGCATGCAGGCAGCGGATTAGCCATTCCCCCTGAATATGCTTATTATTTCAACCAAGACCGGACCATGAAAAATCCCTGGGGGTTTATGAAGGGGAAACGGTTCTTACTGCAGCATATTAGAAATTTCCAGCAAAGGATCTAGGCATCAAGGGAGGTGGTTCTGAGGTGATTTCTTTGGATTTGAACCATAGGAGGAGAAGGAGGAGATAAAATGGTTTTGTTTTGGAGTGTGAGCTCTCCATCCCTGTGTATTGATACCCACCTCTTGTTGCTTGTCCAGACGCACTTCAGCTGGTGTCAATGCAAGCAGAGAATGAAAGGGATGACTTTTTAAAAGTAAGAGAGCAAATGAGGAAGGCAGAACAGAGCTGCAGAACTCTCATCCTTTCCAGGCACAGGTCAGTTTGTTGTCAAGGGAGGTACAACTCTGGCAAAAGAAATTATGAGAGCCTTATATGGCCCTTTTGTAAATAATTTTCTGACATAAGACAAAATTCTGAGGGGTACTGCTCAGACTGATGCCACAGAATCAGTTTCATTCCCAGTCCAACAGAAGAAATAGAAGAAACTTAATCACTAAAAAGCGTACCCTTAACCAAAATGGAACTAAATTCTCTCTGCTCACAATACATCCACCTGCTTAATAGGAATATTATAACAAGATGCAGTGCTGCTGGCAGATGCACATGCAAGTTTAAAAATAAGAGAGTGAAATTAACCAAAAAAAAGGGGGGTATTTGCTCAGCTCTCATCTATAACACAGAGTTCTTTCCAATTCACTACAAGCTGTTGCAGCAGGCTACATTCTGCTCTGCTTCTCCCCCGGCCAAAGCTTAATTTCTGTTTGGAAAAGAATAGAGCAAAGTGACCTGCCAAAAAGTAAGACAGCATAGGCCAAGTCATGTAAGAATTCAGGCCCTACAAATGTCTTGTGTAGGAAAGGAAAGTGAAGGCTAAAAGCCAGGCCATTTATCACATTTTTAAATGATTGCATCTCCTACAAAATATTTTAAATAACAAATCCAATTAAAAATAAGTCACCCCCCCTCATGTAAAAATTGTTAATAACCAAATTATTCCCAGATTATATTATCTTGTCCTGACAAAGATTTCATTATCCATCCTCTCTTCCCAAATATCGGGAAAATAAATAGGTAGGTCTTGCGGTAGCCTGAACAGTTACTGGATGCAGCAATGGAGGAGTCAAATCTCTTGGCAGCTGTTTCCAGTAGATGCTGTGATCATGGTCAGCATATCCTGCAAGGAACAGGGAAGAGTTTGCTTTGTTAATTTGTTTCCATTTCATGACAAGCTTTCCCCTGGCCAGTCTTCTCTTGGACTCCTTGATGTGGAGTCCCAACTAGGTCAACCTCTTCTTTGTGGCCATTGTCAGCACACCTTGCCCTGTTGCATGTTCCTAGTTTCGGTGTCATATCTCGCCCTCTTGTCTTTTCACTCTGCATGAGATTGTCTCTCAAGTGGAGGTAGACAATGGCTTTTTTGGCTCTTTTCCCCCCCAGTAATTCCCAGTTATGATTAATATTGCTGGGCACAGTAGAAATACGCATGCAAAAAGCACTCACGGCAGAGAATGAATGTAATATATATTTCAAGGTGAGCATAAAAAGAGGAGGTTTGGCAGCATTAAGACTTAGCTTGCACATACTCCTTCAATTCTTGTTTTTACTACTTTACTGTAATATCTTTTCTATCAAGCTGCTAAAGACTTCCTAAAAGGGTACAAAATGAAGTCATTAGCAGAAACTTGTTTAAGGTCTCCACACACATATGTGCTCTTCAGGTGTCTGGCTGGGCAGTGCTGTGAGGCGCTTATTTGGAAGCTGGAGCAATAAATGTCATGTCAGGGGCCAACTGTCTGTAATCACAGTTAGCAGGTTGAACAGACTTGTGAAAATATTTTCTTTATGTGAAGGGAGACGCTGCACACTTTGCCACAGCAGAAGTTGCTAAACCTAATGTAATATGACAAGTCCTTTGGCAGCAAAAGCCACATTTAATAGGTACACTGCCTGTGAAACAGGAAAGAAACAAGAGCAGTTTTTCTACGCAAATGTCCTCCTTTAGCAGTATCTCTCACCTTGTCCTGGTCCCACATCCCTTGTTTTCCAGGTGACATCAGCCACCATGGTCTCTTTCTACCTCACCCCCATCCATCTTCTCCTTCGGGTGCTCTGGGACCTGGTCTTTCCCCATCCACAGCCCTGCTAGCAATGCCCACCTTAATATGCCATCTTTGTGCCTAGAAATCTAGCTGGTGATGGGTTCTTTGCTCCTATGGGAGGAAACCTGGGCACACAGGGGGACCTGGCACACCCCAGCAGCTCTCCAGGGCTGCAGCAGCACCGAACCCCTGCCACCCCATAAAGGGCCATGGGCAAGGTACGTCACTCGTGGTATTGTCTGTGGCAGCCTCATGTTATAAACAGGGTATCTGTAGCACTTCGTGCAGCTGGTGGTGAGATTCAGAAAACTTCAGGGAACTGCTGTGAATCAGGCAGTCTGTCTGTTGTCTCACTTCACCAGTGGTATCAGTGGATGACCAGGTAAGGCTAGGCTCTGCGTCCCACCTCTAGCTCAGCAGATATGTAACAACGTAGGCTCTGCTGCTGCCAGGCTCTGGCTTGTCATCATAGGTGACCTGAATGGAAAGGGAGTCACACCTCAGTCTCCTCTGGCTGGTGTTCAACTACAGCAGCATTCTCCCCTGCCTTGCACAGCACCGAAAGTTAACACTGCTTTGAGAGCATAACGAGATTTCCCTACCAACTGGCCTGCAAGAAGGCATCCTTAAGTCAAAGGTAAAATGTGAACCAATGCTTTTTGTCTTGTGCAAACAAGAGCTCTGTGTGTACATACTCTCAGACCCTCTCTGAAGGTTTTCAATCTCATCCTTCACTGCTCTGTCTGGTGGAAAAGGGTGGTGGAAGGCAGCCCGAGACAGACTTCTCTGCCTGCAGCCACGTGATGGTGTTTTGCACTTGCTTTGCACTGATATAAATGATTACATGAGGTGTGAGGCAGTGGAGAATCAGGCTGCTGAGGGCTTCTTACAAGATGGCAAATAATTAATGATGGTGTGCAATGCAAGTGCAATAGCAGTACCAGTGAAATCAAGACTTTTACTTGCAAAACAGTTGTTCTGTCACTGAGCTAACAAACCACCAGTTTAAAAAGGAGATTTCCATTGAAAAATTACCAGCAGCACCCAGGGTAGTTTTCTGCAGTGGCTTTACACAGAACCCAAAGTCAATCTTTTGAACCAGAACATCTTCAGTACTGAGACATGTTCCGGGAACGAATAAAAGGAGCCCATCAAGAAATGGGGTTCTGAGATTATCCCTTCCTCAGAATTATTTCTGAGCTTCATGACGACTGGCAGAAATACCTGAGGACCTACAGGGAAGTACAGTGCTGGTCCACCTGCCATCCAGTTTTCCCTGTCTCTGCAGGAGTTCTCTTCCCCTTTGGCAAGATGCTTTTTCAGCTCAGAGGGGACAAACATGAGGGCTCACAGTAATCTTCTGATCTTTCTCCATTGAATGTCCAAGGACGAGTTCTTAAAGAAAGGCAACAAAGAAACAAGAATAAGTGAAGCATTTTAAAGCTACTGCTCCCTTTCACAGGTTTTTTTTTTCAGCAATTTGGCTTCTTAGTAAGACGATGCCATTAGGAGGATAGGAACAAAGCATGTGTGAGGGCGTATGTAGGGAGGGAGGTCAAGAAATATGCTGCAGCAGGATGCCAGGCTCACATTTCTTATTCTTGACTCATTCCCCAACACGTTACTCCACACGAAAGGATACAGTGGCAGTGATAGGAAAAGCAAGTGTAGCATCTCTTGAACTGCAGATCATTTCTAAGTTGCACTGAGTGTGACGGATAGATGAGCTGATTTAGTAGTGAGGGTGTATATGCTCCATTTCATTAAAGCTGCAGCAGGGAAAAGCAAGGAATAAGTTAGAAAAATCTCCAGGCACAAGCATTATAGATGAGAAAAGTAACAGATTGGTACTTGAGGTAATAGTGTTTGTTTGGATGAAGAGAATGATTTAAGTATACTAAGGAATAAGACTGTAAGCACCGTACATTTTCCCTTAAGTTTTATATGAGGTCAGCCTTTGCTGTTTTATTTTAAAATCAGTGTGCAGACCTTTCTGGCTTCCACTTTTCTCTCCAGGTTTTCATCAGACTTCCAGGTTCATTTCAGGTAGGATCACAGCATATTGGTCTCCCCCTGCCTTGCATCGCTAGTTCATTTGAAGGCTACAGAGTTTGACAGTGACACAGGGCAAGGTGGGCATCAAGGTCTCTGCCAGCAGTCCCCCTGGAGTCTCAGTACATCAGTGCAAGCTGAAGCTAGGAAGTGCAGTAAGAAATAAGTAAGTTTGAGCTGATTCATATTTAAATCCACTAGCTTGCTTCATAGCATTATTTTCACCATTGTGGTTTCTTAAGCAGCATTTAAACCTGTTCTCTTAGCCCACAGCTGCACATTGGAAATGCCATTTCCAAGTTGCTTTCAATGTACATATAGATTTATAGCCTGTGCTGCACAGGAAGTATTTTTTGCTGACCCTGCTTTGCTTCTTAAAGCTCAGGTGGACCCTGAAAATATTTTATGTGCTGCACTAGCTAAAGCAATAGTACCGATGTTGCCATCCTAATATTTTAGAGAGCTGCAACTGTATTGTTTCTACTGTAGGAGTGACATTCACTTTGGATATAAATTTAGTACATAAATGTATAATAAACTGTTTAGTCATATTAGGGCAGTAACTTTTTTTTTTTTTTTCTGAACAAACCACCCAAATGACTGAACCAGTGTAGTTAATTAGAATCGATCTCACTTTTTAGCACCAGGAAGTGCATAATGGAAGATAAGATTGATTGGAACATTGGATCACTTCATTTAAAGACTGCTAATAGGCTAAAATGACAGAACCAATCTAAAATTATAATTTCAGAATCAATATAATTTTTATAACGTTGTCAAATCTAAAAAATTAATCTAAATTTATGCTGTGAAACTAGCAAATCCTTCCTAACTATTATAATGAAATGAACCAACATTTTATTATATTACTTCTTTAAATAGAAAAATGCCTTCTTTATTGGCATGGCATTGCAGCAGGCTAGATAACCAGGCTTTCAGTTTGGGAGGTATCTGCTCATTTCCTGCTTAGGGCAAGAGTAGAAATGGATTTTAACCTTCCCTCTCTCCATCATACACCCATTTTTCCACATTATTAAAACACCACAAAAATGTCAGAGCAGAATTCATTTCATAAGAAGAGATCAGGACTGGGAAGAGATTAAGACTTCAGGATGGAATTCAAGTTTGCTAACAAAGCTGTAGTAGAAGCCTGTGCCTTTTAGTTCACCATTGCTATTCCTACACCTTCAAAAGAAATGCACACTCACCTTCTCCAGAAGAAAGAAAGGGAGAGTGGTGGTAGCTTAAAGACAGATGTTTCCCCTTCCTTGTAAATTTACTTTGGGAGTAGGGTCTGACCAAAACCCACATTTCCAGTTTTGATAATACCAAGGATTTTGGTGTGTTCTGCCCATACAGAAGTCAAAAAAAGCTGCTAGCATGGCTTCAGTGCACACCAACGTTTCTTTGGAAGTCAAGTGTTCAGGTTCTTTTTTTTTCAGTAATAAATTCTCTGCAGAACTCGTAATGACTTATTTGCTGCAAGTTCATAACCACTCTTGTATCCTGAGCCATATGGTGTTGAGTGGGCAGAAGAGGTGCCCAGGTGCTTCCAGCTGCAGAGCTCACCCAGGGCTATGAATCATGCCTCTGTCACTTGGCCTCCTCAACAGTAGCAGATCTCTCAAGAGCTTTAGCAACCACATGATAAAATAGCCCTGGCCACTGCAGATCAGAGCTGTTTGCACCCTTGAGTCCCTCCCAGATCTCCTCATGTCCCTCCTATGGAGAGTTGGAAGTACTACTTGGGAAGATCAGAGCTACTGATCTCCAATAACCTGTGAATAATGAGTCAGACCACACTTGAGGTAGTGCCTCACTGTGAATTATCTCTGTGTGATGTTGATGTGGTTGGCAATAGCCTTATCTTCTACTCTTTGCACTGTGCTGCCTTAGAATGAGGCTGTTCTTTCCAGTGGTGTTAGCCTTATACAGCTTTCCTCCTGCTCAGGGTAAAGGCCAAGCTGAGGGCAGTGTTTCCTTCTGAAAGAACAAATACTGTTGAACTGCTCCCAGCACTAGCTGATGTCACTCAAGACTGCACGGGGCGAGGGCCCCGATCTTGCTGAAATCAGGGTAGCCTTGGCATAGATGTCAATCAGGTCAGGACTGTGATTTGACAGCCCTGCCTTTAGTAGAGGGAATTAAGATGTGTCCAGAGAAGTTGGTTGGAAGGCCACCATCCCTACTTCTCTAAGGAATCTGTAGAAGTCCCTTTCTACAAAAAGGGGACTGAGTCTGAAAAAGTAGGGCAGGGCCTCCTGGCAAACAAGGCAATTCTCCTGCTCTGCACACAAAAGCAGAGGCGATGCGCAGTCAAACCCCATCCTAAATTCATTTTGCAGCGATGGGAGGTGAGGCTGAGCCTGTCTGAGTGGCACCTACACGCAGGAGCTGACCCTGGGATGGCAGTAATTATGTCAGGAAAGAGCGAGAGAACACATGTACGGAGACCCCAAAGAGCACTTTGGAGAGCTTTGTGTTTCTTGAAGATTTAATGTATTATAATCTGATTCGGCACAAGCCAGTCTGGGAATAAAAGAGAAATGCAGAAAGACTAATGATTTGAAGCGCAGAGGGAAGTGAAAAGAAAACAGCACTTTTAAGTGCATTTTTTCCCTTTTATGCAAGATCTGAGTGGGGCCAGGCAGAGAGAGCAAAAAGCTTCTGTGAGTTAGCACAAAAGTGAAACAGTACTTTAAAGAGGCTTTATTTGCTCCTTAGAGTCTTCTTTTGATTTTTAATATCTCTGAGACTTGTCAGGGAGGAAACAGACAAAGACATTAGATTTCGGGTCTTGAGCAAAGCTCAGGGACTTGAGACTTCCACAAAATGAAAGAAATTACAGCCTGAAAAAGTTAACGACCTTACCCTAAGTGCTTCATAATGTCAAACAGAAACAAACTGGTCCATCCACTGTGGAAATCTCTTGCATTGGCTGGAGGAGTGCTTTAGGTTGATCCCAGCATACCCCAAATTTCCATTTGAGCTGTTTCATCTGGATTGAGAAGGAAGGCGAATTGGGGAGAAGCCTGGCACCAAAACAGAGCTGCCACCTCCATTAACTTCAGCAGGCAGGAGCCCTCCCTGCAGTGAGCAGACGCAAATTATATTGGCTTTCCCAAACCCACTTTCTTACTGCCTGCATGGGCCCACGGCCTGTGTCCAGGTCTCCATGTCCAAATGCTGTTAGGATATCAAGGGATATCCTGGCTCCACTGGGTGTTACAAAGGAAGTGTTTTTGGTTCAGTAGGCTCATAGCTGAAAGTCCTGCAGCCACTTCAGCTCATGAGCGAAGAAGCCAAGCTTGGTTTTCACTCAGGGTCAACTTGATTTGATTATTCAAGCCTGTTTTAACTACACAAAGGAAATAATTTCAGCTTCATTGATTATCTGTCTGCTTTCTGACAGTTTCATGCATTTGTGACACTTGCCCGCGTTTCACTGGTTTCAACAAGAAGAAAATAATCCTAACAGTAAAGATGCTATAAAAAATAGAGCACGAAGTAAATTTTGCCAAAATCCAATTAGAGATTTGAAAAACAGATAGATGTTTCAGGCCAACTTGAAGCTTATCAAATTGAACTTCTGGTGATTCCAAAAGAGCGTAGAGACTGAACCAACTCTGAAACATCCAGCAGATGCAGCCAGAGATGTGCAACTAGCTGAGACCCTCTGCTGAGAGAACATCAAAATCTGCAAGAAGCCTGCAGAGGACAGTGGCTGCAACGGGACATAAAGAAAACAGCTGTCTCTTCAAAGTGGGTCCCCGACTTCAGAGAAAGCTGGCAGTCAGTCAGCACAACAAGTTTCATTTGAAAGCAGCCAGTGACCACTGCAAACACACACACAGAAGATAGACTTCTATTTTCTGAACCATGTGGAGCTTTCCAGTGATGGCTTCATGAAGAATAAGCTGCATTACTCCAGCCTAGAAATTGAAAAAATGTTGGCATAGGCCTTGATTTGAGTCAAGCATGGGAAAACTTGGGTTTTCATAATCATGCGTGGAATTAATTTGTGATAAAACATAAAAGCAGCTTGTATTTCTAGGTTAAAAGTCACTAGAGCAAGTTGTGAATTTGTCCATATTTATCGCCCGACTTAGGATAAGGAAGTGACTGCCATGAAAAGAATGCGCAGGGAATATGTTGGGAGGGTTAGCTATTTTTAAGCCATTGATTTCTGCTGAGCGTGAGTCCTATGGCCATTACTTAATCTGCAGGACTGCCACCATTCTTCCCAGCGAGGACTCCCACACATATCCTGTTTTTCACATTTCTGCGAGAACATCTGTTTGCGGTTCCTCCAGTGCATTTTGAAAATACAAAAGTGGTGGGACTTTCCATCATGACCTAAAACCTAGGATTGCCCATTCCAGGAGAAGACTGAGTGGCTTTGACTGTCCAGAGCACTTGAATGTATCTACTAGAGTTTACCTTTCTGAAGGTACAAACTGAGGCAAGGATAAAGGAGAAATGACCCTTTGCTAATAACGAAAGAAAAGTGAGGACTTTTGAGACATCATGAAAAATACGTCATCTTTTCCAGCAGATCCATCAGAGGGAGAAAACGTGAAAGATGATGGTCTACTCCAGCCCACCCATCCTGCTACTAGTAGGATTTGGATTTCTGCTCATGCTCTGCTGCTCACTCACAGATGTGTGTGTTAGGAATATGAAGAACTGAAGCCAATGTTTAAAACATTCTGTTATTATTTTTCTTTTTTTTGGTCTTTTTTCTTTTCCCTGAAGAAATGCCCATGTTTTCCTTTAAAATGTGAGTGCATATGCATAGGAAGGAGAAATAGGGTTTATCAACAGTTACCAGAAGACAGCAGCACTCCTTCTCCTTTGCATCACTCCATCGACTCTAGCTAGAAAGACGGGGTTAAAAAGCATCATAGTCCTAAAGTTGTTATTGTGTACAGCTGATGTAACCATCACTTCTCTGTTGTATCTGTGGATGAAAACAGTTCACTCTCTAGACAACCCACTTCAGAGAAAAAACCCACACTTCATACTCCTGCATTCATCAAAGAGTCCATAAACATTTGTACCTCCAGTCTGACTGCTAGACTGAACAATACTGGCAAGGTAAAAGCTGGCCCCAGCCCATGCGTCTAGATCAGGGGTTCTCAACATCTGCCATACAGCTATTCTCTGCTGCAAGAAAAGTCCCCTCCAGATGCTATGAAGGCCCCAAACAAGCAAGAGCATTCATGGCCCGGAGTTTTCTCTTACAAAGCACTTAATTTGTGGGAAAAAAATATTTTTAAAGCCTCCTGCATGTGGGTTTTCAATATAGATACAACTTCTCATCCAAATTAGAAAGAGAGCCTCTTTCACCCTGAATAATAGCTTGAGGTGTTCACTTGAAGCAGTGATGTGAGTCTCACTCTTATATGTTGGAAATACGTATCTGAAGCGCCAAGTGGCTGGTTATTCTCAAGCAGATATTTCTCCTCCTCTTCAGTGCATCCTAGATAACAGTTCTCCAATGTGAATATTTTGAAATGGCAGGAGACTCTATAGTTGTTGCAAATGAAAGCTTTTATAAGGCATGGGTTGATTCTGCTGTGGAAGGAAGGAAGGACCATCTTTTTATCTGTTGGTTGGTTGGGGTTTTTTTAATCTCAAAATGTTTTTAGCAATGGCTAAACTGTTCTCCCACAGCTCTTGTTTTGATAGTTTGAAATCTATTTGTAATCTTCAGAGTGATAACTTGTTTCCCGAGGGCTTTCATGAACTATAAGAACGCAACAAGAACAAGTGGCTGGGAATGAAAGCCAGGTGTACTCAATTTAGAAGTGAGGCATATATTTTTAATAGTGCCAGTGACTGGCAGAGACCTTCACCGGTAAAGATGGCTTTCCTAAATCTTGATATTGTCTGTTCTGGGCTAAGTATCTAGCAGGAAGATATACTTTAGTCAATCTGATATGAGCATAAACTATAAATATATGCAAAGATATAAGATATAAATATATACAAAAGCTCTCTGTAACACCCAGAAGATGGGATCCGAGATGTCTGCATCCCTCAGCCTTGCCTTTGGGGAGGCAGGGTTCTCCACCTATACAATGCATGCAAAGGCAGGGCTGTGCTCTTGATGCCCTGCGCTGCCGATCTGGGAATGCAGGGTGTCTCTGAGGCTGTGAGGACATGTCCGCACTGCTTCATGAGCATCAGTTGGGCTGTGTGCTTGAGTGCACACTAAGTAACAGCACAGCACCCGTGCACCGCAGGGCTAGATGATCAAACACTCACCTGAAAATCCGTGCAATGATACAAGTACATGGTTCAGGTAGATGTTGAGCTAATTTTTACCTCTCCATGACTTCTCCTCTGTGTGCTACCGCAGCGAGCTTCTTATCTGGATGACAAGGAAATGCAAGTAGAACATAAAACCAGAAGGAAATTCCTGGGTTAGTAAGATGATAGCTTTTGTCCTCTCATTCCATTCATAAACGTGCCAAGGAAAGAGTTAAGCCATCCTGAAAATACTGCCAGGGATAGATACTTGTGGAACATAAACCATGTTTAAGAAGGCAGGGGGTAATTAGGGCAGTTGTTTTTTAATTATCACTGAAGTAAGTCCTTGCAAGGCCCCCCAGCCAAATCCAGGTTAATGGTCATCAGTGTATGCTGAGTCAGCAAAACCGTTGCGCTTGCCTTCACCAGGGGCTCCCGATCAGCTGAGGCTAGCTCTTTTTGCTGGATGTGCTGAACTTCTCTCTGAAGCCAGGATGATTAAAAGAGAAAAGCAACCTACAGCTTTAATCAAGCTTGCAGGAACACACCTTCCAGATTTTGTGAAACGTGGTATTTGTTACCTCCTGTCCTCTGGCATGGTAGCAGTTTAATGAAAGGCTGCATATTTTTCTGTTAGCAGCTCAACCACTTAATTCTTAAGTTCCTTCAGAGCTCTCAGATGTATGCCATCTGGTCATGGTGACTTGTTGCTCTTTAATTTGTGAATTTGTTCCAGCGCTTCCAGTTTTGACACCTCAATCTCTGATACAGTCTCATCTTCATTACTTGAAAAGAATAGCTCAGAGGGCTGTCTCTCTTGCACACATCTTTTTGTAGCTTCATTTTCGTTAATACAATTTTAACTTAAAGCAGAATTTATAGTTTTTCCCAAATATGCCATCTCTCCACCTCCTACCCATCCTGCAATATTTTATTGTGTTATATTTTTATTAAATGAAAACACATCCAAAAACTACATGGAACCTGTGCAGACAGGTAACCAGTACCTTTTCTATCTTATAAAAAGGCCTGAAAGTGAGTTCCAAATAACATCTTTCATATCCACCAAAGGGATACTATTAGTTCTCAGAAAACAGGGAATTGGACAGCCTATTTAAACACATCTAGAATGCCTCTTCATGGCCCAGTGTTATTTATTTATGTATCATAAATAATATCTATTATTTACGCTCTATTTGCATTTCAGGTTTTCAGGGAAGTTGAGTCCCCATTGTAACATCCACTCTACAACACATAGTTAGAGGCAATTCCTCTTCTGAGGAATTTACAAATATAGAAGACAAATGGCTAAGAACAGACAACATGCGAAGAAGTTGTCAAAGATGAATGTCTTTATAGTTTCATTTTTAATGGATTTTCCTTTTATATACAGTGTCCTTCACCCCCCTTCTCTGGTGTTTCTCCAGACTTCTATCCCCACCTAGCCTCACCAGGATTTCCTAATATATTTTATTTCCATTTATTTCCTCCCCACTGCAGGAAGACTTGACAGCAAAAACCTTGGCAGTGTAGCATGCTAGCCTATGCCAGACATTTTTTCCCCTCTTCCTAGGAGACCAAAATGCTTTTCCAGAGGTATCCTTGCTCATGGGGCTCAGGGCAGGAGGCTCAGCTGGCTTGCTACCTTCTTTCTCACCATGGTCAGCACGGGTGGCATGATGACTGCGTTGCCCTAGCAGCAGAGGCTGCTGCTGAAAAGCCTCCTTTGCCTTCAAACCACGGAGGCAGAAGAAGGAGGACCGCTCCTCCACCCCTCTCTATACTTTCAAATGGCAGGAAACTTTTCTGCAATGCCCTTCACAAATCTCGGGAATGGGCTGACTGGAAGGAGCAATTATGGATGAGCATGGAAAGGGCAGAAACTCAAGCCTACTCTTCACTTCTTTATTAAATCTAGGAGATGACAGAAGCACACTCCCTTCCTGACAAAGTCTGAGGGTCTCTAGTGACATTTATGTCACTGGAAAGGCATATAATATGTACACTGTAGTTTAATTTTATCTTAATGAAACAATATACATATAAAACTATCCATTAAATATAAAACAGTGAAGTAATTTGCAAATTTTCCTACGGCATAATAAATTAAGCATGGAGAGCACTAAGGAATGCAATTTGCAGTCATTTATAATGCAGTGTTTTATGTTAATAATTCAAAATCACATGCTATTTGGAGACACTTCTAATTAATGTATTTATGAAATTGTGAACTGTGACTGTTTTGGTTCCATTTAGCTAAACATTTCAACAGAATGCGCTTGCTGTTGTTTTGTGTTTGCTTAATGGCACCAGCAAGCATCAAATGTACAACTGGGGAAAGTTGGGGGTGGTATCTGTTGCAGCTTTTTTAATGGGTATGTGTTTTTGTCTGTGTGCTGTATACATGCATGTGATTACACTCCCGATCTCACTGAGGAGAAGAAAGTTCTGCAATAATTTGAGGAGTAAATAAGGAAAGTTTTATGGATGAATAATTAATTGCAGGAAAAGTTCAGTACCTTCCTAAAGAATTGCTAAAATATTCAGTACCTTTTCACATAGCAGATCTGTATACACCGACATTTCCCCTGACTAGTTAATTATGACTGATACAGCTTGTAAATTTGTATTCATATTTTTATTTCGATATTATTCAGCTTTTTCATCAGACTAAGTATTTGTCATGCTGCTACTTTATCAGAACAGTATGAAGAATGTCACGATTCCCCAGAAAGTTATTCTTCTTAGAGGACACTTGCAGGGATTTTGGGGTATTTTGAATTTTCAAGTAAAGTTTAAGAAAAATCCCATACATACTAGAATGTCAAGGCCATGATTCTGAAAGTGGCTTGAAATGAATGGGTTTCTAGGCATATGCACAACCAGATGCTAATAGTACTCTGTTGTAGCTCTGCACAGGAAAGTGAAGGGAAAGCTCTTGAAATAATTTTCTACAATCTGTTTCACACAGGAAAGCAAAAAAAAAAAATTTGAAACTCCTCAAACCCATAGTAAAGAGGTCTAAGGCATTATATGTGGCCCCTTCTACCTTCTAAACAGTTCTAAGAATTCAGTGGGATGCTAAATCAAAATCGTTGTTGTCTCCTGATAATTTCAAAGCTCACTTGCAGATCAGTAAGTCCATGCTGGATGTTTTATTTCATTACTGTGCTTTCTGTATGGTTGTTCTTTTTCTTTCTTGGTTGCTTGCCTTTTTGGCCTTTTTTTTTTTTTTTTTTTTTAGCGCTTGGGACAATATGTATATGGGTGGGAAAATTTTTTAAAAGTTCTCATGGCCTTTAGCTGTGGTCTTGGAAATCGACCAATGTAATCATTAGACTGAGAATTAAAGCTGGATTTTGACCACTTTGTGTGATCTATATTTTAAACAATGTAAGAGCTGTTATGATTTAGGAAACAATATGGGTGTCTAGGACCTAGCTCCCTTTAAGTTGCTGTGTTGAGTCTTTCTGTTTTCTTGGTATCAAATAACAAATACTGGCAACATAGATTAGCTGAATGATTATCTTTATTAAAGTACTTCTTCCTAAAATGAAAAAAATGACCACATCTTCTGCATTTCTTCAGTTTTGTCTAGTAAAAATAGATTCAGAAAAAGTCCCATGTATTTATATATATTGTCTGCTTCTGTTTCTAGTCCCAGACTAAACTGTAATTGCCAGGACCTGGTGAACATAAAGATTCAGATTTGTACCATATCTTAGGTGAGTTGCTCTATTTGAATGTCCTTTCTCCCTCGATTTTTAACTAGAATTTGTCTTTCACTGAATAAGATGGATTTGTGGGAGATTCCATAAATAAGACTCAAATTTTGGGGTGAAAATTTTATTCAAGCTTTTTTCTTTAAGAGTATCTCTTGGTTTAAAAAAAATTTATACCTGTCACAGGGACCTAAGGTGTTAGAAATGTCTGCGGTGCATCAGTACAGGATGTAAGGTGATGTAGTGTACCAGGAAATATACTGTGAGGTAGGGGGCATATAAAATAAATGTGCTGTGGACTTTGCTAACTAATCAGTTATTACCTGTTTACCAGCAACCATGGTTGTCTGAATACAACGATCCAGTGTTATTTCAAGCGGTATGCTCTCAGGTTTATGTCTGAATCTGAGTTTTATGGTTTGTGCCCATCTCTAAAGTGAATTTACAGTACCACAGAAGGGAAGTGCCTTTACAATTTTTTTTTTTTTGTTCCAGTTTGAACAGAACATTTTCATTTTATTGTGAGGCATGGTGCCTGCTTAAAGCTTCTGTTTCAGCCCTGTGATATTTCAGCATTCAAAAGATTGTGGAAGGTTTGTTTTAAAAATCCTTTCTCCAGTGGTGGGAAAATGGCAAAACTTGGGAACATGCACTTTTTTTTTCCCTTTTAATTATTTTGGCATGACTTATAGGACTAGATCTACATCTGTCTGTGGTTAAATGCTATTCATTAAAGGTACTGTAAAACAATGAAAGCCCAAAACACAGATCCTGACTGTTCTGCTCAGAGCAGTATTTCCAGGTTTTGATGCTAAGTTTGTATGAGAATTATGGTTTTCTTTTTTAAGATATATAGGTGTAAGTCAAGAGTAACCATATCAAAATCAGTTCAGTAAAAATTTCTGGGTGTGATTAGACCCTATAACATTTACAATTTGCAAATGATATCATGATGCTTTGTCTCACACCTTACTATCAGAGGGTAAGAATCCTTGATGTGCCTGGATGTAGTTACTTCAGCACATATCAGATAAGAGTTAAATTAACCACCATGTTTTGAAAGGAATAACAAACCCAAGCACATTTAACAAGGATGTCTTATGGAACTCCACCACATGGCATGTGAATATTATCTTTCACATGAACATTAGGGATCTTCAGTATGGATGTAATTATTAAGTTCTATTGGTTGATCTGAAAATTCAACAGAGGGGCTGATATTCCTTGGCATTCTAATTATCTTACAGGATTTTTATTTGGTGATTTGTGTAGAATTCATCAGAGTCATTTCTGTAGAAACAGTACTCTTTCTCAGGAGCCCTGTTGCTTTACCTCCTTCTCAGTTCGACATGGTTTTTCAAAGTGGAAGTCTGGTTTTTTTTTTAATTCTTCAAAGTCACCAAACTAATGGGTTTGAAGGGCACCAAAGAAAGACAAGAAAACAAAGACTGGCAGAGCTCCTTATGAAGGAAGAAATGCTATATTTCTATTACTTTTTAACTGACGTCTACTAAGTAAGTCCTGGGGCTAACTGTACCTATGTATCAAACTGTAAATGGATCCTAGTTAAGGTAAATACACCATTTCTTTTTTAGATTTCAAACAAAAACTTTACCTGTAAAGTCCTTGCCCCTTCTCTTCCCCCTTGGGCTGGAAGAGGAGGTGCCTGCCCTTGTTTCTCGTTCTACTGAGAACTGTAATTTGGATAGGTAAGATACTCTGGAGGAAGAATAAACATATAGGCATACTCCAGAGATGGAGTATGTGAAAAAGGAGTAAGAAATACTGCAAATCTCCTTGACTGGCACAGAAAACTTTCTGATGCAGGACAAATCCTGGGAAAGCTAAAGCTTTGGGGCTTTGAACTGGCTGGAGACTGGAGAAGGAGCAGAATATCCAGGTCTCTTCTGTCACAGGAGGTTAGAAAAACCCTACATAATGGCAGAAATTTAGGGGATTTTGGTACGTTGCTACCACAAAAGGATAAATTAACAAATCAGTAAAAGGAAATTCAGCACCTGCTGCAGCAGCAGCACGGTAAGAGGTAAAGGACTTTGCCACAGAACTTAATCCAGCTCCCACTGAGTTCACTGGGAACTGAATTCAGCCTTTTCAAGTCAGAGCAAAGGAAGTTTTCCAAGCTGTTCAGAATATTTTTATTGCCATGAACAAAGCCACTGGGTAAGGCATAAGCACACAAACAAAAATCCCCCAGATACAGTAATTATCAGCAGTGTACGAAGTTGTCTAGCAGCAGGCAACAACAAAAATATCCACACGTTCTCAGCTGAATCGCTGAGCATTTGTCTCAGCAGTGTTCGTGACCCTGTTGCATCTGCTTGCCACATACATTGTGCGAAGGCGCTTGACTGGACCAAATGCTTCAGGAAAACGGATTTCAAGTGTCACATTTCTAACATCCTTGGGTAGAGAAGTCAGGAAATTTGAGAATGAGTTTTATGGGTAAAATTTTCTGAGATGAATCCCCATGGGCTACACTGAAGATGCTGGGACTTGGCCTGCAGTTACTCCTGCCAAGTTGCATAGGGAGAACTTAGCACGACCCACTTTACGGAGGCCACACCATTTGAACAGAAAATCTTGAGTTAAATTACATTTTCCACATACCATTTAGCCACCAGTGCACTTGAGAAAATATTTTTGAGACCATTAAGCAAACTGAAAAATTGAGGAAAATCACTGAACGATGACCTGCTCTGGATGATGTCTCCAGCTCTTTCCCCCTTGCTTGGTTATAACAAAACTTGGAGTAGCTGTTTTTTAAAGCACCGCTCTCTCTCTCCTGACAGTGATTTCATGGTGTTTGAGTCTATCTTAGGTAGGATATGTTGGGAATTAACATCAGTGCTGCCCAACACTTCTGCAGCCTGATTTCAAGGGCAAGGGGAAAAGGCTTCTGGTGGTGGCACTTATTAGGCAACACAGAGAGTTAACAGCTGCTGGAGACACAAATGAGATAATGGAATAATCTTGGGCAATCCTAAAGTGCTGGGAGAAACCAGGCTGGACAGAAAAAAAAAAAAATCCCCAACCAAAACAACCAACTTTCCTCTCTCCAGGGCATTTACGCTGCCAAGCAACTTATTTTACATCCATCTATGATGCGAGTGTGTTGTGAAATGTAGCTCACTTGCTAAACATTGTTTTGATGTGTTGTTTGGGACACAGGGAATGAGAAATGGACTGCATTCAATCTCTATTAATGCAGAGAGATGTCTTCCGCAGAATTTATTTTCAGAAGCTTTGCGCTAACTTCATTTTCTTATTAGCTGAAATTGCTAGTGAGACAGTTTTAGCAATGATGCTAAATGCGTTCATGGAAAAGATGTGTCTGTCTGTGCTCAATGAATTGCCTACTGTTGTGTCAGCTTGGAGAGAACAGATCTTTACTATGGGATTTGGGGATCTGGGATTAGGTATTAGTGATAATTCACGTGGGAAAAATGTTACATGTAATTACAAAAAGGCAAATATATGGGAAGATAGCAAGAAAGTGTTACAGGTAATTAGAGTTGCAGGAAAAAAGGAATTTGTAACCACAAAAAAAAAATCTGATATTAATACTTGTGATTGTTGAAAATTGATAACAAAAAAAAATTGGGGCACTGCTCCAGTGCTCTGGGGCACTGCCCTGCTCAGCCTCCATTTACACACTCTGCTTCCCTTTGGAATGAAATTCAGGGTATAAGCAGGGAAAGAACCACGATATCCTCCAAGAGGTTAGTAGCCAAGTCTGTGCAGAACATGATGGGTCACACCTGTCCCACAGTGTGGACACAGATACTTATGTGGAGTACATTTAGAGTAAGTTCATTGATACCAGCTGATCCCAGTAAAGGATGCTAAAATATAATAGATACATCTCTGTGCCAGTTAGAGAGCTGAACCAGGAGGAGCCGAGAACAAGGCATTCTCCTAGATGGAGTTCCCTCCTTCTCATCCGTAAGTCTCTCTGAGGGAAAAAGTGAAAAAGAACTAAGAAAAATTTCAAAATCAGCCTTTGCACAATGACGCATAGCCTGGACTATGAGGAAAATAAGTGAATGGGAGACTGAACTGTGTTCATTATCCATAGAGTGAAACAAACCTTGTATCTTTTGGTACCTGCTTTAGTGAAGAAAGGTTAGAGCTCATTCACTCTATCTTGTTGCACACTGTACTCATTTCAACTGTCTCCAGCTGAGGCAAGGCATTTGAGTAATATGAATAGAGGCTCTTATCCTGTGAGCAATTACACATGGGCTTAAAGTAGCTGTAAGGCTCTAATGGCCTTGCAAGAAATTTTTTTTCAGTATTCTATACTGAATATATAGCAGGTATTTTATAACAAGGATATTCTATATGTTCACAAAGTGTAACTGCTTTCTGATATACACACGATGGTTTTCAGGAATTCTCATTGAATAATATTACATAGATTTATTGCAGAATAAAATCTTTGGCTTCTATCTGCGCATGTATTTTTAAGGGATAGGGTTTTTCCCTACTGTTTTTTTTCCTTTGGTTTTAATTTCATTTGCTTTATTCAGACCTTAGGTCAAAGAATTTTTACATTTAATATATGTATTCTAATGGGGACTCTACACACATTTTTTGAATCTAGGAATTTAGAAGGGTACCTTTAATAGATGTGTGGAGATGTATGCCTGTGAAGTCTCAGCCTGAATCATTCAAACCTGCAGGCCTTACACTTGTAATCACACACATTTGCTAATTTGTGCGTGTACCTATTTTTCCCTTTGATTTCAGAAACTGAGGGAATTTAATGTTTGAATACGCTGTTCAGGACCAAACTGGTGGAACCCAGGCTTTGCAAATGCTGCCCTTGGTTCACACAGAGTTATCAAATGGTGAAATAGAAGTGCCCTCTTCTATTACTCTCTGTTGTAGGTGTCACTGTAACATAGCGATATTCCTCTCTTTTCTTGTAATGGCATCCTAACCATGCCTTTGAAAGAGCTGAAGTCTTTTAGATGAGTGAGTTCTGTCTTTATAATGCCCAGGGAGCAATAGCTCCTGTTCTTCAACCAAAAGCAAAACAAATTCCCCCTTGTAATTAAGGCTGAACACAGAGTCATTATTTCCACCCCTTCTGTGTTATAATATTATAATGCAGGATGTCACTGTGTGCTTGATAGTGTTTCCCAAGCACAAATATGAGAATTGCCCAGCTCATCTTCTCTCAGCACAGAAAAACTAAGTTACAGGCACCTCTCCCTGGTTATAACTGTGTTACAGCATGTGGTGCAAAATGGCTTCTCCCAGCGATGCTGCAAACCTGCTTTGTCTCGTAGAGAAGCATTTTTGTAAGAGGTTTGATAAATTGTCTTGTCACACTTGGATTAAACTATTGATTTACCAACACCCTTTGTATGTTGACCCAAAAAACCACAGTGGATGCTATTTAGAATATTACAAACCCTCTGCCATATGCATGTTGTCTAGCCTACACTTCAACCCTATCACCTTTCAGCAGATTGCTTTAGACAAGAGATCTCATGGGCAGGGAATCTGCAATGCATATAAGCTTACTTGCTCATTTAATACAAGAGAGTCCTAGACACTGACCTTGTCTATAGCTTCTAGCTTGGCAGGGCTGTAACACTGCAAAGACCTGCAAATCCCTTTTTAACAAGGCTACCTGAACCCAATGGCCCAGGTCCAAATAGATGAAAACTTGAAGATGCCCAACAGATCAGTTGCCTATATCGTTAAGTAGAAAATTGTCTGACACTGCCCATGCTGGTGTCTGCTTACATGGTTCAGTACCAACTCCTGGCATAATAGCATGTCTGTTGTCCGTTCCTAAAACACTATCTATATTGTTATTTCATTAGTGAACTGCAGAAGGGTATGTTACATGGTAGATATGGAAGTGCAAACGTTCACCCAAGATGCCTCACAGTTTGAACCAAAAATCACATTCCATCTAAGTGGATTTTGTTTTAATTGTTTGAAATAGACAAGGGGTTGGCTTTGGGCTGGAGAGCCTAGAAAAAGCCTCCAGGTAAATGAGAATGAATCTCTTTATCTGTGATTGCACCATGACATTAAAGGATGAAAGTGTATGAGTTAAGAAGGTATTCGGAGAGTGCATGGGGGAGGGAAGGTGTGGGGCTTCCTGTAGTCCTCTAAGCTTGTTTCTGCAGCTGGTTCCATGAGCCTAGCAAAGAACAGAAGGGGACCTGGCTATGGAAGCACACACGGTGAGGATTGTGAGCAGCTGGGTGCAATGTGGCATGCTGATTTCCTGCAGGAATTTGCCACTTCACAGTAGTCACCTTCTCTGAGCTGAGATTAACATTTCCGGAAGCTTCAGTGTAAGCAGGCCTTGTCCCATTGTAGTTAATATTTCTGGGCTTTTTAATTGTTTTCATCACCATTGTATGAGTTGTTTCATAGAAGTGCTATTGTATGCCTAGCACCAGCAATATTAAATTGGAAAAAAAATATTAAAGACATGCATTTGGACCCAGGGAGAAAATAGATAAAGACTAAGCCTAAACTGCAGTTCAGCAAAACTTTATCAATTAGGGGTTACAGTTTGATGGAAACAAACCCAAAGATCATTCCCACTTCTGATTTACCCAGAGCAGCAAGTTCAAGGTAGCATCAGATATAAATGCATGAGCAAAAAGGCTTCATTTTTGTTCTGCCCAGGAATAACTTGTGTGTTACAAACTATACCATGTTTTCTTTTGCCAGTGGAATGACACGGCAAATTATAGTAGTTGCATTTTAAAGCAATAACTGAGCAACTTAGCAAAATTGCTAGTCTATTGACGATCCTATATATATTTAAATACTTACAGGATTAGGGACTTCTGCACTGCTCAGAATTTCCCATATAATTTTTTTTTGTGCTGGCTCATGCATGATGCCACTCAACTTCTATGATGTTAGGTCAAATGATGTCATATGGTAGGACGGGATATACCCTGGTACAATATGCAATACAACAGTGTCTTCAGCTTCTAAACAGAAAGAGACAAGTACTCTTATAACCTGGATATTTTGCTGAATTATTTAAAGATTTGGAGTGCCTGTTGACATAGCAGTTAGTTGCATATTAACACTTCACATAAAAATAATAAAGTGCAAAAACTCACCACCCACAGTGGATACAGTTAAAGTTGTCTTTAACTTTTGTTAGCTTTGCATTCATAAATTAGAAAACAAACAACTGAGGTCCCTGCAGAATTGCCAAAATCTAAACCAAATAAACTTCTCTTAAATCACCCTCTGAAGCTCATGGAAGATGTGCATCAATAGTTATATCAAAGGGCAGTTTTCCAGACAAAAGTCCTTGCCTAAGAAAGCACTGCTGCTGAGCCTGACAGCTCTGGGGACTGACAGTGAGAGCTACTCAACTACACTTATCTCTGAAGGCTGGAGGGGCAAAGTGGCAGATGTATAGACAAAGGTGGTGTCCTTCCTATAGCAGGCTCTGAAAAATCCGGAGTTAGCACTGCCTTCTTGAGCAGTGATCAGCAAAGGACAGAAAGTGAGCGTGAGAGTGGAAAATATGATACCTGTGTTTGCAGGAAGCCCCTGACAGGCAGGAATGATGGTCATATGTGGTTGCCATATCACTGCAGCTGATACAAAACCACTGTGTGTATCCCAACCACATGTAACAAAGGCACTCAGATAAAAGGTATAGCAGGTGAGGTTTAGTTTGCGGATCCTGTTTTTCAGCTGTTTTGTAATATAACACATGCCTAGCTCTGTGGCCTCTAGGCACAAGAGATGAAACTCAAGAATGAAAATCACCAACCTGTGACCATGTGAAATTAGAAACACTGCCCACAAATTACACCAAATGTTACTAAAAGAAAAATAAAATCAGTCAATCAAACTGTTGCTGAGCAACCAGCAGATAACTCTCATTCTATAGAAGGGAATTATACTGCTCTTTTGTCTGCAATCACCAATATAATGATCTCTGAGCAGGCTCCACTCTGGCTTCAGCCTTGCAAATTCTTTTCATGCACAGATATCCTGTACACGAGGACAGATGGGAAGAGTACCAGTAATGAAAAACACTGTTTGCTAAGTTTTCTGGAAACTAATGCGAAAGGATATTCAGAAGAGAAGTCTAATTAAAAGAGCTGCTTGCTGGTGTGTAGCTTTCTGTGTCCTTGCTGTTTCCTATTTAGGCAGAAAATAAAATATTTCCCAGTGTAAAGAGGGAAGCTGTTTCTCACAGAGAAGGCTGCTTTCTGTCTGGATTTCATCTCTGCTTTAAGAGTAGGGCAGGATAAATGATTTGATCTTTATAGGCTGACTGCCAAATAAGAAATCTCCACCAAATACCCATGCTATACTTTCTAAAATGACTTGTGAATTTTTTGGTAGTGATAATCTCTGTCTCTGACTGGATTACAAAAATATCGTTTGCAATAGAGAACACAATCAGGAGAAACAGGATTCCTTGTCTCAAAATAATCTTTACTCAGATGTTGAAGATATTTCCTGAAAGATCATAAACCTTTTCTTCAGGCATGCCCCAAGAGTATATTTCCACCCCTCCTGTTCCTTTCTGGTTGAGATGTTCTTATAGGTAACACTAGATGTTCATCAACCTTTTCCTCCCTAAGAAATTTAAAGATTCTAGTTAGTGTAAGTTCTTGTTTCTTACTTTACTTCTATATAGTTTCTAGTGTTGTTCAAAATAATTGCTCCTCATCGTTAATTTCACAGTCTCTTTGTCCTCTCATCTTAATTTTTGTACTGGTTAGGTTTGAGTACTGGTTAGATTTATGAATCTTTTCTATCACTGGGCTTTTTAATGCATGTATTTTGAAGCTGTGTTCTCTTCCACCTTACTTTTAAAACATGGTGTGAAAATAAAGGCACGGTGGTTTTACTGTATTTTATTTCCTGTTCCTCTGTGTGAATGATTGGAGCAACATCTACTGTACCAGTGGTATCAATTGCTATTCTGAGAGCTATACATCCACCATCGCTTGTCCAAGTAGGATTGAAGTCAAAGTTTGTGTCATTGAAAGGAATAGGCTAGCCACTCCACTCATGTTCTTGCACAAGATCAGTTCACATACCCCTAGGGCAAAGGTTGACAGGTTCCATACAGCTTGAGCTCTGGTCCTCTAGGAGTTTTTCAAGTTGCATTGGCAAATGGACACTGCCACAAAGCCATTCAGGTCATGCTTGCACACCAGTTATGACTGGTTTTGAACTCCAGCCTTTGCTATTTGAATGCTTCAACACTGATCCAATTCTCACTTTAAAAAAAAAAAAAAAAAAGAGAGCAAATGCTATTTAATTGTGATCATAATAAGAATGTTGCTGAGTCTCTTAAGGGACAGTTTGGCTCCAGCAGCTACAAACACACCAGAGAAGGTTAGCATAGATCTCACACTCCAGGCTCACTGCTGCTGCCCTTTATTCAGTCACCCACAGCTGCAGTAATTGGATATTTAGGTACAGGTTAATGGGATAATTAGCCAAACGAGATCAAACTTGTAAGCTGTGTAGAAATGGATGGTTGCTGTCTCACAGCTGCCTGTTGTATGCCACTAGGGCAACCTGCATTTCTTTTCAATGGGCAATAAAGTAGGAGATGAATTAGATGTGGGTGATTCTGCCTGCTCATGGTGGTGAGGACAGCTTCACTGGTATTGCATTTTAAAGAGCAAATAATACAATTTTCAATTGAGGCTGGAAGCGTATTGGCAGGGAGGTCTTCCGCTCATCACTCTCCTGAGGCAGGCCAAGCACTCAAGTCTCAACAGCTTCCATTTGAGGACGTTCCTAGGGAACAGTGCTGCCAAGAGAAGGGCTGTCAGCTAAATTGTCCTCATACAGAGGACCCTGAAGACTCTTCATTTTTGGTAATTTTATAATAGAACTGAAATAGACAGTTTCAATAGCCTGTGGATCTTGCTTATAGACCTGCATTTCTTCATAGTTCATGGCTGACATGGATCTGACCCATTGTTAGATTGAGAGGAAAAAGGCATATATTCAGACCTAAACAATTCCAGAAATCTTTTCAGAGGAAAAGATTTAGGTTTTAATTTGGGCTTTTAGGACTATCATGAATATTTCTTATTCAGAGATCGCTTTTTAGATCAGGTCTTAGTGACTTGAATGAACTAATAGTCTTATAAAAGTGTTGGCAAAAGCTTTATTCACCCCACACTGATAGATGAGGAAGCCCACAGAGCAATTTTTAACTAATGCCAGAAACATATTTTGCGGTGGAGTTAGGAATGCCATCCCAGTATTCAGACTTTTATTACTGACTCGAGAGGCCATCTTCTGCAAAGTCAGTGATTCATGCAGAATGATTTGAAAGGAATGTGTTTGAATGAGCTTCCTGTGTATTTGTCACAGTTTATGGCTTTTTAATAACAAATCATTATTATTGTGAATTATTAAGCACAGAATCCTCCATAAATCTTTTCAAACTGATCTCTATTTATAACCTGGGGAGGAACCTGGTCACTGTTTTTGTTCATTCCACTGTTGTTGATTCATGGATTATTATTAGATAGGTTTAAAAAATTTTAAATGGTGTAGGAGAGAGGATTTTGTTTCAAACTTACGATTTTTTACCTTTTTTGCCATGACAGAGGGCCTGCTTGGCTTATACTGCAGGCTCCACTATGGAGCACAGAGACCTGCTATGGACAGTGTAGATTTCCACCCAGGAGATCCAAGCGCCATGCATTCAACTGGCTGTAAAACAGCCAAGGAAGGGGGTAAGCTTGCTGACACCAAGTACAGCACAGTTGCAGCCAGCCTGTCTCCCAAACAAACTAACTTAAAAATAGAGTGAATATCTCCACCTTACATTGCAGTCCCATTTGAGATTACAGTGGAGACACAGATAAGGTCCATTTTTTCCCCATTTGGTGCAATTAGAAGCAGTAGTTGTCAGTGAGCTAGAAATAATGGGATGCATATGCAGATAAATACCCTGAAGTTTAGCAAGCCATTTTGAGCTCACAATATACATTTAGACTTTTCCTCCTTGCAAAATTCCTAGAGCCTTCTGGGAACATCGATATGTGACAGTGTATAGAAAGAAGGGGTGAAGTGAACCCTTATTTAAACTCTGAAAACGTAAAAAAACCAAAAAACAAAACCAGAGTTGTGTTCACTTCCAGTAATAGACTGTGGTTTCTTGTCAGTTGGCACGTTGGAGAGTTGGGGCTGAAAGCTGGTTTTTTTCTCAACTGGTTCAGCCTTTCCTATACGTGACCAGCATGGATCCTGAACCTGCAAGATGCTGATAAATCTATAGGAGGCAAAAGCATTTATCATCTCATAGAAAGCGCTCATTGTCTAGTACCATGAGGCCATGATGTTTGTACAGTCTTCTAAATTGGTGAAAGCATTAATTACACTGAATAATGGTAACCCTGGTATCTTGGCAGACATCTGAAACCTTGGATAATTATAGCTTCTGCTAAACAAATTTTAGTTCTTCTCTGAATTTTGATTTTAGGGGACAGAAAGAATTTTCAGATAACCCAGTGCCTGAGAATCAGGATGTGAAGAAGTGGAGTTTTACCTATACAAAAATGACTGATAGACAAGAGTAAAAGACTTTTTCTAACCACTTCTGATGAGATCATGTATTTCTCCTGACTCTGAGGAGATGGAAAGCATTGAGAAATCAGTGCAAAAGCAAACCAAAATCACAAAACACACTTTTAGCAAAAGAACACAACATAATGGAACATGAAATTAAAAGAAAAAAATGGAACCAGTCTTGATGAGGATTGGAAAACCTACATGTCAGCAAAAATAAACTTGTTACTTAACAAGGTTAATAATAGATAAAGTCCCCTAAAGATAAATTGTTATCACAGTTGAGGAACATTTTATTAAAATGTTAATGGCCTGAGGCAAAAGGAAACTGTTCCCTTAATCTGCCAGAAGAACTGCTTTCTCAGGAATTATATACGCCAGAGCACTTGGGATCTGAGCTAACTGTAATAAGCATGTTTGAAAATTGGAGCATCTACAGCTTGTGAATTTGTGACTAAAAGGGAATGGATCTCACATGTCTCAAAATGGCTGTGCCCTTTTCTGCCAAACACAACTTTCACTTGTATTTTCATATGAAAAATCTGTTGGATTCAATTGCTGCAGTCAAAACAGCTGAGATGTCAGTGACTGAAGGAAGGATTTTTTTTCTTTGCCTTCTTCCATACTAACTGTGGAAAAGGTATAGCTTAATAAGGGCAATTGCTATAATAGTAAACAGAATGAAAGTATGTTTTCATCAGCACCTCTATGCATGGTAAAACTACAAAGCAACCTGGCAAGTATGCTAAACAGTCATTGAATTGTGATAGATTGCAGTATGATTTGTCTGGGATGAGAATACCAACAAAAAAGCCTCCACAAGATTTGATGAAAAGTCATCCTGTACAGGGAGATTTCTTTCTACAAGCACAGTATCAGCTCAAAACACAATGGAGCTGATGAAGTCGAGTTCATGTCCTATATTCCTTGTGACATATGAAATGCATATCCCTCAGAGCCCTTGGACACCTGAGCAATGAAAAAGAAAAGGTAAAGCAGAAAGCATTTGCGATGCTGAATGATGCTTTTCTTCTCAATTTATCTCAATTTATCTCAATGGCAAAGGTACAAAAAACCCCCATAAAAGTTACTCTATAAATACATGCCTAATGCCCAATTCTCCTCTGCCAAAGTTTGCATGAAATAAAAGTGAATGAGTAAGACTAAACCAGTTTAGCACAGCCAAAGCTGTTTCCACCTTGGAGTAGGGAGGTATATCCTGATTCCCAAGCGGTTGCAGGGTGAGGGATCCAGGAATGGGAGACAGTCTAATGTAGCTCCTCTGCTGAAGCTGGCTTGTGTGTGCAGCAGGCACTCAGACTCTGCTAGGTCTGGTTTGGGGAGGAATATTACCAGACCTTATTTCCTTCTCTCTTTTACCCAAGGTCCATGGCAATAATGGCATAAGTTTTGCTGTAGACATTTTTTGGGGGGGAGGGGAGATGGTGGGCAAGTGTGCTGAGAGCTTCATTCACCCTGACTCAGAAGGCATTGCCTATAGGTGTACTGTTTATATACAATTCAGGTCCCCTAGTAAGATAACACAAAGGGTTATATAATTTCCTTTTTAGTAACATATATTCTTATTTTAACCAGTTTTTATATGCATAACCTATATGAAGTTTTTAACATGGGTTCTCTGCTTTCACTCAGAGTTTAATGGTTTAAAGTGAAGCTTCCTCCTGTCTTTACCTTTATAAAACAACAGGCAAAGATTTCATGTATGTATATCTGGTCATCAGTCTTTTAGGAAGACACTTACTGTGCTGTTTGTGGAATTTTTTGTGCCAGTTGAATCAGAGAGGGAGCATATATATTTGGGTGCAGAGATGTAAAAGAAGATTTGTAAGACAGTCCTTTTTCTATCACATGTATGCACATACCTATTCTCCTTTAGTGCCTCTTTTCCAGGCCAAATATTAACCTTCCTTTAGAGAAACTGCAATTTTCTGGACCCAATTTATTTAATTACCTTGCTACACCTGCAGTTCATTTAGTCATTTTCTTCCACAACAGATATCAGCCTTCCTTGAAAACTGGGAGATGGATGAGTATCAATCAGTAATAACACCCTCACCTTCTTCCATTCAGCTTTGGTGCAATACAAATGTGAGTAGCATTCTCACCTCTGAGATAGCTTTTCTTCTATGTAAAAATTGCCACCTAATTAATGTAGTTAAGAAAACCAGTGGGGCAAAAAAGATAGTGTTTTTGCATGGTGAAATGAGAGGAGCACTCAAAACACCTTTTCGTCTGCAAAGATGGAACTTAATCCACTTGAGGTTTGTGCCGTGCTTGGAAGAGGTGAAGTTCAGGTTATCTACTCATGGTATAGCCTGTTTTACGTTCAACTGTACCTGATTTGGCCATGCTGCATTGAGATATTTGGTCTATGCAAAAGTCCTACACATCAGGAGAGGCACCAGAGCTTAGTCTATCTTTGTGCTTAAGAAAGCACCATGATTTTGCAACAGGCCTGCTCTGTGCTGAGGTGTTAGGATAAATATTTTCTGTGCATTTATCTTATTTTATCACTGTTTATTCGTTGTTTTTTTTAACTCGGAGCAGTCCTGAATGTGTGTTGCCTGTTGAACGTGGCCCCCTTATAGAAGTGCATGCAAAATTGACCCTGCATGGGAGGTTGGAGGACAGATGATAAGTCGTAGTATCCTCCTTGACAGAAACCATGTAAGATGCCACTTTTTCAGACTGAAGTAGACAGATGTATTGCTCTGAAGCAAGAAACAAAGGCCAGGACACACAAGTAAGCAAGCACTGCACAAATTTTAGCAAGTAAGTTCCCATTTCTTATGGGAGAAAAGACTTTTACTGCCTTTCCCTCCTTCTAACCTGGTGACCGATGTTGCAAGAAATTCAGAAGTGGTACTGTCTGGTGCTAAGTGGAGATGAGGAGGTGGCTAAACTATGACAGCTGGGCAGATAAAGCTGACATCACCCACATAAAAGATGCACGCTAGACTAGGTCCTTTTTCTTTTGCAACAGTTGTAATCATTCAAAAGTAGTATCTGGAGAGGGTGTTGGATGGCAGACTTTTGAATGCCTCCCCAAGGAGCTCTGTGGTGAGGCTGATGTGTGGTGGCCTTGTTTGCCTGGGGAGCAGGGATGCAGTGAAAGTGGGTGTGTTTTTCAGTCCAGACTCAGTAGCCTCAAGAGCGGTTGGAGGTGTGGCAGGGATTGCTGTCCACACCGTGGGGCTGGCCTGCCAGCTCCCCCAGAAGATGTGACAGTCTCTTGCCTGGGAGTGCCAAGTTGGGGATGACAGCCAGATTTCTCATAGAGCTTGGGAGGAGCACTGTACTTGTGCAGCTATATACAGCTGTCAAACCAGAGCTCTCTCAAGCCCAGCCAGCTCAAGCTCTAGCAAGTGAATATGTTCTGGTCTGCGCCTGGCCCAGAGTGTCCAGAAAGGCTTAGTGACAGAAATTAAGAGCTTCCATTATAGCACTCTAACATCCCTGTGTAGGCGAGCCCTCAGAAGCCACATTGACCCAAGTTTAGACCATAATTTGAACTCTCTGGCAAAGGTAGTCCCTAACTAAATTCAGAAAATCTCTGTGATGAACAGTTAACAGTGCATATAAAATAAAATAACAGCAGGACTGGGGAATAGAAATGGCACAACTTTCCTTCCAAATTGAATTGTTCACTTCACTGTGAGAAGGAATAATTATCATGTTTATTGTGTTTGGCTCAATTAGGCTGGAATCTTAGGCCAGGAACCTTTCTTTTTACATTTCTGTAAATGTTGTCCATGTATGGTTGTGTCAGCATTGATTTTGCTGTCATGAAGGTACCACAGCTGTCTGCCTGAATTGGAACATGTAAACCTGAACTAATTCTTAAAGTCTCTCTTTTTCTAGTTTTAATCAGCTAAATTTTCTAGTCAACTGAAAGAAAAGCAGGCAAGCCTCTTGTATTATTTCTGTGGAATATTACCCTTGAACGTACTAAGGACAGAAGTATGGCCTGAAACTTTCCTTTTGTATGTGTTGCATATTTAACTCATGGAGCCTATCACAAAAAGATGGATTAAGACCACATACACAGGGAGGTTACAAAATGTGCATAACCTACATCAAGTGCATATATCTATATAAGACTGGCACTTAGCATGAGACCAGAGTAGGAGACAGTGAAGCTTGTGGACTCCAGCATGGTGAGCAGAAGATAAATACCTGACATGGAGAGTACAGGTACATGCAGTTTAGTTAGCAGAGAGTCTGTGACTGTGTCTAGTAGTCTCCTACTACTTTTATTGACAGGGATGTATGTAAGAGCTATAAATTTAAACACTGATAGAGAAGCGCTGTCCAAGACATCTATCTTCAAGCTCCACTTATAGAAATGTGGTCTCAGGAGAGGCTCAGGATCAAATGTGGGAGGAGGAACTTGACCACTCCTACAAGTCTAGGAAGTCCTTGAGGGAGAGAGGAGGTATATTTATGTGAGAACACTCAAGAGTCTCTTAACTGTGAATATTTGAATGCTGGATACATCAGTGGCTGGGAATGTTGTGAGCATCAGAATGACCCTGCAAATTATCTGTTCCACTTCTGCTGGAGAGGCATCTAATTCCATGGTCACTACCAGTGACTGGTAAGAGTGAATAGAAGAATCTAAATCTACATTTCTAGAAACTGATTTAGGTTCATTTCCTCTGTTTCTTTGAAATTTCCTTTACTATATGAAGAGATAGAGAAGCATAGAGAACTAGAGAACCACGGATTATAAATATGTAAATAATGCAAGGTGAAGAGTGAGGGATAATATGAATCTTGAGGACCAGGAATAATTCCAGGAAAAGGCAGAAAGAGAGAGATCAGATCTTTGGTAAAGTCTGTCAAGGAGCAGATTAAGGATAAAATGAGAGGTGCTACTTTTCAAAATTTTCATTAGGGTGCTGGATATCAGGAAACATTTCAATATCCAGTCAGAGATTGGACCAAAATCACAGCTGAAATGTATGTGTGACAGGTTTTGGATTGGAAGAACAGTCCAGAAAGAGACAGAGTTGTCTAACTAGTGAATGCAATAAGAAAAGGCACTTAAACATAACTTTGGTATGCCAAAAAGTTGAGGTGAACCAGAATACGTGACAGAGGAAAAGCATGTAAAGAAAACTGTTGTGTTACAAATTCATTGGAGTTGTGGAATAGGTGACCATGATGTCTGCCTCTTAATTTATCTTATCGTCCCAACATGTAGAAGAGGAAGAGGAGTAGCACAAAGGGCTGTGTTAGAAAGACAGTGTTTGGCATTTTGTTTTCTGACTTCATGCTAAAACCCACAAAATGCTTTACGATACCATAGCACATAGACTTAAAATCTAGCCTAAACCACAGGAAAAGGCCAGTCCAGATGTGGTGCAGTGCTCTAGGTGTCTGCAATACACAGAATGAGTACATACAACGTGTAGGTCAGTATCTAAGTTCCTCCATCTGAGGTGGTTTGCTTAAACAGCACTTTCAAGAAATTTACAGTCTCTTGAACTTGGTGTTAAAAAAAAAAAAAAAAAAAAGGCGCAAAACCAAATCCCATTTTCCCCTCCTGATGCACTAATGTCAGTGTCCAACTTCACTTTTGATTGCCTCAGGACCTGAGGGTTTTCTCTGCATCATCATGTGGGATTGTACATTAAATGCAACTTGTGTCACTTCTCATATACTGAGAGTTGCTGCTTTAAAGAAAACTGTGCTGCATGTCTTTGTGCAGGTATGGAGGTATGTGCTAAGCAGGGACCAATTGCCTCAAGGAGCCATTAGAAGACTTTCCACAGCCAGGAGTGGTGCTGCATTTTTTCTGTGGTGCCGAGTTGGGTGAAGTTTAAAGGCAGAGCAATTCCATGCCATCCTCAGTGCCGGCATGTAGGGAGTTCTTCTTGGCAGCTCAGATGGTGGGTCATAAATTCTCCTTCACTAGTTTGGGGGCTTGATTATTCTTTTGTGCTCTGTTGGAAACATTACTTATGAGAATTGGGGCATTTTAATTTGGCTGTGCTACCACTTTATTAATATTTGAACATCTCACTGTTTTCTGTCTTGGCACAACAGGATCCACAGAAAGAGGCTAAAAGAGAAAATGCTTCCCTCCCTGGCACCAGATTCCTGCCCTTTTATTTTTAATTACTTTGAATTATTTCTGGAACTTTTTTTGCCATTTTGAGAATACAAATTAAGTTTTGACTGTAAGAAAGAATACTATAGAAAACAAGAAAATGTGGCCTTACGTGTTCATCTAGAGACCGCATCAAACATGCAAGGGACAGACACTTGCCAATTTATCCATTACATCCTGGCATAACAATGATCCATTAGCCTGAGCAAGGTCTATATGAACTGTATGCACATTTGGCTAAAACCACTCAGTTTATTTAGCCTCTGGTGTGCTCTGGATTAAAGCAGGCACTCATTAGAGAATAGCATTTCTTCCACAAATGCTGTTTTCCGTCATCTGAAAGAAGTGACAGAGCTTTTAAAAAGCCTTCGGTATTTAAGGACAAATGCTCCCTTTTCCTGTACATGCTCATCCAAGATTCAATAGGTTTTAACCGTTAGTGTTTCTAAAAGCAAAAGTTGATCCTGAGGCTAAAAGAATAAGGCCAGAATTGCAAAGAATCGTGCACCTTTAGCTGGGATTTACCACTTGACCACAGTGTGTTTCCATTTCCCAGCAGCTCACTTGTAAAAGGCTGACCCCCTGAAGCTCAACCCCCTGACATTTCTGAAACATACCTTGAGATCCCCAAATAAAAGTTACCTCGTGTAATGAGACAAATCTGTTCTGAGGCTTTTCAGGAGGATTCAGTCACCAAGTTCATGGTTAGAAGGAAAAGGCACCCCAGATTATTTAGTAATTATCTGACTGTCAAATGTAGGGGACCTGATTCTTAGTTGTGTTGCAGAATCTTTACACTGGCTATATAAAAACCTTTTGGACAGCCATTTTACACCCATTTTAGTCCCCTTTGGGCATTCAGACTTCAGACCACTTTACAGGAGAAGAGGGAACCTACTGTATGTGCCAGGGCAATATAGCATTTATTTTCTTTAAAATCACATTGGTGTTGTTTTAGCAGATTTACTGGGAGAACTATTATTCATTATTGTAATGGCTTTTAAGTACAACATGTGTCTTTCAGTTAAAAAAAAATGTGGGGTTAAACCCTGAATCTAATTAAAATTAGTGTGAGTCCTCACATTTTTTCTCACTAGTTCATGATCCTTGGCTGGAGAAGATGACAAGTTCAGATGGACTTTGCTGCCCTATACAGCAGTTGAACTAATACTTTTATGATAAATGTGTCATATTCAGTCCACATACAATTCTGTTATCCTGAACTGCCAGTTCTGTTGCCATCCAACATGTGTAAAGCTTCACAGGTTAGAAAAGATCAGTGTTGAGAGGATTTCCATTTACTTTTCTATTTTACTCTGCATTTCAATCATTTGCCATCAACTGATATGTGGCATGTGCAAAACCTACCCACTTTTGGAATGATATACTTTGCAGATTCAGACACGTAAATAATAATGTCTAATAAAAGCAAGAATGAATTTTAAAAAACTGTTCCTCAGGACATAACTGAATTTATACTTTCCTTGAATCTTTGAAGCACTAAGTCTACAAACTGTGTGCCATATATTTTACTGCAGAAGGATAAAGGCATAGTAAGAAGCCCTGAAAAACACAGCTTACCCATACACAACATTGTCACAGTTCAGTGTAATTCCCCCTTTCAGCTGGACCTCAGGGCTGGGCTTTCTGATAGTAAAGAACAACCAGGTGCAGCCTCCGTCTCCATTCCTGAGGAATTATTAGGCAAAAGCATGTGAGACAGTTGAGGTAGCAGGGTCAAGGCCATGACAGAGCTACATACCAATTAGCAAACAGATACTCATTGGCTCATAGTATCAGAGCTTAAACTATTATAATAGGAAAAGACCTGATGGATCTTATTAAGATATTATTTCATATTGATTTGGTGAAAGGTATTAATTCAGTATTCTTGGCTCACATATGAAGATTTTTTTTATATAAAGAGACAGATATAAAAAAGAATATATTTTGACATTAAAAAAGAGCTTTAACAAAAGGAACAATGTCCAGAAGCTAAATGTTTCCCCATTCCTTCTCCTCCAAAACAAAGACCCAAATTCTACCAGACATAGGATGAATATTTTCCATAGGCTTTCAGAAGTGACAGACTTAGAGCAAGTGACAGTAGTGGGAATGCAGGTGGCATGTAGCCTGGGTGAATCTGCAGAAACATATCTTTTTAACTATGAAGACAGTATGGAAAGGGTTTTGTTTTGTTTTGTTTTGTTTTGTTTTGTTTTACAAAACAGTCCAAAGGTGTGCAGTGGCCTGGGAGGAATAACAGGTAGGAAGGTAAGTAAGCTGCACTGGCAGCAGCCTCCCACCGCAAATCATGAGAGAGCTGGGGCAGTGAAGGGGATGCTGCTGTTGGGGCACCTTGGCTGGCCTCAGCTAGTGCCCTGGATAATGTCTGTGTGAGAACTCATGTGATAAATGACAATGAGAACCAGGAGCAAAGAAGTCAGTGCAGAGGACAAAATACATGGTTATCCTCTTAGACACGCCCTGTCTAACCACTCAGGTCGTGGAGAGGAAGGTACTGGCAGAGGGCACCTCCTCCTGTACTACATTTGCATAGCTTTCTAGTGATGTCTGTCTGTCTTCCTCCATTCCTCCCCAGCCGGTGAAAGAGTTCAGTGCCCACATGTTGGTGGGATGAATTCAGGCCACCATGCTCTCATTGCCTGCGGGACTAAAAGACATTTTGAAATGATGTGTCTGCTGTGGTGTTTTTAAGATAGCAGAGCGGTGAATACATCTTCTGGCTGTTCCTGCTGCTTCCCATCTCTCAACATGTACAAATGGATGGGAGTCTGGCTGCATGAAGGACTAGCAGGTTTGTTTTGTGCACATTCCCTGAACTGAGAGATCTTTGGCTCCTTCTTCCCCAGGTTATTTCCACCTATCTGCCTAACCTCACCTCTGTCTGCTCCAGATGAGATCAGCCGTCCAGCATCCAAGCCTGGGATGCAGCGGTCAGTCCCAGCTAAGTAGGATTTGTAGGCAGTGCTTTTGTGCTTTATTTCCTCTGCTGTGCACTGAACAGAAAGGGAACCAGACCCCTGTTACCATCAGGGGAGACAACCGATCAGTCTTCTCAGCCTGCTTAGTCCCCTCAGAGGGAAGAGGATGGGGCCGTTGAAAGGCAATGTCATCTATTCCTGCCATGTCAGCAACACTTCATAGTATCAGAGGCAGCTGACGGATCGCAAAGGAGAGTAGTAACTTTATTAAGCACTTGTGTTGAGCAGCTTTAGTAGAAATCTGAATAACTGGCTGGTCCCTTGGGTTTATTGGACGTGGTTTGTTTTGCAAGTGGGAAAACAATTGTGAGTTTCATGCCTCGATGAGCTAACCTGTTTACACAACACTGCTGATGCAGCAGAAACAGGACACAATATGTGTCAAATATTGCTTGGGCTTCAGGCAAAATAACTGTTGAGCTGAAAGGCAGTGCTTAGTGCAGGACTGCATTTGCCGGAGGCAGCTGTCGGATACATGTGAGGGAGAGGGGAAGGGTGCGGGCCTCGGTGTTCAAACCCCTTCTTGCAGAGCAGTTCCCAGAATGAGGAGAAGTTTTCCAAGGTTGCTACTACTCTTCTCCTAGTAATGAATAATAGCTATTCCCATCAATTAATTTGTTTAAAGAGGAACTTGAATGGTGCATAGACCACAGCTTCACCCTTAGAATCTGACTCAAAGCCATCTGAAGCACGTGGGGGACTTTTCACTGCCTTTGGTGCAAGGCTCGTTTCTTATTTTGGATTGTGAGGAGATAGATTTGCACAGCCTAATTTCTGCATCGGGATGTCTGCACAGCAAGGACAGAGGGAGCTTTGCTCTTTCTGACACACAATAACGCAGAGCACAGAAAGATGGGCATTTCAGATGATTGGCTTAAAAGAGCTATCCTATAATGGCAGCACAATTACAAGCCTGCAGGGAAAATTTCTGGGCTTTTGTATAAAAAGGAGCAAAGAAGAACACAAAAAGGTTTTACTGAGTTACAGTGCCAGGGTTTCAGTTACCAGTTCTGTTGGAAAGCCAATAAGAGGGCTTAACTAAAAATATTTCCAGCACTGAGCCCATATACAAAATGGGTGGATGTGCAAGAGCAGGAAAGGAGACAGAATGGGAAAGGAGAAGGGGATGCAATACAGGGGCAACCTGCTGCAAACAAGAATCGCCACAGAAAGTGACCAGAGCAGCGAGGAGTAGCGAGACTTTCTGGACAGAGAAGGGTGGTCTGATGCTCTCTAAATAAATGAAGATTTTAAAAAAGGAAAAGAAAGGGAAAGAGAGAGAGTGAAATCAGCTGCCAAGGAGTGCTGGGGCCAGAAAAAGCAACAAAGCCCTATTTTTAATGTAACTTTTTTTTTCTGCCAGTAAAAAATCAAATGATAAAATAGGCTAGAGAAAGGAAGCAATTGGGAATGGCTGAAGAGGATTCCCAGCTGTGCCTGCAATCAGTGCAATTCATGACTCACAACATGCTGGCCACATCACTTCCCAGGAGCAACATATTCTCATGAACAAGCAAAACAAGTCAGAGACCATCTTTAAAGGCTTTTTGGATCATTCATGGCTTAGTTGTGAAATCGTCCATGAAGCAGCTTGCTGGCTTTGAGGGTCAGGGTAATTTGAGGATTGGTCAGCTTTCCTTTTCTTTCTGCTTCAGCTGCTGTCCCATCCACCAGCCCTTGGTGGCATGGCTGAGGATGTCTGTTCTTTTCCATCTTCTGACAAGAAGGAAGAGCTGGAAATTCAAACAGTTCTTATCCTTCCAGTTTCCCACAAGGACCTACTGCTACACTGCAAAGAGTGAGAAAAAAAGCATCTGAAAATAATATTTGTATCTTTATGTGAAACCAAATGTCTCAGAATTGACTGCCTGTATCTAGGTCTTGATAGTTCTCACCTGGCTGGTACATAAATCATCTGATTCAAGTGATAACACTGCAGGTCCCTCCAGATCTCAGCTTCATTTCAACTGAGTCAGACTGCTGATTTTACTAATATTTTTTTAAATGGAGTTGTGCACTTGCTTTATCACACAGTGAAACGTTTAGCAATATGTATAATTAACATGTAGCTACACTGCTAAAATAAAGAAGAAACATTTAGTGCTGCAGTAACCTTGAGTTTTTCTCACAGTTGGTGCTTATTTACTTATTATCATGGTGGAGTTTTTTTTTTTTTTCCTCATTTCAGAAGTCTCATCACTGATTAAAAATTACATGTCCCATTTGTAATAGCAATGCAGATCATACACTGGCTGTTAGTGTTAGACTCCAGCTAAAGTTCCAAGCTTCTGTGCAGTGCTGTTCCTGTCATCAGAGTTTTCTTGCCCAGATGTGACATCTCCCTTGTCTTGGAATTTTCTGTGCAGAGGTTACAGCTACACCCACATGCAGCAGATAATCTATTTTCCCTAGTGAATTGAAACCTTTTCAAATTGGTCAGTGCTCTGAATATGAATCCCAAGTCAAAATTTTGGAATTTCCAAGGGAACGAATGCTGTGAAAATAGCAAATAGGAAACATAAAAATGTTTTGTTTCAACTTGAGATACTGAATCTTTTATTTTACAAAGTTAAAATATTTATTTTTTTTAATATTGAGACCTTAGAACTTAATTGTTGCTTTATATATGTACCTTTTCAATTAATAAGGAAAATAACACATGCTATACACTAACACAGAGAGAAAAGAGAAAATCTCAAAATGAAATATTTTAATATTCTTGGAATAACATGTTCTATCATAACTGAAAAAAACCCGAAACCCACAAGAATGCCAAAATGTTTTTCAACACTTTTCTTTTGGAAATGTAATTGGATTTTGTGTGGTTTTTCTTTTTTTATTAACAAAATGCATTGTCTGATGGAAAAGCATGTCTGATGTTCTTCTAACCAGCTCTCTTATTAGTGCATCCTAGAAGAGTGCAGCTTATGAGCTTTAATGGAGGGGGAGAGGACTTCTTTTAGGAAAACAAAATTCCAGTTGTAAGGGTATCAGATATGCAGGCAAGTTACAGTATTTCCATAATATCATGGTGAATCAGGTGGCAAAAAAGTGTTGGTTATTTTATGCACTATAGCTGGATCACATCCTCTAAATGCATGCTGTAAAAAGATCAAGACAATGGGCCAGTTAACTCCAGGGATCTCTGCTCCAGAATGTGTTTGATGAGACATGTGTAAAAGAGGTGGCAAAACTTCATATTTGCCTTCTATTGCAGTAATTAATGAAACCTCTAGAAACAATTATATAAAGCCATTTTAACTTGCACAGAATGTTAACTTCTGCTTACAGCTGGGGCCAAGAGATTTCTAGTAGTCCTTCCCTCTTTTAGTACAGTATCTTTGGGATTGTCCTGGACTTCATCTCAGATTTCTAGCAAGTGAAGTCTGAGTTGAATTTTAGAGTGAAAACAAGTGTGTGAAGCTCATGTGTTTTTTCTCTTTTCATGTAGGGTCTCATTTTTAAGGAAGCAGATCATTTCCAAGTCACTGGGAAATTCAAAGTTTAACACATCAGTAAACAGACCACTAAGTTTAGCTTTTGATCTAAAATGGAGTCCTGAAAAATGGGAATCAGGGGAATACAATAGCACTGTTTTACCCTTGCAAAGGCCAGTTTTACCACAAATAAGTCACAAATTCAAGATGCTGACCTTCTCTTGACAGACCCTCTCCGTCCCTCCCAGCAAGTAAAAGGCCAGAGCCTGATCACAATAAAAAAAAAAAAGAAAGAAAAAAAATCTGTTGCTGAGAGATTTCATTAAAAAAATCCATGAAATATTGACATATCTATTGCTTCTTCTCTTTGAAATTCTTGCTAGACAAGATTTGACTGTTTTTTCTTTAGTCCAGCCATCAGAGGCTCTAGGATTGGCTACCTGAGATAACTCTCACAGCAGCGTTTATCTCTGCACAGTTTGGAAATCTAGGGAAACTGTGAATTACAGTATTAAAATGCTGAACCACAAGAGAAACAAGGAAATAACATTTCAATTTTCAGCATGAGAAAGGGGATGTCTCAGTCTAGCAATATTTATGAGCTGGTAAAAAGATGTTTATGTCACAGTGGTCATATGTTCCTTAAATGTCAAGTCACAATCAATAACCTCACTGAAATTTGACCCTGTTGGGCATGGTGTAAGAGAATTGGATGCTCTCCAGGCTATTGGTTGAAAAGCAAGAAACAGCAAGCAACTGATGAGAAGCTATCAATAAAACCTCAGTATTGTTTTGAGTTCAATTTCAAGTAATTGCTAGACATCTGAGATTGAGTCTGACAGACATGAAGAGGGCTAATGTTGGTTCCTGGTAATGAAAAGTAGGTTTCTTGTTCAAAATAGCACAATGGGACCTAATAGTGAAATGGCTTCCCGCTTGAAAAACAAGTTGCTCTGTGAGCTCAGGAATCAGTGAAGCCTGTGTTTTTATGGATTTGTGCCCTGTGTCCTTACAACCTTCTCCCTCTGTCCTTCCCTCTTCCCCCTCTGCTTCCCCAACAGCTCCAGTTTCTCCCTCGTACCCTCTGCTGCATAAAGCAACATGTGCCCGCTATTTGTTACTCCAGCATTCACCAAAAATTCCAGGTCAGAGGTAGAGTTTCCTTTTTTTATTTTTTTATTTTTTTTCTTCTTGTACTTAATGATAGAAATTATGCTGGCACAAAATATGCCGTCTCAATTGCTTTTCAAATTAATTCTCCATAGAAGTGCCAGCTCTCTTCAGAAAATTGGGGCTTACTTGACAACCTAAGTTAAAGCAAAGGTTTAAACGGTGTATTTTGCCCCTCCATTGTAGGCAGGTTAGGTGCATATGGGGAATTACAGTAGTAAGACTGAGAAAGGGTTACTTGTTAAGCTGCTCTTAACATAATTATCGGTGATCATGTGTTGGAACCCCCATTTTTACATTATTTAACATGTTCTACAAAATAATTTGTCATAAGGTTCTTCAGTGATGCATAATTCAGGAAATGAATCCTTAAAAGAAAAGTCTTCCCCCATTCTCATATTGTTAGCTAGGAACTTGCCAGAACACAAACTTCTGGCAGAAATACTATTGAACATATAATAGCACCAAAATCACTGAAGGAAATTACAGTCTTCAGGAGGTTTTCACTTCCCACACAGAGCTCCGCATCAGTTTTTCAGCTGAGTTCTCTTGTACTCTGACAGTATAGCATTTCGGGAGGAGTACTCAGAGGCAGTGGTGCTAGCAGGCACGCGAGGTTCAGTGCCAGGCTCGATTCTGGGGCTGAATCAGGATTTAGTGTTCAGACTGGCTAAAAGAGCAGCTGAAACTACTAAGGCGATTCCCTGTAGTAACTGTCACATCCCAACCATCAAGTAGAAATCTGGTGACTTTTTAACTTTCTTGGCCAAAGCTGCATGGAAGCAGGTAGTCATATAGAATTAAAAGTGTATTTGGAATGCTTTGTTTTGGTTTGTTTTTTGTTGTTGTTGTTTTTTTTTTTTTTCCCCCATTTTGCCCTCTTCAGGAGGATTCTTTTTAGCTTTAGTCCACAGCTTGCCCTCTGCCCTGGCTGAGCTAGGGCTAAACTCCTGGAGAGCGCACACACTGACTTTTGGTGATTTATAAATTGCATGCTGATTCGCTGACATTGAATGCTTCATTTGCAGGTTTCATTTGCAGGTGACTTTTTCTAAGTCACACTAAAAAATACTTTTACTAAGTATTCCAGCAATTTTTTTGAAAGCATTTAAAAAAGCTTCAGTAAGGAACAGGGATACTGAACCTAACTGGACCTAATCTTGCTCTGATAGGTAGTCCCATCAACAGGGCTGATGCTATGGCTGTCTGAAACTGCAGTAACGTGACTTACGTTTCCAAATCATCTCTCTAAATTTCTGCAGGTCTCTCCACATGCATCTTCTCCCAACCCTGAATTCCTGAGCTTGTTTCTTTTCCTCAACAGTGCACAGGTCTCATTTTCAGCTCTTTGGAAAAATTTTATTCCTTTTATTCCATTTTTCAGCTGCACTTATGAGTTTATTTTAATCCCTTGGATTGTTTTATTTTCTTATTATGGCCAAGGCACTCTATTGTGTTTAAAGAGATAGGGCAGAAATCACACAATGGGTGAAAATGCAATCTGTAGCTCCTTTCTGTCAAACTAAGCTTTACTACTCCAATAGCCAAGCGTGCTACTTCATCTCTCTGCTGAGGTCTTGTATGTGCTGATGTCAAGCCCAGGCCTTGTGAATAGGTACAAATCTCAATATAAGTAGTGCACAGCATTTTATTTGAGCTCTCATCCCAGAAGTCCCTATCAGATGTGAGTTTTTAATTTAGCGGTTTATTCAGGATATCCTGGCACCCTTGCAATAGAAGCTGCATAACTGCTTCACTGGTGCTGTCAATATATTTCCTTTTGTCTGTCCGCTTCACCTGTTGGAGTTTAACTCTTTTGATGGGGGGCAGGAGTGGGAGATTCTGCTATTGCTCTTTATACTTTTTTAAAAAAATACTTTCATGTACTTGACATTTGGAGAACCTAGTTCCTATCTTTCTCTTGACATGAGGACAGATGTGCATATTTGCTTGCGGAAATCACTGTGCTAAAATTAATGGTACTTTTAAGGTCATCTGACATATCCTGAAATCACACCTGCTTCAAGACACTTCCTTCATGATCATGCTGTGCTAAAACATATAAAATTGTTCATCTTGAAGCCTTTTAAACTCTTTAACGGCAAAGAGTAGCTTGGTCAAGGGAAGATTTATGCTGTTGAATATGACTCCAAACAAGACAGAAAAACAGCTTTCCTTTGTGAAAGATTCTTAACACCTGTGATTTACAGAGGAAAACTGGGTAGGAAAGTGAGCTCTCAGTGCCTCTATCATAATGACCCAACCAGCCCCACTCCTGCCTTTGGGTTCAAGTTGTTCTCTGTGCCCTGGGCACATGCTGTACTGCAGCACTATGTTAAGATGAGGAGACTGCATTACAAGGAAAATTGGACATCCCTATCCAGTCAGGAAGTGCCAGTTCCAGACTGGGACATACCATTTTTCAGAGATAGTCAAGATCACCTCGTTTCTTGGCAATGGAATGTGATACTACCATGATTGTCTGCCTTTGCTCTGTACCAACATCATCAAACTCAGTGTCTAATGTCCAGCTCTCGGAGGAACTAGTTACGTGAATATTGCTTTCAAGTATCTAAGGGTAGTCTAAATTGGATCCCTTTGAGTGGTGCAAGCAGAGAGTGAATTTCTCTTTTTAAATGCTTATTCAAAAGAAATCCAAGTCATTTCAATAGCTTGGGTCTGAGAAACTGGTTTTGATGTTCTTGTTGTCTATATTCCCAATATTCTAAATGTCGGTCACTCCAGGAAGTATTCTGATTTTTAAAAATTTCTATTTCCAGATGGAAATCAGGAGGACAAAAATGAGAAGCTAATGGTAAGAAGAACCAACAGCCACTTTTGAACTCCATCAACGGTTTGATTTGCACTAAGTTCAGTCTGAGATCTGGAAATAAGAGTTCTTCTCCATTCTCAGCTCCACAGGGTGTGAGGGAGGCATGATAAAATAAATATCTCTGTGCTGTATAATTTACTGAGGGCTGTCACTCTTCTTGTGGTTTATATGATCTACATAGATGAGAGGCGGGAAGACTGCGGTATCATTAGTTTACCTTCTTTCTCCATCAAAAATACTTGCAGATGAGTTCTGGATATAGTCTGCCCTCAAAGTCTTTTTGGTTTCTTCAGAATAGGGGAGTTTTGATGCACACCAAAAACAAAACAGAAATTGGTCTTTGAGCTATAGGGAAACAAGATCTGTGGCAAAGGTGATTCAGCTGCCTGAGGCTCAGCTTCACAGGGTGTTGGTGAGGAGTCAGCCCCATCAGCAAGAGCCAAAGCAAACTGAGTGTAAAAATAATCACCTAGATAGCAGAGCTGATCTTTTTATTTGTTTTGATTCACTATATTTCTTCTCTCTCTCTTTTTTTTTTTTTTTTTAGGGATCTCAAAGTGGATATAAGTAGGACTGAAGGAAAAAGTCCATGCTTTTCTCTGTTCTCTAGATGTACAAGCACAGTCCTTATAGCATGCAAGCCCAACTTCATTTTCTATGAGAAGAGAATAGAAAAAAAGAAAGTAGTATTATCTGTATTTGGTTTTCTTCTTCAAGAATGCTTCTCCCAAACCTTAGAGCCTCTATTGCCATGAAGTTAATCTATCCTGGTAATAGCCATGTGGAGCAACAAATTGACTTCTTGCCCAAGTAGGTAGAATGCGTGCAATCTAATCAACATCTGGCTGAAGGGGTTCAAATTAATCTTGCCTGGCTGCTTTGTTTATTGTTCATCTCCCCCCAGCTCCCTATCTCCTCCCATAGACCCAAAGAGCACCCATTCCACATTAATCATCTTTTTCTTACACTTAAATGAAATGTTGGCATTTACCTTGAGGATGGTGGGTAGATTTCCATGTGTCCTTTCCTATGGAGTCAGCCAAACCGGTGTCAGGGAACCCCATGATTTTACCGTTTCCTGAGGATGCTCTGGCACATTTACAGTGGCATGTTTGATAGAAACTCTGGGAAGATCACAGCCTCGAAAGACCATTTCATTTAACCCCCCCTATATTTCCTGGTTTTAGTACATTTTCTAGTATCCCTGAAAGGAAGGATGAAGGAACCTTTGAATTCCCACTGAGTGTTAGTTCCTCTGGGGGGACCTCTATTGCTTTAGGAGCAATCCTCCAATATGCAGCTGTCTGTGGTGGCCAGCCTGAGCTACACACTGATACAGCCAATGTGGTTACTCTCAAACAATATATTTCACAAGAAATGCAGATCCTTGCATCTATGGTGATTTTCTTTGATCAACAGTTGTTAATCTCATTACTTTAAAGACTTGCTTTCTTGGGATTGGTGAGTCAGTAATTTGAGTCTACTTTATAATCCAATCTAATAGAAGTCAATTATGAAAAATAAGAAATGAGAAAGGAAACAAGCTCACTAGGTTCATTCCTCTTTGGATTTGTCATGAGCTGATCTTCTAAAGAATGCAGAGAACTATTTCCTTCCAGCCAGCTTTGTGAATAAAACCTCAGAAATTCAGTCCGTCAGCTTCCTACTCTAGCATATGAATCCTGAGGAAATATTTTTTTGTGTTGTTTTTATTGTTTGTTTCTTTTTTTAAGATATTACTTTGCTTCAGAGATTTAAAAGTTTGGGTTATAATAAGAGCCTCATTGGTCAGACGTACAAAGAGAATAAACTTAAATGATCTCTTTGCTCTTTGTGAATTTTAAAAGATCCATAGGACCTGCAGCAAAAAAAGTTACAATTTGACAACATATAAGTACCTGACTGCATAGGAAGACAAGTATACTGTAGCATTGACAACTGTCATCGAAGCAGCAGGTATTCAGTGAGACTCTATTTGCCCATGAGGGCACTTACATTTAGAAATGGGAGAAAGGGTGTGTGCCATCCCTTCCTATTACTTACAACATGGAATTAAGCAAAGCTCAGAAATGGATGTTGTCTCCAGGTCAGATCCTGGATATTATTGAGTGTTCAGTTGTGGCCTCCCTCACTGCAAAAAGGACATTGAATTACTTGAGCATGTCCAGAGAAGGGCAACGGAGCTGGTGCAGGGTCTGGAGCACAGGTCGTACGAGGAGCGGCTGAGGGAACTGGGGGTGTTTAGTCTGGAGAAGAGGAGGCTGAGGGGAGACCTCATCGCCCTCTACAGCTGCCTGAAAGGAGGCTGCAGAGAGCTGGGGATGAGCCTCTTTAGCCTAGTAGAAAGCGACAGGACAAGAGGGAATGGCCTCAAGTTGTGCCAGGGAAGGTTTAGACTAGATATTAGGAAGCATTTCTTTACAGAATGGGTTGTTGGGTGTTGAAATGGGCTGTCCAGGGCAGTGGTGGAGTCCCCATCCCTGGAGGTGTTTAGGAGTTGTGTTGACATAGTGGTGAGGGATATGGTATAGTTGAGAACGGTCAATGTTAGGTTAATTGTTGGACTGGATGATCTTCAAGGTCTTTTCCAACCTTGATGATTCTGTGATTCTATGATTCTGTGAGTTTTGCTTCTGTAAGATTTTTTGGGTCTTTTTCTTCTAATGAGAAATTGCTGAACATACTGCTCTAATATAAAGGTTTATGTTTAACATTGGGGCTATTTGCAAGGCTATTTGTAGAAAGACGTATAGTGTGGGATCGGTGATCAGATATCATACCCTCAGAGTGTCATTAAAATGCAACCTTTTTTGTAGTGCACAGTTGTGAACATTTATGATCAGGCTATAACAAGAGAAGGGAGATAATGTTAATGAAGCTGAAGCCTTTTAGTATAGTACCATCTACTTACACATCATGCAGAAGAGAATTTACTTCCAAAAGGAGACTGAAACAACAGCCTAATCTTTGCAAAGTCAATACCTGACCTGCATTTAAGGTGCAGGTTTAGGGTAGAAAGGGGTTGAAAAAGGAGAAAGCAAACTGTGGAAGCAGCTAAGCCCTAATGTGGGCTCAGAGCGACTTTCCTTCTCGATGTAAATTTAATATCACAATGTCTTAAGGATCTTAGTGTATTATCAAAACAGTATTCTGATTTTCAACTTCACAACTCTCACACCGGGAATATTAGTTGCCCTCCACATCAAGAAATATCCAGCCTTCAGTTGCAAGTGAAATCACTGCAGGACACATTATCTTTGGGGAAAGCTCTTCCTTTCTGTGACTGAATAATATCAATATATTGTTACTTGCTCTGAAATCCTGTTGGACAAAGCAGTTTTATTGTTACTTATTGTCCTAGAAGTTGTCAAACTGCAACCCAATGCACCTCCTGACAAATAGTTTGAGAAATATCCTTTTTATTAAAACACAACAGTTTTTCCATGGGTATCACTGATAGCTGGATTTTTTTGAAATAGTGAAGACTAGCTGCATGTGAGCTCCATCACTTCAGTTTTACCTGAATTAGGTTGATGTGATAGTATGAACTGCTGCAAGAAGAAACTCGGAATAAGAATAAGAAACTCGGAATAAGAATAAGAAACTCGGAAGTACAGTTGTAAGGAAAAGTTTAGAGTAGATTCAGTCAGAACTTTGAATTATTACTAATACAGCAAATGATTTTATATTTGTTGTGAAAATTTTAGTAGGGCAGTGATGACTTTCAAGCTGAAAGAGATCATTTTTTGTCTTCACAAGAATGTAAGTGCAATGTCATTTACTTCACCTGCTGGCAGCTTAAAAGAAAATTCAGCATTCAGTGGGAGGAAGATACATTCTTAGCATGCTTCTAGCACACAGTTGATAATTTTCCTCTCCTGGACTTCAGTTTGCATATCCTGCTGCACTACAGAGGGACTAATAGGAATTGTGGTGTATGTCACTGATAAAGATGTGCACATTGGTTTAATTCAGTATATGAATGTGTTTTCATTCAGATGAAGAGGTGGCATAGCAAGGTTAAGCACTTTTTTTGAATTATTTTATTAAATCCCATCGGGTGCACTGACATCTCCCCTGTAAACTGCAGCTCATCAGCCTGTTGATTGCCTCTGAACTGGGCTCATTTGTACTGAATTATGGAACTATAATTCCCACCACTGTTTATGTCATATGGACACGTTGGTCACATCTTACCCTTTCTAGGAAATATTAAATATTGCAAACCGGGAGATACTGAACTCAAAATGGATTATGCTTTCTTTATGTGCATATCTGCTTTCCTTATGCCTTCTTCAGTGAAAAATTAATACACGGGTGATTGTTCTATATTGCCTTTAGAATCAAATGTAGACATTGTGCTAATCTGTTGTTTATTTTGCTTTACTATTTGGTGATTTTGTTTCAGATTGGGGCAGAGAGATTGTGTGTTGGCCTGTGCATGCAAAGAGAGAAAAAATGCTGCTGGTGTAGGATCTAAACCATGACATCATTGATTTACATCTACTGAAATTAAGGCAGATTCCCAATGGTTTATCCACCTCTGTTGAGGTTTGCTGTTGCTAATTAGCATTGCCAGTGAGAGTGCCACCCACAGAAACTGGGTTTTAATTGTGTCCAGTGCAAACACGCTAGCCCCTAAAGTGAATGTGGTGAATCTCAGCTCTGGGTGCTCAGTCCCTGTCTCACCCCACCTGCATAACTCTGGAAAGCAGACACATTCCCATGTAATATACAGGTATAGTAGTTTGTATGACAGGGCCACCATTTTGGATGCAAACATATACAAGGACTCTGCTCCCAGGGCCTTACGGGTCTAGCGCAAATGTTGTGGAAAGCTGCATGTTGTGGTCACGGCAACATGTAATCTCATGGGTGTGCCCCCACCACATATGTCTTCTTGATGATGTCTATGAAGCTTTATTTAAAAAGAAGACAAAACAGTTCAAACCCCTGCTTAAAAAATGGGAAAATAAATGACATTGTCTATAAGCTCAATGAGCCATATTTCTCGACTTACAAGCAATGAATTAACTGCTAAATAAATGGGTTGACACAATCAGAATATAAATTGTAGGGAGGGGAAAGGAGAAGAAGGGAAATAAGTTGGAAAACTTTAATTGTTCACAGTAGGTTAAATTCTTACCCTACGGCACATTGACAATAGCCCCTTACAAAGCCTTCTTGTAGTAGTCAGTGGGTGTACTGCATTAGCATTTGAGTTTGGACCAGGCATGCATTTCTGCAATAAATCTTCTGACTGCCCCCACACTCCTACTATGCTCTGGTTCATACTGTGGAGTAGTCTTGGAGCATGCAAACTGGATTCCTTTTGGATGAAACTCAGCTGCAGTATGTGCTCCAGCAGTGCACTTAGTGTGATCCAGTATTCGTATCCCAGGGACCAAACTAAAGCTAGTTTAAATTAACCCCCAGTCAAACACATGTAGTGCAGATATGAGACACTCAGCACCATTTATTCCACTCTTGTGGCCACAATACTTGCTACTGAACAGCCAGGGTGCTTGCTACTACTTTTTCCTCTGTTTTCACTCTGATCAGAGACTGCTGCTTAGTCTCAGAAAGTTCAACTGAGCTGAAGTATCTGAAGGGTGTTCTAGACAAGGTGAATCCTGGGTTAGTCACTATGAACATGCACACAGTAGTTGTTGCATACACATTAGTGATAATCAGAGAGAGTTTAAAATCAGAAGGCACCAAAAAGGAGAGCCAAATTTCTGTTAAAGGACCATGAATGTGTGAGGGATTAAATCTCATGACATTTTTGTGCTTGAACTTTGAAGACTGGGTTTTCCAGGCTCACAGCAGCTTTGGGATATAGTTCCCTGAGAAGAATTTAAGGCCAGAACGAAGATCCAGTGCAAAATCATGTCTCTGACTGTGACTGGTAATGGAGAAAGGATAAGGAGTGTACACTGTGGTTCTAGCTTCAGAAAATCTGAGCTCTTCCTGACCTGTAAATTGCATCTACATCATCAGGTTTAACCCATCATGGACCTTTCTTTCATTAATTTGTATAATTTCTTTTTGAACTCATTTATGGTTTTGGCCTTGCAAGCATCCTGTGTAATGTGTTCCACAATTTCATTATGCAGTGTGTGAAAAAGTACTTCCTTTTGCTTTAAGCCTGTTGCCTGATAATTTCATTTGGTATCTTTACTTCTTATGTTAGAAGAAAGAGGGAATCATTGTTCCTTGTTTACCTTTCCTAAGCAATCTTTAATTTTATAGACCTCTAGTATAGACCTTTCCAACCACCTTCCTTCTGCTTTGAACAAGAAAATCCTATGTAATTAAAAAACCCCAGACAAAAAAAAAACCCAACCACTCTGTATCTCCATTAGCATTTTTGTCCAATGTGATGTCTGAAGCAACCGCTTTCATTTACTGTTCATTGCTTTGTTGCCTCTGGCTGTACCAAACTAGAAGCTCTGCTCCAGGGTTGCTGTAAACATGCTTCAAGTCCTACCAGCAACAGAAGGGTCCAATCCAATGACTGGTTCCACAGTCAGCTTTGGACCCCATGTATGGTAAGGACATTCAGCCCAGGTGACTGAACTAAATCGAGCCTGAAATGATTTCCCTTCAGGTGTAGATCTCTCAACATCAATATCTTTGATCTGTCAGTCCACCCTTCAACACCCAATTACTTTCTAATGGAGATGTGACGTTATTCTTCCTGTATGGAAGGTTTATCTGATTCCCAGACATCTCAGCTGCCTGCTCTGCACTTTATTTCGTGGTGCTGGGAGCAACACAAAACACTTACACAATGTCATAATGATGCTTTCTTTTTTTGCCCTTGATTTCTTTCCTACTAATTCCTAACAGTTTATATGCTGCTTTAGCAGATGATAGGCACTGAACTGATGTTTTCAGAGCCTTGTCCACATGCCATAAAATCTCTTTCCTGAGTAGTGAGAGCTCAACCAGAACACACTGAGTATATGTGTATACACATAGATGTTGTTTTCTTAATGTATGATATTTCACAACTGTCAGAATCAAATTTACTTTGCTCTGTTATTTTCCAGACACTTAATATCATGAGATATTTCTGAACTCTTTACAGAAAAATTGCATTTTTGCCGCCTCAAATTATTTAGTATCATCAACATACTTCATTATTTACCCAGTTTCTCATCTTATTTTATGAATACAGTCCAAGTACATATCACTCTGTGATTCCACTAGACTTCCCTCCACTGTGAAAACCCGTCATATGTTCCTTTGCTTCCTATCTTTTACCAATTTACCGCTCCACATGAGAATCTTATCTTTTGCTATAAGACTTCATCAAAAACATTTTGGATATGCAAGTAAACTGCATCAGTGAGATCACCCTTTTCCATCTGTTCATCCTCTGACAACCTTCATAAATTCTGGTGGTGTGACTTTCTTCCTCAAAAGCTTAGTTGACCATGCCATTATATTGAATTTATCCATGTGTAGAATGATTATTTTCTTTTTCATAGTTGCAAGTAATTAATCTAGTGCGGAAATAAGACAAATTGTCTCTAGTTTTCTGGACTACCTCCCCTCCACAGCCTTCTTCTAAATAGTGGCATCACTTCTGTCACTTTCTCTACCTCTGAGATGGAGACCAGATTTAAATATCTGAGTTTCTTCAGAACTTTTGGGTAATACCATATGAATGTAAGGATTTACTATTAATTTTGATGATGTATTTTAAAACTTCTTCTACTGACATCTTGATATTAAATAGTTGCTTGGACTCATTCCTTCAGGTTCCACTGTGGAAAATTTCCCAAGCTTTCCTGTAATGAAACCTGATACAGAGAATTAATTTGAGTTCTTGTGATTCTGGCTAAAATCCCCATGGTTTTCATTCACAGAACTGTCTGATTTCCATTAATAAAAAGCCCTGGTCATTCCGACTGAAGTGTTATGGATCATCACGAGTTAAAGAAGTTGCAGAGGGAAGAGCCCTATTACTTCAATTGTTTATTCTCCTTGTCTGATCTGAGATCACTGTGGTGACTATGACAGATAAAGTTATCTGTAGAAACTGGGCATTCTCTTATCTCTGCTACACTCATCAATGAAATACCAAGATATCTAGGAGACATTTAAAAGCAGAGATAAGTTAATATTTTTTTTCTGCTTCTCACTTCTTTTGCCATTTATTTTATAGAAATCTTGTCAGAACCCCTTCTACTGACAGAATATGTGAATTAAAAAAAAAAAATCAGTATCTATACTCCCAGTCAAGAAGGATTAATTTACTTTCATGGTTCCTTTGCATTAAGACTACTCATAGGACTTCCAAGCCTTTTGTTTTCAACTTCCTTCAATGGTTCTGGGCTCTGACTTCTTGTGGATCTTTAATCATGAATTACCAGCCAGCTGGAACAGCAGGAGAAGGATAGTTCATACATGCCCTGTGCTCCAGTTAGTCTAGGTGAGAAGTGCACAGAAGCTCCACTGTTTCTTGTCTAATGCTGGCAGAGAAATTACCAGCAGCTTATCACCCCAGCAAGTTTTAAGGTAAGCTTAGCAGCTAAGTGTTGATACTGGAATATTTGTCATCAGCACTCAGGGGAACCATTCACACTTTGGATTTGTATAAACTTTACATCTTAATGTGAAAAACCATATGCATCCAACACATGTAAAACTGCATTTGAATTCAAATGAGATTAAGAAGTAGTTCCCTGACAGTCTTGCTTTTAAAGTCTGTACTAATGCCTGGCTGCTGAAATATCTTTTTTTATTTTGATCCCCACTGATCCTGAATGCCATTTACTGCAAATTGCTGAACTTGCAACAAAAGCAAGAGTAAACCTTGATTCCAATGGTAGGGGCCACTTCTGGCCATTGTGAATTGCTATTCCCATAGATTTTTGCCATCGTTTTTTTCTTAGGGTTAAGCTCAACGAGTGGCCCATTGTGATACTGATATGAATCAATGGAGACACATGTAAGAGGGAGATGACAATAATTGGAGAACCTTGATGACTAAGGAGTTGCTAGCTCAGGGACTCCCAAATAACAACCCAGCCATCTGGCCAGCCATTGAGTTGCCTGCTGTGAAGGCTCTGCATTTAAAAATTGTGTTATCAACTTTACAATAAAGAAACAGCCACTTGAGCATCAGCTTGCAGAGAAGACAGGACTAAGGGATCCATTATTTAAATATAACCCTTTCAGCCAGATAGGAGTAGGAGGGAAAAACAAGAACTCTCCTTTACCACTCAACCAGCCAAGAAGCAAGAAATGAACAGAGAAAGAGAGTTGGAATAGTTACTTCTAGTGCTTCATGTTGCTGTAGGAAAATCAAATTGGTGGTATTGTGTCCTTTCCATCTGTTCCCCACCACCTTCTCCTTCCAGAGTAACTGCAGAAAGTATTGTTTCATACAAAAAGCAGACAAGATAAAATGCACTGCCAAAACCCATACCTATTAAAAAAAAAAAAAAAAAAAGACTACTGAGTGCTTGTGTAGATGATGAAATAGATGTAATTGATGGGAATAAAACAACCTCTGGTATCGGTTAGATAGACAAAGGTCTATCTTGTCTTGAAGAACCACTGTAGATTTTGTGCAAAAATGGATGCTAAAATGGATGCCTTCCTCTTGGGTAAGCTAGTACAGCAATTAAGACAGCTTTTTTTTTCACTTGGTAAGTTGGAACAGTTCACATACAATTGCCAGAGAGCATAAACTTCTCCCATCACCATCTTTACAAGCAAGAACTTTATTTACTGTGTATGAGATGCACTGGACATTTGGTAAAGCCGCAGTGAGAAAGCAGCACCTTTCTGCTGTTGCAAACACATGATCTGCTCAATGCAGATAATCCAACCTCCCTTCTTTCAGGCATTTAGCTTTACTAATAATTCACATCTTCCTAGGCAGAGACTGTAAATGTTGTCAGATTGAAGCAGCCACCAAAGGGATTTTTCTTGCTATTCTGGGAGCTAGATACTGGTTACAGTCTTCATTCATATGAACTAATCATTAGCTGTAAGCGGTGTATTTGTAATGAAAGAGTAACTAGTATGCAAGTATTGTAGGACTTGGCAAGTTTCATGGAACTGTTCAATAACATGCTGTGGGGAAAGGCTCGGAGGTACGAGACTTGCCCATGTGATTTCAGTGATTCAGAATTTATCATTACACATGGAAACATACATGTGTGTATGCACATGCCTACCATCAAATGCCATTTATAATGGCCAAACAAAACATTGGCCATGAATGTTCCCTTCTCATTCTTGAGGAAAAAAGATTTTTTTTAGTCTCATAACTCATTTATATACATTTACTGCACATGTATTGTGCTCAAGTGCTGTCCTACAACTGGTTTAGGGCACAGTTTTAGTTCTGTTGAAGTTAATAAGAATTTCTCAATGTCCTTTATAATAGGAATGAGCTTATAGCTTTTTAGTAGGCTCTGAAAGTAGCACACAACTCCTTCTTGTGCAATGCATATAATAAACAGCTAGTCAGTGGCTAAACTTAATGCTAAGGCTTAGACCCTTAGATATGCCTGACTGTGAAGTGAAAAGGAAACACATTTTGCTTTAAGTGTACTTCTTTGCTCACTGTGTATCTGCATCTCTGATATCATCAAGTAGTCTGGGATCTCTCGAAGCACACAGGGCCTTGTTCACCACACTTAGTTTCCTAAGGGAAGGGGACTGAAACACCTCAAGTGCTGTCCTGGAGCCATCATTTCAGACAGCAGTGGGTATAATCCAAACCTCTGTAGGAACCATAGCTCTCAAAAAGTGAGAAAGAAAGGTTCTAGATCAAGACTGAAGGTGTACCTCATTTCTAATTTCATCCTCATGATCTCTGAGTCAGCAGTAATTGCAGTTACAAAAAGGAGGAACACAGTTTAAGTCTGAAAAATCCATTAGAGCTCACAGGATGGATGCGTTTTGAGCCTTATCGCTATGCTTGCTCCCTCACATCTTGTTGAATCCTGTCGATGTGCTTCACAAAAATTCAGGGTCCCATTTTGGGTGATACGCTGGCCAATTCTGTGGTAAGAAAGGAAGAAATCTGGTTATCTTCCCTTCTCTCCAGATGAGCTGTCTGGTGTTGTATTTCTCTGGAAACCTATTTCTCATCCAGAGAAAAGTGAAGAGAAAGAGTTGGTGAACAGACACTGGGAAGTACAGATGCTTCACAGACATAATTTTTTCTTTTCTCAGCAAGGTATCATCTGTTCCTCAAAGTACTTTATTTTCTCTTTTGCTTGCTTGGAAACATGGTCCAGACAAGAACCAGATGGTTTTTGTCAGCTCCCGGATGGATTATTGAGTTGTGTCACATCTGAAGCTGAATGTGAACACAGTATTCAGGTTCTGGCTGGTATAGAAATTGGCTGTGCACTTTCTGGAGGGTTCAAGCCCATACTCAAATTTGATTCCCAAAGAGCTTCCAGTGCTTCACTTTCAGAAGAACAAAAGGTTCAAGCCTTTTCTACATGGGACACGCCACTTTGATCTAGGAACTATCTTTCTCCTGGTCAGTGCACATTTCAAAGGCCAAGATGAGGTGTGAGAGGAATAGGAGTCTCTCCTTCCTTGCCACTGGGCCCAGCTATGTAGCAGAGCAGATCAAGTGACTTGTGAGTCTGCCTGCTTGCATGAAGCACTGAAAAGCCATCTCTGAGGAGCATCTTTCTTTTATGTTTCCAGATCAAAGAGCTGTTTTATTCCCATGAATTTCTCAATCCCAAACACAGTTTTGGCTTTCTAAATGCCAGAGTGCTAGATACCACAAAGACTACTGCTGTTGTGATTTTGTGCTGATAGGGCTCTGTTGATGATGGACAGCAAATATAAGACTCATCTTAATGATGAACATTGATACCAAGTCTCCTTATGTAATCTTCTGCCTAATTTTGGTCTCCTGTGGAAAAAGGCACTGCAGAGGCTCAGAAAGAGGATAGGGAATTGATATGCTTAAGGACAGGAAGCCCTTTTACTCCTAGATTCAAAGCTTAAAAGAAAAACACAGAGAATAAAAGAGAGTCTTCAGAGTCTATCTTCTGGCCTAAGGCAATGGAACAACCCTATAATAGGCTCCTTCTTTTTTTTTTTTCTTCTTTTCTCAGGCACCTTGGTAATATAAATTACTTCTGTTCTGTCACAAGATCACATTAGGGATGTGTCATGTAGGATCCCACAATCTCAAGGCATGACTCTGAATGGCAACAGAAAACCATGTGAAGCCTCACAGAGTTATTAATTCAACTCATGTCACACGCGAATGCAGCCAGATATAGAATGTGCCGTGGCAAATTACAGCCATGAGGAGCTTTGGCAAAAATGCTACTTGACAAGTGAGCTCTTTGTCTCGACAATCCTCCTAAAACTACCCATCAAAGAGAAACAGGTTTGCCTTTACATATTGCTGCCAGGAGGATACCTACGAATCTCAGTGGCTGAATGCTTTTAGGTCTTGTTAGTCAGTAGTAGCTACTAGGGGCTATGACACCCAGCCGTCACAGTCAAATTACTGTGGTTTACCAGGTATTTTACCAGATGCAGCAGACTGGTGCCTGACCTGTTTAAATACTGATGCAGACACAGTCCTGATTGAAGACATACACATAGGAACTGCTTCAGAGCTGTCCTTGGTGGGCCTCCATTGCCATGCTGACAATTTGCATCGCCTGCTCCTCTTCCTGCCACATCGTGCATAACATTTGGGATGGCTGCTTCTCCTCCAGTGCTCACTTTTCCGTCAGAGTTGCATACGTCCTTGAAACAAGCAGTGTGTGGACGTTTGTGTGTGGGAGGGAGTGGGGAGGCATTGAGGATGAAGTGGGACACCTTCATGGAGTACTGTATGTTAAATAACAGACTGAGAGAGGGAGTGATGAGTCTCTCAAGGAAGCATAAACACTATGTACTCATTAGAAGACTCATTATAAATAAAGTACAGGGAAGGTGCTCTGAGAGCAAGCTTTTTCGTTGGTATTTATTAGGACAAAGAGCTCCTTTAATAGGGCAACTGAAAAGCACTCTGCTGCAATCATTAATAGGCATTACCACTTTTACTGACTTCTTGGGAACAGTTTTGCCCTTCTCACTGCCTCTGCATTAAAGGGACAGGCTCTTTATTCCATATTTATTCCAAAAGTACAAACCAGGCCAAGACTAGGGGGAAGGAATGCAAAACCCCAAGAACTTTTACATCTCAGCCCAGAGGCAAGCTTTGCTGATGGAGTGAAACACAGCAGGCTGCCGATAGACTTGATAGGCTCTTCTGCCTAGATTTCCTCTATTTTGGGAGCTCCAACTGGGTACCTCAACCCACCAGAAGAAAAATATAGCAAAAAAAGGGGAATAGGAGAGAAAGAGAGGAGTTTACTCTCTGAAGTTCCACTGCCAGGCTGGAGCAGAGTTGTCTGTTTTAACTAATCACTGTGATTCTAGCTTTCAAACCAAAAGGATGTTTGTAATTTGGCACCTGAAAATCTAGCCATTTTCTCTGTCAGGTTCATACCCTTCTTGAAGCTGTGGGAACTACTAGGCTGCTGGAACACAGCTGTGGTTGGTTTGCTGTTTGCACTTTTTAGGTTTTTTTCCCTCTCCCCAGGGGAATTTTAAAGTATGAAAACATTATTTTTTTCCTGAGATTTCTTTCTTGCTCATTGTTGGATTTTACCAGGCTGTGCTTGATAAATGTGCATGGAAGGCTGAGCACTATGAACAATTTGCAATTTTTGCATTATGTGATATTGAACCAACACATGCGATGGGCACTTGGAGAGGAAAATACTAAAAACAGCTGTAAAGAGAAATGAACTTTGTTATTTTCCTTTAAAAAACATACACGTATGACTTTGAACTAGCTGGCTCTCCCATCTACACAGGCACACACATGTAGCAGTCCTTCTGCTTTTCAAAAGGAAATGAAACAGGTGAAATTGTTTTGCTGAAAGACAGTACCTGCAATTGCAAACGTTACATCTCCTAGAGGATACTGCCCCTGTAGAACTGCTAGGTGCAGTGGAGAACTAGGCTTGGAGTAATCTGTCTCCTCTACCACCTGGATGAATAGCATGGTGCTGAACCCAAGCTGTCTTGGCTACATTGCTTCTGGGCCGCAGGCACTTGCTTCAGGCTGTCCCAAAAGGTGGAAGGAGTGGACACACAACAGCCTATGCCCAGAGAGGTCTGTGTTAGGCACTGTCTGAACACTGGCAGACAAGCACTGCACAGAATGTGAACTTCTGTGCACCAGAACTTTTGGTCCTTGCTGCTTCCCAACTTCTCTTCTCCCAAGGCAAGCATATATCAGCTACCAATCAAACCCTTGAGACTTATCAAGACACTCAAGATCTTGGTCCTCTAAGCTTCTATTTCCTCTTTGCTTACTTTCTCCTTCTCTCTTCTAGTTCTGTTTGTATAGTTCAACACTGCATGGTTCCCTCAGCCCCACATGTGTGACAATGCTGGGTGAGATCAACAGTCTGTCCTGCTCAGCACCTTGTTTCTGAAAGGAGTCAGAACTGAGTGCTCTGAAGAGTTTAAGGACAGTGCAAAAATGTGAATAGAAGTAATGTCTTTGCCTTTTCATGTAGCATTAGGCTTACTTTGGCCTTCATTTTGTCTGTAGAGAAGCTTACTTAGAATGAAGAAAGTAATCTGGATGAATTCTCTGGCCTGTTATTTCTCATTCTTATTGCTGTCACACAAAATAAGTATCTCTTTCTAGGTTGTCTGTGCCATATATTTACTTAGACAAAGTATTGACCATTCCACTCCCCAAATAACTTTCATCAGCTGTCTGTAGTGAAGGTCAATGAGAGAACTGTCCAAATCAGTATTGAGCTGTGAGTTTTGTCTTTGTGAGAAACCTGCAGCCTTTTGGTCACAGGTTTTCTTTTAAATTCATGAACTTAAACAAGTGCATAATGCTCTTCAGACAGGCTTAGTTCATTTGAAATCAGGCTTATATCAATTTAGATTAGACAGACAAGAATCAATGCAAGCTGTCATCCATGCCAGCCAATGTTAAATTGAACTGAGAGCAACCACACAGTGGTTTGCACTAGTTTAATCATTGGTTTAAAAAAGAACTTACATTGAACTGCTGTGACCACCTTGTAAAGAAAGGGCTTTGCTTTACCCCCAGTCATGTTGCCTGTGGGCTTTAGCTGAAACAACAGGATCAACAATGAACATTTCTTAGCTTTCTCCTTCTGCATGCATCTCTCTCAAGGTCCTTCTATTTTATAGGGTAGACACCCTAGAAGGTTTTAAGGAAAAGCACACCCAGGTGGTACACACAGCACCACGTAGCAGTACTTGCTCCAAGAAAGGTATCTCAGGGACTGTATGAAGTGTGATGCTTCCAGCAGTGATAGGTCCAACCTAAGTTAAGTTGAGCTATACCTGACTTAAAGGTACAGCTAGATAAGACTGTGGGCTGCATGGCAGCTGAGAAGGTACCTGGAATGAGGAAAAGTGGATGAGCATTTAACCTCATTCTTGCTGACCTCCCATTTTCTGCTGCTGACTGCTGGGCTCTGTCTAGGAACCGCAGGACACCTGCTGCCATTCCCTGTAGCACAGGCTGAACTCAGAGCCTCCTGGAGCAAGTGGAAAATCCTCAGAGCTTCCTCCCTAATGCAGGCAGACTTATGGAGGAGATCTCTTTCTCTTCTGAATTCTGAGGAGGTTGAGTGGTTATTTCACAAAATCTCTTCAAATATCAATTTGCAGAGCAGACCTAAAAAGCAAATGAGGAGAGGTTTTCCTATTATTAAATTACATCGAGGTCCCCAAAATCTGCAGTCATGGAAGCGTCAAGAGTGTTTGAGCTGTGTCTAATGTTCCAACTGCCTATGATGCTGTTACAAACATCCAACACCCCCCTCCCCCAAAGAAACTAAGGGGGGAAAAAAACCCCAAACACCAAAATCTTACTTATAGCAGGACTGTGCTGAGTATCTAACTTCCTTGGAAATGAATCTGGACAACTTCCCAGATAACATATCTGTCTGTCCCTCTAACTCCTATCTCAAGGATGAAGTTGATCAGAGAAGAACTGTAGAGGACTGGTGAGTTATTCTCAGTGTTTATCAGGGTAGCACCTGGAGGTGATCTGATCTTCCCGCCTCCTCAAAAAAATAAATCTGTCTTCCCTTGGCTAGCTCGCAAATCTGCACTCAAACCCTTCTGTGCCAAACATGTGCAGGTGTACAGTATGTGTGTTACTACTGAGCCATCTGCAGCCTCCCCTGCATGGCAGTTGTTTTACTTTGGAGTTCCTTTCCCGACCAAATGGAAATCCACAGAACAATTTCAATAGCACAAATTAAGAAGCTAATGCTTTCTCACAGTGAGATCAGCTTTGCCTGAGCTCACGTTGCAGGAACAGGAGATTTTTCTTTCACCCTGCATGTCTCACTAAAGAAAATATATGACAGGCAAAGGAAGTGATATTGTAGGGTCTACCTTTATCCCCCACACGGGGCATTTGTTGCACCGACAGTCCCACTGAAGGGAAACAAATACTAGGATTAATTTTCAGCCTCAGGGTTTTTGGTCAGATGGTCAAAGCATCATGGTCTGACAGCACTGAGGTGTCTACTCCCAGACCTGGCCCCCTCAGCAGAACCACCCCTGATCTCAAGATCACACTGAGCATCCACTGTCAAATGTATGAGGCATCCCAGCTTCCCTCCCCTCTCCCCAAAAGCACTGGCTTCTGTTCAGACTAAGCCATTCCCTATCTCTAGCACCCTCAGATCGTGACATGCTTAGCATTGCATTGAACAAACAATGCAGCCCCTGTGTCCATAAGCGAAGGAAGGCAGCAGTGTGTCCATGAAACTGGGAACATCACCATTTCCAGTTCTTGTTCCAGTTGGTGCAACAGAAAGCATCACTATGCCCTCCTGTTTTTCGTAAACCTCAAGGAGCTGCCAGCCAACATGCTGAGCTGGTGAAATTGATGGCTGACTAGACGAACAAAAGTGCACTTTGGGGACGTCCCCATAGTCTGTCATTCACTAATGTTGTCCTCCCCTTGACTTCCGTGGGCTTCCTGGGGAGCCAGCTGTTCCCCACATGGAGGTTGGCGGCTATGTTACGTTTGTGAGCGTAGGCACAGCTGTGAGTGGTGAACCAGAAAACAGGTAGAGAACTTGTCCTTGTATCAGCAGGAGGTAGTATGGATGACATGTAATCTGGAGGTTTCCCAAAGCACCTAGGCACTTCTGCCTAATGTGGCTTCAGACCCCCAAAGCTACATCCAGCTGACCACAGGGGGCCTGTTCTTTTAAAAAAACAAACAGCACTGACAAACTTTCAGCTCTACTGAGCAGATTCTTTGTGTAACATTTTCAGAGACCTCTTCCCAAGAAAAGGCAAGTAGAAAATTTCCTCTGTTCATAGTTTCTCCTATTAATCTAGCACTGTTAAGCCAACCTCACTGCAGAAGCACACTGTACTTTTGCCCATACCTGTTCAGGCCCACAAAGAGAGGTGGAAATTGCGACTGAATGTATAAATTAGTGTCTAAGTGCTTCAAAAGAAGTGCTAGCTGAACGTAGTCCGTTTCTGCTCCTCATGATTTCAAGAGTTTGTTTTACTTACATGTTTTCCATACCTCTGTATGGTTCTGTATTTTAGCAGGAGGGACAAAAGGATGGGTTAGACCCGATCATTTGATGAAAAGGATAAATCTTGGGATGTGAAACGCTGCTTAACAGTGGGAAAAACAGGTCAGCTCAGACTTTTCTATACTGAAGACAGAATGTTTAAAATTTAAAAGTGAGCCATGCAGCAAAGGTGTGCTTTCCCAATGAGTCTAAAACACACCAAAATTGCTGAGATCCTCCCTTATTTGTGTCACATAAATAATCTGGAGAGCGTAATATTTAATGTAAGGAGTCAAGCTGTTTACGTAATCTTGAGTTGCATCAAACTGCATAGTGCACTTGTAGAAATACTGCCTGTGTTTTCTGAGAAAATAGAGAGAGCCTCAGCTAGTGCCTCTGATGAGTGAAGGAATTAGGCCTTCACTTCTCCCAGTGCCTACAAAGTACTGAGTGTCTGCACCTCTTGCAAAGTCACTGGTATCTCCCATTCTGAGACGGCACTTAAGGTTTCTTCCATTCTAGTTTGTATTCTCTTTGCTTTTTTTCCTTTTTCTCCTTCCTCTCCCTCTCCCTCCCTGCTGCTTCCTTTTGCATGTTAGTTCCAAAATAGAACAAGAAAAGGAAGAAAAGTAGCCCCAAACTGGCGTTGAAGTATTACTGAAAGTTTTTGTAAATGCATTTTATCAGTTTTGGCGTATGTTCCTTCTACTAAAAAGATTTACTTATCCCTCTGGAATGAAAATGATTCAGAAAACCTCAGTTCAAAGTTATTCAGAGAAGTAATTAGCAACCTTAGCTAGCTCTTAGAAATATGTTTAGGTCAAGTTCTTTACACAAAACTTTCTAGTGACTTACCGTGTCTGCAGCTCAGACACAGCCTGACCTTGGATATTCTGTTCACTGTTTGTCTCTACAGGCAAGCAGCCATTAATCTAGTGTAAACATCAATATTTTTGTAAAATATAATCTCCCGCCAGCATAACTTTATGACTCTGTGATTTACAAAGTCTTATCCTTAGTTAAAATGACCACATACATTGTTTATGGTTTAATTGCATAGTTCTTTTCCTGCAACAATCGGATGTTATTCACACAGAACTTCTTAACTGTCCTTGGCTCTGTCTCGAAAGGGAACACACCCTCTATGAGGCAGAGATGCAAGAGTAAACATTTGGCAAGGGTACATTCCTTTCCGACCTGCTCCCTCTGTGCATGGTCAAGGATTTTATTTTAGCAAAGGTATTGTATTCCTTCCAATGAACCTGAACACTCTGCTGTCTTACTGACATCAATCTGGCAGTTTCTGTGTGAATGATATCAGTGTCATTCCCACCTAGAGGAACTGTCTGTAAAAGTAAGCAGTGGCATCAGTTTCCAAACAGACTGAACACAATGGCTTGTCTTACATATAAAGCACTTTCCAAACTGACAGTTGTCCAAGTGCCTATCTTGCCGTGTCTAGTATCATTTTGTTTTCATTTTTAAGTGAACTCCAGTCAAAGCATTGATATGCATGTGTACTGTATACGAAATTGCCTATGAAAAGGATCCTTTGCTTACAGTCTCACCCCGATTTCATGGAAGCTGGCCTCAGTTGCATGTATAGAAGAAACCAGACTGGGCTCAACAATTTTATCCTTACCCCAGAAATTTTCTCTTTTTAAGTCCTGAGGGTGGAAGATAGCCATTCGTTTTTTTTTTGTTTTTTTTTTTTTTTCCGGGCTACACTACTGCATTCTGCAAAAGGCAGGGACCGAGAGCTTAGCAACGTTTGGGAAGCCACATCCTTAATGGAAGAAGTGATCAAATTAGCCAAAGAAACCTAACTATGACAGATGCCATCTCAACTGAGCAGTTTACAATTTACTACCACAGAAAAAGCACAGAGGAAGGTGAATACTGACAAAAGAGCATTCTTTTCCAAGCTAACTGCTTTTGAGATGAATGTCAGCTCCTTACCTTATAATGAGACATATCTATAAATCCTTTATGCGAGAGGTTAATAGGAGCTGGCAGTCTCTGACTCGTGTGGTTTGTTCAGTGCTCAAAGGGAAGAACCACAGGCAGCACGTTGGCAGAAATGAGCCTAAGCGCCAGGAGTCAAAACTGGTGTCCCCCACAGTGATTCGATGGCACATTTCACATACGCTAGAGCAGGACGACTGACAGATAGATATGTGGAGGTGGCAAGATCTTATATATAGTAACTACTTCGGATCTCTAGAACCAAGCTATCCCAATAGCTGCACATGTTTTTTAAGAACTCCTAGAAACCTACAGCCAACCACTCTAATGAATTCAGGGGGTAGTTTAATGGAAATCTCAAGAAGGAATGTAATTAGATGAAGTCAATTAGGCTGCTTGGGGATTTCTAGCTGCTGTTGTTGCTATCTGGGAACCCTAATAGGACGATTAGGATTAACTGAAATCAGCCTGATTGATTAGGGCATATAAACCTACATATGCCAAATTCCAGGGGGACAGTGTGCTCGAGCCTGAACCCATCTGGAGCTGTGAGTCAGGAGGATGAGCTTACTTTGCTGGCCTTGGAGAAAGCGACAGATTAAGACTAGATACACACAATATAAGCAAAGCCAAGCAGTGACACAAAAAGGCTGCTAGGGAAAGGACAGATTTTATCTGTTATGGCACCATGTGTGAAGGCCATCCAGTCTATCCTGAGGAAGTGAGACTAATACTAAGCATATCTTTTCCTTTTAAAAAAGAAGTAATGTGTATATAACAAAATACATCTACATCTTCTTCGTACAGCTTTTGAGGCTCAAGTCCTTACTCAGTATGGCTGTGAAATTTCCCAGGATGTAGGGAAGCTTGATATTACTGCAGTTCTTTTAGTTCCAGAGCCAAATTTGCAAATGTGAATTTAAAAGTATATGAAAAAATTGTCAGTGAGTAAATCCTAATGCTTCTGTGTCATGGGGTCAAGCACATAAATGCTTATTTGCATACATTTAAAATCCAGTCTATGCTGTGCATGGGACCCCCACCTGCAACCTGCTTAAAGGACAACTGAGTTATCTTGGCTGTTATTGTTGCAGAGAAAGATCCTTATGGCCACTAAAGTTTCAGGAATACAAGCTGGGGTGTGGGAGGGGGAAGTGGAGGGAAGGGCGGGGTGACAGACCAGCTCTCTGTTATTCAAAGAAGCTGTTCTAAAGCAAGGTACAGCAGTCCAGGCAGGAGCCTGAGGGATCTGATCCCAGTCATTACCACTCATGCGAGGGAGAGGATATGTCAAGGGTAGGGAACGTCTTGGGGGACCTGCAATATGGTAACTCACTTTCAGCTAAGTGGAGAACAACAGCTTTAGCTGTACAGTTTAATAACAGGCTAGGCCACTTTGTGCACCGGCAGGGCTGTTAATGCACAGTAGTCTGCCTTTCATTGTTAGGAGAGGAACCCCGCAGCTCCCATTTGACAGCCAGGAGTAAAATTATTTTGCTGCTAACATTTCTCTTCGGCATGAGACGGTGGGGTTGCACATTGCACTCATCCTGCCTGCAGCCCCCTGCACCTGCAGCTCCCTCCTCACAACACAGGAAGGTTCCCATGGGCTTGGAAGCAGGGGATTTTTTGCTTTCCTCCCGCGGCTGCCGTGCTATTCAGCTCTATTTGGGTGGCATACCCGCCTGTGTACCATGGCTGCCAGCTGTGGAGTGCTGTGCAGCATCCTGGAGTGCCTCCAATGGTATTTTGAACAATTAGTAACCAGCCCGGCATGATCATATCCTAATGAATTACTGAACTGTTTTCTTCTGGTTGAATACTGGGCTAAATCCTGAAAGAAAGTGGACACCTGCAGATTGTATTGGCCAAGATCTGTCAGTGAGAATTTGCCTGAGTTAGGACCACAGGACTTGCCTCAGCCCTTCCCAAATATGTCCTATATTGACCTTAATATTGTTGATTTCTCTTGCTGTTTTAGAAAGCATGCTTCACACAAGCATCACGCAGCAATTCAAAGAAACAGAGGTCCTATCATAACACCAAATGCCACAATCACTAAACGGTACATTCCTTAGTTACCTGTTGACTTGTGAAAGTGTTTTTCTTCCATTAACTGGGCTTTATTAGGAAATGACGTGGAGCAGAGGATTTTTCCCTGTACTGCCCCCTTGCCCATATTATTACTAATCCAGCTTATGTATTCACAAAGCCAGTGAAAATCTTCCAAGAGAAAAGCCTTTATCAAAAATAGATTACTCAGAGAAAAGTGACTGGATTTATCCAGTATTTTTTGCATCTCTCGCTCTATTTTGCAACATCTTTATCAATACATTATTCTGAATGGTTATAAAATTGCCACTGATCACTCTTGAAATTATTTTAATCAAAGCACTTGCTTCACTGAAATTTTTTTTGTAAAAACTATGTAAACAAATCTCCATTTAATTCTGCTCAGTAGAAATTATTTTGGTATTCTCCCACAACAAGTCAAGGATCTTTTTTCCCCTTCATAAATGTTTCATATCTATAAGTCTGACTTTGTGGTAGGTATAATCATACAGGTAATTCTTTCAGCAAAACAGATCACCTCTGACAGCAGATACTAGTGTGTTTTCTCTTCTATAACAAACCAGTTATAATTGACTGGGGCATCTGCTAACAGAGATGTTCTTCTTTGTGCTGATTTTTTTGTGTGCTATAATCCTTTTCATAATCTATTTTTTGTTAAATTGTTTCATTCCACCTGGCTTGCAGGAAGATTTCATCTGTATCAGAAATGGTTTGACTGGTCTTTTTTTATTCTAGTTTAAAAAACTAAAATCACCATATTTCATGTAGTTAATGTAATTTTTCTTCACAATGAATCCCAGTATCCAGACAATCCTGGATAAGCAATAGATACTGCAGCCAGCACTTGCATCTATCGCTAGACCATTTCACAGCTTATTTCATGTGCTGCAAGTTTTCACAAGATTCGATAGAAAGTCTCTGAGACTTGGGGGAAAAATACAGGATTGTTTTTAACATGGTGGCATTTGACCAAAGAGGGGGGAGGAGGAGGGGGAATGTGAAAGTCAAAAGTGTAATAGAAGCTGGAAATTCTTGAACAGATGTAGCAGGTGTAAACATGTTTCCTTATTTTGGTTCCTGGATTTAACATCCTCCTACAAGACTTCCATGTGCTCAGGAAAAAGGTTATATGTGCAGATGGTAAACTGCTAAAATGCCCAGAAGGTTCAAACTCATCTGTGCTTGTGAAGATGGGGAGAATATCCCATCGTCTGACTCACAGGTGTGTGGAGCGCTCTGAGGTAGAGGCAGATTCAGCAGTGCCGCTTTGCTTGAGCAGATGCCTTAGGTCGTGTGTTGGAAACATGCAGGCTCTTTTTCTCGTGATGTCCAAGCGGCTAAGAACATTAGGAGAGCTCCCTGGAGCAAGGAGGTGGGAGAGACTTTTTGGCATGTGGTCCACACAGTCATTACAAATTGAGGCTCTGGGCTGTTGCTGTCCCTGGGCTGCTGCTCTCTCTTCCTGACACATTGCGCTGCCTCGGGTCACTGCCTCGCTGCTTGCCTGCCCATTGTAGTTTTGATCATACATTCCCTTTTGGCACAGGACGATTATTTTCTGCATTCTGCTAGGTCCTCTTCCCGTTTGTCCCTATTAGTCCATGGCCAGCGCAAGAGCGAAAAGAAGCAGGTGTCTTAAACGCTTGGCTGACACGCTGGAATGGGGACGCATCGGGGACAGCTCTGACTGTGCAAGTACGGCTCACAGCACGCTCCGGCCGGCCTCGCTCAGCGCCAACAAGCAGCAAGAAAGCACGGAGCCTGCCTCCAAAAGCTTTGCTCGTTATTAATAATAAACATACCTGTCAGGCCTTGCGTGTAGGGAGGTATGATGATACCACCACCAGGTGGGCAAAGGATGGGCACTGCCTCCACAGGTCCACCCGCAGCCGGGGACTGCTCTGTGGATTCCGCTCAGGCCTCCCCACCTGCCTCCACTGCAGCACCCAGCTGAGGCCATGGCAGCTCCATGTCAGATGTCCTCAACCCCGTGACAGGCTAACTGGCGCTTGTGACTCCATGTCTCAGCCAGATCCTCGGCTAGCATGATTCGGTTACGTCAGCTGGACAGCTGGCCTTACGCACACCGGCCAGCCTTCACCAGCATCCCTCCGAACACACTGCAGGGTCAACGAGAGCCTGCCAGCACCTCCATGAGGGGCAGCTGGCTCAATCTAGGCAAGATGTAAGCCATGCTGATGGAAAGAGGAGAAATAGTAGTCAAGGTACTCATGATTCCCCCCCTCCTCCCCCCAGCACCCCTCTGGTTTTGCCAGGATCTTAAGTAGGTATCAAATCCGTCTGCTGGACTCACACATTAGAAAGGGGATGAACAGCAAGGTGGCAAACTTGTGGGTGACACGACGTTATTTATGGTAGTAAAAACACGACACATGGCAAAAACACCATCTCATGATACTGAGTAATCGGGTGATAAAATGAAGGAGGAAATGCAGCGTAGATATGTGTACTGTAATGCCAGCAGGGAAAGCAGACAGCTTCACGTACAGAGCTGAGGGTGCTGGACTAGCTGTTAGCTCTCAGAGAAGAAATCCTTGAAGTGCTGTGAAATCTAGATATATTTATGAAAATGCCAGATCCATCCTCAGCAGCCTTCAAAGAAGCAAACCAAATTTTAAGATTTAGTATGAAAGGAACAAAACTGAAAACACTGCTGCATACATCCTGCTATAAATACATCCGATGTGCCTGAACCCTGAACACAGTGTCGTTCAAGCCCACTAGCTCAAAAATGGTAACGCTGGAGCCAGAGGAAGGTCCAGGCTGTGGGATGGCTTCTGTATTAGGATTTCAAAATAGGAGTATCTGCCTGGAAAATGAAAATGTGAGGGGGTTATGAGAGAAGTCTATAAAATCATGAATGGCACTGAGAAGGCAAATGGGGAATGATTATAATTGACTCTCATACCATGAGAACTAGGAGCAGATGAAATTATTAGGTGGCCTGTTCAAAACAAACAAAATAAGGCTCTTCTCTACACCCTGCTTTGCTGGAGCGTGCCACTAATTGTCACAGGATGCTGCAATGTCAAAAATTGACATGGGTTCAAAGACCAATTACACAAATTCATGGAAGCAAAAATCCATCAAGGGCTATTAAATTTAAAAATACCACATCTGTCTCAGGGAAGTCCCTGAGCCACAGCTTGCTGGAGTTTGGGACAGCATGCCAGGGAACTATCATTGTGTGCTTACCCCTCTCTTATGCTGTTCTCCAGGCATCAGCTGTTGTTTGTGCTTGAGACAGGCTATTGGGATGGATGGACTTGTCTCAACCAGGATGGCTCTTCTTATGTTTGGATGCCAGGAAATTAATTTTTCCACATCCAGTCTGTCGGAAATGATGCCCATTCTTTCATACAAGGACTTGGGTAGGATGATTTGTGAATTTGTTCTCTCTTGATTATTGTAATCACCTGTAATAGGATTTGAAGTCTGAGGCAACATAGACGTTGCTCTGAGCAGAACATGGCAGTACATCTCCAAAGCACCAGAAAAAGCGTGGAGTATACATTTCACTGGCTCTTAGGCCCCCCACATGCTAATTCCAGACCTAATGCTCAGTCTTCAAGGCCTAAGTAGATGGGGCTTCACTGATAACCAGAAATTCACCCATCAGAAATCTCTGAGACATGCTTTGAGGTCCCACTTTTATGGGACTAGAGCAAACTGCAGAGGTTTATGACAGCCTAAACCCTAACAAGCAGCCCATGTCAGGCAGCTAATCTTTTCTTGTTTATTTACGATGTAGATATATTCTAAGATGAAGTCTATGCTTTATTTTAAGCCTTTCACCACCCACCAGTGTATCTAACTGTGACCGATTCCTACGGTGAGCAGCTTCCTGATGCTCTTGAAACACATGAACAACGGATTGCAGATACCCTTTTCCACAAAGGCACATGTCTCTTTTGCATTGTGCTGGCTGAGGTGAAGCTTGAGAGCAGTGTCACGCTTCCAGCGCCTGACGAGTCACCACGGTACATGCACCAGAAGGTCGGCCTCTCACGTCCGTTATCCTCAACAGCGGCATGGCCGCAGAGCCCCGATCATGCACTTCACAGGCGTGCAAAGCTCACGCAGACCTAAATTTGCCTGCAGGAGGACTATATTAATCAGCTTTTCAGGGGAAATCATATTAGAGCTAATGGGCCCCGTCTCTTAGTAGCTATCATTTGAGATAGCTACCGCTCTTCCAGAGCCTTCTGACTCTTAAGGGGGGATGTCCATCAGTGATTACTGATTAATTTCTTCATTATTATTTTTTATCGTCATTATAACAGATGCTGAATCAGGGAGTGACCATCCTGGCTCGAAAGAGCAGCCGTGAGGCCCGCGCACCCCTCACCGCTTTGCCGATGCGGCTCAGTGGCTGTCACCCAGCTGTCACCCCGCTTTCCTGGTGGGCGCTAAACCGCCATCCGCGCCCGGCTGCTGCGCGGCGCCCGCGGCCACCTCCATGTGGGAGGGACGGAGCCCCGCCTTGGAGACCAGGTACCTGGAAAGATCCACTAATTTACCGCGGCGGGGACCGCAGCGGCGGCCGGGTCAGGCCGTGCCGTGCCGTGCCGTGCCGTGCCGTGCCGCAGAGGGGCTGCCGTCCGGCGGCGAGGCAGGCGGGCGGGCAGCCCTCAGGCGCCCCGCGCCGCGCCGGTCTCCCGGCAACGGCGCCGCCCGCGCCCCGCCGCCCCTAGGGGGAGCCCGGCGGCCGTTGGCCGCTCAACCGCCGCTGCGGGGCCGGGGTGGGCGGCCCAGCGCCATCCGCGCGGGCCCGGGGGGCGGCGGGCCCGGGGGGCGGCGGGCCTTTAGAGGCAGATCGCTGAGGAGGACTGGCGGGATAACTCACACCCCCTACCACCACCCGCCCCTCCCTTTCTTTAAGGCGGGAGGTCTGCGGAGAAAGCTCCGTTTCAGCCTCCTTGTACCAAACATCCTTCCTTGCCAGCGATTTCAAGTACACAACGTAACAGTTTTCACTTGGGGTTTTTGCAGTCATCTTGTGTGTTGAGGAGCTGTTTATTGTTTGGGGGAGGAGAGGGTGACACTAGGGAATCTGCAGAACGTTTCTGTTCAGTTTTCTGAGGTGGGGTGGGTTGTTTCCCACCTCCTCCCCTTTCCTCCCGAAAAGAAAAGACGTTACAGGTTTACAGACTCAGTCGCTTCACCTCTTCAGTCAGTTCTTGTCACACCGTTGTGGGGCTGATGGGTAAATATTGTAGGGAGAGCGTATTGTTAAATAGTAGCAGCTGAAATACGCAGTAAAAGTACGAGTATTGCAAGACGATTACGTTTTCTCAGGTAGCTGGGTTAGGGTGTCAGGGCCCATTTTACCTCTGGGGTGGGGGTGATTTGCCCAAGGTCATGGAGGGAGCCACGGCAGAGCCTTGCCTGGAGCCAGCCGTTGTCTGATCCTGTTTCCTCAGGGCTCAAGGGCTGAGCTTTGCTGTCATAAATGTATTGCCTGTGGGGGGTTGTTGTGGGTAGCGCCTGGGTGGGCAAAGGAGCCCACTGCCAGCAGCTCTGAGGTTATACAGCCAGCACAACCCCAGGACAGAAATGACAAGTGGTTTAAAAGACAGATTTTATTTTATTCTTAGGTGACTGCACACCACTGTGCGGCTGGGGGAACAAAATAAGTGGGGTTTATTAAAAATAATGTATTGTCAGTTCATGTTTTCCCAGAAGTTACGTAGGGACTGTCAGCTCTTAGAGCCAAATCTTGTGTTTGGCACGTTCAAGGGCATGGAGGTATTCTGGACGCGTGGGTGGGGGGTGTTGCAGACACAGGACAGCTATGCATAAAGGCTCTGTTTCATTGTGGCACAAGTGTTTCAATCCTCCTGCTTGACTCTGGTGACTCTGCTCACAGTCACTGTTGGGAAAGGGATTTTTTCCCATGGGTGATAGACAGACATCCCGAGGAGCCTCAAAGGGGCAAAGCATACAAACAGAGCAGCTCTGGACTGGCACTGTGAAAATGCAGAGGCAAAGAAATCCTTCCTCTTGCTATTTAACTTCCCTGCAAGAAACTTTAGTATGCAGATGTGACAAATTCATGCAACGCCTGTGTTGACGTTTTCAGATGGCTGCACTGATTCAGCCCGTTCCTGCATTTCACCACGGCTGTCTTGATCTGGCAGTGCTGCCTCCCTTATCAAGAAGTACATCTCGCTGACTTGAAGGCTGTTTGCAGGGAGGTGTTCAGGACGTGGCAGGGTGTGTGTGCCCTCCAGGAAGCTGCACCCCTGCAAGGAGGCTCCTTCCTAAGGGAGATTCTCAGGCATGTGCAACCACTGATGAAATAGCAGAATAAAACAAGCTAGCTGAGACTGCCACTGATGGTTTCTTGATTCAGCAGGTTGTATTATGTAATCTGGAGAGCAATATTCAGCTGAGCACCTGTATCTTCTACCTGAAAGATGATATTTTCTTAAAGGTGCTAATTTGATAAAATATATCATTGCCTTAACCCTGGGAAAAAGCAATCGCCCTCACAACACTACATCCTTTCTGGTGTACGTCTACTCATGCGTCACACAGCTACAGGTATGGTGATGATGGAAAGATACGAATGTTCCCTATGTTTGGTGAAGGCTGCCAGTGACGATTGCATTAGTGTACTTTTATAATAAACTCCAATCATCAGCAAATAAGTTACAATCAAGGTTTTCTTTCCATCCTTGGCCCCACTGCTGGTTTGAGTAGTGTATCATTGGAATGATTGGGTAACAGATTCATGCACAATGATGAAATTAAACTTGACCTGTCTAATCATATCATAAATAGCAATTAGATGTTGGATTTTTTTCAGTTGTCAGCCACAGATCCCATCTAAAATGTGTTGGCATTGGGGAAACAGTGGTACTTGGTGAGAGGAGGAAATAATTAGCAGAAAAGGTCTGCAGAACATCAAGATACACAGGTGAGTTATCACAGAACCATAGAATGGTTTGGGTTGGAAGGGACCTTAAAGATCATCTAGTTCCAACCAGCAGGGGGACACTCTCCACTACACCAGGTTGCTCAAAGCCCTGTCCAACCTGGCCTTGAACACTTCCAGGGAGGGGCCATCCCCAACTTCTGTGGGAAACCTGTTCCAGAGCCTCACCACTCTCACAGTAAAGATTTCTTCCTCATATCTAATCTAAATCTACCCTCTTTCAGTTTAAAACCATTACCCCTCATCCTACCACCATACTTCCTGATAAAGAGTCCTCTCCACCTTTCCAGTAGGCCCCCATTAAGTACTGGAAGGCCTCTATAAGGTCTCCCCAGAGCCTTTTCTTCTCTGGGCTGAACAACCCCAACTCTCTCAGCCTGTCCTCGTAAGCGAGGTGCTTCAGTCCCCTGATCATCTTCACCGCCTCCCCTGGACCTGCTCCAACAGTCCTTCTTAAACTGGGGGCCCCAGAGCTGGACACAGCACTACAGGTGGTGTCACATGAGAGTGGAGTAGAGGAGAAGAAACACCTCCCTTGACCTGCTGGCCACACTTCTCTTGATGCAGCTCGGGATACAGTTGGCTTTCTGGGCTACGGGTGTGCATTGCTGGTTCATACTCAGTTTTCCATCCACTACTAGCCCCAAGTCCTTCTCCGCAGGGCTGCTCTCAATCCACTCATTGCCCAGACTGTATTTGTGTTTGGGATTGTGGATGGGATTACCTTGTACCTGAATTGTGTACTGGTTTAGCAAAATATCTGGGGAAAAAAAAATTCCAGTGTATTTGGCACCTGGGAGGCTGAAGATGAGTCCTTCATATGGAACTTCTGCAATTGGTTTGGCATAACTTTGCAAAATGTTAACTGGTTAGGCCTGCCCTTGTCAGTGTTTGTCAACAGTTGCAACAGTCACCAAGAGAGAATCCCCCCCCCCGTGGTATAAGATACAGCTCTCCCATCTCACACACCACTCGTGAGTGGTATCGTACAAGGTCAAACAACCTTCTGTGGAGCTTTAGGAAAGAAAAGACATGGGAAAATGCAATAATTTAATGAAGTGTCAGAACAAATAACATAAATAACCTATACACCATGTAAAAGTGTAATAGAAACCAAAACAAGAAACAACTTCTTCTCAGCTTCTTCTAAAACCTTCTCTGTCACAGAGTGTGATAGAACTTACCCATCTTGGTGCTTTCCAGGGGAGTTCACTAGGGGTCTGTAACAAAACTGAACCACACTTTTTATTGTTGAAGCCTTTGCCTAGTAGTGTAGGGATGACAAAAGTGGAAAAACAAGTGAGAGTTCACCATATTTTGGTGGTTTTTAAGCTGATTCTTTTAACATAAGTCATGAAAAAAAGGAAAGATAGGATGAAAAAGAGATAAGAAAGGGCAAAATCTGTCCTGATTTTATGATGTGTAGTGTCCCAAAAATTCCTGTGAGTTAGCATGAGTGCATAATGCATAATAAATGCATGCTTTGGCCTGATACGTTATTCCAGAAGGAAGCATTAAGAATATAAGATGTTATTCCAGGTAGCACCAAAAAAATCTAAACAGAAGATAGGGTTGGTAGCAAGATCAGCAATATGCTGTTAGCTGTGTTGCTGGGGAAAGTTCAGAGTTTATATTTCACTGGAAATAGTTAAGAAAAATAAATTTTTTAAATTTAGGAAAGAAAAATGTAAGAGTTTTGAAAATATAATTCAGAGATGAGAAGGGTTTTTTTTCAAAATTTCAGTATTTAAAAAAAATATTAAGGGTAATTTCTACTTAAGTATTACTAGTAGTGACTGATAATGATAGCCATTTAGGATAACTGTCTTCTTTCCTGGTACAGAGTGTCTCCCATTTATGTTGTAATGCTTAGACTGTCAATATTATTTCATTACAACACGAATAGGAGACATACGAGTATTACAGTTGTTTTGGTACTAGATAGCAGGAGTCCTTAGTGATATGACAGTAAAATTAAACCATTTTTCAACTGTCATATTATCATATCGGTAGTAATAGTGGATATGCCACAAACTATAGCTATGAACATATGAAGACATAGTGTGAAAAGGTCTCTATAAAACTTAAAATAACATTCAGATTTTTAAAATGTGTGTAGTGTTTGCATTTAAAAATGGGAAATTTTGTGGATTTTTTTTTTTTTTCCCCAGAACTCTGTCACCAACAGTCTTTGATAAAAAAAGATCCCAGTAGTTCTTGCCATGTGAAGGTTTTAAAAGGTGATCTGCCTGACTTTCCCAGCTCCCTCCTCAAGCAGCTCCCAGGTAAACTGTAGCTGAAAGGTTGCTCTCTCTGATTACTGGTTTGCAGACCATACGGAATGGTCTGCTTGTCCCAGCAGACAGGCTTCCATTTTCATACTTGCAGGTGCATCTGTAGAAGAAGGTTGAGGAAAAGACACGTGCTTAGCACAGATTTTAGGCTTCTCCTGGGTATCAGGTAAGCCTCAGTGAGCCCTAGGAAAGAATCAATGGGTTCCCATTCCTCTGTTTGCTCAGGTTCAAGCACTGTTTTGCAGAACCAGAAATCAGACCCTGCCTATGCCCACCATTTTTGCTTGACTTCAGAGACAAGAGAATGAAGATGGCTTTTAAACCTCTCTGTGCTCTGGAACATTGTTAGGTTCTCTCAATCAATTGTTGTCATTGATGATTTCACAGGGAAAATAAAAATATTTTAAAGTTTAAAAATATGATCTCCATAAAGACAGTGTGACCAGTCTTTAAAGTAGTTGTTTTCCACCTTCTTTTTTTTAAAAAAAAGGCAGCTGAAGCAAGTCTTAATCCTTGTGTAGCCAGTTTACACCCACAGGCTGACAGTGAGCTTGCTTGTTGTGGTCACCTTTCACAGACCTCCCTTGAAGTAAGCCATAGAGCAGGAATCTGTAAAGCAAAGGTAGAAAGAACTGCCTCACTGTGATGAGACATTACTGGAGACAGAAGATATGCAGGGGTTCCCATCTTAGACCAAGCAAAACTGCATTGCTGGCAAGCTACATTTGGAAAAGAATAATTTCTCCCATGAATTATTTAGAGTACATACTGCCTTTTCAGTATAGATATGTGCACATCCAAACTAAATAGAGGTTCAGGCACTAGGGCCTCCAAGTAATACCACAAAGCAAATGCTAAGCAGTAATAATAAGGCTCTAACTACAACCGGTTTCCCATTTGCTAGAGGCAGATATTCACACCCAGATAATTCAGTTCCCAGAGAACACATTGGGTGCAACACAGAGCAAATGATGAGCCCAGATTTGTTAGGTATGTAATGAGAGAAGGTAACACTCTGAAGTGGATGAATTTCAAGTGTGACCAATAAAAATAAGGTCCTTGTGTAAGTATTTTGAATATTTTTGATGCTAGCAAGGCAAGAAATCACATAAATCAAAAGTTAGCCATTGCAGAATGAAACCTGCTAAGGACAGAGGAATTGTAATTTTATAGCCAAGATTGAATTCAGTTCCAGGAAAAATGTACACCAAGCTGTCTTGACAACCCATTCAAAGAACTGCTCAAGATGGAAGCTGTGTGAATAAAAAGCGTTCTGAAACTGTAAAAGCAGCACTCTGAATATAAGGTGAAAAAGTTCTAAATTACGGGACGTGTCACAACCTGTCAATTTATTAGAAGATGCTTCTAAATGAGGTTTAGGAACAAAATATCAAAACCTTCAGAAGTGGCATAATGCAACTATTCTGAAAAGGGAGAGAAAACCTGCCACAGGACTTGGGTTTCTAGGACTTTTGCTAATGATCTTCAGAAGGATGTAGACAACAAAGCAGGTCACAAGCAGCTGATACCAGTTTTTCAAAACAGTAATTGATTTTAGGCATATGGGACCAGAAAAGCTTTTGCACTTTCTGAGGAAATTTTTTAGTTGGGAATAATAGCTAAGCAAAAGAACAAGGAGCTGTTTCTGCTCTACCTGGCCTTCTGTTTAGAAAGTGTAAAATGCTATCATCAAATCAGAATTTGCCTTTCCCACAGGGATGTGTTAATATTTTACTTCCAAGGACAGGCATGACTATGGCTAGTGATGACAGACAGTCTGTGCAGTCTAACCTAACATTAAGGGATCACGGTCGTTGATTTAGAAGGCTTTTGGCCTGTGGGTTAAGCAAGATGTAGCCTTAGCTGAGTGTTGAGAGTACAGATTCTCAGCAGAAAGCTGTTTATGACATCTTAATTACCAGATCAGCAAAAGCAAAACAGAATAGATCACTGAATTAAAATTTGGGACTAGATTACTCCTAACAAAGCTGAAGGTAGGACTGCTTGCATGGGATGATGGAAGTACTGAGGTAAGTCCCAGGTCAGTTTGTTGAGAAAAAGGATGCATAACCTCTGCAAACAGTAGTTCAGCAGCAAATGGTGTACCTGACAGAAAGGGAGGAGGGTGTAAGGGCAAAGGAAGGAATAAACCACCAATTTGGCTTCTTTAAACATGGTGGAGCTTTAAACTAGTCCTGACATCTTGTTTGCTGATGGCACAAAGGAGATCCTGACCTGATGCATGAATTCTGTCTGTCGGGTGCTACCAGTTAGATTAGGACTGAAGGAAACTGCCTGCCAAGGTACGTGGCAGCCTTAAGACAGGTGCGATAAACAGAGCAAAACAGTTACAGATGAAGAAGGTAGGCAGGAGGCAGGCAGGCAGCAGGCAGGAGGGTGCAGCTATCTGTGAGGCGGGAGCATCACTGCAGACTGGAACCTCACTATGGGGTGGCTGCACAAGCCTAGGGCCATAGAGCTCTTGCAGCTTGCACTGGAAAAGAGCTGGATGTACACACAGTGGCTGGATAGGAAAGGATGAGATGAGATGAGATGAGATGAGATGAGATGAGATGAGATGAGATAGTGCCCATCTCCCACATGGGCAGTAGTCACAGCTAGAGCAAGGGGATGGGGATATTGGTTACCCCAAATGCCATATCTGTCCTCCTCAGATGATGTGTGACTTTGGCTAAGCAGGCCAGTGAGTACTATGGGGCCGGAGGCGACTTGTCACTCCTGCTGACATTGTTTCACTTTGCTGAAGTGCTGCAGTCTGTGCTGGAACCCATGTGTTTACCCTCTCCAGGAAGCACCCTAAATCCTTCACTGAAGAGTTATTCTCATGCTCTCTGACTCAGTGAATATGCAAGCATTGCAAGCAGAGTGAACAGATCCAAAAGGAGAGATTGAGGCAAAATGGCCTCATAGGGCAGTATCCTTGCATTTAGGGCATGCTTCTGAGGCTGTGGTTTAATGATGCAGCAAGTCCAGTTCCAGTGCTCCTTCTGTGTGATCAAATACATCCCATCTGGATTTGTATTGGAAGTGCTGACACTGGATTCCAAAAATGTTGATGAGTTGTCTTCAACACCCAGATTTATTCTGACTGAGACTGGCTGTTGTCTTGCAGCCAGCAAGAGATCAGTGTAAGGATAAAGGCAGCATAAAGACCAGTCACATGACATGTTCAAGAGAAACGAGTGCTTCCCTCTGGCTTGCATCAGACTGGTACTGCTGGTATATGTATCGACCTGTTCAAATCTAGGATTGATCCATAGATTCAGGGTGGGAGACATGTTCTCAAATCCTTGCTCTGAGAGTGACTGGGACAGAGAACAGTTATTGTAGTGTGGATTGAACATACGTGCTCGAGAGGGGAGATCTTTTGTTCAGACTCTGATCAAGTGACTGTCAATTTATTGAAAATGGAAGACATTAACAACATGTAAATCTGAGAATATCTATTGTCTCTTGCATGACAATCTTACTAGAGCTTGTTGAACTGTTTGCTTCGAAGTTTTAAAAGGAAAATGGATTTCCCCACCCCCAAACCATTTTTCTCTTGTTCAGAATGCTTGTGTTTTTCAGCAGAAATAGAAGAAAATTTGCAATCCCAAATTCCTATCTTCTGCTGAGGACTCAGCAGAGTCAAGTACTTTAGTTTACATACCATGTGCCCATAACTAGTTTCTCCATGCAAAGAGCTGCTTACCCTCTCCAATACTTGGAGAAAACTCACCCCCTTTCTCAAAGGCTAAACCAAATATATACTGTTCACTGTATATTAATTAAGAAATAATGGTGTCAGCAAAGGGCATTTCCTGGGGATTAATGACTGGCTAGATGAGTGGATGGCCTGAGCTTTTTAATTAAAGGTGCAAGCTTCCTCTGTTCTGGCATGTGGACTTCTATTTAAATTAGTTTCTTTTGACTTCAGAGGTTTTTCATGGCATGAAGTTCAGAAGTGCTGACAGGTCCATGCCCCCCAGTTTAATGGGTGGCAATTCATTCTAGAAAGACAGCTTTCAGCTGTCCATCAGTGCCAAAGTATTACTGCTGCGAATGTGGCCAAAGACACCCATTCGTTTCACTCGGGCCTTTAGAAAATTTTAACTGGTTCATCTGCTCTAGTGAAAGAGTTGGTTTCAAAGTTGTAGGTGTGTGAGGTCTTTTCCATTCAGACTCTATGCTGAATCCCATCACAGCCCATCACCTACATAAAAGATGGATATGGGGAGTGGTAGGAGGTCAGTTTATGGAAGGAATGATAACAAGAAAGTACATGGAAACCAGAGATGTGTCTTGCTGGAGAACAACCATAAGAAGCTTCCTTATGTGTCAAGTGGACCATGTTAATAACTGTTGCATAGACCCAAGATAAATTAGAACTTACTGAGTTTGTTTCCTTAAAAGCAAAAGAAAATGCAACTGTTACAAATTTTTGCTGTTGAAAATCATGGATCTTTGCCCTGCCTGAGCAAGAGATTACATTATATGCAACCTTTGTTCCAATCAAAGAGTAAAGCCTCAAGGACCAGCAGCAGAGCTGCTCCCAAAAGCAGTATCTGCGTAGCTCAGACAGACCTGGACAGGAGACTTGTTGGTCACAGCAAAGATAGGTTGAACCCAGAGCAGGAACACTAGAGTTACCTCTGTTGGACATGAAAATATCCCAACAGCTCCATCAAACACCTGCCTTTCATTGCTGAGCTGGGCCATTATTTCTGTCTTTAGCTTGTCTGAAGCTCATGCATTATCTCCCTCTAGTACTCATTAGCAAAACAAAAGCAGGATCAGGCCCTAAATTTATGGAAATTAAATGCTGTCAAATCTGTTTAACTCCTCTAGGACTTTTTCACAACTTTATTATAGTTGCATCAGAGGCTGCTTTGTTAGGAAATAGTAACATATTTTCTGCTCCCCCACCTCATAGCGCTACTGTGCAGAAACTGATCTGACAGGGAGCAAAAATACATTATTGGAAATAAATTCGGTGTTATGCTGAAAGTCAGCCATGAAACCTCACTGGAGATGGTGGGTGAGAAAGCTTCCCTTTCCTAAGGAAAAGCCTAAGAACTACCTTCTATGTGGGACATGCTCACTGAGACCCCAGGAGCCGCAGCATACATACCACACCGTACATACTGCACCACACATGCCTGGCAGTGCTGAACTGTGGGGGCTGAGGCATTTCTCCAGGATCTAACTGCAAACGCTAGGGACAAGGTGGCATATGATGAAATGGAGTGATTCAGAAAGTGACAGCAGAAACATCAGAGAAGCAGACAGAGGAAGTAGCAAGGACACACCAGAGCCAGCAAGGAAAACCCTTGTAGCCTGACCCTGTGAGAAAGTTAAGAAAGAGAGAGCTTGAGTTGTGGCTCAAAAGAAGCTTGAAAGTGTGAAAAGAGAAAGCACTGCCTATTGTTTTGACTCCCGCTGTGCCCAGAGTAACGGGACATTTTGTACATTCTTTCTAAACAAACAGAAGCACATTAAAAAGCCCAATTCACTCCCTCATCTGTTTGTTCTCCAAACAGAAACAACCTGTAGGGACCCTGAATATTGGCTAAGCACCTGGGTCAAAGAGGGTAACAAGAAGTATATTAATAAAGGGAACTTTCTCCTCAGAACTGATTTTGTCTTTTCTTGCTTCTAGTAAAAAATTCTAGTCCTTGTCTGTGGTGATATTGTCATTAAAATTGTCATAGCAACTGATAAACAAGGAGAAAGAGATGTGTAACAACTTTTTTTTTTTTTTTTTAAACAGGCAGTCCAAATGTCTTACTAACAAGTAATTTGGTGACAGAATTTAGCAAAGCGGTTGCACAGTAAATGGGTTTATCTTTAAACATAATGCTCTTTTCCATTTTAACTGAGCATAAAATTGTATCTTTAAAGGATCGGCAAAAAGCAGGGCTTCATGCCTCTTGAGCAGTTCCATGTGACATATGGTCTTTCCAAGCAATAGTTTTATCGACTGTGCACAGTAGCAGCAGATTTGAGCTAATGTTCCTGTGAAAACAAGTAAGGGTTTATCCAAAAACTGAAGAAGGGGAAGAGAAAGGCACCTTTGCCCTGCTGCACAGAAAAAACAAATTGTATCTTACGTCAAACTTACGACATACCTCTATAAATATAGCAGCTACTGGTAGTGACTAACTTCAGCACACGCACTGAGCGGGTTGAAGAGGACTCGGTGACTTGTTTGATTCCCTGCCCACCAGTGATGCTTCCAGGAGCGTGTCAGCCATATGCTGTCCTGAAGCCTTGGATGGAACAGGGTGGCTTTTGGGGCCAGGTGGGGTGTCACTTCCCAGAGGGGCTTAGCCCCAGCCTTGCCCGTGTGACCAGGTCTCCAGTTCCCAACACAGGTGCTATAATCTGCATTGAGGACTGACAGAAAGCACGTGTTGGTTGTTGCTAGATCAATCACATGGGGTGCTGAAGAACACCCTGTGTATCTGCTCCCAAACATCCTCCTTCATGCTGGGAAAAATGTTGGGGACTGTTTACGTAGCAACTGGGCAGGAGTGAGGGGCAGGATGAGCCTCGTACACAAATACACATGCCCCGTGTTTATTTTAGCACACAGCTCTGGCCAAATATTGGTCTAAAATTATTTTTGAGCTCACTACTACTTCAACTGGGGACTGCTGCCACTGACTAACACTAGAAATAATCCTCATAAATTAATTGGTGCTGTCATTACAAATGCAGGAAGAAGGGAAAAATTAATGAATCGCAAAACATATTTGCATCTAAAGGATTTTGCTATAGTAGTTGTACACACAGAACAGAAATAAACAAACATATGCTCATATGGTTATATTCCTCCATACATACGCGCACACATACACATATTTACATTTACATTTATATATGTATAATAACACTAAATAACAGGTAACATATCAGGGAAAACTGATTTATAAAGGACAAAGTTGGAAAAAAAATTTCTGTAGCTCCATAGCTCCACAGAGGGCATGTTTTCAGAAAAACTTTCAGTGTGCTTGAATGGCTTTATGATGTTTTTGTATTAATGAGTGATTTTTCTTTCATTCTTGCCACAATGCAGTAATTTGTAGGTTGAGTTTCTCAAGGCCTTCTCACCAGCAAAAATGAATTCCCTCCATATTGAAATCTTTCATGAGTAATTCTCTCTCCCCTGCTGTCTCTGCCTCCCTCTTATCCCCAAGAATAAGTGTCAGTTTTACTCCAAATTCAGTCTGAAGTTCAGTGAGATTTTTTTTTCAGGGAGGTAGCTGAGATCTCTGTGTAGCAGTCATGCACGTTTTTCAGAACTGACATGAGGTTTCACAGATGTGGCAACATTGCAGTTCTATACAATTGTGATCCCCCCTGGGGCACATGGAGAAAGCTATTGATTCAGGGGAACATCTGAATCAGAACTGCGGGATTAAGCGTGCAGCCTGTGGATTGTCCCAGGTTTTACAATTGCAGGGGAAAGAGGTACATTTTGATTTGCAACCTGCCACTACACTTAGGAATAACATCTCCCTGTAGTAAAACAACACAGTGGAGAGTAGGAAATTACTCTGTTGTATTCTACGCAGATTCAGAAAGAGCAGGCGGGGGCACGAAAGAAATATCCACTATTGGCGATAGCCAGAGATGGGTGGCTGACCTTATGAAACAGGAGGGAACTGCAGGTCCTGAAAGAGTCTTTCCATCTCTGAGTTTCTATTGGGACAGTGGCACCATGCAGAGTTGCTAACCCCAGGATAGTAATACCACCCGTAAGTATTGCATACTTACAAAGGACACCGTGGTATACACCCTGCACATAAAGTACTCTGCAACAAAGTAAGAAAGGCTTTGTGCTGTCTCAGCAGAACTAGGTAAGAAATGCAGCTTTAAAAATAGCCTCTTCTCTATAAAGGGTAATCGGTTCTTGCCTTTTCTCACTGTGTGAGATATGCTATAGACTTTATTCATTAGAGAGCACTCTACAAAGTTGAAGTATGAAACAGGAAAAATAAGGATGGCAATAGAGTTGTAAATTCAGCTTGTATGTCAAGGAAATGACAATAAACTGATATACTTCCTGCAAAAATCACTGGTTATATATGCCATTCCTAGAATAAAAGTAACAGGCATTCAGTATAGCAATATCTGCAAGGTGTAGTTGATGTGTCTGTCAGAGAATCAGAATGGCTGAGGTGGGAAGAGACCTCTGGAGATCATCGACTTCAAACCTCCCCTCCTCAAAACAGGGGAAACTTGAACTCAGTCCTCAGGGCTGTGTCCACTGAACTTTTGAGTATCTCCAAGGAGGGAAAGTCCACATACTCTCTGGACAACTTATTCCAGTGTTAATCATCCTTGCAGTAATAAAGGTTTTTCTTATGTTTAAAAGGAATTTCCTGTATTTCGGTTGTGTCCGTTACCTTGTCCTGTCACTGGGCACCACTGAGAACAGTCTGATTCCAGCTTCCGTGTTATTTCCTATCTGGTGTTTATACACACTGATAAGATCCCCCAGATCCTTATCTTCTCCAGGCTGAACAGTCCCAGCTCTCAGTCTCTCCTCGTATGTCAGATGCTCCAAACCTTTAATCATCTTTGTGGTCCTTCACTGGACCTGCTCCAGTAAGTCCATGTTTCATTTGTACTAGGGAGCCCAGAACTGGACCCAGCACTCCAGGATGTGTCTGACCAGTGCTGAGCAGACAGGGAGGATCACCTCCCTCAGCCTCCTGGTGATGCTCTGCCTCATGCAGCCTGGAAGGCTGTTGTCTTTGCCATGAGCGTGCATTGCTGGCTCCTGGTCAACTTGTCAGTCATCAGGACCCACAGGGACATTTCTACAGTGCTACTTTCCAGCTACTTTCCTGGGGCTGTTGCTCCCAAGGAGCAGGATTTGGCATTTCCTTTTATTAACTTCATGAGATTCCTGTCAGCCTAATTCTGTAGTGTGTCAAGGTCCCTTTGAATGGAAGCACAATCGCCTGGTTTAGCAACCACTCCGCAGTTCTATAGCATCTGCAAACTTGCGGAGGATACACTCGGTCCTACGGTTCAGGTTGTTAATGAAGACGATATATAATACTGGTGTCTTCTTCTGGGATACATCACTAGTGACTGACCTCCAGCTGGACATGCCAGTGATCACGTCTTTGAGCCCAGCAGTTCTGCCAGTTACAGTTCACCTCACAGTCCATTAATTTACACTGTAATTTATTGATTTGTTGGATGTTATGTGAGTGATGTTATGGGACATGGTCTGAAAGTCCTGCCAAAGTTGAGAGAAATCACATTCACTGCTCTCCCCTAATATGCCAAGCCTGACATCTCATCAGTGAAGTCTAACATGTTGGCCAAGCATGCAGCAACTTCAGTGTAGACCTTGCTGGCTTGATAGGAGAGAGCCGAATAACTACTAAGGAATCATTTATTTAATGTTATCTGACTTCCTGATCACAAAATGCCCCTGAGCAGACTATGCAGAGTGTCCCCGTGTCCCTTTGTCATCCACCCCGCTGTATTTCACAGCCTGAGATTGGAGTCATTCTTGGTCCTCATGTCATTTCCATGGTTTGTTATACTGTTGATCTAATATTAAAAACTTCAACCAATCTGTGTGGGCATTTATTCATGTAACACACTTTTGTTCCCTGGTTCTTAGAATGAAATTTCAAGGGCATCTGGTCAAAATTTGTTTTCGGCAAGTATTGATATGCAAGTGAAAAAAGAAAGTATTTCATGTACACCATTACTTTTTTTTTTTTTTTAAACCGGGAAATTCAGGGAAACTAAGACATGGACTGAAGACATTCACTTCAAGTGAGTGCTGACATCACCAAAAAATCCTGAAATTGTAATGGAGGTCAAATATTTAACAAAAACACTGTAGCCTGGGGTTTTGTTTTGCTGTTTTTACAGCCAAATTTGTCAAGATACTGCACAAATCCTGGGGACACTGACAACCTTTCATGTTTAGTCCTTCAGTGGATTCCCATCTCCTTGGTTCCTGGTGGAAGCAGACCCCTGGAAAGAGAAGATAGCTAATGGACCCTGGTCTTGTGAGCTGCCCTGCCTCGTGCAACTCTAGTGGCCTTGCCTGGAGTGGGAAGAACAGCTAGACTTAAGGCCAGGACCTAGGCTACCGCTTTTCCTGCTTTTACAACCTTTTCTTGAATGGAACATCAACTTCTTTAGGCTGAATGAGACAGGGAGGAGTAAAAACATCTTCTGTATCTGCTTTAATTCTTGATATCTTCTCAGGAACTGTCACTTTTAGTTTGTTCATCGATCATTCACTTGAGCAAGAGCAAGAAGATAAAGGACCATTCACCCCTTGATGTTGTTAGCAAGCCTGTCAGGCTTTGACAACTTGAATGAGAGACATTTCATAAAAATATGAGTGAAATTTTAAATGTCTCATTGAGGCATACCACAAAATCCCTTTTTCCATTTTTTTTTCGTGACTCAGCACTCTGCTCACATCAGACCCGTCAGGTTTTTTGGAAACTTCTCCTTCTGAGTGGGCATGTTCAGCAACATTAACATAAGCATTAACACTCAGTTTACCAGCTGACATTACTGTGCACATCAGTACTGTCATCTGTGTGCACAGAGCCAAAGGGCAAGATACTTTAATGAAGACTCTTTAAAATAGACTAAGCTTCTCTGTTTCCCTATCAGCATCAACCACCTGATTCAAATTTACAATATTTTACAACCAATTCAATGCACTTTTACTGCCCTACCGCTGAGTGGTCCACATGGATTTTAGGTGATGCTTTAGTCTAGCAACTCTGTGTGTGTGGTTTTTAATGACTTTTTACTACAGTCATAGCCTGACTTCACACATTTTGCAAAGGGTATCTGTTTGGCCCTTGGCCCAAACAAGATGTCTGTGCAGCGGGCAATGCCACCAGGACTCTTAAGAATAGCTGTGGCACAGCTCTGCTGCCCATCAGTGTGGCACAGTAGCTGCAGGAGCCCTTACACCTGCCACGCTTGACGAAGTCCCTCACCCAAAGCACAGGGCCAGAGGTTTTTCTGCCTTTCACTGGGACAGATGTGTCCTAGCAGCCCCTGTGAGGGCTTCCCAAATTTTGCTCTTCAAGGTACATCAAAACGTGATGGGTTCCTTCCATACAGGTTTGTGCTGGGGAGAGCATAAGCAGCCTTTGCTCAGTTGACTGCAAACCCTGTTTGAAAAGAAAATTTTGTTTTCACAATATACATGCCTGTGGTGACAGAAGGATCTATTGTATAACATGAATAACAGTCATTATAAGCTTGCTTCAAACAGAATAGGTATCTGTTTCTGAGCCAGTAGCCAAAACCACATGTAACCATTCAATTTATAGCTAACTAGGTAATCCATCAGCACATAGTCTTCAGCTTGGAAAAACATTTTGAGTACCAGCTTAACTTTAAGTGTATGTTTATATACATAGATTTCAGTGGGACAAACACGTGCCTAGAGCTATGTATGGCGAGAGCTATGTGTGATTAAGTGCATCACTGGAAGAGTGTCATTAGGAAAAAAAACCCCTAAATTTTAGCTGTATGAATTTGTCTTGGGATAAATATAACAACAGCTCTGCCTTGGCTGGCTGTTTCTTTTTGGTGTAGTGCAATGTAAGCAAGATCCTATTACTGTGCAATATTGATGGCATACCTTCATGCATATGTGATAGCACATTCCCAGCATATTATATAGTTTGGGGATGTAGTGATTGTATATTTTGGTGATATAGTGATGGTGTTTTTTTCCAGTTTCACTCCTTGGAATCGTCTAGAAACAATAATATTGGTCCTGTGTGTTCAAACTCTTTAAGGAAGAGAAACCTATGTGGTTTCCTAATTTCTTATTCTGTTCTTCTCTGCTGCCCTTTGTTGCCTGTACTCTTTTCCATGCTCAGGAGCAAGCGTGATTTCTGTCAGTGTTTCAGCATATTCCTCTGTCACACATTCTCCTGCTTGGAGCTCTTTTGTTCTAATACTCTTGACATTTAAGCTTGGGCACTTTAAAGGTTCTTTCTCTTTACTTTATTCTATGATTTATTGATTACTTCCAGCTTCTGTTTCCCTAAGCCTATTTCCTTTCATGTTTTCTCACCCTTCCCACTTCTTGTTATTTCATCTCTCGATACAAATAATGCTTCACAATTCCGTTTTTAAAGCCACCACCACTGCACAAGTTTTTCTCCCATTGGCTTGACATAGCAGCACTTTTTTTACACACGGAGGCCCAAAGGCATTGTAAATGATTACAGGGGTCATTGTTACTGATGAATGAGCCGAGGCCACACATTTACAAAGAGCCTGCTGAGCCGCATTGTCCTTTGCAAGTAGTCCCCGTAGAAGTCATAGGCACTACTTGCAGATCAAGGGACTACTCAGTGTGGGAAAGTGACACTCTGCACTGGGACTCAAGTCAGCATTGTGCGGAGAGAAGCCTCCTTCCCAAAGGCTGAGCTACGCTGGCTGTGCAGGCCTGACTTACTAGCAGAACAGCTATGACACCAAATGAGGGGGTTTGCCAGTAGTCTAGGATTTTTGCGCCTACATATTGTGGGGCAAATTCTGCACTAATTGCTACCTGGTGGGAGCCATGCAGCCAGTAACAGAGCGTGGCTGCATGTGCTCTCATCCACACTTCTGTTAGGTACCATTTTGTGCTGGTTTTGCTCACCACGCAGGAGCCAGCTATCAAAGGAGGCTTCTGTTTGCCAGAAAGACCAGTTGTAGCATAAGAACAAGAATGCAGTAGGAGCTGTATTATGTGTGAGTCTTGGACTGAGGTTACCTAACTTGGCTGCTTTCGTTCCATAGTGTGGGCATAATATTTCTGTCCACCTTGACATCTTCTGAAGATTCAAGGTATACAAAAAATTTTGAAATCATCAGATGGGAGAGCCTAGAATGGAGCAAAGCATCACTACCATGTTTCCAAAACCTAGGCAAGGCTTTGAATAGCCTTCCTTCTCTGTCTCCTTCTTTGTTACGGGAAAGAACCATGTCATTCTCATAGAAATGTCTGTGTTCCCATCCTGGACTGAGTGACACATTGGGCCCTTTCACTTCCACTCTGTGCCCAAGGTATTGCAATGATTTGCTGATGTGCATATGCTACAGCAAAACACAGTAATTTAGCTAGATTCAACTAGAAGTTTGTATATTAGGCATTAAGGGGTAAATTGCCTCAAGGTAACAGCTTGATTCTTTGCAGTACAGTGCTGTGTTTGGATGGGCACTTTTGCCCACTTCCAACACAGACACAAGGGAGTTGAGAAGCAGATTGTAACCAATACTTGCATATAAAGCATGCTCTAGTCAATTAGCTAGTGATTTTTCTGTCAGCCAGGATTCTGTGCAGATCAAGGATGTAGAAAATGATTGAACTCAGCTGAAAATGTACATCCTGCTTGTGTTCCAAAGTAAATAAAGACTTTTTACTAGCAAAAAAAAAATCATTGTTCTTTACATTTTACCATTTCAATACAGATGAAAAATTAAATTGCCAATAGAATTTTATGAGAAAGGAAATTCTTGTCAGAAATTTTATCTCAGAGTATTGATCTTGCTACTGTGAAGAAAATTGGTCTCTAAAAGTTAATAAATAAGAGTGAGCAAGGATAGACTTTTAATTGTCTGATTTAATATAAAATCTTCTAACATAAAATATTGTCAGATTATGTTTTAAAAGAAAGAGGTAATTTGCTGGTTTTCCTACATTTAGATGTCATATTTTAAATGGTGAAAAGTTGGTCTTTGGTATATGTTAGTCTATGAACACAGCTCCTTATTAGTCTGTGAGTAAAGATGACTAAATCATTTGCCTCTGGTTTGTCTGTCAGAATATCTAATGCACATACCAGAGGGATGTTACTTTGGTTCATTTTACATAGAGCACACTGAAGGGGTCTGTTGTCCTAGGGACTTGAAATGTGTTTTGTTTTACATTAAAAACTCATCCAAAAATTATACAGCCTAAGACTGAGAGATTTCTAAATAGTAATAACTGCTTTCACTAACACCAGAAATTTGGCAGTTATGCTTCTATATTCTATATATTAAATTCTATATTCTATATATTAAATATAGAATATGCGCTTATATTCGATAACAAATAAACGTAAGAAGTACTGTCACTGTAGTTTTGTACCTATGTATGCACATATGTACATGTATATTACACACATGTACTTGCCTTTTTTTTAGGCAACCACACAGTGGTGTCTTTCAATGAATAAGAAACTGAATGAGCAAGTAAGAGAATGCTGTACATTTTTTCTTTTTCAGCAGTGGGAATAATATTAGTCAACTATGTGGCTAGAAATATTTTGGAGAGAGCCTTCAGCAAATTCCCATTTATTTTCTCCTTTCAGAACCTCCACAAAACACATAACAAAAAAATAGTCAAGATATTTTAAAATGACCTGTTCTCCTCCTGTAAGAGGAATTTTAGCTTCTCTACAGCAGCTGTTGGTTAGTTTCTTCCAGGCTGCCTGGAGAATTACCCCAAAGCAACCAGAGACATGCTCCCCTTCCCTAGGACTCTAATATGATCCATGGGACCTTGATGCTCTGCCAACTCTAGGGACGCAACAAAGTGAGGTATTCTGCCGCGGACCCCCATGGCAAGAGTGTTGCTCTTACATGGGTTTTAGCAGTGTTATCCTCAGAAGTATTCAAGTGAGGCAAGCTCAGGAGCTGACAAGCACAAATAAATCTCCAAGTGAATGACCTGGCAGTTTGTGTGTGTATATGTGTGTGTCCTTCTCTCCTGTTTAATTTTATTTCAGGAGTGGCTACCGTCTTGTGCTGTTGTGGCTTTGTTTTCTAATCTCCTCACGGATGGCTGCCAGCTGCTGGATACTCAGAAGAAGACAGCCACTTGGGCACTTTCCCATAAGCCATGTCCCCAAGTAAGTTCTCACACGCAGAAAAGAAATTCAGGACAACAAAAAGATACTAGTGAAAAGGTTCTTTTAGAGTAAAAATTTGGTGGAGATTAAAATAGGGCAAAAGTTCAAATGAGAACGAGCCACTGCCAAGCAAGTAAAAATCTTGGCAAAAAGGAAGGAAAAGAAACATTGGTTTAAAAGGCAAGTAACCATGGCAAGGCAGCAGCTCAATGCTAGAATCTGGTTAAGAAGTAATATCACACAGAGCTGTAATTGTTTATTCAAGGCTAGCCCATGAGAGAACAGTTGTCTCCAATGAGTGTTCTCACAGCTTGGATCCAAAATTATAACTGCATTTTTTTAAAGCATCCAGCACTTCTTCACAACCCATTTGCTGTTAGACAAAAGAAAAAGAAAGTACGAAGTTTATTCTTAGTGTCCCTTGTGTGTTTAAGGCACAGCTTTACATATGGAAAGGCATTTCATGTCAGCTGTTGAATTGGTATCATGCTATTCTGCAGCAGTTGCCAATGGAAACTGTTGATACATTTTCAGTACCTTTCTCAAGTTTCAGAAACTGGAAGCAGTGTATGGTTTAAGGTTGTTTTGTTTGTGGGATTTTTGGAGGGGGAGAGAAGAGGTCTTGCACCTATGAGCTGCGTTACTGCAGTTGCAATACAAAATAGATAACGGACTGTGGGAGCTAACAGCTGTGGAATTAAGTTTAGGCATGAAATAAAAAATAATGGCAGCTTTGATACAAGTAATAATTTACTAAAGATGTTTTGTGGCTATCAGCAAACTCACAACATATGCACACATCCATACACCTGCTTAAGTTGTGCACCTGTTGTCCTACAAATAAATCAAAAGGGAAAAATGGAAGCTTCCAGTGGTCTGCTATAAATAAAAGATGATTAATACCATTATAGTGAAAAACAGGTATTGGCAGCACACAGAAAGAATGGAAGATTGTCATCTAATTTGTGCCTTTGTTTCGACATCTAGATGAGCTTGGAATACATATACAGTGCTAGAGGGCACAGCTGCAGCCCAACAGATGAGAAAGAGAGAGCAGGTCAAATTCATCTCTCACTGTAAGTCAAAAGTAGCTCAACTAAAGCAAGGATTTTTCATGGAAGTGAACACAACCTGATTTTTCTACAGACTGGGTGATTTTACTGCTTACAGTATTTTGTTGCTCAGAGCATCTTGGGCTAAACTAAGACACAGGGGTCTGTACCAGGTCTGCAGGTCTCAGCACTTTTGGGGATCTGACTTTGCAGCTATTCTTTGGAGACCTACAGGTCTGCATGGAAGGTCTCTTTTTGGAATTAGCATGCATGTCCTTAAAAAGATCTTTCAGGCTAAGACCTAAATCACCACATTTGCACTTTGTGGAATCATTCAAATCAGAGGGCAGCTTTGAATGTTGCTGGAGCCTTTGGTCTCTTCAAGTCAACAGGGCACATGAAAATTGCTGTGTAGACAACTTCAAAGTTCCCCATTTACCCACAGACTAATTAAAATTTAGGCAGTAGAATCACAATATCTTTGAACTTTCCTGCTTCAGAGCTGGCTACACTGACTGTCAAGGTGATTTTGAAAAAATTTGTTCTTAAAGGAGAGGATTGGATTTTAGAGGGCAAAGCGAAAGTATTTCCTTAGCTCCTGTCCTGTCCTTCTCCTCCTCCCCCTGCTCCCCCACAACAAATGCATGCCATTCACCTCCACCAAAGTAGGTGCCTGCCTGCAGCATTGCCTCACCTGGAATCAGGCTTTCTGATAGGCTGAGAATCGCAGTTGGGCAAATCAACTTTATATCAGTGCTATTCCTTGTTCTACAGGACAAGGCTACTATTCCAAGGTACAATTTATTTTGGTGTTTTTATGGAAACTGAAGTGTGTTTTGTCCATTCCTGAGTAAATCCTAGCGTGTATTAGGGTCAGATAGTGCCAGTGCTGGGAGATGGAGGGCTCTGTGTCTGATATGACTGCATTTTCCCTATGCCTTTACAGTTCCAAGGAGTAACTCCCCAAACTCCCAGCTGCCTTTGTATCAAGCCAAACTGCTACAGCACGTTAGAGAGATACGCACAGTCTTCTGTTGCATTTGTTTCTTTGCCTGTCACCTAAGGTGAAATCATTCAGGACAGGATTCCCTCATCAGTCTTTCTATATGGAAAAATCATAACCTTGTCTTTTTGTGGTGCTCTGGATCGCAGCTGCACTGTGCTAATCTCCTAATGTTAGAGCATGTCTTTGTGTCACTGGCACGTGAATGGAGTTGCACAAGATGAACAGAATTTGGTTTTAGCTATTTTTTATTTAAGAGCTCAGAGGTCTTCAGGAACACAGAGGCTTTACATTTATTTTTATTATTACATATACTTCCCCAAGGGCAGAACAGGAATGACCACATTTGATCCCATGCTCTTGTGCAAGGAAAAATCTGCTCTCAGATTCTTTCTGCATATCTCTGATCAGTCATGAAGATCTCTGTGGTGTCTTTCGTATTCACAGCCTGATCCAAAGGGCACTGAGTCCCTCTCTGTGCAGATATATCACTGCTATAAACAGGTGCTTGTACAGAAATCAAGAGGCAATTCAAAGCATATGTGAAAGCAGAACTCGGCCCACTGTTAGTGTGTATCTTAAGTCTGTTAAAGAGGAATATATGTTCCACTTTTGTGTTATTGTCTTTTTCTTTGTTGTCAGTGAGAAGCTTTGGATTCTGCAGTAAGAAGTGGGGACACATTGTCACTCTTTCTTGACAACTTTCCCCTTCACCATTGTCAGGAATTCACAATCCAAATGACTCATGTTATGTGAGCAAATATTGCCTTAGTTTGAATTATTTTATTTTCATTGTAACCACCTTTGAATGTTACTATAGTAATATCTCTGTTTTTCCTTGTCAAGAAACTGTCACAGACAATTTCATAAACCTTTTATGCAGCTACAATGCAAAGAAAAATATGCATTTATTTTATTCTTATGCTTGCCTGTAAATAAAAAGGATATTATAAATGGATGGCATTTAGTCCTGTCTTAAGGAATACGGGAATTAAGGTTGAGATTATCTCCCTTGCTCAACCTTTTCCCAAAACTCTATCTCATTCTATTCACTCTTTTTTTCTGGGCATGAGCAGATGGACAACTGGGAATTGAAGGAGAGAATTCCCTGGCTTTGTGCTCAAGTGACAGTAACACACTATCCTTCAGCAACTGCAGTGAACGACTAGGTTGTACTGCTAACTGGAACACACCAAGTCACTTGATAACAAGACAGTATAATTTGATCTCTAGACATGAGACGATGAAGTGTCTTCACTGGAAGGGTCTGAAAGTGGAACTCCTAAGATACTTTAGTTACTAAGCTTCAAAAAGTCTTCTTCAGACATGAACATATGGTGATTTTCACTCTCTCTATATATATAATTTGCCACGTTTGAGAAAAATGTCCACTAAAATGGCAAACAAGCGTATGCACAGTAACATCCTGGAAGTAGATACCAGTAGCACAGTGTTAAAAGATCTTAATGAAAGTTGTATGCTTTCTTTTTTCCTAAACAAATAATTTAACTTGATTTCAATCACAAGAAAAAAAATAAAGGCTGAAATATTTTGGCTGAACTTCTCCAAGATCCTTAGCTTTGAATGGATAAGAGGAAGGGAAAAATATTCAGTTCAATAATTTATTTCAAACTGTTAAGTTTGGTAAAGTTCTAAGAGTGTGAAAGCAGGATGTTGCAATGGGAAGATCTTTGTGGTAGAAACTGTAACCTGTGTGTCTTCTAAAGCAGAGTTATCCATCAGGTGGGCCTGCAGTAGGCCTGCAGACTTTGTCCACTGCAGAGCAGTGTGACACCCTAGAGCTGAATGTCACTGGTGTGGGAAGACACCTAGACTGTTGAAACATACCTCAAGGATGGAAGAGAGACTGAAGATGAATCGTCTCATCCATGTCGTCTTTGAGCAGGCCTAACAGCAACACCTAGTCACCCAGTCCCAACAGTCATCACCACTATTGTCAGCAGAGGCTGTGAGACACTGCTAGAAATGTTAACATACATCTCTCTCCTGTCATGAGTAACATCCCATACTAAACAGGTCTGCCTGGCACTCCCATGTGTGTGGCTTGGTTCATGTTGTATGGTTGGCTGTCTCATGTTACATTGGTTATTCAAGTGTGGATTTTCTGAAATTCAAGCATTTGTTCAAAGCACCTGAGAAGAGGTTGCTTTGTGAACGC